>NC_089837.1:341918134-343118134 GCF_035609145.1 Eleutherodactylus coqui
TCCAGGAACCCCGGGGGGAGGGGGGGATGGCACAGGAAGGCCAGGATCCCCGGGGGGAGGGGGGATGGCACAGGAAGGCCAGGATCCCCGGGGGGGGGGGGATGGCACAGGAGGGCCAGGATCACCAGGGGGGGGGGGGTCGGCACAGGAAGACCAGGATCCCGGGGGGAAGGGGGGGGTGGCACAGGAAGGGCCAGGATCCGGGGGGAAGGGGGGTGGCACAGGAAGGCCTGGATCCCCGGGGGGCGGGGATGGCACAGGAAGGCCAGGATCCAGGGGGGGGGATGGCACAGGAAGGCCAGGATCCCCGGGGGGGGGGGATAGCACAGCAGGAAGGCCAGCATTCCAGGGGAGGGGGGATGGCACAGGAAGGCCAGGATCCCCGGGGGGAGGGGGGGATGGCACAGGAAGGCCAGCATTCCGGGGGAGGGGGGATGGCACAGGAAGGCCAGGATCCCCGGGGGGAGGGGGGATGGCACAGGAAGGCCAGGATCCCCGGGGGGGAGGGGGGATGGCACAGGAAGGCCAGGATCCCGGGGGGAGGGGGGGATGGCACAGGAAGGCCAGGATCCCCGGGGGGGAGGGGGGATGGCACAGGAAGGCCAGGATCCCCGGGGGGAGGGGGGATGGCACAGGAAGGCCAGGATCCCCGGGGGGAGGGGGGGATGGCACAGGAAGGCCAGGATCCCCGGGGGGGATGGCACAGGAAGGCCAGGATCCCCGGGGGGAGGGGGGATGGCACAGGAAGGCCAGGATCCCCGGGGGGAGGGGGGATGGCACAGGAAGGCCAGGATCCCCGGGGGGAGGGGGGATGGGATGGCACAGGAAGGCCAGGATCCCCGGGGGAGGGGGGATCCGGGGGGGGATGGCACAGGAAGGCCAGGACCCCCGGGGGAGGGGGGATGGCACAGGAAGGCCAGGACCCCCGGGGGGAAGGGGGGGGGTGGCACAGGAAGGCCAGGATCCCGGGGGGAGGGGGGATGGCACAGGAAGGCCAGGACCCCCGGGGGGAAGGGGGGGGTGGCACAGGAAGGCCAGGATCCCGGGGGAAGGGGGGGGGGGTGGCACAGGAAGGCCAGGATCCCGGGGGGAAGGGGGGGGGGTGGCACAGGAAGGCCAGGATCCCGGGGGGAAGGGGGGGGTGGCACAGGAAGGCCAGGATCCCGGGGGGAAGGGGGGGGTGGCACAGGAAGGCCAGGATCCCGGGGGGAAGGGGGGGGGGTGGCACAGGAAGGCCAGGATCCCGGGGGGAAGGGGGGGGGTGGCACAGGAAGGCCAGGATCCAGGGGGGGGGGTGGCACAGGAAGGCCAGGATCCAGGGGGGGGGGGGGGATGGCACAGGAAGGCCAGGAACCCCGGGGGGGATGGCACAGCAGGAAGGCCAGGAACCCCGGGGGGATGGCACAGCAGGAAGGCCAGCATTCCGGGGGAGGGGTGATGGCACAGGAAGGCCAGGATCCCCGGGGGGAGGGGGGATGGCACAGGAAGGCCAGGATCCCCGGGGGGAGGGGGGATGGCACAGGAAGGCCAGGATCCCGGGGGGGGGGATGGCACAGGAGGGCCAGGATCACCAGGGGGGGGGGGGATGGCACAGGAGGGCCAGGATCACCAGGGGGGGGGGGATGGCACAGGAGGGCCAGGATCACCAGGGGGGGGGGGATGGCACAGGAGGGCCAGGATCACCAGGGGGGGGGTGGCACAGGAAGGTCAGGATCCCCGGGGGGGGGGGGTGGCACAGGAAGGTCAGGATCCCCGGGGGGGGGGGGGGGATGGCACAGAAAGGCCAGGATCCCGGGGGCGGAAGGGGGGGGTGGCACTCGAAGGCCAGGGTCCCGAGAGGGTTGTCAATGGAAAGAAGGCCAGGGTCCCGAAGGGGATGGCACAGGAAGGTTAGGATACTGGAGGGGATGGCACAGGAAGGCCTGGATCCCGGAGGGGGGTGGCACAGGAAGGTCAGGATTACGGGGGGGGGGGGGCAGAGTGGCACAGGAAGGCTAGGATCCCTGGGGGGGGTGGCGCAAGAAGGCCAGGATCCCGGAGGCGATGGCACAGGAAGGCCAGGATCCCTGAGGCCAGACACATGGTGTGGCCTTTAGACATTGGGATAATTTGGGGCAAAACGGGGCATTACAATCAGGGTAGAGCTTAGTGTGGTCTGTTTTGTAAGGAATTTCTGGGAGTGTTGGAAGATGATAATGAATGCGATACGTTGAAGATCTTCACATTCAAGGATTTACCTTCTTAACAACCCTTAATAAACTTATGTGTGTACTTTCTTAAATGCAAGCGAAAATGTGTTTCTACTAGAGTTGAGCGAACATATTCTGCCGAGCTTGATGCTCATTACTTGAACGAGCATCAAGCCGTGTTCGACCCCCGCCCCAGTTTTTGGCTCCTCCACGCCGCGACGCAGCGCATGTCATTGGCAAATTTTTTGTCTGGCAGGCAGGGGAAAGAGAGAGACAGACTGACAGAGACTGACTCTCGCACCCGGCGTCCCACATACAAAAATGCTGTAGTCTCCCATTGTAGTCAATGGGGTTCGTTACTCGAGTAGAGCTCTCGAATTTTACGAAAAGCTCAACTTCAATAACGCGGACTCGAGCATTTGGGTGCTCGCTTATCTCTAGTTTCTACCCCTTCCGCTGTCCGGAGGCTTATTTCTCTGCATTCCTTTTGTTCTTTGTTCCTGGATAGCGCTGGTCACTTCAGTGCATTTGAAAACATTTAAAGGGGATGTTCATCCTGTGTACAATTCCTCTAGGAAAGAAGAGGGGGTGGTAAGACTTTTTATGAGTTTGCGCTGTAGGTCAGTGTGACCTAATGTTTTAACAGTAAAGCATATCATTTCACTCTGAAACATTTTTGTACTCGTTTACTTTTGGCTTTAACCACATATGTTATAATTTCCTATACTATAAAGGAGTTATTTATGCTTGATAAGGTAATTATCATCACATCTTACGTAAGGAGTTACAGATGTTAACCGTGTTCTCTTGAAACGTCCTCCTTACAATTCATGGGAACGAGATTGGCATTATTATCCAGCTCATCTCCCTCCTGCTGAATAAGAAGTAGGGATGATATGGAAATGATGGCATGTGTGGATAAACATTGACAGCCAGTGTCTTCAAGTCACAAACTGTTAGCCATAACATTTAGCACTTGGAAATTTGTTGTTTTGTGGGTTCTTATAGGAGAACATTGCATTGAATTAGCATTTATCCTAATTTTATTTACACAATTCACTGTTCTTTATCTATTGTTACTGATCCAGTATGGTGAGTGCAGTTAAACAAAATTAAAAAAAGAAAAGCAATGGCAAAACTGCTGATTTGGATCATTTTTTTCACAGAAAAATACTTTTGTCCCAAAGTAGTAAAATTTAAAAACAAAAAAAAACAATATATACATACACTGAGACATGCAATAAAAATGATCAAAATGTCGCATGCACCCCAAAATGGTACCAATGGACATGTCAACTCATCCTGCAAAAAAGAGCCCTCAAACCGCTACACTGATGATAAAATAAAAAAAGCTCTCAATATAGCAATGCAAGAAAAAAAATTCAATC
Source organism: Eleutherodactylus coqui (assembly GCF_035609145.1). Taxonomy (NCBI): domain Eukaryota; kingdom Metazoa; phylum Chordata; class Amphibia; order Anura; family Eleutherodactylidae; genus Eleutherodactylus; species Eleutherodactylus coqui. The sequence continues at coordinate 341,921,712 of NC_089837.1, forward strand.
TCTCCTGGGGAGAATATCTACAAGGACGGTTTAAAACTAGAGATGAGCGAGCATACTCTGTAAGGCGATCTACTCGAGAGAGCATCGCCTTTTTCGAGTACCTGCTGGCTCGTCCCTGAAGATTCGAGGGGGGCCGCGGGGGGGGGGGGGGGGTGAGTGGGGGGTTGAAGAGGGGATTGGGAGGGAGAGCCAGAGAGAGGGATCTCTGTCACTCTCCTCCCCGCCACCCCCCCCCCCCCCTCGCTGCTCCGCGCCACCCCCGACCTACGCGGCCCCCCCGAATCTTCAGGAACGAGCCAGCAGGTACTCGAAAAAGGCAATGCTCTCTCGAGTATATCGCCTTACCGAGTATGCTCGCTCATCTCTATTTAAATCCTTCTTGCAGAGATGGATAAGGACTGTCTGGACGTTTATAGTCTATTTGCAGTCGTGAAGTAGTTAGAAAATAGATTTTGGATATTTTCTGTAAATTATCAAAACTACTGCTGTAATTACACACTTTCTAACGTCCAAAATAAATGGACGCTTTCAAAATGGTACCAACATACAGTGCACATATGGTACATGTTGTTTATTAACGATTTGTATATATAGATTTTAGAAATAAATGCAAAAGGGGGTAGGGGTGGCTTGTCATTTGTATTGCGCAAGCAGGCTGGATACGCGTTTTACTGACCTCAGAAGGATGGAGTCAACCTTGAGCCGGCTAACCTTAAACCACGCAGAGATTAAACTTGCAACCTTCAGGTCATGAGCGAGAGCTTAGGACTTCATTCTGCTGCCTTAAAACTCTGCGCCACATGAGGCCCAAAAAGTATCAACCAAAATGTACCGCTAACGCGAAGTACAATGTGTCGCAAAAGAAAATCTCCCAGAATCACTTGCATAAGTAAAAGTATTCCAAGGTTATTACCACTTAAAGTGACATGTAAGATTTGAAAGATGGGGTCAGGTCAGGAAGCCAAGACTGGCTGCAGGTCGACGTGATGAACCGATATAAAAACTGAGACAAACCATTTACTAATGCATTGTATTAAGTTTTGGGATTTGTATAGGTGGGTAATATTATATACTTATATAGTCTTATATTTTATTTGTAGTATACTTGTAGTTTTGAAGTTTATTTACAGTTACCGCTTCCGGAACAAAATTCTATCATGGAGAGGGCAGGGTGTATTACCTGCAGTTGTGTTTTTGCCGGTTCTGGGTCCTATTTTTAGTTTACAGGATGGTCGATACAATCCCCATTGTACACATGTGAGGAATGTATGAACTCCTCACATCTCATATATTTAATCTATAAGGCCCACGTGGATGATCCACAGCTTAAGCCGCCCATAGGGAAACATGGGCGTCCGCACCTGAATTAAAGCATGCGGATTTGATTTGCGGATCTTTGGATGCAGAAATCAAATTGCAGCATGCTCCATTTTAGTGCGGTTCCCACACGGACGGCTTCCAATGAAGTCAAAAGAAGCCGTTCAATCCACGGCCCGTCCGCAGCTGACACTGTGGATGGGCACGGATTCCGCAGGAAAGCAGAAATTTGAAGAAGAAAAAAATTCGTACTGCGCATGTGCGCCGGCTGGCACATCCGCGCACATTGCACACATCCGCAGTACAGAAAAAAGAAGACCAGAATCCGACCCGCCCGTGGTCATGAGGCATCAGGGGTCTGCTTAAGTATGAATTTTAGTCACATTTGAATTTTTATGCAATTTTCCTGATCGCCGATACAAAGTAGCATTTAGGTAATTGTGTGAATAATTTATAAAGTTGTGTTTTTACATGCTCAAAAAAATATTTTAGTGGCAAATTCATGTTTTAATGCAATTTATTTTAAAAGCCTGTTTGTCGCAAAATTTTGTGAAGGTGGACACACATCCGTTTTTTACTGCCGTTGTATAGCGCTACAAGACTTCCATTGATTTCAATGGAGCTTTGCAGACATGCTCTCGATCGTGGTGTCCTCTAAGGCCACTATTTTCGAGCGCTGTCTATTTTACCGTAATTGAAGCACCTCATCACTCACCAGATTGATGGGGTGCGTTAAAACCCCTATCTGAGTCTGTAACCTGCTTCTGAAAATGGCGCGAAAATCGCGGCAAAGCTCTGTGATCGAAATCATGGCGTTTGTCCAACTGTATGTGTGAGAGTGGCGTAAGACAAGTACAACATGTTTAGGGGTGCATTTTTCAAAGTGTGTAGTCAGTTTGTTTTTAGAACTGCTTGTTCTTGTTTTTTCCTGTGTGGTGGTGGTGTTTTTTGTTTGTTTGTTTTTTGTTTTTTTATAATTCCAGCTTAAAACTAGATTTTGTCATTTCTGCTCCTGGTGGTTCTATGAATATTTGCATGTGAATCTAGGCCTATGTGGTAAATTATATTCTTTGCACATGTTGAACTTTTCTTTTAATGAAGTATAATGTGTATCATTTTCTGCTTGCGTTTTAGCCATTTATTTCAATATGTCAGCATTTTAATGAAACACACTAGCACCTTCATGTAATTTTGACCAAGTGCCAGGTGTCTACCTTCAGAAATGTTGTGGTGCTTTCATGTGGTGTTTTTTATTTTATTTTTTTTAAATAACGGGCTGGCTTGGGGTAAGTTGGTTCCATCCTAGGAGCCGAACAACAGAAAAAATGGAAGTGCATGATGTGAAAAACATTAGAAGGACCTTATTGACTAAAATGGGATCTGTTTGGGTCCCGTCATGTTGCCTGGAATTTTCCCAGATGACAGCGCAGTATTTTGTTCCAGCTTTCAAAATTGATCTGTGCCAGAGGCTCTGTATATGTTAAAAGTGTGAAAATTGCCCCGACTATAAGAGGTGTAAGGATTAGGATGGAGAATTACAGGTGCGTATTAGCAGCTCTCTGCACAGTTAATGGAACAAAGTGTTGGAGACATTATTAATGGTAATTTTCTCCTTTGGGTAATAGTAATTATTAGGTAATTATAGCACCAGTGTGTCTGGTGGCGCAATGCGCCACACTGCTCTGCTACATGCGTGTTTCACACACACAGCTAAATGTACATCACACACAGCTTTGCTACATACATTCTTCACATAACGGGTATAAAAAGCAGCACATCAGATTCCTGCACACAGTGATCACCCCCTGATCATGTGACCCAGGACATCTCCCACACAGGTGACTGATCACATGACGGTGACATCATCACAGGTGCTGTAAGCGCACGGCTGCTGTCCGGCTCTGCAGGTTTTTAATAAAGTGAAGGACCTGTGATGACGTCACCGTCATGTGATAAGGAGCTCAAAGCCCCGGTGGGGATCCCATGACGGTGGCATCTTCACATGTAACTCACACAGTCGCTCGCTTACAGACAGGTGGTCGTATTCCATAGCAACTGAGCTCATGGGGGTTTGTAGGGGATGTAGTCTGCACAGAGATGAAGGACCTGTGATGACGTCATCGTTGTGATATGGGATGGAGCATGTAACTCACTCACAGACGGACAGGTGGTCGTTAATATTTTGATAGATAAACACCCTGTACAGTAATGAATAGAATCTACTGCAAATTTGTTTCTGCGGTGTGGGAATCCAGTTGAATAAACCATGTTCTAGCTAATCCATCTGTTTTTCCATGACATGTCTTTTATTGTAATCCATATATGGTGGTACAGATTAGATAGCTAGTTTTAAAAAATCTGATAGTAGCTAACATGCCCTTCTCATCACGTGACACTATATGAGTTAACGAAACTTAAAGGGGTTGTCCCGCGCCGAAACGTTTTTTTTTTTTTTTTTTCAACCCCCCCCCCCCCCCCTTATTTGGCGCGAGACAACCCCGATGCAGGGGTTAAAAAAGAACACCGGACAGCGCTTACCTTAATCCCTGCGCTCCGGTGACTTCTTACTTACCCGGTGAAGATGGCCGCCGGGATCTTCTACCTCCGTGGACCGCAGCTCTTCTGTGCGGTCCATTGCCGATTCCAGCCTCCTGATTGGCTGGAATCGGCACGTGACGGGGCGGAGCTACACCGAGCCCCATTGAGAAGAGCAGAAGACCCGGACTGCGCAAGCGCGTCTAATTTGGCCATTAGACGGCGAAAATTAGACGGCAACCATGGAGACGAGGACGCCAGCAACGGAGCAGGTAAGTGAAAAACTTTTTATAACTTCTGTATGGCTCATAATTAATGCACAATGTACATTACAAAGTGCATTATTATGGCCATACAGAAGTGTATAGACCCACTTGCTGCCGCGGGACAACCCCTTTAAACTCCTCAATTTATTTCTTAATGTCGCAGTCCAACCTGCAATACACTGTGGCCTTCATGGTGCTTTAGTGCAGCATTTGCTAGCTAATGTTATTGTGGGTGCTGACTGTGCCAAGGTGCTTGGAGACCAACACGTCAAAACAAACACTGCCCAATGTGCGTACATTATGGGTCATCATGTCAGACAAGTGTTTAGGAAACTCTATGCCAGGCTTCTTTTAAGCCATGAGCAGTTTGCATTCTTTTGCCTGGAACGGAGTTAAAAGGCTTTTCTGGGGGTCGTATGTGACGCGGGTTCCTAAATAATATTTCTATTTAAATCCAGCCCATAATTATAAACAATTTTTGTATTTACACATATTACTACTCCCAGATATTCCAGGACTAATGTTAGAATAGTGCCCCCTGCTGTTTTTTTTAATTAAAAAGCCTTTCTATATCTGGTCCACCTCAGTACGTGTTCCAGGGTGGTCACATCTCCTCAGTCTTGTTTCTTTGCAGTAGCCCTCCCATTGTGTTATCACTCGCTCAGCATCTGTTCCGAAAGCAGAGAAGATGCAGCAACTGCTGAAGCAGCCACTCACCACATCCGGGATCCCTCCATATACCCATTGGAGCAGAGAGAATAGCAAGACTGATCATGTGTGACCACCTTGGAACAATTACTGAGGAGGAAACCCAATAGTGACAGCAGGTGGCGCTGTTCTAACGTTATTCCTGGAATATCCTGGGATATAGCCAATTTTTTTAACAAGTGTATATACAAATAAACGCTTATATGCTGTGTCCACCTGTAAAAAAAAAAAAAAAAAAGTTTTTTTTTTTTTTTGTTTTTTTTTGAGACCATGCCTTTTAAAGACCATTTGATGTCACAAAATGTTCATGTGACTTAGTCATCTAGCCATGTGCAATCCATTCTGACATCACAAGATCTGCATACTCTTATGAGCCTATTGTTTACATGCAAATGTTTATCTTTCCATATTAAAATCATTGACTTCATCTGTAATTTTAGCTACAAGATGTATCAGGTTTCATATTTTAGTGAGGCTCGCAGGCGATCATGTTTGTTTGTAAATCCGACGCTTAGTGATGGGACAGGTACCTGCAGCCCATATGCAGTTGTAATCACATATGGACTGCGGTCGGATGCCTCCATTGACATCAAAATAGAGCATGCTCCGATTTTACTTACGCTCACAGAATACACAATTCGTATCTCCAAGTGTATAGGAAAACTCTTAACTGTATGCCTTTCAATACCTGCGTTTTGCAACAGAAAGTCCGCGTGGACATCCCGGAATCCACAATACAGATGTCCCTTAGGGCTTAATATGCTTTGACCTAGTAATATAGAAGATATAAAAAAGTGATTGCTTTATGTCAAGGTGTTTTGGACTGAAATAGGATGTGCCCCCCAGTTGGGATGTTGGCTTGGAATTTATTTCATATACTACAGTTGCAAGAAAAAGTGAACCCTTTGGAATTATCTGGAAATTGGCACTAATCAAAAATCGTAATTCTAGACCATTCAATAATATACACAGTTCTACCATTTGTGTCTTTTATTGAACACATTGGAGAAACCTCTACAGTGCAGGAAAGAAAAACTAAGTGAAGCTCTGTGTTAATAACTGGCAGTGGTTTTTTCAGTTAGGGCTTGTTCACGCAGATGAGAAAACTTGCACAAATATGAACTCCATTATTTTGAATGAACTTATTCACTTAGGCGATTGATTTTTTTTTTCCTTTCTTTTCTTTTTTTCCTCGCAGCGGTGGGACCTTAAAAGACATTGCATCACACGGCATGCAAGTGTCATGCTATGAAATCAATGGGAAACACTTGCCATACTCTGATGTGCCTGAAACACACTCCTGAAGATTGTGATTTCACAAAAGTGATCTGAAGTGTTTTTGAATCCAACTCCCCACATCAGCATGAAACCCGCACGTTGGCAAGTGTGATATCTCGGCCTGATTTCGCGTTCATCTCCATTAAAGGGGTTTTGTCATTTAAAAAAAAATCAATACTTACCCATTCCTTTCCTGTCAGTTTCCTTAGCACATCTTCCCCTAGATGAGCTTTTGCAGTGACCCGGGTCACCTCACCGCAGGCTGGGCCCAGCTTGTTATGAAGGCTCCATTCTTTAAATTTCTTCCGGCAGGGTCGGCGAATGTCATGTTCCTGAGCTGTAGCTTCACTGCCTAGGAAGGAATTCTAATCTATTTCAGAGACCGATCGCATGAGCAATCTCTGAAGAAGATAAGCAGTCCTCCTGCTGGCCTGTGAGCTGTGACATAACGTACATTGGTTGGCAGGCAGAAGACTGCCAACCAAATGTTCATAACCTCACAGGAAGGAGAAGAATCAGGCAGCTTAAGGTGAAGTGAACTGAACACGCTGCACTATTTTTCGTCCAGTGAAATACTGTATGGAAAATGAACGGACCCTATTATAGTCAAGTAGGTTTGTTTGGGGCAGTTCGACAAGTGGATTTAGTCCCTGGGGATTAAAGCCCAGCAAGCCAGGACGTAAAAACACTATGGGGTGGTGACTAAGTGGTTAAGACTCCCATCGGTTGCTAAAATGAAAGGGTAGAGGTGCCCATTGAGCACTGAACTCGACTGGCTCTTTTTGGCTCTGCCCAGCCATTGTACTGCTTCTATGGAGAGTACCAAGCTGTATTCCACTAGCCACTTTTGCTCCTTCATTTTGGCATTGGGGCGGGTCTTCGTTACTAGACCCCCAGTGAGCAAAACGTCTGACATGTCACTGTCAGAAAGTTTAGGTGCCCTTTAAATCCTTTTGAATAGTAGTTTTAAAAAAAACCAAAACTCTGCTTTCTTAAAAAAGAAAAATTACATATTTTAATTTGCCAGAAAGTTATCTCATTTATTGCAAAGTAAATAAAACATTTTGGGCGTGATTGTGTTACTGTGTAACAGTTTGCTTTAGAGTATTGATCAAATTATTTTGTAGAACACATGTTCTGGCTGTTTTACTGTATTTTAGCTGGAGCTTAGGGTGCTTTTACACATTACGATTATCACTGAAAAAAAATCATTGGATCGTTCAAATTTGAACACTTATGGTTCAACTTAACCCTTTCCAATCCATCGCCGGCCGGAATCTCTATGCATTACATAGCGCTAATTGAGCGCTATGTAATGTGTAAAGGAGAAGGCAGAAAGGGTTAAAAACCCTTTCTGCCTTCTCCTAGGGGGTCCTCGATGGGGACCAGTGCACAAGTGTATCTGCACCGGATGTGTCTGTCGATCGGGTGCAGATGCACTCCTGCACTGCAGTGTCGGGCCTGCCCCGACATTCGAGCTGTGGAGGAAAATGATGATGTCGGGGCAGGCCCGACATTGGACTGGAAAGGGTTAAATGCATCCAACAATGAGCGATATTTGTTCGCTTATCATTTATATCATGCAAGCACCCCTAGACTATCTACATACGAGCAAGCGAGTTATCCGCGAATGCGAGTCGTTTTTCTGTCAAAAAGACCTCCCATCACATCAGTAAAGTAGCGATCCTCCAGTGCGCCTTTCAGCCACGACGGAGGAACCGCAAATGTATCCCATTGTTTTTAATGGGAAACCACTAGAGATGAGCGAGTATACTCACTAAAGGCAATTGCTCGAGCGAGCATTGCCTTTAGCGAGTATCTCCCCACTCGAGACTGCAAGTTCGGGTGCCGGCAGCGGGCAGGGAGCTGCGGGGGAGAGCGGGGTGGAACGGAGGAGAGATCTCTCTCTCCCTCTTTTTCCCCCGCTCCCTCCTGCTGACTGCCGCTACTCACTGCTCCCCCGCGCCGGCACCCGAACTTTCAGTCTCGAGCGGGGAGATACTCGCTAAAGGCAATGCTCGCTCGAGCAATTGCCTTTAGCGAGTATACTCATACTCGCTCATCTCTAGAAACCACACATCGCTCACCATGCAATGCATTTCCTGTCCCATTTGAAAACCATGGGCGATGCTTTCCAAGGGACATAAAATTATAGGACCTGCCGTGATTTTTCTCTCCCACACCGCATCACTTATGTATTCATTCAAAAGAACAGGGTTCATATTTATACGTCTTGCAACACACAAATCTCGCGCAATTTTCTAGGCTGCATGAAAGCGGCCGTAGGCCCAATGCACACGGGTGGATTTTTGCTGCGGCTCCACAGCAATGTAAGTCCATAAGATGCAATGCAAAAGTGATTGTTCCATGCACACGAGTGGAAATCAACTGCAATTTCTGCTCGCAGAGGAAAAATCGAAGCATGCTCCTTTTCTGAGCATTTTCCGCACAGACTGCTTCTACTGAAGTCAATGGAAGCTGTCCGATCCACGGCCTATCTGGAATGACCATTCTGGAAAGAATGCGTATTCCGTGTCATTGTCTAGCAGTGGTGTGGGAAAATCTTCACAACAGCTGGCACATCCACAGTACAGAAGAAAGATGGCATAGACAAGTACACAGGTCGCCGGCTGCGGGCACGGGGGGATTCCGGGCAGGATTTCCTATGCGGAATCCGTGTGTGGCCGTGTGCATATGGCCTTCGAGTTATTTTACATACTTTCTTGACCTAGTCATGCTAGAAAAGAAATCTTCCGTTAAATGATGTAGTTCAGACTGTTTTTGAACAGAAGTTTTTACATTGTGCTTTTTATAAGCTATTTTAGTTATGTGAATTTCAACAGATTCTCTACTTTTTCATAACGGACTACTAAAAGAGGTGAAATATTGTTTTATAGTTGCTTTATTTTTTTTTTGTTGAGGATTTTATACACCTCTGAGGAAACTGCCCATTGGTTTTGGAATATACAGTAGAGCTGTTATACGGCCTTGTTTATGAGCCATTACACTGAATGTCTGGTTATTGCAGTAAAATATCTCCGTGGCTATGAAGTACTGTAATGTTCTATATGACTGCAACCTTGGGGGGAGGATTTACTCATCGAAGTGTGTGGGAGGAAAAAACTGCATTGTTTTACATTAGAACACTTCTTGTTCAATCTAAAAGCTTCTGTGCTCAGGCTGCAATACACATCAGACTACAGTCATCCAAACCCATTGATTTTGGTGGGACTGGGCAATTCTCGTATGTGTATGGTGACCTTACTTACTGTAGGTCCTTTGGTCTCGCGGCGCTCATTACATGTGTTGGCTTTATGTGATTGTTCTCCGTAAGGGTTCATGCCCATGGACGGAAAGGGATACGCCTGCAGTTTTACGCCGCAAGAATCCCGCAGGGATAAACAAAAAAAAGTCCCCGCTGGCGATCGCCGAAAAACACGCTTTTTACCGCATTTTTCCACGGTCTCCATTAATACTATATTAATGGAGACCTCCCACCGCAGTAAAATAGAACATGCCACGTTTTTTTTTTTCACGCTCCGTAAATCCACAGCAGAATCCCGCATGTGAGGACTGAGCTATTAAGTTCAATAGAATCTAATAGCTGCGTTATTCCACAGTGGATTTACACCGCAGGGAACGCGGCATAAATCTGTCTGTGGGCATTAGCCCTAAGAGAAACCAAGTGATTTTGTAGATGGGATACCTTTTAATGGGTAACAAAAAGACATCATGTGTTGCCTTTGACACCCACCGTCTCCTCTATTAGCAGTGGTGTCATGAACAGCTAAACTCTACTGCTACGGAGCGGAGCAGGTTAGCAGAGAGATGAAAATATATTTATTCATGAATTTCTCAGAGGAAATAACAAGAATGGCACAACAGATGCGGAATAAAATAGACTTGTCGGGGAGATGATGGCTCCTATTTAAAAGGGGTAGTTGCTTCAGAAATTCTAAAAATCTTGATTGATAAGAATTGGCTTGATGGAATGGCACATGACAAGGACGACTACCATCTTGTGAATGGGAGACAACCTGCTCTGGTAGGACAACTCCTGTATTATTTCTGCCAGTTAGCACAAGGTGTTTGTTAGAGTTTGTCTCACAAAAGCAAAACCTTCCCTACCTACAGGAGAGGAGACAAGATCAGTGGGGTCTGACCGCTGGGACCCCTACCAATTCCAAGAACTGAGGTCTAGAATGTTCTGCAATGAAGCTTCCATTCCATTTATTTCAATAGAACCACTGGAGACAGCCAAGTACATTCTAGAACAGCGCCACCTGCAATTTCTATTGTGTCCATCTCCGTAATTGCTGCAAAGTGGTCACACATGCTCAATCTTGCTTCTCTCTCTGCTTCACTAGTTATGCAGAGGGATCTTTGGTGTGGTCATCCGGCTGCTTCTGAAGGTGCCGCGTCTTCTCTGTTTGTACATACTGAGCAAGTGTTAAAGTGAGAAAGTGTTACAGCAGAAAAGCAAGACTGAGTAGGCATGACCACCTTACAGCAAGATGGACCGGAAACTGAAGGGCACTTAGGTGCAGAAAGCCTATAGATAGGTGGTCCCAATGCTGAAAGTGAATGCCACTGATAAAACAAAAAGGAGGGGGGGGGGGGGGAACAACACTGGAGGTAAATTATTAATTTTTTTGCCCCAATTTTATGACACAAACGGCAAATTTTTGCACGTGCCATATTTGCAATTTCTCTCCACATTTGCTCCTTGATGGCTATGATCAGATGGAGGGTGACAAATATATTAACATTAGAGCAAGAAAATGCTGTAAAGAAAGTTCTGACAGGACCTATAAAGAGTTGATAAGCCTCGATAGTTAACAATCAGCAGGTTCCATATTCTTGGAACCCTAGTGGTAGAAACATCTTTGGGTGGTTTTTCTGAGATGGCTGTAATATTTATTTTGCAGTGGATTCAGTTTTTAGTAAATCATGAAATGGTCCTATTCCTTAATTGTATTTTGGGTTAATGATATTTCTCAGAGCTTTTAAATTTACCCAACTATATTCGGACTTTTGACCTGTAATTCACGTGAGAATGAAGGCAGATGTGATGTAACATCCATTATCATTACCTCTTTTACCTGAGGAAGAGTCTCTTCCAGATTTGAAACACGTTGTCTCATGTAAATGAATGAAGAATATTCTATCCTACTACCGTGCCTGATCGATCCTGTCCTGACTTGTGCGGTTCAGTGCTCCATTCTTTTGTAGTATATCTTTCTCGGTCTCTTGATCCATGGAATAGGCTACAGTCCTAGCAATACATTCCCGTGCTAGTGAGCGCCTCACAATATATACCTTAATATTGGTGTATTAAGGTTCCTGGGAGATTCCTGGTATGTTCACTTTCCTCATGTGAAAATCATGGAAATCTTCACATGAGGCGATTATCTTCTCTTATATGTCATAAGAAAGAAAGCTGTGGGAATCCAGACCTTCTCAGAGCAGATAGATTTTATTTTCTGGGGTTAAGACATTTGCACCAAAATTTATTGGTTGATGTCCTTTATTGAATGTGGTGCACTTTAAGGCCTGGCTGCACACGACCAGGTTGGATTACACATCCAGGAACCCGCAGCAGAATCCAACCCTGCTGCTAGCCGGCATTCATGCGTACCTGTACCTGACATTCTTCTTCTTTTTCTGTACTGCGGGTGGTCCGCATGGCGAGCCGTTAGACATGTGCCGTACAGTTGTGTTTTTTTGTTTTTTTTAATCCCTCCTTTTGTCATTGCGGATAGGCCGTGGGTCGGACAGCTTCTATTCAATGGAAATCATCTGTGCGGGATCTGCACTGAAATAGAGCATGCTGTTTTTCCTCCGCAAGCAGAAATCGCAATCGATTCCCATTCGAGCATGCTATGGGCGGTATTTGCTGCGGAATCCTGAGGCAGACGCCCGCTCCTGATACCTCAATGTAAATCCGACAGTGCGCAGCCAACCTAAGTTTAAAAGGGTTGTCCCGCGGCCAAAACGAAAACTTTTTCACACCACAGCCCCCCATGTTAAGCAAGCATTACAAATTACCCATGTAAATCGTTTTTTTAGAGTGTTTCTACTCACCATCAAGCTGTTTCATGAAGTTATAAAAATCTTCTTCCAAGATGGCCGCTGTCATTTCCCAAGGTGCATTGCTGGTCTTCTCCCATGGTGCACCGTGGATGTTCTTCTCCAGTCTGAGCTCCACTGCCGATTACAGCCACCTCATTGGCTGATCGGCACCACGTGACGGGGTGGAGCTATGCGATGATGCTGAGAAGGGGGTGGAGCCAGGACGCCGCTCGTGAGCCCGGAGCCTCCAGAAGAGGATTCTTATCTGCGCAAGCGCGACTGTTGCGGCGACCAGAGAAGATGGCTTCAGTCGTCGCCATGGAGACGGGGACGCCAGCACCGGAGGGGGTAAGTATATAACTTCTGTATGCCCAATATTTAATGCACGATGTATATTACAAAGTGCATTAATATGGCCATACAGAAGTGCATAACTGCACTTGCTTCTGCGGGACAACCCCTTTAAGCCTGGTGTATTAAATGCCAATCTTATTGAATTTGGATGTTTGCATATTCTAGAGAGAAATCACTATTTCAGTGCATATAAAAATCATCCATTATTGGCACTATATAAACAGCAATGTTGGAAATAAGGCCAACACTGCCATAATAGGGTCTGAAAGAAAAGGAAGTTATATGCCAGAAAATTCCTTAAATACAAATCAACAATGCTGCGCTGTTCTGAAACCTAAAATAGAGCACAAAATAAGGAAACACCCCGAGCGTTGTTATTTTAGCGTCTTACTGCAAGAGCTCGGGTTTAGTATTTGGAAGCTATTCACTGCTTTCCATAGACAGACAGAAAATATGGAATTACTCCTCTCCCAGGTCTCGTTGGAACAATGAACTGGCAGGGTGCTCTTCCGCCTCATCCTCAAGATGCTTTTTTAGTGACTTTTCAAGATGTTTTTTTTTTGTTTTGAAAAAGTGGATACTTTTAAATGTACTTTTGGAAAAATGATACTGAAAATCAGTTTAACACAGAATAGATGTGTATCAGCCTAATGTCTTTGTACATCTCCTACATTAATATGAAAATGTACCCCTCTTGCTGACAGTCTCTTATTGTCACTTCGTATAATTGATGATCTTTAGAACATGTTATTCTTACACACCAACGCAATCTTCTCACATGTACATCTCCGGATCATAACTGGATTTCCCCAGTGGAAAAAAGGAAAGTAAAACCTCTTAAAGATAAAATTAATTGACATTTTGTAAAGGGTAAGAGTCCCAGGTTGCAAGCCCTGAGTCATGACTGACCCCTAGGGTAACGTCACATCATGACGTTTTCTTGGCAGACTGTTTTTGCAGGGTGGCTTGCCATTGCCTTCCCCAGTCATTTTTGGGTTCTCATTCTACCCACCTCGGAAGGATGGAAGGCTGAGTCAACATTGAGCTGGCACCTGAACCACGTGGGAATTGAACCCACAACCTTCAGGTGGTGAACGAGACCTTAGGATTGCATTTCTGCTGCCTTAACACTCTGCACCACATGGCACCGGTATATCTTATCTCCACCGGAACTATGGGTGGAGACCTGGAATTGTATGGGTGGAGTTATAGTCAATGCCTACAGCTGATGATTGTCTACCTAGACGGAGGCGACGGCAGCACGCATTGCAGCTGACAATGGGGGGGGGGGGGGCTATTAGCCCTGGCATGTGTCTGGTCACTGCCCCGTGCGGTTAGTCTCCCTGCTGGCCTCCCCTCTGTGCTCCCAGCTCCGCTGTCACTCTCTTCCCCGCCGGTCTCCAAACAATGGATGGATGGATGGCTGGCCGGCCGGTAAGTTACAGTGGGGATGGGACAGCAGAGACCAGGAGCCAATCGGCAGCTAGGGGCTTGACCGGGGTGTTTCTTTCAGCTAAGGCCAGTCCGCCCCTAGCTGCTGGTGGAGACCAGATACACCAGTACTGCACCACATTACCCCAGTATTAACTACCAGTGATGTGGTATTTACGGCTGTTGAAAATGCTTTGTAGATCCTGGTGTGTTCACACCACGTGGTGTCAGTGGTGTTCGAACATGTTAAACACGTTTAGTATTTCTTGACAACTTCTGGCAGGTTTTATAGATGTTCCAAGTGAAAAATTTCCATAGCCCATTCTTGCTGGAATAGTTTACATTGCAGTGGTGAAGACAGACATAATTACCTGCTGCACACATACTAGATTGTCATGACTCTCGCTTTCTACATAAAAGGGTTAAAATAACTGCTGCAACTTCATTAGAACTATTACAAGTGTGTTTCACACATATGCAGAAGTAAAAACTATAGCCGACTGCACACAGCCAGGTCAGATCCGCATGTGGGATGCTGCAGCGGAATCCGACCCTGTGCTCAGCCAGTGACCCCCGCGTACCTGTCCGCAGTCTTCATAATCTGTATTGTGGACGTGCCAGCCAGCACAGATGCACAATACAGATTATGCCGTACCGTCACTAGGCGATGACGCAGATTTCACAATGATGATTGTAGAAGGGCCGCGGATCAGACGGCTTCTATTGACTGCAATGAAAGCCGTCTGCGCTGAAATAGAACATGCTACGATTTTCCCTCCGCAAATGGAAAATTTTTAATTTATGTCCGCTCGTGGACAAGGAAAAGCGATTTTCAATAGCATGTTTAGTATTTGCTGTGGATTCTAAAGGGTGATGCCCGCTCCGGATTCTGCAATGCAAATACGCCAGTGTGCATTCGGCCTAAAACATGCACTATACTATGTATCCCTGTAGTTATAAACTTTGTATATAATAATTCTATAGCTGCTTCATGGTTTTGCACACCACCATCTAATAGCTTTGAACAGTAAGGCCACTCTCACACACGGCATTGGTAAAACGCCGCAATTTTACCGCGATTTTCATCAGCGGTTTTTAAATGCACCCTATCATTCTGATAAGTGATGAGGTGCGATAGAAAGCTCGAGAAAACGCACCTAAATAGAGCATACAGCGCTTGAAAATGGCGGCGTTAGAAAATGCTGCGTTCAAGCGCAGGTCTGTGAGGCCCCATCGAAATCAATGGGAGCGTTGTACTGTGATTCCCACGGTGTTCTAAACGCTGCGGTAAAAAGTGCATGTTAGAGAGTGGCCTAAATGTTTTTATATTAAGAAGAAAGGAAATTAGGAAAAAAGCATGCAGCTCTGCTCAGCCATATGGGGCGTCCTTGATCTCCTCCAGCTGGTTGTTTTCACAAGCTCTGTGATGCAGGGTGAGAGGGGCACATACTTCTTATTTTGGTTTATCGTGTCCTGCATCTGCACCGCTTTGTAGAGCAGACTCTATTCTGATGACCAGTTTTCAGGTCGTTAGCATGACACTTCAAATCCCATGTCAACCTGCAAGTTCGTAGAGGCCACACATCCAAGCAACGATTGCTGTTTGAGTATTGGTTCACAAAACTACACTTAATTACCCTATGCACATCTGAATCTTCTAAGCATAAAACTTTTAGTTCATTTCTTCAATTCTGGAAGCTTTACTTTTAGCGTGTAAATCTTTTTAAGGCATACTTTACAGTTGAGCAGTATATTTTATCTGCCATTTCTCTTTCAGTACGAACATACCCCGAAGCTTGCTGTAAAGAGAGACGGTGTATATCTGATTGGCTGTAATATACTAGATACTGGGCATTGGAATCATAAATTGTTCTCTAGCAGCCAAGGAAAGAAACACACAGGGACGTTTAGATAACGGACTGAATCTGTCTGTACTAAATTAAACCAATGCTTTTTAAAGTGAAGACAGCATTTGTATTCTATTTAAATTTTTTCTTTGTGTATCTCCCACTATTGTGTGTATTGACAATTGCAGACAGAGAGAAGAGAACATATTTTATCAGTTTACAATTCAAGGGAAATTTACTGAGCGCAGCATTTTATATGTTGGTGTAAAGCGAAGCTGGCACCAGGGTAATGCTGATGGAACCATAGGTAGCATGTACCTGAGACAGATGTGCACAGTGCCCCCATGGTCTGAAATGCTGCGGTGCTTCAGAATAAACACACTTTAACATTTCTCTGAACGGAGCTACGAGTCAGAGGTGGGCTGCACCGACCTTTCCCCACCAGCAGCAAGTGACCGACAACTCTCACCTTGCTTGTGTATAGGGCAAGAGTTGTCAGCCAGCATTCCGCAAGCGGGGAGAGGCCGACGTGGCTCACCTCTTTGAGCTCCTTTCAAAGTCAAACATTAAAGTGTGTTTATTCGGAAACATCGCAGTATTTCAGAGTAACACATACGTGTGGCACTGTGCATATCTATCCCACTGCATGTTGCCTGTGGTTCACTTGTCATTTCCAAAGACACATTGATTAAAGAAAAAAAAGTACAAAGCTGTTGTCACATTGTGCTCCTGGGACCTGTAGTTTTATGGCTTTTCAGGAACACACTTCCACAGGTGTGTAATGATTAAGCTGGCTGGGTGTGTATTGCTACAGTCGGCCAATCGCAACAGAAATAGACACCGAAAGAGACTGAACTGGAAACGGGGCTAGTGAGCAGACCTCCAACAACGACTGACAAACACCAAAACACTTACCTAAAATACCGATATGCATAAGCAGATGGAATAGCTAAAATCCATACGAGGTATTCGTTTATATTTTGGCCAATATATGTAAGCTCATGAGCCCACGACAAGGGTCCTCGTTGTCTCGTGAGTCCCTCCTCTAACAAGGCAACTTACACTCCTGGGAGTCCTGCCTCAAGTGGGGTGATCGTCCCAATAGGGACGACCTTACACTGGAACCTTGGGGCTTGGCTCTCCCTAGACGGTAAATGGCATACAACCAGAACAGGACACAGTTCACACCAACAGATGAGGGCATCCTACCCAGAACCTCATGTATGCAGCAACACCAAGCAAAACATGCATGACTCCAAACACCACGGTTCTGGGAGGGAATGAGAAGAAAGATAAATGACCAGCTTCCTCTAGCAAGAGGTATTTATGTGCAGCAGACCGGTGGTGATTGCCTGGCTGGAGCAATACACACCCAGCCAGCCTGTTCATCCCACACCAGTCCCAGCAGCACAACGTGACAGGTGTTCGTAGCCTTTAATTTGCTCAACGCAATTCCTCTAAAGAGTGGTTTCTGCAAATTCAACACAAAATGATTACTGCAGTCTCAGGAGTATTCAACGCCCTGATTAGGCTGCTAGCACACAGCAGCATTACTGCCCTGGAAAACGCAGAAGGAGCGTTACTGATTACAGTCGGCAGCTGGACGTTTCATAGTCCCTGAAATGAGAGGTCAAGATGCTGGCTGTAATCAATCTAGCTCCTCCTATGTTTTGCTGTGCAGTAATGCAGCGTGCAAAAGCACCCTGCGGCTACCTACACACAGGCGAGTGCGATATCGGGCTGAGAAAAGATAAGACATACAGCAACTTTTTTTATTTATTAATTTTTTTTTAAAGAATAGGATTTGTATTTGCACAAGATTTGTGCGTCTTCCAACACACAAATGTCACACAAGTTTCTCGGCCTCAGTGTCCCCCATTGGAGCACACACTTGCAAATCAGATGTTTTCTTAAGCACACCTGATGCAACTAATCAAGGGCTTCATTACTACTTATTTTAAAACGCATCAAATAACTAGGCTGGCTAGGGCTTTGTTGACTGTGATGTTTGATGGATGTTACAAATATGGCTATGAGCTTGTTCGCAACGTCGCTTATTTTCCCTATTATAGTCAATGTGGCGCTGTTCAATTCTGTCATAAGATGGGTCCATTCAGCCATCGGGTGCTATTTTCCTGCTCCCCATAAAGAGCAGAAAACCGGAACCTCTGAACACTGATGTGAATGAGCCCCAAGTCAAGAGTGTGTGCAAGGCAAAGATTTCTTAACTTCTTGGACCAAACAAGGAAAAGGTTACAAAAAGATAGCTGAGGCACTAAATGTTCCTAGAGATATAGTTGGAAGCATAGGTCAATGCAAATTCAAAGTTAAAGAAGCACTCCCCTGATTTTTTCCCCCCATTCATTATGTAACTTGCCCCCCAGTATAGATAAATCGTTTAGTCTTACCTTGTTTAGTTATCCCTTTTCTATCAGAAAAATTCCCCTCGCATGAGCTCATGGTGACACCAACCGCCCCCCTGAGAATTTCTAACTTGTATGTTTTCTGATGGGGTCCTCACCAAAACTTCCTGTACCACACATGCTGTTCTCAGGGGGGACAAACTCGTATCACATTACTACTGATGATTAGAGGTTCCTGTTACACAGTTATAATGAAGAAGATAAGTTACTTCTCCATGACTGTATACTTATGGTCTTTAGCTTATTTAGATGAATGTAGAGGTTAATGATATCTACACTGTCCACCCAGCAGGCAAAGATGGCATAGCCTCCATCTAAGGGCAGACTCACATGAGCATGTCGTAAAACACTGCGCATATATCACACTGTTTTACCGCGGTGTGGACTTGTGTATGACAGCGATTTTTACCTGCCCGTACCTCACACACGCTGTCATGTACTGGTTTCCTTTTTTTTTCTTTTCAAATTTCTTGCTCTGTTGCTTAGTGATGTTGCGTGTAAACACCACACATACGCAATGCAATTGCATATGTACAGCAGTTTGTACGCACCCATATAGAACAATAGGGCTATAAAGCGTGCCATGTGCGGTAAAATAGAACATGCTGCATTCCTTTTTTTTAACTTGTGTCTTAAACGCAATGAAAAAACACTAGTGTAACAGCGAAAATCAATGTATTTGAATTGCTACAATATGTGCACATCTGCATGTTCTAGTCTTGTGCAAGACTCGCGTGAATAAAGAGCACGTCGCAATTCTCTTTCTCGCAGCATCGCTGTGAGAGAAAAGTGACCCATAAAGATACAATTAATACAAATAATGGGTTGTATTTTCATGCGGGTTTCGTGCATCTAGAATCTTGCACCATTTTCTTGTCCATGTGAAGAAATGGACAAGAAAATATGCTGATGCATCATGGGATTCTTTGAAAATGAAAGTTACATCAAGTATAGTGTCTGACAAGCATCTGACAGGAGACTGTACTGCATGGAAGAATGTGAAATATACAGAGGAGACCTCCAGAGTAACATAATATGTAAGGCCGAAAAAAGACACGTCCTTTCAGTTAAGCCTATTGCCTCTCAATATTGATTGAGAGGAAGGCAAAAAAAAGAATAATAAGGTAGAAGCCAATTTTCCACATTTAAGGCAAAAAATTGGCAATCAGGTGAGAGGTGCAGGAATGGTAAAATGTATTTTCATGGGAGTGCATCTTTAAAGGAACACTGGTTGGATACTATCTGGATGTGGTAGAAAGAGGAAGCAATCACCAGCTGCACTAGATTGCTGACGGGGCAGATGGTCAGAGACTAGAGATGAGCGAGCATACTCGCTAAGGCAAACTACTCGAGCGAGTAGTGCCTTATTCGAGTACCTGCCCGCTCATCTCTAAAGATTTGGGGGGGGGGGGGGAGGGGGAGGGGAGAGGGGAGAGGGAGGGGAGAGAGGGAGAGAGGGAATATCTATCTATCTCTATCTCTATCGCTCCCTGCTCTCCGCCGCCGGCAGCTGAATCTTTAGAGACGAGCGGGCAGGTACTCGAATAAGGCACTACTCGCTCGAGTAGTTTGCCTTAGCGAGTATGCTCACTCATCTCTTGCTGAGACCCTAAAGTGCCTGCAGAAGACCTGCAGCAAGACCTGGTGGCAGCAGGCACTGACGTTTCCATTTGCACAGTAAACTCCTGCTAAACGCTGCAGCTCCTCATGCCAGATGTCCAAAATGTAGATCTCTTCTGACCCAAAAGCACAAGAAAAGTTGGCCCCAATATGTTTACATCCTATAAATAAGACATAGAACCTTCAGGATTCTGTTCTGCGGAGCAACGATCCAAAACTAGAACTTTTCAGGCCTATGGTTCGGTGGTATGTCTGGAAGGGAAAGAATGAAGCATATGCTGAAAAGAACACCCAGCCTACAGTGAAGCATGGTGATGGCTAAGTAATGCTCTGGGGCTGCTTTGGTTCTTCTGTCACTGGAAAAGTACAACATGTGGAGGGCAAGATGGGTTCAATCCAGTATCGGGAAATCCCTAGAGAACATTTTATACCTTCTGTAAGGAAGGTGAAGCTAGGATGTCATTGGACCAGCCAATAAGACAGGGATCCCAAGCACACCTGAAAGTCCGCAAGGCTTGTTTTTAGAAAATGCCCTAAAAGACTCTTGGGTGGCTGTCACAGTCACCTCACTGGAACCCCATAGAAAATCTTTTGTAGGATTTGAAGAAAACAGTTCAGCTAGCAAAGCCAAGAATATTAGAGAATTGGAGGCCATTGCCCATGAGGAATGGACTAAGATTCTTCAGGAATGCTGTCTGACTGTGCATCATGCTTATCATGCTTATTACAGTAAAAGTACTAAAGATGCGTGTCATAAAGGGGTTGAAAAATTCTGAGACTGCAGGAGTCATTACAAATTTGCATTTTGAATTACATTTTGAGAAATCACATGTTTATATTAGTTATGTTGAGCTATTTAAACTGTTCTGCTCTGATTTTTTATTTTTATTTTTTGCAAATAGTTAAAATTGGAAAGGTTTGGCAAATAAACCTAATTTGTAATGGAGGATGAATAAGTTTGATTGTAACTGTGTTAAGAAAATTGTAGATCAATGCATCAGTTAAAGGGATTGTCCCGCGCCGAAACGGTTTTTTTTTTTTTTCAATAGCCCCCCCGTTCGGCGCGAGACAAACCCGATGCAGGGGTTAAAAAAAAACAACCGGATAGTACTTACCCGAATCCCCGCGCTCCGGTGACTTCTTACTTACCTTGCGAAGATGGCCACCGGGATCTTCACCCACGGTGGACCGCAGGTCTTCTCCCATGGTGCACCGTGGGCTCTGTGCGTTCCATTGCCGATTCCAGCCTCCTGATTGGCTGGAATCGGCACACGTGACGGGGCGGAGCTACGAGGAGCAGCTCTCCAGCACGAGCGGCCCCATTCAGAAGGGAGAAGACCGAACTGCGCAAGCGCGTCTAATCGGGAGATTAGACGCTGAAATTAGACGGCACCATGGAGACGGGGACGCTAGCAACGGAACAGGTAAGTGAATAACTTCTGTATGGCTCATAATTAATGCACGATGTACATTACAAAGTGCATTAATATGGCCATACAGAAGTGTATAACCCCACTTGCTTTTGCGGGACAACCCCTTTAATTGTTTTTGCTATTAGATTGTAGACTAGGAAGATATAGCATCCTGCTAGTATAAGTAGTTAAGGGGTTAAACGAAACCTTTTCTGTATACCAGTGAATGGTAGGCGATAAAGACAGACAGAAGATGACAATCTCTCAGACCCCCTTCCTTGCATACCTTCTTACTGACATAATAACAGTATCTTTGTATGTTACAGTTACACCTTAAAAGGTATAACTTATGTTAAACATTTTAGTTGTAGCCTATCATGTATTCTAATTATTCTTGGAGGTATGTACTTTTCCTGTGATGTCATTTATAGTATATAAACTACATACAACTTTGAATACATTAGAAATCATTTGATACCGTAACAAGGCTGGTGTGATTTGTATTTCTCCTATGGGCCCAGACTTCTACGCAAGATCTGGGATTGTCTTCTCCTTGGTAAACACATAAATTCTCCCTACACACTGTATGCCAGCTATAGTTTCCTGCTATAATTTACAGCAGATTCTAGTGTAAACTATAGTAAAACTTTCGGCCATGGGAGCTACAGTATCTAAGCTCCATGCACTTTTCAAAAAATGTCAAGTTGGGAAATTTTTGCATAAGTACCATTTTCACTTTTTTTATGCCAGAAAACCGGTGTAAATCAATAATTCAATACAGTTACTGTCTGTTTTTTAAGAGAAATATAAAGTTAAAATGGAAATTAACAAATGATTTAGTCTGGTAATGGAACATCATTTAGATGTTCTAAGGTTGTGAACAGCCCGTTCCAAGTTTTACATGACCCAGAGAAGGTGTCTGCCATTTATGGAAGAAAAAGGATCAGGCAGGATAAAACCACTGGGCATGCAGCAAGGCATGAGGTGGTTGTCATAAATCACTTAACACTTCCCAGATTACGATCTCGCAGATAATCAAATGTCCATGGTAGTAAATGACTGGTCTTATTTTTACTGCCTGGGAAAATGAGAAGGTGGACAGTTTGGGTTTAGTAATGCCTTGTCACGTGTCCATTGGCTGAAAATGAGCTTCCACTTGTTGTGGCAATCAATTGACTTCAGTCCTGAGTATGGCTAGTTTATCCATCAAACAATAGAGCAAGACCATACAGCCCACAGAGTTTTGATTTCTGTCCCTGGTGGTCTGGAACAGGGGTCCCCAACTCCAGTCCTCAGGGACCACCAACAGGTCATGTTTTCATGATATCCTATGGTAAGAACACCTGTGGCAATGTCTGAGGCACCGACAATAATTACATCACCCGTGCAATACAGAGGAAATCCTTAACACATGACCTGTTGGGAAACCCTGTTCTAAAAGACGCAGGTGGATTCACATTCACCACACACAAATCCGTACTGAAATTTAAATATATTGCATGCGGATATTTGTGCAGAATGCTGCATGTTACACCCTTTGCATTGCGGAGAGTGAAATAAACAACTTTTCGCGATGTAAGAAATGCAGAATTGGGTGAAAATTGATTTACAGCTGATTTTTTTTTTTTTTTTTTTTTTTTTACATCACATGTGAATTCCAGAGAAAAGGTTCTCCAGTATAGGTAATGGCATAAAAAAATAACTATTACCCTTTCACCATGCCTCAGGTCCGCCGTCAACTTGTTCCCTGTTTATACAGGATTACATTCCTCACTCACATGACTGCTTCATTCTGCCGGCCTCAGCGACTATTGGTGCATGAACAGCATCTCATCAATCTTTTCTGTATCAGTGGGGCCAGAGTAATATTACTGGGGGGGCTGGGTTCACGCAGGGCAGAATTGCCGCAAACTTTCCGTGCAGACTTTCAGCACGGAAGTTCAACTGGCAATTTTAAGCCCATGATTACCCAGCAAAGTGGATGAGATTTGTAAAATCTCGTCCGCATGTTGTGGCCAGGACGAGCTGAAATTGACATGCCGCGCAAATTTCAAAGCCGTGGCATGTTAATTGTATTGCCGTCTTCACTGCGGCCATCGCTCCTTTCTATTGGGGAGAGACGGCCACAGCGGAATACAGGCGCGAGTTTCAAAGCTGCATTTCTGCCGAGGAAATCTAGAGGTATTTCCGTGCGGTCATTCTGCGAGATTTCCATGGGATTTCAGTCCCGTGTGACCGCAGCCTAAGGGCTTATTCACATGGGTGTATATCGGCTGGGTTTTCATGCGTTGGCTTACAATGCAGCAGTGCACAAGGGCGTATCTCCGCAGCATAAAAGCTCCCGCTCCGGCATTCTTACGTTGGCGGTGGCAGCTGCATTGACTCCAATGGGAGCCAATGACAGCTACAGGAGAAGGGAGGTGGGGGGAGTTTAGCAGCGTGACTGCTAAACTCCGTCCCCTTTTCTTTCCGCCTTTTGCCGCTGTTTGCAATAAAAGGGGCGGGGGTGGAGCTAAGCCCTGCCCCTGTTCCACCCTTTTCATTGCAAACAGCGGAGAGGGCCGGGAGTTCCGCACACTAGCTCCTGCACCGTCCCTCCTTCTCCCCTTGCAGAGAGTCGGCGAGGGGGAGGGGAAGACAGCCAGATGGCGTATATGCCGCCCCATGCATCACGCGGTAACGTGTATCTGCCGTCTGATATACACTCGTGTGAATAAGCCCTAATAGTTATTTAATTTTTTTTTTATGCCATTGTCTACCCTGGGTCACTTTTTTTCTGAATGTCAGAAAACCCCTTTAGGGACTTTTCACACTTATGAAATATTTCTGCAGGATGCACCTAAGGCTGGGTTCTCACGCGGTGGATTCTTGCCAGAAATCTCACGGTTTGGCCGCCGGAAAAGTGCTGCTTCAAAACCCACGGCACTTAGCCACAGGTTTTGGAGCGGCTTGGCTGCACGCTTTTCCGGCTTGGCTGGTGCTCCCATAGAGGAGAGCGCGGCCGCAACAGAGGGGGGAATTGACATGCTGTGGTCAGGGAATCCGTGCCGCAGCGCCGGCTTTGCCGCGATGGATTGGCCGTCCCGTGTGGACAAGATTTTTCACAATTGTCGTGCACATGGTTGGCTAATCCCGGGATTACCGTCCGCAGGCAGATTTGCTGCAGCAAAATTCTGGACGGAATTTCCGCGGCAAATCCGCCCTGTGTGAACCCAGCAAATTCTGCACCAAAATCTGCATGTATACATGTGGTTTATAGAGCAAATTTCTTGCAGAAATATTCTGCATTTCTGATAGGTCCCATAACTTTACATGTTGGGGGCTAATAGCTGTCTATAAGCAATCATTTTTAGCAGGTAAGCTGGCTAATTAATCAATAACATGCTGTATCCTTCTAAGGACAATAGCTTAATCCCAGTTCGGACCTTGCTTTTTGGTGTCGTTATCTGATGTTGATTGTGGAACTACTTTTAGGGCTCATGCCGACGGACAGAGCGGCATACACCCGTGGATTTACACCGCGGGAGTACCGTGGTTGTAAACAAAAAGTCTCCGCTGGTGATCGCGATCTCCATTTAATACTATATTAACGGAGACCTCCACTGTGGAAAAATGTGGTGAAATAGAACATGCCGCAATTTTTTTTTCCCGCGGCGGAAATCTGCATCAGAATCAGACATGTGGGCACTCAATAGAAACTAATAGCTGCGTTATTCTGCCGCGGAGAACGTGGCAGAAATCCGTCCGTGGGCATTAGCCCTTAGGAAAGCCATATCCTGCAGCAAAAGAGAGCTTTCCTTTCCATAGCCCAGAAGTATGATTAATCTAAAAAAACTCTGATTATTTCAGGCAAATTGAATGCTAGCGCGTCAGAGCTAGGGCTCTTTTTGTTCTGCGGTCTTAATTGTAGATTTTGTATAAACCACATTGATGTCAAAAGGTGGTGACTAAGTAAAGGGTTTCCTTGCTAAGTACAACGTGTTTTCTTGCTAGGGATATCTCTATCAGCTTATATCAAAATAGAGAGTGGAAGGAGGCAGGATGCCCAACTAGTTGGCAGTCATAAGCCAGCGTGATTTCCATATGCTGAGACATTATGGCTTGGATCCGTCTCACTATACATGCACAGACCAAGAGGAAACCAGCAATCTGACTTCTGTGTTACTGAAAGATGTAAGTTAAGTTTGCCCACAAATCTAAATTTGGTCATTTATATATTAACCTTTGGTGACATAACAATAACTCCAGTATTAAAGGGTCCGTCAGTCAAGCAAAGCATTGTGGTAAACTATTCCCATAGAAGTAATGTGTTCTAACCAGCACAATGTGTGCTCCGTGCGGGGCACGTTTCGGCTGGTTATGTCGTTTATATGTGTAATAAAATATTTCCAGAACAATGCTGAAGTATAGAGGAATGATGAGTTGGCAGGGCCTCAAAACTCATTTTAATGAGGTTGTTTGTCGAATCCACTCCAGAGTACAAAGAATGAGAAGAAGCTATTCCACTGTTTGGCACTTTTGTCTGCAGGAAAAGTTTCTTACACTATGGAATGCATAGACACAAAAATCAAGCATCTAGAAGAAGTTGTCGCTTTGCTACAAAACTCTGCATTCTGATACATCTCGGGCATCTATGCAAATGATTAGAGTTGTGGTATGATTAGATGAACAGTGTTGCCACCTGAGGCCCTAAAAGTGGTTCCACCTTTGGCCTAGAAATAGGCTCTCAGAGGCCACAGGCCACTTGTGTAGAGCTTGTTGACCACTAGACGCCTCTACCTTGTAGAGTAAGCAATATTGGAATGCGTGAAGCTGGATGATTTGCGCGCCACCTGGGCCGCTCTGACCAGACTGTTAGGAGTTGTTGGGACCAGTGGATGCATAAGGGTATGGGCACAAGGTGACCAGGAAGCTCTTGAGAGACCACCAGTAGTGAGACTGCTAAATCCAGTTTAGTTTGGGCCCTGATGATGGCCATGTTTGTGTCTGGTGACCTAGGGTTGAGCTCCTCAATCCTGCCTTTGCTGTGGATTGGCACACTGTCCCCACTGCTGGTTTTATAGTCTGGGGGTCCATTGCATATGACAGTCACCCCTAGTGGTGGTGGGATAGACAATGACAACACAGCAATATGTTAAGGACATCCTGCAGCCACATGTGTTCCTCTCATGGCTGGGCTTCCAAGAGGCATTTTCCAGCAGGATAATGCTCGACCACACACACCACACCCTTCCATGGCTGCCCGGTCGCCAAATCTACCGCGAATAGAACATGTATGGGACGATCTGGGATGCCAACTTTGACAGCCTACAAGTTTGCACAATTCGGAGGCTCAGCTATAGCAAATGTGGACCGATATACCGTAGGATACCATACAGAACCCGTATGCCTCCATGCCTGCCCATATTTTATTTGAGCTAGAGGCGGCACAGAAGGGTACTAGAGCCTCCATGCTCAACCGTATGACATCTTGTATCCAAGCTAGAGGCAGCCCAGAAGGGTACTAGAGCCTCCAAGCCCACCAGTATCACATTTTGTATCCAAGCCAGAGGCGGCCCAACTTGCATTGGACAGCCCATGGATACTATATCACATCCACAAGCATTGGCATGTCCTGTTTCCCGTCTCCTAATTGGACAGGAATAAGACCTGCCATGAGTTTGAGTTTTTTTTCATGCAGATCATAGGCTATAATGGGTCCAATGCTGTCTGTAGAATTACACAGACAGCACCCCCCCCCCCCCCCAAAAAAAAATATGCTAGTAAGCACCTAGCATAAGTGTCGTCATACACATGAAACCGCTATAGACCAAACACGGCACCTCATTCATCAAAAGGGTTGTACAAAAAAACAGCTGTATTCTTGCAAAAACAGCACTTGTGCGCATGTTATATGTGGTATTCGCGGGTCTGTTCCATTCACTTGAATGGAGCTGAGCTGTTACCAGGCACAGCCCATGTGCAGGTTTGGCTCTCTTTCAGGGAGAAGTCCTATTTTCCCATACAATGCTTTTAACACGCAGCCTTGGACATGCATGAAACAGCAAGGGCCCAGAACGTAGATCCTTTTTTATATTTTATCCTACTGTTCATTGACCCTTAAGGCAGTTTCTGTGATGTGACCCTATAATGCCTTACTGCAGATAAGGCCGTGTAGAAGGAGCCCCATGTCACTGGAACAGATACCTGCGTGATGCAGTATTTAACATGTCTAATCATAGAACCTGCAGCTGTCAGCCCGGGAGAGTGAGGGAAATGTTATGGGGTTTGGATTGCTATTGGCGAGTTTAGCGATTTCCACATAAGGCTTAGACCACCTTGGAAGGATTATGTATAATCATACGGATCTTTTGAGCAGGATTACTGTTGGCCACATTTTTATCTTGTGCAGAAAAATGACTGCAGTTTCTGGCTACTATGACATTCCGTATTTGTGATCATGACCACCATGAATTTGTACTTGGGAGTTTTTTTCAATATTAGGGGCATTCTAAGTTTTTTGTAGTACCGCTCAGGTTTATTTATTCATGTATGGTCCTAGAATTCCAGAAACATTCACTTTTTTTAGTTCTATAACAGTATCTTCCCAACAGATGAGCATATACCTTTGGAAATGAATTACATTTTATTTTATGTGTTTATTACAAAGCTAAATAGTTTCTTTTCCGCCATTATGATACTTGAAGTTCACTTTTAAAATATGATACTTTTACGCTACTTTCACATATAGCAGATTTTCCGCAACAGAAAACCTGCTATGAATTAGTGACCACAAATTCGCCTTTCTAAGGCCGCTTTCAGACGAGCAGAATATTTCGACAAGATGCATCGGAAAAACACAGCTTAATCTGCAGCTGCGGAAATCCACTCCAGTACCTGCATGTCTGCAGTAGGATTTTGGTGTGGATTTTCCTTTGCTACACGTGAAAGCACCTTTAGTCTTCATTTAAAGGGTTAAGTGGCAAATTGAAGCATTTGTTTGTTTTGGCTGTTCTGCCGAGGTTAGAATAGCTCCATTTTGCTTTATTTCTCTGGATAAGGTAATGGCTTTACATAGTTCTGGCTTGTTCTGCATTGTGGATTTTATTTTCTACTAGCTCAAAATATGGATAGTTAATTTGTGATTGTATATGCTTACAACATTAAAGGGGTTGTCCCGCGAAACAAAGTTGGGGTATACACTTCTGTATGGCCATATTAATGCACTTTGTAATGTACATTGTGCATTAATTATGAGCCATACAGAAGTTATTCACTTACCTGTTCCGTTGCTGGCGTCCTCGTCTCCATGATGCTGTCTAATTTCAGCGTCTAATCTCCCGATTAGACGCGCTTGCGCAGTCCGGTCTTCTCCGTGTTGAATGGGGCTGCTCGTGCTGGAGAGCTGCTCCTCGTAGCTCCGCCCCGTCACGTGTGCCGATTCCAGCCAATCAGGAGGCTGGAATCGGCAATGGACCGCACAGAAGACCTGCGGTCCACCGAGGGTGAAGATCCCGGCGGCCATCTTCGCAAGGTAAGTAAGAAGTCACCGGAGCGCGGGGATTCGGGTAAGTACTAAACGTTTTTTGTTTTTTTTTAACACATGCATCGGGTTTGTCTCGCGCCGAACGGGGGGGCTATTGAAAAAAAAACAAAAAACGTTTTGGCGCGGGACAACCCCTTTAATGGTAACTTGTCGCATTCTACATGCAATCCTATCTGGGGGCAGTGAGGTTTAGAGCAGATGGAGCCAAACAGATTGATATTTTTTAATGGGGAAAAAAATTCGGCATAACTTGTCATTTACTTATTTGTACAGACAAAGCAAAACTTAAAGGGAACCTATTACTTCCCTACTGCACCATTGAGTAAGTTACGGTGCCTCTCGGGAAGGTGACAGGGAGCCTAGCACTGGAAAGAGTCAGATTTTCTAGAGTCCCTAAGCACACGCTCTCCTATACAAGACTATAGCAGAAAACACGCATGGGGCTCTGAAAAGAGTCAGATTTCCAGCACCGTGCACTCTTCGGGGGCGACAGCGCTGGATCACTGGAGTGGGTCGGTATAAAAATATATCACCAGGCTCCCTGTCCCTATCGGCACCATAGCTCAGTTTCTGGTACTGTGGGAACGTGACAAGTTTTCCAAGGAAATACTATTGATGACCTATCTTCAGGATAGGTCATCCATAAATTGATTTGGCTGGGGTCTGCAGCTTGAGACCTGGACAATCAGCTGATCGGACATTGTCAGTGCTGCTATATTCCCTGGCTAGGGAGCGGAAGCTGTTAATTCGACCCCAGTGTATTGGCAATCACTTGCAGTTGCAGGCACAACTCTCATTACAATCAGTGAAAGCTGTGCCTGCTGTTACAAGGGTTGGACACTACATGGGTTGGAGCAGCAGCTTTCACTCCCTACATCTGTGTGTGGCAGCGCTGACCCAAATCGCCTGATCAGCTGGGGACCCGAGAGCTAGACTGCATCTTATTGGCTATTGATAACCTATCTTAAGTGGGTTGTCCCGCGGCAGCAAGTGGGGTTATACACTTCTGTATGGCCATACTAATGCACTTTGTAATATACATTGTGCATTAAATATGAGCCATACAGAAGTTATACACTTACCCCTGCGGTGCTGGCGTCCCCGTCTCCATGGCGCCGACTAAAGCTGCCTTCTCCCTCGATTAGACGCGCTTGCGCTGTCTGGTCTTCTGTTCTCTTGAATGGGGCCGCTCCGGCGTGCTCGCGCCGCACAGGAGAGCTGGTCTGCGCATACGCATGTATGGCTCATATATTTAATGCACAATGTATATTACAAAGTGCATTAATATGGCCATACAGAAGTGCTTAACCCCACTTGCTGCCGCAGGACAACCCCTTTAAGGGATAGGTTTTCAATAGAGAGTATTGCTCTTCTCGAGTAACTGCATTCTCGTCGGCTCCATCTTGCTTCCTGCAGGCCTCGGCCACCCACAGAAGATCGCTTTCTGGTTACAGCATTCATAAATTCCTCCACCAGGAAGCGATGGCTGCAATTGGTTCATCCAGCCCTGCATTGATTGGCTGAGCAGCACTCAAGAACCAATCACAGCCATTGCAATGTGGAGACAGGATTTATGAATTGGCCGATCATTGCCGTGGCTCAGGCACGTGGACCGAGCCTGCCAGGTAAGTACAATAAGACATCCTCCAAAAAGAAGGCCTAGTGCATTAATATAAGACAGGGTCTTATTTTCGGGAAAACACGCTATTAATGTAATAGTTTGGATGTTTATGTTCATGACGATACAAAATGCTTTTTTTTCCCCCTTGGCTCATGGGCCCGGTTGTAAAAGTTTTTCTTGGGGCCCCCTAACTTCTCTTAACCCCTTAACGCAGTGGCGTAACTTGAATCTCCTTACCCCAATGCAAGACCTGTAACAGGGCCCCCAACTATAATTCTTTATTCATAGTACTGGGCTCCCTATATGGAGAAGAGAGGCCTTATGGGCCCATTAGGGCTCCTGGGCCTGGGTGCAACCACATCCCCTGCATCCCCTATAGTTACGCCAGTGGTCCCCATAGTGGACTTGAAGAGGGCTTAAGCATCCATGCATGTCAGCCCTAGGGGGCTTTCTCTGGGGCCAGGGCTGCCTTACTAAACCATCGGCACCCTGAAATCTTATCTTTGGGGGGGCATAGGGAACTTCTTCTTCCCCACCACCCCTATGCTGACTGATTTAGATGTATGACCAGCTTGCACTGCAGCATCTAAATAATTCCGTGATCTGTGCTTACTGCAATCATGGTCATTTGTGATGGGTGTTGAAAATTCTGCCTTAAAAAAAAACAGCTCTTCTTTTTGATGCGTTTTTTTAACTCAGATCCACAGGTGGAATTTGCCCGGTCACTGGGCAAAATTTGTGTACTGAATTCCGATGCGGATCATTTCTGCAAGTTTCTATGTCAAGAAGTGAAACGTACCAGGACAAATTCTGCCTGCAGATCCGCTGTAAAAATTGTTTTAGAAAGATGCGGATTTTCATGTGTTTTCAAATGCAGAATTCCCTCAGAAATTCCGCTGTGTGAACAAATACCCTGAGGCCGGCTTAACATAAGCATAAGCGCAAATGTGCGCACTTCGGTGTTTTGTTTTTGTGAACTGAGGTGTCAATTGACTCCTATGTTTTTATGTCAGTTGACTCCTATGAACAAAAATACGCAGAAAGATAGACCACGTTCTATTTTTTTTTTTTTTGTGCGACCAAAATGTACACGGAAAATACAGAAATGTGAACGAACCAATTGAAATCAACGGATTCCATTCACCGCTTATTGTGTGCTAAATACGTTCGTGTAAAGACGGACGAAACGTCACAGGTCTGTCTTGTTGCCTTCTCTCCAGAACAGCGGTTGGAATTCACTGCACTTGGGGTCCGGCCAGATTTGGATGTGGTAAAAAATGCATTGAAAAAAAAAAACAAACCTGTGTGCGCCTTTTGCCATATGGGCAGTTAATCAAAAAAAATCAAACCCTGGTAAAAATGCATGGAGTTTTTACCGCTTCCAAACCTCCCCATGTGATCGGACCCTAATGTGGTTAAAAATGGCTTCGAAACTGCCTGTGATTTTACAGCAATTTACCATAGTTTTCGAAATGGTTGTGGTAAGAAATGCAGCAATACCGTCTGTGGTTTTTGATGCTCTTTAACACTTTCCAATCCAATTTGTATCCTGGTTTTCCTAGGGGCCTTACTCTTTTTCAGCCATTATACAACAGCGCTATCTGCTGACTAAAACCAGTACTGCATGAGGTGACACGTTGGATAGGCTCCGACAGCAGAGAGGCTGGCAATATACAGTAAGAGAACCCCGACAGACGTCTTCCAACATACAGCCTAAAATCATAATGTCTTTAGACGTCAGACAGTGGATTGGAAAGGGTTAAACTGAACCTCAACGGTGCTGTCTGAATGTACTTATGGTATGCTCATATGTGCCAAATTTCTACCAAATGGTGTGGGTTTGCTGTGCATTGTTCCTGCTTTGGTAAATCCCCAGCAAATGCACCACATGTGAACACACAGGCTCAAACGTTCTGCTGCAAATACCAATTACAATTGCAAGGGTATCTGCCATAGAGGAATCTCTCTGTAGTGTGTTTTTGTTTGTGTGCATATGTATTATTTTTTTTTTTTCGAATAGCGCTCAATTCTCGTGTATCACATGCACTCTAGAAAATAGTCCGTATCATATTTTATAATGTGTGGGATTCAGATTTACATGAAACCTCTGATGCGTGGAATGAGGTGACAAAACTGTGGTTAGGGGAAATATTCTGTTACGTAACCTATATATTTTTCTACCTGGTTATTGGCCAAGTTCAGGGTTTCTTTGACATGTCAAGCACTTTGGAGGTTAATCTAGCAGGCAGATTGGAGTTTCATGTCTCTGAGGGTAGCGCAAAACCCAGCTTGTGGATTGCCTAATGGATTCTACATCTGTGTTAGCTTTGGCTGATGAGGAGGATGTGAAACAGCTGCTCACAAGCCGTGCGCTTCACTCATTAACACAAGAATGGTAGAAGGTCCAGCAATCCTAGCGCACTTTACAGGCACAATGCAGGAAGACACTGGAATGTTTACACATGGCTTCGTTTGGAATTTAGATTGTGAGCGCCAGCGAGGACGGTGAAGCTCCGCACAACATGTCGCCTCTAGATAAAGGAATGAAATAATAACCCTCCATGCAGATGGTCCTTACACTACACTTCCTACAGTCTGTTAATGAAGAAATAATTACATGTGAATGCAACTGTCAGACGTGGCTGTGCCACCTTCACTCTTCATGCAACCTACACAATGAACTGACTTGAATCCGTCCTATCAGCCCATTTATACTGTCCTCTTTAACCCCTTAAGGACCAGACACTTTTTAGGGATTTTACCCATGTGGCGGTTTTACTGCTCCATTTTTTTTTTCCTTTAGCTACCAAAATTATTTTTGCTGCGTTTTTTTTCCGTGACATATAGGACTATTTTTTTTTTTTCACATCCCCCCCCCCCGAGGCTCCCGTAGTGAAAGTACATGTTACTTTCACTTTGCCCAGACAGTGCTCATTGAGCACTGTATATCGGGGAAGCAGGAGGCAGGAAGGGTTAAAAACCCCTCCTGCCTTCTGCTCCAGGTTATCAGCTGTCACTAACAGCTGATAACCCATTCCTGTCTCTGACTGATTGCAGATGCAGGAGACTTAGGCCTCATGTCCACGGGGAAAATCGGGCCCGCTACGGATTCTACATGTAGAATCCGTAGCGGGTCCCTCCTGCCCTGCGGACATGAGCGCTGAAAATAAGAATAAATGAGAATAAACTCACCTCCCATCCGCTCCGTTTCTTCTCTGCGTCGCGGCCGGATCTTCTTTCTTCGGCCGGCGGATGAATTCCTGACGCCGGCGGCACGTCGCCGGCACGTCGTCGACGTGCCGCGCGCATGCGCCGGGCACATCCGCCGAGCCGAAGCAAGGGAGATGCGGCCGTAAGGAAGAGAAGACCTTCCCGGCCCGCTGCGGGTGAGTAAATGCTTTTAAATTCCTATTTTAGGTCTCCCGCGGATCCGGACGGCTTCCATAGGCTTCAATAGAAGCCCGCGGGAGACCCGCATGAAAATGGAGCATGGTCCAGATTTTTTCATGCTCCATTTTTTTTTAAATCACTTTTATTGACGATCCGCGGGTATTTATCTACCCGCGGGTGGTCAATGCATCCCTATGGGGATTTTAATTCTTATTTTCCCCGTGGACATGAGGCCTTTGAGCATTGCCGTAATTTTACTATCGGCGGTGCTGTAAGCCCAGGATCAGCCGCCATAAATTTACGGAGGCTGGTCCTAAACGGGTTAAGACAGCCACACTGGTTTCACTGGTGTGTCATTTATGTTTGAGATCTTACAGTTTTGGAGAACTTAGGCCCCCTGCACACAGGCGGAAATTCTGCAGCGGGATTTCCTGCAGAATTTTCGCCCGTGCCCGCCTGCATAGGATTGCATTGCAAAACCCAATCCTATGCACACAGCCGCGATTTGTCCGCGTGAAAACGCACACGGAAAACAAATCGCGGCATGTTCTATTTATGTGCAGGTCTCACAAAAATGTCTGTAGTGACAGGCCGGCTCCTCTCTGCACATGCTCTGGTTGGAAGACGCCGGGAGTGGGTGAGCCGCAGGCCTCTGCAGAGGCACAAGACCTCATCCCGCTGCAAGAATTCTCACAGCGGGATCCGGCCCGGCAGTCTGCAGGCGGCCTTAACCCCTTAGTGACCAAGCCTGTTTGCGCCTTAATGACCAGGCCAAATTTTGCAAATCTGACATGTCACTTTAACATGGAAAAACACCAGAAAGGTTTTGTATATCCAAGCGATTCTGACATTGTTTTTTCGCCACATGTTGTACTTCATTGAGGCGGAAAAATTAGACTGATAGAATTTGTGTTTATTTATTAAAAGCGCCAAAATTGGGAAAATTTTGAAAAATCGTCATTTTTTTCACATTTCCAACTGCAATATCTTAAATATGTGCAAACAATATAGAAATTTTTGCTAAGATTTATATTTCCACCCGTTTACTTTATTTTGGGCGCACACTGGAGAAACTTTGGTTTGTTTTTTTTTTGGGTTTTTTTTAAACCATTCAGGAGACGTACAAATTTAACATTACTTTTTAGCATTTTGAGGAACACTTTGTTTTCCTACACCAAGCCAAGATTGGAAAGGCTCATGAGTGTCAGAATAATAGATACCCCCACAAATGACCCCATTTTAAAAACTACACCCCTTAGTGTATTCACTGAGGGGTGTCATGAGTATTTTGACCCCACAGTTTTTTTTCAGGAATTAATTCAATTTAGAAGAGAAAGAGTAAAATTTCATTTTTTTGCAAATCTATCATTTTAAAGGCATATTTTTTTCCTATAGTTTACATGAAAATGAGGATTTACACTCCAAAATGGATACCCCTGTTTCTCCCGTGTTCAGAAATATACCCATTGTGGCCCTAATGTTATATCTGAGTCCACAACGGGGCCCAAAATGAAAGGAGTAGTCAGTATCTTTCAAAACAGAAATTTTGCTTGAAGTCCTTTTAGACCCCATAGCACACATGTAGAGTTCTTGAGCGCCCAAAACCATAGAAAACCCCCACAAAAGACCCCATTTATGAAAACTAGACCCCTTAAGGAATTTATCTAGGGGTGTACTGCGTATTTTGACCCCACAGTTTTTGAATGAATTCAAGCCAATCAGAAGGGAAAAAAATTGTGATTTTCGTTTTTTGGCAATTCTGTCATTTTAAAAACAGCTTTTTTTTGTACAGCACATATATGAATGAAGACTTGCACCCAAAAATGGATACCTCTGTTTGTCCCGTGTTCAGAGACATACCCATTGTGTCCCTAATCTTATGTCTGGATGCACAACAGGGCCCAAAATGAAAGGAGTAGTCAGTGGCTTTCAGAACATAGATTTTGCTTGAAGTCCTTTTAGGCCCCATTGCCCACTTGTAGAGTTCTTGAGCGCCCAAAACCATATAGAAAACCCACAAATGACCCTATTTTAAAAACTAGACTCCTTAACGAATTTATCTAGGGGTGTACTGTGTATTTTGACCCCACAGTTTTTGAATAAATTCAAGCAAAGCAAAAGGAAAAAATTAGGATTTTGGTTTCTTTGGCAATTCTGTCATTTTAAAAACAGCTTTTTTTATACAGCACACACATGAAGGAAGACTAGCACCCCAAAATGGATACCCCTGTTTGTGCTGTTTTCAGAAATATACCCATTGTGGCCCTAATCTTATGTCCGCATGCACAACGGGGCCCAAAATAAAAGGAGTAGTCGGTGGCTTTCAGAACATAGATTTTGCTTGAAGTCTCTTTAGGCCCCATTGCCCACTTGTAGAGTTCTTGAGCGCCCAAAACCATAGAGAATCCCCACAAATTACCCCATTTTGAAAACTAGACCCCTTAACGAATTTATCTAGGATTGTACTGTGTATTTTAACCCTACAATTTTTGAATAGATCTAAGCGAAGCAGTAAGAAAAAATTACAATTTTCATTTTTTGAGCTATTGCGTCAATTTAAAAACTGTTTTTTTTGTACAGCACACATGTAAATGAAGACTTTCACCCCATAATGGATACCCCTGTTTGTCCCGTGTTCAGAAACATACCCATTGTGGCCCTAATAGACTTACAGGACACATGGCTAGGCCTACAATGAAAGGAATACTGTTGGATTTCAGGATACAACTGAATAAATTCCAGACCCGATTGCCCAATTATAGAGCCATTGAGCAGCCAAAACTATAAAGAACCCCCTCAAATGACCCCATTTTGAAAACTAGACCCCTTAACAAATTCATCTAGGGGTGTACTGCGTATTTTGACCCCACAGTATTTGAATGAATCTAAGCAAAGCAGAAAGAAAAAGTTGCGATTTTCAATTTTTTTAGCAATTTTTTTAAATTTAAAAACAGTATTTTTGTACAGTGTACATAGGAATAAAGACGTTCACCCCAAAATGGATACCCCCATTTGTCCCGAGTTCAGAAACATACCCATTGCGGCCCTAATTTACTTACAGAACCCATGGCAAGGCCTATAAAGGAGGGAACACCCGTTGGATTTCAGGGCACAACTGAATAAATCCCAGGCCCCATTGCTTATTTGTACGGAATAAAAATTGACTCCCTAAAAATCCCCCTCCCCCCCCCCCCCCCCCGCCCACATACTCTGCGCCCTTTTTGGCGTTCGCAAATCTTAGATAAAAGTAATAATGTGAGCTGTGTGGTATTTCCGAAGACAGGGGTAATTACGGAGGCTGGTTGGAATGGGCCCATGGGGCAATAAAACCGTGTATCCCCCCTCCTCTCATGCTTTTTGGGGGTATTTCGTGACCTTAGTGGCAGGGACGGGGTGTGAAAAGTGGCGTTCCGTGAGTCTCCGTAAGCTTGATGAGGTGCGGCGGTCTCGCACAGAAGGCGCTCAACAAGCTGCTCCTGGAACTGCCTGAAGGCAAGTGTTCCCGGGGCTTCTTGTAAAGTACGTATTACAGGTAGCGGTCTAAATAACGCCGGGCTCATGCAGCCGTAGGTGGAATCCGCTTGTGGAGGCCCGCAGCGGATCCCATCTGTGAGCCCGGCTGTGACCCTGCGTACTGCGCATAACTGCGTACTCACACAGGCGGTCATGCGCAGTACTTTTTTTGTTTGTATTTCCCGCACCGTCGCTTAGCGATGACGCGGGTACACGCAGCCCGTACACAACGTAGCATATGGGCAGTGGGTATATCCACGACCACGGAGCACAATGGGCTCTATGTTGCGGATATCCGCGGTAAAATAGAACCTGCTGCGTTCTGTTTTCTGCGAGTGGATTGCACAATTCCGACCCATTAATGTGAGCGGAATTGTGTAATCCAATGCGATTGATCTGCATATTAGCGCGGATCAGACGCATGCAGAATCCGTAATTCCTATCCAGTCATGTGAGACCGACCTATGTTAGAGCGCTACTTTTTTATTACGTGACCAGGCACCGCTCAAGGAGGCCACCCGTCACTGCTCCGTTGGTCGTCGAGAGCAAGCAGATTTTAAGTTTCCTGGGCTCCCCGACTCCTGCGCATGAATATCCGGGTAAGTTCACGGATGAGGATCACGTCGGGGTGCAAATACGGAGGCCTCCGGTAAAAAGTTTCATCTCCTCTCACCGATCGCATTGGTGAGGGGAGATGAAACTTCAATTTTTTTTAAAAACTTTTACGTGATCGCCATTATCCATTGGATAACGGCGAACACGTGATCAGGAACCGCTCACCGCGGTCCTGCGTGAAATCTCCAGGCTCTTGGCTCAGTTTTGTAGCCAGGAGCAGGGAGAATTTCAATTATCCTGGCGATCCACAGCTTTTGCGCATGCGTCCGCCATTTTGGCGATGGGCAGGTGCGCAGAAGCTGGGGTAAGGTCCGCGGATAAATCTGGGGGCCTTATGTACGTACTTTCATCCTCCCTTACGGATATGATCCGTGAGGAGAGATGAAACGCACGCTTTTTAAACTTTTTTAAAACTTTTTAAAAAAAACTTTTTTACACTTTTTTTTAACTTTACATGATCACTGTCATCCATTGGATGACAGTGATCATGTCCACAGTGACATCCCTCTGCTCCTGACTACACATGGCAGCCAGGAGCAAAGGGATTTTGAATTTCCCGGGGCTCGAGACCCTCTGTGCACGCGCCCGATGTCAATCATCGGGCGCGCATGCGCAGAGTGGGACTTCAGGTCCTGGAACACCGGGGACATCGGCGGACCCGAGGTGAGTATTTTCACCTCCCCTCATGGATCCGATCCATGAGGGGAGGTGAAACTAGCACTTTTTAAAAACTTTTTTAACTTTTTCGCGATCGCCGCTATCCAATGGATAGCGGCGATCGCGGTCCCCGGTAACACCTCCTGGCTCCCGGCTACCTTCAGGAGCCGGGAGCCAGGAGATTTTGAATTTGCCGGGGGCTCCCGGGCTTCTGCGCGTGCGCGTGACGTCACCGTCTGGTGCGCATGTGCAGAAGAGCGGCGGCGGGTTCGGGTGGATCAGATCTCCGGGGGACACCGCCGACAAGCCAGGTGGGAATTTTAACTCTAACTTTTTGGCCACTTTTATTTACTTTTTTGCGATCGGCACTACCGCAAAAAAGTAAATAAAAGTGCCCAAAAAGGTAAAGTTAAAATCGCAATGCCGGGGGGTGGGGGGCAGCCCGGGATGACAGCTCCATGCTGTCGGCTACCTGCGGGCACTGACAGCATGGAGCTGTCACGTCCACAGCCCGAGGGGCTTTATTCTCTGCAGGAGGCGTGTTTTACGTCCTCAGAGAATGAAGCCCACTTCGGGAGGATGTAAAAACACTATGGGCTGGTCGTTAAGGGGGTTAATGAGTAATGCAAGCAGAAGTTATTCATGAGCTGTAGGCTCCACCCATTTTCCCGCCACCGATTGACAGCTTTCTCCCGATTACTGTGCAGCTATAGCGGTGGCTCAGACCCTTTTACAAAGAACCATTTTCGTTTAGATCCTTGCTGTATCACGAGAATCTGAATGATAATCGTTAACTGTTAAAACCTGCAGGATTAGTTCATCGTTTGGATCATGCAGGCGTAAAAATCAAGACGAACTGCCTGTTTACTGTGAATTGAGGTGGGTCGGCTGGAGTTATCTTGCTCGCTTCCATTCATTGAGCAATGATTGCTGCTGTGTAAAAAGGCCCTAAGTATTATTAAAAAGTTAGAACTCCTCAGGTCATTGCAACATATGATTCACATGGCAAAAATGAAAAATTTAAGTAAGAGTATTTCTACAAAACAATAAACTTGTTCATATATTTTAAAAATGCTGCATTTTACAGAAAACAATAGGCTAAGGGCCCCCTCACACAAACATGTGGTAACAGTGTGTGCGGAATACGCTGTATTGATCTGCTATAGGCTCCCAAATAGCCGCTCACTCATATTGTGTGAAATACATGCGCAATAAAGATCGCAGCATTTTCTTGCTTGATGTGTTGGTGGCCCGCTGCAAGTACAAAGTGTAATTAGACACTTGCAGCGTGCTATGCGACTGACTCATGTGGGTGACACGCAGTGAATTACGCTCGTGTCAGGCCACCCTAAAGGTTGTAGAATGGGAGCCCGTGAATAAAGGGAGAAGTCCAACTAGATAAATAACTTAAAAGGATTTCACCACTCAATATTGTCTACAGAGGTTCATACCAAACCAACAAACCCTGTAGAGAACTTCTTTATTCATGTGGGGTAGATGATTCTGGACTGCAGTACCGCAAGAACAAATGCACATATGAAATCTTGGCCACATCTTGCAGTATCAAGCCACAGGTCCACTTCCCCCCCCCCCCCCCCCCCCCCCCGTACCATTTTAGGATAACCTCCTGGTTAACAGTCATGATTGCCGTAAGCGGAATTGACCTGTGGAGTACTGATGCAGCCAAGGATACTGTAGTATCACACAAGCTGGAGTGCAGAGCACACCAATCAAAATACTAACGAAAAGCTGTCTGTCCGTGAGTGAGTAGGTATGTAAGTGACTTACATGCTCCGCCCTTGATCACATGACTGTGATGTCATCAGAGGTCCTTCATCCCCAGTGAGGGAGTTACATGCTCCGCCCTTGATCAAATGACAGTGACATCACAGGTCCCGTATGCACACTGCTGCTGTCTGGCTAGGTGCTTGTTAGCATTCCATAGCAACTGAGGCCATAGGGGGTTTGTAGTCCGCCCACACTAATTTGCACAAAGATGCAGGACCTGTGATGATGGCACAGTCATGTGATCAGGGGCGGAGCATGTAACTCGCTCATTGGTGATGAAGGACCTTTTGATGGCTCGCAACTGTAGTAAGTCCAGGAGCAACATACACGGTGCAAACAATGTTGTCAATTCAGATGGAACTTTATTTCTCCACAACATGAACTGTGATGTTTCCACCCTAAACACAAAAATTAAACTCAATTTTATAATGAAAAATAGTCATACACTTGTGGTTCTATGTAATGTGTGTATATATATGTATGTGTGTGTGTGTGTGTGTATATGTGTGTATGTGTATATGTATATGTATATGTATATATATATATATATATATATATATATATATATATATATATATAATGTGTGTATATATGTATGCATATTTACAACCACGACAGCATATGGGACATATGAAGTTTGACTCTGAAGGCATTCTGCAGCATTCTTGGTGTGCAGGAAAACCTCATTTGGCAAAATTGTGGTGTAAAGTTAGTGGTAGAATTTTTTTGTCCTTTTTCCCCCACTCTCTGTGTATTGTCCATGCCTGCTTTTTCTTGTGTGATACTAGCAATGTTAGCCATTTGAATGTCTCCTGTTTCTCCTCCCCTCTTCTACCATTCAGTCTCACAGAAGGAGAGTACCGTATATACCGGCGTATAAGACGACTTTTGAACCCCCAAAAATCTGCTTTGAAGTCGGGGGTCGTCTTATACGCCGGTAATACAAAAAAAAGAAAGTGTCCAAAAAAAAAAAAATCATTACTCACCTCCCCCGGCGTTCTGCGTCGCTGCTGCAGGCTGTCGCTCCCTCCTGGTCCCCAGCAGAGCATTGCTTTCTGGACGCAGGGCTTGAAATCCCCGCCTCCAGAAAGCTAATACTGTGATTAGCTAACACACGCCGTCAGCCAATCACAGCCATTCAATGACCTCATTGAATGGCTGTGATTGGCTGAAGCCACGTGTGTTTTAGCCAATCACAGCTTTCAATGATGTCATTGAATGGCTGTGATTGGCTGACGGCGTGTGTTAGCTAATCACAGTATTAGCTTTCCGGAGACGGGGATTTCAAGCCCCGCATTCAGAAAGCAATGCTCTGCCGGGGGACCAGGAGGGAGCGACAGCCTGCAGCAGCGCCGCAGAACGGTGAGCAATGATTTTTTTTTTTTGCTCCGCTGTATTCCCGGCGTAAAAGGTGACAGTTGGGGGGTCGTCTTATACGCCCCGTCGCCTTATACGCCGGAATATACGGTACATGCCTGCATACAGTTTGTGTCACTACTGAGATATTTTTGTGGTATGAGCAGATTTATAAACCGTTATAGAGCCTGTTCACAGGGAAACTGGAATCCCCGGCTGCTGGAATGTGAGAAAGGGATTACAGGGATTCATATATTCACATGTTCAGCAGATGATATGCACTAAACAAGAAAATCGGGTGTCGTTCCTTCTGTGTGATTTGCTAATTAATATAGGCAGTCTGGTAATGATGATAAATAGTCCCTTTTTTCAAATTTTATCAGATGGTAGCAGCTTAACCCTTTCGCCATGGGGGGGGTCACTGCGTCCAGGTCACATTCTGCAGTTCTGGTATTCCCACTTTCAAAAAATCATTAATTTTTTTTTTCGGGTGGCCTATCTACATGAGGACTTGTTTTTTGCAGGACAATTCTTATTTTTCAGTAGCACCATTAAACGTACTATATACTGCATTGGAAGACTTTCAAAAATTTCTAAGTGGGGCAAAGTGTGGGAAAAAAATCACAGCTGCACCATTTTAATCACCCGTATGTGTATCACAAGTTAGTTAAACAATGTTAACTGTAAACAGCATGAATGGAATTTCTACTTGTTGAAAGACTCTGTTTTCATGTTTGTCTCTGGAATTGCTTAAAGGGGTGGTCTCGCGAAACCAAGTGGGGTTATACACTTCCGTATGGCCATATTAATGCACTTTGTAATGTACATTGTGCATTAAATATGAGCCATACAGAAGTTATTCCACTTACCTGCTCCGTTGCTAGCGTCCTCGTCTCCATGGTTCCGTCTAAATTCGCTGGCAGCTTGCTTTTTTAGACGCGCTTGCGCAGTCCGGTCTTCTCCATTCAGCACGAGCCGCTTCCTGTTAGAGGAAGGTGCAGAAACTGGAGCTGCCCAGCGGAGAAGACCAGCCCAGCCCAGCCCAGCCCAGCAGCCCCGAGAAGCCTCCCAGGTAAGTGATGGGTCGGGGGGGGGCTGCCGCTGCGCCGGGGGGGGGCTGCCGCTGCGCCGGGGGGGGGCTGCCGCTGCGCCGGGGGGGCTGCCGCTGCGCCGGGGGAGCTAGCGCTAGGCCGGGGGGGCTGTCGCTGCGATGGGGGGGGCTGTCGCTAGGCTGGGGGGGCTGTCGCTGCGCCGGGGGAGCTAGCGCTAGGCCGGGGGGGCTGTCGCTGCGCCGGGGGAGCTAGCGCTAGGCCGGGGGGGCTGTCGCTAGGCCGGGGGGGGCTGTCGCTAGGCCGGGGGGGCTGTCGCTGCGCCGGGGGAGCTAGCGCTAGGCCGGGGGGGCTGTCGCTGCGCCGGGGGAGCTAGCGCTAGGCCGGGGGGGCTGTCGCTGCGATGGGGGGGGCTGTCGCTGCGCCGGGGGAGCTAGCGCTGGGG
Organism: Eleutherodactylus coqui; assembly: GCF_035609145.1. NCBI lineage: Eukaryota > Metazoa > Chordata > Amphibia > Anura > Eleutherodactylidae > Eleutherodactylus > Eleutherodactylus coqui. The sequence continues at coordinate 341,964,934 of NC_089837.1, forward strand.
AGCCGAGGGCTAGCGCCGGTTACCTGCTGTCTGGTCGGTGGCTGCGGGGCGTCTGGTCGGCGGCTGCGATGCGTCCGGTTGCCATGGAGACACAGCTGGCGGCGTCTCGGGAGCGCGCACGTCGGGCTGCAGCGAGCGACTGGGAAAGAGCCGGCGGCCATCTTGAGGAAACTTTTATAACTTGCTGAAACGCTGGAACGGTAAGTACGAACCAGCTAGAAATGTCATTTACAGGGGGGCTTAGTAATGTGTGTTTAATGGGGGGGACTGGGCAAAAAAAAAAATTAACTGCTTCCTCGAGACATCTCCTTTAAAGAGCTTTCACTCTACTTAAAAGGGTTTTGTCATAAAAAAAAAAATAAAAATCAATACTTAGCTATTCCTCCACAGTCAGTCTTCTTACCGCATCTTCTCCTAGCTCGTGCAGTCCCCCAGGTCACCTCACCTCCTGCCTATCAAGCCATGTCCGTGAGGGGGCGTGATAGACTGCCTGCCCGATAGCAGTATGATGTAATGCCATGGCATTACATCATACTGCAGGAGTGATCAAAGGATCGCAAGTTGTTGTCCTTTAGGGATTTAAAAAAAAAAAGAAAAACGATAAAGTAGAAAAAATAAACAAAGGTTTACTAATTGTTAAAAAGTTCTAAATGTAAGGCTGGCTGTCTACGGGCAATGTGGTATCCCGCGGTGAAGCTCCGCCGCAGGAGCCGCCGCCGAATCTCTGCCGGTCGCATGCTGCGAATTGCCCGCCGCGAGCGGAGAATCGCAATGATTCTCTGCTCGTGGACAGCTCCCGGTGCTTTCCATAGCAATGCTATGGGAAGCGTCTGCTGGCATGATTTGCCGGCGGTTTACCGCCGGCGAAATCACTGCTGTGGACAGGGGGCCTTAAAAAAAAAAAAAAACTCTTGACACATTTGTAGCAAAAAAATCTCAATAACAAAACAAAAATACATATTTTGTGTCACTGCGTCCCTAAAAGTCCGATTTATCAAAGTAGCCCATTATTTACCCCGCTCAATAAACGTCGTTAGAAAAAAATAAATAAAGAACGCCAGAAATGTGCTTTTTTTGGTCACCCTGTCTCCAGGAAAAAAAATGCAATAAAAAGTGATCAAAAAGCTGTATGTATTCCAAAATCATACCAACACAAACTAAAGGACGTACTGCAAAAAAAATGAGCCCTCACAGAACTATGTTGACGTAAAAATAAAAAAAATTAAATATCCTTGAAAAAAAATACAAGTAGTACACCAAAAAAACCCCCAAAACTATATGACGGTGCATTCACACGATCGTATATCGGCTGGGTTTTCACGCCCAGCCGATATACGGCGTCCCTCTCTGCAGGGGCAGGAAGCTGGAAGAGTCGGGAGCAGTGCTCTGAGCTCCCGCCTCCTCTCCACCCCCACCCATTTCATTTTTTTTCCATTTCTCTCCACTGAATTTTTTTTTTTAGTTTTTCAGTACATTATATGGTACATTAAATAGTAACATTGAAAAATACAATTTGACCCGCCAAAAAAACAACGCTCATACAGGTACGTGGATGGATAAATAAAGGAGTTACGAATTTACGATTTTTCCAAAGGGGGAGAAAAAAAACGAAAATGGAAAGAAGCTTGGTCAGTAAGGGGTTAAGGCGGTTAAAGAGAAGTGTTCCCAGATTCACATGAAAAAAGCAATCGATTAGGAAGGCAGAAGCAGAAACTTTGCTTATAATTGGCTTGTGGCCGCAGAGGTCGTGTACTAGATTTTCCACTTATCTTCTCTGCTATCATCCTCATGACTATATAAAATGAGCCTGCCCCTCATCGTTTCACTTTACAGACCTGTCAGCCACCCGCTTATGTCTGCTTCATGGATTGCTTTCCATTGTGCCAATACATTTATATGACTGAGTGCAGTGCAAACACATTTCCTACAGTTCAGTCATAGGTCCAATGCACACAGAGAAGTGATGATGAGAGGCTAATTACAACATTACAATGCTAACGGTACCTAATAGTTTTAAACTTGAGAGAGCTGCAGTGATCTCCCTGCACTCCTAATATTTATGGTTAAAGAGCAGTTTCAAGACCAGAATAATATCGGAGCACATTCATTACCGCTCTGTAGAAGCGGTGCATTGTCTCTGCTTGTAAAGTTGTTTTTTGGCAAGGGTGGAAGGTTTTCACTAATGGTCTGTGTGTCGGTCTGTGTGTGTGTGTGTCTGTGTGTGTGTCTGTGTGTCTCTGTCTGTGTGTGTGTGTCTTGGAGTCTGGCTCTCTGTAACAAAATTGAATTTGTCTTTTGAGATACATTTAGGTCTATTAAAGTGGCACATAGATAATAAGCAGTGCCACTTATGGTAATTTAATACACCCATATGGCCGGCTTCACACGACCGGATTCCTACATCCGTAATCGACGTCAACGCGGAGGATCCACAGCAACTCATTTGCATTGAAAAGTATGCACTTTCGCTTTTTTCTTCACACTGGCGGATTATGATTTGCGGATTTCGCGAGTGGAGGAAAAATCACAGCATGCTCTTATTTTGCTGCGGACTCTGTGGACGGCCTCCATTGAAGTCAATCGAGGCTGTCCGACACGCAGCCAATACGCATTTAACATTGGGTATAAGCTGTGGGTACCTGGGTCATTGCCTCGAGACGGCGCACAAAATACAAATATATATATTTTTTAAATCTGCACTCTGCATGACCGCCTGCGAGCCTCAGCAGTCATCCGCATAACAGATAATGCAGGTACGCGGGGTCACCGGCCAGGGTCACAGCCGGATTCCGACCGTGTGCAGCCAAGCTAAGACTTCATGGTTCTCAACTTTCATGATACTGGAGAACCCCTGGAAAAAACTTTTTTTGGGTCAAGACTCGGCAGAAATTTCCACGAATAAAGAAGCGTCATACACTTCAGGCTAAATGCGCATGCGGATCTGCGGCAGAACTCCAAGCTGGAAATCTGCTGTGGATTAAACGGTGGGATCCATATCAGAATAGATCCAACGTAGATCTCACAGTAAAAATGCCAGTGTGATCATCACCTTATAGTATTATTTTACAATCTATAAATCTTGGTTTGTTGTGATGTAAATGCCCTTTTTTTTCATGGTTACAGGTAGAGATGAGCGAGCATACTCGATAAGGCAAACTACTTGAGCAAGTGCCTTATTTGAGTACCTGCCCGCTCGTCTCTAAAAATTCGGCTGCCGGCGCGGGTGACCGGTGAGTTGTGGCAGTGACCAGGGTTGAGCGGGGAGGGGGGGAGTGGGAGAGAGATCTCCCCTCTGTTCCTCCCCGCTCTTCCCCGCCGCTCCCCGCCCCCCTGCCTGCACCCGAATCTTTAGAGACGAGCAGGCAGATACTCGAATAAGGCACTACTCTCTCGAGTAGTTTGCCTTATCGAGTATGCTTGCTCATCTCTAGTTACAGGCCTAGATGTAAAACCTCAGTAGAGAAGATCTATAAACAGGTCGTTAGTATATTTTTGTACAGAAACTGGATTACCACAAAGTTTTCTGGTTTTTTTTCTTCAAACTAAATAAACTAAAACCAATTTACCGTAATCCTCTTTCCTGATGCTGCAAACCACATGTTATCTTAATTGCTTTGGTTGCCCTTTTCTGCTTCACTCCAATTCTTTCTTAACTGATGCCCACAAGTATACACAATATCCCAGTGCAGTTTCCCATTCTGGTGCTGTAACATTACTTGCATATATGTAGCATTTGCATATAGTGGCTTTCTCTTCGGAGTGATGCAATGTCCTATTAAGTTGCTCAGTTCCATTTAGCTTTTCATGCTTTGGTTGCTGGAGGCATGTTCTCATTACGTTTGAACTGCAGTCATGTCTATTGATCCTAGAAATCATGTTCAGCTGATGGTATTTTTTCTTCATAGAAGATCTGTAGAGAAAAATGTTTTCATTTAATAGCCAACAGCAAAGTATGGAAAGCATGAATAAATCTAAAGAAATGCATTGCGGAGCGACTATTAAGCATATCAGTGCTTTTCAGAAATAAAAAAATAAAATGTGATGCCTCACTTATCCTCGTTGTTGTAACCAGGTTTCTGTTTTTTAACAGTTGAAACTTTGGAACAAGTACAGGATTTCCAACATTCCCTCCCTTATCTTTATTGAAGTGTCTACGGGGAAGACGGTGTGTAGAAATGGCCTATTATTAATAAGAGATGACCCAGAAGGTTAGTGGAACTTTTACTTCTATTAATCTGGAAATTTGCCCAACGGATGTAGACTCCTCTTCCCTGGAAAAATGTAATGTCTGCACTCTTATGGTCCCTTGACTTAAAGGGGTTGTCCCGAGGCAGCAAGTGGGTCTATACACTTCTGTATGGCCATAATAATGCACTTTGTAATGTACATTGTGCATTAATTATGAGCCATACAGAAGTTATAAAAAGTTTTTTTACTTACCTGCTCCGTTGCTGGCGTCCTCGTTCCCATGGAGCCGACTAATTTCTGGCCTCCGATGGCCAAATTAGCCGCGCTTGCGCAGTCCGGGTCTTCTGTAGTCTTCTATGGAGCCGCTCGTGCCAGAGAGCGGCTCCGTGTAGCTCCGCCCCGTCACGTGCCGATTCCAGCCAATCAGGAGGCTGGAATCGGCAGTGGACCGCACAGAAGAGCTGCGGTCCACGAAGACGGAGGATCCCGGCGGCCATCTTCAGCGGTAAGTATTGAAGTCACCGGACCGCCGGGATTCAGGTAAGCGCTGTGCGGGTGGTTTTTTTAACCCCTGCATCGGGGTTGTCTCGCGCCGAACGGGGGGGGGGTTTAAAAAAAAAAAAACCCGTTTCGGCGCGGGACATCTCCTTTAACCCTTTTCAATCCAATTTCCCTGTCACCCGCTCACTTCCCAGCTTATTTATTTTGGGTGGGAAAGCGCATTGTGGATTCCTTTTTAATTGCTCCACAGAAACACATAAAAATGACCCGTCATGATGATTTTAATAGCAATTTTTTTTAAATTTAAATAAAAGGGAGTTAATATGTATATTACACTATATTATTATATATGTACATGATAGAGGTATATTACACTATGCAGGAGAGGGAATCGATGTCTTATCTCTCCTGCATACTGTAAGATACAGAAGAGAACCCCGACATCGGCATTCTCTTCTGTATATGTATATTACACGATGCAGAATTGCGATGACTGACCTCTCTCCTGTATACTGTAATATACAGACATCGCAGCTCTCTTCTGCATAGTGTTAGCACCACGTATCGGACCTCTTCTGATAGCAGAGCTATGCAGGTAAATCTCAGTTTCAGACAAGGTTTGACACTGGATTGAAAAGGGTTAAGGTACTCTTGTATGTTATCCTAGTAGTGTTTTTTTTTTTTCAAAGCTATCCATAAATCTATCATATTTCACATACAAGTGTCTCCTAACTGACCCCTGAAATCAGCGCTGAAATGAAATGACAACTGTTCCAGTAGTACTATTCCAGGCCTCTGCACAGTGTACGGCGCTGTGTTTCCTGCACTCAGCAGCTCCAATGACTAGTGTCCTAACAAGCAGCTGATCGGCAGGGTTGCGGGCTGAGAACCCTTATTTGGGGATGTCAGAAATTGTTTATAGAGCTGAAAAAAACTTTAAACACTATGGTCATATTAACATGGCATACTAGCTGTGGATCTTCAATGCTGAATTCACAGTAATTTTCACCTTTTTATCGCATTGCAAAGCACAAACCTGCGATATTTGTGCAATGCGTTTTTAACATTAGAAAGTCCTATTGACTTTCGCGCTGAAAAATCATGGCAAAATCGTGCGGCAAGATTGCAAGTGGCAGTGATGTTTTTGCAAGAGAAAGCAGTGTTGACACTTAAAAACTGCGGGGAAATAGTCACGATTTTGCCATGATTTTCTCGCCGTGATATCTCGATCACCAGTGTAAAGGAGACCTTACACTGCGTCCAAAGTTGGATCAGACAGGAATAAAAGGAACAACCGTAGGACAGAAAAGACTCCTAGTTTTGTCTTTAGACTGTTGTATGTGTACTATTTTAATCTATTCAAATGAATAGCCAAACATCTAATTCTTGGATGGGCTCTTATAGAGCATCTCTCCATTATGTCTCATGGAGTTGGGGTCATAAGTAAAAGATCCCCCTCTATGATGTCCATTTGCCCTACTATAAGGCATATGCAGATCATAGGCATTGTTTAGGACCTATTTTGGCAAATTTGTTGATGCTGGCAATGCTGCTCAAATAGAAAAGTCATTTGTTTACATTTAAGCTGTATCTATAGTTTATAGAAGAGTAAAAATTATAGTGCAGGACTTTGTATATTTTTTCTTATTTTGTTACTAAACATAAGCATTAGGGTTATGACTTTTTTCAAATTTTTTGAAATTTGGAAGCCTGTGGCGGCAAACGATGACTTTTAGCATATAACACTCAAAAATGATTTTTATTTTGTTAAATTGTAAAAAAAAAACCTCTGCACCTAACGAGATGTTGTTTTAGCCTGAAGCATGAAATTTGAAAATAAAATACATACCATTAGACATGAGAATTGTGAATTGACGATGCTAATAATATTTAAAGCAATTTTAAATAATAAAGCGAATTTAGAGCATCACTTATCCATCCTCGGTGACTCAGTACTTAAACTTTGCACATGACCCAGTAACCTTGCTGACAGAAATTCTTGTATTCAAGCTTGCATTAACCCTTTCCTTGTGGATAGGCTTCTTTTTTTTATTATGTTTTACAACTTATAAACTCCTATTATTTGTTGTTGTTTGCTGTATATAGTAAAAATTAAATGATATTGGGTGCGGGAGGTTTTTATATGATCAAAAGAAAATAACACCGGAAAACTAACATGTAGGCAAAAGTTCATGAAAAGCCACATCAGGAAAATTAATATTTAGAAAAAAGTTAAAAAGTCATAACTCTAATAGGCATTCATAACGAGTAATTCAAATATGATTATTTTCCACAGGTCTAGAGTTCCCATGGGGTCCAAAGCCCTTCAGTGAAGTTATTGCAGGTCCTTTGCTCAGGAACAATGGCCAGTCCCAGGATAGTTGTACTCTGGATGGCTCTTATGTTGGTGTATATTTCTCTGCACATTGGGTAAGTTGATGTATATGAAAAATATCAAGCAATTTAATAAGAAATTAAAGAAATGCATATGACCTAAGACTCACCGTGCACTGAAGAGTATTTTGAACATTTATCCCTGTTAAACACGTCTTCCACGTATGTTCTTCTTAAATTCAGAACTTCAGCCAGATCTCTGCAGTGTTCATCTCTTCCTTTTGGCAAGGCTTTGCAGACAACAAACTGACTAGCAGTTGCATTGTTCTAAGGAAGCTTTCACATCTGCTCTGGGGATTCTGCTTTCCTGCTCAGTTTTGGCTAGCAAGAAAGTGCAATTCTTGCGGCCCAATGGTTCCGTTTCAGGATGGAACCTAACAGCATCGGACGGATCCCATCAACTATAATGGCGTCTGCCTGCATTCCGCCCAGCTGCCTGGATCTTGGACTGGGGAATAAAGCACTGCGTGTAGTGCTTTTTCTTGTATTTTCAGCCGGATGTGTGATGGAACCTACGGCCGATGTTTCTGACGCAGATGTGAAACCGGCCTAACAATGCTTCTCAGTTTAAAAATACAAAACTATCCAAAATTCCCATTTATTGTTGGTGAAAATTGGTACGTAAAAATGTAACATGTAAACAGTCATATACTGTCTTGTGTCATAGGATTGAGTTACTAGTTTGATGGCTATTATGATGTAAATATCCATCTTAAAGTCCTAACCATTATAGCAATTACCTATAGCTCATCTCTGGCATTAGTCAATAGGCCTTTAAAGAGCTATTCCAATCTCATAAAGGGATCTGACCTTGGAGAGCCCACTAATCCAGGCCCTTTCATTCTTAGGATCAGTGGGGGTCCAGTGGTCGGACCTCCACCGATCATGAAGTCACGTAGAAGTGGAGAGAAAAAAAATGAGCAGATGGCCAGGATAAGAGGCCAATAGGAGCTAGGCTGGTCTCTCACTACCGGGTTTGAATTTCGGAATCCACGATCCTCACCTGCATGGGCAATCCGCAGTATTCCGCTCACGTTCAAACAATAGAACATTTGTACGTTCGCTCACAAGAGCGGACAGCGTTTGCGATTTACGCTTTTGGAAATAAAATCGCAGCATGTTTTACTTTAGTGCAGGTTCTGCATGGACGGTTTTCATTGAAGTATGTTTGCATGGGAAAAAGAAAGATTTTTTTAAAAATTCTGTACTGCGCATGTTCAATGGCGGCTTGCCACAACCATCCGCAATACAGTAATTGAAAATTACACGCGGACGCCGGCTAGGAAGGTGCCGGATTCCTCTGTGAGCTCCCACATGCAGAATCTGACCCGTCCGTGTGAGGTTGGCCTTAATGTGCTTGTTAATTAGAATGGGGTAAAAGTGAATGGACAAAAAACTGTGGTTATGAGTTATAGCAAGTGCTGTCGGCCTTGTACACTGAGAGACCAATGGTCTTTAAACAGCATCTGTAAATTTGGAAAAGACATTGGAAGGTTTGTCTGGCTGGGAGCAACAGCAACAAGGGTCTTTGCGTTTCTCTTAAGGCCCTTTTATGCACAACGATTTTCGCTCAAAAATCGCTCAAAGCCATCTTTTGAGCGATAATTGTTGCTGATCGCTGATCTTTCAGCATGCTGAAAGATCATCGATCAGTTATCAGGAATTCACAGCAGGATACAGCTGATACTATTGTTTCAGCTGTATCCCGCTCCCAGATGACATGCGGGGTATGAAGAACAGAGTGGTCCAGGTGTGTTCTCCATACCCCGCTCGGAGCGCTCGGTTGTATAACAGCCGGGCGCTCCGAGCAGAGAACAGCTGGATGCAGAAGACAAGCCGGGAAACCCCGCTTGTCCTCTGCATCCTTCGCTCGGAATGCGAGGTGATTCCCCAACGTTTGAGCGATCACCTTGCGCTGTAAAAAGAACACAACGATTTTGTCCCTTTTCTTTTTACAGCGCAAGGTGATCGCTCAAACGTTGGGGAATCACCTTGCGCTGTAAAAAGAACACAACAATTATCGCTCAAAAATCGTTCAGAAGATTTTTTGAGCGATAATCGTTGTGTCTAAACCAGCTTTTATTCTGGGACAAGATGATTTAGCATCGACTATATTTCTCAGCTGTCTGAGGAAGAGGTCTGCGTACCTTGAAACGTGTTATTTTGCTAGTTTGATTTTACAAAATAAAAGCATTATTTGGATTCTATACCATTGAGTCGATTCTACAAACTAGCAATTTGTTAGTTTTAGAAGACCACATCGACCCTAGGTCACACCGGAGTCCTAGCTTTTTCATTTCTTTTCCAAACCAAACATAAAATGGCAGCATATCCTAGTCGTATGCCTTTATTTTGTCAGATGAGAATGCCACTTTAAAGCCACTCTCACTCAGGCGTTTTTTTTTTTTCTGCATTCAACACCGCTAATCATTACCATTGCTTTCAATAGGGCTTCTCAGACGACCATTAAAATGCTGCGTTTTTTTTAATCGCTGTCTGTTCGATTTTCATGTGTTTCTGCATTTTATAACACGATGCTTTGCCATTGAAATAAATGGGGTGCGGTTTCAGCGCTGATGAAAACACGGTAGAATGTGGTTACCGCGATTTTCACTGTGTTTTCATCCGCGTTTTTTCAGTTCTGGAATTATCACCTCGCTTGGCTGCGTTTATAACTGTGCTGAGAATGCAGTCAAACGCTGTCAAAAACGCATGTCAACGCAGCAAAAAGCACAGTAAATGTAGCGTTAAAAAATGCAGTGTTCTTTCAAGCGCCTGTGTGAGAGTGGCCTAATTCTCAGGACAATCTGCAATTTTGACGACCTCCCCTCTTATAGCGAACTAAAAATTCTAAATACATTTATATGTTTACCTTTTAGTGTCCTCCATGTCGAAGCCTGACGAGGGTGCTTGTGGAATCTTACCGAAAAATTAAGGAGTTGGGGCAGAAGTTTGAAATAGTTTTAGTTAGTGCAGACAGGTAAGTGCAATAGGCAAACAGTTTGATAAACTATAAAGTTTGAAAACTCTTTAGTTGCTTGTTTCAAAATTCTACAGAACAGTTCTGGATCTGGAACATGGACATATGAGTGGCTATTTAGGGGTCCATAAAACTACAGAAAGATTTTTGCAAAGGTGGTTTCTGGCCAGGAGTACACCATGAGTCACATTAGGTTTTTTATATCCTGTCCCGAGTGTCTGATATCTGCCTCTAGGTCGCATTTTCATAGCCTCTTAGTAACCGTACCCATTATTGAAGTAAAGTTTAATACCGAGTGGATTGGGATGGGTTTGGTCGAGACCTTGGTAAAGTTGGCACATGGACATTTTAGTTCTAGTGGATTATGCCACACACTACCCCAAGGCCATACCTTTGCACAATACATCATCTTGGGCTATTGCAAAGAAACTTGTTCAGGTATTTAGTAGGGTTGGCATGTCAAAAGAAGTTCTCACTGATTAGGGTACCCCCTTTATGTCAAGGGTAATGAAAGCACTATGTAAGATGTTCAAAGTCTCACAACTACGCACATCAGTTTATCACACACAAACTGGGGGTTTGGTTGAGAGATTCAATAAGACACTCAGACAATTGCTCAAAAAGGTGTTGGACAAGGATGGAAGCCACTGGGTTTTTTTTTACTCCCATAACTGCTGTTTGCAATAAGGGAAGTAAAGCGAAATCCACAGGGTTTTAACTCTATGAACTTTTGCGTGGGAGACATCCTCATAGTCTATTAGATATGGTTAAAGAAATGTGGGAAGGATTAGTCACCCCTTTCAAAAGTGTAATTGAACATGTCACACAGATGCAAGACAGAATTGCAGCAGTCATGCCAATTGTTAGAGCGTATGGAGAGGGTTCAACAAGCCCAGAAAGCAGAAAATAATTTATGATAAAGATGCCATGGTTTGTACATTTTCATTAGAAGGCCGGGTGTTAGTACCTATTCCGAAAGTAAATTTCTAGCCAAATGGTAAGGGCCTATTGAAATACACAAAAAAAATTACTGAAGTGGCATATAAAGTGTATCAGCCAGGAAAAAGGAAACTGGAACAGATTTACCATATGAATCTGATAAAACCCTGGAAAGACTTTGTTTCTGGAAATGGCTCCGCCCATCCCTTTTAAACCGTTACTGAATGGCCCTCTTACATGGGACGATTATCGTTCAGATTCCTGTATTCCCGCGGGAATTTGAGCTATAATGATCCGGTGTAAAGGTATGCAACGACTTAATAAAAATTGTTCAGTTTCTGCATACAGAAAACTTAGCGATGTGTGGTTCAGTGTAAATGGCAGTCGTTCACTTTTGAATGACTGTCTGCACTCTGTGAATGGAGGCGGGTATGGGGAGAATGCACCCCGATGCGCTCCGCCTCCATTCCATCAGTGATATGAGCAATGCCAACGATACTTGCTCATGGGTAACGGCACAGGAGCGAGCGAGCATCACTTGGATAAGCTGTGTCCCTTGTAAAAGGACCATTAGGTAAAGAGAGCAGAGGGTCTGTCTGTGCAAAAGAAAGAGGCTAAACAATTGCTTATTTGTAACAAAGGGTTCTTTTCTGCGAAACGGGGACAGACTATGCTTATAAAACATGACATTATAACTGAACCTGGAAAGGTAAATGTCAAACCCTATAGAATTCCTGAGGCTTGACTAGAGGCAGTCTCAAAAGAAATAAAGGCTAGATGTGATCGAAGCACCTCATGATCGAGCCCTATTGTCTTAATCCCAAAGCCAGAAGGTACTATAAGGCTTTACAATGACTCTAGAAAGTTGAATTCAGTGGCTACATAAATTTGACGAACTGATAGACTGACTAGGCACAGCTCGTAAATATTACCTGTTAGGAAGAAAGTCTGTTAGTCACAGACCTTGCTCCCCTCAAATGGATGAATTTAAAGAAAGAAATGGTTGAGTCACCAAATGGTTCCTTGCCTTACAACCTTATAACCAACAAAATGCAGATGCTTTGTCGCTGGTACACTGGTGGTGGAAGTAGCTCAGTCTTAGTAGCCCATATGTAACAAGCAGGTAGGTGTGGTTGCAGAAGGGAGTTACATTTCTCCCAGATACCTCTCGTAAGTGGAGTAATGGAGAGAATATCCCTACTTGCTGATGAATTAAGTAAGCCAGTGGGTGGAAACTTAAGGAGTAGATAACAGACTAGTAGTTGCTCTAACTGGAGACACAGAAAGCTGGTCTGTGTGAGTCTCTACTATGAAGTGGGAGTATGGTTACTAATACCTGTTTTTTGTGGCAAAGAGAAGCTCTCAAGCTCATAGAGAGGGATGTCCTCTGTAATAGTTTGTGTTGGACAGGCAAGGCTATTTCTTTTGTTCCTACTGTTTTGGTTTATTTTGCAACCGTGCTAATAAATCTGGCCAAGTGTTTACTCCTAGCTGCTGACTTTCTATTTGGTGGAAGAGAAACATGTCTTTTTCACCCCATAAAATGCGATCCCAAGCTAATAGGAAAATGGTGATTTATCACCTGATTATACTACACTTGATAATAGCCCTACAAAATCCTGACTTTTTACAAGTATACCTAGAAGAATTAAATCAGTTTTGAAGGCAAAGGGCGGTCACACCAAATATTGGTTTGATTTAGAATTCTCTCTTGTTCATTCACTTTGTATTTTAATTGACAAAAATAAACACTTCTATTTTTGAAAGCATTCTTACTTTGCAACATTTTTCCCACATCTGCCAAGAACTTTTGCACTGTAATGTAGACCTCAAAATCTCTACACTGTCATTGAATAAAAACATTTCTGGCACAGGCAGCTTAGGATCTTAATACATATAAGTTTGTACCCTGAACGCTTTAGTAAATTTGTACATTGTAAGCTCTTCAGTTCGGTATTAGTGTATCTTGATGCCACCAGGAGTTGCTCACAGCCGCCGACGGCCGGGACGGAGCTCACAACCGGCGGCAGGGACGGAGGTGTCAGGTGGTGGCAGGATGGGACGCATGGCACAAATGCCGGCCAGAACTGAGGTGAGACGCTGCAGTGTGTCGATCCATTTCTGCCGACCCTGCTGGCTTACGATGACGGTTAGTTGTCTTCTTAGGCTTACATTATTAGATGTTAATGCTGCCATGTTACAGTGGTAACATGGCAGCATTTACTGGTAATAATGTAAGGCAAAGAAGACAACTAACCGTCATCCTAAGCCAGCAGGGTCGGCAGAAATGGATCCACAGTGGGCTGCTAGGACCTTCCTGCCTTTACCCTATCGGGAGCCGGGGGTGTGAGGGGGACGTTCCTCCTGTCAAACCCCTAGCTTCCAGTGGCGTCAAGGTACACTAATACCCTTCAGTTCTACATAGGGTTATTCGCAGGCAGCTAGAGTTTATTTCATATACAGTGGTACGTCGGGATTCGAGCGCCTCAGCTTGCGAGTTTTCTGACTTGCGAGCAGGCTCTTTCCCGAATTTTTGCTCTGATTTATGAGCAAAAACTCTGGGTATGAGCCTGCTTGCAAGTCCAAAAACTCGCAAGCTGAGGCTCGGGGGGGGGGGGGGGGGGGGGGGGGGATGTATACTCGCCTATCGCCAGCATTGCGTCCTCGCGATAGTCTACGGCGCTGCTGCCGGCTGTCACTCCTTCCACCACGCCGACAGAGCATTGCTTTCTGGATGCAGGGCTTGAATGCCCTGCCTCCAGCAAACTAAAGCTCTAATTGGCATGATTGACATCATTGAATGGCTGTGATTGGTTAACCCAGCGCGGACTTTTATTGGCTAATGCGGCGCTGAGTTACCGAATTAGAGCATTAGCTTGCTGGAGGCGGGGCATTCTAGCTCCGCATCCAGAAAGCAATGCTCTGTCAGCATGGAGGAGGGAGTGACAACCTGCTGCAGCGCCGCAAATTATCATGGAATGCTGGTGGTAGGTAAGTATTGTTTTGGGTTTTTTTTACTTGTAGTTAGTTTCCCCTTTGAAATGCATTAATAGATTTCAATGGGGAAAAGGGCTTTGACATATGAGTTTTTCGACTTAAGAGCTCCGTCTCGGAACGGATTAAACTCGTATTTCAAGGCACCACTGTATCTGTATGTGTGATGGATATCAGGATTTCAAGATGAATATTAGTAAAATGGAGCTCTGACCGATATTCTGTGCTTTGTTAGAAGTGAATCATATGTAATTTGTGGCTGCTGCTTTGACAAGTTACTATTCACACTCGTGTTACTTTTTTCCCATCTGGTTTCCATTACTTTTTAAATCAGAACATCATAACATCCTGCAGTATCCTATCCAGTAAACAGGTGGATACCAGTAAGACCTATTGTTAATACACCGATTCGAACAGGTTTGTTATAGCACTTCTGAAAAAACACAAGCTAATGAAGCCAGTGTGAATAGAGCGTTACAAAACTCAGAGGCTTAGAAGCTCCTCTTTTAGGCAACCCCTGTCCATTGAATAAAGCAAAGGCATATTGTAGAAGAGTGAAATGTTAGTAAAAGCAATGCTGTTGGTGCCCTTCCTATCAGTGAGTGCTAGTAATAGGTGATAGAATTTATGGAGTGCTGTATAGTTGCTTGTCGTCTAACTTTTCTCCACTTTTGCCCATTATACTCCCTCCATAAAACTTTCTTTTTTTGTTCTTCTTTTCTCTTTCTTTTTTTCGTTATTCGTAGTATAATTGCCATTTTCAACTGTATACTAAGACAAATGTGTGCTGTAATTTTGTGCATCCTCCCCCGCTTTTTCTTTTCCTTTCTGTACTCAAGTTAATACTATAAATTAAAGAATTTAAATTAAAAAAAAATAAGCAAAACGGCAAAAAAAAAAGGTCCTCCCATATTCGATAGTTGTAAAAATATAAATGTTAGAATTGGAGTTTAGAAAAACTGTGTCATGTATATGGGCCTTAGGCCGGCTGCAAACAACCGAATTTGCATTGTGGAATCCAGAGCGGACATCCACCTCCAGATTCCGCAGCAAATACCTTCCATAGAATATTGTGTAAAGGTGCTTTTTCCTCACATACTGCTCTATTTTAGCGTGGATGGCTTCCATTGAAGTCAATTTAAGCCGTCCAACCTGCGTCCCGGCTGCAGTTGACATTGTGGAAAGGTGGCGGATTCTGCGTCATCCCTAGGTCGATGATGCAGGAAAAGCGGAGGCATTAAAAAATATATATCTGTACTGCGCACCATCCACAGAAGAGAAGAAATAAAGACAGATAGACACGGATGCCGGCCGGGCACAGGGTTGGATTCTGACCCGGTCGTGTGCAGCCGGCCTTATGGCACATCATTTCCACAAGTGCATTCATAGGTTTCACTTCTTAGTCTATATAGTGAGGCATATGGAAAGGATCCGCGTATTCAAAAAACCTCTCAGATTACTGACCAGCTATGGTATTATGTATTTTCTAAGTATTCTATTCAGTAGTGTCATTTCCCAGTTAGTAAGCACATGTGTAGTTGAATAACATACCGTGTGTTTAGAAAATGTGTTATACAGTCGTCTTCATTCTTTCTTTTTGTTGCAACGTTTTCTTCATTACTAGAATATTAGCAGATGTTCCGTGGAAGTCGTATTTCACAATAATTCGATCCTTTCTAGTTTGGCACTGCAGAATTAGGATGGTGACATTACTGGCCTTGTATGTGTTGGCTCAATTTTCAGCTGTTTGCTTAAAGCCCAGCTAATTCTTCATTTATTACAATGTAGAATATTGTGATTGTAGAGCTGCAACTATCAAGTCAGTCCGGAAAGGAGATTTGTAATCTGTGGAAACGGCTGTACTTGGGAAGCTCTTCCTAGTCTCTACATCTCATTCTGATTTTCCTACAGACTGTAGATTATGCACATCACGCACAGAAGGATACTGTGCATGTAAGGTTGTCATTTCCACTGAGTTCCCTCCTTTTATAGGATTGGTATAGGTTCCTTTGCTGGGATGTATGACATGTCTACATTTTTATTGGATTGCATTTCTCATTAGCTGGTTTATTACTATTAGTTATTATGATGATTATGATTGTGAATGTACTTTGTGTTCTAAATTGTATTATGATAGGAGCAACGGGACAAGTCAGTACGCAGAATAGCTGTTTTAGGATGTCAGGAACTACATGGCCACTGCATTGGCAAATTAATGCTGGCTTCTACCTTTTGAATTATGGCTAAATATCTTTTTCTATTGATCGTTAACTTCTTAGTGACCAGACATATGTGTTTTTACAGCAGTGACTAAGGGGCTTTTGGCTACGGAGGCCTGATCTAAAGCAGACACAGGAGTCTTGTGCTAGCAAGAGTCAGGGCTCCTGCATCTCCACTCCTGGCCATTTAACTCCTGACATGCCGTGATCTATAATAATCACCCTATGTAAGTAGATAACAGGGCGAGGGGACTCCCCCTGTCACCTATCAGCATCTTGCAATGTGATCGCAAGGTGCCAGTGGGTTCCCATGGCAGTCAGAAGCTTTGTAGTCCATCGTTCATGTCAGCTTATTAGACCCTGCATTAGACTGAAAACATGTTTATTTTTCCCCTACACAACACCTTTTTTTTTATGGAAAAAATAAACTTATTGTATTTCATTCATCGATATCCCAAAAACCGCATTAAAAATTTATCATAAAGTCACATGATACCAATTCAAACTGCAACTCCTCTCGCAATGAACAAAACCTCACACGGCTCATTTGTTAAAAAAAATTTAAAAATTTATGGGTTGTGGAATGCAGCAATACAATTTTTTAGAAAGTTTTTTATTGTGGAAAAGCAGTACAAAATAAATATATAAATTTTGTATATCAGTGTACTCGTTTCGACCCAAAAAATGCCCCCATGGGCTGTGGGAGTCTGAGACACACATCCTTTCTCATTGGTATGGGGAGACACACCCACCTGTCTTAACACTGGTTCAGGCTGCTGCTCTCTCCTCTCCCTCCCTCCTCTGATTGGCTGCTATGCCTGAACACGAGTCTATTAGAAGAAGTCTGTACATGGAAAGCTGATTTCCATTATAGCAAAGGCAGAATACATATAAACTAAAGACTGAGAAACCGCCAGCGTGAATGAGATGAACATCATGTAACTTCTGCACATGTTGAGGGAAGGCTGGAGGGTCACTTTAAGACTTATGCAACTGCTTCTCATTATGAATATGACTATGGAAATTATGAGGTAATCATTGGCGGTTGTGATTAGTTATTGTCTAATTATATTTTAGCCTTAGCCATTATTTAAAATATGGTAAATGTTAAATGTCTGCAGCTGTGGAAATTTCTTGCTTTTGGTAATGACTAAAGAACATTGAAGATTTATGTATCCCAAAATTATACAAATAAAAACTTCAGGTCGTATTGCAAAAAACAAGCCCTCACATCGGCCCATTGATCGGAAAATAATAAAATGTAGGGTTAAAAGATTGCAGCAATTTTTAAAAGGTATTTTTTAATAGTACAAAATTCAGTACAGGGTGTCCCAAAAAATGTATACACACTTCAACATGAAACATATCTGCATAACAGCTTTATTATTAAATTGAGATAGATATCAAAGGATAGCTGTAAGGCTAGGGTCACACAGGGCGGATTTGCCGCGGTTTTGCCGCAGCAGATCCGCCCGCGGCCGCTAATCCCGGGATTAGCCAGCCATGTGGATGAGATTTCTCAGAAATCTCGTCCACACGGGACGGCTAATCCGCTGCGGTAAATCCGGTTGAAACAGCCGCGGTTTCAAAAGAAGCAGCATGTCCATTCTTTTTTTCATTCCGCTGCGGCCGCGCTCTCCTCTATGGGAGCGCCGGCCGCAGCGAAAGAGCGAGCGGCCGGGCTGCTTCAAAGCAGCCGCGGCTTAAACCACGGCGGTTCTCCCGGCGGTAATCTCGCGGTTTTTGCTGCGGCCAAACCGCGAGATTTCCGACTAAAATCCGCCCCCGTGTGAACCCAGCCTAAGCCATGTTTAACTTCTGCAATTGCATTAGGCGCCCAAAGTGGTCACCACTAAAGCCTGGTTTAGGCACAACGATTATGGCTCAAAAAAATCTTTAGAGCGATTTTTGAGCAATAATCATTGCGTGCTTTTTTTTACAACGCAAGGCGATTGCTCAAACATTGAGCGATCACCTTGCTCTCCGAGCGTGGGATGCACAAGACAAGCGGGGGCACTTGTCTTCTGCATCCAGCTGTTCCCAATTCGGAGCGCCCGGCTGTTATACAGCTGAGCGCTCTGAGTGGGGGATGCAGAAGACAAGCGGGGGCCACTTGTCTTCTGCATCCAGCTGTCCCCTGCTCGGAGCGCCCGGCTGTTATACAGCCGAGTGCTCTAAGCGGGGGATGAAGAACACAGCTGGACAGCTGTGTTCTTCATACCCCGTCTGTCTTCAGGGAGCGGGATACAGCTGAAACAATAGTATCACCTGTATCCCGCTGTGAATTACTGATAACTGATTGCTAATCTTTCACCATGCTAAAAGATCAGCAACGGCTTAGCAAAAACTGCACGGTCAGTGCAATTAGACACAACGATTATCTCTCAAAAGATGGCTTTGAGCGATTTTTGAGCAAAAATCGCTGTCTAAAAGGGCCTTAACATCCAAACACTTCTGATTTTGGTGAACTACTGCGGGAACATCATTGGTATTCGAAAGTCAGGCATGCCTCCACCATTTTATTTCATTCTCCTCACAGCCACATATTGACTCTGGCAATCGTGTGACTACTGACCTCTTTAGAAACCACATAATACTGCATACTGCCTCCATAATTAAAAATGTTAAAAAAAGGGCATAGATAACCACTATCAACGAAGGAGCTCTGGTTGACCATATGACATAAAAGGCAGACCTATGGCTGACCATTACATCTGTCACACAGCTACATCCTGCCTCATGCCGGGATAACCAGAGAGACTGCACATAAGGATTTGGAAGCACTTTTTTAGTTTTCATTTTTTGACTAGAGGTACATGTTAACCCCCGGGTATTTTTTGTTGTCATAATGTGCCATTTACAGTGGGATCTGCTAAAGATTTAATGTATAAAGCGAAATTGGAATTGAATCTGAAAAAACGCAATAAGCCTTTCCTTTATACTTCTGTATAGGGTCAACTGTTGGTTTTGGCACAGTGTGCCCAAGGCCAATGGGCGTGGGCTGCCATATAACCTTGAAATGTCTCAAAGATCAGCATCATTAGAGGTTGCTTGCTGCTTCTTCCTAAACAGTTGTGCAGGATTACTCTTTCCCCATTTTTCTCCCCGATCTGAATCTGACATCAGGTGTGAAGAGATGCAACTGCACACTGGGCTAAGGCAACCATCCGCAATGCCCAGCGAGTATTGAGCATGAGTCCTCTTTACTAGAAAAGGAACCCGCATGATGCCCGCCGGACGGCCGACAGTTGCGGCAACTTGGCCACCCAGCATGCATATGCGTCTCTCCAGATCTGATCTCGGTAACTTTAATCATTTGCATATTTAGCCTCCTTTTTGTCGCATCACAACAAGCATCCATCTGCTGGGTAGAGAACTTCAGGAATTGATTTGGTTGTCGGTACACAGGTTGTTTAGCATTTGCATACTGCAAATATGTTCTAATTCTATTTCTTTCTCCTCAGATCTGAAGAATCCTTTAAACAGTATTTCAGTGAAATGCCTTGGCTGGCTGTTCCATATAGTGATGAGGCTAGAAGGTCACGGCTCAATCGATTATATGGAATACAAGGTGAGCACTCTTTATTTTGTGAGAATATAATTTAGTGACAACAAGACATGGCATGACATGTAAGAATGCCTAATCTGTAGAGAAAGCCTCTTGAATGTTTTGATGTATTAATGTGTTACAAGTTGTACACATGGCCTTATTGTGGCTTTCTTTGTGTGGCACTGTAATAGGGCTGCCATAGAGGTCCTGCATGCCTCCAATTTCATATGTTCTATACATTCTATACTTTTTTTTTGCTGTCTGATTCTGTATGAATTTGATTTTAAAAAAATCATGGCATATGCAACAAAATAATTTAGCACTTTCACCAAATGAATCAAATCCGCAGGTGCATGTGTGCTATGGCTGTGACACCGTAGTACGCAACGAGTGTGGCGGTCTTCTGCCCCAGAAGTATTGTTTCCAAGGGAGAACATCTCTAGATTACTGAGTCAAATGGAGGTCCTATAGTTCCATACAGTCTCCATTCATTGAACTTTGCCGTGGGCTTGAGCGCTAACCTATAAGGGGCTCTTTGACAGTAAAATAATTCACTTCTGTTTGGCCCCATGCACACGACAGAACTGCATTCTGCATGTGAGAGCCCTCGGCTTACTCCAGCCCTGGCAGGTACCTGTAGTTCCTTTCCTTTTTCTGTACTGCCGTTGTACATACACAGTACAGACTTAACTTTTTTTTAAAACTCGCTATTTGATGACGGGGAATCCGCCACCTTTCCGCAGTGTCGTTGACTTCAATGGAAGCAGTCTGCACCAAATCTGTGCAAAAATATAGCATGCAACGATTTTTCCTCCACGAATGGAAACTGCAATTAATTTCCGTTCGCGTGCAGAAAGAATCAGTTTCCCATAGCATGCTATGGACTGTATTTGCTGCAGATCCGCAGTGTGGATGCTCACTGCGAATTCCTCAGCCAAAATCTGCCCATGGCCTTACTGTGACACACTTTTATTATCACTTGTCCTGGCCAACTCGCATTGTTCAGCCTTTTGTAACTAAATCGGGGAAGGGATGTTGCGTAAAGAGTCTATGGACACTACTTTAATGCATGTATTTTTGACTGAAAAGCATTTTGGCCACAGGTTTTTATGTTGCACTCTTTGTCTTCCATGTATTACAGTGTAGGCAATTTGCAGAAAGCTGCTCACTAACAAATCCATCAGTGGGCTCATATGAACTTCTAGGCAGATTTATGACCGCAACAAAGTTTATTTGCACTGGGACTACCGGAAATAGCTGAGCGCTTGTACTCATCTCTGACAACCCCATAGAGATGAATGGGAGAGGCAGTGCACATGTATATGGCTCCTTTCATCCACGCACACCCCAGGCCTCCATTATTGTGATCAGTGGGTGGCCCAGCAGTCAGAACACCACCGAACTGATACTTATCCCCTATGCTGTTGATATGGGATGTTATTTTTGTGGGACAAGCTGCTAATGTTGATTGTCTGTCTGATGTTCTTCTGTTAAAACGGGTCTGCAATGAGTAAAACATAATAAAGAGCTGATACTTCTCCGCACTCCCCACAAGTCAATTGATTGCTGAGCTCTGTCATTGGCTGCAGCAGTCTAGGATGTCCCATACACAGGCTGCTGAAGCTTGTAAACCTTACATCACAGTGAAGGCCTGGAGCCACCGGTGTAGAGCAAGGTGAGGATCAGCTCTTTATTATGTTTTACCCATAGGGGACCTGTTGGAGAGAACTATTTTTTTCTGTGCAGACAGCTCCTTCAACACCAATATGATCACTCTTCAACACCAATATATGTTCACAAATCTACAACTTTCTAAACTCTGTGTTTATTTTACAAAAAAAAAACACATCAATAGCCAAATAACTAGAGTGTTTAGTGAAGTGCGCAAACCATTGTTTTCAGCCAGGCACAAACTCAACGACAAATCATAGAATGTACAGTTGGAAGGGACCTCCGGGGTCATCGGGTCCAACCCCCTGCTCAGTGCAGGATCACTAAATCATCCCAGACAGATATTTGTCCAGCCCTTGTTTGAACACTTCCATTGAAGGAGAACTCGCCACCTTCCGTGGCAACCTGTTCCACTTATTGATCACCCTCACTGATAAGCAAATTAATTATCGTTCATTCACTGGCAGTGTTTAAACTGAATGATATCGTTTGGATTTGCATAATCCAGTGAGAAACTGAACGATTATGGTTTCATATAGAAGTGTCCGAAGTGCATGACTCATACTTATCCTTGTGAAGATGGAGATTATTTTGAAATATGTAGCCGCCTTTTTTGGAGGAGATTTGGTTGTTTGGTCCTTTTTAAACAGTTTATCTTGCGTCCATATTGATTTAATGTAGAAGAGTGCTGTCAACAAACAGAATCCCACTGCTTTCTATGTGGTTAAGTTCAATATTTTATGTTTGCAAGGTTTATTTCATGGGGATTAGAAACGGTTTCTGAAAACCCAGATTAGATGTAGTGGCTTTACATGAGATCACACGGCGGTATTAAGTAAGTCTCGGAGGTCCTGCTGGAAGCACATTGCCTGACATGCTTGAGTACAGAATCGTCTGCCATGAATCAAGCCTGCGGTAACAAATTTTCATTTGTATATGTGGGCTTACCGTGTGTTTACAGTCAGACCCAGCTTTTGTGGCATTCCAAGACATTATGTAAACCTTTTTTCTTTACATTGAGAGTTGTAACTTAACATGGCATCCAGATATCTTTCTGTATAGTCTTCTCAGAAACTACTTCTTGTACAGGCAGTTTATATGCTTTCTGAATACAATGTGATTTGGTTGATGTCCTGTCGTATCTTCTTGATGTTTGCGGTGCCCTGACTCAATCAGACTTTACAATCTATTTTCAAAGCTCTAGGAGCCATGTTTAACATTTAATATGCGTGTTCTCGTGAGAGAATAGGAAGCCATCATCATTACTATATTTTGAGATCATTACAGAAAATGTTAATACTGGCTTTTTAGCCAATTTATAAAGTGTTACTTTGTATGTATAGGATTACCCATTTTGTTGGTAATTTAATGAACTCAATATGTGGTTATTTCTGCAGGCATTCCAAACCTCATCATATTGGATCCTAAAGGAGAGGTCATTACACGACAGGGAAGAGTGGAAGTACTTCATGATATCGACTGCAAGGAGTTCCCATGGCATCCTAAACCTGTTGTAGAGTTGACAGAATTAAATGCCGTTCAGCTGAACGAGGGTCCCTGCCTTGTTCTTTTTGTAGGTATGGAAATCAAGTGATGGTCATATACCACAAGATTGTTAGCATCCTGATAGGATTCCATTGATTCATACTTCTAAATGTGTGATTCAGATGGAAATGTTTTTCATTTGTGTCAAAGCAATGGCAAATATCTTACAATTAGCCATTACTCCTCAGTTGATGTGTGCGGCCTGTTTCAGATGAAATCTACAAGAAATTAAAAAACAAATCTCCCTCATGCAGGCTTTGCAGGGTTTCACTTTCATTGATGAGAAGCCCTAAATGCCCCAAAAAAAGAACAGACACTGCTCAAAAATCGTGGCATTCGAAGCGCTGCAATCGAGTGGTTGTCTGAGTGGTCCCATTTAAAACAATGGGAGGGTTATACCGCGCTAATTGCGGTAAAAACCGACTGTGTGACGGAGGCCTCACAGTAGTAATCTACCATTTACAGGTATGTAATTAGTCTTGTATGAGCAGTTGTGCTGGCCGATCCTCCTGGTTTCCTCTTGCATAATGCCAATCTTCACAGATCTCTTGCTCTGCCTTTTTAGTTTCCTAAACTGGCCAACTACATAAGACAAAAGTCAATTTTTGCCCATTTTGGCCAATGTTACTGATACCTCTATTCTGATATTGCAAAATTCAATATGACGCAGTATCACAGTATTCATGGAATGGATGAAAAGGAGAGCTGGTATAAATCTGTGTCATATCTACTTAAATTAGGATGCGTTTTTTGTATATTTGCTTTAAAAAAAAATTCTAGTAGTGTGAATGTTTGAAAGCAGTCCAAAACACTAAGATGATGTAACATATGGGGCTTGTCCCACATCTTTGACTTCACTAACTCTGAGGAAGCGGCTGGATCACATTCAGGTATACCGCTTCTTCTAATGTTGCCTGCCTGCAAGCAGCCTCCATATAAACTTCCCACATGGCCTTAATTGTAAAATCCCTTTATAGTGGTTTCCCCTCTAAAAGAACTTCCATCATCTAATATAATCTTACTGGACATGTTAATATTAAACAGCAGATTTTGAATCTACAGATGCTTTGCAGCGGTGCTTCACAATAAGCGGTCTTGTCCTAGATAGTGCTGACACGGACATTTTCAGCTGCTTGAACTTCTGCTCTAGCCTCTGAAGAGGCCGACACGGGAATAGTTCCCTCATTGATGAGCTGATGAACATGTGTGACCGGGAACACAAAGGCTTTACACGGAGCGGAGTAGGACGACAAGTTGACAACTGTATTGTGAAAGTTCTTTTGGCATTCCACAGAATCCTGCTTCTGTCCCTGAACTCTTCACATGGGCAAATCCTGTGTGACGTTAATCTGGTGGTGGAAATGGACACAGATTTAAACCTGTAAACCGCCTTGGCAGAGACCATAGTAATGTGCTTTGTACAGGCGGTTTCCTTCTTTTCCTTGTTTGGCTCGGTATGGTGCTGGTTTCCATCATTACAAAGTGTTTTTTCATACTAAACAGGGCATGGAGAGCCGCATTCTCTTTCCTTTGTGTGGCCGGTTATTAATTCATGGAAGGCCATGGGTGTTTTGCCTGGGAAGGGAAATGATTCTCTTGTTTCCTGTTTCCCTGCTGAGTGCGAAATGCAGCGCTATAAAGTATTGTTTATGTATAACTTTCACAGGCTTCTGTCTGATGTGTTGCGTATTTTAATGAAAACTTTTAAGTAATGAGTAAAAGTTTATTAAGTTATGATGTATTCATATGAATCTTCTTTTCATTTTGCTAAGCAGCGGTTTAAAAGTCAACAGATTCTCCTGTAAAAAAAACTTGTTTTTTTTGTTCTTTTAGGTTTTTTTACATTGTGCTCTCTTAAAATTGAAGAATTGCAGTGTTTAAGTGGGATAACACTGTAAAATAAAATTGTACCTGTAGTCATGTTTGTAATTTAAAAAGGGGGATGCACCTTCCTTACCAAAAAATACCTGCTTGGTTGAAAAAATAAAAAGGGGGCTGTGATTTTAATACAGGGTGTGATTTTGACTCTGACATTGCCCCTATGTACAGCTATCCTAAATACGTATGTAACACATTTCTCAGGAGGTAAACTATATAGCATCTGCTCTGTGTACTTTTAGAGTTTTTACTGGCATCGGCCTCCCAGTATCAGCCAGACCAGTAATTTGCCACTCTAGTGGCAGCACATTGAGAAATAATGTCCCATATATAATGATTTGTGTACAATTAATGCTGAAATTATCTATTTGATGTTTACAAACTACTTGGCAGCGAATTCCTCCTCTGTCCTAAACACTCAGGACCTTCTGACCTTCTGTCTGCACTTGTAGCCTTCTCACCAACCTTGCACAAGATACATAATGAGACCTTGCCCCTGCTACTACTTTCTGTAATATATACTTGTTAGAAGGAGCCCCACTATAGTGATCAGCTGTAATCTGTGTTCAATTCTAGCAGGAAGTATTCAATCTCTCTGCAGCGCCAACAACAGGGAAAGTTTAGCATGGTACTGGTGCATCTTGTCTCCACCAGATCTAAAGGGTGGAGACATGGGTTGGCCGGGATCAGTGAGAGGGAATGCCCTTCTCACACCCCCAGAAGTGTATTGGCTGTCGCGGTGCACTACACATGCAGCCTTCAGGACTTTCAGGGCCGGCAGCCATGGGGCCTTGGCAGCGAAACAGCTATTGGGGACACAGAACAAGGAGGCATGACAGTGGCTGATGGAGAACCTTTCACGGGATGGAGGCACTGGTTGTCACTTCCATGGGGATGGACGCACTGTTTTTTAGCATGGAGGAGTGAGCACAACAGGGGCTACAGTTGCACAGCAGCCGGTCGAAACACTGGATTAGCCGCGGCAGACAGAAGAGCATCTTCTATGCTGCGGGAAGACTGCTTGTCAGGATGAAGGACCGAGCGCTGCAGGGGCCGCAGGAGCACAGATGCTACTCGGGACACAGGATGAGGCATATTAGTGGCGGATGTAGGGCCGGCTTACATGGTGATGGTCAAGTGCCTTCCTACAAGGCGCCGGCGCTAGCAGCAAGTCCGGAGAGAGCGGAGCAAAAGAAGGCATCAGGGCGGCTAACAGAGCAGCGCTTCCATCAGCAGGGCAGCAGAGCGATGCAAGGAGCATCTGCTCAAAAAACACAGTTCCACGCAGCTGGAGCTGCACAAACATAATCCAAAGGAGGCAGGAGAACAGGAATTCCTAGTCGGGGCGAAGGAGCCAGTCTCAAACAAAACCGACGTCAACTCCAGGGATACCAGGTAACAGCAGCCAATCCACAGCTTGGGGCTTCAATAAGGCGTTCCCTGTCACTGATTCCGGCCAGCCTATGTCTCCACCCATACTTCCGGTGGAGACAAGATGCACCAGTACCGTTTAGTATTACACCGTCCCTACTCAATTCAGTGGGTTCTAAAGGGCAGGTAGAGATGCTCTTTTTAACCGCTTTTCACTCTGGACAAGAGATGAGGATTCTTAACAGAAATCTTCTTCTATTATCACAGACTTCATGTTAAGAATGTGTGCAAATGCGTTTCCTAAACCCAAGTAACCCTTTTAAACCATTACAATTTAGTCTGTATATCCCATTAACTTTGAGAATCTAATATCCATAATGGATTTTTACTAATCCCTAGAAATCAACAAACTTGAGGTGTCTGTCAACCACTTAATTTTCTTTTCTTCTAAAGCCAATGTTGTGAGTAGATGAGTCTAAGTGATAAGACGTACAACATATAATGTTTGTGGCAAGAGTTACACCCAGAATATGACCACATGAAAACGTTATGTGTGCTCTCCTGGCTAAGGATTACTTAATACAATGCATAGAACCGCTGGTGCTTGATCAAACATCCTTATTATCCACAAGTGGTAAAGCAAATCGTGATTCCAATAGTTGTTTGTCTGCAGGTTGTATCAGACTTGTCGGAGATTAGTAATCATTTACCCATTATATTTTTCAGACTCTGAGGATGAAGGTGAGTCGGAAGCAGCAAAACAGCTTGTTCAACCCATAGCGGAGAAAATTATAGCACAATATAAAGCCAAAGATGAGGAAGCACCACTACTGTTCTTTGTAGCCAGTGAGGTAAGTGCCGAGAAAGACGAGCAATGTTTATCATTTCTCTTCAGTAATCATGACAAAGTAGAATGTACATCAATACACAAAAGTGTGAAAGTGAGCTTATATATATGTATATTAAACATATATTTTTTTACTATAGCACCAGATATTATAACTACACAATCAGGAGTAAGCAGGGGCGTAACTATAGAGGATGCAGGGGATGCGGTTGCACCCGGGCCCAGAAGCCTTGGGGGCCCCATAAGGCCTCTCTTCTCCATATAGGGAGCCCAGTACTATGACTAAAGCATTATAGTTGGGGGCCCTGTTACAGGTTTTGCATTGGGGCCCGGGAGCTTCAATTTACGCCTCTGGGAGTAAAGTATATGTGGTATTGGTGAAGGAATAAAAAGTTATACTTCTTGCTAATGGTGGAATATTAGCCACGAGTAAAGACTAGATTAGCAGTGAGGCATAAAAGGTTGGTATATAAAATAAGAATGCTTGGTCTGGGTGAGAATGTGCGTAAGTGGGTAATTGCCTCAGTGATAGAAAGCAGAGGGTGGTTATAAATGGTACATACTCTGATTGGGTCACCGTTACGAGTGGGGGACCACAAGGGTCGGTTTTGGGCCCTATTTTTTAATACATTAATGACTTGGTAGAAGGATTGCATAATAATATAGCAATAGTTGCAGATAATATAAACTATGTAAAGAAATGAACACGAGAAGACACAAGACGGTTGCAAACGGATCTGAAGGGTTTGGGCAGAAATGAAGGGTTTGGGCAGAAAAGTGGCAAATGACTGTAAAGTTATGCACATGGGCAGAGGAAATACATGTCACCATTACACACTAAATGGGAAACCTCTGAGTAACACTGACATGGAAAAGGACTTAAAAATTGTAGTCAACCGTAAGTTTAACTGGAGCAACCAGTGTCAGGCAGCTGCTGCCAAGGCAAAAAGGATCATGGGGTGCATCAAAAGAGGTGACAAGAATATTGTTCTTCCTCTTTACAAGTCACTGGTCAGACTACACATGGAATATTGTGTATAGTTTTGGGCACCGATACTCGAGAAGGACATATCAGAGCTTGATTGGGTAGAAAGGCAGGTACTATAGTAATAAATTGAATCGGTGGACTACAATACCCAGAGAGGTTATCAAAATTAGGATTTTTTTTTTTGTTTAGACGGCTGAGGTGTGACCTAATAACTATATAAATACATTAGGGGACAATACAGAGATCTCGCCTATCTATTTATACCCAGTACAGTGACAGTAACAAGGGGGCATCCTCTCCCTCCAGAGGAAAGAAGGTTTCTACACCAACATGGAAGGGGGTTCTTTGCTGTAAGAGCAGTGAGACTATGGAACTCTCTGCATGAGGATGTGATAATAGCGAACACGATAAAAGCACAAGAGCCTGGACGTCTTTCTTGAGCGATACAATATTATATGTTATAATCATGAATAACTTCAGAAGGCTCGGTGATCCAGAGATTATTCCAATTTGCCAGATTGGAGTCAGGAAGGAATTTTTTTTTTTCCTTAAATGGGAAAAATTTACTTTTTTGTATTTTTATTGCCTTCCTCTGGATCAACCTTTAGGGGTAATAGGCTGAACTGTATGGACATATATCTCTTTTTGGCTTTACATACGATGTTACAGTCAAGGATTAAAGTGTAATGTAATTTACAGTATATGAAGTCTACTTATTTGGTTGACTTTCAATTCTTTTACTTCTGGGTGAAGTTGATGGTGTTCAAGGCTCTGTGTTAAGTAATTTTCATTGGTCCTTACAGCGGTTTTTGCATTATTCTTGCCATGAAAAATACAAGTAACTCCATTAAAGTCGATCTGTTTGGATCTGACAAGGCTGTTTTGCTGTGTTGTAAATGGAAGCCATGATGTTAGTGTAAATTGGCCCTAATGGTTTTTAACATACTGTATGTGATAGATTGCAGTGTGCTGCATCAACACTGTATCCACAGATATCCCTGAAGTGATTTGGAAAGAGCCATTGTAACATAAATGCTAGACAGAAAGGTTATCCCATAAAATGCATAATTCCAATCATTTTATAAAACATCCCAGAAGAGAAATCCCAGAATGAGCCTCAACTCCATTTGTTGACATTTTAACTGGACATTTGTAAATGCCAAGTTAGTGAAGCAATGCAAAAATACTTAGGCGATGAAGAAAACCTTTTGAGCATTCACATCTCTTATATAAAGCCTTGTGATCTCTCCAAAATAACATCAATCATTTGTGCTTGGGAAAGAGACAAATGGGGTTTAGTGGTTTCAGATTCTGGGTGTGGAAGCGCAAGCTAAAGCTGATTGCTGAGTACACAGCACATCTGCATTGAATCAGGCCAAGCTGTGTAATCACACCTCACTCTGTAAGCTGATAGAGAATAGAATATTCTTCATGCTCACTGGTCTGGAAGTCTTGTAATAAAAATCATGTAGGCAAGCACAAAAGTGTTTACCCTTACCTTGTTAGACTACTCATTCCACAAGTCTTATGACAGAAATATGAGTGCAGCCTCCGGATGAAGATTCTGCTTTTAACTTGTTGCTATGCTTCAAGTAAGGACAAGAAGCGTGGCATAAGATTGTGTATTAGGGCACTTTAATGCTTTGCAACTAATCCAAAATGTATGACTCGCCTCCAACCCTGTGAAGCACCACTCAGGGGCTGTAGATCTGCATATACAAAGAACCTCCTAATAAAGTGAAAGAAATGGGCAAATGTATAGGAAAAGCAAAAGCAAACCCACAAAGGTGCAGCCGTATCCTGCAGATAACCAGTTATATGCAGGCGTGTAATACTTTAGTTTTAAATCGCATTAGGCTGCGGTCACAGCTGCGTTAGGGCTTGATTCAGGGTTTTCATCGCTCTGCTCCACTTTTGGAGCTGAGAAACTGAAATCAATTGGTCAGTTTTTTCCCCATTTTATTTCAATGGAGTTCTAAAAAAATGGAAAGCAAGCAGAACGGCTTCGGTTTGCTTACGTTCCATTAGGTTTCAGTTTTTTGGGATGGAAAAATAACGCTGCAGCAGCATTTTTCCATTCAAACAAAAGAAAACCTGACAGAATGGAAGCAAACAGAAGCCTTTTTGTTTGCATTCCGTTTTTCTGAAACACCATTGAAATCAATGAGGGGAAAAAAAGGATACTTTTATTTAAATTTCTCTCCTCCAAAAACGGAGCAGAGAAACAGAAACCCTGAACCGAGTCTCCCTAACGCAGCTGTGAAAGCAGCCCAAAGCTCCTCATCTTCATCCTAAAATGACAATATTTAGCAGATGAGCTATAAACCTGTTCTGCTCTTCCCTTTCGCATGTCTGTGAGCGATCACATTATTCAGTCAGCTCATGAATGATTGTTACCTTCCACATCTGTTTCTCTTCAGCAGTGCAGCCCAACTGTAGAGGGATTAATGTGAAGAATAGGAGGAGCTGGTGATATGTCATTTCAGGATTACATAGTCGTGCTGCTAGACAATAAAGAAGCCGAGACTCCTCTTCAGTGTCCTCACTTCATCTCTATCCAAGCTAGATCTCTCACTTGTCATCAGTGATTGCTTATCTGTGCTTCTGTGCTATATCTTGCTTTACAATATAAGCTATACAGTCATTGAACACAAAGGAGACCTATGAGAAGTCATGGAGTTACAGGCCTAAAGCCTGAGGCTGCCGTACCGCAGTAATCCCATTTCTTGATCTGACATTTCTGAAGTTCAGCATTGTCATGAAGACACGTATGAAGCTACATTGAGAATTGCCTATAACAACTGGATTACTGCTGTCAGTAACAGGACACTTTAAACAAGCTTGAATCTGATTGGTTGGCACAGGCAACCTCCATCTATTTTGCTAGAGTTTGGTCAATCCAATCTGTTGTATGGATCCAGATAATTACTTGTACATGCTAAGTAGCAGAGTATATTGTGATCCAAATTATGATTTGGATCTAAACCATATGGAGGGTTTGTCAGCACTATCATACAATGTACAAAGCGGCATACAAATGGTGCCATATTTATCAAAATGGCAAAACCTATTTGGCATGCATCAATATCATTTTTTTCTGTATGGTACCTAATGACTGCTATATAGTATCTATGGCAGCCTTGTGTGCCAAAAAAGTTACATCTATAATTTTGTGCATTTTACAAAATAATTATGGCATTTGCCATAGTAAATTCCAAAAAAAGAATTGGCGCTGTGAGATCACAGCAGTCCAGTGGCCGCAGTCTTCTCACTTGTATAAATGACTATGAATTTATATTTATTTATTTATATATATATATATATATATATATAAATTCATAGTCATTTATATATAATTTTTTTTTTTTTTTTTTTATTTCATGTGCAACATTTTATGAATCCTGGTTCTGGAAGTCTCATTGCAGAAAGATATCCAATGTAACGGTTTCTTCCAGTTATTTTCACTTTATGAGGTCATCTGATACATTCATTCTTTATGCCAACTCTGTGTTTAGTCTATTGGCTTGTCACATCCACAGCACTCTGCTAGGAGTAAACATGGTTTGTAATTGTACAATGTTACGTTGCTTGTGCTCCTCTGATAGGCTCGTGAAACTAGAACTGCTGGCAAGAAGGACTTCTTCACCAGAGAGGCAATGTGGCAGTGCCAAAACTATGAATGGAGGAGGATAGGGCAATACTTTCAGATTCTTCTAGCTTTCTAATGAAATCCTTTAACATTTTCCTTGTAGGGGAATTGACACATAATATCGTATGAGATAGGAGCAAAGTGAATATTACATGAGCAGATGCAGTACAGGATAAGGGCAGTGACAATCCACGACAGCTGAATGCTTTTCACACATGCTACATGTGTTTATGAACTGTTGAAAGTGCTGCAAATGTCATTTTCATACAGTCAGAATGAATTTTTTAAGACGTTGTCCACCATTATATTTCTAATTATTTATGAACAATAACACAGCTTTTAGACGTAAGGTCTTTAACCCCGTAAGGACGAGGCTGTTTTGTAGCTTAAAGAGGTTGTCCTGCGGCAGCAAGTGGGTCTATACACTTCTGTATGGCCATATTAATGCACTTTGTAATGTACATCGTGCATTAATTATGAGCCATACAGAAGTTATAAAAAGTTTTTCACTTACCTGCTCTGCTGCTGGCGTCCTCGTCTCCATGGAGCCCGCCTAATTTTCGCCGTCTAAAATGGTCGAATGGCCAAATTAGACGCGCTTGCGCAGTCCGGGTCTTCTGCTTTCTTCAATGTAGCTCCGTGTAGCTCCGCCCCGTCACGTGCCGATTCCAGCCAATCAGGAGGCTGGAATCGGCAATGGACCGCACAGAAGAGCTGCGGTCCACGGAGGAAGAGGATCCCGGCGGCCATCTTCAGCCGGTAAGTATAGAAGTCACCGGAGCGCGGGGATTAAGGTAAGCGCCGAGCGGTTTTTTTTTTACGTCCCTGCATCGGGGTTGTCTCGCGCCGAACGGGGGGGGGGGGGGGGGGGGTTGGAAAAAAAAAAACCCCGTTTCGGCGCGGGACAACCCCTTTAAGGAACAGATACTTTTTAGGGATTTTACCCCTGTGGTGGTTTTACTGCCCTATTTTTTTTTCTTTTAGCTACTAAAATTATTTTTGCTGCGTTTTTTTGCCATGACACGTAGAGCTACTTTTCTAATATCTTTTTTACTGATGTTTTTTTCCGTTTTTTAGTTTTATTGGGGGTAAAAAGCTAAAAAAAAATGATTTTCTTTTAACATTTTCAGTAATTTTTTTAAGTAGTATATTTATGCTAAAATAAAGTATAGGAACGAGGTCCTAATTTTGTTTTGGACGTTTTGATATATAATATGTATGGTTTTTGGATTACAGGGTGTATGTAGCGACGGTTTTGGTTGGCGTCAGCTTTTGGTTAATTATTTTCTTTTTTATGTATTGTTGTTTTATTTTATTTATGTAACTATTCTTTTTACTATCTATGTCCCCCATGATGTCATATAAGACCTCTGGGGAACATTCACATGTTTTTGTTTTTTTGTTTGACATTTTTCCTCTATAGCTGGGGCATCTATAGGAGCCTCAGTTACAGGGAGACACATCCTCTGTAGTGTCATTAGTCACTGGCAGAGCTGATCAGGGTCTAGTACGATCCTGCTGCTCTGCTATAGCAGGGAATCCCGGCTGTCACATGACCTCCGGGCTCCTGTAGTGGAAGTTACACTTCCACTTTTTAGTACATATCACTCATTGAGCGCTGTGTACTCTAGGAAGGAGAAGGCAGAAAAAGTTAAAAACCCCTCCTGCCTTCTCCTCCGGGTTATCAGCTGTTACTAACAGCTGACAACCCGTCCTGATTCTGATTGATTACGTAAGCAGGAGGCTTTAATCCCCGCTATAATTTTACATATGGCTGAGCTTAAGGCCCAGGACCAGGCGCTGTATATTTACTGTGCTTGGTCCTAAATGGGTTAAAAGAAATCCTACCCTGTGGCTTCCCCAAATCTGTACATTGTTCCCCACCAGCCTGTTCAATGTATAGGGTATCCATTCCCTGCTGTAGCTGTATGTCATACTGACAGAGAAGAACATACCCATGGGAAATCTGTGTGTCCATGTGCCCAATGAACTGGATGTCTGCCAAAAAAGTGCCCTTTTAGTATTCGTGCTACTGCTAACTTTCTAATTTCTTTAACTATATTGACAAACAAAGTAAACCATTATTTTCAATGCAAAGCTAGCGAGATTTGATAATCCCCTGGCACTGACATGATCTAACTAGAGCAGCCGCACTTTCTAGAATAGCTGCATTGTTGGGCATGTTGCTATGCCCCTGATGATGCAGATGGCACAGAGCTGTCTGTGTATGCCGTCATTGTTTAGAAGGCACAGTAAACAAATTTCATGCTTCTCACGGGTTTCTTCTGGGAAAACACACATTGCTACATAACGCTCTTGATTTATTATTGTATTCAAGTGTTGAATCCTGTAACTAATTTGCAGATGCTCACAAAACTGAACATCCATCTCTTTTTGAAGGGCACACAGAATAAAGCGCACAATTTGTGCAAAGCAATCCTAATTGAAATATGCCATTTGCACTGGCACAAAGCCCGTTACGTCCCCCATAGAGGTGTTGTCTGTATATCTACGTACTTTATCCTGGAATTTCCTGTTCTCTGTCTCTCACCATGTTCTCGGCTTTCAGAGTACTGTCCTGGCACTGCCCCTTGTCTGGTCAGAGAAAAGTGGCTGCTGATACCATCTAGTGAAAAGAAGTATGATTGCAAGCTCAGTATAGAAGTATTTTATGGACACAGTCAGCATTGCCAAGATTGATTAAACACCCAGGGAATGTGGTTCATCTGGATATTGATGGCACCCCACATCTATTGGGTACATCTATGTTCTGAGACTGCACGACTACCACATCTGACTTCACCAATGCGTGATTAGTGGAGCCCTTACATCCTTATAATGATGGTCTTAAAAAAAAAATGCCATGAAAAAGTCTATGTATATCCAGATACCATGTTCTGGGCTCATAGCACTATGCAGGTATTAGATTGGTGTTCTTCTTTCTTTTTCCAAAACTTCCATTCAATCCATGGATATGTTTGTGGTTTGCATTCTTGTAGAACAAGCTAAAATGTAATGTTCTCCTTCTTTGCCTAAATTGTGATTTCTTTGGAAAGGCTACACTGATCACTATATTAGAGGCACCCATCTAGTAACTGATTGGACATCCTTTGGTCTTCAAACCCATAGCAGGTCATCGTGGCATAAATTCCACAAGATGATTTCTTTTTAAATTCTTCGCTCTATGCAGAGTGGGCCTGCATATTAAACGCATAGACTTCATTTTACTAGAGCACGTTAAGGAATGATGATTGGTTGCTACGTGCAACAAACAGTTTTTGGTTTTTTTAAACTGTTTCAATAAATGAGACCCATTGAGTAATCTATGGTAAAAGTAATAATACTTTAGGCGTGAGGCACTATATGAGATGTAGTCTTTATATACTACTAGCCTATGTACCCAGCGTTCCCTGGGTTTCTATTGCCCTTAATGCACTGGCTCTTTCTCTTTTTGAGTTTGGGCTGGATGCTGTTCTGGGATCTCTGCAGCCCTTGATGTCCTGGTTCTTTCCTGCTCATTCTTAAGTTGTTGGTCACATTGTTCACTTGTCTCACACGCTTGCAATAATTTTTCTTTGCTTTCAGCTGGACTTGTCCAATGGGTTTCCATTTTTTTTTTCTTTTTGAGGCAAGCCCAGCTAAAAGAGCAACAAACAGTTAAGTATTTTCAGTTGGATTATGAAGAGTACGTTTACCTAGTTTCGTTGACCTCCAAGTCTTGTAGGAACCTATGAAGAACAAATATATTTATCCTATATTATACAGAAGATAGATTGATGTGTCTTTACATTATCAAGCAATTCACAAGAGTAAGAAATATTGAGCTTGACTGGGAGGATTAATATTTGTCTTTACACTTTCAGGATGACATGACGGACTCCCTGCGGGATTTCACTAACCTCCCAGAAGCTGCACCTCTGCTAACCATACTGGACATGTCTGCCCGAGCAAAGTATGTCATGGATGTGGAGGAGATCACACCAGATATTGTGGAGAAGTTCGTCAATGATTTCCTAGCAGAAAAACTGAAACCAGAGCCCATTTAACAAGATCTTGATCAGTGTTCATGCCTTGCATAAAGAGTTATTTAAGAACACAACTGCTTACCCTCTTGCCATAAGGATTTTAACATAGTATCTCTCCAGAGAACGCCTTGTCAAGGTGCCTTTTGTGTTTTGGTTTTAAAAACTGATCCTCTACCAGAATTGTCTTTTGCCAAATGCCTCTTCAGAAAGTGTCACCATGTACAGCGTCGTTGTCATCTTCACTTTGTATTTCCAACCTGGATTTATATCTGCCACTTTAGTCTTCAGCTGTAGACCCTAAACCTTTGTCACTGAGATTTCCCATGTCTTGGGTTTGATATGATAACTGGGTTTGTAGTAACTGTATTTTTAGAATTGGATTTGTCACCTGTCCACACTTTTGGGTTCTCAGTACGATTATTATGCACTCGTTATGCATTGTGCTTTTCATATGCAGTTTAATGCAGTATCTTTTTCCTTTGCTTAATAGCTTTTTTTGTATGTTTCGGAGCCTTATGTATCGTGAACAGGGATTCACGTATCAGTATTCAGTGCTCATGTTTGAATGGTATTAGCGGTGCTGTGCACATGAATCGTTGCCTGGCTTTCAACCCTCCTACCTATTTATCACCGGCTTGCCGTATTCATTACTTGTAAAGTATCACCCTTGAACCAAGTGCTCACCTCTTCTTGTAAAGCACCAACCTGATCACATTTGGGAGTAACTTATATTTTCAGTTTTGTATTTGACTTTTTCAACAACTTCAACTTCTGTAAATCCCAGGTAAAACCTTTCATCCGTGAACAGAGCTAGCAATGTGTAATATCTGCCGAGTTCATTAAAGTCAACCTACCATAAACTTTACACAAAACCCTTGATATGTTAACCTGAACTTCTGCCAAAGTGGCACAAACCTACATGCTCTTCAACCATGGATTGGCACTAATTTTTCTTGTACCTTGCATTGAACGTCAGCAAGTGAATGTATTGTGGTGAGTGGAAACATTTTTGGCAAGTCTAGTTTGCTGTCTTGTGATCTTCTTCTCACCAGAACAATAACTAACAGTTATTAGGTTAACAGGATGGATGCTCAGCATTGTGTTGTAACACTACTATAAGTGATATGCCTGGCTGCCCGACTAGTCTGCCGATATAAATATCCTATAGAATGGATTGAGAATTCCAGGTGTTGGTTACTGTGTTCCTTAGAAAAAAAACAATGATTTCAATAAAGTGGTCTTATGTGTAATTATTTCCATGTTTCTTTCAATTACTTCTCAGATCTGCAGCTTCAGCATTGTTCATACTGTTGTCATTTATGTAATACTAGAATGAATGGCTGGGGACACAGCTACAATTGAAGTATGAATAAATGGGATGGCATAAAAAGTAAAAGTACATACATATTACATACTCAAGGGCATAGAAACATTAGGGAAAAGTGAAAACACAGAAATGCTCTTTTCAGTTTTCAAGGGCTCTTGAAGCTCTTAGTGACCATCCAGTCCTAGACAAACAAAGATGGCCGTCTTGCCTCTCCGACTATGAATCGGTAGTCTTAAGACATTGCACACTGCTCTGATTGGCCAGTGCTACTCAAGTGGGCAGCATTGGCCAATCAAGGCAGGTGTAGTGTCTTCAACTATTGATTTATACTAATGCATAGGGTGCATCAGGTAGTCAGTGAAGCGGGGCAGCCATCTTTGTCTAGGACCAGAAGATCGCTTTAATAAAACGTCTTGTGGGAATCTAGCAGAGGACAATGATTTTTCATCGCCTAGTTCTCTCCATGATTTTCCAATAGTTCTGCCTTGCATAAAGTAATTTTAGACTGACAGTGTGTTTGAAAGTACAAGTGCCGATCGGCAATATAACAAGTCAATCAGCTCTTATTTAAAAGCACTTTATGGTGCACAAGGATTGCTGGAAGGGCTGCATGAACAATCGTTTACTACTTGCAATCATTCATGCCGACATTCGTTTCCATCTTTGCTGGAAGCACATTCCTGTTTACTCAGAGAAACGTGCTGTCGATAAATGTGGATTTTTATGCCCACATGACCTTTTTTGTAGGCTGACAAACCGATGCTTGCTTCTTGGCAGATTGCAGTCATATTTAAGTGACGAACGTTTGTAAAGGAATTAAAATCCCCGGATAGACCCTTTTAAAATCTTTCATTCTGATTTATTTTTTAACCATTTTTTTTAATACTCCATTACTCATCCCATTAACACAGAGCTGTGAGATACCTGATACTTTAACACAACACCATACTCTTATTATTAACAATCTGGCAAAAAGAAGAATTTTGCCAATTGTATTTATATCTTCAGCTGAGCACTTAAATATTGTTGGCTCTCCAAGAATCCTCCTAGTAGGATTTGGGGAAAACTTCTGAGTGTCAGTTACCGATCAAGATATATACTTTTTTCCAGGAAGATTCAGTATTTTGGATAGTGTCATAACATGAAAGAAAATGTGGACAGCTGGAATCCTCTTGTTTGTTAATCCCGCCTTTTTATGTGCATTGGGGTTAATATGGCACGGGCTCAGAAGCTGAGCTTGCTCTATATACGGTCAATGTCGGCTGTCCATAATTGGAACTTGTAGTGATTGGGCTATTATTCCTTTAAATGCTGCTGTCCATTCTGACAGCAGCAACTAAATGCACATATCCCCCACGCGCGCAATGAGATTGTGGGATGCTGTCTGTGTGTCATGGCAGCCAGAGGCTGTCTAAAGGCAATAGGGTTTCAATGTATTTCTGCCTACTAAGACAGGCTTGTAGCACGTCTTAATAGATTACCTGCAGAAATATCATATACTGCAATACTGAAGCATTGCAGTATATGATGTAATCAATCAAAAAGATCAGAAGTTTAAGTCCCATTTGGGGACCATAAAAGATAAAAATAAGTGGAAAATAAGGTTTGATAGGCGATGCAGGGGAATGCCTAAAGATGGGACGTGTCGCAATTCTTGTCACACACCGCTATGTTTGGGGAAAAACAAGTTGCTCTTGTGTATGACCCCATTCAAAAGAATGGGGTTCATATTCATGCAAGATTTGTGCGTCTCGCAATGCACAAATCTAGCGAGATTTTCTCGGCCATGTGAAAGTGGCCTTAGGTTTAAAAAAAAAAACTTAGTAAAGAGTTGTTTGCTTTATTTTTTACGATAAAAAAGATATTAAAAGCTAAAAGAAAACCTTTTCCTGTGCTTTATATTAAAAATGTTGGAAAAGAAATACACACCAGAAATGCACTTTTTTGGTCACATACTCTTCAAAACACTACCAGAAAATTTTTTATAAAAAAGTGATCATAAAGTCATATGTACTCTCAAATGGTACCACAGGTGATCCCGGAAAAAAATGAGACTGCATTGAAAATTTGGGAGAATGTGGGAGTGTAATATAACCTGTGGAGAATATCAAATAGAGTAAGCTGATGATTAACATTAAGAGAAACCTTCAGAGTATATCTCAGAATGTTTGTCTACTGTCTTCAGTATCTCCAATGTCTCTGTTTCATTGCTTCTGAAATCGCTATATATCTCTTTTTAACCACTTCAGGACCACCCATAGACTATAAACGTCCAGATGGTCCTTATTTATCTCTCCAAGGATGTTTTTAAATTTCCTTGCAGAGAATCCCCATAGTCCCCACCCCCACTGTGCAGGAGCTCTGTTATCTTTAGCGTCTAATGACAACTGAGATCACAGGGCTTCGCCAGGAGACCAATGGGCATGGTTTCCAGGTATGTAATGGCTGTGAAAAAATTGAGTTTGGGAATATTCATCCAAATTTAAAAACCGCTGCTAATGAAGGTTAAAAAATGATGCCAATGTAACGTGGACACATAGTAAATATTAACTGTTTTGTGTAGTATGGTATTACAAGCTGAAATCGTCACATTTTGAAAAATGCTATTTTTTCTAAATTTTCCTTAAAGTTTTTTTTTTTTTTTTTTAAATAAGTTTAAAACATACCCAACAAAATTTACCATGGATATGAAGTAAAATGTTTTACGAAAAAACACCTCAGAATCAAGTAATAGCATACCAAAAGTATTACTGCATAAAATGGCACATGTCAACGCTGAAAAATAGGATTTGGTCACATAAGCCAAAAGTGGCTTGGGTAGCAAGTGGCTCAAAGGACTTTCAAAAGTTTTAAGAGAGTTTTTTCCTTAGCTTTATTCATAGAATCATAGAATGGTGAAGTTGGAAGGGACCTCCAGGGTCTTCTGGTCCAACTCCCTGCTCAGTGCAGGATTCCCTCTAAGAACTGTTCACGCTAAACATCCTTTTATCCAACAATCTATTGTAGATATGATATATTTGATAATTTAAAAAAGAATGAGCAATTTCCGGGAAAACCCTGCTCCTGTGAGTTTCAAGCTTATTTGCTTGTGTGCGGAGCTCTGTTAGTGAGCAGTTATCTCTCAGTGCTGCTGAGTGACCATTTATCTCAGGTGTGGGAACCCTCACTGAAAAAATCTCAGATTGGGTAGAAGATGTCCTCAAACCACTGATGAGGAATACAACAAGCTACTTGTAGGTAGGACACCACGGACCTACTGAGCAAACAGTCAACTGTAGCTCCCCTTCCCAATGGCGCCATCCTGCCCACCATGGATGTGGAGTCCATATACTCTAACATCCCACACAAAGATGGACTGACCACCTGTCAGGCACACTTTGAGGCCAATGGGGTTGCTCTAAATCGGTGTTACAACTCACAATATTTATCCTTGCTCACAATTATTTCTCCTTTGGCAAAGACCTATTACTACAACTCACCGGAACCGCCATA
Source organism: Eleutherodactylus coqui (assembly GCF_035609145.1). Classification (NCBI taxonomy): domain Eukaryota; kingdom Metazoa; phylum Chordata; class Amphibia; order Anura; family Eleutherodactylidae; genus Eleutherodactylus; species Eleutherodactylus coqui. The sequence goes on from NC_089837.1 coordinate 342,005,492, forward strand.
GACAGTAAACTGGCGCTGTAATATGCAAACCTTTTCATGGCAGAACTGGAGAGTGACTTTCTGCCCTCCTGCCCCAGTAAACCATTGACCTATGTCCACTACATTGATGAAATCGTAATCATCTGGACCAACCTCAATGCATTTACCCCACCATAAACCTGACATTAAACTGCTCATATACAGAAATCAACTTTTTGGACACCACCATAAAAATTTCAAACCACTCAGTATACACATCCCTATACCGAAAACCAAATGATCGTACCACACACCTCAGATAGGACAGTTCCCATCCTAAGCACATCAAAATCAGGCCATCAGATATAACTGGATCTGCTCCAACCCAACAGACAGAGAAACATTTATACAATCTCAAAAAGACATTTTTAAATCAGGGCTACCATCCCACCTCAATTGATGACCAAATCACCAGAGCCACCAGGATACCCATGAATCAACTACTCCAATACACAGAAAAAGAAAAAACGGTCATGTGCCTCTAGTAGTGACCTACAATTCACAGCTAGAGGTACTAAGGAAAATTGCAAAGAAACACCATCATACGCTACACAAGGATGGCCGTCTGAAAACCATATTCCTGGACCCTCCCCTTCTGTGTTACAGGCAACCTCCAAATTTGAGAAACCTTATACTCAGGAGTGCATTGCCCTCCGACATACAAAAAGGAACTTATCCCTGTAATGTAAGGAGCTGCAAGACCTGCTCACATGTACTGACCACGGACAGCATACAGATCCCCAACACACAAGAGGACTATAAGATCCCTGGGACATTCACATGTACCACGTCCAATGTTGTGTACCTAATCTGGTGCAGTAAATGTCCTGTTGGGGGGCTTTATATTGGGGAAATAGGACAAAAACCTGAGAGCCAAGATGAGATCTCATTGCCACACAATTAGGAAAAGTCTGAATTAGCTGTGCCAAAACATTTTTGTGGTCATGGACACAACATAGAGCAGATGAGAGTTATCATACTGAAGGGCAACTTCAAGATGCAGCGTCACAGAAGAATTGTGCAATATAAATGTATGGTTATTTTTGATCCCCTCAAGAATGGAATGAACCTCAGAGCAGGGTTCTATCATCAGTGGAGAATATGAAAGGTCTGAAGGCAGTCAAGAGGGGTGTCCTTTAAGGAGAGCACCCAGAGGTGTGTGGGGACACCTGGGAGGTGAGTGGTCGGGGGATGATATTGTCTCTCCCCAAGGAGAGCACCCAGAAGGGGTGCTATTTCCAATTATTGTTTTACAGACTTTGTAAAAAATCATACATTAATTTGCAGCAATGCTGCCATCCAATAGATGGCGCTGCAGAGGCATTGTTCCATCTTCCTTGTTTGCAGGTCTGAAGTAGAGATTCACATTCCTTGTCACTGGAATAATTATTTACTGTTATGGTCATCTCCCCCTGTTATTTATTTAAATGCTATTTATCCCAACATGTCTGTGCCCTCTCACCCACTGTCTCTGGTATTTAGTGAAAATAAAGTTCACCATGTTTGTGTCCTCCCATGTGATCATGTGTTATAGTTAATACGTCTGTAGATTTGTTCTATTATAAGCTTGAGGAAGGATCCTGTGAGGTCCGAAAGCTTGCTATAACATCGTGTCTTTTTGTTAGCCATTAAAAGGTATCATATCTACAAGATTACTTGGTTTCTCTTACGGAGAACAATCACATGGCAGAACTCCATGACTCAACATTGCACTCGCCAGTGTGAAGGAGCCCGAAGGCTGATTTTTCACGCTGCGTTTATAGCATGCATTCAAAACCCCATTGGCCCACACAGAGGGCTGGCAGGAAATTCTTGTTGATATAACCAGCAAAATCATGCAGCCATTGGCTGCTCGGGATGAGGTTTTGAATGCATGTGGGAAATGCAGCATGGAAACCCAGCATTAGGTTATTTTCACACAAGCATATTACGAGGGAAATTGTATGTCCATAATATGGCTGAGTGTCCCTAGATCATGGGGATCATGTAGAATGCGATCATGTGAAACTGTCCTTAACCCCTTAAAGGGGTTGTCTTGTGAAAGCAAGTGGGGTTCAGCACTTCTGTATGGCCATATTAATGCACTTTGTAATGTACATCGTGCATTAAATATGAGCCATACAGAAGTTATTCACTTACCTGCTCCGTTGCTAGCGTCCCCGTCGCCATGGATCCATCTAATTCTGATGTCTTCTTGCTTTTTTAGACGCGCTTGCGCTGTGCGGTCTTCTGCCTGGTGAATGGGGCCGCTCGTGCTGGAGAGCTGGTCACCGCGTCGTCATCGTAGCTCCGCCCGTCACGTGTGCCGATTCCAGCCAATCAGGAGGCTGGAATCGGCAATGGAACGCACAGAGCCCATGGTGTACCATGGGAGAAGACCCACGGTGCACCATGGGAGAAAACCGCAGTGCATCCCTGGGAAAGGACCGGCGGCCATCTTAGGGAGAAGATTTTTATAACTCCATATTTCGTCGGATCGGTGAGTAACAAGCGGTTTAAAAACCGCTTTAATTTGCTATTTTATGCCAGGGGGGTTACAGGGGGAATGGGGTGAGGTAAAATTTTGAGGTTTGCCGCGAGACAACCCCTTTAAGTTTGGCCATTTTTTTACTTTATTTTTGTTTTCCTACCCACTTTGAAAAAAATCATAACTCTTATTCATCATCGCAACTGTCAGAGTGCTTGTTTTTTGCAGGCCGAGTTATATTTTCAGTGCTATTTAATGTATCATATAATGTAGTGAAAAACTGTAAAAATACTTCTAAGTGGAGTGAAAGGGAAAAATGCAATTTTGCCATCTTTATGATGTACACTCCATGGCACTATTTTATCACTGACCGCATAACTTTATCTGTATGCTGATAGGGTTGTGTGAGGTTTTGTTGTTTGAAGGATGACCTGTGGTTTCTATTGCTACCATTTACTTTTGATCACTTTTTTAAAAACATTTTTATGTTTAATACATTTTTATTAAATCTTTTGTATACATTGTGCACACAAATAAAGAAGAACAAAACAAATAGCTGGTCTTGAAGGACTTAAAAAAAATTTTTGTATTTTTTATAATAAACTTTATTTTCTACTTTTTTTTCTTAGGCAACAGGTGCTTGAAATCACTTATATACTGCAATACTTCAGGCCCTGGGCCACCATGACAGCTGAATGGCACCTCACAATCGCCCGCAGGCCTTGTGTTTGAAACGTGTGCTATGGAGTAGCGGTGGTAATGGTGTAACAGCAGTATTTAGGGCTTGTATATGTATAGTACCTATGGTTCATGTAGAGAATTAGTGTAGGGTTGTAATATTTGCTCCATTCCAGTATCAAAGGTGGGCAATCCGCAGGCTAGTGAAGACCCGCTTGCTTACAATATGTATATACGTTTTTTTAACATTTTTGCAGAGAAGCAGGGGTTTGCAGCCACATATGACCTAGGGCTTGTGCCCCTCATCTTTTAAGACCCTAGCAACACCCCTGATTCACACTGTGTTTACAGTGCATGTCTGTTTCCGTAGGCCCAAATCTACCTGGCAGAAGCCAGAAGTATCTTTTTTTAGCCTCTGTTGGGCTTCTTTCTTTGTTTATAACAAAGCCGATCCTACACAAAAAAAAATTTAAAAAAATAAAATATATATATATACCACCTTGCATATACATTTTTTAAATGGATGCCTATTAGAGATGAGCGAGCACGCTTGTATAAAGCAGTTACTCAAGCGAGCATCGCTCTTCTCTAGTAACTGCTTACTGGTCCGAGCAGGCTCGGGGGATGGGGGGGGGGGGGAGAGAGAGAGATCGCCCCCAGCCTCGCTCATCTCTAATGCCAATGTGTGAGGTATGACCACTGGATGTCTTTACAGAGGCATAGATCAGAGGGAGATGTCAGGAAATCTTTAGACAGAAGGCAAGTACACAAATTGAACGTGCCTCAGGGTGAGATCAGGAACGTTATCTTTTCTCCCTAGGGAGAGCATCTAGAAGGTGGGTGAGTGAGAAGGCCATTCATGCTCCTCCTGTGTAATATGCAAATAAGGGAGATGGAACAATACCTCTGCAGCGCCACCTATTGGAAGGCAACATTTCACTCAGCAGGATTGTTGCTGAAAATCTGACAAATGCATACCGAAATTCTGCAACAATGCGTTGTATAATGTAAGTGAATTGGGTTTTAACAAACGGTACGCTGTTTGTCTTTAAGATGATGAAGTCTACTACCAAGCATCTTATTTGCCTCTATAGGGTGTGTTCACATGTAGCGAAATTCCTGCAGCAGAAAATACACTGCAGATTTTGCTGTGAACGCAAACCCAACATGTAACACGCAGCTTTGTCTGCACATTTAACCCCTGCATTTGAAGGGATGAAATCTGAGGCACAATTTGTACCATTTGGTGTGTATTTGCCACTATGGAAAATCCGCTGCATATGAACAGACCCAGCAGATGGTTTCACACATTCTTTAGGCCTCATGTCCAAGGGCAAAATAGGATTTTAAATCCGCAGCGGATTTTAACTCTTCTCCCGTCCGCGGATCCGCACCCCATAGGGATGCATTGACCACCCGTGGGTAGATAAATACCCGCGGATGGTTAATAAAAGTGAATTTTTAAAAAATGGGGCTTTAAAAAAAATGTGACATGCTCCATTTTCGTGCGGGTCTCCTGTGGGGACGGTTCCCGCAAGCTTCTATTGAAGCCTATGGAAGCCGTCCGGATCCGCGGGAGACCTAAAATATGAATAACTTACCCGCAGCGGACCGGGCAGATCTTCTCTTCTTCACGGCCGGATCTTCTTGCTTCGGCGCGGCGGATGTGCCCGGCACATGCGCGCGGCGCGCTGCCGGCGCATGTGCCGAGTACATCCGCCGACCGAAGAAAGAAGATTCGGCCATGAAGAAGAGAAGACCTTCCCGGTCCGCTGCGGGTAAGTTTATTCTTATTTATTCTTCTTTTCAGCGCTCATGTCCGCAGGGCAGGAGGGACCCGCTACGGATCCTCCATGGAGAATCTGTAGCCAGCCTGATTTTCCCCGTGGACATGAGGCCTTAGGGGGGGGGGGGGGGGGGGGTTCCCTAGTCAGTGCAGTTTTTGAGCCAAAGCTAGAAGTGGAGCCAACAGTAAGGAGCAGATGTCCTTCTTTTATATTTCCTATATCTTTTGAATCCACTTCTGGTTTTGACTCAAGACACTACATTTTAAACAGTGTTTTTTTTTTCTCAAAAAACCATACGTGAGACCACCATAAAACCTGTGACCCACGGGCATATTTGTACATGAAGATTTTGCAAGCTCAATAGGCAGAAAATAGAAGCCATATAAGTCAATGGCTTCGTTCACAAGCGCATATTTTACAGTGCAAGTGCACACACAAATAGACATCTGCTCATGTGTCACAGGCCTTAGGCAGTTTTAACACGGTCGAGAAAATTGTGCATTGCGAGACGCACAAATATGAACCCCATTCTATTGAATGAGGTCATGCACATCAGCGATTTAAAATTTTTTTCGCACGTTTGCACGGCCGCATGACACGCAGTGAATGGAGTCAAAGAAAGTACATTGACTTTCACTGATCCGTACACATTAGCGTGTAAACACTGCGGGTAGATACGCGTGTGAAGAAGACCACAGCATGCTCTATTTCACCGCGTATCACGCAGCATGAGCCCAATTCTTTTGTATGGGTAGCATATGCAATATTGCCCATATGCATTAAATTGCGTATGGGCAGCGATTCATACACAACCCCACTATAAAACTGAGCGGGAATGAAAAAAAAAAGACAAAAGTCACACTGCGCATGTCCGTGTGCGTGAGATACATTGTCATGCAGTGCACTCGCTGCCATACGCAGCAATAGCGGTCTCACACAGAATGGTAAAACGCTGCATGATCCACACAGCATTTTCCACACACGGTTGTTGGACTGACAGCTGAAATCTCCTCTCCTGCACTGTTTATCAAGAAGGTTCATAACCATTGACAGATCTCCTGTTTAGGGTAACTACTAGAGATGAGCGAGCGTACTCAGAAAAGCACTACTCGCTCGAGTAATTTGCTTTATCCGAGTATCGCTGTGCTCGTCCCTGAAGATTCGGGTGCCGGCACGGAGCGGGGAGCTGCAGGGGAGAGCGGGGAGGAATGGAGGTAAGATCTTTCTCTCCCTCTCTCCCGCCCGCTCTCCCCTGCTCCCCGCTGCGACTCACCTGTCAGCCGCAGCGGCACCCGAATCTTCAGACCCGAGCACAGCGATACTCGGATAAAGCCAATTACTCGAGCGAGTAGTGCTTTTCCGAGTACGCTCGCTCATCTCTAGTAACTACCCCCCACAGTATTTTTTCACTGTGGAATTTGTAGCATTTTTTTTTTCTGCAGGGGTCGATGGGGCTTGTAATGTTAAAATCGCGATTTACCGCAAAATCGCGATTTTAGCTTTACAAGTCCCATAGCCCATAGACCCCTGCAGAAAAAAAAAACACTGCGAATTTCGCAGTGAAAAAAACTGTAGTGGGTAGTTACCCTTAGATGGGCAGCTTTAAATGGGACAAGTATTGTCTAGACAGTCACTACAGCGAGTTGTTGGTATACGGATGAGTCTTGTATGTGGGCTTTACACAGAGCAATAGTTATTGTTCAGAGACAGAGAGATATTGAAAGACAAACGATATTCAGTTTACACCAGATGATATTTCATCAATCAGTGACTATTTTTCAGCTTACCTGAAGTGAACCGACTCTTGTCACCTTGTTGGTGTCTGTGTTTACACGGAACACCTGTTGCTTATGTTCACTCTATCAAGCGCCCATTTGAACCCTGGTTTTCCCGTGTAAAGTCGTCATTATTCACACGACCGTATATACGCAGCTATTGTAGCTGCGTCCAAAAATCGTGACCATCTGAGGCATTGGATTCCAATGTATCTATTGAGATGACTGATTTTTGGGCGCGTTAAAAAAATCACACTGGGAAAAATAGTACATCGGCGACCGATAATATATGGCGTGTGAAAAGATAGGTCTTGCCCTATCTTTTGCCGAGATACGTTGGAAGCTCCCAAACACTTCTATGGGAGCTGAAAAAAAAGGGAGGGGGAGGAAGTTTAGCTGCGTCCAACTCTGGGAAAAGAAGACTGGATTTCAGCGCTACAGTGTATTTTTTCGCCAAAATGCCACAGCCCCCGTGTGAATGGATGATAAAACGCTAATTAAGATTGGGGCTACATTGCGGCTATTCTTCATTCATGCGGTTTTTAGCTGCAATAGCCTGAGTGTAAAATCGCATACGGCCGTATGAAAGAGGTCTTAGACTGCAGTTTCTTTATACAGTGATATGCAGAAGCTGAAGGGGACAAACTGTATAAAATGTTATTAATTAATTAAACCCAATTGCAACAATAATTGTCAGTCCAAAATACATGCATGTAAGTAGAAAAACATTGCCCCCCAAAGGTGTCCATAGCATTTAAGACCAGACAACCCTGAAAAGAAAAACAGCTGACCCTTTTGTCTAAGCCTGGATAACCCTCTCTTGTAGTTTCAGGACATGGAAACAAATTGGCCTTCATTTTTACAGTTGGGCGTGGACAGAAAATCCACTGTGTCCCCAACAAGCTCTGCATCATATTTATGGGGAAGACAAACTATACTTCTATGTCTGCTAACAGTGGGTATCACAGGGTGGATTCCAGCCCATCCATTCATAATGTAAGGCTGCTGTGGTTTCCTCTTCCTCACTTGCCTTTTCAGGGAAGATACTGTGTGTTTTGGCCACATAATTGTTCAGTTAACCTATATCTTCTGATCACTTGGACCTAATCAGTACCTAGTATACTTCACTGATGACTTCTTGAAGAGTTATTAGCCATGCATCCCACCTAGTGGGCAGTAGTTGTAACTGCATTAAGAGTTTACAAGATGACTCCACCCAAATAACTTACCATCTCAGAGCTCAGCTCCAGAGAATTACATACACTCCATTTCATTGTTTTCTAACATGTTCCTTTAACCTTTTCCTGACCAGTATCTAAAATAACAGGCTAGCAGGATGGTGCTTCTGTCTGCAGCCCCAATTAAGTTATAGGGCTAAAAGGTGAGAGATTGGGGAGTGCAGGGAGGTATTTATCATACTCACTGGGCGGCTTATTCCAGCGCTGTGTCCCTGTGAAGTCATCGTGCACCAATAGTTTAACTCTTTCTGCCATAGAGGTGAAAGTTGGATGCACGAACAGAAAGAGTCAAGTGGCTGAAGTTCACTGACAGTGCGGGGACACAATGAGGGACTGGGTGAATATGAAAGATACCTCCTTGAACTCCCTGTTCCTCACCTTTGAGCCCCATAACTTAGTTTATGTGTCTAAAAGGTCATGACCATGTCCCTTTTATTTATTTGCTGTATTTATTGGGATTGTGCTCTTCTGCACACAGCACCATCGGCAGGATCAGGATGTCACATGAACATCCTGATCCCATAGTGTGACAGGAACTGAAATCATTCGTTAAGTGTCACAAAGAACCCTGAACACAGTACTTGCTCTCTAACAAGGATGAGCAGCAGGTAGGGCGCTGAAGGCAGGGGGCCCCTTTGGGGATGGGGACCCAGGAATTGCCCATACCTCCCTATCGCCAGCCTTATTAGGATCATGACCGATTATGTTGGTGGCTGATAGTGACTGACAGTCTACCCTAAGTCATGTTCAGGAGTTATATGATATTGATTTCTACTGTACTATTCTTCATAGTGCACTTAATAGTGATTTAATGTTTGACACAATTTCTCCTCTATTAATCCCAGCACGGCTTCCTATGGCCTCCTGTCTTTTTTTAGGCCACCTGCACATGACAGGGTCAGATCCGGTATGCGCGGACTCACAACGGGATCTGACCCTGTGCCCCGCTGGTGACCTCGCTTACCTGTCCGGATTCTTCTTTATGTGTACTGCGGAAGCGCCGTCCGGCACACATGCGCAGGACAGATTAGGCCGCGTCGTGTCTAGGCAATGACACAGATCCCGCAACCTTTCTGCAATGATGATTGCGGAAGGGCCGTGGGACGGACAGTTTCCATTTACTTCAATGGAGGCCGTCCAGACGGAAACCGTACAGAAATGGAGCATGCTGCGATTTTTCTGCCTCGAGCGGAAATTGCAGTTGATTTCCGCTTGTGTGCCGGAAATAGTGGGTCTCCATTGGAGGCTATAGACAGTATTTGCTGCGGAATCTGGGGGCAGCTGCCGGCCCCAGATTCCACAATTCAAATCCACCCGTGTGCAGGAGCCCTTAGTATATGTCATATATGTACATTTATTGATCAATAGCATTTGATAAATTCATATTATTTTTGCATCTGCATGGTAGGTTTGAGGCTTTAATATTTTGCATGAGGTCGGCAGGTACTGTGTCCGTTTCTAATAGGTGGTCTTATAAACCCCTTACAAATAATAATAGTCTTTATATGGCAGTATATTTTGGAGCACTTTACATATCAGAGTGATCATGGACAAATGAAATGAGACATCCCACACACATACATTGGGGGTTAATATATGTCTCGGTGGCACGCTGGTCATGTGACCTCCAGCGAGGTGAATAGATTATATATACCTGGAATACATCACGATCGAAGAGGGGCATCTGTGTAGGACACGGGCTTCTCTTGCCACAGGTCCCCTTTTCTCCCTAGCCAGTCGATGGTCAGCACTTATCATCTTGATCGTGTGATGTGGACTATATGCATTTGTTTACAGCTGGGGCTACCGCCTATATGGGGAGTTCATTATTACGAGATGCTTTATGACAAACCCATAAGTAGGAGGTACTATGCTTGGCTTCAAAAGGGAGCACTGGACACTAGTGAATTAGATGCCTCCAGCCTACCTTCGAGGCAGGAGGCTATGTCCTGAGTCCTTTTTTATTTTGTTTTCTATGCGGTTAGAGTCTATGCTACCACTAGGATATTGTTCTTGGGGCATAATATCTCCATCAGAACCCAACATGCTATTATAGGACTAGGGATATCGTTTCCAAGAGGGAATACCTACCAAGAGATTTCCTGTAGCAACCATAGCAGCATGAGCTCTACCATCCTCTTACAGGTCTCATATTCTATCTGAATTTGGGTAGTGGTGAACAACGACCACTTGATAGGAATCCAAGTAAAATCAGGTGAAGTCTATAGAAGGTGCCCAGTTTACATGGGATACCTCTTGAGAAGGTTCAGGGGAACTATTGGTTCCTGATGAAGTTGATCGGTTAGACGGAAACGCGTTGAATCTTTACATGAACCGATACCCTCGTATGCATCTAAGGAAATACTCTGTTGATATATTAGAACTAACCTGAAAAAATTAAGATATCGGCTTTCAAATTTGAAACCTGATATTCACACCAGATTAGTTCAAAAATCTCTATAACCAACTGCATCATCCATTCTAGTGTGTTTCCGTATTATTTGTCGCGGGTTTCCACCTACTTAGATGAATGATCTTGGATGCTATTTTTCTGCTATAAGTCCAACTTATTATTTTTGGACCTTTCCTTGGAGTTGATAGTCTTAATTTCTGAACTGGGACTTCCTATGTGGATTTTCTCTGGTCCATGTCCAGATCCAATTTTATTGTTTGGCGCGCATCCCCATAAGTGGTACAATATACCAGCCGAGGCATTTAAATGCCACTGTCAGAATTGACGGCAGCAATTAAAGGCATAACAGCTCCCATGAGTGGCATAGCTTACTGGAGCTGTTAACGGGTGGGTGTCAGCTGTGTGAAACACCCGGCATCCGCATTGTATGGAGCGAGGTTGACCCACAATCCCCCTCCATACATACCCCAAAGCTACAAGACGTACCTGTATGCCCTGTAGCATTGAGAGGTAAAAACTGTGGATATTGGTGAATATAAGCCTGATTGGCCAAGGTTTCACATATTAGAGAATTGGTATAGCTCAGGACAACTTTTGGAGAAGGGAGACGGAGGTTCAGATTATGGAGGAACGGAGTCGAACATCATTTACCAAACGGACAGCATGGGCAGGGCAGTCGACAGAGAAAAGAGAGATCTCGGGAGGTGCAGCACTGTAGAGCGATTTATAGATAAGAGTGATGAGTTTAAGCCAGTGCTGTGACTGGTACAGGGTGGGGGTATTGCAGTAGCAGCTGGAGAAAAGATGAGTCGGGTTACTGTTATACAGTGCACATACAGCTTCCTTCCTATCTATTGCAGTGCCTGTCATAATTTCCTATTGACTTGCAGCAAACTCCTAGGCGCAGTGTTTTTTGCTGAACTAAAGCAGCATTTTTCCTAAAAAGGCTTTGTGTGAAGGCTACCTAATGCCTACGTCCAGATTTCTGCCGTGTTTTACGTGGCGGAAATCCATGGCGCTATGCCACAGTTATTCTATTCAACCTCTTAGCTCAATGTTCACACTGCGGACTTTCGCAGTGTGAAAGAGACCGCGGCATGTCTCAATTGCTGCGGGAATACGTGCAGCCGGCTTCCATTGTAGACAATGGAAGCCGGCCGTCACGCTATACTTACGCTGTAGCACAGTGGAAGTATCATGTGAATACGTGTCCCCGCCCACCGCACGGGAATAATATGGCGGATCCGGGAGGTGAGTATGGGGGGTGCCGTGGCAGACACTGCTGCAATATTCTACTAGTGATAGATGAAATTCTGGTAGTTGTGCTTTTTAATGCATTTCCAAATGTGCTGCAGAGAACAATGATTTTACAGATGCAAAAGGGTTATACTAAACATGCTCAAAAATCTCATTCTCCAGTGTTACGTTCAATTTTTAGAAATTATGTTGTGACCTTTCCAGTTTGTTAATGTACTGGAAACTGACAATAATAGAGTTTCTCCAGCATGTACAAAAACAATGGCATCCGTCTGCTGCTGTTCAGGTCTGGCATATGCCAAAGACAGAACCGAATAATGCAAGTGTGGATATGGGTACGATTGTGAATGTGCCGTAATCTGTAACTTATTGTACAGGTGCAAACATATAATCTATGGATCTGGTAGGGAACATGGAAATAAATACATTCAAAAAAAAAAATGAAGCACCTAGAAAAGGCCCATTTACACGAGCAGATAATCGCTCAAAGATCACTCAAACGACAGTCTGAGCTACAGCTTTGAGCAATTATTTTGCATAAAAAATAATTGGTATTCAAGTAGCTTCTCAGCTACTGAAATGTCAATTATGTATGTTAATGAAGCCTTCCTGAGCATCCCCCCTCCTGTGGAGAACGACTGATAAAACTGATAGCTAAAATCAAGCTCACTTCTTTTTAATGATCACTAAAAAGAGCCCGAAATGCGGGTGCCCTGCGCCCATTTACACGCATCGATTATTGCTAAAACAATCGCCGATGAGCAAAGTTTTAGCGATAATCGGTGTAAATGGGCCTAAAGAGTTGTCGTTTGCAGATATGCAAATCATTAGAGTTGTAGTGTGATTAGATGAACGGTCTTGGCACCTGCCCCCTTTAAAATGGCTCTCAAAGGACATTTGTTTGTCGCGTCCCTATATTTCCTCTTGTATAGAGCTTGTTGACCACTAGACGCCTCTACAATGCAATTGAAGAAATTTCACCCAGTTAACAATTTGAGAGGAGCAGGATGGTTGGGACCAGTAAATACGTGAGGGCACACACACAAGGCGACTAGGCTCTAGACGCCCACAACGGACCACCAGTAGGAAGGATTGTCTGATAGGTATGAGCAGCTCCAATTGTTTTATCGTCCGCCAGCCAGAGCGTATCATGGTTACAGACCCCTGTGTTTATCGGAACCATTTCCAAGCGCTTGGCTGAAGGACATTTGGTCTCACATCACCCATTATATTTACTGCCTTTGACACCCACCGTTGCCTCAGTTTGCAGTGTTGTCATGAACGATGAAAATGAACTGCTACAAAGTGGAGCTGGGTTGTCTTCAGCGACAACTCCAGGTTTAGTTTGGGCACCGATGACAACTGTATTCATGCCTGGAGACCTAGGGGTGAGCGCCTCAATCCTGCCTTTGCTGTGCAACGGCACCCTCCCCCCACTGCTGGTGTGATGGTCTGGGGGCTATTGCATACAACAATCGGTCACCCCTAGTAGTGGTAGGAGGGACAATGACAGCTCAGCGATATGTTCAGGACATTCTGCAGCCACATGTGTTCCTCTCATGGCGGCTTCCAAGCCGCATTTTCCAGTAGGATAATGCTCGGCTGCACACAGCAAGGCGGTCACAGGAATGCCTCCAATACATTGCCACTCTTCCATGGCTTGCCCTGTCGCTAGATTGGCAATAGAACGTGTATGAAGCCATCGGGGATGCCAACTTTTACAGCCTATTCGTTTGCTCAATTTAGAGGCTCAGTTACAGCAAATGTGAACAAATGTATCACAGGATACTAAAAGGAACCTGTATGCCTCCATGCACACACGTATCACATCTTGCGTCTAAGCTATAGGCACTACAACAGGGTACTAGAGTCTCCATGCCCGCACATATCACATCTTGCGTCCAAGTTAGAGGTGCTACAACAGGGTACTAGAACCTCCATGCCCACCCATATCACATCTTACATCCAAGCTACAGGCGGTACAACAGGTTACTAGAGCCTCCATGCCTGCCTGTATCACATCTTGTATCCAAGCTAGAGGTGACTCAACAGAGTACTAGAGCCTCCATGCCCACCGGTATCACATCTTGTATCCAAGCTAGAGGTAGTACAACAGGGTACCTGAGCCTCCATGCACACACGTATCACATCTTGCATCCAACCTAGAGGTGGTACAACAGGGTACTAGAGCCTCCATGCCCGCACATATCATATCTTGCATCCAAGCTAGGGGAGGTACAATAGGGTACTAGAGCCTCCATGCCCACCCATATCACATCTTACATCCAAGCTAGACACAAACTCATTAGGACAGCCACGAGCAATGTAATCAAGATGGGTAGAATAAAAAACAGGACTTACCCGATGTTAAGTGAAGCCCCTGTCCAGGAGCTCCACTAACACCTCCACACCCAAGTACGCTTATATAAATCACATAGGTGTTCTCTCTGTTGTTCCTACAATCCCGATGGAATATCAGGAGAGCAGCTGGGCTTCTGTGTCCAACTGCCAGGCTGTACCACACAATGGATATAGTATAATATGGGAAAAAAAAAAATCACCCAGCGCTCCTTCGAGATGAACCAAGGAAAACCTTGGTTCATCTCAAAGGAGCGCAGGCTGATTTTTTCCATATTATACTACATCCAAGTTAGAGGTGGTACAACAGGGTACTAGAGTCTCCATGCCCACCTGTATCACATCTTGTATCCAAGCTAGAGGCAGCCCAACAGGGTACTAGAGCCTCCATGCCCACCCGTATCACATCTTGTATCTAAGCTAGACATGACCCAATAGGGTACTACAGCTACCATGCCCACCCGTATCACATCTTGTATCTAAGCTAGACATGACCCAATAGGGTACTACAGCTACCATGCCCACCCGTATCACATCTTGTATCCAAGCTAAAGGCGGCCCAACAGGGTACTAGAGACTCCATGCCCGCATGTATCACATCTTGTATCCAAGCTAGAGGCGGCCCAACAGGGTACTAGAGACTCCATGCCCGCATGTATCACATCTTGTATGCAAGCTAGAGGTGGTACAACAGGGTACTAGAGACTCCATGCCTGCCCATATCACATCTTGTATCCAAGCTAGAGGTGGTACAACAGGGTACTAGAGACTCCATGCCCGCATGTATCACATCTTGTATCCACGCTAGAGGCGGCCCAACAGGGTACTAGAGACTCCATGCCCGCATGTATCACATCTTGTATGCAAGCTAGAGGTGGTACAACAGGGTACTAGAGACTCCATGCCCGCATGTATCACATCTTGTATCCAAGCTAGAGGCGGCCCAAGAGGGTACTAGAGCCTCACTTCAAGCAGTCAGTTTTCCGCAATAAATTCTCCTTTTGCTCTAATATTGTAATCACTTATATCAACGTTACAATCATGCAAAGCTTCATTCGGTTCCAATGAACTCCTAGGGGCTGATTTTTTTTGACAAGGAGTGTATTATGTCTGCTACAAAGTCTAATATATATTTCTGAACATGAACTACTTCAAGCGTACGTGAGCTTTCAACAAATTTGCAGAAGCAGCCCAGGTCGTCATTGGATGCTTGCTGTTATTTGCACCCAGTTTGAGCTTTATCAATTTAGTTTTCCATTATAGATTTTCCTAGTTTTCTGCTGCCCTGCTGTTTGCAATCAACTTACAGGTGGGGGGCATCCTAAGCCAGCTATTCTGCCAGCAATGTACTAGCCACAACTTCCTCTCCCACACTTCTCCTGTCACTTTGCATAGGTGTAGGATGGCAGAAGTTGTGTGAAGTTATTGTCCATGTAAAGGAAGTTTCCCATTTCATAAAGCAATACCACGTCCGTACTCACCTCCTCTATCCCAGCCACTGCTGTAACGGTTGTGTGTCGTTCATACCACCACCACCACGCTGAGCGGTCCCGAGTACAAGCTGCATGTTAACACTGCAGCGTCTTCTGAGAGTGTTGGGAACTAGCGTGACTGCGCTGGCCAGCTTACTTTTTTGGTATTTTAAAAATTTCCTACCCATTATATATATATATATATATTTTAGTCTGAAAGACCCATTAAGATAAGACTAGACACATTTTTTACTGTTTGTTTCCTGAAAGTAGAGTAGCAGCCTTCTTGCCTTAACTGTTAAACCAGCAACAGTGCTATATGTCACGGGTGCCACGTGGGCAGTAAAAAATTGAAGGTGTTTTCCGATATTAAAAAAAGAAATAGCCATAGGGGCTGATAAATGTTTTACTGGTAAGGGATGTAATATGAGGGCTTCATAAAGAAAAAACTGCTCTGGGAAACCCACCTGCACAAAGGGTTCATTGCAATCTTGTCTCAGATTATGACATGACTGCTGAATACAGCACAAGTCATAACAGAAATGTTATGAATCGGTGGAGATCCGACTGCTGGGACCCCAATTCATTCTTGGCACGAGGTTCCAGTTTGCCACCATGTGAATGAGCAGAAATTGTGCAGGTGCGCCCCTGCTCCATTCACTTCAATGGGCTTGAACTCCGTAATCTGCGGCACTGTCATGTGAGTGAATGAATGAATGAAGAAGCTGCCTGCCTGTATGAAATCTGCTCCATTCATTATAGGACTAACTGCACCCCAGTTCACAAGATCAGTAGGGTTCCTAGCAGTTGGACCTCCGACAATCAAAGTTACTCCCTATCTTTAGAGGGCTTGTGCCAAGTTATAAAGTGATCTCTACAGAACAGGAAGTATCAGTCCATGGCAAAGCTCAGTGTGAAAACTGCAAGTTCTCAGAATTTCTTTTAATTTAGCTGGTGCCATGAAAACCATTAATAGTGAATTAGTCGTAATATTATGATGACGGGTGCTTTGAGCCATGCAAAGCTGCACAGAAAAATATTTCAGTTCACAGCCACCAGCACAGCATACACAGAACTCATAGTTAGGCTACATTCACATGGAGCGAGAATCTCGCGCATCGTGAGACACACAACGCTCACATGACTACGAACTCGTCTTTTGAATGGACTTATTTACATGAGCGAGAGAGCAAGAGGAAACACATGTGATCTTCTGATGTGCGTGAAGATCGCCATTTGACAGAACTGACGCAAAGAGTTTTTGAATGAAAAACACACGTTGGCAGGCATATTGGGCCAAGTGTGTCAGCCCAATATCGCGTTCACTCATGTGAGTACAGCTTGAGGCTACATTCACATGAACACAAGACGTGCGTGAATATGAACTACAATCAAAAGAATGGAGTCATACACATGAGCGATGTTTTCCCTTACAGTGATGCTGCGATGTTTTAAAAAACAATAAAAAAATTAAAAAATCACTGCACGTCGTTTTTTTTGCATTCCTCAATGGGACAGTCAAACACATTGCTTGCCATGCAATGGGCAGGAGTGTGCGGTGTTGTTTTCCATTGAAATCAATAGGAAACACTTGCAATGCTCCGAGGCACGTGAAACGCATGCCAGGGAATCGCCATTTTCCAAAAGTGATGCGAGGCATTTTTGCATGAAAAATGCCTCCCATCTACAGGTAAAACATTGGTTGACAAGCATGATATCGGGACACATTAAAAAAGTCTAAAAGATGTCATAACCCACCTTTTTCCTTTACTATGTAAAAAAAAAAAAAAATTATATATATATATATATATATATATATATATATATATATATATATATATATATATATAGTGGTATCACTGCATTCGTAATGGGCCAGAGGAATAAGTTTCTACGTTGTTTAACCCCATTAAATACATGGCCTATTTTGAGCTTAAAGGAGATGTCTCGAGGAAGCAGTGATTTTTTTTTTTTGCCCAGTCCCCCTAATTAAACATACATTACTAATTACCCCTGTAAATTACTTTCCTAGCTGGTTTCTACTTACCGTTCCAGCGTTTCAGCAACTTATAAAAGTTTCCCCAAGATGGCCGCCGGCTCTTTCCCCGTCGCTCGCTGCAGCCCGACGTGCGCGCTCCCGAGACGCTGCCAGCTGTGTCTCCATGGCAACCGGACGCCCCGCAGCCGCCGACCGGACGCCCCGCAGCCGCCGACCAGTCACCCACCGCCAGGCAGAAGGTAACCGGCGCAGCCCCCCCCCCCCCCCCCCCCAGCGACAGCCCCCCCGGCCTAGCGCTAGTTCCCCCATCACAGCGGCAGCCCCCCCCGGCGCAGCGACAGCCCCCCCCATCACGGCGGCAGCCCCCCCGGCGCAGCGACAGCCCCCCCCCGGCCTACCGCTAGTTCCCCCATCACATCGGCAGCCCCCCCGGCGCAGCGACAGCCCCCCCCGGCCTAGCGCTAGTTCCCCCATCACATCGGCAGCCCCCCGGGCGCAGCGACAGCCCCCCCCCGGCCTAGCGCTAGTTCCCCCATCACAGCGGCAGCCCCCCCGGCGCAGCGACAGCCCCCCCCCCCCCCCCCGGCCCAGCGCTAGTTCCCCCGGCGCAGCGACAGCCCCCGCCGGCCTAGCGCTAGTTCCCCCATCACAGCGGCAGCCCCCCCGGCCCAGCGCTAGTTCCCCCGGCGCAGCGGCAGCCCCCCCCGACCCATCACTTACCTGGGACGCTTCTCGGGGCTGCTGGGCTGGGCTTCTCCGCTGGGCAGCTCCAGTTTCTGCACCTTCCTCTAACGCAGAAGAGCTGTAGCGGGGAGCACACTGAAGCGGCTCGTGCTGAATGGAGAAGACCGGACTGCGCAAGCGCGTCTAAAAAAGCAAGCTGCCGGCGAATTTAGACGGAACCATGGAGACGAGGACGCTAGCAACGGAGCAGGTAAGTGGAATAACTTCTGTATGGCTCATATTTAATGCACGATGTATATTACAAAGTGCATTAATATGGCCATACGGAAGTGTATAACCCCACTTGGTTTCGCGAGACCACCCCTTTAAGGACGCAACAATTTTTGGCGGATTTTCATCTCAATTTTTCAAAAGCCATAACTTTTTTATTTTTCTGTCGACGCGGCCGTATAAGGGCTTGTTCTTTGCTTGGCAAACTGTAGTTTTTATTGGTGCCAATGTTGGGTACATAGACTACATTGTAAAACTTTTATACATTTTTTTTTACGATCGCAGGGAGAAAAAAAACAAAAACGCATCAATTCTACCATAGATTTTTTTTTCTACAGCGCATATCAGAGCGTAAATGACAATGCATTTCTTCTGCGGATCGGTACGATTACAAGGAAACCACAATTCTATATTCTTTTTAGGGTTTTCCACTTTTCGGCAATAAAAACCCTTTTTTGTAATTTTTTTTTTTTAAATCGCTGAATTCAAAGTCCTATAACTTTTTTATTTTCCCATGGACGGAGCTCTGTGAGGACTTATTTTTTGTGAGACGAGCTGTAGTTTTTATTGGTACCATTTTGGGCTACATACGGCTTTTTTGATCACTTTTATTGCAATTTTGTGAGGTAAAATGCTAAAAATTAGCATTTTGTTAGTTTTTTAGTGGGTTTTTTTAACGCTTTTTGCCTTGCAGGATAAAAAGTGTGTTCAACTTATTGCACGCATCGTTACGGACACGACAATACCAAATATGTGGGATTTTATTTTTCCTATATTGACATAAAAAAATAAACAAAAACAAAAAAAAACCAAAACACATTTTACATTCTTCTTTTTTGTACTTTTTTTGCAGCAGGAGGCCAGCTATCAGGGACAGCCGACTCTCGTTGCTGGATAGCGCAAGATTTCTGAGCTCGTGTGATCCACATGACACACAGGTAGGTCCAATTGCGGGAAGCATCCCGCTCAGCCAATGACAGGCAGCGCTTGGTCCATTCATTGACTTCTATGAATGGACTGAGCGCTGCGACCAATCACAGGCAGCGCTCAGCTGTCACTCAAGGAATGGCTGAGGACTGCCTGTGATTGGGTGAGCGCTCAGCTAATCAGAGACAGAGCTTTCAGCACACAAGCTTGGGATGATTTTTAGGGCACCATTTAGAGAGGTGAGTATAGCTTTTTTTTACACCAGATAGGAATGATTTTCAGGGAAGGGCTTATATTTCAAGCTCTTCCCTAAAAATCACTGCTGGGATTGCCTGCATCCCACTGCATCATATCTCCTAAGCCACACTAAATATTTTTAAAAACATTACATTTCCAAGTACAGAAATAAGAACTAAGAATTTAAATTGCTATTAAAAAAGGTGACTTTTAACCTGTAAATAATGAAAAAATTTGTCACTTAAGTGGTTAAAATGAAATCCAAAAATGGCAAGTTTTTTTTTCCCCCCCTCAACCCCCCCCCCCCAGAAAAAAAAAATTAAATTAAAGTTATACAATAAAATATATGTGCTCCAAAACTGATGCCATTCTAAAATACAGCTTGTCACGCAAAGAACAAGCCTTCATATGGCTAGGTTGACAGAAAAATGTAAAAGTTTTGGCTCTGAGAATGCGATGATGGGGGAAGGGAAAACAAAAACCAAAAAAGACCATTTTTTTAATCCTACCAGGCTCCATTGTAGCTTGAAAAAAAAAAAAAAGGAGGATGTCCCCTTTACTATCTGGCCATAAAAACTGCGATTCCTTGATTATGGAAATCCCAGTTCTCACCTATGCGTTTAAGCTGGGTGCCGGCCATGGACGACACTAATTACTTGGAGGAACACAGGGCCAAGGATGAAGCTAACTGGCTGGTATATAAAGAAACATGGAAGGTCTGGAGGAGATTCCGTCGGTCCTCAAGGTGTGATAGGTGGCTCGTGGATGGAGTAGTGCAATCATAAGAGAGGCTAGGAGGGAAAGGTGAGGTGCGGGGAAACAAATAGAAAAAGTAAGTTTGGGGTGATTAGTGTGGCTGGAGACTCTTTCTCCTCTCCTTGTCTATTTAGTATGAAGGACTGGCATTGGTTTATAAAGTAATTCTGTGGGTAATGGTGCTCAGCGGGGCCTCGACAAGTACCACTTTGGCTGTCTATGGAGAACCAGAGAGAGTGTGTGTGGCGCAATAATATATACTATTTAGAATCGCGTTCTTGTGGATTAATGATTAGGTTGTCTTTGGATGTTAACTCAACTTCTGCTATTGCTAGCTAGTAAGTTTGTCAAATATATGTTAAAAAAAGGAGAAAAAAAAAAGAAACTTAGTTGGTCAATCAGGCGCAAACAGGTTTCATCACTAAGGGGTTAAGAAACACTTCCTTTTTACAACATGTAACTTTCTGGCCATAAATTCTTTTGGACTATTTGTCTTTGGCGGTGCCGTTCTGGCATCTTCACTAGGAACACGGTGTTAGTTTCAACAAGCTAGATCCCCATTCAAATATAAGTCATCTATGGAGCCAACAACAGTGTCAGTACACCATGCTTGGCCCTACCCATGTTCTGATCATATCGAAGCAGCAATTCATAGGAGCTGGAAGGTGAAGTCTAGTGCTTCAGCCATAAAATCAACATCATTCACTTATGAGTCATGACACATTTGTGTCAGCAGTATGAATGGTATAAAATGGGATGGGATACATGTAGTATGATGTTACAGGAAGAGCAGGGCTTCCTTTCTGTGTGCGACAGTCCTTCATTCCCAAGCCGCGGGAGCTTTACTAAGCTATATACGCCACAGTTCTGGCTTACATGCCTTGTACCACATTGTGTGTTTTACGCACTTTTTGCGCCTCACTAGATGATGGACTTGGATTAGAGACAAAAACTTTTCTGTATGGGTGTGGCTTAAAACTTGATACTAAAACACAAAATTTTGGCGTAAAGTAAGCCAAGCTATAGATGTGTAAAGCTAGACAATAGCACCTACATGTCTAGAAAATGCAACAACTTTATTAAACAGCAGGTCTACAGCTATACCAGCTACGGGTTAGAGTAGTAGAGCTGCTCTACGGGGTTTACAATAAATACTAGCTCCTGCAGTTATGGACTTAGTTTCAGCTGTCTTCTTCCTTCAAACAAGAGGATGCTAGCAGCCATAGCGGAATTCAAGCTGTCAATGCCCGGTACAACAGGAATGTACAGTCTCTTGCCTTTTGATTGTTTAGCCAATAGTAACGACTCCACACTCAGTCCATGCGTCTCTCCCCCAATCACAATTGCAGTTGGGTCTCGGGCCCACGATTCATAATATCTCTGAATAGGAACGTACGGAATCCCTTCATCTTCTTCGTCACCTGATGAGTAATAGTCATCATCTACTACTTGATGTAGCCCCTTAGGATCAGTAGAAATCCAGTCACCGTCGATAGCTTTATTGGGAGGACATGCGGTCTTGCCGGAAATGTTCTGCCAGAAGTTATCTGCCAGAAACACCTTGGTGTCCTCTGAGAGATAGTTAGAGACCGTGTCCCACTCCAGGCTCGTTATTATTGGCAAGCGAAAATGGGCTCCCATGCCGGCTCTGATTACTTTAGGTTCCCACGCATCAACACAACCTAGAAAGACATAAATTACTTTTCAGTAAACAAATATAGGACAGGTCAAAGAATGATCATCAACGAAGATCATAGACCAAGTATTATGGAGCTGTTAGAGTCATAAATCTTAAAGCCTTGACTAGCAGACTAGTTCTTCATTATGGAGTTTGTCTCATTAAAACAACCCGTCTATTTGAGGGCATACAGATGTCATAAAGGGGGTCCTCCACTTAGGACCTCCACCCACGAGCCAAAATGGAGATCCACTCCCAGAAGGACTTCGAATGCCTATCAATGTAATACAAGCACAACTTATCTGGTGGATAGTCTCCAGCTTCCCCCCGTAAAATCAACTATTTGTCGGGGTGCTGGATGCAAAACCCAGCTGATCACTGTGGCGCCTACATTATGAAAGGCATAGTCTCCAATCAAACAACCCCTTTATTTTAGAATTTGAAGGGGTTGTTTACCTTTGAACTACTGATGACCTATCCTGAAGAAAAGCCATCAGCATTTGATAGATTTGGGTCTGGCACCCAGGAATCCCAGAAATCAGTCACTCACCAGGCCATGTCAGTGTACAGAGCTAAAAGCAAACTGTTCTGCACACTCTCTAAGGTTGGTACTGCAGGTACAGAAGAATAGAAACCGTGCCCTATAATACCAAACCAGGTTACTGAAGTGGAAAGGGAACCGTGTTTCCTGTACAGACCAACCAGCTCCATGCATGAGCGGCCCACCAAATAACTGATTGACAGGGCTCCTCTTCAGTCCTGTAGCAAGTTTCATGGACTATTTGAGGTCCTTTTTTTAATCACTTTTATTTATAGTATATCTACATTTTTTTTTCGTTTTTGCACTAAAAGGACTATTAGACGCAAGACAGCACCAACGAGAGATTAAACTAAAAAAAGAAAAAATCTTGGTGGTGGTTACTAGCCTAAAGTACTATTTAACTGATGGCTAATAGCTCACTGGATTGAAGAATCTACCAAGAGTACTAGCAACACTTCAAGAAGCTGTCAGATTTAACAAATTAAAGTATTGGTACGCTCTACTCCTGACGTAGAAATTGTGCCACCCAACCAGATGGACATTCTAACCCTATGGAAATATAAAAGAGGTCGTTAGTCCCCAGTTACAGCCATCCAGGTAACAGAACTTGCTTTTTATTGTTTCTGATAAAAGATAGGATGCCAATTTCAAGAAAGGAACATAATATTACACCAAGACATTGCACTTGGGATGATACAAGCTTAGGACAAGCCTAAGCACAGGTTTTAATTTCAGCTCTAAACTGGAAAGTTAGGAGGATTCATATAGCTAGCTCGTACCGCAAGAACTCCCAACTGAAGTCAAAGTAACAAAAACTGATCCTAATAATCAGTATTTCAATGAAAGCAAAAAGTCATGGGTAAAGGCCCCTTATGACTGCTCCTTCACATAGAGACATGACCTCAGAAAGTTTCTTATACAAAAAGCCCAGGAGCCATACGGGCCAAGCTTAGAGGTCTTAGGCAAAACCCAGCGGCCTGGAGCCCAGAGCTTATTCAGCTCTAGGAAAAGGCCATCTGGTCCAGAGTCAGACCAGAAAGCCAAACCCTATTATTTTTAATCTTGTAGGGTTACGACAAAGGTGGAATCCAATCCCTTTCAACTGCAAAGTGAATCCACTAAGGACTGGCTGGAGATCCTCCTGGAAAGTACTCATTTCTTCTCCCAGCATCGCTGCGCCAATCAGTGGTGATACTAGGCATCACCCAGCTTACTACACACCCTGACTCCATATGCTGATGGAAGCACCAGGTAAAACAGGAGGTCACATACAGCAATAAAGGGAGCGCTCCATAACTGAAGGTTCTCCCACAATTACAGAAGAAGGATCCCATGAACTCAGAGGAAAAAAAAAAAGCTTCCATTTTTAATCTCCAGAGACAGGGGAGCACAGAGTCTGCCCCAGGGGACAAGAAGACGGTTCCAGGCTTAACCAGTGGCCCCTAGTGGAGACCAACACCGGACAGGCAACCTCATTTTATCGAGACCCTATAGACCGTACCTTTATTGATCAAGAGATATCCTTGAAAAAGTAGAAATAGCCAGGCAACAGGCACCTCAGCAATTTCCAACTTGTCCTATAGACCGGAAACAGGAACTGAGGAGGTGAAGGGTGTTACTGCTCATTCAAAACTGCAATATCCTTTTACTGCAGAACAAACAGAGCTCCTCCTGAACTGCAGTAGGGGGAAGGGGTTAAATAATAATGGGGACAAAAGCATTATTTCATAATAATCATTTAACTTATAGAAAGCTTGACAAAGACCCATGTAAAGGGTCAAAACGTATCCTTGTGATACTCGAGGAATAAAGAGGCATCCCGATGGATACATACATTTTGCACCCTATTCTGCTGCCGTGATTGCTCTTTTACTCCGTGATATTTTGGATTTGGATCCGATCCACAATTGGCGTGCCGAAACGGGCCAAAGAAAAGCCTCTCCATATCTGGATTTGGGCGAGTGCTGCTGGGACACTCTTTTGAACCACCCTTATCCTCATCAGCCCTGCAGTGCACAGCACTGATAAGACAGGGTCAGGCTATATGCCGGGTACAGACCTTTTGTGAGCAAGACTTTATTGCAGCCCGCTCCAGCTGCGCATCTTAGAATGGTGCCCAGGTTTCCAGGATCTCGGATGTTGTCACAGATGAGAGATAGCGGTATACTGGCTGGAGCATCAGGGAACTTCATCTTTACATGATCAGGCTTCCCAAAGATTCCTATGGGCGATTTCAAAGTATTAACTTTGCAGTTGTGCAGCTCTTATACAGCGCTTACAGTAATATCACAAGGTTTTGTGAAAGGGGTTGTCTGCCCATTTTTTTCACCAATGACATATGGATGGGGAGGTCCACAACTCTGGACACCTGACCATCAGCTGATTGTCTGGCCTGCTGTCCAGCGCAGCGGGCTGGACATTGCCATAAGCAGACAGGGAAGGAAGTGTTCGCGCCGCCTTCGCTACTACCGAAACCAATGGGAGAGCCATGCTACTACGCCACTTTCTGCTTCTCTGCTGGTCAGAACATCATATCTAGCCCTGAGCAGGAAGTGCCGGAGTAGTCCAGTGCGCTTGCCAATCAGCTAAGGGATGTGGGTCCCGAGAGGCAGAACCCTGTACATCAACTACTGGTCATCAGTTGGGGGGGGGGGGGACAGACAATATTGTCAGTTTTAACAATCATTTTGCAAAAAGTGTGAAACACTTTATGAGCTTTGTTTGCGTGTAAAAGGGACTCCGGAAGCTGTTTGTAGAGCACAGCATGTAGTCTGAGCTCTGCACACAACTCCTTTGTTCTTGCACAAGCTGTCGGCAGAATACAATGTAATCTCCAACTCCCGTGGAGAACACAGTGTGCGGTGCCTGTCATCTGCTCTTCAGGCTGAACGATGGATTTTAAGCTCACCTCAAAATCATAGTTTAACCGAAAAGTAAGCAATTGCAGCATTTACACGCAACGATGATCGCTCATTTGCAATAGTTTGATTTTGAGCTAATTGTTTTGTGTAAATAGGCCTTAAGATGCATTCAAAAAAAATGCAATTCTTATAGCAATGGCATGGAAAGTTCTAGTAATCCGTCGAGCTTCTGCTTGAATACCAGGCTTTCATTCCGTGTTTACTCACCCATTAGTCCTTGAGGCGCGACAAGGTCAGACCACATCTTAATATCTCCAAAGTTAACTTTAATTAGGTTTGCCTTCACAAGCTTCTCAGGAGGCAGTGTCTTTAGCTGGTCACGGTTGCTGAAGAAGAGCGTTTGCAGGACAGCACCAGCAGCCAGAGCATCCATCAGCAACCTCTGCCCTTCCAACAAGATCTGTCCGTGGCGCTCACGAAACTTTTTAGACTTTGCAATTGTAACTACTTTGCTGCATTAAAAAAGTTAAAAAAAAAAAAAAAAAGAAGGTTCAGAATTAGTTAAAACAGTCCTCAAGGACTTACTATTTATGATCTGTCCTCAGGATAGGTTATCAATAGTTGGTTGGCAGGGGTCCAACGCTCTGATTCTCTGCCCATCACTGGGCCCGCTCTCAGTTCTAGAAGCAGATGCGGTTAACGCTGCACGTCGGTACTGCAGGAACAGCTGTCATTGACTTCAATGGGAGGTGTTCCTGCAGTACTAACCTAGGCCACTGCAATAAGGACAATGCTGTTGTCACCGACTGTGAGCCCAGTGACTGATAACCTATCCTGAGGATAGATCAGCACTAGTACAAGTCCCAGCCAGCCGCTTTAAATGGTTAATGAGAACATGCAAAACGAATAAGGACAAAGCGGCAAGATACAACACAACTCATGAGCTGTCAGAAAACACGTATCAGGCGCGTCATTTCTAGCGGTGCTGGTGACAGCATCCACGACTAGCAAGTCCCGGTACTCATCACTGGCCTTTACAACAATCTTTATAAAAGGTTTTTGCCGTCATTTTCTGATCCGTGGGGGTCTGACCTGTGGGACCCCCGTCTATATGAAGGGGACGCAGCACTGACCCTCCTTTAGGTCGGCTGTGGGTAGAATGCAGCATCTTACCGCTGCGTATGGCGATCTTTCCAGCGTATCTCACGCTCGCTGTCATGTGCAGTCTTAACATCTTTTTTTTGTTTCCCGCTCTGTTGCTTAGTGACGTTTCATAGAAATGCCGCACATACGCAGTATAATTCCGTATGTACAGCATTTATTATGCGCCCATAGAGAATAGGGCTCTATCGTGCGCAATACATGGTAGATTGCACTTGATGCGGTTTTTTTTTTACATGCGTGTATTATACGCAATGTATATATGCAGATGAATCGATGTGCTTTCACCACGTATTATGTGCGCACAATAAAGTTACGGCCGTGTCAAGGCGGGCTCACATGAGCGTAAATGAATCACGCACACAACACGTGGTGAATGGAGTGCTCCTCCCTTGTCCTCAGGATGGTGGGGGTCCCAGATGATTATAAGGTTACGGCATATCCCAGTGATATTATTGTTCACATCCATCAGTCCCTACACAGCACACAGTCACCAGCAGAGCTAGCAGTCCTGCCAAACCTGACAGAATCTACAATGGCGGCGCCGCTGATGAATACTTCGTCAGCCAATCAGCTTGCTGCTTTTATTCCCAGCTTTCTAGGGCAGATGAGTGCCGGACTGTGATTGGTCGTGCTGTGCGGCGGGTACCTGAGTCTCGAGTCCCCTTCCCGGGCTCTGTCGTACTTCAGCTCGTATGTGTCAGGCTGCTCGGCGTCCACATCCCGAGGAGGAGCGGCGCTTCTGTCCTCAGCTTGCCGGCGGGGCTTATCATGTGTCGGAGCTGCCTGCTGCTTTACGTCTTTAGCCCGCTTCTCTCGCTCCTCATTTGGGCTCTCCGGGGGGATGACCCGCAGAGGCGTCCTCCGTAGAGCCCGCACTTCCCGCTTCCCCTGTACACTGACCGGGAGCCTCGCGCCTGTCCATCTAGAGCAGCCCAGCACGCTCCTCATGAGCGCCGCCATCTTGGTCCGTCGCACATAATGACGTCAGCATGCCCCCGACCACCCGCCATGTTGTGATTGGCGGAACACAGCTTGTATATATGACCGCAAATAGGTCAGCATGCGGAAGAGAGAATGAAAGCGTGTGGTCTCCATGGTGATGAGGCATGCTGACGTCATCAGGAAGCGCAGACAGATTGTTATCGCAGCTGGCAGTGATGGGAGGAAGGAGAGCGCTGCACTATGTCCTCAAGGTGGCCGACCGGCCTCAGACTATCCGCTTCTTCAGAGATGTCCTGGGGATGAAGGTGAGATCGTGTATAGTGATCACATCGGATAGGTGACATGTGGTTGTAAGCAGGTCCGGCGGGTGGGAGTTCTGGCAGGAAGGCAGGAATAGCGCCATCAGCATGGCACCCTGTTGGGCGTGTTACGGGGTTTAATACCTGCTTCATACAGATCGGGCAAGTAAATGGTTGCATGAATCTTAACATGTATGTTATAATGTCTGTTTCAGGTTTTACGTCACGAAGAATTTGAAGAAGGTTGTAAAGCCACTTGCAATGGGTATGAAAGGCGAGACATCGCTGATGGTGA
This sequence comes from Eleutherodactylus coqui, assembly GCF_035609145.1. Lineage (NCBI taxonomy): Eukaryota > Metazoa > Chordata > Amphibia > Anura > Eleutherodactylidae > Eleutherodactylus > Eleutherodactylus coqui. Next base: position 342,033,608 of record NC_089837.1, read on the forward strand.
AGTGATAAACTAGTGACCGTTAAAGAGGTTTTCCAGGACTTTACTATTGATGACCTATGCCTAGGATAGGTCATAAGTAGTTGAACGTTGGGGATCCGCTGCTTTGGACCCATGGCGATCAGCAGTTATGGTGCCCACTATTAGCAAGATGCCGACAGCTCCATCTGCATTGTAGCAGCCCGGGTTGGTAATTGAGGGTACAGTGGAGCACCTACTGACAGCAGGTACCATAACAGCTAATCACTGGGGGTCCCTAGCACCGGACCTCTGCTAATCAGCTATTGCTGGCCTATCCTGAGCAAAGGAAAACCTGCTATATATATATTAGAATATGATGAATATGAAAGATATAAATATCCAAAAATGAGTAAATTAACCCTTTGCAATCCAATTTAGGGGGGCTTTTTCTTTCTGCCATTCTACAATGGTGCCATCTGCTGGCTAAAGGCAGTACTGCAGTATGTGACATGCCGGAGAGGCCCCCGACGACAGAGTGGCCGGCAATATATAGTAAGAATACCCTGCCGGATGTCTTCCGACATCAGAGGCACAGGCTTCAATAAGAATGTCTTCAGACGTCAAACAGTGGATTGGAAAGAGTTAACTTCACCGGCTCATAATTACACAAGTTGAAGGCATGCCAAAAATGAAGAAATTTGACTGGATTGGATGCATCTTACTTTGTAAGCTTCTAGCAGAGTGGTCCCTAACTAGTCGATGGTGACCCCATGCTATGTGGCTCTCTGCATTGTGCATCCTGGGTTATAACTAGTGCCAGTCAAAAAAATGCTTGTACTAGTTAAAAAGAAAAAAACACTTGATTTCCTACATGCTTGTTTTGTTTAATGTGTCTACTGGACGGCTTTACCTTGATTGTCAGGTCTCTCAATATATACAAATAGGAAAAAGTGTATATAGTAGTCGTGGCACCTGTCATTACTTTGTGCTGCATGTAGCTGCTGACAGGTTCCCTTATGAAATGCATTATCTAAAAGAAGAAAGATTTATTGTATTCTGCGTTTTCTTACTTCTAACTATCCATTGCTAATTATACAATGAGATCTATCTATCTATCTATCTATCTATCTATCTATCTATCTATCTATCTATCTATCTATCTACAATAGGGCATAAATGGGCTTATTAGCAATTCAGAAGCTGTGGAAAGTGGTGTCAGCCACTGTGGGGGCTGTAATAGTGACAGACATGATTATTTGATAACCCTACCTGATATACCTGGCTTCGCCTGAGTTCATTTAGTACAGATGTTTATCTGTTGCTTCCATGGAAAATTTTCATGAAGTCATATTTAGTTCAGAGGAACCGAGGAATAAAATATGTATAGAGGAGCATTAGATTCTCCTCAGACTGCATGTACTGATGTCCCTCTGCAGAATGTGCCACCCCTCCTACTCTCCTCACTTTTTACCTGTAAGAGTTAATGCCCACGGCTGGATTTCTGCTGTGTGAAACGCGTCGGAAATCAGCCGTGTTTCACCGCAGCTATTAGGTTCTATTGAACCTAATAGTTCAATGTACACGCTGCAGAATTCCACCACTGAATTCGGCAGCGTAAAATTAGCCACGGCATGTTCTATTTGCCGCAGGCATACGCGTGGACGGCTTCCATTGTAGTCAATGGAAGCCTCCTGTCATGCTATACTTTCACTGTAGCACAGTGGAAGTATAGCGTGCATGTGCTCGGCAGTGTCATGCGGGAGCTATGCAGTGGATCCGGGGGTGAGTATAGGGTTTTTGGGGGGGTGCCACGACGGACTCTGCTGCGGTATTCCGCTTGCGGAGCCTGTCACTGCTGTGGGCATTAGGCCTAAAGGTAACACCCCTTTTATTCAAATTTAACCCCGGACTGGAGGTTGCAGCCCTTTCTTAGCCTTAAAGGCATGCTCCATCCCTGCAGTCCATTGCCGCTTTTTTCTTATGTACTTTACAGCCTTTCAGTATATACACACACAGGTCACTTAGATTCTCCACAGTATATTCACATAGAGGTGAGGCAGATTCTACTCAGTATATACACACACAGAGGTCCGTAGATTGTTGTGCCAAATACCCCAATTTTACGACATTAGGAAGGTACATTACATAGGGGTGCACTCACTTTTCCAATTAGCATTTAATGATCTAGTTGTGACTCCTTTACTTCTGCTATTCAGGACCTAAAAAAGGGCTGTGCCAAATTTCACGCTTGTATGACATCGGGAAGTTAGAGAATTAGATTAGGGACATTACACAGGGGTGCAAATACTTTTGAACTTGGCATTGAATAATCAAGTTGTGACCCCTTACTTTTCCTATTCAGGACCTAAAGAATACTCCTGCCAAATTTCATGTTTGCATGACACCGGGAAGTTAAAGAATTAGTGGCGAGTCAGTCAATGAGTGAGTCAGTTAGGGTTTTCGCATAATATATATATATATATATATATATATATACACACACAATGACAATTTAAAGAGCTAGATCTACAGGTAACTTATTTATATGGGGGATACTTCTAAAGCTGTCATACTTTTTTGCTGTATATTTACTATTAACTTGTTCCACTACAATCTGTTGTACATGATTTCAGCCCCTATGATGGGAAATGGAGTAAAACTATGATTGGCTATGGGTCCGAAGACAGCCACTTTGTTGTGGAGTTGACCTACAACTATGGAGTTGGGGAGTACTGTCTTGGCAATGATTTCTTGGTATGTCTAATGCTTCATGGTCTTTCTTCTATTGACACATAGCCTTGTAAATACTGTGGTTTATTAAAGTTGTTTAAACAGAGATGATCCTGTTCTCATTTAGTAAAATGAGAGCCATAGCAGTAACATGCATTAATGGTATAGATTAAAGGGGTATTCCAGCTGTGAAAAGTTATCGCCTGCCCACAGAATAGGGAATAACTAGCTGATCAATTGGGGTCTGACCGCTGTGACTCCCACCAATCTCAAGAACAGGGTTCTGTTTCCCCCAACCTCCTCATTGCAAGCTGGATTGGTGAAAATTTGAAAAAAAAACATGAAGGAACTAGAATAACGCTTTTAAATAAAGATAAGATTTGGCTCTGTGAAAGAACTATAAGTTTGTTTTGATGTGTTCTGTTACTGTTTCATCAGGGTCTCACACTACAGTCCAGTCAAGCCATAGTCAATGCCAAGAAGACGAATTGGCCCATCTCCGAAGTGTCACCTGGATTGTTTCAGACTGAGGCTCCTGGAGGTTATAAGTTCTTCTTAGAAGACAAAACTCAACCCAACACAGGTAAACACTCAAATTTTCCACTCGTAGATCAGCATAGGCCTCTGTACTGGTTTCATTGTGGATCTTATGAATCATGAAAGGTCCAGGTTTCGCAGTTGTAGTACAGGCACAAAACCGCCCCCATTTTTGTGGCCTCATATTCTGAATTTCAGTCTTTCTTTACCAAAGAAAAAAATATATTTTTTGCACACAATATACAGTTCAGATCAAAATATTTTATTTGATATGCAATATTTTTACAGATCCTGTGCAGAAAGTGACTGTTGCTGTATCCAACCTCCAAAAGTCTACTGCATACTGGTCTGACTTGTTAGGCCTGAAGGTGTATTATGAGGATAAGGCCAAAAAGAGTATTCTGTTGGGCTATGCGGACAACCAGGTATAGACTACCTCTCCATTTTGCTTTTTTACATGTTGCTTGACAACAATCTCTTACAGTTCACTGAAAACACAGATAAGTGATAAACACAGAATTGATATTTGTTTGCCTAAAAAACAGATGTGTAACAACTAGAGATGAGCGAACGTACTCGTCCGAGCTGGATGCTCGTTCGAGTATTAGGGTGTTCGAGATGCTCGTTATTTGACACGAGCACCACACGATGTTCGAGTTACTTTCACTTTCATCTCTGAGACATTAGCGCCCTTTTCTGGCGAATAGAAAAACAGGGAAGGCATTACAACTTCCTCCTGTGATGTTCCAGCCCTATACCACCCCCCTGCAGTGAGTGGCTGGGGAGATCAGGTGTCACCCGAGTATTTAAATCGGCCCCTCCCGCGGCTCGCCACACATGCATTCTGACAGAGATCAGGGACAGTGCTGCTGGTGCCGGAGCTGCTATAGGGAGAGTGTTAGGAGTTATTTTAGGCTTCAAGAACCCCAACGGTCCTTCTTAGGGCCACATCTGACCATGTGCAGTAGTGTGGAGGCTGCTGTGAGCAGTGTTGCACATTTTTTTTTTTTTTGTATATCGGGCGTGCAGAGCATTGCGTCCTCAGTCTGCAGTAATTTTACATAGTATAGGGCCAGTAGTGGTGAGGCAGGGACAGTGGGAAAGGTGAAAGAGATATACTGTCTATATAGGCAGTGGGCTTTTTCAAACAAATTTGGGAAAAATACTATCTTTGGGTTGCCTGTGACTGTCTTGAGTGTACTGCGTCTCTGCTGGGGGTAGTAGTCCTAATTAATATGCAGCTAAGTGTTACAGCAGGCTTGCGCAAAATTCTTTCCTGGCTCTGCGTTGCCCGTTACATCACCGCCGTCATCCCGTCCAGAGGGAAACAGTATACATATATACGCTGCCTACAGTATCTGTCTGCTGTCTCAGCTCAGCCTTTAAAAAAATAGAAGCAAAACACTTAAGGCCTACTAGTGGCCTTTGGACACTTGACTGCTTCTGCGCTGTGAATTCCACTAGCTCAGTCATACGCACCTACATCTCACTACAGTCTTGCGCAAAATTCTTTCCTGGCTCTGCTGTGCGTTCCGTAAGCGAAGTCAGCCTCCAACCACAGGCCAATAAGCGGCACATTTAATTACAGCGTTCTGTTTCTGCACTACTGGTAATACACCATGCTGAGGGGTAGGGGTAGGCCTAGAGGACGTGGACGCGGAGGCCCAAGTCTGGGTGTGGGCACAGGCCGAGCTCCTGATCCAGGTGTATCGACTGCTGCGGGATTAGGAGAGAGGCACGTTTCTGGCGTCCCCAGATTAATCTCACAATTAATGGATCCACGAGGTAGACCTTTATTAGAAAATGAGCAGTGTGAGCAGGTCCTGTCGTGGATGGCAGAAAGTGCATCCAGCAATCTATCGACCACCCAGAGTTCTACGCCGTCCACTGCTGCAACTCTGAATCCTCTGGCTGCTGCTCCTCCTTCCTCCCAGCCTCCTCACTCCATTACAATGACACATTCTGAGGAGCAGGCAGACTCCCAGGAACTGTTCTCGGGCCCCTGCCCAGAATGGGCAGCAATGGTTCCTATCCCACCGGAGAAGTTTGTCGTGACTGATGACCAACCTTTGGAAAGTTCCCGGGGTCCGGGGGATGAGGCTGGGGACTTCCGGCAACTGTCTCAAGAGCTTTCAGTGGGTGAGGAGGACGACGACGATGAGACACAGTTGTCTATCACACAGGTGGTAGTAGTAATTGCAGTAAGTCGGAGGGAGAAGCGCACAGAGGATTCGGAGGAAGAGCAGCAGGACGATGAGGTGACTGACCCCACCTGGTTTTCTAAGCCTACTGAGGACAGGTCTTCAGAGGGGAAGGCAAGTGCAGCAGCAGGGCAGGTTGGAAGAGGCAGTGCGGTGGCCAGGGGTACAGGCAGGGCCAGACCGAATAATCCACCAACTGTTTCCCAAAGCGCCCCCTCGCGCCATGCCACCCTGCAGAGGCCGAGGTGCTCAAAGGTCTGGCAGTTTTTCACTGAGAGTGCAGACGACTGACGAACAGTGGTGTGCAACCTTTGTCGCGCCAAGATCAGCCGGGGAGCCACCATCACCAGCCTCACCACCACCAGCATGCGCAGGCATATGATGGCCAAGCACCCCACAAGGTGGGACGAAGGCCGTTCACCGCCTCCAGTTTGCAGCACTGCCTCTCCCCCTGTGCCCCAACCTGCCACTGAGATCCAACCCCCCTCTCAGGACACAGACACGACCGTCTCCTGGCCTGCACCCACACCCTCACCTCCGCTGTCCTCGGCCCCATCCACCAATGTCTCTCACCGCACCGTCCAGCCGTCGCTAGCGCAAGTGTTTGAGCGCAAGCGCAAGTACGCTGCCACGCACCCGCACGCTCAAGCGTTAAACGTGCACATAGCCAAATTGATCAGCCTGGAGATGCTGCCGTATAGGCTTGTGGAAACGGAGGCTTTCAAAAACATGCTGGCAGCGGGGGCCCCGCGCTATTCGGTTCCCAGTCGCCACTACTTTTCCCAATGTGCCGTCCCAGCCCTGCACGACCACATCTCCCGCAACATTGTACGCGCCCTCACCAACGCGGTTACTGCCAAGGTCCACTTAACAACGGACACGTGGACAAGCACAGGCGGGCAGGGCCACTATATCTCCCTGACGGCACATTGGGTGAATTTAGTGGAGGCTGGGACCGAGTCAGAGCCTGGGACCGCTCACGTCCTACCCACCCCCAGAATTGCGGGCCCCAGCTCGGTGCTGGTATCTGCGGCGGTGTATGCTTCCTCCACTAAACCACCCTCCTCCTCCTACGCAACCTCTGTCTCGCAATCAAGATGTGTCAGCAGCAGCACGTCGCCAGTAGTCGGTGTCGCGCGGCGTGGCAGCACAGCGGTGGCCAAGCGTCAGCAGGCCGTGCTGAAACTACTCAGCTTAGGAGAGAAGAGGCACACGGCCCACGAACTGCTGCAGGGTCTGACAGAGCAGACCGACCGCTGGCTTTCGCCGCTGAGCCTCCAACCGGGCATGGTCGTGTGTGACAACGGCCGTAACCTGGTGGCGGCTCTGCAGCTCGGCAGCCTCACGCACGTGCCATGCCTGGCCCACGTCTTTAATTTGGTGGTTCAGTGCTTTCTGAAAAGCTACCCACGCTTGTCAGACCTGCTCGGAAAGGTGCGCCAGCTCAGCGCACATTTCCGCAAGTCCAACACGGACGCTGCCACCCTGCGCACCCTGCAACATCGGTTTAATCTGCCAGTGCACCGACTGCTGTGCGACGTGCCCACACGGTGGAACTCTACGCTGCACATGTTGGCCAGGCGCTATGAGCAGCGTAGAGCTATAGTGAAATACCAACTCCAACATGGGCGGCGTAGTGGGAGTCAGCCTCCTCAATTTTTTACAGAAGAGTGGGCCTGGTTGGCAGACATCTGCCAGGTCCTTGGAAACTTTGAGGAGTCTACCCAGATGGTGAGCGGGGATGCTGCAATCATTAGTGTCACCATTCCTCTGCTATGCCTCTTGAGAAGTTCCCTGCAAAGCATAAAGGCAGACGCTTTGCGCTTGGAAACGGAGGCGGGGGAAGACAGTATGTCGCTGGATAGTCAGAGCACCCTCCTTTCTATATCTCAGCGCATTGAGGAGGAGGAGGGGGAGGAGCATGAGGAGGAGGGGGAAGAGACAGCTTGGTCCACTGCTGAGGGTACCCATGCTGCTTGCCTGTCATCCTTTCAGCGTGTATGGCCTGAGGAGGAGGAGGATCCTGAAAGTGATCTTCCTAGTGAGGACAGCCATGTGTTGCGTACAGGTACCCTGGCACACATGGCTGACTTCATGTTAGGATGCCTTTCTCGTGACCCTCGCGTTACACGCATTCTGGCCACTACGGATTACTGGGTGTACACACTGCTCGAACCACGGTATAAGGAGAACCTTTCCACTCTCATACCCGAAGAGGAAAGGGGTTCGAGAGTGATGCTATACCTGAGGACCCTGGCGGACAAACTGATGGTAAAATTCCCATCCGACAGCGCTAGAGGCAGAAGGCGCAGTTCCGAGGGCCAGGTAGCAGGGGAGGCGCAGAGATCAGGCAGCATGTACAGCACAGGGAGGGTAACACTCTCCAAGGCCTTTGACAGCTTTATGGCTCCCCAGCAAGACTGTGTCACCGCTCCCCAGTCAAGGCTGAGTCGGCGGGAGCACTGTAAAAGGATGGTGAGGGAGTACGTAGCCGATCACACGACCGTCCTCCGTGACGCCTCTGCCGCCTACAACTACTGGGTGTCGAAGCTGGACACGTGGCCTGAACTCGCGCTGTATGCCCTGGAGGTGTTTGCTTGTCCTGCGGCTAGCGTCTTGTCAGAGAGGGTGTTTAGTGCGGCTGGGGGAATCATCACGGATAAGCGTACCCGCCTGTCAACCAACAGTGCCGACAGGTTTACAATCATAAAGATGAACAAAGCCTGGATTTCCCCAGACTTCTCTTTTCCACCAGCGGACAGCAGCGATACCTAAACAATACGTAGGCTGCACCCACGGATGGAAGCCTTGTTCCCTATCACCATCAAAAACGTGGAACTTTTAGCTTCATCAATCTGTGTATTATATTCATCCTCCTCCTCCTGCTCCTCCTCCTGAAACCTCACGTAATCACGCCGAACGGGCAATTTTTCTGAGGCCCACAAGGCTCACTCATATAACTTTTGTAAACCATGTTTATACGTTTCAATTCTCAATTCAATAAAGCGTTGAAACTTGCACCTGAACCAATTTTTATTTTAACTGGGCCGCCTACAGGCCTAGTTATAAATTAAGCCACAGTAACCAAAGCGATTAATGGGTTTCACCTGCCCTCTTGGTTGGGCATGGGCAATTTTTCTGACGTACATTAGTACTGTTGGTACACCAATTTTTTGGGGCCCTCGCCTACATTGTAATCCTAGTAATTTTTAGCCCACCTGCATTAAAACTGACGTTACCTCAGCTGTGCTGGGCACTGCAATGGGATTTATTTATGTACAGCCGGTGGGTTCCAGGGAGCCACCCATGCTGTGGGTGCACACGGAATTCTCATTGCGGAGTTGTACCTGCCTGTGACTATTTATAAAAAAACCCCGGTCTGACTGGGGCATGCAGACACCTTGACAGAATGAATAGTGTGTGGCACATAGGTTCCCCATTGCTATGCCCACGTGTGCAGCTCCTGATGGAGGTGGCACAGGATTGGATTTCTCATTGCTTCTGTACAGCATTGTGGGCTATCGCCCTGCCCCTTTTAAAGAGGGTCGCTGCCTGGCCGTGCCAACCCTCTGCAGTGTGTGCTTGCGGTTCCTCCTCATGGCAGACGCGCTTATAAATAGACATGAGGGTGGTGTGGCATGAGGGCAGCTGAAGGCTGCGCAGGGACACTTTGATGTGCGCTGTGGACACTGGGTCATGCGGGGGGGGGGGTTGGTCAGCATGTAACCCAGGAGAAGTGGCAGCGGAGTGTCATGCAGGCAGTGATTGTGCTTTGTTGGAGGTAGTGTGGTGCTTAGCTAAGGTATGCATTGCTAATGAGGGTTTTTCAGGAGTAAAAATTGTTGGGGGGGGGGGGCCCACTCTTGCCGCTATTGTGGCTTAATAGTGGGACCTGGGAACTTGAGATGCAGCCCAACATGTAGCCCCTCGCCTGCCCTATCCGCTTCTGTGTCGTTCCCATCACTTTCTTGAATTGCCCAGATTTTCACAAATGAAAACCTTAGCGAGCAACGGCGATATACAAAAATGCTCGGGTCGCCCATTGACTTCATTGGGGTTCGTTATTCGAAACGAACCCTCGAGCATCGCGATAATTTCGTCTCGAGTAACGAGCACCCGAGCATTTTGGTGCTCACTCATCTCTAGTAACAACATAATGATCCTGCTTCAGGGCAGCATATTATAATGACTGGTCCACTGTGCTGTAATACCCAATGGCACCAAAAATTATGTACAGCTTAGTTAATTGCTGCTAAGACAGTAGAGCAGAGTCATAACTGGTAGTGCGTTGTATTCATGAAGTACTCCTCCCTTCTCACCAGTGATTGGCAACTGTTGCATATCTGCCTGTATACACTACTGTTGTCAGCGATTGGTGAGGTGGGCTTCATGAATGCAGCGGCTGTATTTTGTCTTTTTCAGCCATTAACCAAACTGGCCACCCTTTTTATGACACCATTTGGTATATAGCTGAGAAGACCTGTAATAATATTTGCTAAAGGGAACCTGTCATCAACTTTAAGCACCATAAACGAAGTTGTGGCTGTGCGCACTCATTTCCATTCATCTCTATGGGAATGTACACACACGGCCTTCTGAAAAGAGTCACACTTGCTTTGCCCACTGACTTTGCTAGGGGGGGGGGGGGGCTCTGCAGTAATAGGAGACCAGATGACTTTAGGGACTCCATGTCATGTAAACTATAAGCACCATAACTTATTTCATGGTGCTTATTGTTAAAGACAGGTTCCCTTCTTGATAGTGCAGTATATGCTGTTGACAAATGCGCTGTGCTGTCCCTACGGAGGCAGACATTTTTTATTTTTCGATGTTTGGTTTCTCCCAACTTTTTTCTTCACTTTTTTTCTCATTTATTTTTACTTTTATTTGTTTTTCTCCTCTAAGGGAGCTTGCACACGCCATCATTTGATCACTCATACAATATTATGCAATACCATGGTAGCCCAGGGCCTTCAAAGGGCCCTGGGCTACCATGACAATTGTATGCCATGTCGCAATCTTATCGCAAGGCGGCCAAGCAGAACCCCCAAACGTGGATAGGGGCGTTTAAATACTTCTGTTAGAATTGACAGTGGCACTTAAAAGGTTAACAGCCACGTTCCGCGTGAGAGCTGATTGTGGTTGTTTCAGGCAGGTGTCTGCTGTCAAAGACAGCCGACACCCGCTGTGTATGGCTTCTGATCCCACTCCATACACGCCTCGCACCCGGAAGACATACATGTATGTCCTTTTTGGTGAGAGAGTTAACCTTTACTGTTTTTTAAGGGAAAAACCAACCGTGTTGAAGGACTTGCATCATTCCTGTCTGACCTTTAAAAAAAAAAAATGAAAGAAGCAATCTAATTGTTTGCTATGGGCAAGTTGTTAACTTTTCGTTTGCACCAATTTTGGTGTTCTTTCTGCAGAGCAAGCTGGAGCTGCAGGATATTGGGGGACCAGTGGACCATGCAACTGCTTTTGGACGAATTGCATTTGCTTGTCCGAAAGATGAGGTTGGAATTGATGAACATCTTATTATTTTAACTATTCAGCATATGTATTTTTATTGCATGTCATACATAAAACTCAACTGGAAAAGGTATCACATTAGTCAAGATATATACTAGTAATTAATTCATTAGCATAGAACCTATAAGAAACACATGTACTTGCAATGTATCATTATATTTTTCATTTAAATAATTTTTTTTAACTGAAGTATCATATCTAAATGTACTGCCAACAGGGGCCATATATATGTGCAGTATTTTTTCTAATGTGACGGACCAAAAAAAACCCAGCAGAGATAAGAAATGCTGTAATATGATTTATTACAGAACATTGCAGCTTTCTCCACTTATCAGCCATTTTTTTTCTCCCTCCTGATCATTCACTGTGAACTTACTGATGAAGTCCTGACACTGAGAAATCAGGTTACATACTGGCCACAAATCTATGGAGAGAGGTCAGGAGGAAGGAGTTGCTGGAGTGAGAGAGGCAGAGAAACACATAGAAACACAACTGCAGCTTCTAGTGAGTGTATGTTCACTGCTTGGGTGCTGCTCTATAATGTTCTCCATGCTACAGTACTTCTGAAGGTGTGCTACAGGGAGATTGGAGAGCAGCATTTCCTCTGTGTGCAGTATATGGAAACATCATAGCAGCCACTGTTTCATGGAAAACTAAGAATTAGAGATGGAACCTGCAGAGGGAAAACTGGCGAAAAAGCCCTATAATGATCAGAATGGTGTTATTCCACAAGTACACACATAGGTTATTCTGAAAAGTCATCTCAAAGCTTAGTTACACTTTAAAGGGAACCTGTTACCTCCCAACATCACCATAAAATATGTTATGGTGCTGTTGAGGGACGCATTCCCGCAATCTAGCACTGGCGGCCTCTGAAGATCATTCAGCACTGGAACTCAATTTTTTTTCTTGGAGATGGGGTGACTAAAAAAAAGCACAAGTTGTGGTTTTTTTTTCCTGACAATGTTTACTGTGAGGGATAAATAATGTGTTACTTTGATAGATTGGACTTGTATGGACGCATTGAAACCAAATATGTATTTTTATTTATTTTTAATTATAAATATGGGAAGGGAGAGGGGTTAGGCTTTCATTGTCTTTTTATTTTTTAAAATTATTAATAAGACCTTTTTAAAACTCAGTTTTAGTTTAATTTTAATCCCCATAGAGGCATGCAAGTTCAATCGTTCGATAGAGTATAATACAATACAATGCTTCATACCTAGAGATGAGCGAGCATACTCCCTAAGGACAATTGCTCGAGCGAGCATTGCCCTTATCGAGTACCTGCCCGCTCGAGAGAAAAGTTTCAGCTGCCGGCGGCGGGCAGGGAGCTGCGGGGGAGAGCGGGGAGGAATGGAGGGGAGATCTCTCTCTCCCTCTCTTCCCCCCGATCCCCCTGCTCACTGCCGCAACTCACCGCTCCCCGCGCCGGCACCCGAACCTTTTCTCTCGAGCGGGCAGATACTCGCTAAGGACAATGCTCGCACGAGTAATTGCCCTTAGCGAGTATGCTCGCTCATCTCTAATCATACCGCATTCTGACAGGCATTGTATCTCCTTCAGAAGGACCCAGGCTACCATGGCAACCGAACAGCACCTGACAATCTCTTCGCAGAGAGGCCATTTGGGGCCCTTGACTGCTGATTGGGACATTTAAGGCGTTAGCAGCCATAATCAGCATTTACACTGATTGTGACTGTTGCAGGCAGTGTTAGCTGTCAAAGACAGTGGGCACCTGACGCATATAGAGTGGGATCGGCTCCTGAACCCACTCCATAGAAACCCTCAACCCGCATGATGTAAATGTACATCCTGGGATGTGAAAGGGTTAAAATCAACTCTATCTTCCTTGAAGAAAGAAAAAAATTAAGGACATAATCTAAGGTTCTTTTTACACAATTAGACCTGAGCCATTTAACGCCTGCTGATTTAATTAGATTGGTGCTCATTTACTTGGCCTCCATACAAGTAGATTCAGAATGTATGGAGGACAAAGTGTTTGCTTTTTTGTGAGCTGGCTGGAGGGCAGCTTCATATGGCCCGATATTGGGCAAATAAACGTTCTTGCCTGGTCATCAAGCCATGTAAAAGGCTCTTGACTAACCCAAGCAAAGTTTAATCCAGAGATTTTATAAAATATCTTTTATTTAATATTCATTTTTCATTTGTGTCAACAGCTTCCATCTATCGAGGCAACCATGAAAAGAGAGAATCAAAAGATCCTGACTCCCCTTGTAAGCCTGGACACTCCGGGGAAAGCGACAGTCCAAGTTGTTATTTTGGCTGATCCTGTAAGTAATTTACCCACCAGTAGACCTAAAAGTTTATCTCCAGATAGAAATAAAAATCCTAATGATCAGGATTTACATTATGTTGCAGTGGTTTCATTAACCTATTCATGGCCAATGATCATTGATACATCGGTGTCCAGGTCATATTTTGAAGTTCTGGTATGCATCGCTATATAGGAGAATATCTTTGCAACTGCTTTGTATATTATAGCTATTTTTACTTTTTTTTTCTTTTTTTTTTTCTGGATATATAGGGTTTGTATTTGTTTGATTAGTTTAATAAATTCCAAGTTTTTTTTTTTTTTAATTATGTACAGACAAATAGCTAAAAATGTGAAAAAGGACACCTTTTAGTTATTTTTCCCACCACAGTTTCTTGATTAGTTGCATAATTGCATATATTTATAACAAAATGTTATCTCAATTCCCTGGAGTAGGAGAATATCTGAATTGTGTATTTTACCCACTGCTAGGGCATGTTATGTTGCCAAAGAATAAAGTTGCACATTTTTAGTTTTGAGGACTTTTTTTTCATGGTTTATTTTATGACCATCCTATCTTTGCAATAAGTCACTGTAATTAAGTAGGCCCAAAAATACACTCTTAAGAAAAACACATATTCCAAGGTACTCAATATTTGTTATATTTTACCACTGGCACTTTACATCTTTTTTGTTGCAACATGGCAAAAAAATTCTATATCCTAGTGTACAAAGACATACAGGTATTGAAAAAATCTTAGATAGCCTTATAGAAGCAGTAGGGTTTAGTTCAGTAGCCACAGGTGGATAACTCCCTAAAACATCGGTAAGTATGTCCACTTGTGAATACCTAATTAGTAAAGGAGCTCACTGGTTAGTGGCACTGATACCATAAATATCCCCACGGCTGATCGATAAATCTACTTCAGGAAACTATTCACAGAGGCAGAGCCCGTCTTATATTATTAAAGCCCTTAACGGAAAAGACGCAAAATTAAAATATTACATTTTTTATTAAATACCATTAAAAAAAGGGCTAGACAAACACAAAACACTAAAACTCCAGGACCTAGTATAGTGTCCTGGAGTACTGAGCGGTGAGTAATGTTCACTCAGAGGGACCTAGATGACATGCCTCTCATGTATATACAATGGTAAAGTTTTATATGAGGGATACGTACCCCATTCGTAACTGTATATTATGTATTCCACTTCAATAGATTCAATGTGGATTACCTATAGTACATGCAGAACGAAGAGGAGGATGACAATGTATGCAGGGCTACTAAATGGAGGCAGCCCAACATCTACCCCCTTCTCTCCGAAACCCTCTATTCGCTCAGAGGCACATTTACTCCAAAGGGATAATTCCTTCCCCAAATTTATACTTTAATAGACTGATAACTGAATGTAGTAATTCAATTATCAGTCTACTGAACTGAATAGTGGTACATTATAATTTTGGTTCTTAAGGTTTTGGTTCAACGCGTTTCACTGTAAATGATTACAGCTCATCAGGAACCGTCATAAGTTAGCTTATATTTATAGAGAATAAAGTATAGATTTACAGTCAGTCTATGGTCTGCAGCCAGCCCTAATAGGGGCAGATATCAAAGGTAGGATGAAATTAGCATGCTTCTACCAAAAGCACACCACATCCAGTAGATTTTAATCAACTTGCATCACTGTGCTCATGTTTTGACAATAGCGATGCTATGTCTTGGTGGTGCACTATACTTTCATGCAGTATGAAAGTTTACCAAGAAGTCACTTGATAGTGTAACTTCTATGGTTGTTTAACCCAGACCACAAGGGACTCCTAACCCAGAGGTGCGAGTTTGGTTCCAGTGGGAAAAGGGGTAGCAGAAAATTCCCAATAGTGTCACCGCTAACTTGCTGACCTAGTTCTACAGATGGTTACAGAAGCTGCTAATCTAGAGCTTGTTCCACAAATAATTGCAGAAACTGCTAAACATGACTGACTTAAGACTGCTCAGATCGCAAAAATAATAAAGATGTAGCATAGCGTGTGGCCTTGATGGTAGACTACAAGCAGTAGTTACGCACTTGCACACATTCTTGCCTAGACCAAGCATTCTCATTTTATATACCAACCTTTTATGCAGCACAGTATCAAATGCTTTGGAAAAAGTCCAGAAATACAAGATCCAGTGACTCTCCATGGTCCAGTCTAGAACTTGCCTTCTCATAGAAGCTGATCAGATTAGTTTGACAGGAGTGACCCATGCCAATATAAAACTATACAGCGATTTATTTTTTATATTCTTGAGGTACTCCAGGATAGCATCTCTTAGAAACCCCTCAAACATTTTACCCACAATAGAAGTTAGAGGTAGCGGCCTATATTTTTCAGGTTTGCTTTTTGACCTCCTTTTTGAATATTTGCTATGCGCCAATCCACTGGAACAGACCCTGTCACTAAGTCTTTAAATATAAAACAATGGTCTACCACATTACTTAATTCCCTCAGAACCTGGGGGTGTGTGCCATCGGGATGCAGCAATTTTGTTTACTTTAGTCTTTTTATGGCAGCTCTGCACTTCCTTTTGGGTTAGACTGGTGACCTTCTAATAATGAGTTTACCTTATAACTCTGCATCTCCCCTGACATTTTAGTCACCTGAGTGAACACACTGGAGAAAAAAACTATTTTGATTTGCTTTCTCTTCATCACCCTCTACAATTTTTCCTACTTTTTTTTTTTTAAGGGCCAACACTTTTGGTATCAATCTTTTTAATATTAACATACCTTCTATACTCGAGTATAAGCTGAGTTTTTCTTGCTGAAAAAGCCCCCCTTGGCTTATACTCGAGTGAGGTTAAAAAAACAAAATGTATGTCCCCAGCACGATGCTCTCCCCGGCGGTGCGGCAAGCTGCTTCAGACTTCTCCCTGCTGTCATCTCCCTGGCTCGGTTTTGAATTCCCCCGCCGTCAGCGCTGTGTGAGGAAGCACTATGATTGGATCGAGCGCTAGACATTCCGTAAATTACATCACTGAATGGCTGTGATAGGTTTATCGAGCGCCGGCTGTGATTTGGCTGGCGCTTGATCCAATCACAGCGTTTCCTCACACAGCGCTGATGGCAGGGGAATTCAAAACCAAGCCAGGGAGATAACAGCAGGGAGAAGTCTGAAGCAGCTTGCCGCACTGCCGAGGAGACTATCGCGCCGGGGACACAGACGCCGTCTGGGAGGGAAGTATTGCGTTTTGTTTTTTTAACCTAGTATATACTCTAGTATAGCTAGGCTTATACTCAAGTCCATAAGTTTTTACCAGTTTTTTGTGGTAAAACTAATTGACTCTGCTTATACTCGAGTATATACAGGTAGTTGAAGAACATTGCCAGAGTAAATATAACCCTGAACTAAGTCTCTCTCTGTCTCCACCTTTGCTGTTTTTATCTGCTTTCTACATAATTTTATTTTTATCCTTCAATAGGTTTTTAGTGCTTCTTCGCTGTCTTCTTGTTTTAATAGTTAAAATACTTTCTTTTTGTTTATTGTCCAATTTACTTTATTGAGCCACGTTGGTTTTCTCCTATTTCAAACCCTTTTATTCCGGTAAGATATGAACCTCTCAGTAAATATTTAAGATAGTAAATGGGAAAATGTTTTAAACTGTCTGTACTTCTAATTTTGTCAATAAGCTTAAGGGCATCTCTAAGCTGTTTGAACTTTGCCTTCCTAAAGACATAGCTCCCTGATAAAACTCCCTATTGAAAGACAAGTGGAAATTTATTATATTATGCTTACTATTTCCCAGGGGTCCCCCTAACCTTCATCTCTTGTTGTTCTGCCAGGTCTGTTGTTTGGACTTAATATTAACCATTTTTTCCTCCATCATTCTGTACTCAATACCCCACAATGACAAAGTGAAAACAGAATGTTAGGAATTTTTGTAAATATTTTTAAAGATAAAAATCTAACGTTTTGCATTGACATAAGTATTCAGGCCCTTTGGTATGACACTTGAAATTTTGCTCTGGAGGCCTCCCATTTGTCTTAAGCTTTGAGATGTTTCTACACCTTGATTGAAGTAATCTGTGGTAAATTCAGTTCATTGGACATAAGTTTTAAAAGATATCCTGTTTATATAAGTTCTCACAGCTCACAATGCATATTAGAGCCAAAACTAAGACCTGAGAAGGAAAGAACTGCCTGTAGAGATCAGACACAGGATTGTGTGGAGGAACAGATCTGGAGAAAGCTACAATAAACTTCTGCTGCACTGGAAGTTCCGAAGAGCACAATGGCCTCCATAATTATTAAATGGAAGATGTTTGGAACAACCAAGACTCTTCCTAGACCTGACCCATCACACTAAGTAATCAGGGAGATGAGGCTCGATAAGAGATGTGACCAAGAACCCAATAGTCACTCTAGCTGAGCTTCAAAGATCCTGTGTGCAGATGGGAGAAACTGCCAGAACGTCAATCATCACGGCAGCACTCCACCAATCTGAGCTTTATGGCAGTTGGGCTAGAAAGAAGTCTCTCCTTAATAAAACACTCTTGAAAGCCCAGAGGAGTTTGTTTAAAAAGCACCTAAAGGATTCTCTGGCTGTGAGAAACAAGATTCTCTGGTCTGATAAAACCAAGATTGATCTTCCTGGCGTTAATTCTAAGCTTTATTTCTGAAGGAAACCAGGCTCACCACCTGCCCAATACTACAGTGAAGCATGGTGGTGGAAGCATCATGCTGTGGGGGTGTTTTTCAGTGGCTGGGACAGGGAGTCTAATCAGGGTTGATAGAAAGCTGATTAGAGTAAAGTACAGAGATATTCCTAATGAAAACCTAATCCAGAGTACAAGGGACCTCAGACTGGGCAGAAGATTCACCTTCCAACAAGACAATGACCCTAAGTACACAGCCAAGATGAGTGAGAGTAGCTTGGAGACAACACTGAATGGCCCAGCAGGAGCCATGACTTAAACCCAATCAAACAAAAGCTTGGAGAGACCTGAAAATGGCTGTTCACAGATGATTCTGATCCCACCTGACAGAGCACGAGAGTATCTGCAAAGAAAAATGGCAGAAAATCCCCAAATCTTGTGGCATCATACTGGATGCTTTTTATCGCCCTGCCTAAAATAGAAATGAGGGTATGTTCACCTCTCCTGGGATGCAGCTGACAGCTGGCTCTGTTCTCGGCAGTGCCTTCCAGGTAGACGAGCTTGGCAGACACGCGTGACGGCTGAGGCCAGTCATAGGCCACATCATCACGGTTGGCGCTCCTGGCATCAGCGCTCATATCCTGTAGCCACGATGCATCCGTCACGTGCTTCTGCTCAGCCCGTCTACCCAGAAGGCACTGCCGATGACAGCGCCGACTGTCAGCTGCATCCAAGGGCCCCAGAAGAAATGAGTTTGCCCTCACCCTCTTTTGTTATTTTACACCAGGCCCTGCTGGGGAAAGGGGTTTTTGCTTGAATGATAAAACCCCTTAATGCAATATGTTTTTAACTTTTAAAAAATGTACAAAGATTTCTAATCTGTTTTCAAAAAGAGAGGTAGAGAAAGCATGGCTGTCTCTTAGCCTACAGTATATGAGATCAGATTGTTGTGAATAAGAGCTGCGCAGCAAGGTGCCATATTAATGAAACGCCAACATTTCAGCCAACAAAGCTGAAGGTTTTATGTACACGTCAGTGTAAATGTTTTAGCCATATTGCTGAGAGAATTTGCCCCAAAATCCTTTTACAGATTTTTGTCGCAGAATTCACTTATTGCATTTCAGTTAAAGGGGTTTTCCAGGGAGAATACTACTGATGACCTATCCTCAGGGTAGGTCATCAATAGTTGATCGGCTGGGGTCCGTTGCTCAGGACCCCGACCGATTAGCTGATTGTGCGTCTGCTGACAGTGGCGCAAATACACAGAGGTTGGAGCGGAAGAAATGTAAGTCTCTGCTCTGACATCTGTGAAGTGACCGGCGCTTGTAACTGCAAGTGCAGGTCTTATTGAATTCAATGGGCACCATGCCTGCAGTTACAAGTGCCGGCCACTACATACAGGTTGGAGCAGAGACTTCCCCTGTTTCCACTCTGACCTGTGTGTAATTGCGGTGCTGTCAGCAGGCGCACAATCAGCTGATCGGTCAGGGTCCCGAGCGATGGACCCCAGCCAATCAACTATTGATGACCTATCCTGAGGATAGGTCATCAGTACTATTCTCCCTGGAAAACCCTTTTAATCAATTCCGCTGTGAAAATCAGCAACATTTCCGTGACAAATAGAGCATGCTGGGGAATTTGTAGCCTTTCTGTCTTGCACTGCAAATATTTTCAACTGTAAAGACGTCCCGAGCAAGGCGGATTTGGCGCAAGTAGCAGCAAAGTAGATGAGATCTTGAAATTCTCGTGTCTACAAGCTGCGGAAATCGACATGCGGTGTGGAATTCAATTCCGCAGCATTTCAATTTTATTGCCGTTTTCGCTGCGCAATTCACCTCTTCTCATTGAAAGTATAAATTCTGCACAGAAATGTGCAATAAAACCCACCTCAAAATCTGCACCAAATGGTGCGGGCTTGGAGGCAGGCTTTCCGCTGCTGATCTGTAGTGGAATGCCCGCGCTATACATTCCACTGCAAATAAGCCCCCGTGTGGACCCAGCATGAGTGAATGAGGTTCGTTAAAACCCTATTGTTACAGTATTGAACATTGCTGCAGAATTTGGGTTTATATCCATTTCTAAGTCCATTTTTATGATTGTGGGAAGGTACAGGGACTCGTAATATATATTTATGACCTGTTGATGCTTGTATTGAGGCTGCAAAACTCTTCCCGCGGAGCCCTGGTGTGATATAATAGTGGTCACATGTTTCTCATGAGATATTGGCAACATTTAACATCTGAACTCTCTTTCCAATATTCTAGCATTCTAATGACTACAAGACTCCCTTGGATAGTTTACCTAGTCTGGCTCTAAGCCAGCTGTCCTAGTTTTAAATCAGTTTATTACATTTTGCTGGTTCAGGAAGTATCGGTTTTATTAGATTAGAAAAAGATTCCGAGCCTCAGATCATACAAAAGGCACAATGATGTCTTCCTCTTTAATTGCCCAGTAAACATTTTTACCCAGATGCTGGCTAAGAGACATCCTAAATAATCAAGTTTTAGAA
This sequence comes from Eleutherodactylus coqui, assembly GCF_035609145.1. NCBI lineage: Eukaryota > Metazoa > Chordata > Amphibia > Anura > Eleutherodactylidae > Eleutherodactylus > Eleutherodactylus coqui. Next base: position 342,053,982 of record NC_089837.1, read on the forward strand.
CTGTAGGCTCTGAGTAATAGTTCTACTAAATTGGTTCCATCTCCATATGGCGGTGGTATTTTATCCTTTTACTTTCATCATCATAGACTGATAGCTACTCATTACTGTAGCATAATTCATAACAGAGTACACTGCTAGATTTATATGGGTTGTTATTAAATCGTTGCTTATAGGCTAATGTACAGCTTGTAATGCTTTTGGCAAAATATTTGAATAATGTATGACTTTGACTTATTAGAGTGCTTTATATGCACTGACTGAAAACGGTAGTATTTGACCCGAGGCTGATTCTAAAATCCAGAGCACCATTTTCCATGATGATAATGAGGCAAGTTTATATCAATAGCATTGACATAGCTATATAGGATGCAAGGGTTACAATTCCACCAGGACCCTGGAGACTAAGATGCCCACTATACTATAAATGATCAGTAGTTGACGCAATGTAAAGACCCTTTTATTTGCTGTTGTCTTTTAGGATGGTCATGAAATCTGCTTTGTTGGAGATGAAGCATTCAGAGAACTGTCTCACATTGATGCAAATGCTGACCAACTTCTCAATGATGTAAGTTTTTGCATTTATGAAACTTTTTTTTTAAATCCTCTTTTAAGGCAAAGGCCCATGGATAAGAAAAATCGTTCGTTTGAAAGAGATATATATATTTTTTCACTTCGCACTTCTTAACCCTTTCCAATCCACTGTCTGACGCCTTAAGACATTATGATTTAAGGCTGTACAGCTCCGATGTTGGAAGACATCTGTCAAGGTTCTCTTACTGTATATTGCCAGCCTCTCTGCTGTCGGAGCCTATCCATCGTGTCACCTCATGCAGTACTGGCTTTAGCCAGCATATAGCGCCGTTGTATAATGGCACAAAAAGAGTAAGCCCCCCTAGAAAAACCAGGATACAAATTGGATTGGAAAGGGTTAAGTGTGCCCTTCCTTTCTGTAGACCTACTACCAGCTCATGTAATAATGGCAGTCTTACAATCATTTCTTCAGAGTAATTCCACGCTTCACTGCTTTTCCCACCTAGGTCAGGAAGTTCTGTTCCTTTCCACTACTGTTAGTGGGTAGAGCAGTAACCAGCACTTTGAGTCAGAAGCAGTGTCATGTCTACTTGGGGACACCTAGGGAGTGAGTGGATCAGGGGATGGTATAGTCTCTCCCTAAGGAGAGCACCCAGAAGGGGTGTGGGGGCAGCTAAAAACTAAGTAAGGAGACTTATAAGGCAATGCTCCTTGGGAAAATGTATGCAAATCAGAAAGATGGAAAGTATCAATAGGCCAAAACATGGGGGAGTAACCTCTGATAAGTAACCTTGATCTCAGCTAGAGGCATATAATAGGAAAATGGTGTAAATTTAATTCCCTGATGTATATGCAAGTATTTCGTATCATGTGACCGCTAAAACGCTGCATCCCTTCTATACAATAACTGATAAATCAGCCTAGGCCGGTGCAGTGTTTTACATAGAGCAGTCTATTGCACTTAGTAGCGCAGCAATTTTCTGTACTTCTTAACATTCTTGTATATTTGTGATGCTAATAATACATGAATTTTTAAAATCTATTACATACAGGCTGTGTCAGCAGACAAGAGTGACGAGTGGTTCGCAAAACACAAAAGGCAGAAACCATCGGCATGATCAGTCGGGATTACGTACATACCGGTGCTTTATGTGATCACAGAGAAATAAATACTGACAATTAAATGTTGTAGAAAGTCAAATGTTTTGTTTTAAACTTTGCTCTAGTTTTTGGAATTACAGTGCATTTGCTGTTTGCATAAGCTACCGCGTCAGTCTATTAGCAAAAGGTCATAGACTGCTGTAGCCAATCACAGCCCTCAGTGGAGAACAATCATTTAAGATTTAGTGCACCACAAATAACAAAAAGTACATATTGTAATACTTTAAATGGCTCTTAGGATTTAAGGCACCGGGCATAACTGGTATTAAGTCAATATTTGTCTAGTTCATTTGCAGTGTATTCACTAGTTACTTTTCATGAACCATGCACCATTAGTCATAGCACAGGAGTTCAATCCAGATAATCCACACAGGAAGTAGTAATTTGTGGTGTTTGGTCATTACATATCCTGAGAGAACAATCATGTGGCATAGGGATTTTCTCTTTTGTTTTTAATGTTTTGCTAAATCCTAACATTCAAGCATATTTTAAGTTTTGATAAGCCCATTATTTCTCTCAGCTTCTGGAGACTGGTGTATATATGCAGAATCACTAAGAGTATTTCAGGTAGGAAGTAACAGTAAGGCAGCCAATCAGCTGCTCATTTGGAACTTCTTCCTGTTGCACAGACTTGCATTGGAGAACTTTTGGTATTTTAAAGGGGTTGTCCCACTTCTGGCTGTTTTACTACAGGAAGCAGACAGCTCCCTACATTGCGCTGTGGCTAGGGTTGATACTGTAGGCTTGGACCCATTCACTTCCACAGGACTCGGTCTGCAGCAACAACTTTGGTCATGGAACAATATCCAAAGATATCTGCTTTTATGCTGCAAAACTGTTTGAAATAGGATAGCCCCTTTAACGCCTTAACCACTACCCATACATCTTTTGACAGCAGCTGTCAATAAACTTTATTCTGCAGCTGCAATAATAGCTGGTCTCCCGCCCGGGGAGAGTGGAGGTGCTTGGCCGTCCGATGACAGCCAGGCACTTTCTCCAACTTCAGGGACCAAAGAAACTTTGGATCCCTGGTGTTTAACCCTTTAAGCCATGGTCAGTGCAACTGCGGCATGTAAGAGGCTGCCAGAGGTCGATCCCAATGGGTTGTGTGGGGTCCTGATGGGTTGCCATGGCACCCGGAGGCTTGAATATAGCCTCCTGGTCTGCCAGCTATCGTGGCCTATAAGGCTCAGCGTCTGGCTGAGCCTTACATGCTTTTTAATGCACTACTATACTTGAATATCAGAATCTTTTATTATTCTTCTAATACACTACTATACTTAAGTCCCCTAGTGGGACAAAAATAAAGTTCTAAAAAGATATATATATATCTAATAAATAGTAAAAAAGTACTAAAAAAAACCTCAAAATGCCATTTCCCCCCCCTTTACAATGTTAAAATAACAAATTGCGTACATGGTATCGCTATGTTCGTAATGACCCAGAGAAAAAAGTTAGTACATTATTTAACTCAGAGTGCATGTCATAGGCAATAGTTTTGTCATGTTTTTCTATCTCGCAAAAAAAGGATAGAAAGTGAACAAAATGTTGCGTGGTTCAACAAATGGTACTATTAAAAGTGCAATTCATCCTGCAAAAAAAACCCTTTCACAGCACCGTTGACAAAAAAAGAAAAAGGCAGCAATATTATACAAGCCTTGTAACAATCACTGGGAATTAAAAGCAAAGCCAGACTCCATGTACAGACAGCTGTTTCAGGGTATTTGCCTTTCTTTAGTGTACAGTTGTGAGAGGCCTGGGACGGGGGTCAGAAACGCTATCTTTTCTCCTTAGGCAAATACCCTGAAACAGCTGTCTGTACATGGAGTCTGGCTTTGCTTTTAATTTCCAGTCATTGTTACAAGGCTTGTATAAAGAGTCTGACTTTGTCTTGAAAGAATGCTGCCTTTCAGTAGGTGGCATTCTGAAGGTATTATTCCATCTCCCTTATTTGCATGTTACCCAGAGGAGCATGAATGGCCTCTTGCGTCTCATCACTCACCGTCTAGGGGCTCTCCCTAAGGAGAAAAGATGATGTTTCTGACAAAAGTAAGAAAAACATTTTTTTTTTCGTGTAGAAAAATAGCAAAACTGAATAAACATGGTATCACCAAAATTGTGCTGATCCAGAAAATAATGTTATTTTATTTATTTATTTTGTATACTGAATGTCATAAAAATGAAATCCCAAAAATCACATTGAAGATTTTTTTTTCTCCCCAATCCACCTAAAAAAAAAAAAAAATAATAGAAGTTATACAAAACTTTTAGGGCTCAGTCAAATGAGCATCTTTTTCACGTATTTAGGTGCACGGAAAAAAAAACAAAAAACGCATGGGAAAAAAAATATGCGTGACCGAAGCGGCAGACGCATTTTTAAATTCGCACTTATTGTGCGTCTCACGATGAAAAAATGTGCACATAAAGTGCGGTTCCAACGCTATCCCCTGTTGTGGCTGTGACCGCTGCAGCAGTGGATTCCTTGGATGTAAAACCTCCTGGATGCTGTTTCACTTTGTGCTCTTTTTCTGCAGCTTGGGGTGGTTTTCAGGGAATGGCTTATATTTAAAGCCCGTCTCTGAAAACCCCTGCAAGGCTTGCCGTCATCCCATTGCTTTCAGTGGGGCTGCAGTAGCATCCACCCCAATGAAAGCAATGGGAGAACATCGTGCTCCTGTGACAGTTGTGGCAGGGGAATTTTTCATCCCCGTGGGGAGTCCCCTTGTCACTGAACACTGTGACAGTGCTATCGCAGTGTTTAGTGATGAGGGGACTCCCTGAGATCAAGAAATCCTGTGCCACAGCTGCTGCCACCGGCCCCAATGACCACAAGCTGAAACCTTTGGATGTGACGGCATCCAGAGGTTTCACATCCAAAGAATCCCCTGCTGCAGCTGTCACAGCCACAGCAGGGGATAGCGAATTGCTGTCCTATTTTTTTTTTTTACCGGTGCAAATGTTTTTCACATGTAAAAAACAGACATGTGACTGCTTTCATTGGAAAGCATTTGTTCTAATATATGTGAATCGCAAACACACCTAAAATGCGTTAAAAAAACTGCTTGTCTGACTGAGCCCTTATATATATTCAAAAATGATGGCATTAAAAAAAATATAACTCTCCATATGGCTATGTCAACGGAAAAAAAATTTAAGTTTTGGTTCCTGGAATGCGACTATTAAATAAACTGCGGGAAAAATCACGACATGTCCTATCTTTGGGCATTCCCTTGGAACGCCTCGCATCACCTATTGTTTGCAATGCAGCCGGCGAAGCATCCCACGGCGTGAGAAGCGAGGATTTCAATTGAAAACCATGGGAAACACTCCATGGGGACATGGCTCATTGGCCTGTGCAGGATGTTATTACCAGCAACCCTTTTACAGTTTTTACTTTACGAGATGTCAAATCCCCTAATAAGACAATATCTTAAAAATTAATTATGTTTAAATTATGATTACCAGCGAACCTCAAGTTTAATTTAATTACGAAATGAAACATAATCAGATATGACCTCTGTCTCCTTCCCACGCCACCAATATATTCTATAAAGCGTCCGTACAAGTGTATGTGATGGAGATCTCAATTGTCAAACAAGAAGACATTTTCCTCCCACCATGACCTACGGTAAATTTGCAGATGAAGAAAATTTTGAAGCCATCGGTCCTCTGCCCGCCTGCAAATAGTACTCTTGATCAAATGTAAGAAGTTATGTTCTAATAAATATTTACCAACTTCCAATATAAACTCATTCAGTTCATTAATATATTCTCCAAACATCTGGCTCCCACTGTAGATGGTGTGGCTTCAGCGCCTAAGCCTACTCTACCTATATGCCGTATATATGTGTCAGTTCACAGGAGCTGCTTTACTCCCATGGCGTACATGAAGCAGGAAGGAGTTGGAGGATACAGGAGAAATAGGGAGGGAGTTATTAATGCAGTATTTCAATGAAGCGTGCCTAGATACGTCTGTTGTTTTTTAGCCATGTAATGATCGGCACGTTTATGAGGAATTTATCAAGAGCTTTGCACCAGTTTTCTGGCTAAAAAAAAAAAGTTTACAGCTTTGGCACAGCTCCTCCCCTTCATCTCTACAAGCTCAAGGGAGAAGACATCAGTCATTTGGCCAGGGTAGGTTTTGTGGATTACTAAGGGGACACAGCCTGAAGAAGCAAGACTGCCCAGACCATGGATTGTTGCTAATGAACATACAGTGCGGCATAAGAAAGCGCTGCAACCTCTTTCATTCCTGTATTTTCAGCTGAACATAAGGTAAGGCTTAATAGGACCTCCCCAGTCCTGTCAGGAATTAATCTTCAATATTTTGCTGATAGCCTTCCTTTGAATTTAGTTCCATAGAGCCTTGGGGCAGCCGTAATACAAACCTTCGAGGCTGGGGTTACACGGGAAGGAATTTCAGCAGAATTCTTGCGGAATGGCCGCACCGAAAAGCCCCAAGAATTCCACTGGAAAAGCATAGCTTCAAAACCTGTGGCCTTTAGCTGTGGGTTTTGTAGCGGTTTTGCTGTCGGAGAGAAGCCGCTGTGGAAAAGAGAAAAGAATTGATATGCTGCGGAATTGAATTCCGTGCCGCATGTCAGTTTTAATGCGGCTTGGCCGCAGCGTGTGGACGATATTTTTGCAAAATCTCGTCTACTTTGCTGGCTAATCCTGGGATATGGAAATTCCATGGCAATTCCGCCCCGTGTGAACCCAGCCCTAATGCGATCAATTTACCGTAATGTGAAACCCTGCCCAAATATGCATTGACATGGCAATGCAGAACACTTTTCTGGCAGATACCTTATAAACCTGACTAGAGATCTGTATGCCTCCATAGAAAATGAGAAGAAGATGGAGGTACCGTATCGCTCTACAGACTTTTTTGTGTGCTGAGATTTGTTACAGATTTTCTGTGCAAAAATCATAAATTTCAGGGCATGCTGAGGATTTTCAAAACTTGAGTGCTTTCAGCTCCTAAGCATATAAAACTTGTAACCGAATTAAATGAATGAACATAACAAACATGTAAATACAGAAAAGCAATTGTTTAATAATATGTCGCAGCTTATTCAACACGTAAAAATGTGGCTCTTCAATTTGCCAAGACAAATTTAATAAGTGCAATGGTTTAGACTAGACTGTGGACTGACTGATCTTGCATAAGTACTATAAACTACGTTTATCGTACTACGTTCCTCATAGGACATGGGAACCAGGGCTGTACCTTCTTATACTTGCTCAGATCCCCGTTTCTGTGCTCATAGACTCATTCTTCAGTCAATGCGGGCTCAGTCTCCTAGAGCAGGGGTCCCCAACTCCAGTCCTCAGGGACCACCAACAGGTCATGTTTTCAGGATCTCCTATAGTAAGAACACCTGTGGCAATGTCTGAGGCACCGACAATAATTACATCACCTGTGCAATTCTGAGGAAATCCTGAGAAAATGACCTGTTGGTGGTCCTTGAGGACTGGAGTTGGGGAACATAGTCATAGCGGACTTACACATTAGAACCTGCTGATTTTCGGTCAACTATCTTATGTATATAAGAGTCTCCTGAAAGAAGGTTCACGCTTTTGAATTTCATTGCCCAATCCTTTTGTTCTTTTTTGGAGGTAAGACTGGTTCCATGATGTTTCCATCCATTATGCAAGAAACTGCAAGGGGGATGCAAACCAGGACAGAACGTGAACGACACCATAGTAGTAGAGTGGTATTTAGATTTCATGCTGCCCTAGGCACTTTTAGTGTTCACGTCCTCTAATGGCGAGTCAGGTTAAAGCTGCTACCCATACCCTTCAGCAGAGAGGCACAAACCCTGAACTAAGCCCTACGCAGGTGTGAAAGCAGTCCAACTGTTGCAGCTTCTAAATTAGACGTCATAAAGAATGCAATGGAGCCCAGCAATGCATTTTACTAGAAGTGCTAATAAAAATATTCCAGCTGTTAACCTTGAGACAAGGAGTTGGTAATCAGCATGTTATCTCTTGTTCTTTGCGGAATACATCAGCCGTTTATATGGAGGGTGCATTTACACGTTGCAGAATTGGTGCAGATTTTCTACAACTGAACATCCACACCAAAATTCACACTACTGACGGGGACTTTAATGCAGATCTGCAGCAGACTTCACCCTTTCAATTGAATCTGCTGCAGAACCGTGTCAAAATCAGTACCAAGTGGTGTGGATTTTGGTGCAGATCTGCACCAAACTGTATGTTAAAGCAGCCTCCGGCTACATGTACACAAACAATTTTTCTACGTTGGGGTCCAAGATTCTCGGGTGCAACTCGCATTGGAGAGCATACGGACAACTTTTCCATATACTGTCTGATGTGTGGGGCACTGCACATGTACTATTCTGAATATGACATGTTGTAATTATTTTTACTTTAACCCTCTCCAATCCACTGTCTGACATCTAAAGACATTATGATTTAGGGCTATACAGCTCCGGTGTTGGAAGACATCCGTCGGGGTTCTCTTACTGTATATTGCCAGCCTCTCTGTTGTCGGAGCCTATCCAATGTGTCGCCTCATGCAGTACTGGCTTTAGCCAGCATATAGCGCCATAGTATAACAGCAGAAAAAGAGTAAGCCCCCTAGGAAAACCAGGATACAAATTGGATTGGAAAGGGTTAAAACAAAGCCCATATAAATACACCCATTCAAATAAATGGGTTCTATTTCCATCTGATTTTTGGACCAAAGAATTGGTTGTATGCACATAGCCTAAGGGCTCCGGCACACTTGCGTTTATCTTGCGCGTTTTTTTTTCATGCGATATCGCTGCGTTTTTTTCATGCGATTGTCAATGGGACTTTCTAATGTTAAAAACGCATCGCAAGTTTGTGCTTTGCAATTTTTGTGTGATGCGTTTTTAACATTAGAAAGTCCCATTGACAATCGCATTAAAAAAACGCGCAAGAAAAACGCAAGTGTGCAGGGGCCCTCAGGGTGCATTCAGATGGTGCAGACAAAGCTGCAAGAAAAAACACATTGTAAAAACTGTGTGCAGTTTTGCTATAATTTGCCGTAAGACGTAACAGCAGTGGAAACTTCTGCCAATATACATGCCATACCATAACTGTACCGCCTGAATACAGACTTAATATCTGGGCAACCAATGCACCCCACTCCCTCCCGTTGAGGTCAGTGGCCATGGCAGGCTCCTGGCTGACAGCTTACCCCTACTGTGCAGTGTGCCCCACCCCTCCCATGAGGATAATTGACACACCATAATGACAGCAGGCAAAGTGGTGCAGGCAGCGACTGGGTGAGTTCCTGATCCTAGGTCTTCTTCAGAGGTTCCATGTGTACTTGATTGGTGGAGCTCCACCAATGTGTGTCAGATGTTTCGATTAAAATGCGCTCAATGCAAAGGATAACCGGACTCCTTCCCCGGTCATCTGCAGGAGGCTGAAGAGTTGCAGTTTTCATGGATACAATTTTAGGGTACCTGAAACTCTTTGATTGCCTTTTATTGCATTTTTTTATGAGGCAGATGGACAAAATCTAGCAATTCTGATATTTTCTTGCTAAATGATCTTTTATGTTGTATGGGATAAATATCTAAATATTTTCATTGTTTAGATTGTTATGAACACAGCAATACCTACAATGTAAATTTTTATATTTTTTTATGTTTTTTTTATTTTACAAGTGTTTTTGTTGGGAATTTTTTTTATTTTTACACTTTTTTTTTTTATACTAAACTTTTATTGAACTGCTTTTTAAAATACTGTTTCATCCATCAAGGGGACTTGAAGATGTGATCGTTTGATTGCTAGCATAGTGCGCTGCAATCCTTCAAGGTCTGATAGGCTCAACTAAATGGCAGACATGTAGGCCTTTGTCAGACCTTTAGCTGCCATGGAAAGCCATCAGAATCTCGGGATCAATGCAGAATGATATTGACCATGGCACGGAAGGAGTTAACTGGTCAGGAGTAACGGTTTAGTCGATCCTGGCTGTGATTTTACCACTTAGACTTTGCTCTTCCTAACACAGGAGACCTATGCTGGCTTAAACCTGCACTGCTGTTAAAAGGCGATTTACTAGTTTTTAAGGCCTCTTGGTAACTGCTGCAAAAAAGGCATGCGCGCAGTCACTAAGGCGTTGGGGCGGACACCCACTGGCGTTTTTTTCTCCATTGCACTGCGAGAGCAAGTGAAAACTCTCGCCTCGCAGTGAAAGAAAAAAAACGGGATGATGCTGGGATATCGCCAGTCTTTTCAATGAGGCTAGCGGCAGCGCTAGCCCCATTGAAAAGATATGGAGAATACCGCGGACTTCTGCCACAGCTGTGGCAGAAGTGCAGCATGCTATCCCATTGCTTTCAATGGGATCGGTGCTGCTGCCGGTCCTATTGAAAGCAGTGGTTTTTGGCAAACCCTGCAGTTTGATTTTCGGGGAAGGGCTTGAAATATAAGCCCTTCCCTGAAAATCATCAATAAGTGGTTAAAAAAGTTTAAAAAAAGTACTCACCTCTCCGCCCCTCACACGCGTCCTCCGCTGCTGGCTCCCTGACACTGCTATTCAGCACTTTCAGCAGGCGGGGATTTAAGAATCCCCACCTCCTGAAAGGGCTGTGCTGATTTGGTACAGATAGTATTTATTCATGACTAGCTAAGATAGTGCTTAGCTATTCATGAATGAATAGCACTATCTGTAATTGGCTGAGCGATCAGCTAATCAGCACAGCCCTTTCAGGAGGCGGGGATTTTTAAATCCCCGCCTGCTGAAAGTGCTGAATAGCAGTGTCAGTGAGCCAGCCGGAGGACGCCTGTGAGCTGCGGATAGGTGAGTAATTTTTTTAAACTTTTTTAACCACTTATTGATGATTTTCAGGGAAGGGCTTATATATCAAGCCCTTCCACGAAGATCATACTGCAGGGTTTGCTAAAAACCACTGCTTTCAATGGGTCCGGCAGCAGCGCCAATGGTTTCTATGGTAACGAATGTTACATCCCATGAAAGCCTTATGTGTCTAATATATGTTTTCGAAATTTTGTGCTTGTAGCTTATGGCAACAGTGATATAGGGACGCGGGAAAACAAAATGGCGGAGTCTAAGGCGATATTTACAGCAAATGAGAGCCGAGGAGTGATAAAATTCTTGTTTCTGCAAGGAAAGTCCACGAAGGATACTCATGGTGATATGCCGCAGACATTGGGGATCAATGCCCTTCATATTCTACAGTTAAGAACTGGGTTGCCAAATTTGAAACGGGCCACTTCAGCACCAATGATGAGGAACGTCCTGGAGGATCAAGAGAGGTTGTTGTTCCGGAGATTGTCGATGCTGTGCACAACCTCATACTGGAGAATCGGCCAATTTCAGCTAAAGGAATAGCAGACATCATGGGGATTTCTTGTAAACGTGTTTGTGTCATTATCCATGAACATTTGAACATGAAGAAGCTTTCTGCAAAGTGGGTCCCCAAATGTTTGACAACATATCAGAAAAGCATGCGAGTGAAAACTTCCCGCTCCATTTGTCAGCGTTTCCGGACTGATAAGAAATTCCTGGATCGACTGGTCACTATGGATGAGACCTGGATTTATTTTTATGACCCTGAAACCAAGGAGCAGTCAAAAGAGTGGAGGCACAGTGGTTCTCCTCGCCCAAAGAAGTTCAGGGTGCAAAAATCAGCCACTAAGGTGATGGCGTCTGTGTTCTGGGATAAGGAGGCATGCTGCTAGTGGACTACCTTCAAAATGGTTCCACCATCAATGCAAGGTATTACATTGAACTTTCGGACCAAGGCCAAAAGGCACGGCAAGCTGTCCAAAAGAATCTTGTTCCTGCAAGACAACGCCACCGCTCACACTGCACAAGCGACCACAGCAAAACTGGTGGAGCTAGGCATCCAGCTGGTTAACCACCCACCTTATTCACCAGATCTAGCTCCCTCCGACTATCATCTGTTTCCAAACCTGAAGAAACACCTCAAGGGTACCAAATTTCACACCATTTCTGATGCCATGGCTGCTATGGATGACTGTGTTGAGGCATAACCGAAATCCTTCTTTTTGCAAGGCTTACAGAACTTGGAATACCGATGTAAGAAGTGTGTTGACATCAGTGGAGAGGATGTGGAATAAATGTAAAGTTTCATCTTCCTATCTCGTGTCTTTCTGGGTAAAGCCAAAGACTTATCAGCACCCCCCGTACTCCTTTTTCCTTCTTTGCAACAATTTTAAGAAAGAGGGCTTTCTTAACAAAATTAAATAGATTTTTTCCACTAAATAACTAATCACCTTCCCCCAGTATAGGAGGTAGATGTACAATATCTGGTGGTTTTAATATTCAGTTGAGCTTTTTGACAAGGGAATACCTTTAAATACCCGGAAACAATATTCAAATGCTGCCCTGATACTTGCTGCTCAGAGCGGGTGTGACGTCCTAACAATCGCCCTGAGTAGGAAGTATCGGGGCAGCGTGGCACTGCCATTGATTTCAGCTGGCGCTGCCTCTGCTTCTTCTGACTACTGCTGCCCGCTGCCTGTACAGCTGATGGACATGGGTCCCCATCCCTCAACTACCGATGCCCTATCCGGATCAGTGAAAATAAGCCTGGAATACCCCCTTAACGTTGAAAACATCTGCAGCATTAAAGGGTTAAAAAATCTGAACTGAAAAAAAAAACATACTTCTCATAGCTTTCGCTAAAGACACGTGAGAGAAGAACTTGAATTAATTCACGTTTCCGGTTTCCCGCTTCCACTCTGATCCATCGCCTGATTATTGTTTTGAACTAATCTAATTTGACCTCCTGGATGGAGGATATAAAAACCGAGTGTCGGCGCGAGCACAATGTACTGGGAGAGCAGTTCCATCTCCTGTATCTCCTCATACGCAGTACACATACTGCTCTCCCACACATACCGGAACACTCCATTGTCAATTTTACAGTAAAACGTGAACTTTTAAAATGTGGATTTTTGTTGCAGATCTTCTCATAGATTTAACTCTGTGCATACTAGTGCTCTTAGTTCAAGCAGAGCATCGCACTCCAGTGCACACAGAGCCCCAATTGCATCCTAGTTCACCCAAAATCTCCCATGGCATGCACCAAGCATTGCATCCCGATGCGCACAGAGCCCTCAGGCCATGCAGAGCGTTGCATCCCAATGCACTCGCTCCATGCAGGGCATTGCATCCCAGTGCACTCGCTCCATGCAGGGCCTTGCGGTACTACTGTACCTTGTCACCACCGAAAGCTAGGGGTTTGACAGGGGTTGCATTGAGGAACGCCCCTGTCACACCCCCAGCTCCCAATTGGCTCAATTATTCCCTGCCGTACAATCTGCTGGGAACCGCACAAAATGTTCTGCAGCCTCCTCTTCACGCCATGTGGCCTCCCGTTGCGCCGGAACACGCTGCAGCCGGAAGTGCTGTGAAAAGGCTCCCTGCTACTCTGGCCACCGTACTGTCCACTCACTGCTCCCGCTGCTGACTGGCACCTCCACTTCTGTCCCCCTGGTCAGGCACTGCCGGAGTGGACTGCTACAAATTTTGTCCACCCTCCTCTCCACGCCACAATAGGGTGGCCTCACATTCCCCCAAAGCACGCTGCAGTCGGGAGCGCTGTCACTAGGGTCCTCGCTGCTCGACCCACCGTAGTGTCACTTTCAGTAATGGTGCCCCTGCGGTTAGGACCTGCGGTGGTCAGGGGAGATGCTAGGGGGACACCTGCTCTGGGGAGAGTCTTGTACCTAGCAGTGTCTGCATTGATTTTTGCTGGGGCTGCAGGCTTAGTTTTCCTGTTAGACAGGTGTAACATGGAAGCATTTAGAGCTAATAATGTAAGCCTAACTGCAAAACTAACCCTAAACCTGCAGCCCAGGCACAAATCAATGCAGACAGTGCTAGGACCTTCAAGATTTCAGCCAATCGGGAACTAGGGGTGTGTCAGGGGCGTTCCTCCACGCAAGCCCTGTCAAACCCCTAGCTTCCCGGTGGTGACAAGATACAATAGTACCGGGGGTTGTGTCCCAGTGCACTCTGTCCATGCAGAGAATTGCATCCTAGTGCGCACAGAGTCCCCAGTACTGCACAGTATTGCATCTGTATGATGCGAGGGAACCCAGAGCCCTCACAGAATATTGCAGCTGCCTTTCATCTCGAGTTGATGGCCTTCCAGAAAAAAAACAGTGTAGTTGTCCGCAGTCACTGCTAAGACGTCCAGAAATCAACTGTCTTTTTTTAGATACTCCATAATGACTCTAGTCTGCTGCTGCAGCTCACAACAAGCCAGGAGGGCGGCGCTTCCCAGCTAACTCGGGAATAGCTCCTCCCACACAAGTCTGGTCACATGGGTGTAACGTCACCACAGGTCCTGTAGACCACTAGCATGCACCACTGACAGCTGCAGTGTCGCATACTAATGACATCAGACAGGTCCTTCACAAGAGACAATAGTCACGTCTGCTGAGCCGGAGCCATATTTTAGGCGACTCTCTGTTACCTAAACATAAGTAAGTCTTCAGTAATATGTCGGCTTCACAGTCCGCAGCTGGGATACACGGGGCCGCTCTAGTGGTGATTGCTGTGGAGGGAGATCTTACACGGGACGCTGCGGGTTGTATCGGTACAACGTGTCGGTGCAGGTGCGGATATGTGCCGTGTGTTATATGTGTGACTGCGGGGGGAGGAAATAATGTATGTATTTAGGTGATTCCAGTTTATGATTAGTTTTCTTCCCCCATTCTTGTAACTGTTGTCTGTTTTCAGATGGTGCCGGAGCTAGGAGGAGTATAGAGCATGAGTAATGCCATGGAGTTCGGTAAGTCTATGTGCCCTCTGTATTGTCACCAGTAATCCACCCTGTCGGTGCGGCCGCTTGCATGTACTGGGACACCCCATAAGGCCCCCTGCACACTGCAGGGCCAGATTCTGCATGCAGAGTCCGGCTCTACTGGCAGCGGCGTCCCCACGTAGCTGTCACTTAGCTTTTTTTCTTCTGTACTGCGGTTGGTCCATATGGCTCTCCGTCGGACATGCACAGTACAGTGGGTTTTTTTTTTGTTTTTTTTAATTGGAACTTCTGCTTTTCCTTCGTCATTGTCTAGCGATGGCGTGGAATCTGTGACCTTTCTGCAGTATGATTGCGGAAGGGCCGTGGATCTGACGGCTTCCATTGACTTCAATTGGTTTCCGCTCATGTGCAGGAAGAATCGCTTTCCCGTAGCATGCTATGGCTGCTATTTGCTGCTGATCCACAGTGCGGACAACCGCCGTGGAGTCCGCAGCAAATACCCATTCGCGGGCAAACTTATTTTACACGAGGCAATTCTCGTTTGAACGAATGAGCAAGTGACAGCGCCATGTTCGGGCTCCCGGACACTTGCGTTTTTTAACGCTGTGTTAACTCTGCAATTTTTTTTTTAACACGAATGTCAACGGGACTTTCTAAGGTTAAATACACATCGCAGGTTTGTGCTTTGTGATTTTTTTTTTTTTGGTGCGTTGCGTTTTTAACCTTAGAAAGTCCCATTTACAATCACGTTAGAAAAACACAGCCTTAATGCAGCATTAATAAAACACAAGTGTGTGGGAGCCCTGAGTGTCCCCCGAGGCCCTATATGACGTCATAGGGAGTATAGATGGTAAAAAAAAAAGTTATAAAAATAAGTGAAAAAATTTAGGCTGGGTTCACAGGGCGGATTTGCCGTGGAAATCTGCCGCAGCAGATCTGCCTGCGGCTGCTAATCCCATGATTGGTCGGCCATGTGGATGAGATTTCTTAGAAATCCCAGCGGAAATCTTGCGGTTTTTCGTTGCGGTCAAACTGCGAGATTTCCGCCAGGAATACGCCGCGTGGGGAACCCAGTCTTACAGAATAAAATAAACATATAAACCTAAAAAAGAAAATGATCCAAAGCCGACGCCAACCAAATCCATCACCATATACACCCTGTAATCCAAAGCCATACATATTATATATCAAAACATCCAAAACAAAATGAGGAACCCATTCCCATACTTTATTTTATTGTAAATATACTAATTAAAAAAAAATATATATATATATGTTAAAAAAATCTATGTTTAGTTTCATTGGTGGTAGAAAGCTACAAAAAAAGGTCAGTGAAAAACGAAAAAAAAGTAGTCCCATATGCCGCGGGAAAAAATGCGGCAAAAATAATTTTGGTAGCTGAAGGAAGTAAAACTACCAAAAAATCCTTAAAAACAGCCTGGTCCTTAAGGAGTTAATATTGCCATGACACTGCCTGTTTTGTATACAGTGGGCAAGGTCACAGTGAAAGAGAACAGCTCTATTAGGATATGGACACACGAGGTGTAAACCTGCAGTGGAGATTCATGCGGAAAATCTCCATTGTTTACAATAGCAGCATTGTGGATCAGATTCAAAAAAACCATATGCTGCAGAAAAACCTGTGTGGAATTCACCTGCATTGGGATCTTTGTTGATTGTTCTGGATTCCCACAGTAGATTTCACCCCTTTCGATGAGTAGGATGAATTCTACAACTAACCTGCATGTAACGTGTGCATTTAGCCACAATATTGCTGCAGAACTTACACTGAAAATTCCGCTCCATGTGGCCATAACTTTACAGATGCACAAGATCATACCAATGATAATATATGGCAGATATGGAAATGCCCGCCGACTAGCTAACCTCTTCACAGATATAAAGGTTAGCTAAACGTGGCTGATGTTGTACTACATGGCCATTTAAATACCGTTATTTATTTAGTTATGTAGCTACTGTTGTGCAAAAAATTTAAAGGGCCACCCCAGCGACTCATTCATCATGTAGCTATTCCCCTGTGTGTGTGTGTGTGTATAAAATATATATACACACAAAAGCGTTACTTTGGTTAGTTATTCCTTTCTGTCTGTAAGGCCTCCTTCCCATGGACGGATTTCCGCCGCGTTGCGCGCAGCTATTGGGTTCTATTGAACCCAACAGCTCAATGCTCACGGTGCGGAATTCCATCGCGGAATTCCACACCGTGAAATCTCCCGTCCTCACCCGCGGCATGCTCTATTTGCTGCGGGTGTACGCACAGCCGGCTTCCATTGCAGTCAATAGAAGCCGTCCGTTCACGCTATCTTCCGCTGTAGCACAGCGGAAGATAGCGTGAAATCACCTCTTCGCCTACCGCCACCGCGTCATATGACACGGACGGCCGCGTCATGTAACACTGTGGGCGTGTCTTGTGACGCAGCCGGCGTGTCACATGACGCTGCGGCGCGTCACGCCGAAGCGTCATGCGGGTCCCAGGACGCCGGATCCGCTGGTAAGTATGGGGTATCTGGGGGGCGCCGTGAAGGGCTTCGCCGCAGAATATTCCGCGGCGGAGCCCGTCATGGCCGTGTGCAGCCGGCTTAACTCCTGGCCTCTTCATCCTCAGAGGGTCATGTGATCTCAATTCTGACCAGCTCACTGAAACTAGTCACTTTCTCAGTCTGTCTGATGCTGTTATATGGAACCTATCACAGAGACAGACTAGAGGGGTGCACAGACACTCACAGTTACCTATTATGGTCACACAGCTATAATAGCAGAGATCGCAACTCATCCTCCTTACTATATACTTAAACTCTGTAGCCTATTTAGGTGAATATACAGACTCTAGTCACATTATTGTAATCACCAGGTCCTGTACAGATAGCAGCTAGACGGGCTGGCAGCAACTCAGTAAGGTGCTGCCAGGTTATCTCAGGTTGGAACTAGAGATGAGCGAACCTACTCGTTTCGAGTAATTACTCGATCGAGCACCGCGATTTTCGAGTACTTCAGTACTCGGGATTCGGGGGGGCGCCAGGGGGAGGCATGGCCGCGCGGGGGGTAGCAGCGGGGAACAGCGGGGAGCCCTCTCTCTCTCTCCTCCCCCCCCCCCCCCCCCCCCCCCACTCCCCGCTGCAACCCCCCACTCACCCACGGCGCCCCCCGAATCTTTTCCCCCAAGTACGGAGGTACTCGAAAATCGCGGTACTCGGGCGAAAAAGGGGCGTGGCCGAGTAGGCTCGCTCATCTCTAGTTGGAACCATGCTGACTGTAGTGCATCCCGCAGTTACTGGAGGATGCTTGGGTAGGGTCCATAGACCGTATATGATGATCGAGGCGGTCCCACAGATGCTCAATTGGGTTCTGAGGGCCAGGGAAGTACTTTAAAAGCCTTGGTCATGCTCTTCCAACCACTGTCAGACATTTTTAGCTGCGTGACATACAGCTTTGTCTTGCTGGAAAATCCCATCTGCCCCAGAGAAGACAAACAGCATGTATGGGTGTATGTGATCTGCAAAGATGGATTCTTCTGATACACCTTTTATCAGTATAGGTGCAGTGACCATCCATCTGCTTCAGAGCTTCACACACAGTAGGGTTTGCTTAACTGTTGTATTCACATATGTCTGGTGGCCCCCTGCTTCCTTTTCTTGGTAAGAGCGCTCCACCATAGTGTATTAGTTGGCCCTCGCATACTTTTGTAGCAGACGTTCACCTCTTACATCAATGGCACATGGTGCTCTGCAGTTTCCACGTTGCTAATTCCCAATGGTGCCCTTTGTCCACTCATGACACACTTTCACCACGGCAGCACACAAACAGTTCACAAACTGCACTATTTGAGTAATACCACCACCCTTGGCCTGAAAGCCAATAATCATCCTTTCTTGCAACCCTGATAAATCGCCCCTTTTACCCATGACAACAAGTGATATGTGAGCAGACAGCCTATTATACCCAACAAGCCAACCCACAACACATCACTACCTTCATGGGCTACACGCTGCCAGCATCAAAAGTAGGCAGCAGTCATAATGATGTGATTCGACTGTGTATGTAATGATTAACCATTCCCAATCCAATTTATATCCTGGTTTTCCTAGGGGGCTTACTCATTTTCTGCTGTTATACAACGGCGCTATATGCTGGCTAAAGCCAGTACTGCATGAGGTGACATGTTGGATAGGCCCTGACAGCAGAGAGGCTGGCAATATACAGTAAGAGAACCCAGACAGGCGTCTTCCAGCATCGGAGCTGTACAGCCTTAAATCATAATGTCTTTAGACGTCAGACAGAGGATTGGAAAGGGTTAAACTGTTTCTACTCCTCCAGGAAGAAATGGTATAGCATTTAGCTAATGCTGTACTGATGCATCATGGGATAGATGGGGAAAGTAAAACCTGTCATTCTCAAAGTGGTAAATGATAAGCATCAGACAGGCTGCTGCACTGCATGGAAGTGACTGCTTACAGAGGAGACCCCCAGAGTGCGACAGGAAATCAGTTGAGAGGGGCAGGGGTGGAAAAAATTTCTCACTGTAGTTGGCTTTCAGGCCATGTCCACTGGCGGATTGGATTCTGCATGTGTGAGTGCGCAGCAGGAATCTGACCCTGCCCACGGCTCAGGACACTGCTGGTCTTCTACTTTCCGGTCCAGGTCTTCATTTTCTTACCTGCGGGTATGTGTGTAAGCGTTGGTGCGCAGTGCAGTTGTTTTTTTGCTAGTTTTTTTTTTTTTAAACTCCTGCTTTCCTGCAGAATTTGTGGTTCGTCCGCAATTGCGCGAATCGGACGGCTTCCTTTTACTTCAGTAGAAGCCATCCGTGCGGGATCCGCACTGAAATAGAGCATGCTGCGATTTTTATTTATTTATTTTCCTTCTCTTGACCAAAAGGTCCGCAAATCAAATCCGCATGCTTTTATTTCATTTGCGGATGTCCATGTATGCCTATGGGTGGCTTGATTTGTGGATCTTCGCACGGATTCCGCAAATCATATCCGTCCGTGGTCATTGGGCCTTAAGCAATTTACTTTCATAGGGTTTTTTTTAAATTTTATTTTAAAGGGATTTTCCAGGAAAACACCTGTGTAGTTGCACTTGTAACTACAGTCTGGAGTCTTGTTAAAATCAATGAAGCTATGCCTGCAGTTACAAGCGTCGACCACTACAGAGGGGTCGGAGCAGCAGCTTCTGCTCTGACCCCTGTGTACTGCTGCATTAACAGCAGGCACCTGATCAGCTGGTGTCCAGAGCGGCGCACCCAAGCCAATCAACTATTGATGACCTATCCTGAGGATTGCTCATCAGTAGTATTTTACTTGAAAACCCCTTTAACTGTTTGCAAGTCATGCACAAAAAAATAGTCAGGTAGTGGTATAAACTCTTTAAAAGTATGAGTTCTGGAACGATTCCTTTTATAGGAATCCACTAGTGGATTGGGAATCAGTTGAACAGTCTCTGAACTTTAGGCTGGATTCACACAAACGTATATCGGCTCGGTTTTCACGTCGAGCCGATATACGTCGTCCTCATCTGCAGGGGGGGAGGGAGGATGGAAGAGCCAGGAGCAGGAACTGAGCTCCCGCCCCCTCTCTGCCTCCTCTCCGCCCCTCTGCACTATTTGCAATGGGGAGAGGCAGGATGGGGGTGGGGCTAATTCTCAGAACTTAGCCCCACCTCCTTTCATTGCAAATAGTGCAGAGGGGCGGAGAGGGGGCGGGAGCTCAGTTCCTGTTCCTGGCTCTTCCATTCCCCCCCGCAGATGAGGACGACGTATATCGGCTCGGCGTGAAAACCGAGCCGATGTACGTTCGTGTGAATCCAGCCTTAGATTGTAGGACTGTACAGAAGTGCTAGATATAAAACAGAAGTTGTAGATTCTCCTCAAAAAGAACTGGAAACAAATAATTCCCCCTTTTAGGTTTTTAACTGATTTTGAGGTTATTGAGGTCCTGGATTTGCCTTTAACATCTAGCTGCTAAATGCATTTTCTTAAGCAATATTTTTGAATTGTATGTAATTTTCATTGGTTAATACAATGTACCTGCATTCATATTGCTGTTATTTTACTGTTTCTTCTGCATAGGAAGCTGGAACATTTGTGAACAAATAGTGGTTCTACAAGGAGCTCTACTATTGGCAGAAAAAATAACTTTACAGAAGACCTTGTTGGAGATTAAAAAGGCTGATTGGCCTCTTGTTGAAAAGCCAATCACAAACGCTTTAAAAGAAATTAGCTCAGGTACCTGGTCACAAAGCCATGAATGGAGAAAGAAGGTCGTTGCTATATTTTGGGCTAAAGCACTCTCCAGTCAAGCACAACTCTCTTTAGAAGACGACCTTGAGATTGACAGAAGATGGAGAGAGGATATTTTCTTTCCTGTGGAAAACATGATCCCAAAAATTAATCGCACCGTTTTCTTTGAAGTACTCAAAGTCACCAAAGCAGCAGACGTATTTGCAGAACTTCTCTTGGCACTGCCAACAGATTTTTGGGTGGAAGAAGTGTCCTTAATGTTGAACCATATTTGTGATGAAACTTCCATAGAAGATGTGACTTTTTTCCTAGATGTATGGTGGGAGATCATGAAAAATAGTAAAAACGGGAAGGATGAGATTGTGGAAGCATTTTCAGCTGTTGCATGCCAGTACTTGACAAAGGCTAATGACGAAGTTTGCCAAAGCTCTAAAAGATTTAAGCCGGATCCTGAGCAATGCTTACCTCCACCTGAAAACATTCTTGCTGTGTTCTTAGAAGGGCTTCATAGAATCAGGCCGAGTATTGAGAACAGCAAACTGAAGTGCTACACAATAGCAAATTTAGCAGACATGTTGTGCTCATCTGCTTTTCTAGAAAAAGAGTCAGGGGATCTTCCTATAAGATTATACTTGGAAAAGTTGGTTGCTGTCCTTTGTTTTTGTAAGACAAAAGTCAAGGACGATAATCCTCAAAAAAGCCTCCCAGAAATGATTAGGGAGGCGGAGAAGATTGTGCAGAGTGGCAGCACTGCTTCCAGGTTTCGCTTATTAAGAGGCGCCCAGCACTTTGGTTTAAACATTCTGAAAGATCTTCTGCTTCATTGGGGGGAAGAACTGCACAATTACATGAATAACAGTGACAAGATGTCCTATGAATGTTTTAGGATGAATGGTAGTCTGGCATCCTTACAAAAAAATTTGCTTGCATTAAAGCCTAGTGAGACTTTTCCAGAAGAACAAAGAGCGAACGCTTTAGATGTGGCAAACTGCATTTCAAGCCTTCTGGAGAAAACTGCCAACATTTCGATAACATGCAAGATGAATGATGTGGACATGATGGCTGCTGTTGCCAAAAACATAATTGATTATAAAATGTTGCGCTATAAAGAGGTATGTTCCGAGTTTGCATCAGAAATCACGTGGGCATTCACCGGTGACTGGCTCAACTGTCTTAAAACTAATAAAGAACTTTTTCTGGAACCTGACCTAATTTTGAAATTGTTGGAGACTATTGATAAAGCCACATCCGAGCAGAACAATCTAAACCTTCTGGAGATTCAGAAATCTACTGCTCTCATTTTAGATATGTTTTGTGAACTTTCCGTACCTCAGATGGATGATGTACTGATGAGAGTCCTAAATACATGGGGTGAAAAGGGTCTATCTCACTGCATGTCTGCATTTACAGATAACTTCCAAGAGGAGCTCAACATGACATTCAATCAAATCTCTCAAAACGTAACGGATTATAACACGGTTTCAAAAGTGGCAAGACTGGCCGTGTTGTATCCGGAGCATGTCATAAGCAAAGCATGCCACTTTGCTGTATCTAATCTAGGGGCTCATGTGTTTTTGGCAAAAATATTGACTTCGCTTACGGCTTTAAGCTTTAGGTGCTCTAATAATGCAGGCACATCGTTATTATCTCGCTGCTTGATGGAGACCTGTTGGGGGAAACTGTCCTCCGATAAAGAAGAACTTCAGTTTTTGTACTTGCTCAGTTATGTAATGAGTCCTTCTGAAACTACTGGTAATATCTCCCTTCTACAGCCGGCTGAGGTAGTGAAGACATTCGTTCTTCCGTATATACTTGATGAATGTGTTCATGTGGAGTTGTGCTTGAATATTCTTCATAAAGCTCTAAATGTTGAGAACCCATTAGATGAGTCTGGTAAGCACTGGGTTCTGTCCTGCTCACCATTCCCTCTCATTATGTCTCTTTGTAAACTCCTCAATAGTTTCAGTAGGTGCTGGCAACAATCAGATAAGCCATATTGCCTTACACTTGGATCCAAGGAGTTAATCATTGAAATTCTCACCCAGATCTGCACCCTAATATTACCAGAAGCGGAAACTGGTGTAGAAACTTGGGGCAAATCACTGTTTTGGCTGCACAGGAAAATGGAGCATTTAGATTGGGTCGTGCGATTGAGACTAAAGTCTGTATTTGGAGAGCACTTTAAGTATGAAGCCCCTGCATCCTTGTTTCAAGTTTGCAAACTTTCAGAGAATGACTGGACAGCAGTAGACCTGCCAGAGTATGGTCCAGGCACAGGGCTATTGGCTTGGATGGAATGCTGTTGTATTTCGGGGGAAATGAAAGATCTAATGCTTTCACTTCTTCGTGTCAACACCGAAGACCCAGATGAGGTTAATCTTTTTAGTAAAGGATTTCTAGTAGCCATGATACAAGTCCTGCCATGGTGCAGCTCAACGGAGTGCAAGCTTCTTTCTCAGGTGGTGATGAGTCTTTTGAGGAGACAACTTCTCCATGTACCATATTCTCTGGAGTATGTACAGTATATGCCTCTTTTGAACCTGCGCCCTTTTGCCTATGATCTTCAGTTCTCGGTCCTATTACTCAGAGGGTTTCAACTCCTCTGTAGCTCAAGCTGTTCGAACTGGCTTACTTTTGATGGTCAGAAGCACACTGCAAGACTTTATAGCATCTGTATAGCTGACATGCTGGATGCTGTTAAACAGCAGCTGGCAGAATACAATCTCGAAATGCAAAAAGTTGAAAAAGAATCGGACTGTGTACAGGAGGTGCTATTTATTTATAGTCAGGTATTCTGTCATGTGCTCCATATAATAGCAATGATGCCAGAAAATACATGTGAACCTCTCTTCTTCTTGTCCCTAGAAATCCTCTCCCTATATGAAGGCCTGAGGGCAAATGACATTTCCACAAACAGCTCACTCAGGCAAGCTAATGAAAGACATTTCTTGAGGTCCATTACGGAGAATGTGAGCAATGAGCACCATCGAGCTACACTAATGCAGAAAATTAACAAGCTTTAGAGACACATCTATAGTCCTATAGCTAACAGTATAGTCATATATATTGATTTCAAATCTCCACTGATATAGCATACACCAGTAAACCTCTAGTATCACAGCAGTGACTGTTTAAAGCAAATGTGTTGCCTACTATCTACTCAAGAAATACCAGCCAGCTCGGTAATCTTCTCGATAGCTTTGCTACTTGCACTCCTTTAGATAGTCATGATTTTCGAGGGCCTAGAAAACCTCCAGAGTGGCAAACAGTGTTGCAATGCTTTTCATTTAGTTTTTTTTTGTTTTTTTTTTCTGGTTTGAAAGTTGATTTGATAAAAGTATATAACTATATATCACCCAAAATGGGCTTTTTTTTTTGTTTTTTAGAAACTAGTGGTAAGTGAAAATTATGAAAATTTTTGCATGTCGTTAGAAGAAAACAGGTGCTCAAATAAAAGCCATGCGTGAAGCCTAAGATATTTTTAAGCCACGTTCATTGAAATGATACCTGCAGTATATTTGTTGCATATCTGTTGTCTACTCACCCAATGTTGTTCTTGAATCTTACTTTTTGGCCATACTTTTAAGGCAGTGTTTATTTCTGTCTCAATAAAAGGCTGTTACCTGTCTACTTTATATGAAGGTTGGAAAAGGGGTTCATTTAGGGTTTGTGCATTATTTTCACTTCTCAATTCCTTTTGGTTACGGATTCAGTTGTGATCATGTTTGACTGCTGTTATCCAATTTACCTCTAAACGTGCATACAAAGCGGGGAGGATACATCTTGAATGGGCCAGGTGTACAGAATTTACCATTTTGGAAGCCAGCTGTTTGGCAGCTATCGAGGGAACACCTAGGTTGAGTCCTGTTGGCTTATGTTCACATTTAATTATGGCCCCTTGCTTGCTTGCAACAAAGCCAGATGGACACTGGAGAGCAGAATTGGACTTCATCTATAGCAGTCGCCTTTCCTGGATACTAACAATATCCCCCAGTACTCCGATACTCCCAGCCCTAAGAGTAGAGCCGAATTATATAAGGAGAATATAGTCACATGAATAAATATAGGAAGCATAGACGAGTACAAGTAGGTACTTCAAAAATAGATAATAACAGGGTGGCAACGATAATCAGATAATGGCATGAATGATGATGTTAGATAATTTGAGCAGGCACTTTGTGGAAACCAAGATAACAGCCTGACAATGAATAACACTCACTCAAATGTCAATTCCTGTGTTGGTTTGATGCTGACATTAATGTTTGAGGGTGGGGCTGGATTAAAGAGAAGGCACCCAGGACATGTCATGGAGACTCCACCGTTCCAGAACACGTTTTTGTCTTTGACAACACCGCAGCATCCATCCATCTGTGCACAGCGGAGGCAGGAGCTCCTCTCTGGCTGTGCAGGGAGGAGGACTTGATGATGTGCTAGTGATGACTCACCTGGGGCAGGCAGACTAGGGCAGAGGCTGTAGGGTAGGTGGCTGGAAGGTGTTACTGCTGCCCGCATCTCCAGAAAGAGTGGAATTACCTCTGATCTCCATGCAAAGCTGAAGGCAGTGCCCACGCCGTAGCCTGGTAGCTCTTGCTGTGTAGGCCTGTGCTGGCCTCTGTATCCTGTGCCATGCTATCAGCGCACAGTGGAACATGAGTTATTTTACATAAGGTATATACTATATACATATACTTGCTCTTGCTGTGTAGGCCTGTGCTGGCCTCTGTATCCTGTGCCATGCTATCAGCGCACAGCTGGACATGAGTTATTTTACATAAGGTATATACTATATACATATACTTTGTAGGGTTCCATTCACACTATGTTTATGCCTCTGTGGTTCCATTTGCAATATCAAATATGGGATTCGGATGGAACTATGGACAGACAATACTGACATGGTACCCAAAGTTGCAAGCTTTAGCTCTTTCAGCAGGTTTCCATTTATTTCCAGCATTTGTACAAACTTTTGATGAGCGATATATTTCCATCTGTTTACTTTATTCTGGAAGCGCATTTGAAAAACGTTGGCTTTTTTTCAACCATTTAGGAGACGTACAAATTTAACATTATCAACATTTTGAGGAACACTCTGTTTTCCTGCACCAAGCCAAGATTGTAAAGCCTCATTTGTGTCAGAATGATGGATACCCCACACCATTTTAATAACTACACCCCTTAGTGTATTCACTGAGGGGGGGGGGGGGTAATTTTGACCCCACAGTTTCTTATCAGCAGTTAATGCAATTTAGAAGAGAAAAAATACAAATTTAAATTTTTGCAGGCAGATTTTTTTTCTATAGTGCACATGAAAATGAGGATTTGCACCCACAAATGTATACTCCTGTTTCTCCTGTGTTCAGAAACATACCCATTGTGGCCCTAATGTTATATCTGTATGCACAACGGGGCCCAAACCGAAAGGAGCAGCCTGTGGCTTTTAGAACAGAGATTTTGCTTGAAGGTGATTTAAGGCCCATCCCACTTGTAGAGCCCTTAAGCAGCCAAAACAACAGAGAACCCCCACAAATGACCCCATTTTGCAAACTAGACCCCTTACCAAATTTATCTAGGGCTGTACTATGTATTTTGACCCTACAGGTTTTGAATGAATCTAAGCAAAGCAGAAAGAAAAAATGATTTTCATTTTTTTGGCAATTATGTCATTTTAAGAACAGGTTTAAACACATATGAATGAAAACCCATTTGTCCCGTGTTCAGAGACATACCCATTGTGGCCCTAATCTTCTGTCTGGATATACAATGGGGCCCAAACTGAACGGAGCATCAAACTTTAACTGTCTTTTAACTTTTCTGTGATTGCCATTATCCATTGGATAACGGCAATCACATGACCGGGGACTGCTCCCCGCTGCCCTTGGTCACTGCTCCAGGCTCTCGGCTACCTTAGTAGCCAAGAGCAAGGACATTTTAAATTTCTCGGGCCTTTCCCAGCCCTCTGCAGTCTGTAAGAGGAGCTGAAACTTTAACTTGATTTTACTTTGCATTCGCGGTGATCGCGTGAATGGGGAAAATGCTTCCCGTCGCCCCCTTTGCACCCCTGACAGTTCTAAGATGTTGGCTACCTCCGGTAACCGACAGCATGGACTTTTCACATCCACAGCCTGCTGGGCTTTAATCCCCAGAGGAAGCGTGTTTTTACATCCCGAGGATTAAAGCCCAGCAAAGCAGGACGTAAAAAATCGGGTGGTCACTAAGGGGTTAAGGTCCATAGAAAACAATAACTTTTGTAGGATTTTAACCTGGAATAAAAATGGATTTTACGTTCAGACTTTTTTTTTATAAACTTGACAAAGTAGTTGTGTTTTTTTGTGTTTTTTTTAACAGGGAAATGAAAAATGGCCTCGTTTTAACAAATAACTGAAAAGTTGTAAGCATATTGAGTAGTTTATTGAGAAGCAGTTTTACTACCTTCATTTCTTATATCTCAGTGGCTGGAGACGTGGTGTACTTTTTATTTCTTAAAGGGTAGAAGCATATTCTAAAAACTTCTGCCAGGTGAGAGTAACATGTCAAAAGTTTTGCTCAGTGGGGTCTGGATGCCGAGACCTCTTCACATCACTCAAATAAAGGGGCTTTAGCGTTATCTCGAATGCTGTGCCCAGTTGACTGTCTTTGTCTTCTTGGGAGCTGAAGACAGGCGCATAGACTTCTATAGACATCTATGCTTCCATCTTCAGCTGCCAAGATGAGCCAACGGGTAGCAAAGACAGCTGAAGGGGCACAGAGGGAGATGCTTCGGCCCCTTCATTTGAGCAATCGGCAGGAGTTTCGGAACCCAGACCCCCACTCACCAAAACTTTTATCATGTCGCTCTGACATGTCAAAGTTATTAAAAAGTGCGGTTACTCTTTAACAATTGTTGTTAATAAAGTTAACGGTTAAAAAACACAACTGTCTCTAGGGGATGTTAATAATACGAAGCGCAACCGTTCATGTAGAATATTACTCACTTTCTAGTCTTGTGTATTGATGAGTTTGCATTTCCGAAGAACGTGGGGCCCATTTATCAATAATGTCTAATCATAAGACAGTTCTTGTTGCCCACAGCAATAAATCAGAGCTCGGCTTTCATTTTACCAGGTTTAAGAAAGGAAAGCTTAGCTTTGGGTGCTATGGGCAACAATGACAATCTCCCGGTTAGACAGTAAGTAACAGTCTAAGGAAAACCAGGGATCTTAATATTGATTCATAAAAACTTTTTTTTCTCGCAAGATAGCAATAGAGAAATCCTCGTTAACGTGAAGGAACCCATTGGAAAGCATGGGCTTCACATAATATGCGTTTTATCGCATCGTGGCAAAATCACCCAATTTTGTCGCTTGTGTGAAAGCAGCATAAGAGAAGCAATCAAACCGACCAAAAATGGAAAGGCCCTGATGGATATTCAGGGGAATTTTTCAAAATACCCAAAGATAATATTGTAACTATTCTCACTGAATACTGTAATTCCTTCCTTCATTGAGAAAATATCCCCACCTTGTCAAAAGTAGCGCATATCAATGCAGGAGAGATGGGATAATATATGAGAGATGATTTCTCAATTGCATTACATGTTAAGAATGGATAGACTGAAAACCTTAAGACACGAAGGAAAACAAACACAGGAATTCTTTCAGAAGTGGAAAGTCTTTACTGGTACACACTTGATTAGGAAATATCTGATTTGGTCATTCCATTTACGAGTTTACACAGTGATATTGCAGATATAGACTACACATATTTAAACATGAAGCAGTTATATAGGCTCTCATACACAAACCCGGTGACAGGATGTGAAACTGCCAGACAACTGCAATATAACAGACCCTGTATATAATGTAGTGCCCATATTATGGGGGTAACTGATTTATTTTTTTTTAGCAATGCCATTGCAATAATAGTTCTCTCCTTTTTCTGTATGTTTCTTGATAATCATTTTCAACTCAAGATATTTCCAATATTTGTATGTCTCAAGTTTACAAAAATAATAACTGTATTCAAAAATCATTTTTAAAAAATGCACTGAATAGCATGTTGGCACTGTTTTCGGAGTGAAGAAGTCATGCTATGCATTTTTATTCCCAGTCAGCGTCGGACAGGAGATTGCAGCCAGTCTGAGCATTTCTATTGATGAATTTAACCCCTTTTACTGGTCGGACTGCTGTAAACATGCACTGGAGGCCCAATCCAGTAGAGAGTGTCATCATGCCCCACCCCCTTCTGACCAGCATGCCCCTGATTCCCACTATGTCATAGTTTTCCTCAGACATTACTTCTAGCTGTCGACTTTATTGGTCAGACTTCTAGCATTGGTCACCATGCAGTTCAGAGGTTTTTGGTTATTTTTGTATTTTAACCCCTTAACGACCAATGACGTACCTGGTACGTCATGGAGCGTCGGGGTATGTATGAAGAGAGGTTGCGTGGCAACCTCTCTTCATACAGTGCGGGCATCAGCTGTTTATAACAGTTGACACCCGCGGGCAATAGCCGCGAGCGGCCGCGCGGCCGATCGCGGCTATTAACCATTTAAACGCCGCTGTCAATTCTGACAGCGGCACTTAAATCCCCCGAACGATGTTCGGGGGTCCCGCGCGGCCCCCCCGCGGTGAGATCGGAGGAGCCATGCACGTATCATGGCAGCCGGGGGCCTAATGAAAGGCCCCAGGGCTGCCTTAGCAGACTGCCTATCAAGCCGTCCCCGTGGGGTGGCTTCATAGGCTGCCTGTCAAAAAGCAGTATGACGTAATGCTATAGCATTACGTCATACTGCAGGAGCGATCAAAGCATCGCATCTTAAAGTCCCCCAGGGGGACTTCAAAGTAAAGTAAAAAAAAGAATCAATAAAGTTTTTTTTTAATTGAAAAAAAAAAAAAGTTGTAAAAGTTTAAATCACCCCCCTTTTGCCATATCTATTATTAAAAAATCTAAATAATACATTAAAAATATGTATTTGATATCGCCGCGTCCGTAAAAGTCCGATCTATCAAAGTAGCACATAATTTTTCCCGCACGGTGAACGTCGTCCGAAACAAAAAATGAAGAACGCCAGAAATGCACTTTTTTAGTTACCCTGTCTCCAAGAAAAAAACGCAATAAAAAGCGATCAAAAAGTCATATGTATTCCAAAATGGTACTATCAGAAACTACAGGACATCCCGCAAAAAATGAGACCTTGCTCAACTACGTCGACAGAAAAATAAAAAAGTTATGACGCGCACAAAATGACGGCAGAAAATAATTGAAAAAAATGTAATGTCTTTGAAAAAAAAAAAGAGGAGTATAGTAAAAAAAAACCTAAACAAGTTTGGCATCGTAGTAATCGTACCGACCCATAGAATAAAGTTATCATGTCGTTTTTGTTGCCATTTGTGCGCCGTAGAAGCAAGACGTACTAAAAGATGGCAAAATGTCGTTTTTTTTCCATTTTACTCCACTTAGAATTTTTTAAAAGTTTTTCAGTACATTATATGGTACTTTAAATAGCACCATTGAAAAATACAACTCATCCCGCAAAAAACAAGCCCTCATACAGTGACGTGAATGGATAAATAAAGGAGTTATGATTTTTTTAAAGGGGGGAGAAAAAAACGAAAATGGAAAAAGAAAAATGGCCGCGTCATTAAGGGGTTAAGGGTGTCCCTGTTAACTGTTCTGCCAGTTCTAACTTTACTAACTCCTCCCACCCCTAATTTCATTATATAAGGCCCATTTAGACGGTCGAATGTCGGGCAAACAATGCCCGACACTCATTCTCGCACATACTAACTCTTGTGCTGCTGCAGCGGAGCTAGTGTCACTTGCTCACAGCGGGGCGGCTGGAGATTTCTCTCCTTGTGGTCCCCCGCCCCTCTCCATTGACTTAACATAGCGGCCATCCAGTACTGAACGTCCGCTATGTTTAGTCAATGGAGAGGGGTGGGAGAGCGCAAGGAGAGAAATCTCCTGCAGCCTCCCTGCTGGCCGCTCTGTGAGCGAGCTAGTGCTACTAGCTCCCTTGTAACAGCACAGGAGCGAGGACACACAGGGACGAGTGTCAACATTCGTCCTGTCTAAATGGACCTTTAGTCCTAGATCATTGTCTATTCTATCTTCCCTCAGTCCTTTTGAAGGACATGTGCTCTTCCAATCACAGTTGCTGGTCAGTAAGGTCTGTATAGCCTGAGCATAATATAGGCACAGATTTACATGTGATTTTGTGGTAAGAAAGTTGTTAATAAGCTAAAGCATTAGCGTGATCTCTTGACAATGAGATATTTAGGAATAAGAACAGCTGATCATTTGGAATATAAGATAACTTTATTCAAAACCAGCAGATATCGTATGTTTTTCAGACAGCTGGATAAAAAGTACTAAATTTTTGATATTAAAAATAAATAAATAATTAAAAGCCTAAAAATAATAAGTGGCCTAAATAGGTGGTATCTCCCATACAAGGCAAATAGTAGTAAAAGATAGCATATGTAGTATATGAATAGGACCGTAGAGTACATCATAGAGAGAAAATGTAAACAAACAAAACATTTATATCTATTCATACAGCATGCGCTCTTAGGGCATAATGTACTTATTCTCAGTGAATCCCATTAAATCACATAAAACGTGTATACATGAACACTGCTTTAATGGGACATGTCACGATTACCCTGATAGTGAATCAGTGCCTTATGGTCCCATTCTGAAATGATCATGACCTAAATAGTTAACAATATATACTACCATGATGGTAAATCTACCCCAGAAATCAAACGGAGGATTGCATGGGGCATTCATGCAATGGTTGGCATGAATAAGATCTGGAAGAGCAAAGCTATCACTCTAACTACCAAAAGCAAACTACCGTATTTTTCGTTCTATTAGACGCATCGGTCTATAGGACACCCCCCCCCGTTTTAGAGCGGGAAAATTGGTGAAATTTTTTTTTGCCACATTCGCTCTATAAGATGCAGCAACCCCCCCCCCCCCCCCCCGCTTTGGAGGGGGGAAAAGTGCGTCTTATAAAGCGAAAAATACGGTAGTTAGAGCTTTCGTCTTTCCTATGATGGTGTATGGGTCCGAGAGTTGGACACTAAGAGAGGCCGACAGAAGGAGAATCGCTGCATTCGAAATACGATGCTGGTGGAAATCATTAAGAATGCTGTAGACAGTCGGGGTAACAAACAAAGAAGTGTTGGATTGCATAAACCCAGGATAGCTAAAGTCAGTAGATTGCGACTGACTTACTTTGGTCATGTCAGGCATGTAGATTCGCTAGAAAAGTCAATAATGTTGGGAATGAACAGTGGAACTATAAGAAAGGCCAACAAAGAATACACTGTCCTGACACCATCAAAATGGATAACAATATGTGCATCAAGCAATTAAAAGAAGCAGTGCTTGACAGAGAAGCATGGAGAATGTTCGCCTATAAAGTTATCAAGAGTCGGACACGACTAAATGGATAGATTGATTGATACACTGTACACTAGCCTTCAGTGTCTATCTGCTATGCCAAGTTTGCCACAATCTGTTGTGCCTGCCTCCTGTGTCAAGTCTGCTGTGCCAAGGCTGCTGAGCCTGTCATGCCAAAAGCAGAAGGGAAGGGGAGGAGGAGAGAGAGTCTCTCATACACAGATGTGCCTGAAGCTAAGCGGTGGGTAATTTACAACTACTGAAATCACATCTACACTGAGCAGTACTTTTCTCGCGGCCTCCATGATGATGGCATTTTTTGTGTGTGCTATGGTGACAGGGGGCAGAATCTTCAGTTTTCTCTGTACACAATTTAGAGAATACAGCTAGATTTCTCGCACCAGTTCAGAGACAACTAAATGTAGGAGGCTCAAAGAGTCATACAGTATAAGGTTGCTTACCCATGGACAACGCAATTCCACCGTGAGAAAATCACAGCGATATCGCATTGGTGGTCACCATGTTCACCATATCACCATGTTTTCTAGCTGCAATATTGCGATTTTCTGTTGCTACAAAGTCGCGCGACTCTTTTGCGGGGGAGTAAAATGTAAGCCCTAGCTGCAATAAAGAAAACAAAAAAAACAGATACATCACCTAACAGCCGCTGCCGCACTTTTCCGTGACTCCCCGGCACTGTGTCTGCAGACAATTCTTCCTCGTCTGGGGTTTGAAAGACCCTGCCTCCAGGAAGCACCTCCTCTGATTGGCTGAGCCCTGGCACTCGAGAACCAATCAGAGTCAGCACTCGAACACTGCAAAAAACAAGCCCTCAGACATCTACATTAACATAAAAATAAGAGCTTGGGGGGGAAAACGAAAATGAAAAAAGAGACTGCATCCTTAAAGGGTTAAAACAAGCAGCAAACCTGCTGTCTTGTGAATCCAAAATTTTTGGTTGCTCTGCAGCTGTTCTTTGAAGTAGGCCTATGCTTGAGTGTTGTATTCATCCTTTACCATAAAACCTTGTTGGTACCACAAGAAAGACCCCTCTACCAAAAGATAAAACTGTAAAACTTAGGATGGGGGTAGGAAGACAGGGAGAGGGTGGGCAGGGGTAAGGGTTGGGCCACATGTATTATTAGAAAAATAAAGCCCTCTCTGATGAGTAGGAATATAAGGGAAAAGTGAGAAGAGGACAGAATCACATAGGAAAGGGAAGAGCCCAAATGTAACGCTGACTCCCACCCGTGTGCGCCACAAGATGCAGCAGTCGGAACCTATGTTGGGGCCAGCCTCGTGAACAACCACCTCCCCAATCTGGGGGAAAATCTGAAGTAGAGCCAAGGCTGCCACACGGCAAAAAACGTAGGAGTTATGTCCTCTTCAGCTTTCATCTCCTCATAGCTCAACAGGGTATTGACTGCCTCCACCCAATGATCTCTGGTTGCGGCTGCGCTGGTTCTCCAAAACCTCGGGATTATCTGCCTGACAGCCTAGACGAAGAACCATAATAGACTATTCTTTATACTAGCCATGGACTCCGGGACCATGGACAGCTTCACCAACTCGAAGGTGAGAACAACCGGAACGCCACCTATGGCATTATATAGGGTCGAAACGTCCAACCACAGAGCTGCTATCAGAGGACATTCCCACCAAATATGTATCATGCTGCTCCTGTCTCCCAGACACCAATGGGATGACTGAGCAAACATTTTATGTAAATGCTGCGGCGTTCCTTACCAACGCGATAAGATCTTAAAATTGAGTTCCTGGAGTCTGGAATATACTGCACCCTTGTATGTTAGTATGAAAGCTTTCTGCCATAGCCCCCTGGAAAGTGACGATCCAACTCCTCCTTCCAAGCCCCTATAAATTCCAAAAGGCTTTTCCCCCACTTGCCACGCAAGCAGCATGTTGTATAAGCATGAAATTTGATGTTTGGGAGAATCTGTGGACATGTATGATATTGCTTTCAAAACAAGCAACATACCTGCATTGGGGACCTTCTGGAGGGCAAATTACCGAGCGCGATTTTTACTCCCATTGACTTTAATAGGAATCAGAATTGGGTGTCCTGATTCGCGATAAATTCATGAAAACAGCCTGATGCCAACACAAACTGATTATTCTACTAATCGCTCATCAGTACTGGAGCCTGCAGTGTAAAAATCATATATTTAGTACTATATAATAACAGAAAAATAGTAACCCTGTGTTTAATATGTTTCTATGTGATTACAGGAACTATTTAAATGTAATTTGAATATACTAGTACATAAATACAATTTAAGCATTTTATGATGGCTATTTGTTATTGCTTGGATAGTGGCTGTCATAGTACCTTTTTACCTCACTATCCATCTAAAATAAAATAGCTGCTATATAATAACAATTTCTAGTGGATTTGCAGTACTGTCTGAAAATCAGAACGCATTAACTGAGATTCTGTAACAACAAGTATTCTAAGGTACTACTACGTCACCAGATCAGGGAGTACAGCAAGACACCAACTGAATTGATCTAGCTACATTGGAGAAGAGTACGCTCATGAGACAACAGCAGCAAATGTGAAAAAGACTTGGGTTTACTAATAGATCATAGACTGAACATGAGTCAACAATGTGATGCAGCAGCCAAAAAGGCAAACACAATTCTGGGATGTATTAAGAGAAGCATAGTGTCTAGATTATGTTTGGTCATTATCCCCCTCTACTCTTCCTTAGTCAGACCTCATCTGGAATACTGTCCAGTTCGGTCTGCAAATCCTGTCCTATGAGGAATGGTTAAAGGATCTGTGAATGTTTAGCTTGCAAAAAAGAAGGTTAAGAGGAGACTTAATAGCTGTCTACAAATATCTGAAGGATTGTCACACTGCAGAGGGATCAGCCCTATTCTCATTGTTCAAGGAAAGACTAGAAGCAATGGGATGAAACTGAAAGGGAGGAGACACAAATCTGATATTAGAAAAAACTTTCTGACAGTGAGGGTGATCAATGAGTGGAACAGGTTACCATGGGAAGTGGTGAGTTCTCCTTCAATGGAAATGCTCAAACAAAGGTTGGACAAATATCTGTCTGGGATGATTTAGTAAATCCTGCACTGAGCAGGGGGTTGGACCCGATGACCCTGGAGGTCCCTTCCAACTCAACCATTCTAGGATTCTAAGCTCCCGCCCCCTCCCTTTGCCAGCAGCCAGTAAGAGGGGGAGGGAGTTTAGCAGAGCTGAACTCTCTCCCCCTGGCCAATGGCATTCCGGGCTACAGCGTTTACACGTTGCACCCAACCATGTGAATGGGTGAGAAAATGGGAGATGCAGCTGCTGCCCTTTGTCCAAGTGGTTTACGGGCTGCGATTCGGGCAGCCGAAAATCACAGCACCTATATGAAAGAGCCCTTACTGTTACTCTACAGGTGTTGTGTGTCTGTAATAACAGGATCACGAATGATGGTGAGCAGAATTTGGCGCTGTTGAAATATTTATATTCAGTTCTTTTACATAATCTGTTCATCTCCAGACTTCTTCAATACTCTTTGTCCAAGTCCCTTGGGTCACATTATGATTCATATATTGTTTGTCAGAATGCTTCAGTTAAGAAGTACACAAATGCAATTTATATTACACAATAGAAAGATAATTGG
The DNA here is from genome assembly GCF_035609145.1 of Eleutherodactylus coqui. NCBI lineage: Eukaryota > Metazoa > Chordata > Amphibia > Anura > Eleutherodactylidae > Eleutherodactylus > Eleutherodactylus coqui. The sequence goes on from NC_089837.1 coordinate 342,089,735, forward strand.
CAGAAATGCTAGTATGTAATACTTCTATTGTAACTTTTCAAACAAATGGGGATTGGCTAAACAAAAGTTTATTACACACTGGATCATTCTTTATAGAGGCTGCACCAATTATCTATACTGCTGAACAAAGGGTTACCTGAATAGTAATGCTAAGAAGAATATGTGAATTATTTGTAAGTGTAAGAGATGGTGACCACTTGAAGGGGTATTCACTGCATTTTATATATTTCTGACCTATTCCCAGGATATGTCATAAATCTCTTATAGACTTATCCACAGCATATGCTATAAATGTCTGTCCCGCCTCTGGGACCTGTTTCTATCTCCATTAATGGGGGTCCCTCATGTCGTGTCCAGGTAGAGAATGGAAGTAAAGGTTGCTCTCTCCATTCACGTCTGTGTTAGTTATGGAAACAGCACACTTGGGAATACACTTTTAGTGGCTAATCTCTAAGGAGGGCTAAAAGTTGAGGTGAACAGAACCTTACTGACAGCATTATAGAAGTTCTCTGTACAGTATATTAACTACATCAAATATTTATTTCTATTACTTCAGTTTGCATCCAATACATGCAGTAGTCTTGCTGCAGTGTATTATGATCCTATCACCACTCTAAGGTACAAATGTATACTGCAGGAAGCAGAGGTGAACTGGGCAGGCGTGCCGGTCCCCCAGCATGTGACCTGGGCCGGTCCCCCAGCAATTGTTTCAGGCTGGCTGACCGAATTGAAATCGCATTGCTTTACCTATCAACTGCCTCTGTCCTGGACGGCCGCTTGCAGAGTAACCCGTGAAAGCTGTGGGAGCAGCAAAAGCAGGGAAAGTGTATTAAACTTGACGCTAGCAGTGTGGGGCCAGTGGGAAACGGTGGGTGCACTTGCTACAATCATTCCTATGTCACACTTTGCAACGCTTTATTCAGACATTGCAAACCATGGCACGCATAGGAATGACTTGTAGCAGTGCCCCACCCCTTCCTGCTGACCCATGATGTTAGTGTCTAGCTTACTACACTTTCCCTGCTTTCACAGGTTTGGGCTCGTTCACATCAGCGTTATGGGATTCCATTTTTCTGCTCTGTTCGGGAAGCAGGAAAATGGCACCTACTGAGTGAACAGCTCCGTCTTATGATGGAACCAAATGCCCCCCCCCCCCCATTGACTATTATGGGGGTCTGCTCAATTTTCAGCAAGCAGTATGACATTTTGCTGGAATTTACATGAAGAAAAAAGGCTGCTTGTAGTGCAATTTCATCCTGTTTTTTAGCGCAAATCAGCAATGGAAATTTTAAATGGAATCTCCAGCACTGCAAGCGGTTGTCTTGGATTTGGAAGCAGAAGGGGGAGAGCTGCTTCGAGACACACCTGGGTAGCATTGTGAGTGTTAGGTACATGAAAAGAGGTTAATGTAATTAAAAAGAAACTACTAATGCACCACCCACCATACCCATATTTTTTTACTGATTGGTGGGTGTCCACCATCTGTAATCCTCACCAATTGACTAATCCCAGGCACTGCTGACTGTATGGACAGCGCAGGAAGCCAGTAGCGCTGTCTGTACTGCAGCGGCCTGGGTTGGTAGTGCAAATGCAGCTCCCACTGATTTCAGCAGGGTCTGCATCTACACTACCGACCTGTACCACTGCTGTATGGTCGGCGCAATCTGCTTGCTGTGGTGTCTATACTGATAACAGTGTTGAGAATGACCTAGGAGCCCAAGCAGCAAACCCCCGCTGATGACCTATCCAGTGGATTTATGTTCTGAGCTTGGTTCCGGTGTTGTAGTTATGCTATGTGCTTGGTTCTGGTGTTGTACAGGGTGGTCCAAAGGTATTGAGATACTTGAATAAATGGTAATTAGGAATACCTTCTCGTGTGTGGCATCTTGCTAAAGGGAATATGATAAATCTGCAAGGGGTAATGTCCAACACGGCAACCATTTTGAAAGCCAACCATCTTGGAACCAAGTCGACATTTTCAGATGGGAAAGGGTGCATGTGATATTTCTGTCTGCTAGAGAATTTGAGGAGGAATCCAAATCCTTACTTAAATGCCATGTACTTTTATCCCTGTCAAATTATCAATTTTCTCTTTGATACAGACACAGATGTGGCTGCAAGGTTAACATGCGAGGACAGAGATTGTGCTGATCTGCAGAGAGTGTAATACTCAAGTCATTGCAATGGATTTCAATGGTTGGCATCCTAAGAGACCACCCATCTGCCATGGCACAGTTGTCAAATTGCTTGCCAAATTTCGCCAAACAAGTTTTGTATTGGACCTGCCAAAAGTGGACATAACAAAACTGCCACAGACAAATGATCAACAATAGCCGTGCTGGTTTCCTTCTGCAAGAGCCCACATTGTAGCACCTGGCGTCTGTCATAGGAGAATGGGGCGAGTTGAAGCACTATTCAGCGGATACTGGCTACACGCAATTGCAACTCGTAAAGGATCCAGTTGCTGCATCAAATCAATGAGGACGATCTCGATCACTGTGTTGAATTTGTGGAATGGGTGTCACAGCAATTGCAACAGAACCTACATATCATAGAGAGACATACTTTTCAGTGATGAAGTAAACTACGTGAACGGAGAGGTGAACAAACAAAACTTTTGATACTGTTCCGACACGAACTAACACTGGACAGATACCTCTAAGATGGTTGGTGCAGAAAGTCATGGTGTGGTGTGTAAGGTATGAAGATACTAGGCCCATTCTTTATCAATGGTAACCTTACTGCTAAGGAGAATCTGTAATTAGTTACGTAATGAGGCATTCCTGTCACTGTGCAATGAAATGGTACATTTTCATTGTGCTTCCAGAAGGATGGTTCTCCCCTCCCCACCGCATTTTTCCTGGGAAGTGGATTGGGCGTCGTGGCCTGGTTAAGTGGCCTCTGTGGTTGATGGAACTCACTCCCAGGATATAAGGATGAGCAGCGCCCTTGAAATTCTACCTGTTGGGTTTACGCAGTAAAAATCCAGTGGTGGCGCACATGGATCCTGGATTCCAGTGCAAGCATTTCTGCTGAGGGGTTGCTCTCAGTACATTGTGAATGGGAATAGAGGACAGCCTTGATGACATTGAGCATATCCTGTAGTAGATCCTTGTTGTGTTCCAATGTCACAGAAAAATTAAGAACTTTAGCAGGCATAAAGTTAGATGACATTTAGCACAGATTTGGATTCCTCATCAAAATTGCTATCAAAAGATACAGTATGTATTACCTTCCCATTTGAAAACATCTACTTTGTTTTCCGGATGGCAGCTTTAAAAATGGCCCCCACCTTGAACACTGCCTCTCTTAGATTTGTCCCCTTCCTCACACAGGACAGGTTGACATGTAAACAGGCTTTTGGTCGTCTTTGACTGCCTGTATAGAGTGAATGGACCGGCCGTCCATAAGAGGTAACTGGAGCGCTCTGCCTCCTTTCTCTGATGAATATCACTCCTGCGTGAAAACACATGAGCTACAGTCATTGGGATAGCCATCCCGTGTAAAGATACCTTAAGTACACACTGCAGCATCTTTGCACTTTGCCTAACATATATACACCTGGTGTATATGTTAACCTTTCTATACATGCTCACTTGTCAGACGGAGGTCAAAATGACGTCTTCTGGCCTATCTGCCTGGTGTGCATGATCATACCATTTTTAGAATTGCATAAGAAGTGCTGCAGACTATGCAAAGGATACAGTGAATCCTTATGGAACCTCTGCAGGCTCACACACAATGCAGACAGAGCCTTAGTTTATTTTTTGGACTCATCTTTGCAAAATCAAAACAAAATTAGAAATATCACAGAGAACCCCATTAACCCCTGCCTGTCACAGCCATTTAATTCCTACATTCTGAGTCATAAAATGGATATTTTTTTACTTTGACACACCTATGAGAAACCCTACAACTGAAGATTGGGAACGTTTAAGTTTTTCCTTTGACATAGCCATATAAGGGTTGGGGTAATGGGATGATGGAGGCAGCCTCACCTCTGTCTAATGGCTTAGATGTTGCGTTCGCTATTATCAAGACATCTAATTGTCAGCTTTGTATTGTGTACATCACATGCTGGGAAGGGGTTAATGGTTGTACAAGAGAACAACCTCAGAAACTGTGTAACTTATTACCCAAAAGATGTGCTCCACTACCTGAGCTGCATCATGTGGTGTGAAGGATATCAAAGCATAATACTATTAGTTGCTGCATTGCATAAACTTACACCCCTATGTGTATATTATAAATGCCTAAATATATGTATTTCCCTATCAAAAATATATTAGTACATGAAAGAATACAGCGGACGATATACATTATTCAGGCTTATTAGCCTATTATTAATAATGACATTAATGGTCAGTCATATTGATTCCTGACTTGCAGGAGTGAACACCAAACTTTTATCTGGTTGGCAGAAACTGTTGGTCGTATGTGATCTGCAGGCACATTTACACAGCTGTATTTTTAGGTATTTTGCCCAAAGTAAGCAAGAATATGTTTTCTTAATCTTCCACTTATGACATTTTCTTGTTTTGGGGGATCAAAATATGTTCATGCAAATGTACCCGGAACACGGTTTCTAAATCTAGCTACAGACGTAATGGCAAAAGGCCCCCATACATCTTTGTGGCCATTTAACTCTAGATGCCCCGTTGAATTATGATGACACGGCGCTATATTAACCCCATACATCTAGGTTGTGTATATAAATCCTGGGGCGTGACAGGGTTAAGGAGTTTTCCAAGACTAAACTGCTGATGAACTATCCTCAGGAAAGTTGATTGACTGGACCCTGCCACTCAGCTGTGTCAAGAGGCCACAGTGCTTCCAGCCGTGTGATGTCATGTTCATGAGTCATATGGCTCGAGGACAGCTTAATCCCATTCAAGTGACCGTCCTGAGGATAGATCAATACACTGGCCTACAAAGCAAATCTTTTTATTCTTTCACAAGAATTTCTAATGGTGATTCTAGTAGTATTTCACCTCCTGAATTCAAATATGTTGTTAGAATTTTTCCATAAGGGATTTTTTGTGACACATTTCAAGTTCTATAAAATTCTAACAACCTATTTGAATTCAGGAAGTAAAATACTACTAGAATAACCATTAAATATTCTTATGAAAAAAAATCATGCTGATTAATGTAATAAGGTCCAGCAAACCTGTTTAACCCCAGTGTCATGCACCGCCCCTCGGGCCTTAAGGCCCATTTAGGCACAACGATTATCGCTCAAAAGCCATCTTTTAATTGATAATCGTTGGGTGTAAATGCGGCCATCTTTCACTTTTCTGCTAAACGATGAATTTCAGTTTGGCATGACATCCACCATTCAGCAGAACAGCTGATAAGATGGACCGCACGCTGTGTTCTGCCCATTGCTCATTACATTGTCTCAGCTGTCAGCCCCATGGCAGAACAAAGGGAATTTATTCAGAGAACAGTGGGTGGTGTGTTCCCTGAATACAGCTCCCAGCGGCTCACACGCTACTAATTGGTACTATTAGGCATTAGTAGCAAGTGGTAGTTTGTGCAAAATGATCGCTCAAAAGCCATCTTTTGAGTGATCATATTTGAGTGCAAATGCAGCTTTAGACTAGACATAAAACAGTGTGTCAGTTTTATTCACAATTTTCCTTTAAATTGCCAGATTGTTTATCTAAATCGGTCTTTAGTGCGCAATATCAAAATATTATTTTCAGATGAGAAACAGTTCAATAACGACCATAGTTTTCACTCATCCATCTATTGTAGCTTTAGCGCTACCCTTCTTCTTGTGATAAGTATATAGGTATAAGTAATTTTAGTGTGTGACCAATGTTTATCAGTTCACATCCTACATAAGTTTTGGTACAATAAAACAGATTTACAAATTAGCATGTTTAACAATTAACACATTAATGACAATACATTTTAACAAAACTAACAGATTTTGCCCAAAACCCATAGTGTAACATTCAATTACCATGGAAGAAACGTTTTTCAGTTAAATCATGGCTTTTAATTAATGCAGCAATCGCAGAAACCTGAAACATATGACTGGCATAAAAATACTTTCTTTATTGCATTTAATATGCAGCAATTAAAATCTACATACATTCATAAAGAGGTGACAAGAAGAATAAAAACAAGTGCTGGTAGTTGCATTGTGTGATTGTTCTCAGTAAGGCTGGGCTTACACGGGGCGGATTTGCTGCAGAATTTCCACCTGGAATTTCGCCACGGCAAATCTGTCTGTGGACGCTAATCCCAGGATTAGCCAGCCATGTGGGCGAGATTTCTCAGAAACGGGACGGCAAATCTGTTGTGGCAAAGCTAAGTGCCGCGGGTTTTGAAGCAGCGCTTTCCCGGGGGAAATTTCACGTTTTTTTTCGCTGTGGCCAAACCACTATTTTTTCGCGGTTTCCCAGGAATACGCCCTGTGTGAACCCAGCCTAAGAGAAACCAAGTAATCTTGTAGATATGATACCTTTTAATGACTAATAAAAATCCATGATGGTAATGCGAGCTTTCAGGTGTTTATTATATTGACCCTTTGTCAGGCTAATGAAACTGGTTAAGATGGGGTAGTTGCATCAACACTGGTTAAATAAAGTGTAACCAAGCAAAGGGGAGATAGAAAATTACAAAGTCATAGAATCTGGAGTAATGCATTAAAATAACTGATTGGGGCAATTTCATAATGTTACATCTAAAAAAGTGCATAAAGTGTCACATGAGTAATGATCCGCTTGATGCAAAGTTTGCAGCAAAACAATAAAATGCCCAATGCTCACCCATTCATTTAAATTGAAAATAAATATATGTTTTAAAATACATTGTGTTTTGTATTGTATTTATTCTGTAAGTTGGATTCATCAATATGTGTTTTTTAAATGTGATCGATAAGTAAAAGGTGAAATTAAATACAATTTAGTATATTTGGAATTCAGGCATTACCTTTAACCCCTTAGTGACAGCCCCATTGCCTTTTTACGTCCTGGCCTGCTGGGCTTAATTCCCAGAGGACATAAAAACATGCATCCTCTGGGAATTAAAGCCCTGCAGGCTCAGGACGTGATAGCTGCATGCTGCCGGTTCAAAAAAAGTTGAAAAAGTGTAAAAAAAAAAGAAAAAAAGTTTCATCTCTTCACCCCTCAAAGCACTAATGAGACAGCAGCCAATTTTCTTCATTTTAGGGGGAAAAAATTCTTCCCAACTCCAAGTCTGGCAGTCAGAATAATCCCTGAATTAACATCCCCTCTGAAGTAATCTGTGACTGAAACATGTAATATTGTTACACTGAGAAAGGCATCCAGGCCCCTCTAAAACTCTTTTAGTGAATTTGCCATCACCACCTCCTCAGTCAGAGAGTTCCATAGTCTCACTGCTCTTACAGTAAAGAACCCCCTTCTATGTCAGTGTAGAATTCTTCTTTCCTATAAACGTGGGGGGCGCCTACTTGTTACAGTAACAGTCCTGTGTATAAATACATGATAGAGAGATCTCTGTATTGTCTCCTGATATATCTATACACAGTTATTAGGTCGCCCCTCGGACATCTTTTTCTAAACTAAAAAATCCCAATTTTAATAACCTCTCTGAGTATTGTAGTTTGCCCATTCCACTTATTACTTTAGTTGCCACGTTTGTATCTGCTCAAGCTCTGATATGTCCTACTTGAGTACCAGTGCTCAAAACTGTCCACAATATTCCCTGTGTGGCCTGACCAGTGACTTGTCAAGAGGAAGAAAAGTGTTTTCATTATGTGTCCCTAGACTACTTTTGATGCACCCCATATTTGCCTTGGCAGCAGCTGCCTGACACTGGTTGTACCAATTAAAGGGGTTGTCCCGCGCCGAAACGGGGTTTTTTTTTTTTTAACCCCCCCCCCCCCGTTCGGCGCGAGACAACCCCGATGCAGGGGTTAAAAAAACAACCCGCACAGCGCTTACCTGAATCCCGGCGGTCCGGTGTCTTCATACTTACCTGCTGAAGATGGCCGCCGGGATCCTCCGTCTCCGTGGACCGCAGGGCTTCTGTGCGGTCCATTGCCGATTCCAGCCTCCTGATTGGCTGGAATCGGCACGTGACGGGGCGGAGCTACACGGAGCCCCATTGAGGAAAGAAGAAGACCCGGACTGCGCAAGCGCGGCTAATTTGGCCATCGGAGGCCGAAAATTAGTCGGCACCATGGAGACGAGGACGCCAGCAACGGAGCAGGTAAGTATAAAACTTTTTATAACTTCTGTATGGCTCATAATTAATGCACAATGTACATTACAAAGTGCATTACTATGGCCATACAGAAGTGTATAGACCCACTTGCTGCCGCGGGACAACCCCTTTAAGTTTACAGTTACCTAAAATCCTCAAGTACTTCTTCATGTCAGATTTACCCAGTGTTTGCACATTTAGTGTGAAAGGGTGACCTATATTTTCCTTAAAAAATGAATGTTATTTTTAATGTGTTACATCGGATTCTATGACTTTGTAATTTGCTTGGTTACATTTTATATTGTTGATGCCACTGCCTGCATCCTCTTGTACCTCTTTATGTATGTATGAACATATTAACTGTTGCATTTGTTATGGCAGTAATAGGTTTCTGTGTTTGTTTTCAATTGTGTTATGGAGTAACTGCTAATTGATTATGACATGACTAGGGAGGTATGAGTATTAGCAACAGTATGTACCTACCCCCTTAATTTCTGTTATTGTTCGTGATCTACATACAGTATGTTGTCTTAATCAAAAGCCAGTAAGCTATGACCTCTTCACTAGTTATATATTTTTCACAAAGTAAACACATCTCACATAGGAATAGACAAGACTTGTTTTGCTTTCTCCCTTTTACAATGAATGACAATAGTAAATTATTTACCATCAGAACTTATTAAATGTCCTCAATGATGAAGGGTACTTCTACACTGAGCAAACATAGTTCAGAACGTCGGTCAGAGAAGTCGCTGGAGCGTGCTAACCACAGTTGTTCGAAAGCTTTGACACAGAGCCACTGTTGTTCATTCCATGTGTTCGCTGATATAACATACATAGGGGGTATCTCCATGCAAATTTGTTTGCAGTCTTTCGAGTATAAACAACTGTGACTTTACAGCACATGACTTTTGATTAACCAGTGACTATGTTGTAGGTGAGCTGAATTGAAACAACTAGCGATTAGTGAGTGATTTACTGCTTGTCATCCTGTTGGTGGCCAGGTCTACACGGAACAACTGTTGCTTGCATTCCCTCTTTCGAGCATATGTATGGACGATAGTCATCCCATCTAAAGCCACCTTAAGCTGCTTCCCCTTCTCTATAAAATGCCATGTAGACACCACCATTAAATATATTATTTGAAGAAAAGTAAAAGAACTCCTCGATGTGAAGACAACCTATTTCCTATATATCCAGAAAACATCAGTGCCATTCTTACTGAACATGATATGTCTCTTGAAAACTACATTCTTTCTGTTCTAAGAAAAAGATGTAGAACAAATATACTTCAGATTACCCATCACAAATATAGTGCAATTCTGTAGCTGTGGAATACCACCTTGTGATTTAGAAAGCAACCATCCTTCTGTATCTAAAACAGAGATTTAGCGTCCGTGTAACTTGGAAGCTTGTACCGTTTTGGTTTCAATACATATCAAGTAGTCACTGTCCATGAACCGGACTGCAGCTCCACTTAAAGGACTGCTACAATATATTAGTAAGTCTGTAATAACATCAAGCAAAAGTAGTCCAGTCCAAAAGTAAATCCCAGCCATATAGCATGACTTCAGCGAGCACATTTTAAACATCATCTGTTTTTGCCAGAGTTAGAATTGCTGTACAGTTTCTTGGCCTTTCGGCAAATAAGCCAAAACCAATATATCTGTGGTGCCATAATGGCAGCATTTGTAATGTTGCAATGCAGGGGAATGTTGAAAGGCACTTTGTATAGTGGAATCCCAAATTGCTTTCCATAGGCATAGTACATGAAAGGGAACAGCAGGATGCGGCAGACAAAAAATGTTACCAATACAAAAGCACCGTTCACTTTGTGCAATAAGGAATTCTGCAGATTCATCTGTTGAAAATAAAATACATTGTATTAGTAGGAATACCATTAGCTACTTGTTTACATGAGTCACTAAACCTACAATACAAGTTTATAGCATATTCATGTTATGGCTTCATTAAAGGGGTTGTGCCGCGGCAGCAAGTGGGTCTATACACTTCTGTATGGCCATAATAATGCACTTTGTAATGTACATTGTGCATTAATTAGGAGCCATACAGAAGTTATAAAAAGTTTTATACTTACCTGCTCCGTTGCTGGCGTCCTCGTTCCCATGGAGCCGACTAATTTTCGCCCTCCGATGGCCAAATTAGCAGCGCTTGCGCAGTCCGGGTCTTCTGCTCTCTTCAATGGAGCCGCTCGTGCAGAATGCCGGCTCCGTGTAGCTCCGCCCCGTCACGTGCCGATTCCAGCCAATCAGGAGGCTGGAATCGGCAATGGACCGCACAGAAACCCTGCGGTCCACGGAGACAGAGGATCCCGGCGGCCATCTTCAGCAGGTAAGTATGAAGACGCCGGACCGCCGGGATTCAGGTAAGCGCTGTGCGGGTTGTTTTTTTAACCCCTGCATCGGGGTTGTCTCGCGCCGAACGGGGGGGGTTAAAAAAAACAAAAAACCCGTTTCGGCGCGGGACAACCCCTTTAAGCTTACAATTCCATATGTTAAAACCATATGCAACCCCTATCTATATTTGTATTGCACTAAATGCAAACACCGATGAGGAGTGCACTAACAGCCATTTGTGCTGCTTGGTGGTAGCAGATAAGGCAAGGATTCCGGACTCCAGTATAAAACCGGCTTTATATAAACAGTATGGAATGAAAGCATCTTACAAAATCTGCTTACGCATTTTGAGTAAAGTTCTTGATCATACCTATGATAAAGCTATTGCAAGTTCAAGTCCACTTACGGGACTAAAATTAAAAAGAGTAAAAAGTGAGTAAAATAACGTTTTTGGAATTATTACAAAAAAATATTAAAAGTTAAAACCTTCACTCATATTTCTTGTAAAATCAAAACAAAGAAATATAAATATATTTGGTATTGCTGCATCGGTAAAAGTCAGATCTATTAAAATAATGCATCATTCATCCTGCATAGTGAACACTGTCAGGCGAAAACTGCATGACAAAATGCGCTCTTTTTGTTCACTCTGTCTCTAAGAAAAAGTTTAATGAAAAGTGATCACAAAGTTGTATGTATCCTAAAATGGTATCAATAGAATCCACAGGTCATCCTTCAAAAAATAAGCCTTCACACCACTGCATGAACGGTACAATAAACAGTTATGGTGGTCAGAAGATGGTGACAAAATTAAAAAAAAATAAAATAAAATTATACATATATATATATATTTTTTTATATATGGTATAACAAAAAAACTATATAAATTTGTCAGCACCATAATCATACTCACCCACTGAATAAAGTTATTTTTGATGCAGTCGGTACATCATAAAAACAAGACCCCTTAAAAATGGTGCAATTCCCTTTTAGCCAATTTTACTCCACTTAGAAATGTTTTAAATGTTTTCAAGATATTATATAGTACAATAAATAGTATCATTGAAAATTACAACTTGTCCCATAAAAAAACAAGCCCTCGGACATTGATGAAAAAACACAAAAGTCATGATTTTTGGAAAGTGGGGAGGAGAATACAAAAGTGAAAAAAGGGCCATGTCCTCAAGGAGTTAAAGGGTTTTTTTCAGCGACGACCTATCCTCCCCAACAATCAGCCGTTTTCTGGAGCTGCTATACATTGGAACTGGCACAATCCCTTGAATTAGACTGAACTTGCAATATCACTTTAGACCACTGCACAGTGTATGGAGCTGTGCTAGTTTTGGCATGCAGCAACTCCGGCAAACACCTAATCGATGGCAGTGTCGGGTGCTGGACTATTGCCGAACTGCTATTGGTGACCCATCCCCAATACTAAGTGAAGGTGTTGCGTATGTATCAGACCCAAAGCTGCATGTAAGAAAGAGAAAACATATATCATGAATTCGCGCACACCCAAAAAATATATGTTAACTGACAAAATTATCCTGAGGATAGGTCATCAATAGTATTTCCCCGGAAAACCCTTATAAATGATAGAGGAAAATTAAATTTATCCAATGCATGATATCATCAATAATGAAGTAATCAGATAAATAATTAATATTGCACCATAGAGAAAATCAGCCCAAAATATACCAAAATGTGCATATGTAAAGGTCAATCTCATGAAAGTTCAATAGTGCTTAAAGTAAAGTCTCTATGCATATAATGAAGTCAAAGAACGATTAGATATTGTAGAAAAGGGGCGGAGCCTGGCCGGAGATGTAGATAGTCGCATCTCAGAGTAGCTCCTGCAAGATCCGACATTCCCATCCTGTTAACGGGACCCAGAGACGCCGAAAGGCAATCAAAAAGCAGCGGAGGCACAGTAGCAAGCTCCGGAGACAGAACAGACAGCAGCAGAGTTAATGGTGCGAGGCAAGGAGCGGGGGAAGGCAGATGAAGCCGGCCTCAGGCAGAAACAACATGGCGCCGGAGGGAGGGAGCCGAGAACGCTCATACCGCGGCCCAGCACAAACAGTGCAGACACAGCACGTAAACTGGCGGGGTATGCCAGGGAGGAGGGGGGCAGAAAACAGGACTCCATAAGCCCTAAACAACAGAGGGGAGAGCGGGAGAGCCCACAGAGAAGCACACAAACGGAGGGAGCAGGAGGGGAGGAAGAAACTGCAGACACAGTACATGCAGAAAGTGAAAGTCAAAAGGAAAGAGCAGACAAAGCAAACACAACAACGGACCCTGCTAAACACAGCAAGGACAAAGAAAAACAAAATAGTCTACATGCTGTACAAGATCATGCTGGAAATAAGCAGGAAGTCACAAGTCAGGCAGACAACCCCAACTACAAAAATAAAGGTGCAAACAGTGTCAATCCAGACGAACACTACACAGAAGACAGCATGAATAATGCAAGCAGCCCAGGCATATGCACGCACAGCGCAAATCACGCAGACACCTCAGAAAGCACTATACGAGACACCTCCCAAAATGCAGAAGATGCCGCCAAAAAAGATCAAAGGCAGGAGGACGAAAGGTGCGCCAGGGAGCCTACGTTGAAAGAAATATTCAGCGAAATCACTAAAGGCAACGCATCACTGAACAACCTTAATATGCAGATGGGGGCGATGCAAAGTAATGTAAACCTGCTACGGCAAGATATGAGGAAAATATCAGAGCGTCTGACAGAAACTGAACAACGTATAAGCGACGTAGAAGACGCAATACAGCCGATGCAGCGAGACGTGGAAAAAAATCTGCATGACATACAATATCTACAGAACAAGGTAGACGACCTAGAAAATAGGTCAAGAAGGAACAACGTGCGGATTGTGGGCCTCCCAGAAAAGACGGAAGGAAGAAACCCTGCAGAATTTTTTGAAACATGGCTGCCCGAACTGTTCGGAAGAAACACTCTAACTGCAATGTTTGCAGTCGAAAGAGCCCACCGTGTACCGACACGACCCCTCCCCCTGGGGGCTCCAGCCAGACCGATACTCATCAAAGTACTGCATTACAGAGACCGTGATACCATACTCCAAAAGGCCCGCGAAAAGGGTGAAATCCAATATAATGGCGTGAAAGTCTCCTTCTATCCAGATTTCTCCACGGAAATACAAAAGAAGCGAGCAACATTTGTAGAAATAAAAAGACGACTGCGAAACCTACAAGTGCCCTACGGGATGCTGTACCCGGCTAAACTGAGAGTGGCGGCGCTGAGCACGACACAATTCTTTGAAAACCCAAAAGATGCAGGTGCCTGGATAGATCAAAATGAAGAACAGATTCGGAGGGGAAGATCGCCGCGCAAGACACCATGAAGAGGCTGCACCTAAAGAAACGTTCATGCAAAGGGAACCGAAAATTTCTGAAAGGAGCTCCTGGGACGACAGGATGCATCGCGTAGGAGAATGGAGGACTGGTACCCCGATCCGATGAGACAACGGATCAGTGAGTTACATGTTGGGGGTGTCTGTTGTTTGGTCTCTCTCTCGCATATTAGGGGAATATTAGATAAGATACAGTTAAAAGGGATAAGGTTAAACGATAGAAAAATGATTCAGGGTGGGATAAGGGGAAGAAATGTCAACGTAAATGTACAAATGATAAATGTGTTGCAAATAACGAAAATATGTATAGTAAATGTGGATAAATGTCTGTACTGGGGGATGTGGGGGACCAAACCAAAATGTTACTGGAGAAGCCCTATGCGGAGAACAAACAGTAATACACATACACATATACGGGGCGACACGGGCGAGACACAAATACAGAGATGGGGACCCTCCCAGTGCGACTCACTCATAAAAACAAAAAGGGGTGGAGGCGCCCAGAAAATAATAACCCTGCGGAAAACAAAAAACAAGGAAAATGGGTAGTAGGATAAGGGTCGTATCGTGGAACGTGAGAGGTATGAGTGACCAGACAAAACGATCAGCAGTACTGCAAGTCATCAAGGAACAAGGCCCGGCTATTATATGCTTGCAGGAAACACATTTATCAAAAGAAAATACGGACACGTTCAAAATAGGGGGGATGGGTCAGAGCTTCCACTCCACACACACGAGGTATTCCAGGGGGGTCAGCATAGTGATACACAGAAATATACCGTTTAAATGTCTCTCACGAAAAATTGACCCAGAAGGCCGCTTTATATGCCTACACTGCAGAATCTACAACTACACATGCATTATAGCTTCAGTATATATCCCGCCACCATATAATAACACGATAATGCGGCAAGTTATAGGTTTCATAACAGATAAACCGGACATTCCAGTCCTTATCATAGGCGACTTTAATTCGGTCATTAACCCTGCACAGGACAGACTAAGGGCAGGAAACGCAAACGAAGAAAGGAACCTGACACCACTAGGTAAACTAATAAACGAGATATCATTGATAGACATATGGAGAACACGGCACCCCACAAACAAACAATACTCCTGCTACTCATCCACATACCAATGCTTATCTAGAATAGACCTAGCGGTAGGGAATATTCAGATATATAGAGATATAACCTCGATAGAATATCTACCAAGAGTTGTTTCTGACCACTCCATCCTACGTCTGGACATACAGCACAGTAACACTGTGAGTCATTCCCAAAAAAGATGGAATCTGAACTCGCACTGGCTAAACATACTAAACAAGGAAATAGTGAAAAAAACACTAGAGGAATACTTCATATTAAATAAGGATACCACAAGTATGACGATTTGCTGGGAGGCCATGAAGGCATATATGAGGGGGGTATACATACAGCAAATCACACAGGCAAAAAAAGGACATAGAGAAAGAGGGCAAAAAATACGAGACAAACTAAAAGAATCAGAAGAAAATTACATAAAAGAGAAAACTATAACAACACTCAACCTATGGAAACAGGCCCAAGAGGCCCTTAATAAATACGTCCTAGAAACGGCAGCCACTAAAAATGGGTTCAGGAAACAGACATATTATGAGGAGGGAGAAAAAACGGGACATATGCTGGCAGTTATAGCCCGAGCACAAACCAGCCCCACATACATCATTGAACTAAAAGACGCACAAGGCGAGATAGTCAGGGACGCAACATCCATAAGAGAGATTGCACGGGAATTTTACTCCTCTCTGTATTCCTCGAAACTGGAAAAAACGGTAGAACAAATCGAGGAATACTTGGCGGATATAAGAACACATAAATTGACGGAGGAACAGAGAGAGTTTCTAGATGCACCAATAGACTTGGAGGAGATGCAAGAGGCAGTAAAAGATATGCAAAATAACAAGGCCCCAGGGGAGGATGGTTTCCCAATAGAATTTTACAAACAACATGCAGACACTTTATTACCACAACTCCTGGAGACATGGGCGGGGGCGGAAAAGGAAGGGGAACTACCACAAACAATGCGAAAAGCAAAAATAATAATTCTGTTAAAACCAGAAAAGGACCCCCTGTTGATGGACTCGTATAGGCCGATATCGCTGTTAAACGCGGATGTCAAAATTATAGCAAAAGTTCTAGCCAAGCGGCTATCACAAGTGGCATCCACCTTGGTGCATCCAGACCAGAGTGGATTTATACCAGCAAGATCAACGGCAACGAACATCCGTAGAGTATTTCTAAACCTACAAATACCCGTAGATAATACCGGAGACAGAATCATATGCTCACTGGACGCGGCCAAGGCGTTTGATAGCGTTGAGTGGCAATACTTGTGGAAGGTACTAGAAAAAATGGGCTGTGGCCCAATATTTGTGAGACGAGTAAAACTCCTATATGCTAGAGCGGAGGCGGATGTGTCCATCAACGGGGGGTCATCAGAAACATTCCCACTACATAGAGGGACAAGGCAGGGATGCCCACTATCGCCACTCCTGTTTGCACTTGCAATAGAGCCCCTAGCATGCAAAATTCGGTCACACCAGGAAATAGTGGGATTCATAAGAGGAAACATGGAGGAGAAAATCGCTTTGTATGCAGACGACATGTTATTATTTTTAGGGGACAGGGAAAAATCTTTAGAAACCACGATGCAAACAATAAAAGAATTTGGAGCCTTCTCAGGACTCGCTATCAATTGGACCAAATCCGAAATACTATCAATAGACACCCCAGACATGCAAGTTGCCAACAGAGAATTAACCCTGAAATGCACCCCAACAATTAAATATCTGGGAGTTAAAATTACGAAAGAGGTCAGTGAGTACGGGAAAATAAACCTGGAACCACTTATGGAAAAATGGAAACAAAAACTTCACATATGGAAAAAACTACCCATGACAATCATAGGAAGAGTGAATCTTATAAAAATGATATGGATGCCCCAATTACTGTATCTAATACACAACTCCCCACACTGGATAACACAAAAATTTTTCCACAAGGCCAAGGGACTGTTTAGAGAACTCATATGGGGAGGGAAGACACCTAGGATAAAATTAGAACTGCTATACAATTCAAAAGAAAAGGGAGGATTAGCCTTGCCCAATCCGTTCTCGTACTTCATGGCCTCCCAGCTGCAGCATCTCAGGGGATGGGAGACAGAAGAAACACACGACGCTAGTTTCAGAATCCTTAAAAATCTCTTTAACGGATCACATTTGTTTGAAACCCTGGAACGTGGAGCGTTTAAAAAAAACGGTCAAAGTGCCCCCACGCTATTATTGATACATAAAATATGGTGGAAGACCAGAAACATGCTTGATATAAAAAACTGCACACAACATACCCCCATATGGAATAACCCGCACCTGCCAGAAATCAACAAGCTAAAAGGATTCCAAGGGTGGAAAGACAGGGGAGTTAGGAGAATGGACCAGATACTGGAGGGGGGGAACTAAAAACCTTCGAGCAGTTAAGGCAAAACCACGACATCCCCAATAGTGACTTTTACAAATATCTGCAACTTAGACACGCTATACAAGCGGAAAAAAACACGGCGGAAATAACAATGGTAATAAATATAGTAGCGGACATAATAGGAAAAGCCACCACCACAGCGGGGAAAATATCTGTACTATATTCCCATATACAGGACACGGTCAATGCACACAACCCGTTATCAACAAGAGCAAAATGGGAGGCAGACATAGGGCCCATTGAGGAGTCGCACTGGGAGGAAATCCTACAAATGACACCCAAGCTATCTCTGAGCGAATCACACAGAGTCTCACAAATATTTCTAATACACAGAGTGTACCGCACCCCGGCCTTCTTACACAATATAGGAATGAGAACCTCCCCGATATGTGTAAGGTGCAAAACCCACACGGCGGACCTAATCCACATGCTATGGCGATGTCCGAAATTGCACAGATATTGGATGGGAATAAGAAATGCAATTAACGCGGCATTTGGCATACGTATGGACTTTACACCATACGTGTGCATTGTGGGATACATACAGGATCTAACATTAGATGATCATGAAAAACTAGCGGTAGCCAGACTATTGTATATAGCCAGAAAAACAATAGCCCAGCGCTGGTTGGACGAAGAACCACCCACGCTGGGAGAATTCAAAAACAAGGTCAACCAAATTTTACCGTGGGAAAGGAGTATTTACACTAAGCGTAAGACCAGTCAAAAATATCAGGACATATGGCTGAGATGGATACACGCCCAGAGCAGTAATGATGGATCAAATACATAGGGAGTGGTGAGCCGTGTGGGGAGGCACCAGTAAACCGGGGATTTACTAAGACATAACAACGTATGTAATGGATATATATAAAGTTTATTGGGAAATGTAGAACAAATTACAGACTCGATATACAATAAAATAAAGTGGTAAGGAGTAATAGGGAAAAGTTAAGAAAGGAGGGATTGGAGAGAGAGAGACCGGGCAACGGGCAAAAGAAATATGACCCCCCCTCGAATGCAACAAAAAAATCTAACCCTGAATCAATAAAAGAAAACAGCAAGAAGATAAGCAACACGAAGACCAAAGAAGAAAACAAATATACGTTACAAGAACTGTTATTATTGTTTACAACACAACACGGTGTTCATTCAGAGACAGTTTACCCAAAGAACAGAACGTTGAGAGAGAGATCTTAGGGGGGATGGGGGAGGGAGGGGGGTGAGGGGAAGGGGGTGGGTGAGAGGGGGAGGGGGAGGGAGGGAGGGGAAACCAAAGATTTGTTAAAAAAAATGTTTTAAAATATGCAAAAGGTGAAAAAGTTTAATAAAAAATACTTTAATTAAAAAAAAGATATTGTAGAAAAAAGATCCAATTAGAGAAAACTAGCAAGGTGCCATCCAATGATGAAGTGAAAAAATACTTAAATATGAAAGGTGCAGACAGCCCAAAAACATATAGTCCCCTAGTTATGAACAGGTTCTGTTCCAGGAGGTTGTTCGTAAGTGCTTTTGTTCGTATGTCCATTCTGGGGTGTGTATGGAGGGGGATCACAGGTCGATCCTGCTCCATACAACGCAGGTGTCGGCTGTTTCTTAAAGCTGACACTCACCCATAACAGCTCCGATAAGCCGCACTGCTCATCGGAGCCGTTAACCCTTTAAATGCTCCGACCGATGTTCGGGGATCCTACACTGCCGCCCGCAATAAGATCGCGGGTTGCCATGGCAGCCAGGGGCCTTCTGAAAGGCATGGCTTGATAGAATGCCTGTCAGATCACGGACAACCTTGTTCGTATGTAGCGAAGTTCGTAACTCTGTACTTGAATGCATCTTTATAACTGGGAGGTTTGCTGTGAAAAGCCAGGCCCCACTTGACGTGAATGGCAGACAACTGCACTACCAAACCAGGTCACTACCAAATGGACAGAATTTTAACAGTTCCAACTGTCCACAGCTCCTTCTCAATAGTTGATTGGTGGGGTTCACGGGTGACAGACCCTGACTTGCTGCTGGCGACCTGTCCTGAGGATATGTCACCATTAGTTTTCACCCAGAAAACCCCTTTAAGGGCTCCTTCACATGAGCATAAGCATATCTGCATCCCCTTTTGTGCTATGAAAGTTGCATATTGCACGCGCAAGTACGTTTTTACTGTACTTTTTATGCATGCAAAAATACACACACCGATGCTCCCAGCCATTGGAATGACCAAATTCTTTCATGAGTACCAGATGTGTTTTCCTGCACAGATCCGCAGGAGAATCAAGTATGCTACAAGTTCTTTTGGTACAACACAATTGCGCACACCAAATACGCTCTTGTGAACGAACTCATTGAAATTAATGTGTTGTGTTTTCTACGTATTGCGCGTGCAAATATGGCCGTGTGTAGGAGCCCCAAGGATTGTAAATCACTAAAAAGACAGCAGCCATGATATAAATAACTCTCGGAACCGGATACATACCTGTATTAAAATTTTACCAAGTGATACAAATGGTGTGCTCAGCTCTGCTACTAAGAGACAGCCAATGTAAAAATCTCCAATATCCCCTCTTATAAACTGCAAAACAGAAGCAAAGAAAGTAACAACGATAAAATCAGTATAAGCGACCTAGAACAGCTTTCAGGAAGAAATACATAGAATGACAACTCATCAACTTAGAGCAACTTAATGGATCAACTTTAGAGATGAGCGAGCATACTCGTTAAGGCGATTTACTTGAGAAAGCATCGCCTTTTTCGAGTACCTGCTGGCTCGTCCCTGAAGATTCGGGGGGGCTGCGGGGGGCGGTGGAGGCGGAGAGAGAGATCCCTCTCTCTCTTCCTCCCGATCCCCTCCGCAACCCCCCGCTCACCCCCCCCCCCCGAATCTTCAGGGACGAGCTAGCAGGTACTCAAAAAAGGCGATGCTCTCCCGAGTAAATCGTCTTAATGAGTATGCTCACTCATCTTTAATCAACTTTGTGATTTAACATTCAGGCCAAGATGCTACTATTACTATAATTACCATGATAATTAATACACAAAAAGAACATGTTGAACAGTGTTCACATGTGCAAATATACAATATTCTAGACATTAGATATCTAAGAATACTCATTTACACTCTTCTCACTAAGCTGCAGTGTAAGGAGTATAAAGGCTTGTCCCATTAGGATAACCTCTTTCCATATGTCCTATTAGGGTATAAGTCCGGCATGATATAGAGGGGAAGTCAACTACTCATGATCCCACTCTATTACTCAAAACAGAGTACTTGAAAGTACATGCTGGTCACCTCTGTATCCTAATGATGTAGATCGTAATGGTGGCACTATTTAAGCAAAAAAAAAAAAAAATTAAAGGGGCATTCCAGCGACTAAAAGTGGCAGTTATACGCTTCATAAGGTGATAACATGTAATTTTGCAATATAATCTTATAACGTGTTTTGCGAAGCTGCAAAAATATTGCTTCATCTGTGGTCTCCCCCCACCCCTGTTTAGTTCTCCATTGGGTACGTCCTGTAGGCTCCGCTGTATAACTGGTCAGGCACGCTTGTACAGTTGTGAATGTGCACTCTTTAGTAACTGGCAGTGGGGCATTGTGGGAGATGTAGTTTCTGCACTCCCAGAAAGCAATTTTAACAACGTGGAGCTGTCTGGAAATCAGAGGTGGTCCGCAAAATAAAGTAGTGGAGTTCAGTTTGATGATTTAGATGGATGTTTTGAATGATGACAATAAGTGGAAACGTTAACGAAATTTTTGAAAATTTTGCCCAGTGTCCGGAATACCCCTTGAAGTAAAAACATATCCCCAAAAAGAATGCCCTACTATGATTTTAGCTTCCACAATGCAGTTCTCTACTGTCAAAGAATGCAAAATTTAGCCTAGATGGGTATTCTGAGATTAGAAAAGAGTCACTGTTGTTCATGGGTTGTCGGGTAATGCAGCTCTGAGCCCTTCCATTGAAAGAAATAGCAGAGCACAGCGGTAGTGCTGGCCAGGAGCTAGAACGCATGTGCTCCTCAGATCCTGACCGCCAGATGGTGAGGAAAGAGGGAGCAGCAAGTCCATAAGTGCTGGCCGCCCTTTACTCTATAGCGCCAATGAGCTTGAAAGAAAACGTGTTCTGGTGAATGGGGCATTTTTGATATACAACTATATGGGCGAAAAAAGTATTATTTTGATATTTTAAAAACATTGTTTTATACATCGTTTCTGCTATCCTGATAACCATTATGAATAAAGACATCCAGTTAGACTGTTTGATGCACTTACCAGTCCAATTGGCAAAAGGACAGTCAGGAGTGATATGTGGTGAACAAGCATGAGAAAGTCTTTCTGCAGAAGGCTGTTCATTGTGGATGAAAAGTGATCTTTCCCATTTAGCACCTTGCTGTCTTTACACTTATACCAATGGCGAAAAAACATAGCGTAGGTGTCATACACCATGTATGGGATCAGCACCCACAGATATGTTGTAGCCAGCCAGTGTCTGTGGGTACAAAATATAGAATTAGTAGGACCTTATATATCATTGTACGTTCTAGTCTCTGAGCTTCCTTAATTAAATATCAGTCTTCAATGGGTTTCTCCTAGTCTTGTGACATTTCAACCTGTCTCTCCGTTTTATGAGGGAAACTGTTTCTTTGTGACTAGTTTAATATTATCATTAAAAGGCCGCCTGCACACGGATCCCCACAGTAGAGTTCAACCCGATGCCCGTCAGGTGACCCCAGCGAACCTCTCCAGCGTCTTCTCTCCTCTGCTGCGGATGTTCTGGCGGGCGTACATGCCTAGTAGAGATGACGCCACGCTGTCGCTACGGCTCACGCGACCATTCTGCAATGATGATTGTAGAATGGCCGTGGGACGGACAACTTCCGTTGACTTCAAGCACGCTGCGATTTTTCCCCCACGAGCGGGACATCATAATCAATTTCCGCTCAGGGACAGGAAATCACGTACTGTCATAGCATGCTACGGGCTGGATTTGCTGCAGAATACGGAGGCGGGATCTTTTTCCGGAGTTCACTATGCAAATCTGCTCGTGTGCAGGCAGCCTAATGGATTTCCATTTCCGGCATCCGCATGCTTATACATGGTGTGCATACAAAAAACAAAAGTCCGCACATTCAATAAAGTGTGAAGATGCACAATAAACTACGGTTGTAACAAAATACAGTAACACATGCTTCAGCACTCACACACACACACTAAGGCCAGCTGTCCATGGGTGTAGCATCTTTCCTCAGCGGATTTCCGCGTGGGACAACGCTAAAGTCACCACAATTTTCCCACGATGAACCTATCATTAATGATAAAAATCACAGAGGTGAGGGGGAACACAAAAATGCAATACCTGATAAGGTGCAGAGCAGGCACGATCGCCATAAGGCCGGCACAATGGCCCCAGGGTAGGCACAATGGCCGTAGGGCCGGCACAATGGCCGTAGACCCTAACAATATGCAGCAAGCCAGACTATAAACCGGAGGAGCTAAATTGTCCACTGCAGATCTATATGCAGCCACCCACTCAACCCTGCCCAGATTGGGGAGGAGCGACTGCATGTAACTAAATCTGCAATGTGAACGATACCACAGAAGCCAGCCAAGAGATGGGTGCGTCCCACAATACAGGATTACAAATCACACTGACATGGCAGTGGGTTGCCCTGTATCCCAACAGTGCTTACTCTACGGCCATTGTGCTGGCCTTACGGCAATTGTGCCTGCTCTGCACCTTATCAGGTATTGTATTTTTGGCTCTTTTCCAGTGAAATATATCATTAATGATAGGTTCATTGCGGAAAACCATGGCATGCCTCAATTTTTATACGTGAGCAGAAAATCACTGCGATTTTCTGCTTGTTTACATTGGGCTGCGCTTTCCATAGTTATTCTATGGAAAGTGTTCATTGCATTACCGACTTGCGGATTATCGCCACGGATAACGCAATGGAATATCGCCCGTGGACAGGAGGGCCAGATGTCTGCATAAAAATGCATAACTGTTGTTTATACTAACTGCTGAAAAAATTTAAGTTACTTAGCGCACAATTTGATCAAATTCTTGTGTGCCCATCCGCCACGTCAAGTGAGCCTTAGTGGAAGGGTATCTAGCTCTATAGATACCTCTCTTTGGGCTAAAAAAGCCTTCACATGAATAGGAGAGCTGGATACTATCACTGAACCACCTGGGATAGATGGGAAAATGGAGTGCAAGGCAAAAGTGCAGGCAGCCATTCCTACACAAATGCAATGCATATGGAAAAAAAAAGTAATGTGCAGACTTTTGTTTTTGTATGCATTGCACTTGTGTAGTTTAGACTGGCTGCATACGGGTGATCCGGATTCCACATGCGGGAGCCTGCAGCGGAATCCGGCTCTGACCATGGCCCGGCGATCCCACGTATGCGGAGTCCATTTTTTTTTATATTTGTTTTTCCATGCTCCATTGCTAAGTGATGACTCAGGAACCCATAGCCCATCCGTAAAGTCAATTGTGGATGGGCTGTGGGTCGGACGGCTTTTATCCCGCACAAGAATTGTAAATCAGCTCGCGAAAATTGCAAACGCTAGCAGCTCATCTGAGCGGACATGCAAATATGAAATTTTTTTGGTGGGTGTGGAATACTGCGGATCGTCCGCGTGGGTGACGATCATGGATTCAACAATTGAAATCAATTGTGCACCTGGCCTTAGTGTTAGTACATCGCTAGGTATCCAGCTCTCTCATTTTGGACAAATGCAAATGGGTCCTGTAACTAGTGGCTTGGAGCGGCACAAGAGGACAACTGCAGGTAATGTACGCCCTTCCCCTCCTGACTTGGGACATAATTCTAGGGAGATATTAAACCTTAGATTCTTAATATCTTCTTATATTAATAGACTATCCATACATACAAATTATTGCAACCATACATGTGATTTTAACATTTAAACAGCCAAGTGCTGACTTGTCCCTTGAGTACTGTATCAGTGCTATGACGCACACAGAATTGTTCCCAATACATACTGTATTTGTAAATGTCCAAACATCCATTTAATGCTCCTAGTAATTTCAGGGGTCTGGCGATTAGCAAAAAAAGATAACAGTATAATGGAAAATTACTAGAGATGAGCGAGCACACTAGGATAAGGCAGTTACTCGATTGAGCATCACTCTTCTCGAGTAACTACATTCTTGTCCGAGCAGGCTCGGGGGTGTAGTGGGGGGGAGAGAGTAATCTCTCTCCCCCCCCCCCCCCGGCACCCCTCGCTCGACCCCCGCCGCCCCGCCCCGAGCCTGCTCGGACGAGAATACAGTTACTCCAGAATTGCACACTTTCCCAATATACTTTCTGTATCAGTTCTTGAAAGTTTTCAAAACCTCTTCTTACAGCTATTAATTAATAAGCTTCCTTGTTTACTTCTAGAAGAAGTAATAACACAAGTGAAAAGCTAGTTACAAAAGAGCTCTAATAAATGCAATGTAATTAGACATTACTGTAATCTTTTTTAACAATGAATGTTCACATTAATAGTAAGATAGTTTGTGAAAGTGAAAAAAGAATAAATAAACTTCTCCAGCTCAGCCTACAGTCCAGCAAAGTTTTCCTCATTTTAGGGAAAAAAAATCCTTCCGGCCCCAAATCTGACAAACAGAATATATCCCTGAATGAATGACACATCTTACATAATCCAGTAACTATAAAATATATTATTGTTACACTCAAGAAATGCATCCAGGTTCCATTTGAGCTCTTTTAGTGAATTCCCCATCACTGTGTCTTCAGGCAGAGTTCCATAGTCTCACTGCTCTTAGGCCGCAAAGTGTGTAGTCAGTTTGTTTTTAGAACTGCTTGTTCTTGTTTTTTCCTGTGTGGTAGTGGTGTTTTTTGTTTGTTTGTTTTTTGTTTTTTTTTTAAATTCCAGCTTAAGGCCGCCTGCAGACAAGCGGGTCGGATCCGGCAGCGAGAATTCTCGCCGCGGGACCCGACCCGAGAGCCTGCAGGGACGAGCGCGTACTCACCCGCGCCTGGCGGCCCCGACTCTTTCATGTCCCGGCTGCGGCGCAGCCGGCGCATGCGCAGACCGGAGCCGGCGGCCGGGTGAGTGCGTGCCCCGCACAAAAATAGGACGTGCCGCGGTTTGTTTGCCGCACGAGATTTCGCGCGGCCAAACCGCGGCCGTCTGCATAGGAGTGCGTATTGTAATGCACTCCTATGCAAACTTTCAGTGGCGGAAATGCCACGGGAAATACCGCCGCGGGATTTCCGCCCGTGTGCAGGCGGCCTTACAGTAAAGAATCCCCTGCTATGTTAGCATAAAAAAACCTTCTCTCCTCTAGATGTAGATGATGCCCCCTTGTTACAGTTCTTGGTATAAATAGGTCATTAGAGAGATCTCAGTTTTGACCTGTTATATATGTGAAAATTTGTTTGTCACAAATGTTTGTTACTAAAGCAGCTGAAGGAATGTTGATTCATTGCTATGTGAAACAAACATCGTTTTTTACAGTTAAACGAAGCCAATTGTATGGTTAAATAAGACACTTTATCATTTAGCTAGTAAATAATTTAGACGTGTGGTGGATCCAGAATGCCTATGAAAAAAAGTCCTGACGAAAGCAAAGTAAGTAAAGTTACTGCGAGCGTGTGAGACAATTGAACAACGTGACCAACAATTTAAGAATGAGCTGAAAGAACCAGGACATCAAGGTCTGCAGAGACCCCAAAACAGCATCAGGCCCAAACTCAAAAAGAGAGGGAATGAGCCAGTGCATCAAGGGCAACAGAACTAGC
Organism: Eleutherodactylus coqui; assembly: GCF_035609145.1. Lineage (NCBI taxonomy): Eukaryota > Metazoa > Chordata > Amphibia > Anura > Eleutherodactylidae > Eleutherodactylus > Eleutherodactylus coqui. The sequence continues at coordinate 342,115,970 of NC_089837.1, forward strand.
GTGAGACCTGATTGTAAGTATTGAGAGAAAGAATTGAGGCCAGAATTCTAAAAGAGAAAGACCGAGACAGTGCACGAAGGGCAGCAAGGCATTTTAATTTGTTGATGGTTTTTAATATAGTCCTCACAAGGACTAAAATTAAAATCTGTATGTTATTATTGACCAAATGGATCGAATATGTAGCTTCTGTCATGATAAGAAATTTAAAATGAAGCCTCTCGTAATGTGGTGTAGGAGTAGAAACCTGAGCAATGCCAGGTATAGAAAGCTGAATATATATGAATACTATCACTACAAAAAGACATTTTGAAAACTATGATGTACTGATATACAAAGTATATAAGAAATTTGCATAATATATAAATGTAACCCCTTTAAAATATTGAATACTGTGTATACCCTTGACACTGCTTGGCTAGAGGAGTCTCTTGTTTTAGTACTACTTGAAATTCCATTTCTATCCGTTCAGTCATGTCTGACTCTTGGATACTCTGTAGGCCAGCCCTCTCCATGCTTCTCTATTCAATACGGTTGCTTTCAATTGGCTCATGACTGATGTCCATTCCTGTGACTTTCTTGATGGTGTCTAACAAACGTGTCTTTTCCAGGTTTCCTTTTACCACTGACCATTCTAAGTAGCATCTCTTTTTGAAGCAAATACACCCCCATCACGTGTCCAAAGTAAGTCAGTCTCTGTCTCATGATCTTGCCTTTCAGGGATACCTCTGGGTTGATTTGGTCCAGGACAGCTTTGTTGGTGACATTAGCTGTCCAGGGCATTTGCAGCCGTTTTCTCCAAATCCACAGCTCGAAACTGTGGATTTTCTTCTGTCTGCTATCCTCAGTGTCCATGTCTTACAGCCATATGTTGCAATTGGGAAGATGATGGCTGTGATTAGCCTTTGTTTTATGGTGACTTAGACATCCCTGCACTTCCATATTAGGTCCTTGCTCACCTTGCGTTACGTGTGCTGCTGAGACATGTTGTACTACTGTGCTTCCAGCAGCACAGCACTCTCAGGGTTAATGATTGAACTGGCTGGGTGTGGTACTTCCTGCTAACCAATCACCTGGGTCTGTGCTTACATATAAACCCAGCTCCTGGTCAGTCTGAAGCTGGTCTTGTACTGTTTGGATGTATCTGTGACAAGTGTCCTGTTACTTGTTCTCTGTTCTGTTGCAGCTTGCTGTGTGATCTGTGCCTTGTTGTTCATGTCCGTTTATTTTGTGTCAGTTTGGTCTGCTAAGTTTGTTTGCTATGTCTGGGCTAGGTTGGCCCCTAGGGCCCTCTAGTAGATGTGTCTTGTTAGTGTAGGAACTGCTAGATACGAGGGGCCTTGCAGCTTAAAGGGGTTGTCCCGCGAAAGCAAGTGGGGTTATACACTTCTGTATGGCCATATTAATGCACTTTGTAATGTACATCGTGCATTAATTATGAGCCATACAGAAGTTATTCACTTACCTGTTCCATTGCTAGCGTCCTCGTCTCCATGGTGCCGTCTAATTTCAGCGTCTAATCGCCCGATTAGACGCGCTTGCGCAGTCCGGTCTTCTCCCTGATGAATGGGGCCGCTCGTGCCGGAGAGCTGGTCCTCGTAGCTCCGCCCCGTCACGTGTGCCGATTCCAGCCAATCAGGAGGCTGGAATCGGCAATGGACCGCACAGAGCCCACGGTGCACCATGGGAGAAGACCCGCGGTGCATCGTGGGTGAAGATCCCGGCGGCCATCTTAGTAAGGTAAGTAAGAAGTCGCCGCAGCGCGGGGATTCGGGTAAGTACTAAACGTTTTTTTTTTTTTACACATGCATCGGGTTTGTCTCGCGCCGAACGGGGGGCCTATTGAATTTTAAAAAAACCTGTTTCGGCGCGGGACAACCCCTTTAAGTTCATTGGCCAATGTACGAACTAAAACCTCACATTTATATTCAGCCTATCATCTGCTATTAGTGTTTGCATTGTGGCTGCTGTATGCTGTGTATTCTGGCTCTGTGTGTCCTGTGGTTCAGGCCCTGTCATGTGGCATGTGTTCTGTTCTGGTGTGTGGCCCCTTAGGATCAGCTAGGGCCAGATCTGAAGACCGCTGGGCTGCCCTTATTGGGGCAATGTCCCCGCTTAGGTAGGGCACAGTCATCCCCCGTGTAGCACAGGGTCAGTTTGCCAGAAATCCATGTGCGTACCCACACGATCGTAACGTAATGTTCCCCTCCCACTTACAAAAGGGGGTGCATTATGTTGTGCAACATGTATGTTGTATGCAGTATGTTATGTTAGTATGTTATATGTTGGTCCTGAGTATGTTATGTTAGTTATGTTGTATGCTATGTGATATACATTAAGTTGTGTGTGAACAGTGACAGGTCCAGTGTCTGTGCTCGTGGCGGGACATCAGGTGTGGATAGTCATGTTCTGCATATGTTGGTATGCATATGTGGATATGTTGTGCAACATCTATGTTGGTATGTTATACTGCTATGTTATGCAACATCTGTTAGTATGCATTATGTTGATATGGTATGCAGTATGTTATATGTTGTTATGGTATGTTATATGTTGATTCTGAGGATGTTGTGTGTGTGGACAGTGACTAGTCCAGTGTCTGCACAGATGGCCAGACATCAGTTGTGGATAGTCCTGTTCTTAGGATGTTGTATGTGAACAGTGACAGATCCAGTGTCTGTGCAGCTGGCCAGACATCATGTGTGGATAGTCTTGTTCTGAGGATGTAGTATGTGAACAGTGACAGGTCCAGTGTCTGTGCAGGTGGCTGGACATCATGTGTGGATAGTCATGTGCTGAGGATGTTGTATGTGAACAGTGACAGATCCAGTGTCTGTGCAGGTGGCCAGACATCAGGTGTGGATAGTCCTGTTCTGAGTATGTTGGGGTTCATATGTATATTAGTCACACTGTGTTGTAGTGTCTGTTGCATGCGGTTGTTGGAGCAAGTTTCCCCGTATTTCCCCGCAGATGGTTTGGACACCTGCTGTTCCTCCCCTCCTGGCGTTCTGGGGTGGTGCACTCAGTAGTGTGTGGTATGGTGACCGTGCAAGTGTAGCCACTCGCAGGTTTCTCCTTTCCCTTGGCAGGTGCGGCCTCTGAACATCTGATTTTTGTGTGCGTGGTGCGAGCTGGTGACGCCGGCCACAATTTTCCTTATAGCTAGATAGGTGTTCTGGCAGTCCTTCCCCTTGTACGGTGGGTATGGTGGCTCCATACAACTTTGGTGGCATGCATGTTGTGTCTGAGTTCCATCTCTGTCTGTTACCCCTTCTGCGTTATGCAGTTTGTATTCCTGTCTCGGGTTCCCTCCTGCGGCGAGGTGCGCCCAGTGAACGTAATTTGCTGTAGACCCCGGTGCGGGAGGTACCAGTGTGTACTTCCTTCTCCTGCTGACTGGCTGGCGTCCGCATCAGGGCCGTAGTGGTAAGTCCTGTGCACGATATGTCAGTAGAGTGGGCTGCCTTGTGGTTCATGTCCGTTTGTACATTTATTTTGTGTCAGTTTGGTCTGCTGAGTTTGTTTGCTATGTCTGCGCTAGGTTGGCCCCTAGGGCCCTCTAGTAGATGTGTCTTGCTAGTGTAGGGACTGCAAGATACGAGGGGCTTTGCCGGGGCTTGCAGCTTAAGTTCATTGGCTAATGTACGAACTAACACCTCGCCTTTATATTCAGCTTATCATCTGCTATAAGTGTTTGCATTGTGGCTGCTGTATATTCTGGCTCTGTGTGTCCTGTGGTTCAGTCCCTGTCATGTGGCCTGTGTATGTGTCCTGTTCTGGTGCGTAGCTCCTAGGATCAGCTAGGGCCCAGATCTGAAGACCGCTGGGCTGCCCTTATTGAGGCAATATCCCCGCTTAGGTAGGGCACTGTCATCCCCCGTGTAGCACAGGGTCAGTTTGCCAGAAACCCGTGTGCATACCCAGTCCTCCTTTGGTCACAATCGTGTGGGCCCCGTGCTTAGTTTGCCCACATGATCGTAACACCTTTGCCATATACCTCAGTGTTAAACGATGTTTTATCTCACCTGTCAAGCTGCCACTATAATTGATGAGGTACCCAAGGAATATGAAACTATTAACCACTCCAATTTCCTTATTGTTGACCTTTATGTGGACTTCCTTGTTGGCAGTGGTCATGATCTTTGTCTTGATGTTCAAGTGAAGTCCCATCTTCTCACTTTCTTCTTTTAACTTTAGGATCAGTGTCTTTAGATGCTTTGCTGCCTCTGCTACCAGGGTCATATCAACTGCGTATCTTAGATTAGTGATGGTTCTTCCACCTATTTTCAACCCAAACCCTCATCATTTAAGCCCAGCTGCCTCATGATCACTTCTGCATAGAGGTTGAAAAGAAAAGGAGAGAGGATGTATCCTTGTCTTGTGCCCTTTTTGATCTTGAACTATTCTGTATCCCAGCATCTGGTTCTCACTGTGGCTTCTTGATTGCTGTAGAGGGACCTGGCCAACGTGATCAGCCATCTGGTACTCCTACCTCCCTCGGTGCTTTCCAAAGCTTATCATACTCAACACAGCGTTGGTATAATCAATGAAACATAGAGCTTCTTCTGTTTCACCTCAGGTTTGCAATGTGGTTGCAGGAACCTCTGCCCTTGCAGAATCCAGCTTGAACATCAGGACGTTTCTGGTCAAGGATATTGCCCAATTGCTTCTGGATGATTTTCAGAAGCACCTTGCTGGCGTGGGGAATCAGTGTGATCTTTCAGTCCTTGACATCTCCCTTCTTTGGCAATCGGATGAAAACTGATTTTTACCAATCCTTTGGTCATGTGCAGGTCCTCCAGATTGTCTACCATAGTGTTGCAAGTGTAGCTCTTGCGACTGGTATGGGCAGCTCTGCAGGAATTCGATCGATGCCAGGTGCTTTGCTCATTGGCAGCTGTATCATTACCCACTCCACTTTCCACAGGCCTGGTTCCAGATCCTCTTGGCTTCCATGTTCGCCAACGTATAATTCCTCTGTATAGCGTCTCCATTTCTTCTTGACACCCTACTGGTTACTGTTTTAATTCCCATCATGGTCCTCGATGGCTGTTTCACAGTGGCAAATAATTCCCTGGCGTGACCCTTGTTATAGGCTAATTCAAGGCTCATGCATCAGGTGTTCAGGAAGTTGTTCTTGTCGTTCCGGGCTTCTCTTTGGAATTTGCATCGAGTCGCCATGCCTTATCCAGCCTTCCCTTAAGGACCATTTACACACAAAGACAATCTTTCAAACAATTGAAAGATTGACAGTTTTAGCGACCATTTTGCATTGAGTGTTAATGGACACTAATGTCCATTAACACGTTATTAACTTAATGTGCATGTAAAAGGACCCCGGGAGCTGTTTGCAGAACACAGCATGTGGTCTGAGCTCTGCACATAGCTCCTTTGTTCTCACACGGGCTGTCAGAATACAATGTAATCTCCGACTCCCGTGGAGAACACAGCATACAGTCCCTGTTATGTTCCCTCCGGCTAAACGATGGATTTTAAGCTTTGAGCAATTTCAGTGATGTTTCCCTTTTGTCTCTACCCACAGTTCATTTGGGTCCCCACTTTCTTGCTCGAACAAGTCCAACCAGTTTCTCATCTTGACTGTGCATAGTGCAAATTTCCTCTATATCGCAGTATGCTTGAGCTTGCATAGTCTGACCCCAACTTTGACAATAAGAAGCTGGTCATAAGACCCGCAGTCTGTACCTGGTAGTATTTTTGCAGAGAAAATTGAACCTTTCCATTTCTGCAGGCAGAAGATACAGTTGATTTGTTTGCGATACTACCCATTTGGGGATGTCCAGGTGTAGAGACACCATTTCGGCTGGGTAAAGAAGGTGTTGATGATTCTAAACTTGTTCTTCTGGCAAAACTGAATAAGGTGTCATTCCTCTCCCTTAGGGTGGCTGCTTCTATTTGCAACATTGAATTCCCCATGGTGTGTGCACATGTCCGTGCTTTACAGGCGTGTGCCTGCAGAGATAGGACATGCGTGCACCATTGGCAATGCACGCATTGTTTTCAATAGAGCTGCCGGCACCCCCCACATTCTTTTTCAGGGAAGTGCTTTACATATAAGCCCTTCCCTGAAAAAGAAAGATTTTAGTGGCTTAGTACCTCAGCCAATCACATTCAGCTCTTTCAGCAGCCGGGGATTTTAAATCCCCGCCTGCTGATAGATCAGCACCACAGTGCAGGGGACGTTAGGAGAAGACATGGTTGAGCCCCGGCAGCTGAAGGGAGGTGAGTATCTATTTTTTTTTTAAGCACTTTTACTGGATTTTCAGGGAAGGGCTCATATTTAAAGCTCTTCCCTGAAATCAATTGAAGAGGTTGCCGGCAGCACAATCCTATACTGCAGCTGACATGTGTGACAGCTGCGGTAGAGAATTGAAGAATTCCTCTGCTGCATCTGTCACAGATGTGGCAGATGTAGCAGCAGGGAATTCTTTTAACTAGCAGGGATGAAGGAAACATCTGCCGCGTGCGGCAGATGTGTTCTTCATCCCCGCGGGGGTCACGGCAGCGGTGGAGAGGTAAGTAATTTTTTATTTATTTATTTTTTTACACTAAAATCTTTTTCAAGGAAAGGCTTATATGTAAAGCTCTTTCCTGAAAAAGAATACAGTGATGCCGGCAGACCATTGTTTTCAATGGAGCCGCCGACAGCAGCCGCAGCTCCATTGAACACAATGCGTGCATTTTAACCCCTTAATGACGCAGCCTTTTTTCTTTTTCCATTTTCGTTTTTTCCTCCCCCCTTTAAAAAAATCGTAACTCCTTTATTTATCCATCGACGTCACTGTATGAGGGCTTGTTTTTTGTGGGACGAGTTGTATTTTTCAATGGTGCTATTTAAAGTACCATTTAATGTACTGAAAAACTTTTTACAAATTCTAAGTGGAGTAAAATGAAAAAAAAAACCCCGATATTTCGCCATTTTTTTAGTGCGTCTTGTTTCTACGGCACACAAACGGCAACAATAACGACATGATAACTTCATTCTACGGGTCGGTACGATTACTACAATACCAAACTTGTATAGTTTTTTTTTTACTATACTCCTCTTTTTTTTTAAAGACATAAATTTTTTTTCAATTATTTTGTGCGCGCGATAACTTTTTTATTTTTCCGTCGACGTAGTTGAGCAAGGTCTCATTTTATGTCCTGTAGTTTCTTAAAGTACCAATTAGGAATACATACGACTTTTTGATCGCTTTTTATTGCGGTTTTTCTGGGAGACAGGGTAACTAAAAAAGTGCATTCCTGGCGTTCTTTTTTTTTTTTCGGACTACGTTCACCATGCGGGAAAAATAATGCGCTACTTTGATAGTTCGGACTTTTACGGATGCGGCGATACCAAATACATATTTTTAATTTATTATTTAGATTTTTTAATAATAGATATGGCTAAAGGGGGGTGATTTAAACTTTTACAACTTTTTTTTTTCAATAAGAAAAAACTTTATTGATTTTTTTTTTTTTACATTACTTTGAAGTCCCCCTGGGGGACTTTAAGATGCGATGCTTTGATCGCTCCTGCAGTATGACGTAATGCTATAGCATTACGTCATACTGCTTTTTGACAGGCAGTCTATCAAGCCACCCCACGGGGATGGCTTCATAGGCAGTCTGTTAAGGCAGCCCTGGGGCCTTTCATTAGGCCCCCGGCTGCCATGACACCCGCACGGCTCCCCCGATCTCACCCCCGATCTGACGCCCGCACTGTATGAAGAGAGGTAGCCACGCAACCTCTCTTCATACATGCCCCGTGGCTCCATGACGTACCGGTACGTCATTGGTCGTTAAGGGGTTAAAAAAATTTTTTTCAGGGAAGAGCTTATATGTAAAGCCCTTCCCAGAAAAACAACTCAGGGGTGTCGGCAGGTCATTGCCTTCAATGGAGCCACCGGCAGCAGCTGCGGCTCCATTGAAGACAATGCATGGACCTGCATTCACGAGTGTTTTTGCACGTACATGGGTGCGCACCTATGTATACGCAAAAACATGTTCATGTGAAGCCACCCTTAGGCTGTGTTTGCCAACCACTCCTGCAACCTCTTCTTCCGACTTGGAATTACACTGAACCAAATGCAAATCCAGTAATGACACATCGCTATCTCCAATTATGTTTTTAAATGTAATGAGGCATGCACAGGTTAGCCAAACACTGATAACATCAAAAATGATAGCTGGTAGTAGGAGAGGCTCTAACCTATCTATGTGAAACAAGGTGTTTCTGCATTATTTTGTGACCTACATTTTTTGATGATTACTCTGACACATCCATTATGTAATTACAAGATTGCACTACATTAAAAGTAGAAAGTTTATTCAACTTCGGAGACCAACAGCATCCCATCCCAGGCAACACATTTTTGGTTGGCCAGGTATTAATTCCATTTGTGCTTAAAAATATATTTCTGCAGTTTGCAGTGTAAGGTCTCGTAAACACAGCTGCATTTCCATTGAGGAAGATGGAGCCTTACTGTACTTCAGTATGCATCCAACTTCATACCAAGACATGCAGTTTTCCCTTTGAATTTGACAAAAAAAACCTGTGTCATGTTCAATCACCTGTAGCAGGTAGGAGATAATATGTCCCTTTAAGGTAAATAAAAAATAGAAAATATATAGGTGATTAAATATATAGAGTACACGTAAAAAGGTAAATATATGAAAAATGCAAACAACGTGTAACATGTTAATGGGTCTTAGAGGAAGAGATTTCTAAGAGTCTCTACAGCAACTGTTGTTTGTGACCTGGAGAATCTATGGGATAGCTGGGTTACAGGCTGCAATAATGGTGCATTCAGAGTCAAGAGTTCCCAAAATGGCCGAATGCATCATCACGAAGCTGTAAGGTAAGGTGACCAGACATCCCGACTTAGGTGGGACAGTCGTGCTTTGGGACCCTGTGTCCTGCTTTACCCAGGGTTCCCAAGTGGGTCACCATGAAAACCACTACCAGTCGGAGTGCCACGGTGGCACTGCTGCAGGATGCACACACTGACAGCAGTGTGTGCACCCAGGATCCTCCTCACCTGACCTCTCCTCCTTTGTTCTGCAAAAGGAGAGGAGAAGGCGTTCAGGTGCACATGCTTCCGCCCGCAGCAGAGCCAAGCAAAGGAGCAGTGGCGCTTTGAAGAAGAAGAGGAGGCAAGTTTATTGGTCTCAGGGGGCTACTGTGGAGCTCACTATTAACACTGGGGCAGATATAGGGAACACTATTAGTAAAAGTGTCCCCTATATCAGCCCCAGTAGTAATAGTATTACTACTGAGGCCACTATTATTACTACTGGGGCTAATATAGGAGACACTATTACTACTGAACCCAATAAAGGGGTCACTATTATGACTGAGGCCCAAAATAGTGATATAGGAGATACTTACTACTGAGGCCACTGTGGGGGTCACTCTTATTACTGGTGCTGATATTGGGGACACTATTTCTACTGAGGCCACTCTGCACGTGGCAGCATACCTCAAGCTGACTTTGGGTATGTTTACATGTGGAGGAAATGCTGCAGAATGTCCACAGCGGATATTCCCAAGGCAAATTACGCAGCATTTCCGCATCCAAAAAATAGTCCAAATCCACACCATCAGTGTAGATTTTTAATGGAAATCAGCCAAACATCTGCATATGGTTTCATACTATATGACACTTCCACACACCTCCTCCAAAGGCTTCCAGTGGCCCCGGTCTATTTTGAAACAGCTCTCTTCTTTTTATAACGAAGCAGGTAAAATCATACATCGTGATAAGCCCCGCCCCCTGAAATGTTGGAACTTTGCGATAAATAAGTGGGTTTTGGGTTGCAGTTTGGTCACTTATGTGATTACTATTATCCATTGGATAACAGCGATCACATGACCAGTAACCGCATACCATGTCCCCCCGTGACTTCTCCAGGCTCTCCATGGCTACCTTTGGTAGCCAGGAGTAGGGAAATTTTTAATTTCCTGGGCAATCCTTGACTTTTGCATGTGTGTCCACCATTATGCTGACGGGCGCATGTGCCGAAGCTGGGTAAGGTCTGCAGATAAAGATCCAATCAGGAGACGCATCCGGGGACCTTAGTTATATAATTTCATTTCCCCTCACGATCTGTAAGGGAAGATGAAACTTTAACTTTTTTAACTTTTTAACTTTACATGATCACTGTTTTCTGATGGATTACTCCACAAGCTTTTCAGTACATTTTATGGTACATTAAATAGCACCATTTAAAAATACAACTCGTCCTGCAAAAAACAAGTCCTCATACAGCGACGTAGATGGGTAAATAAAGGGGTTATGATTCTTTAAATGTGGGGAGGAAAAAACGAAAATGGAAACGAAAAAAAAAAGCCCACGTCATTAAGGGGTTAAGGACCAGACACTTTTTAGGGATTTTACATCTGTGGTGGTTTAACTGTCCTATATTTTTTCCTTCAGCGCTAAAATTATTTTTGCTGTGTTTTTTTTCTTGTGATACATAGGGCTATATTTTTAATAACTTTTTCACTGACTTTTTTTTCCGTTTTTTAGTTTTATTGGAGATAAAAAGCTAAAAATAATGATCTTTTTTTAACATTTATAGTTCTTTTTTTAATTGGTATATTTACGCTAAAATAAAGTATGGAAATGGGTTCCTTATTTAGTTTCGGACCTTTTGATATATAGTATGTATAGTTTTGGATTACAATGCGCATACGGCGACGGTTTTGGTTGGCATCGGCTTTGGGTTATTTTCTTTTTTATGTATATATTTGTATTTTATTCTGTAATTTTGTTTTACTTATTTATGTAATTACTTATTTTACCATCTATGTTCCCCATAATGTCATATAAGACCTCTGGGGGACATTCACATGTTTTCTTTTGATTTTAATTTGACACTCTTTCATCCATAGGAGCCTCAGTTACAGGAGAAAACAACCCCTGTAGTGACAATAGTCACTGGCAGTGCTGATCAGGGTCTGCTACGAACCTGCAGCTCTGCTGTAGCAGGGAATCACAGCGATCACGTGACTGCTGGCTCGTGTAGTGGAAGTTATACTTCCACTTTTAGTACATAGTACTCATGCACTCGACTCGGTTTAAAGCCCAGGACCAAGTGTGGTAAATTTACTGTGCTTGGTTCTTAATGGGTTAAGGTGAACTGTTTAAATAAAAAGAAAACTATGAAAAAAATAGTTTTCTTTGTTTACGGCAGGGGGTTTAAGACATAACCTTTTTTTTTTCAGTCCTCAGCAACTACTTTGTGGGTGAGGTGGTTTGGGGGGAGGACAATGGGCAGACAGAGAGAGCCCTCTTTTTCTCTCAAACTTCTTAGGTGCTGCAGTGTTTAAGGATATTATTGTACCTTGTCACCACTGGAAGTTAGGGGTGGTGACAAGGTATCAGCTGTCAAACAATGTAGTAACACCCCAGGCTCGTGATTGGCTGGGGGCGTGTGTAATCCCCCAAGTGCCGTACTGACCTAGCATGAGGACAGTGGCGCGGGCAAAGCTAGAGGCACCAGAGGAAACTGGCCACTGCCGTTCTGAGATGGCAGGAAGACAGCAGCGACCCTGGGAGTGGCGGCAGAGGCACAGACGCCAGAGGAGACCGGCGGGGCTGGGAGTGGCGGCCTGTTGAATCCCCCAAGTGCCATTCTGACACGGCAGGAGGACCACACCAAGACTGCGACTGGGAGCGGCAGCGGCGGTGGCTGAGGCAGAGGGACAGCAGACCCCATCAGTGACTGACCGGGGCAATTGGCGGCCGGGATGGAGCTGACAGCTGGCACAGTGGCTGCAAAAAAGTGGCCACACTGAGGGAGTGTAGGGACAGCAGCAGGGTGTATATCGATTTATAGAGCCTCGTGTGGCGCAGAGTGTAAGCTCACGACCTGAAGATTGCAAGGTTCCATCCTTCCGAGGTCGGTAAAATGAGTACCCAACTTGGTGGGTCATAAATAAAAATTATCTGAAAGTGCTGCGCAATAAGATTTATTTATTTTATTTTATTTATTTTGTGCCCGTGCGGGAGGGTTAAGGTTAGTTTTACTATTAGGCTTACATTTATAGCTGTAAAGGCTTCAGCATTTAGTTAAATAATGCAAGCCTAACAGTAAAACTAACCCCCTAACCCTCCAGCCACAAAATCAATCCACACGCTGCTGCTAGGACTTACTGAATTCAAAAATCGGGAGCTAGGGGTGTGACAGGGGCGTTCCTCCATCCAAGCCCTGTCAAACCCCTAGCTTCCAGGTGGCGACAAGATACAATAATACCGTGTTTAACACTGTGGCACCTAAGTGGTTAAAACAAGCATGGACCATCATTATAAGATGTTAGTATCTGCGAAGGCACTGGGACTGCAGTGCGCATAGCACCGTTATGTTCTTCTGCAGTATCACAGTAGAAAACGGTGCATGAAAATAAGTACCCTGAATGGTTACTGTAAAAAGACAATATGACGGTAGTTAAGGGGTTAATCTGATAAAAATAAATATTCAAATGATAAATTAATCTGCACATCAGAAATGTCCTGTACCCCCGTAGTCTTGCACTTACCTATCATATTTCACATCTTTGCAGGAAGTTATAACAATTATCCCAGAAACAGCAGCAAGAACTCCTTGAACAGAGGAAACAATTCTGAAAAACAAAAGATGAAAAAGAAGCTAAAATGTGCATTTATTATTCGGTAAAACTGAACCAGTGACATGATCCAGGGCCTCAGTTGCCACCTTTTTTCCTCCCTTCATTTGGCAGCCACATCTTCCACCCCCATGCTCCTGTTGTCAGAAACAGACGCCGCATGCTTTCCTGACCCAGGCTGTGTTTCACTACTACCCTTACGACATGTGCTGCCCTTTAAAGGACCAGCGCACAAACAGTTTAAAGTCCTTGGTCAATTCTAACAAGTTCTGAGCTATTTAGTTCTACGCTGCCCACTGGAGTTGCCTGATTAATTAGTCTCTATTGTGTACAAAGACGTCTGCCGTTCTGATAGGTCTACTGGTTTTATTCTATGCCTGTTCCAGTAAGCTTTCCTGTCTTCCCCACTCCTGACCTCATCTTATTTATTGACCACCTTTATTCATTCTGCTGCCTGCCCTAACCCTTGGTCTGTTTCTTGGTTACACAGGAATTCCAGCAGTCAGACCTCCCACTACCATATCTCTATCTACACCCACTGGCACTGCATTACATTAAAGCTGACCAAGTTGCGCCAGCTGCCTCTTAACCAAGACTAGTTTTAAGATAACGGTCTGAGGTTCTCAGTACCAAAGACTATATCCCATTTGGTGAGGTTAAAGGGCGAAAACCAGGAGACCCAAGCTGCAGCCTCTGGATCTAGCCCTAAGCCAAATTGGTTTTTAGGCACCATAGATGGCACACCCACTGCCCTGACAGTTCCATAATAAGAAACCATTAACAGCCTGTGGGGTCATACTGATTTCATACAGAGGCATATGGAGTTCTTTTTGCACCATGCTCTATCATATGCTGCATTACAATGGCACTGCTTCTAATAAAGAGCTCCTTAGTGCTGCTATACAGAGGAACCATACAGTGTGTGACACTAGGGGGTTAGTCACGACTCGAGACTGCGATCTTTCCTCCCCAGATCGTGGCACTCTCAGGAACTCACTTGACAACCAGAACTTTATATCTGGCACTTGCCAGTTTTATTACGTCACTGCAATGATTTACAGCACTTCACACTTGACAGTAAACCAGTACATAAATCAACACCTAGTTGTCTGGCCTCTAACTATACATTATATATGGCCCTGTCTAACAGGCCTAATGCCATCACACATCACAACAGCGTAACCAAAGTCCTTTACCAACACTTGTGTTATAGTACAGAGGGCATCTCTTCCACACAGGCCGGGTGCCAGAATCCCAGGAGTTCAGAAACTACCAACCGAGAGGGACACTTCCTTTTTGCAAAACCTTTTCATACGCCTCCTAATTAACAAGCAGGGGCACCCTTTCTCTGCCAGACAGACATTTACTGAGCCTTCTAATGGCTATTTCTGACACTTTGCTACTACAAGTAGCACACAGAGTGCTTATGGCTGATAATACCAATATCACTCCCCCAATACAAAGGCCCAGATAGCTGAGATATGGAAAATTAGGTAGGGTCCTTATACTTTAAGGATAACTGCGCTTTCTAAAAATGCGAGAGAGAGAGATTGATTCTCTAACTTCCCGGTGTCGTACAAACATGAATTTGGCACAACCATTCTTTAGCACCCAAACAGGAAAAGTAAAGAAAAGTAAAAAGTGATCAAAACAATCATATGTACTCCAAAATGGTACCAATAGAACCTACAGTACGTACCGCAGAAAATGAACAGTATATTTTAATAGTAGTACATAGCAAAAAATAACAATTTGGTATTGAAGTCATTGTACTTACCCATAGAATAAAGTTGTAATTTAATTTTTTCTGCTGTACGCATAGAAACAAGACCCCCCTCTTACAAATGAACAATGTTTTCCTGCATGGCACCACAATACGATGCTATGCGGGAAACATTGTGGCATGTTCTATCTTGCTGCATGCTCTTGCTTTGCGCCGTCCATTGGTTTCAATGGGGCCGGCGGCAGCATTGCACCACGTGCAATGCAATGCCAGGTCTCCCATTGAAAATAATAGGAGAGACTTTGTTATCCTCCACCACAGCTGACAGCCATGCCAGAGGATCCCTGCATTTCCAAAGTGATGCGAGGCTGTTTTCACATCCCTGGGGATTTCAGATGGATGGCATGCTCAATATGCGGGCGGGATTCACGGTCCTATATCGCGTTTGCTCGTGTAAAGTTAGCCTTAGGTGCATGTTGCGTAACTATTCAGATCGAAAGCGCTCAATGAACCAATCAGAGCAATCCCTTTCTGGAGGCGGGGTCTTCAGACCCTGCTACCATCAAGTAATGCTCTGTCTGTGATGACAAGTACCTGGAAGCCTGCAGGGATGCCAAAGAACAGCGGAAAGGACCCGAAAGGCACTTGCTAGGTGAATATTACTTTTTTTTTCACGTAGTGTAGCTTTCAGGGTAGGGCTTATGTTTCAAGCTCCCCACTCCGAAAATCAGGGTAGCAACCTCTGTTTAGCGCTGCCAAAAACGTGGTACTAAGTTGTGCCGCGTTTTCAGCAGCCATTTCAATGGGCGACACACAGCTGAAAACGGCCAAAAATAGGACATGCGTTGCTTTCAAAGCGTTTTAACGCTTGTGTGAGCAGCCCCATTGAAATTAATAGGAGCGTTGTACAGTGTTTAGCGCAGCGCTGAAAACACTGTACAGAAACGCCTGTGTAAGGGGAAGCCCAAGGTTAATGATAACATGTTTCTGAAAGGTAAATGGTTCATAAATGGTGAATGAAATGTAAAGCCAAATCAGCCCTGCACACTGCAATCACAAGTTGGAAGGCTCAAGAACAATGGCATACAAATATAGTTTGACCTTACAATAACTACCTCTCTCTGAATGTTATCATAGCAAGAAACACCCAATGCCTGAACAAAGCGATAACAACCCAGGCACAAACAAGATAGTAACTTCAACTTTAGATTTATGATCTCCCACACTAGAAATCACAAACATCACAACCCATACACATTGTACAGGAGCAGCTACAAAAAGCAACCTGTGCCGCATAGGAAAATGCAAAAACATTGTGAAATTCAATGTGAAAGACCAAGGAGCTGTAGCAGCTCTGCTTGTCGGTATTTTTGTATTGCAAATTCATTGGGTTTATCAATGATTAAAAAACAAATAATGTATAATCTATGCAAGGAAATGTATAACACTTCCTTTTTTTATGTAGCTTAGGGCGGTTTCACATCTTTGTCGGAGGTTCTTTCGCAGGTTGGGCTAAAAATACTGAAATACAGAGAATGTAGCACTTCTTCTATCCAAAAGCCAGGCATCTGGGCAGAAAGCGGGTGGACCTCATTATAGTCAATGGGGTCCATCTGATGCTGTTCGGTTCAACCCAGAGACTGAACCATTCAGCCGCGGGATTCCCCTTTCCTGCTCAACAAACGTAGCAGGCAAATAGAATCCCTGCCGCAGATGTGTAACCATCCATATCCCCTTAACCCCTTAACGACTGCCCCATCGGAAAACTACGTCCTCAGTAAGTGGGCTTTAATCCTAGAGGACGTAGTTTTATGCATCCTTTTTGGATTAATGCCCACTGGCCTGAGGACGTGACAGCTCCATGCTGTCGGTGCCAGCAGGTAGCCGACAGCATGGAGCTGTCATCCCAGGATGCGGGCAGTCCCCCCCGGTATTGCGATCGGCGGTATCCAATGGATAGCGCCGATCGCAAAAAAGTAAAGAAAAGTGCCTAAAAAGTTAGATATTCAGCTGCCCTGATGGATCGGATCCATCAGAGCAGCTGAAAATTCTTACCTGGCTTGTCGGCGGTGTCCCCCGGAGATCGGGTCCTGCCGGACCCGCCGGCGGTCTTCTGCGCATGTGCGCCAGACGATGACGTCAGGCGCATGCGCTTGAAATCTCCTGGCTCCTGAAGGTAGCCCGGAACCAGGAGGTGTTACCGGGGACCGCGGTGAGCGGTCCCTGGGCACGCGATCGCCGCTAACCATTGGATAGCGGCGATTGCGAAAAAGTTAAAAAAAAAAATCGGATCCATAAGGGGAGGTGAAAATACTCACCTAAGTCCTCCCCGATGTCCCGGGACCCGAATCCCCGTCTGCGCATGCGCACCCGATGATTGACATCGGGCGCGTGCAGAGACAGGCTCAAGCCCCGGGAAATTTAAAATCCTTCTGCTCTTGGCTGCCATGTGTAGCCAGGAACAGAGAGATTATACCGGGGACATGATCACTGTTATCCAATGGATGACAGTGATCATGTAAAGTTAAAAAAAAGTGTAAAAAGGGAAAAAAAAGTGTAAAAGTAAAAAAAAAAGTTTTAAAAAAGTTTTAAAAAGTTAAAAAAGCTTGCGTTTCATCTCCCCCCACGGATCATATCCGTGAGGGAGGATGAAATGACGTACCTAAGGCCCGCGGATTTATCCGCGGACCTCACCCCAGCTTCTGCGCACGCGCTCGTCGCCAAAATGGCGGACGCATGTGCAAAAGCCATGGATTGCCAGGATAATTTAAAATCTCCCTGCTCCTGGCTACAAAACTTAGCCGAGAGCCTGGAGATCTCACGGGCGGCCGCGGTGAGCGGTTCCTCGTCACGTGTTCACTGTTATCCAATGGATAATGGCGATCACGTAAAAGTAAAAAAAAGGTGAAGCGTCATCTCCCCTCACCGATGCGATCGGTGAGAGGAGATGAAACTTTTTACCGGAGGCCTCCGTATTTGCACCCCGACGCGATCTTCCTCCGTGAACTTACCCGGATTCTGCACATGTGACCACCGGCAAAACAGCGAACACATGCGCAGGAGTCGGGGAGCACAGGAAATTTAAAATCTCCTTGCTCCCAGCGACCAATGGTCACCGTGAGCCTGGAGCAGTGACGGGTGGCCTCGTTAAGCGGTCCCCGGTCACGTGAAAAAAGGTAGCGATCTACCTGAGGCCGGTCTCACATGACCGGATAGGAATTACGGATTCCGCATGTGTCTGATCCGCGGTAATACGCAGATGAAGCGCATTGGATTACACAATTCCGCTCACATTAGCAGGTCGGAATTGTGTAATCCACTCGCAGAAAAGAGAACGCAGCAGGTTCTATTTTACCGCGGATATCCACAACATAGAGCCCATTGTGCTCCATGGTCACGGATATACCCGCAGCCCATACGCAACTACATTGTGTACGGGCTGCGGGTACCCGGGTCATCGCTAAGCGACTGTGTGGGAAATACAAATTTAAAAAAAGTACTGCGAATGACTGCCCGTGTGAGTAGGCAGTTATGCGCAGTACAATAGGCGGCCGTACGCAGGGACACAGCCAGGCTCACAGCTGGGATCCGCTGCGGGCCTCCGCAAGCGGATTCCACCTACGGCCGTGTTAGCCCGGCGTTATTCAGACCGCTACCTGTAATACGCAATTTACAAGAAGCCCCGGGAACGCTCGCCTTCATGCAGTTCCAGGAGAAGCTTGTTGAGCGTCTTCTGTGCGAGACCGCCGCACCTCATCAAGCTTACGGAGACTCACAGAGCGCCACTTTTTACACCCCCTGCCCACCACTGAGGTCAAGAAATGACCCCCAAAAAGCATGAGAGGAGGGGGGATACACGGTTTTATTGCCCCATGTACCCATCCCAACCAGCCTCCGTAATTACCCCTGTCTTCGGAAATACCACACAGTTCACATTATTACTTTTATCTAAGATTTGGGGAACGCCGAAACGGGCGCGGAGTGTGTGGGGGAGGGGCGGGGGATTTTTAGGGAGTCAATTTTTATTCCGTACAAATGAACAATGGGGCCTTGAATTTATTCAGTTCTGCCCTGAAATCCAACGGGTGTTCCCTGCATTACAGGCCTAACCATGTGTCCTATAAGTAGATTAGGGCCACAATGGGTATGTTTTTGAACACGGGACAAAAGGGGGTATCCATTTTGGGGTGAAGGTATTCATTCCTATGTACACTGTACAAAAAAAACTGTTTTTAAATTGATACAAATGCCAAAAAAAATGAAAATTTTAATTTTTTTCCTACTGCTTTGCTTAGATTTATTGAAAAATTGTAGGGTAAAAATACACAGTACACCCCTAGATTAATTCGTTAAGGGGTCTAGTTTTCCAAATGGGGTCATTTGTTGGGGTTCACTGTCGTTTTGGCCACTCAAGGGCTCTACAAGTGGGCAATGGGGCCTAAATCACCTTCATGCTAAATTTCTGTTCTGAAAGCCACCGACTACTTCTTTCATTTTGGGCCCCGTTGTGCATCCAGACAAAAGATTAGGGCCACAATTGGTATGTCGCTGAACAAGGGACAAACAGGGGTATCCATTTTGGGGTGCAAGTCTTCATTCATATGTGTGCTGTACCAAGAAAGCAGTTTTTAAAACGACAGAATTGCCAAAAAAACGAAAATCACATTTTTTTCCTTTTGCTTTGCTTGAATTCATTCAAAAGCTGTGGGGTCAAAATGGGCAGTACACCCCTAGATAAATTCGTTAAGGGGTCTAGTTTTCAAAATGGGGTCACTTGTGGGGGTTCTCTTTGATTTTGGCCGCTCAAGAGCTCTACAAAAGTGCTATGGGGCCTAAAACGCCTTCAAGGAAAATTTATGTTCTGAAAGCCACCGACTACTCCTTTCATTTTGGGCCCCGTTGTGCATCCAGACATAAGATTAGGGCCACAATGGGTATGTCTCTGAACACGGGACAAACAGGGGTATCCATTTTGGGGTGCATGGCTTCATTCATGTGTGTGCTGTACAAAAAAAGCAGTTTTTAAAACGACAGAATTGCCAAAAAAACGAAAATCACATTTTTTTCCTTTTGCTTTGCTTGAATTCATTCAAAAACTGTGGGGTCAAAATGGGCAGTACACCCCTAGATAAATTTGTTAAGGGGTCTAGTTTTCAAAATGGGGTCATTTGTGGGGGTTCTCTTTGGTTTTGGCCGCTAAAGAGCTCTACAAAAGTGCTATGGGTCTAAAACGTCTTCAAGCAAAATGTATGTTCTGAAAGACACCGACTACTCCTTTCATTTTGGGTCCCATTGTGCATCCAGACATAAGATTAGGGCCACAATGGGTATGTTTCTGAACACGGGAGAAATGGGGGTATCCATTTTGGGGTGTAAATCCTCATTTTCATGGGCAATATAGGAAAAAAATATGTCTTTAAAATGACATATTTGCAAAACTATGAAATTTTATTTTTTCTCCTCTAAATTGAATTAATTCCTGAAAAAAACTGGTAGGGTCAAAATACTCATGACACCCCTCAGTGAATACATTAAAGGGTGTAGTTTTTTAAATGGGGTTATTTGGGGGGGGTATCTATTATTCTGACACTCATGAGCCTTTGCAAACTTGGCTTGGTGCAGGAAAACAAAGTGTTCCTCAAAATGCTGAAAAGTAATGTTAAATTTGTACGTCCTCTAAATAGTTTAAAAAAACACAAAAGTTTCTCAAGTGTGCATTCAGAATAAAGTAAACAGATGGAAATATATATCTTATCAAAAATTTGTACAGTATGTTTGGACATATTTGAGATATTACAGTTGAAAATTTGAAAAAATGACAATTTTTTCAAAATTTTTCCAATATTGGTACTTGGTATACACAAATTATATCGGTCTCTTTTTACAACCAAAATGAAGTACAACATGTGGCGAAAAAACAATGTCAGAATCACTTGGACATGTAAAGCCTTTACGGAGTTATGCTACGTTGAACGACGCATGTCAGATTTCCAAAATTTGGCTCCGTCACTAAGGCGCAAACAGGCTTTGTCACTAAGGGGTTAAAGGCGTTATGTGAAAACCTTTCCCCCAGCTGGGCCCTGCAAAAAATAAAAATCGATGGTATACTCACCTCTCTTGGAAGACAGTCACTGCCGGTATTCAGCGGTGACTTCCGGGTAATCAAATGGCCAAAGCACGTAACCGCTGCAGCCAGTCTGAGTACGCAGCGTCACATACCCAAGCATCATGGTGCCCAAAAAATGAGTGCTGATGCCATGAATGCAGATGGTGTTACTGCAGCCTCTGATTTACTGCAGCTGTCATGTGTTTCTTTTGTCTGACTATCCAGAAGTCACCATCGAATTCCAGCAGCGAATGCTAGCTGCCTCTAGGGATTCCATGAGAGGTGACTATACCTTCATTTTTTATTTTACACATACCAAAGATGTTCTACAGCAGTAAGTAACCTATGTTCCATATATGTTTTGTTGCTGTAGAACATCTGTAGTGGCATGACTAAAGGAAGGCAGCCTTTCATCAAGCAAAGAGATTGAGGGGCGATACAAAGAACACATCCTTGACCATACATGATACAGTGCATCAGTTTTGTTCCAAGTCTTACTTTAAAAATATGCTGTAATTGTGAAAAGAAAAGGTACATAGATATAAAAGGCCATTAAATATATCACCCCCCGCCACCCCCCAAAAAAGTATACATGTATATATCCAGTAACTATAAGTTTTTGAGAACTTTTTCTGTCAAGTTGGTAGTTGGCAAAAAAAAAAACCTACAATAGGGTAGTACAATAGGTCACCTGGCATTCAAGGAAATAGGAACATTTTCATAAATTTTAGGCCGCCTGCATACGAACGGGTCGAATTCCGAATGCGGGATGCTGCAGCAGAATCCAACCCTGTGTCCGGCTGGCGTCTGCGCGTATCTGCCATGTCTTGTCTTCTACTGTACTGCGGATGGTCCAGACGGCGAAGCCGGCAGACATGCGCAGTACAGGTCTGTTTGTTTTTTAAATGTTTATCTTGCCCGCAATGATCCTATCTTTCTAGGCGATGGAGCGGGTCTTGCAACCTTTCCTCAATGTTAAAGGGGTTGTCCCGCGCCGAAACGTTTTTTGTTTTTTTTTCAATAGGCCCCCTGTTTGGCGCGAGACAAACCCAATGCATGTGTTAAAAAAACAAAACGTTTAGTACTTACCCGAATCCCCGCGCTGCGGCGACTTCTTCCTTACCTTAGCAAGATGGCCGTCGGGATCTTCACCCACGATGCACCGTGGGTCTTCTCCCATGGTGCACCGTGGGCTCTGTGCGGTCCATTGCCGATTCCAGCCTCCTGATTGGCTGGAATCGGCACACGTGACGGGGCGGAGCTACGAGGACCAGCTCTCCGGCACAAGCAGCCCCATTCACCAGGGAGAAGACCGGACTGCACAAGCGCGTCTAATCGGGCGATTAGACGCTGAAATTAGACGGATCCATGGAGACGAGGACGCTAGCAACGGAACAGGTAAGTGAATAACTTCTGTATGGCTCATAATTAATGCACGATGTACATTACAAAGTGCATGTATATGGCCATACAGAAGTGTATAACCCCACTTGCTTTCGCGGGACAACCCCTTTAAATGCGGAAGGGCTGTGGGTTGGACTGCCTCCAATGGAAGCTGTTCGCATACAGCCCGCATGAAAATGGAGAATGCTGCGGTTTTTCCTCTGCGAGCGGAAGATCACAGTCGCTGTCCACTCATGTGAGTGGACATACGGATGCTCCATTGATTGAATTGGTACAGAATGCCACAGATCACCAACGCGGTAGACGATCGTGGATTCCGCAATTTAAACCTGGTTGTGTGCAGCCTGCCTTAGTATGAATTTAAACGGGAACTTCTCACAGCATTACAGTTGTCAAGAGAAGTGTGCTTAGAAATGTTTTTTAGACGAGTACCTGGTAATGTTATAGGATCTCCCTCTACATAGCAACTCTTCATTGCGTAGCAGCCACAGCTCTGTAGTTTTGGCAATACTCACATACACTTAAAGGGGTCTTCCAGGACTGAACTATTGCAGCCTGTCCTCAGAAAACCAGGACACAAATGGTATCTATGTTGTCAAATGTGGATACTTATTACAGGCTGCTTTGTAATGTTTCCTCATGTGTTAGCCCCATAATGTAGTTTATGAGGCACAATTATGATGACATGTTCCCTTTAAAAGCGGTTTTCCAGGCATTTACCATTGAGGAACTATCCTCAGAATAATTCATCAATAGTTGATCGGCAGGGTTCGCTGCTCTGGATCCTTGCTGATCAGTTGATCTTCCAGCCAGCTGTCATTACAGCAAAGTCGGATGTCCACAATAACGGTCAGACCTGAAAGTATGATAGAAAGGCTTCGCAATTGATTTCAATTGGAACAAAGTCTTTCTATTACACTTCCAGCTCTAGTCACTGAGGAGGACATCTGGCTCTGCTAAATTGACTGCAGGCTGGAGGATCATAATAAATGCCTGGAATACCCCTTTAAAAAGAATTGAGACAGCCATTACAATATGGACTGTCATTGGGGGTCTTAAACCAAAACAAGTTGATTATATGCTTACAGAAGATCCTGTCATTTCTATAACTAGATTGACCCGATGTCCGCTACGCAAACTGGTTCTAAATGTTTTAAGAACTGTGCAGCCGAGGATTCGGCTTGAACTGGTCGCCGTTCATGGCTTGGTCTTCCACATTTTGGGGACAAGGCAAAAGTCAAACTGGTAAGCACTTAATGTGAACGTGGCTTAGCAATGCTTGACTTTCCCTAGCGGTGCTGTTGGCTGAAGCACAACCGCGCCGCTAGACTTAACATAGGAACTTTGACCCGGCCTGATTGGTCACTCAATGTATCAAACTCAAATTTTAGGATTTTACGATGGTGATGAGGATGTCACAAATCTAATGACACCAAAATCATCCACCAAAGGTCACGCAAGGGGTCAAAGTGTGGTGCAAGTAAAAGCCTGTAGGCTTTATTATATTAGATATATGCATTGCCAGAAATACATAAAATATATGCCCCCTCCCTGCCGCAGCTAATAGTTTTCAGGATTGGTTCTCAAAATGAGAGGCTGTGTGAGTGGTTTGATTCTCTCTTGTAGCCTCTCGTTTGGAGAGTCCCGGGTTTCTTACAGGATTCCAATAATGTGCTTCTGAACTTTTACAACAGAGTGTGGAGTGTACATGCCCTTGTTGTTAAGGCCCCTGATTGTATAAATGCATCCTCAATCCGGTTGTCCTCAAGGCCTAGAGCAGCACTTGACTAAGTATAGTTTTTTACTCCTTAGGGCTCATGTCCACGGGCAAAAGAAGAATTAAAATCCGCAGCAGATTTTAACTCTTCTCCTGCCCGCGGATCCGCACCCCATAGGGATGCATTGACCACCCGCGGGGTAGATAAATACCCGTGGATGGTCAATAAAAGTGATTTAAAAAAAAATGGAGCATGAAAAAATCTGGCCCATGCTCCATTTTCGTGCGGGTCTCCCGCGGGGACGGCTCCCGCGGGCTTCTATTGAAGCCTATGGAAGCCGTCCGGATCCGCGGGAGACCTAAAATAGGAATTTAAAAGCATTTACTCACCCGGAGCGGGCGGGGAAGGTCTTCTCTTCCTCACGGCCGGATCTTTCTTGCTTCGGCTCGGCGGATGTGCCCGGCGCATTCGCGCGGCACGTCGGCGACGTGCCGCCGGCGTGACAAGTTCATCCGCCGGCCGAAAAAGAAGATCCGGCCGTGAGGAAGAGAAGACTTTCCTCGCCCGCTCCGGATAAGTAAATTCTTTTAAATTCCTATTTTCAGCGCTCATGTCCGCAGGAGGCACCCGCTGCAGATTCTACATGTAGAATCCGTAGCGGGCCTGATTTTCCCCGTGGACATGAGGCCTTAGATTTGCAAGGTTTTATGAAGCAAGTGGCCATGTTTTTTTATTGCACACAATTAAATTGTTTAGACAGTAATTATTTTTTTACAGGTACGAGGGGCGGGGACCTCTCAACACGTGTCAAACAGTTTTTCAACTCAAAATCCCTTAGCTGACTCTATATTACAGCATGGCTGATACAGAGGTGACATGATTTATTTGGTGGTAGTTTGTGTTGTGTGTGTGTGGATGGGGGTGTGTATTGGGGGTGGATGGGGTGCCTGCCATAATGAAATTGTTTTTAGCTATATATTTATGACTATATTCTAT
This sequence comes from Eleutherodactylus coqui, assembly GCF_035609145.1. Classification (NCBI taxonomy): domain Eukaryota; kingdom Metazoa; phylum Chordata; class Amphibia; order Anura; family Eleutherodactylidae; genus Eleutherodactylus; species Eleutherodactylus coqui. The sequence continues at coordinate 342,140,545 of NC_089837.1, forward strand.
AGTTTACCAACCATTTTGATCTGAAGCAAACTCATTTTCTGGATCTGTAACTGAAGGGTGAGAGGGTGGTCAGACTATCACTACCTCCACCCGGCCATAGGCAGGGCTTAATAGGTCAAATTCCCTGACAGCCCTGGGAGATTTCACAAGGCCCCATGCTAACATGGAAATCGAACGGCATCCTGCACTCTCATCAAAAAAGGGACATTTGGGGGACAGAGGGAGAACATATACGGTCAGCTGCTCAATGCAGCATTTAAAGGGTTAACAGCTGGAAATTGAATTATCTCCAATCCTCACTTCTGTGGCCAGGTGTCAGCTGTGTTTGATAGATGACATTCACTGCATATAGAATGGGCTTGGCTTCAAAGCCCACTCCATAAACCCACATACAACCCATGCATACTAATGTCGGATTGCATTAAGGGATTAATTTTAGGATTGGTATTTTTGCTAAGCCTTGAGTGCCAAGCCATCTTTGGCTCCCCCTTCAGCAGACGTATGGCTGGTGCATCCTGTGCTAACACACAGGTTGTGCACCCCTAAGGCTGGCACACTGAAACTTATGTAACCCCTTACTGCCTTACCACATTAGCAGATTATATTGGCGTGTGTTGCTTTAAGTATCACAGGAGGCGGAGATTTCCCCAAAGGATCAGTAATAAAATACTATTTCCATAATGGGACATTTTTCTCCACGCCACTTTCAGATACTTTTAAAATGAGAACAGGCCTTAGCTGGATTTAAAACAGTAAAAAAAAATGTTAATATCGACATCTACAAAAATGTAACATGTCATAAAAATAATGATTTTGTTACTTTAATAAAGATCTAAGTTTCTTCCATAATTTTAAGGCTAACATCCCTTTAGTTTGTATAAATGCTTTTTTTTTTTTTTTTTCTGAGACCAACTATTATGTTGTATTAAAGAATTACGCTGGGTTCACACTGGGCGTATTCTCTACGGAAATCTCGCGGCTTGGCCGCAGCGAAAAACCACGAGATTTCCGCCGGGAAAACTGCTGCTTCAAAACCCGCGGCGGTTTTGAAGCAGCCCAGCCACTCGCTCTTCTGCTGCGGCCGGCGCTCCCATAGAGGAGAGCGCGGCTGCAGCGGAAGAAAAAAAAAATGAACATGCTGCGGCCGGCAAATCCACGCCGCAGCGGAGGCTTCTGCAGGCTTTGTCGCAGCGGATTTGCCGTCCCGTGTGGATGAGATTTCTGGGAAATCTCGTCCACATGGCTGGCTAATCCCGGGATTAGCGGCCGCATGCGGATTTGCCGCGGTGAAATTCCGGACGGAATTTCCGTGGCAAATCCGCCCCGTGTGAACCCAGTCTTAGAGGTTTCTACCAAATTAGTAAACACAGAGAACAGGTTTCTGATTTAGTATGTACATCTAGTCTATAAACAGTGATATCTAAACTTTAAACCCTATAGAATATAGCCCCACACTGCCAGCTTAAACAATAAATCAAATAGGACGTACCTATGACGCTCGCCATGGTTATCAAAGTGCTTTAAAAATAGCCATGTGAAATCATAGTATAATCAAAACCTGCACTTAATACTCCAAGTCTGACTACGGTACATACATAGTCCAGGTAGGCTGTCGTCTAATAACAGGATGCTGGCCCCAGAATAAATTGGGTTACCCCAGAGCTGAACAAGTCCCAGGATGAGTTAGTCAATGCACCTTCCTTTATCGGTTGTTTTCCATTGATGTCAGTTCTTATTACCTGGCTACTTAACCTGTCACCAGATTTATGCCACCCTATCTGAGGGCAGTATAAAATAGCGAGAGTCTCTGATAGCAACCTTTGGAAACTTCTGCACAGAGTTTTTATGTTCTACATGTGTTTGTGTGGGGTTCCTCAACTCTAGTCTCCATCTATACCTCAAACAATGGCAGACTGGGGTCCCCAGGGCCCACTAGTAAAATTAATTTTGGGGACCCAATTTACAGCTACTTGCAAATCCCTGTCCACAAATTCTTCTCCACTGTATTCTCCATATACTTCAATAAAAAGGTGATTGCATTTGCATATACCCCTGTTTCCACTGAACTATATGGAGAATGCAGCGGGAAGGAACTGGTAGACTCAATTGAGCCAATATGTGCAGATCCTGTGCACAGCTCATGTGGGGGTCAGAGTCTAGAGGCCCACCCTGGCTCAGGGCCCTCCAGGGAATTCACCTGTTATCCTGTGGGCCAGTCTAAGCCTGACCCTAAAATCATTAATATTTTAATCCCTTAATGAGCAGCCTATTTTGTGCCTTAAGGACAAAGTGATTTTCATTGTCACATTGCAAGAGCTATAATGCATTACATAGCCATATGAGCACTTGTTTTTTTGGGGGGGGGGATTGTATTTTTCTTAATGGTACCAATCTGGGGTACATATAATGTGTTGTATTACTTTTATCACCTTTTTAGGGGAGGGGGGGGGGTGTAAACCCCCCCAGAAATTCCGCCATTGTTCTTTGGGTCTTGTTTTAACAGCATTCGCCATTCGGTAAAAATAATGTTACCTATTTTGTCTGGATCAGCACAATTCCTGCGATACCAAGTTTATATATATAGATTTTTTTAAAATACGTTTGGAGCTGTGTGGGGTCTTGTTTTTTTGCAAGATGAGTTGCAGTTTTTATTGGTACCACTTTGGGGTATATGTGAGTTTTTGATTGCTTTTTACTGCATTTTTTGGGAGTCAAACAAAAGGAAAACAGCAATTTGGGCATTACTTTTTAAAATTATTTTTATGGCATTCACGATAATATTTTAATTGTCAGGATCGTTACAAACACAGTAATACGTATTTTGTGCTGCTACATAAAACATTGTTTTGGTATTTTATCCATTTAAAAAGGGTTTATGTCGGGAAAAATGTGTATTTTTGTAAAATTAAACTTTATTGAACTTTTTGGTGCTATTTTTTAGACCTTTAAGAGGACTTGATGATGTGATTACTTGATCTCTAGGATAGTACACTGTATTATTTATGTAGTGCTTTCTACTAATCCTATGACATCAGCCTACCTGACTTTGTGGGAGGCGGGGCTTAGTAAGCTGAGTTACATGGCAAACACGGAGGCCTTTGTCAGGCCTCCAATCTTTATTTAACCTCAGGCTATGCGTTATGGAGCCAAACTGGTTCCTTCGTCAGGCTGCTTACAGAAGTATAGAAACAAAAGGACATTTAAAACATTGTGTGGAGTGGGAAAACTTGGGCACCTGCTACAGCGGTGATCTCCACCAATCACTGCTCGTGATCTCCCACGTATAGTAAGGACACAATGTTATAATATTATTCTTTTATGTGTACTAATGTAAGGATAGTATTTAGAGATGAGCGAACGTACTCGGTAAGGGCGATTTCGCAATCGAGCACCGCGATTTTCGAGTACTTCACTACTCGGGTGCGCTGTGGGTGAGCGGGGGGTTGCAGCGGGGAGTGGGGGGGAGAGGGAGAGAGAGAGGGCTGCTACCCCCCACTCCCCTCTGCAACCCCCCGCTCACCCACAGCGCACCCGAGTACTTTTCACCCGAGTAGTGAAGTACTCGAAAATCGCGGTGCTCGATTGCAAAATCGCCCTTACCGAGTAAGTTCGCTCATCTTTAATAGTATTAAAATAAAAAAAATATTCTCCTTAGTATAAAATATTAATTTTTAAATTCAGAAAGCTAAAATCTGAAATAAAACTATTTAAAATGCAAACCATTTTAAAAACATCTTCCCTTCCTTGGTTGGCTGATTTCCCCTTCATTGGTTGGCTGTGGTAGACCACAGTGTTGAAACTGTAATATGATTTCTCATAAAATGAAGAGTTTTTCCATCACTATAGTAGCGCCTTTTGTATTTTTTATTGCAGTTTTTGTTCAAGCCATTCCAGTTTTTGTCCAACTGCCATGAGAACCTATTGGTACCTTGCAACCACATTGTAGGGTGCCGGTGGTTGACAGGCCCCTTTACCTGTCTTTTGCATACATGCTGCAGTTGCTATTGCTTGTGGCAAGTATGGGGTTAAACCACCAATATCTGAAGTTTCTCCATTCCTGTCTGTTAGAGCAGGAGCCTGGCTGTCAATAGTCAGCCAAGTCATTGCCTTAAATAGATGTATGAACAGATTTAAAGTCCACTAGTGACCACCGTAAAGAAGGTGTATTGGCAGTCACTAAGGGGTTAATTTGGAATTTAGATTGTGAGCCCCAATGGGGACAGAGCTCAATGTCAGTGATGACTGAGGATTATGTATGTGCTATATAACTAAGCAAAAATATAAATACATGAAATTATGTGCAGATACACTTTTTAGTGCACTTTTGCAACAATGTCCGCCACAGGTTTGTACAGCCGCTAACAGTTGTTGTTTCCATCATATCTTTATCATCTTCTCCAGAGATAAAGCAATGACGGATTCAGACCAGCATGCCAAAGAGAGGAGCGCAATAGAAAAATGCTGCACTTTGTTCTTTCACTTCACGGCTCATTTCCATTGTGACATGTGAAGAGGATGTGTAACAGTAAACAATGTCGGATCTACAGGCAGCGAGCTATAGACCAGGAGGAGCTGAGCAGATATATATATATATATATATATATAGTTTTATGGGGAAATCAGAAGGTGCTGTAAATCACTGCTCCCCGAGGGCTTCCCAATATAATGAGCTCTCTCCCTCGATGATTGACGGGACGTCCTGTGTGAACATGAATACATGGCTGTCCTCTCTACTTGCTAATAGGATTTTACATGTTTGAGGCCGCATTCCCACACAACAAAAAATGCTTACAGCTGTAACTCCGCCTAGCCACGGCTTCCAATAGCCACCCAGTCTTGCTGATATCATCGTCAATATCGTGCAGCCATCACAACTGGATGTGGTTCCAGCAGCAAGCAGTTTTTGCTGTCTGGGAACGCAGCCTAAGTAATCTTTTCTCAATTGCCCATGTGTGATATATTTCCCTAAGGGCTCCTACCCACTTGCGTTTTTTTTAACACAAATGTCAGTTGGACTTCCTAATGTTGTCATCTCCGGCGTGTCTTCTAGCAGGCCCCCGGCACTCTTCTTCAGCTTCTCTTCTGACATCGTATTGAAAAATCCCCGCCTCCTGAAAGCACTGTCTCTGATTGGCTGGCAGGAAATGCAGACTCCTATGCTGAGCTATTGCAGAGAATGGCACTATCTCGCAACAATAGTATAGGAACACTCACGACAAGACAGTGTGCAATCGCTCAGCATACCCTGCTAGGCAGTGAATGCTGCGTCACTAATGACGTAAAACGAAAAAAAGGTTTGGTACCATGTTAGCCGGTAGAGCAATGTGTGATCGTTCTCAATGAGCCAAAACAAGTAATCTTGTAGATATGATACCTTTTAATGGCTAACAAAAATACATGATGTTACAGCAAGTTTTCAGGGATATCTCGCCCCCTTCATCAGGGTAATGAATAAAACTAGCTTGGATGGCACATAATTATAACATACAGAAACAGAGGAGAGGGGAACACGCTCTTTTTGATCTAAATAAATGTTCACACACAGAAATTTGGGACTGTTTTGCACTCAAAACTTAAAACAACAGACAAACTGAGCGGAGACATAAATCCCTAATCAGTCCACTGAGCTCAGGACAGTTTTATGATGTGTCTTATCTCTCCTTCAACCTGCACATGGAAGGAGATGCAGCACCATTTATTAGATGGCAACATTATTACAAGTCAAGTTTTGAATTTTTATGAAGTTTTAAAAGAAAAAAATAAATAATTATGATTGGGAAGAGGACGTCCCTCTTGACCTCTTTCAGACCTTTCATATTTTCCACTTATGTAAGAATCCCGGGCTGTGGTTCATTTCATCCTTGAGGGTTTTTTTTCTTTCTTTAAAACTTCATAAAAATTCAGAACTTGACTTGTAACAGCCGGCTCCCGCTAATGGATAGCGCAAGATCTCTTATGATCTTGCGCTGTCCTCAGGGCATACATTTTGTACACTAAGTACCTCTATGCCAGGACGTACAGTTAAGCCCTGTAGCGGGAAGGTGTTAGGGACAATCATATCTTTTAACTTTATAATGTCACGTCCACCGGTGACATTAGAAATGTCATGACGCAGGGTGACATTCACACAGACCGCAAAAAGTATACACCAAAACTACGCTGGACAGTGAACACCACTGTAGGAACTAAAGATGGAAAAACCTGTTCCTTACCTAATAGGGAAGCGAGTAACCCCTGCCTACAAGCAGAGTAATTGTCCTGATAAGGACAGCCCCGATGTCTTCTCCTGGGCCCTGACTATCCTTTGCAGGAGCCCCTGGAAAGCTGCACTGACACAGCAAAACAAAATACTAAAGGTAACAAAAAACAGCAGAAATGATCACTAGAACTTATCTGAATATGGAAGTACTTCACCCAGCCTAGAGTCACCAACCTACTTCAATCTCTCCTCTAAAGAACTGAAATCAACAGCAAGGGAAAGAGGGCATGATAGGAATATAAAGCTCTCTACACCTGCTGATAGGTAGAGCAGCTAGAGAACCACACCCCCAAACCTTCTCTCAGGTATGCAGCAATATTTGCACAACATGCATTAACCCTTGTCCTGCGTAGTAACTGAATGACGCGACATATACACATCACAACTGCTGCAAAATATCATAATACTCTCAGCTGCTGCCTCCCCCATGCCCCCCCCACCCCTTAAACATGAACGAGATGGATTTCGCATGCGGAATCGGGCTGTGACACCGGCCAGCAACCCCGCATACCTTTTTTTTTTCTGTACTGCGGATGACCGTGGATGTTCACTGTTAGTCATGCACAGTACAGATTAAAAAAATAATAAGTTTCCTGTGCTGTCGCTAGGCGATGACGTGGGTACCCAAAGCCTATCCACAATGTCATTTGCAGATGGGTTACAGATCAGATGGCCTCCAGTGACTTCAATGGAGGCCGTCAGTGCGGAGTCTGCAGCAAAATGGAGCATGCTGTGATTTTTCCTCCTCTTGCGGAAATCGCAATTCATTTCCGCGAGTGTGTAGGAAAAAGCGATTTTTACACACTTTTTAATGCATGACATTTGCTGCGGATCCTCCGTGCGAAGGCCAACCGCTGATTCCACAATTCAAATCCGCCTGTGTGAGACCGGCCTAAGACAGTTTTTATAACAGGGTGGGTATAGATACATTGGCTCAGCTATATGTATAGAAGTATGGCTCAAAATAATGCAGTCATTAAATAATGGTCATATACCAATTCTACACTATGATGGTGATTACAGCTCAGTTATCTATCTATCTGAGAAAATGAACTTTTGTATTGTTAGATACCCTGTGGACAGGAGGCTATATGTTCTCAGCAATTATTTTCCATTTCTAAAAAATCACGTTTAACCCCTTAGTGACGGCGCTATCGTAAAACTACGTCCTGCTGTTGCAGGACGTGTATGGAGGGAGGTAGCGCCGCTATCTCCCTCCATACAGCGCGGGCATCAGCTGTTTATTACAGCTGACACCCGCGGGCAATAGCCGCGCTCGGCCGTTCGCGGCTATTAACCCTTTAAATTCCGCTGTCAATTCTGACAGCGGCATTTAAATCCTCCGAATGCTGTTCGGGGGTCCCGCACGGCCCCCCCGCGGTGAGATCGGGGGAGCAGTGCAGGTGTCATGGCAGCCGGGGGCCTAATGAATGGCCCCAGGGCTGCCTTAACAGACTGCCTATCAAGACATCCACACAGGGTGGCTTGAAAGACTGCCTGTCAAAAAGCAGTATGACATAATGCTATAGCATTACGTCATACTGCAGGAGCGATCAAAGCATCGCATGTTAAAGTCCCCCAGGGGGACTTCAAAGTAAAGTAAAAAAAATAATCAATAAAGTTTTTTTAATTGTTAAAAAAAAAAAAGTTTAAATCACCCCCCTTTTGCCATATCAATTATTAAAAAATCTAAATCCTAAAATAAAAATATGTATTTGATATCGCTGCGTCCGCAAAAGTCCGATCTACCAAAGTAGTGCATTATTTTTTCTGCACGGTGAACGTCGTCCGAAAAAAAAAATAAAGAACGCCAGAAATGCATTTTTTTAGTTACCCTGTCTCCCAGAAAAAACGCAATAAAAAGCGATCAAAAAGTCGTATGTATTCCAAATTGATACTATCGGAAACTACAGGACATCCCGCAAAAAATGATCCCTTGCTCAACTACGTCGACAGAAAAATAAAAAAGTTATCGCGCGCACAAAATGACCGCAGAAAATAATTGAAAAAAATTAAATATCTTAAAAAAAAATACAAGTACTACAGCAAAAACAATACTATATAAGTTTGGTATCGTAGCAATCGTACTGACCCATAGAATAAAAATATCAGGTCGTTTTTGTTGCAGTTTGTGTGCCGTAGAAACAGGACGCACCGAAATATGGTGGAATGTCGTTTTTTTCCCATTTCTCTCCGCTTAGAATTTTAAAAAAGTTTTTCAGTAAATTATATGGTACAATAAATAGTGCCATTGAAAAATACAACTCGTCCTGCAAAAAATAAGCCCTCCTACAGCGACGTCGATGGATAAATAAAGGAGCTAGGATTTTTTAAAAGGGAGTAGGAAAAAACAAAAATGGAAAAAAGCAAAAAAGCTCCGTCACTAAGGGGTTAAAGAGCAAAAAGCGGGTGCTAGGAAAAACCCACCACAACAGTATGTGGCTTTTAGTACTTTACAGCAAGAGGAACTGTGTTCACGTTCATGGAAATGGAACGATATGGGTGCTAAAGTCGAAAAACCCTCAGAGTATGCAGTTGTCGCTACTGAGCCATGGAAAGAAATGAAAAATGTGATTGTTCTCAGCAAGAGAAACCAAGTAATCTTGGAGATATGATACCTTTGAATGACTAACAAAAATGCTTGATGTTGGGGGCGTGGCCTAGCCAACAGCGGGAGCAGGCGCCATTTTAGAGGCTCCTGGGTGTGCAGCGCTTCTGAGGGACATCCCGCCGACACGAGGCCCCATCCGGGGATAAAAATAGCACCGCTGGCACCGCGCTCTTGAGAGCTTTAAAAAGAGACCCCTCCGGGCCTCCTAGCGGCATTTACACCGCCGCGGCCTACATCACAAGGCGGATCCCCGAGCTAAATTTGCCGGCCCCAGCCGACCGGAAGTTGCGGCGGCGGCCGGATCGCGGCAAAAAACGGCCACTGAGTCACTCACCAGCCTGTGGCTCTACCCGGCCAGGCGACAGAGGCACCCAGAACGCTCCTGCAGGAGAGGGAGAGGAGACAGCAGCACCAGAGGAGAGAGACCCCGGACGAAACGGAGACCGGGGGGCGAGTGGCAGCCCAGATCCTGGAGAGGCTGAGGTGGAGGAACCGGCAGTGAGTACGAGAGATCGCTGTGAACTCAATCACACGGCTCATCAAGATAAGCAGAACCCCTGAAAGCCTCCTGAAGGCCCTCCTGTTGGGGTTCCTCTTTCCTGCGCAACCCCCTCCCCCCCCCCCCCCCGCCATTCTGCCTTCTCTCCCCCACCTCGAGCTCCCCAGCAAAATAGGGAGAAGAAGAGGGAGCAAGACAAAGAGACCCACAAAGAGACCCACATAATAAGCCCCCCAGAGCTGGTCAGCACAACTGAGAGGCTGAAAACAGAAGAAGAGCTCTGCTCTAATTTTTCCTGAACCGGTAAATCCAGTTCTAATATATAACAATTTTTCTTTTCTCCAAGAGATGGGGAACATCACCTAATACCCGAAAAGACACTGCAAAATTCTCGAACCCACCTAAAGGAGTAAAGGAGTAAGCAAGTGTATTGTCTTAATTTTTTCTTAAATTTTTATGGAACTGCAGAACAAGTTCTGAACGTTGATAACACTCTACAACATTAAGTCTCCCACTTAGGGGGGGGGGCGGAGCCTGACTGCGGAGCAACATGGCCGCTTGAGACCGGAGCTCCCACAGTACAGCGCTCACAGAGGTCTCCCAGCACCATTTACAGCCGCTACAATGAGAAGAGCAGTGAAGGACAGAGGAGGGGAACTACCCTGCACACCGAAAACCTCCAAAAGCCAGACGGGCATGCAGCGGTACCTTAAAGAACGGAGCTCCCGCTCCCCGCACCCGTCCCCCAAGATAGCGCCGGCTCAGGGAGCTGCAACTAACTACAGTAAGGAGGGGGAGGGAGAGCTCTCTTCAGATGAGGAGGACACAGAAATGGTGTCAAAAGGCTTCATGAAGGAGCTGATTATGAATGCCCTGACTCCCATCACAGCAGATTTAGCAGAAATAAAGGAGGACTTTAAATACATGGGCCGCAGAATAGAAGATATAGAAACTGCTTCTGCTTCCATCACCTCCCATGCCCTAGCTGTAGCCAGCATATTGAAAGAGCAACATGAACACCTCAATCGTGCCCTTATCCTCCAAGAAGATTTAGAAAACCGGAATCGGAGGTGTAATTTGCGTCTTAAGGGCCTCCCGGAATCCTGGGCTGCAGAATCCCTCCGTAAGGTTACTGCGGAAATTTTTGAACAGCTCCTGGGAGCAGAAAGAGCAGTCTCAATAACCGTGGAAAGGGTCCATAGAGCTCTCAGACCGCCACCTACCCCGACAGACCCGCCGCGCGATGTTGTTTGCAAATTGCTATCGTTCCAGGACACTTCTGCTATATTAAAAGCAGCAAGAGTATGCAAAGAACTCACCTACGGGGGCTCTCCCATTCAGATTTTTCAAGATCTCTCGCCGGCTACTCTTGCGAAGAGACGTATCCTGCGCCCTCTTCTAGAAGCACTAAGGGCAAGAGATATACGCTACGCCTGGCTTTTCCCTTTCGGCATTAGCATCTTCTATAAGAATCGCAGACTCATGGTCCACTCTCCAGAGGATCTCCACAACTGCTGGGAACACTTGGAGATGGACCCAATTGAGCTGCCTTGTTGGCTCCCCCTTCCGGAGTTCCCGAAACTACCGAAGCTGACCCCTCCTGAGGCCTGGCAAGTGGCGGGTAACTTCAAATCCCCGAAAGGGAAGAAGAAAAAGGCTAAGGACTCTGTGGTCAACTCTGACACTTGAGTCTGTGTTGACTCCTTTTTTCCCATGTTTGGTATCCCGTGAGTTCCCTCCACGGGCCTTGCTTAAAGTGCCGTGAAAAGGACTTTTATTCTATTAAGTCAGTATCACGCCACGTATAGTCTCCCCCAGGAGGATCCACTCGCCATCCTGGTCTCCTAGGGGGATACGGTCCCTTCTGCTCAGTTACATTTGAATGGTTGTTCGCGAGTAGTAAAACCACTACTCTGATTGTTGTTCTATTATGTTCCCCCCAGTGAGGGGGTTTTCCCTCTCAGTGGCTGTTACATATTTTTCTTTTTATAATTTTGAGACCTAGTGAGTGTCTGGCTGGTCGGGCTGGTCACATAGTCCTCTGTCCTCTTTTCCCAGAGCACAGACGACTCGCTCCCACTTAGCACCGAGCCTAAACCTTTTGGACTCGGGGATGCTAACCCACTTCGGTTACTCGTTAGTAACTGCTGTTTGTTTATTGTTTGTCTGTACTCTTCCCTTACTGTAAACTCCCTTCCTGCCCTCCTCTCCCTTACTCCACCCCCTAACTTATCCAAACTCCCAGTCAGATCACTCTACACCCCCTTCCTGGGAGAGAAGAGCTAGGCTTTTTAGGATAAGCTTAACCTCGTTGTATAACATCTGCTTCTTTCCTTCCCGACAAAGAGAGGAAAGGTCTACCATCCCCAAGGTTGAGACATGGATGATCTCCTACGTATCACGACGCTCAACGTTAATGGCTTGAATACTCCTCAGAAGAGGCATCATGTAGCTCTCCTACTAAAGAGGTACGGGTCGGGCATGGTCTTTCTGCAGGAGACCCACTTCAGGGGCGACAGATGCCTGGCTCTCCCAGGTAAGCAATATCCACTCGCATTCCACAACTCACATCCATCTTCTGCCTCAAATGGGGTCTCCATCTTGCTCCACAAATCCCTCAATTTCACCTGTGAGGCACGCCACTCAGACGAGGAGGGCAGGGTTCTCCTCTTGAGAGGTCTTTTAAATAATACCAAGGTAACCCTCGCGAATTTATACACTCCGAATACTGATCAGGTGACCTGGCTTGTCAAACAGTTAGAGGTCCTCAAACTCTTTGCGGATGGCCAGATCATCCTAGGGGGAGATTTTAATCTCACTCTCTCCCCTATAGTGGACTCCTCAACAGGAAAGTCACGTATACCCCAAAAGAAATTAGCCAAACTGATTCGTACCCTAGCGGAGATGAATTTGATAGATAGCTGGAGATACTGGAACCCGACTAAAAGGGACTACACCTTCCTCTCGCAGGTCCACTCCTCCTTCCAGCGCCTTGACTATGTCTTCGTATCATCCTCCCTCCTCCAGCAGGTAGAGAGAGCCCTGATTGACTCAATATTAGTCACTGACCATGCCCCGGTACACCTAGACCTTCGCCTGCCAACTGCCTCCCCCCGGGAGTGGAGGTGGAGACTCAACCCCTCCCTTCTCGATCAAGAGGAGGAAAGAACGCGACTAAAAAATATGATGGAAGAATTCTTCCAGTTAAACAAGTCGGACGACCTGTCTGTCCCACTTATATGGGAGACCCACAAGGCCTTTATCAGGGGGCTCTTGATCGCAGCAGGGACAAGAGCAAAGAGAAAACAGCAAATAGAAATTGACAATAAACTGGCCCAAATCTCTAAACTCAAACGCGCGACGAAACAAACTCTTAGTAAGTCCTCCTCTGAGGAACTAGCTTCCCGCAGAAGAGAACTTAAACTCATCCTTGAGGCGAAATACAATAAGAAGCACCTGTACCTTAGACATGTCAATTATGCTCAGGGGAACAGGGGAAGCAAATATACCTCCGCGCTCCTAAAGAAAGCACGTACGAGAAACCTTATAAAGTCCATCAAAACGACAACGGGTCAGACGGTCTCCGCTACTCCCGAAATCGCTAGGGAATTTCAAAGTTTTTACTCCAATCTTTATAACCTAAGAGACCCTCTCTCTCCAGAGTCCACCCTAGATTTTAAGGCAAGGATAGACTCTTTTCTTGAAGAACTCAGCCTACCCAAAATAAAAGAGGAGGACTCGATTGACCTGCTAACCCCTATCACTGCCCAAGAAGTCGAAGAACTGATAAACTCCTCCCCACCGGGTAAAAGCCCTGGCCCTGACGGCCTGCCTCTTAGTTACTACAAGGCCTTCAAATCCACACTTATACCTAAACTAACCGAACTATTTAACTGCTTGTTGAACGGTACTCCTCTACCTAAGCAGGCGCAAGAGGCGCATATCACCTTAGTATATAAGGAGAACAAAGATCCTGAATCTTGCGGGAGCTACCGCCCTATCTCCCTCATCAATTTTGATATAAAACTTTGGGCCAAAATACTTACCAAGCGACTTGAAAAGTACATCACGAATCTGATAAATCCCGAACAAGCCGGATTTGTTAAGGGCAGAGAAGGTAGAGATAACTGCCTTAGACTGCTCCATGCGGCCAGTTATTCCCAAACTTACAACATCCCACTCGCTTTTATCGGCACAGATGCCGAAAAGGCATTCGACCGGGTCGACTGGACCTACATGGAGCAGGTCCTAAAGCACTACAACATCCCTCCCAAATTTATAGCAGCAATTTTCTCCTTATATGCGACGCCCTACGCTCGACTCAAAGTTAATGACTCTCTTTCCCCTCCGTTCAATATAAATAACGGTACAAGGCAGGGCTGCCCCCTTTCCCCTACTTTATTCATCTTGGCACTTGAACCTTTTCTTACAGAAAGTAAGGTTAGACCCTTTGATACAAGGCCTGAATGTCGGTAGGGAGAAGCTCTCTTCTACTGCCTACGCTGACGACATCATCTTTCTTATTACTAACCCGGAGACGGGCCTCCCCCGCCTAGTCTCGCTGCTGGAGGACTTCGGTGCACTCTCCAATTTTAAAATCAACCTAGCCAAATCAATCGCCTTAAACATATCCATCCCCCCTAACCGTTTTAGGGACATTAAAAATAATTCCCCCTTCATTTGGACGGATTCAACAATCGACTTCTTGGGCATAAAGCTCACCAAAAAATCCGAGGACCTATACTCTACTAACTTCCTCCCGCTTCTGCCCAAAATAAAAAAATTGTTGAGAGCCTACGATAAGCCCTTCATATCCTGGTTGGGAAGAAAAAATATATTAAAATCATATGTTATTCCCATCATCCTCTATAAAATCAGGCTTCTACCAATTTTTATCCCCTCCAGTTTTTTCAAAACTCTCCGTTCAATCTTCTCCAGGTACATCTGGAGGGGAAAGAGGCCTAGGCTGGCCCATAGCATGTTGATCAGGAGGCGCTCGGAGGGGGGAGTGGACCTACCATGCCCAAGAGAGTTCTACTTGGCTGCCCATCTAGACCACTAGATGGAACTAGCATGCCCCTGCAGGGACCCCATGATTCAGCTTCTTGCCAGAGGGGCCTACGGCCCGACCCTAGACGCGGACCTTTGGTTCCGGGGGGGGCAGAGGAGGAGGAACCCGCTCCTAAGGGGGACTCTTGAGACCTGGTCTACTTTGGGGAACACTCTGGCTCCTAGCCCCTCACCATACACGCCGCTATCTGCACTATACAGATATATGGCTATTACGTTAGATCCCTGTTCAGTGAGAGTATGGAAGCTCCTAGAAAACAAAAACTTTCAGGATGTGATCTCTATAGCACATCAGGCTCCCTTATCCTCCCTGGAGGATATCTTCCCTAATTGCTCAACCCCGCTCCTATTATCCACACACCTGTTAAAAATCATAAACGGATTCTTAAGAAGACATAGGGATGTCAGGCCCCCTACCCCTTTCGAGACGGCGCTGAAAGGATCTAATCTGGCTACCAGAAAAGTCTCCTACATACGCAAACATTTTATTGCCCCCCCGAGGGAGACGAAACCTGCCTTTCTTGTCTCATGGGAAAGGGAGCTCGGGATATCCCTAACTCCTAGCGAGAGTAAACTCATATTGAAGACTGCTTTTGGACTCTCCCCATGCGTCACCTCCCAGGAAGCGCATTATAAACTTCTGGCAAGATGGTATAGAACCCCCCAATGGCTGGCTGACCATAAACTACTGGCCCAGGATTGTTGTTGGAGATGCGAGTTGGATACTGGTTCATACCTACATATATGGTGGGAGTGCCCCCTCATTACTTCCTTTTGGAGGGAACTAGAGGGGATCCTAAAGCAGATGTTGCCGAGTCTGACGCTCTCCCCTGAGGTGGTTCTCCTGTGGAGGCCGTCCCCGGCCTTTCATCCCCTTAAGCACAAATTGGTTGCTTTACTCATTGATACAGCTAAGGCTCTTATCCCCACGTTGTGGAAACAGAAAAATCCCCCTTCAATTGAGCTTTGGAGAGACAGAGTGAACCTCCTTGCCAATTTAGAGGAGTTATCGAGCTGGACCAAGGGCACACACGATAAGTTTATTGAGACATGGTCCCCCTGGAGGGCAGTGGTGTGGAAACCTGGTGACTAGGTGGAGTGGGCCTTTATCCCCTTTCCCTCCCCCCCCCCTTTTTTCTTCCAACCTTTCCGTGCCTTACACCCCCCCCCCCCCCCCGTCTACCTACCCCGCTGTTCGTTCCGTGTTAGTTAGTTCTGCATTTTGTTAAAAGGTAGTGGAGACCAACATACGTAGCTTCCTGCATTATAGTAGGAAATACCTCCACAGCTCACAAGCACCGCTCCGGTTCATTTTGTTTGGACGGTTCAGAGTCGGCCTGAAAAGTTTCTTTTAGTTATCAGGGCATATTTTGTAAGGCTGTCATGCACGTTGTCTTCGGAGTCTAGAACTCCATTGTATTGTATTGTATTATGAGTATATTTTGTCAAAAAACTCAAATAAATATTGATTTAAAAAAAAAATACTTGATGTTATAGCAGGCTTTCAAACCTCTCAGGGTTCTTCCTCAGGCATAATGAAATAGATCCAAAGAGGCATGCATATATATACACCCATACATATGACAAGGCACAGACATGGATGTGATTAATTTGCACTTCAAAGAATACAACAACAGGATGAGTATAGAAATAAAAAAATACTTAGTCACTGAAAACGTGGTTTTATGATCCCTGAATTAGTGTTAGGGGGTCACCAGATCAGCAGTGTTATCTGTGCTATAGATTTCTCATACTTCCCATTAACGCATGAATCCTCTTGAAGAATTTAACCCTCTATTGAAAGTGTCAAAAGCTCTTATGAATTTGTACTCCCAAATTCTTCTATGGCTTTGTGATTTGAAATTGCCTTTAAGTATAATACCTTTAATGTGTTCTGTGTTGTGTCCATGTCTAGAATAGTGCTCCACCACAGGTAATTCTGTCTTTCTCTCTTTAATCATACGGCAATGATTTTTGTCCTATTTCTTCAACATAAAACCCCCAACAGGACATTTACTGCACAGGATCAGGTACACATCAGACGTGTGAATGTCCCTGGGATCTTATAGTCCTGTTATGTGTTGGGGATTTGTATCCTGTCCGTGGTCCTTACATATGAGCATGTCCTGCAGCTCCTTACATTACAGGGATAAGTTCCTTTTTGTGTGTCAGAGGGCAATGTACTTCTGATTATAAAGTTCCTCAGATTTGGGGGTTGACTGTAACACAGAAGGGGAGGGTCTGGGAATATGGTTTTCAGATGGTCATCCTTGTGTAGGGTATGGTAGAGTTTCTTTGCAGTCTTCCTTAGTACCTCTAGCTGTGAATTGTAGGTCACTACTAGAGGTACACGATAGTTTTCTTCCTTCTCTGTGTATTGGAGTAGTTGATTTTGGAGGTGCAAATGAGAAAATAGATGTGCACCCGATATACCTCTGCTCAAAGACATGACAAAAAATGTGTGAATTGCCAGTGAATGGAAACCCACTATTGCTGAATTTGGATTCTAACTGGGAGGTCTCAGGAATCCTGCAAGAGATACTGCTGTGCACCATGTCTGCTCCTGACACCTGTAAGGATTTATTCAGACTGGTAAGTACAAGTTTCTAATGTCTGTTGTGACTGTACAACATGGACTTAAAAAGTCTGCTGGCCAAATGCTAAAAATGTGTTGCATGCGTTATTGTCTGATGAACATGACACACTACTTATAGGATAAAGTTAGTGTAATTTCAGGTTGTGTACAGAAATTGCCTGTAGTCTGTGTCGCACAGTCTGCACAGGGGAATGTAGAGTGTGAACTGCTTGCTACAGAAATTGCAACCAAAACACGAGGGGATTAACTCAAGTGTGCCCCTAGTGGTAGTGGTTAAAATGGAAAGTGTATCACACATGATATGTGTACTATGGTTAATAGTACATGATCCAGAGAAATGCGTTGTCAGTACAGTTGCCTGTGAAACTAATGTGGTTGCTAGTGGCAACCAAGTGCCTGCTACACTACAGATAGCAGAAAGACAGAAGAAAAATAAAAATAAGGCTACTTCTCTGAGGATTGAAGATGAAGTCACAGAAGACTATGGTGTCCACTGTAGCAAGGAAGGTGAACAGTAGTACAGGGATCTTTAGGAGAAACTTATACAAATGAAATGGAGATTCTTTTGAAGGCCAATGTTAAAGCAGAAGAGTCTCATGCTGTAAATAGAAAGTATCAGAGACATTTGGCAGAAGAAGCTGCCTGATTGTATGTTTTTGCAAGAGATGACAAGATGCAACGGCTACTGGGGAAAGAAGCAGGAAGGATCCTGAAGGAAAAACTGTCTGTCATCAATGAGGCCACTAAGATGAAGACAGGGGATGAGTTTACTGCTGCAGAATTTGGCAAAGAACAAGCATAGCGAGGAAGAGATGAACCTGCAGGTGATATCACAAATGGCAGTTATAAAGGCTGCATCCAGCGGGCAGTAATCAGCTTCTGCACCTGATACCATGCTCTCTGAATGCCCAAAGAGTATGCCCATCAATAATACCCAGTATACAAGTTTTGGGATTAAGATAGATAGATCAATATATTTTTTTAATTATACCAAGTACCCCATGCCAAGATTCACGGGAGGGGGAGGCACTGCAGAACAGAGGATAGGGTGAGAAAGAAAATAGGTTCACCAGAATCCATGTCATCTAAACTATAGCCACCCTAACTTAGTTTATGATGCTTATAGTTGGTGACAGGTTCCCTCTAATCAACATGATTACCATCTAGTTTCTACAGGTGTTGTCACCTGTAGAAGATCTGTCACACAGCCCTCTGAATAGCAAAGCTGCCTGGTCATGATTACCATCTAGCTTCTATAGGTGTTCCCATATAGCATTCCCAGACTCCTGAATAGCAAAGCTGCCTGGTTCTGTAGTCACACATCTCATTTGGCCTTATCACTGTATATTTAGGAAAATTTGCCACTCAGGAGTCATTAATGCAAAAATACCTGTTACAGCCCTAGTCATTAACGCAGCAATATCTGATGGAATTATTACATATTCTTATCTCAATAGGCATCAATGAAAGAAATGAAAAGAGGCATCCCATGCTTCTAACTATGCATTATACATATAGAACATAATGGGGCGGTGTACAGTAAAGGCTGACTAGCTGTTCAGAAACTCTGCGCTCAAGAATGTCTTTAGGGCTTTTCGTCTAGTCAGTGTGAAACCTGAGCTATAGTATAATGACCTAAACACTTGCTGTGGTGTGGGGGGATTTGTGGACAGGCTTCCAGTTCTCATGGAGAAGCAGAGGATTGTGTTATATACAGTACTGGGCCTGGGGGAACACAAGGACAACGATCCAGATACTCTGCTATTCCAATACAGGCAGGCACAAAGTTAGGGACTCGGGTTGAGATGCATTGCTGCTGAGTGTAAGTTATGGTGCTTGTTGAGTCCAGGAGCCTCTTTTCATACTCGCCCAATTCTGCGGTGTACTCGGGGAAGTCAGCATCCGCACACCTAGCTTGACTCTTTTTAGAAGGCTGTGCGTGCACACTCCCAAAGAGATGTTGTTTTTTCATTAGGGCTGCGTACCCACGGGCGATTGTTCATTGCATTTCCCACATAGCGTTGCTATGGAAAGCGCAGGCGTTCACGAGCGGAGAATCATAGCGATTCTCCGCGGTGAACTTATCTGTCAGATAGGCTCACCGCAGAGAACTGAGAGCTCTTCCTCGCGGCGCAATATCGCTGGCGATATTCCGCAACAGCCGTGGTCAGGGGGCCTAAATCAGATCATTTTCATTGAAGTTATATTTTTGGATATAATTATGCCTTAATTTCTACACATTTATACATGCATAAGCATAATATACTTAAAATTTATCATTACCCCACCCAACTAAAAGCAATTAATTATAACTAATTTTAAACAAATCATAATCTCCCCATTCCCCTAAAATAATATTTAGACACACACAAAAAGAAAAAAAAATAAACCTAACTCTTCTCCAACTTCTCAAATCTCTCTCTCTCTAAATACTATCATCTTTTCTACAATACATCAATGCAACCAGCACTCAATATGAACTATTATATATATCAGACGATCTTCCTCATGTTTTCTCAAAAGTAATGCCCATCTACACTAGACGAACAGTTGGGCAAACGATGCAGACACGCGTCCCAGTGAAGCTTGCTCCTGCGCTGTTATACAGGAGCAAGCATTGCTGGCATCACTAAAAGCGCTGCTGGCATGGAGGCGGAGCGAAGGGAGAGCACTATCCCCTTGCCTGCCTCCATTCACTGTAAGTAGGCAGTCGTTCAGAACTGAACAACTGCTGTTTACACTGAACGGCTAGTCCAGGTTTCTGCATGTAGAAGCTGAACGACTGAACAACTCTTGCTCAGTCGTTCAGTCTCTGCATGCATTTACACGGGATGATAATCATTCAAATGATTATCATTCAAACTCCCGCAGCAGCATGGGTATTTGAACAACTCTGAATGATAATCGTCCTGTGTAAAAGGGCCTTAAGGCCTCCTTCCCACGAACGGATTTACGCCGCGTAAATTCGCGGCAAAAATCCGCTGCGTGGCCCCCTGCTATTAGGTTCTATTGAACCTAATAGCACAATGCTCACGATGCGTAATTCCACCGCGGAATTACGCACCGCGATTTCTCCCGTCCTCACCCGCAGCATGCTCTATTTGCTGCGGGTGAGGACGGGCTGTACGCGCTGACGGCTTCCATTGCAGTCAATGGAAGCCGTCCGTTCACGCTATCTCCCGCTGTAACCAGTATATGTAAAATGTATATGTTCCAAAAACATTACCCCTCTTTTTTCCCACTGTGAAAATCCCTCCAACTTAAAACTCTGGCAAATTCAAAGCTATTGAGTTGCAAAATATGCTTAAAGGGGTTGTCTCGCGGCAAACATCAAAATTTTACATTAGCCCATTCCCCCTGTCACCCCCCTGGCATAAAATAGCATTTTAAAGCGGTTTTTAAACCGCTTGCTACTCACCGATGTGATGAAAGATGAACTTATAAAATTCTTCTCCCAAGATGGCCCCCGGTCCTTTCCCAGGGATGCACTGCGGTTTTCTCCCATGGTGCACCGCGGGTCTTCTCCCATGGTGCACCATGGGCTCCGTGCATTCCATTGCTGATTCCAGCCTCCTGATTGGCTGGAATCGGCACGCGTGACGGGGCGGAGCTACGCGATGATGCGTAGAAGGGGGCGGAGCCAGAACGCCGCTCGTGCCCGGACCGTCCAGAAGGGAGAAGACCCTTCTGCGCAAGCGCGTCTAAAAAAGCTAGAAGACCCCAAAATTAGACGGAGCCATGGAGACGGGGACGCCAGCACCGGAGGAGGTAAGTGAATAACTTCTGTATGGCTCATATTTAATGCACGATGTATATTACAAAGTGCATTAATATGGCCATACAGAAGTGTATAACCCCACTGTCTTTCGTGAGACAACCCCTTTAAGAGCTAATGCCCACGGCCGTATTTCTTCCTAATAGATCAATGTTCACGCAGCGGAATTCCACATTGTAAAAGAAACTGCGGCATGCTCTAATTTCCGCTGGAATATGCGCGGCCGGCTGCCATTGCAATTTGCATTTGTAATTGCCAACCCTCCAGACCGTTTATCCCTTTGAAGGGTCTCTAACTTCATTCTAGTAGATTTTGTATTTCATAATAAAATCCTAAATATCATATGGAGCCTAAAAAAATATTATGCTGGAATCCAAACTAGAGCGTTTTGAAGTATATAGAGGATATGTGATATCGAAACTATTTTAATTAGATTTACCCTGCCAATTATTGAGAATGGGAGACGATTGACCTTATCATGAATCTTTGATACCATTGGAAGAAAACTGGTTCCTATAGAGATGAATGGGAATACACTTGCGCAGCCTTCTGAAAAGAGTCATGCTTGCTGTGCGCACGCTGACTTCCCTGGGGAACACTGCAGGAACAGGGGACCAGATATGTATGAAAAGAGGCTCACTGGAATCCATGTCACCTAAACTATAAGCACCCTAATTTAGTTCATGATGCTTATAGTTGGTGACAGGTTCCCTCTAATCAACACGATTACCATCTAGTTTCTACAGGTGTTGTCACCTGTAGAAGAACTGTCACACGGCCCTCTGCATAGCAAAGCTGCCTGGTTATGATTACCATCTAGCTTCTACAAGTGTTGCCATTTAGCTTTCCCAGACTCCTGAATAGCAAAGCTGCCCGATTCTGTAGTCACACATCTCATTTGGCCTTATTACTGTATATTTGCCATATATATATTTATACATACATATATATACACATATATTTGCAAGATTTGCCACTCAGGAGTCATTAATGCAAAAATACCTGTTACAGCCCTAGTCATTAACACAGCAATATCTGATGGAATTATTACATACATTTAGAAAAATGGATATTCATATCTCAATAGGCATCGAAAGAAATGAAAAGAGGCATCCCATGCTTCTACTATGCATTATACACATAGAACATAATGGGGGACGTACAGTAAAGGCTGACTAGATGTTCAGAAACTCTGCGCTCAAGAATGTCTTTAGGGCTTTTCGTCTAGTCAGTGTGAAACCTGAGTTATAGCATAATGACCTAAACACTTGCTGTGGTGTGGGGGGATTTGTAGACAGGCTTCCAGTTCTCATGGAGAAGCAGAGGATTGTGTTATATACAGTACTGGGCCTGGGGGAACACAAGGACAACTATCCAGATACTCTGCTACCCTGTTTCCCTGAAAATAAGACATACCCTGAAAATAAGACATAGCATGATTTTCCATAATTTTTGAGGATGCAAAATGATTTTTCAGGCTTTTTGAGGATGCTTGAAATATAAGCCCTACTCCAAAATTAAGCCCTGCTAACAGTTAATTAAAAAGGTCAATTTAAATAGTGTCCAGGCAGCTATACATGTAAAAAAGTTAAACCTTCTTGAACAAAAATTAATATAAGACACTGTCTTATTTTCGGGGAAACACGGTAGTTCATTACAGGCAGCCACAAAGTTAGGGACTCGGGTTGAGATGCATTGCTGCTGAGTGTGGTAGACCATCCTAGAGGCTAATGCCTGCCCCATCTGTCTCTCCCATCCTATGGCACTGCCATCCTGCATGACGTGCTCTGTCCACTTTTATCGTATCCCTGGTGTCTGCCCGTAAGACTTGCGCACATTCCTGCCCCCTCTTTAAAAAAAAAAAGAGCCAGCATGCACTCCCTAAACTGTCCCCTCCCATTCCATTCCTGCATCTGCTATATTAGGCATCCACACCTGAGGGTGGATGACTAAGCAATTGTTCCCATTTTAACAAAGCCCCAGTTTATGAATATTCCTGGTCCTGATCATTGCCTGTCTATTGACTATTCTGACTTCTGTGCACCCTTACTTTGGCTCTGTATTCTGGAGTCTGCTATTGCTTGCTGTTTGCCCTGACCTTAGGCTTAGACCTCATCAATGCACCTTTGCTGCCAGCCCTGACTTCAGACAGCATTTTCACTTTAATTTTGTTTAGACCTACAGGTACAGCACTTTGGCCCAGTGCAGCATCAGCAGCCACATTACCAGGCTATCTGTGTATGTAAAGGCTAGTGTACCCTGCAGCAAAGTCAGTATCCCATTAAGTCTGAAAATCTGAGTCCCCCAAGTTCCTCAAATAGCCGAAAGCCAAACCAGTGTGTGGGAAGCCAGAATCACATCTGTCTGCCTGACACTAAGTCCCTGCAGAAAAAAATGACGCACTTATCTGTGTTTTTGCATAAAGTTTCCCTTCTCATGCATTTAAAAAGTCTCACACTTGGTCTGCGGACTCTCCTACATTCAAGTTTCTGGCTCAGGGCATTCCCAGGACTGATCAACTGGTCTCTCTCTTGATGGCATGCAAGCTCAGCCCCCCTCTTCTCCTTCAGAAGCTGTGTGACATAACCATGCCCCCTCAATATTTCACAACTTTCTCTCCATCTATCTCACCCTCTCTCTGAGTAGCTACTGGTCTGTTCCCTATAACTGCTGATAAGAGCATAGAATTCACCCAGAGTGAATTACAACCCTCAGTAATAGTAGCTTTCTCTGCTCTGCTCTTTGTCTTCCTGATCTCCTCCACCCCCGCCAGCAATGTCACTCGGTCCTCTGTAATAGCTCACTGGAAAAGCAGTGAATGCATATTCACTATAGAGCAGCAGGCTAGGGGAAAAGCTGAGAAACATTGGTGTACTCTGGCATCGTTAGCTCTGCCTCCAGTCACTGAGTGGCGATCACTCCTATGTGAAAGCACAGGAGCGATAGTCATTGGGCCAATTTTTGGGATGTGTAAAAGTACCCTTCATGCCCACGGCATTGTCGGATTCCTCCTGCGAAATATCGCAGTGGAATCAGACCCGGCGCCCCCCCATAAACCCTATATTCACCTGTCCGGATCTGCGGCGAGTGTCTTGGCCGACCCTGGGCTCTGACGCGATTTACCGCAATGCTCGCTGCAGAAGTAGACAATGGCTTCTATTGACTGCAATGGAAGTCGTCCATGCGGTTTTCCGCACATATTAGAATATATTGCTATTGTCCCCCGCAAGTTGAAAATCGCAGCTGATTTCCGCTCGTGGGCATGGGAGAATCTTTTATCATAGCATGTCTATAGACGGACATTGCTGCGGAATTGGCCACGAATTCCGCAGCAATAATCCGTCCATGGGCATTGGGCCTTAAACTGAAGACAGCAGAAAAAAAGCTGCTAGAAAAATAGCAGTAAAATGTCCCTGATAATGAGTTCCCCCCCATTGTGCTTCATATATCAGTGCAGCCGGCATTAGGCTACAGATAGTAAGAATCAGTTTACAAGCCATGTGCATTCATGTACTTTGTTCATTTTAACTATTTTTCTTCCAACAACTTAGCAGCTGTAGAGCAGTGAAGTCAAAAGGTATAATATCTACTATATATAATAACTGCAGATCATGTTTTTTTCTGGCACCGTCAATAGAGAAAGTATAAATAATTAAAGGGGTTTTCCAGGGAGAATACTACTGATGACCTATCATCAGGATAGGTTAACAGTAGTTGATCGGCTGGGGCCTGTCGCTCGGGACCCTGACCGATCAGCTGGTTTCAGTAAGAGCCGTGCCTGCAGTTAAAAGCGCCGACCACTACACAGAGGTCGAAGCAGAGACTTCTGCTCCGACCTCTGTGTATTTATGGTGCTGACGGCATGCGCCCAGTCAGCTGATCGGTCGGGGTCTTGAGCAACGGACCCCAGCCAATCAATTATTGATGACCTATCTTAAGAATCGTAGAATGGGTCCAACCCCCTGCTCAGTGCAGGATTCGCTAAATCATCCCAGACAGATATTTGCCCAACCTTTGTTTGAACACTTCCATTGAAGGAGAACTCACCACCTCCCGTGGTAACCTGTTCCACTCATTGATCCCCCTCACTGTCTAATATCTTCTCTGTGTCTCCTCGCTTTCAGTTTCATCCCATTGCTTCTAGTCTTTCTTTGTACAAATGAGAATAGGGATGATCCCTCTGCACTGTGACAGCCCTTCAGATATTTGTAGACAGCTATTAAGTCTCCTCTCAGCCTTCTTTTTTGCAAGCTAAACATTTCCAGATATAAGGTGTGTTATACAGAAATGTTCTCATTCCAGAGCCTCATATCAGGGACCTGTACATTTAATTATTTAAAAGAGAATTCAGACAGGTAATGGGTCCCGGTCAATTAGTTAATGCTCCCTTTTCCTTTTAAGCAAAGCATCGTTCTTTGTTTATTTCAATTAGCACACCAGAGATTGCCAAGTGCTTGAACTCAGCAATCCCCGATGTTCTCATTGAAATGAATGAAGCAGCGGTGCACCTGAGCAACCTCCTCTCTGTTCACCTGTGAGCACATTTTCCCCACAAAAACAAAATGCTCCAGTAACTAAACGTTCCTAAGGCCACTCTTCAAGTAGCTGAAAAAGCTATTCCACCATCTCTAAGTGAGGGTCATACACATTGGATACAAGTAGGTTGCTAGTTGAACAACCCTTGAATGATCCATTGTCTAGTGAACAATCGTTTTGCTGATGCAACCATATACATGCCAGTCACTTTTTGCACCTCACGGAGCACGGGGGCATAGCTTGATGGCAAGAGGTGGGAAGCACCAATTTCACTACAAAGTTGTACATGGCCACGTTTATTAATACTGGCATTTCATATGGCAATCTTAAACCGAAGTCCGTCAGAGTGATAATGTGGTAAATTTATTAAAGTAGCAAGAAGAGAAAAGTTGGAAAATTTTGTGACTTTTTAAAGCCAAAAAATCAGTGCAAACTGGTTAATAAATCCCCAACAGTGTAAAAGAATACTACAATCGCCAAGAAATATGCCAACATTGAATATATGAATTTTGAAATGCATTACTGCTATACTTACTACATATATTAATTTGAGGGTATTAGTGCATGTTTTGATCAAATTTAAAAGGGTATTACAGGCTTTTACAACAGATGACCTATCTCTATCCTCTGGATAGGTCATCAGTAGTTTATCAATAGGGGTTTGCCACACGGGATGCCTGCCGATCGTTGATGGCCGGCGAGCTCTCAGTGTAGTGGGGCCAGTCTTTGTCATCAGTGTTAAGGGAAGGAGTGCACCAGCTGACTTCAATCCAATTGATATTACATTAAAGTGGTTTTTCAGGGACAATACTGATGACCTATCCTCGGGATGGGTCATCAATAGTTGATTGGCTGGGGTCCACCACTCGGTCAGGTGATCAGGTGCCTGCGGTTAGGGCAGCAATACACAGGGGCCAGAGGGATGCAGCGGAAGTCTCCGCGCCGACCTCCGTGTAGTGGCCGGCGCTTGTAACTGCAGGCACAGCTCTCATTGAAATTAACATGAGCTGTACCTGTAGTTACAAGCGCCGGCCACTACACAGAGGTCGGAGCAGAGACTTCCACTGCTTCCACTCCAACCTCTGTGTATTTGCAGTGCTAACAGCAAATCGGTCAGGGACCCTAGCGACGGACCCCAGCTGATCAACTATCGATGACCTATCCTGAGGATAGGTCATCAGTAGTATTCTCGCTGAAAACCCCTTTAATAGTAAATTTGTCTAAATTGATGTGTGCCAAAAAAAGTTGCCACTTACAACAGAATTCTGGTACAACATCAGTAATAAATGTGCCCTGAGGATGTCCGGTAATGAGGAGCAGGAAGTGTAATAGGAGGCAGCACTCCAACTGATTTCAGTAAGAGTGCAGTTGGCTAGTACACTTCCTTCCCTGAGCACTGATGGCGATGTCTGGTCCCGCTGCACTAACAGCAGGCTGAAGATCAGCTGGCCGGTAGGGATCCCGAACAGTGAACCCCTGTCCTGACAGTAGGTCATCAGTTGTAAAAAGCCTAATACCCCTTTGGTTAGAACAGAATTTAGCTGGATCCTATCTGCCCCAAGTTATCTTGTAAGGCTAGGTCCAGCAGAGGCGAGTCAGTTGCTACAAGATCCCATTTGAAGAGGTCATCTTGTCGGGACAGATGGGCTCTCAGAACTTGATCAAAAAAAATGTGCACTAAGATCCTCGGGGCATATTTATTACTGATGTTGCACCAGAATTCTGGTGTAAATTGTTCTTTTTGATACAAACTAATAGTAAATTTGTCTAAATTGATTTGTTCCAAAAGAAAAGGTTCAGACGTTACACCTCTGGCGTCTAGAAAAGGGGTCTGAGTGGTGTGAGGAGGGTTTTAAACAGATTTTAAAGCCTTATCCCAATCTCCCTTTCGGCAGCTGGATGGTGTACAAAGTGACTCCCCAACTTTAGATATATGTAATGATGTGACATATATATCCACCTCAGCTGATACATTTATTGCACTTTAAACTGGAGAAGGTAAAAAGTTAGCAGTAAAATGCCAGTAAAAATGTCCCTGATGACAAATCCCCTTCATTCCTATACCTAGTAGATATAGCAGTAATGCAATCCATTAGTCATTCATTGAGCGCCTGCACACCTCTTGGCACGCGCAGACTGCTGTCACACCACTGGCCCTCTTATAGCACACAGGTAATATCTGGCAGTGATATGACACCTGGGCAATACATGATGTATATGTACCGCCATGACCTACCGGCAAGATACAGATGCTGGAGGTGATGATGAGCGCTGGATGACAGGCCTCTCCCATCACCACTTCCCAGCTGCACACATACCGGCTCCAGATGTTTCATGCGGAGGAGACAGATGTTGGCTCACAGTCACTTACCTGGAGCTGATGAGCGAGTAGTCCGCCTCCGGCCATCCCGGCCGGGCCCAGCAGGCACAGCGCTTACACAGATGGTAAAGTCCGGGGAAGAAGAGGAATCCAGCAGCTACGACGTGCCACATCGTGCCCGCTAACACCTCAGCTAATGCCCAAGTCCGGGAGGCATATTTACTTTTTCCACCCCACTTCTGCCCTAATCAGCAATTCCAGCAACCTGATTGGTTGTCTGGCTGATTCACCGCCCCTTCACTGCCGCCTTTAGAGATGTGCACGAGGACAGAGTTCCAGAGATGTGCCCGTGAAGCAGTGAAGCCTGTGCTGAGCCGGCAGTGGAAGTGATCGGGGCTCATGTGTATGCAGTACATATGGTATGTTGTGTGAATATGTGTGTTAGACTACTGGGGGTGGGGTGCTAGCATGTGCTCATGGGTGTATGTAGTTAGCATGTATGTGTTGTATTGGTACATGTAGTGTGGTCGTGTGTATGTGGTACATATTAGCGTGTGTAGGCTGTGTGTGGTGTAGCCAGAGCATATAAGCGTGTGGTTGTCTGTGTATGTGTGGTGTACTAGCATGTGCTTGTGTGTATTCACTAGGTTGAAGCATGTGTAGGCGGTGTATGTGCAAGTGCGTGCTCCTGTTTATGCAGTACGTGTGGTGTGTGAATATGGCACATATTTGTGTGCGCGCGGTGCATATTAGCATGTGTTTGAGCACATGCACTGCATATTAACGCATGTGTGCGCGCGGTTCATATTAGCGCAAGTGTTTGAGCACGCACACGGCATATTAGCGCATGTGGTACATATTAGCGTGTGAGAGTGCGATGCATATTAACGCATTAGCATGCGCACATTAGCGCATTTGTGCGTGCACTTTAGCGTGTGTACATTAGAATGTGTGTTTGCACATGTTTGTGCGCACGGCGCATATTAGGGAGTGTGCGCGTGTAGAGTGCATATTAGCGTGTGGTTGTGTGGGGTGGGATGCCTGTTAGTGTGTGGTTGTGTGTGTGGGGTAATAGACACGCCACACGCAACCACGAGCTAACAGGTACCACCCCACACACAACCACACGCTAATATGCACTCAAGGTGCGCACACACACTCTAATATGCACCCTGCGCACTAATATGCACCATGTGCGCAAACACGCATGCTAATGTGCACGCTAATGTACACACTCTAAAGTGCACGACAAACATGCGCTAATCTGCGCATGCAAATGCGCTAATATGTGCGCTCAAACACGCGCTAATATGCATCGCACACACGGGCTAATATGCACTGCGTGCACACACAAATATGTGCCATATTCACACAACACACACCACACGTACTGCATAAGACCACGCACCTGCACAACACATACACAGCCTACACATGCTTCAACGTAGTGAATACACACAACCACATGCTAGTACACCACACACGACCACACCACAGGTACACAGAGAACCACACGCTTATATGCTCTGGCTACACCACACACAGCCTACACACGCTAATATGTGCCACATACACACGAGCACACCACATGTACTGTATAACAACACATACACCCATGACCACATGCTAGCACCCCACCCCCAGTAGTCTAACAAACATACCTGCATACACACATATCCACACACTAATACATGCTAATATGCACCATATTCACACAACACACCATATGTACTGCATACACATGAGCACCGCGCTCCGATCACTGGCGCTGACGGCTCAGCACTGCCTCACATGCACACCTCTGGAACTCCATCCTCGTGCACACCAGCCAACCCAAACAACCAATCAGGTTTCTGGAATTGCTGATTAGGGCAGAAGTGGAGTGGAAAAAGTTAATATGCATCCGGGAGCCGCCTGCCAGCACCAAAAACATGCCCACAACAACGTCACTGCTTGTAAGCCCGCCCATAGGTATTCCTTGGCCATGCCCAGAAGATGCCTATCTCAGACCTCAGGGCTCAGCTGCGGAGGTCACGCCCACTCCCCAATCTACTGGAATGCGCTGATCGCAGTGCAGGCTTCATACATAGCAGCACATGGATAGAAGTAAGGAACATGATGCAGAGTAGCATGTGAAGAGCATCTGG
The DNA here is from genome assembly GCF_035609145.1 of Eleutherodactylus coqui. Taxonomy (NCBI): domain Eukaryota; kingdom Metazoa; phylum Chordata; class Amphibia; order Anura; family Eleutherodactylidae; genus Eleutherodactylus; species Eleutherodactylus coqui. Next base: position 342,170,358 of record NC_089837.1, read on the forward strand.
AGACAGAACGAGAATATTCGGTGCAGGGAAGATAGATTGTGCAGCCAGAAGAGCTCTCCAGCCTGCACGCGCCTGCTCTACTACAATATTAGGGCTAGCCCTTTGCATGTGCCTTACATTTTACAAACCCAATTAAAAGCTACTGTTAGAACATGTTTTTCTAAGTGTGTCATCAAGATGTAGACTGGAGCAGCAGTGGAGGATCCAGGTTTGTTTTAAGGGTGTGGAATGTGTAAGCTACAGGCAGGTCTACTAGAGAATGTCAGTCTCAGCAACAGAAGCCCCTACCCCTCCTAAATGTTACATGGAAAGAAAGAGCTAAATGGTCTTGAATGAATCATTTGTAAGGTTCTTAGAGGGCAACTCTTAGGCAGACGGCCGGGTCGGATCCTGCTGCAAGAATTCTCTCAGCGGGACCCAACCCAGCGCAGCACTCACCTCTCCCGCGCCTCCGGCTCTTTGATGTGCCGGCTGCTGGCCATGCCAGAGCGGAGCCGGCGGCTGGGAAGTGACATTTCTGTGCGAGCCCCACATAGGAATAGAGCATGCTGCGATTTGTTTTCTGCGCCTGATTTCGTGTGGACAAATCACGGTCGTCTGCCTAGGATTGCGTTTTCTAACGCAAACCTATGGCAGCTTCCACGAGCGGAAATTCTGCAAGAAAATCTGGCTGCGGAATTTCTGCCTGTGTGCAGGGGGCCTTAGGGTCCTTTTATGCAGGTTGATAAATCGTTAAAGGGGTTGTCTCGCGAAAGCAAGTGGGGTTATACACTTCTGTATGGCCATATTAATGCACTTTGTAATATACATCGTGCATTAAATATGAGCCATACAGAAGTTATTCACTTACCTGTTCCGTTGCTAGCGTCCTCGTCTCCATGGTTCCGTCTAAATTCGCTGGCAGCTTGCTTTTTTAGACGCGCTTGCGCAGTCCGGTCTTCTGCTCTGAGCACGAGCCGCTACAGCTCTTCTGCGCATGCGCAGACGAGCTGTCACTTCTCGGGAGCGCGCTGGAGCGGCCATTCTGTACCATCCTCTCTTAGAGGAAGGTGCAGAAACTTGAGCCGCCCAGCTGTCCCGAGAAGCTGCCCAGCTGTCCCGCTGTCCTGCCGTCCTGCCGCCCAGGTAAGTGATGGGCCGGGGGGGGGGCTGCCGCTGTGCCGGGGGGGGCTGCCGCTCTGCCGGGGGGTCTGCCGCTGTGCCGGGGGGGGGGGGGGCTGCCGCTCTGCCGGGGGGGCTGCCGCTGGGCCGGGGGGGGCCTTTGTCTGTTTCAGGGGTCTAGCGCCGGTTACCTGCTGCCTGGCGGTGGGTGACTGTGTGCCGTGGTCGGCGGCTGCGGTGGGTCCGGTCGGCGGCTGCGGTGGGTCCGGTCGGCGGCTGCGGGGCGTCTGGTTGTCAGGGAGACACAGCTGGTAGCGTCTCGGGAGCGCGCACGTCGGGCTACAGCAAGCGACGGGAAAAAAGCCGGCGGCCATCTTGGGAAAATTTTTATAAGTTGCTGAAACGCTGGAACTGTAAGTACAAACCAGCTAGAAAAGTCATTTACAGGGGGGCTTAGTAATGTATGCTTAATTAGGGGGACTGGGCAAAAAAAAAAATTCACTGCTTCCTCGAGACAACCCCTTTAAGATTCCCGCATCCTGGAATCCGAATGACTATCGGTCATTATAAATGCATGCCCCAAGTGAATGATGAATGAGAACTTCTTTGCTTCTTGTTCGTCATTCTGTTTCTGCATGCAGGAAACTGAACGACAATTCGGCCCGTGTGTACAGACCGTCGTTCACTTATGAACATTTGCCTGTTTATTGTGAATGGAGGTGGGTGGGCTGGAACGATCCCCGGCTCACTCCAACTTCATTCAGTGTGCGAGGTCACAAGACCTCCTCTGCTGCACAATATCTTCCTACACGGTACACAGTGAGTTCAGCATCTTGCATATGTTGATGAATCCTCCTCCTTGGCCACTTCCCATCTAAGGTTCAGGAGTGGGGGAGAACAGGCTGGAGAGAGGGGATGGCAGCTGAAAAGGATTCTATATGATCAAGAAACTACCTGAGGCCCCCCTGTCCACGGGCGTTGTGGTATTCTGCGGCGGATCTCTGCCGTGGGAGCCGCCGTTCGGGAGCAGGAGCTGGCAGACGGATCTCCGCTGTATCGCACCTGAATCGCAATGATTCTCCGCTCATGGACAGGGGGCCTTGCTCCACAAAAAGGACGTAAAATACTCGTGATGTATTCTCACAAGCAAGAATTCTGCGCGAGTACTGTCTGTGTCCGAGACGGAAAGAACTCGCACGAAAAAATAACTCATTCACCTGAATGGGTTCATTCACATGAGGTACTTTTCACTTGGATCAAGGGTCTGAGTTTGAAAAATTGCTGTATATCCTATTTTTGTGCAAGTCTTGTAAGAGAATAGTACAATGGCCCACACATTGGACACATATCGAGAGAGTGCCATGTGCTGTGCGATCCAAGTTGCTTCCAACAATCTTGCTCTCGACTGGGTGAATATACCCTTAGGCATTCTAGACAGACAGGCTAGTATTGCCCAAGTAGCCCATCCCTAAATCTGTCAGTGGACTAGACAAGTAAATGATGTCATTCCCTGTACAAGCCATACAAATCAGCGCAGGGCTGGGATAAAGGAGAATGTGCTGCTGTGATTAAACCATTCTTTCTGTGATCATTAAGGGGATTGGGGCTATTTGCTTAGGTGACCCCTTTCCTCTCAGTTAAAAGGAAAATTATATTTAGGTACCCTCAAAATTGTACCTAGATTGTAACTGGTTGCTGCCCCAAGACTGCTTTGCAGCAACTCCAGACACTGCCAATACTGTGCCTGCTGCTATTGCATCAGGTGCCTCCATTGCTACGCTATATTATTGCTACACTTACTAACCTCCATGTTCTCCTACACCGTCTAGAAAGAACTGATTGTGAGCTGCCAATTAGCTATATAGTTATGACTTCCACTTCCTTCAAGCATGTGGCTAAACTGTCTGATTACTCTGCCGCACCCTGTAATATTATTGAAGCAATTAAAATAGGAACGTGGTTTATAAATGACAAAAAGATGTATGTCCATCTAGTTAAGCCTGTTATCCTGTAGTGTTGATTCAGTGAAACACAAAAACTCCCATTAGGCACAAACCCATTTTCCTGATCTCATGGGAAAAAATCCTTCCTAATCTGGCAATCAGAATAACTCCCTGGATCAACAACCCTTCTCCAAATAATCTGGTGGCTATAACATGTAATATTGTTCTGCTAAGGAAAGGCACCCAGGCCCCTCTTGAACTGTTTTAATAAATCCACCCTCACCACATCCTCAGTCCGTCAACCATCCACCAGTCCCAAAGTCTCACTGCTCTTAGAGTAAAGAATCCCCTCCTCATAGAATCATAGAATGGTAGAGTTGGAAGGGACCTCCAGGGTCATCAGGTCCCACCCACTGCTCAGTGTAGGGGTATTAGTGTATCTTGATGCCACCAGAAGCTAGGGGTTTGACAAGAGGAACGGAAGACAAGAGGAACACCCCTCTCACACCCATAGCTCCCGATTGGGTCAAGGCTACAAGGTCCTAGCAGCCCACTGTGCATTGATTGTTGCCGGCTGTGGTGTCTTATGGTGAGGGTAATATTTCCATGTAGCCATACATTAAGAGCTGTAATACCTAAGGAACCCTCACTGTACGCCACCACAGACGGCAAAAAGCAATGCATAGGCTTCCCCTGAAACTCGCTCACCGCTGGTCGGCGCGTTGCTTCTGTGGGATGGCTCCCGGACGGCCGGAGGATGAGGGCTCAGTGACAGCTGTCGAGTGTGTGTAGCGTTCCTGTCGGCAGCTGCCTGCTCTGCTGCCTCAGTCCTCCGTTACTCCTCTTCCCCCGCGCATACTGACTAGGAATGTCGCGGCAGTGGCGCTGATAGTCCTGCTGCTGTTCCGCGCCGCACTGGGAAGACTGCTCTCATGATGCTCTGCTTTGCATCTGGACGCCTGTCAGTGTTTGCCCCCGCTGCTGTGCCCTCCATCCTGCAGCCGCGATTTCTACGTGATATGGGGGAAGGTGGGGTGGTTGCGCTTGTTGGCCACTGGAAAATTAACTTGAAGGCCATGCTCTGGCCATACAGTGAGGGGGTGTTCCGCCTTCTGCCTCCGTGACGCCCTTGCAGCAGGGGCTGCCATGGGGGCCCCTGTATGCCTTGTAAGCATGTCTACTGCCCTTCCAGGACCTAGAAGCTTTAGAGCTGGCTACCCAATCAGCTACAGGTGGTGTCACCCCTTGTCAATCTTGACTCCACCAGCACTTGGTGGTGGCATCAAGATACACTAATACCCAGTGTAGGATTTACTAAATCATCCCAGACAGATATGTGTCCAGCCTTTGTTTGAAGACTTCCATTGAAGGAGAACTCACCACCTCCCGTGGTAACCTGTTCCTGTGTTGCTATAGTTTTTTTCCTTTAGAATTTGTGAATGTTCCCTTGTTACAGTCCTGAGTATAAATAGATTGTGGGATAAATCTTTATATTGACCTAATATATTTATACAGCACATAGTCATTACCCATCTTTTTGGAAAACTAAATCACCCTAGTTTTGATAATCTCTGTGTATTGTAATCCATCCATTCCACTTATGATTTTAGTTGCCCAATTTTGAACCCGATATAGTTACAATATGTTTTTGTTGTGCATAACTGTACACAATATTCTATGTGTAGTCTGACCAGAGAGCTGTAAAGTGAAGAACTATGGGAAGGTTTGTTACGACTGGCATTTGAAATGCTAGTCTAAAACTAAATCTTGGAATAATTGTGCCAAATGTATTAAAAGGAACAAAAATTTTGACACATTTTGTACTTTCCTAAAGTCTTTCAAAATATGTTTATTGGGATTTTCTTATGTATATCACATACAATGACTGAACACAACCTGCTTAACAAGGTTACAAAGAAATATATTGGTTGTAACATATGAACCATTGGCATAACAAAAGAGAGAGACAAGAATAAAGAAATGAAAATACTGACCCTGAATTCAATCATTGTTAGAATTATAACCTTGACAAGTAGATAATTAGATTCTGTCTAAAATAAGACAAATATTAATAAACATGTACATGTACCATGCGACATGCGGGCCTGTTCCTCCCTAAAAAACAAAATATGGGCCTCACTAGAAATAAATTGTGAGGCCGCAAAGAAAATTTTAGAACGTAAAACCCCACGACATGGCTCTTTCGGGGATAAAAAGGAGAGACAAAATACATGTATGTATATAAAGCCCACCTGTCGCATACCACTATACAAAAGGAAGGAAAAATAAAAGGGGAAAAAGGATAAAAAAGGGAGAGAAGGAAAAAGGAAAAAATAAAACTTGGGCAAAAAAAAGACTATACGAAAGGAGGGGAAGGCAGGAATTGGTCCTCTCTCTCTCGGCCACCACACATATAAAATTGAAATAGGACATTCTCCAATGGGATCTTTGGAGTGCAATGTGTCGTCCCCTACACCGAACCATCGGCAAGACAACTGGGTAACACCGCGGATCCCCTAAAGTCTATCCAAGTTGTCCAAGTGTTGGAAGAGTTGTCGATTACCTGGTCTACCTCTAAGTCGGAGCTCCTAAGATCCTCCATATACCTGATAAAATCTAGGGCTTTTACGCACATAGCCCTCGTCAACGTTCCCCTCTGCTTCCAATGTTGGGGAATAATGTGACGCATGGCCATGATGAAATGACTTAGAAGCCCCTTTATGGCTTGTGAGATAGAGCCTGGTAACATCAAGAGAAGAGCAATCTCAGGAGTGAGGACCAGGGGGGATCTACACACTGCTCTATATAGACTGGCGACATCACGCCAGAGAGGAGCAATTAACAAGCAGCTCCACTAGATATGATAAATAGTTCCAACCTCAGAATGGCACTTCCAACATTTGTTTGGGGTCGTAGGAAAAATTCTGTGGAGTTTATCCGGTGTCCTGTACCATTGCATCACTATTTTGTAGTTTAGTTCCTGAGCTTTGATCGAGATAGACATCTTATTGGAAAGGATGTAGGACTTGTTCCAGAGCTCTCAGAGGAAACGTCTCCAGAGCGTCCCCTCCCACTCCACCTCCCATCTTAAGCGGTCTCCTCCCATCCCTTCATTAATCAGCAACCCGTACAGCAGAGAGACCACAAGCGGTGGGGAAGCCGAGGCCACATATATCTTTTTAAAAGACGTAAGTTCCGCCCTTAATAGTTTGGGGGTTCTGAGTGACCCGATGTAGTCCCCCACCTGAAAGTACTGCATCCATGCTCCTGGTTTTAATCCATGTCCTTCTATCAAGTCCCCCAGCGAGTGCATATCCTGTGAACCCAAAACATTACGGACATGTGGAAAGGGGCTATTTGGCAAAAAGGATAGTACCTCTGTCGTCATTGTGGTCGGAATCTGAGGATTTCTGGTCAGTGGGGTCAAGGGTCAAGGGTCCAGGACTCGTGATCACCCGCCTACTCCTAACCAGACGAGTCTAAGCTCAAAGCAAATTCAGGGCAAGGGGAGAAGCTTCTGCCCCTCTCCCATCCACCCTACCCAGAACCCAAAAAGTTTCCTCCAAATTGATCTGATTCTGGCTTATTTCCAATACCACCCAGGCCTTCTCATTAGCGCAGTGCAAGATATCCAATATGCAACTCCCTATTGCTGCTTTATGACAAAGTTGAAGGTCCGGTAAACCTGTCCCACCCAAGTTTTTTGGCCGAGTTAGTGTCTTGTAGCTTATTCTGGGGGAGAGACCTCTCCAGACAAATCTCACTGGAGACTTCCAGAATTGAGTGAAGAAGTGTCTGGGAAGGTTACAAGAAATGTGTCTGGAAAACATATAATATTCTAAGGAAGATATTCATCTTTAGAACATTAATTTTTCCGAACCAGGAAAAGAGTATCTTCAACCATCCCTCTCAATATATTGGCTTCAGGACTTGAAAGGGAGATATTGAGGATTTATTTTGAAATTACTGAGCTTCACGTATCTGGTCAGTTCTGATATAATCCCAGGTAAGGAAATTCGGGGATTTGTGACAGAAAACGCATTCAACACTTGCTATGACCAGGAGTAGATTTGCTCCATAATGTTTGCCATATACTAGCTTTAAGCTTAAAAGGACACTAACTTTCCAGAAAACGTATTCTTGTCTACTAGCCTGTGTGTATTTGATCAATCTTGTAATATACTTTTATTAAAAACTTTTTTATTTTACCACTGAAAATGAAGTTTGAAGTAAAGCCTCTGTGCAATCCACTGCCTGTTGTTAAGTATTCAGCTTCTCTAGTAACTGGAATGTTTGGATGTGTTTTTTTTTTAACGGGCGAGGATCCAAATAGTGAAAACACAACCATTTAAATCAATGGTTTCATTTCATCCAGTTATGCAGCTGTGATTCTCACAGCAGTATAATGGGACAAAAACACGCTCACGTGTTTAAGCCCTAAAATTAGTTCATGTGAATAAGTGTCAGTTCTGACAGGTACATTTTTGGACTGTGTGCTGTTTGTGTATTCTAGACACAACACAGACCCAGAATAGCCCATCATGATATTCTCATGTGCAGTGTGCTGTGAAGAGGACAGGACTTGCGATGATATTATAAGGGGCGGAGCTCAGCAGTGAAAACTGAAGGTCCTTTGATTATGGATTTTTGGGTGAGATCTTATAACCAGTGGAAAATGCTGGTGGTTGTAGTTTTCTCCTTTTCTGACTTTACATTATAATATCCTGAGTGTGCTGGGAGTTGTAGTACTTTTATACTTCCTACTTGTAATGTTTTCTAATATCACATAACAGCATGGGCATGCTGAAACTTTCAACCTCTTATATTTGCCCCATATAATTTCCTGTGTTAAAATGGTATTCTGGAACTTTTTTTATATTGATAACCAACAGGGATCTACTGTTTTGGATCCCCGATGATTAGCTTCCCGAGTAGTCCCTTGCTTGTCCCAGCCGACTCCTTCTTGTCACACCCTAATATCTTCCTGAGCCTGGTGTGATCTTTTTATCAGGCTGGTGGCTTAAAGGGGTTGTCCCGCGCCGAAACGGGTTTTTTTTTTCACCCCCCCCCCCCCCCCCCCCGTTCGGCGCGAGACAACCCCGATGCAGGGGTTAAAAAAGAACACCGCACAGCGCTTACCTGAATCCCCGCGCTCCGGTGACTTCTTACTAACCTGCTGAAGATGGCCGCCGGGATCTTCTCCCTCGGTGGACCGCAGGGCTTCTGTGCGGTCCATTGCCGATTCCAGCCTCCTGATTGGCTGGAATCGGCACGTGACGGGGCGGAGCTACCAGGAGCCGGTCTCCGGCACGAGCGGCCCCATTCAGAGAACAAGAAGACCGGACTGCGCAAGCGCGTCTAATCCGGCGATTAGACGCTGAAAATTAGACGGCTCCATGGAAACGAGGACGCCAGCAACGGAACAGGTAAGTGAATAACTTCTGTATGGCTCATAATTAATGCACAATGTACATTACAAAGTGCATTAATATGGCCATACAGAAGTGTATAGACCCACTTGCTTTCGCGGGACAACCCCTTTAAGCTTTGCTGAACTCCTGACTCCCCTGCTTTCTATGGTACATATGTGATGACCTTGGTTCTGGTGCTGTATTTATGTACTAAACTTGATTCTGGTGCTGTATTTATGTACTGAACTGTTCTAGTATTAGTGATTACAATTATATATATATTTGGATTACTCTAATTGTTTTATTGGACTATTAGTTTAGGGTTAATTTTCTCTGGCGTGTGTGGGAGGACAGCTCGGTAGAGTGCGGGTTGGCGGCAGTCAAAGACAGAAACGGGGATAAAGTCCAAATGCAGGTGTGACCTGCATTTATTTCAGTCCACTGAACCAACACAAATTCAGCCTTAGCTTCAGGCATGAAAATAACAGTCCAGCAATAGGTCCATAGGCAGTGCCTGCCTGACCAGGTCACGCTCAGCAGGTTCACCACACAGCAGGGCTTCTACCTCTAGCAGGTATCACAGGCTGCCAGGGTCCAGCAGCCATCTTATTCCCCCCTGTGTCAGTGCACACTGCTATTTATATGCACACCTCCTGCTGGCTCAGCCTCAGCACCTGTGCTGATTGACCTTGCACACAACCTGGAGTGGAGGAAGTGGAATGGATGGTCCCACTACCAACCTGACATCCATCCCAGAATCCAGGCCCAGATACTTTTAAAGAAAAGACCTCCAGCAAGTACTTGCTGGAGATTACATTGCACTCCTGGCTTTTCATGTCTAAAACAGCAGGACATGAACTTCCTCCAGCCCCACTAGGCATAATAGCGGAACCTAGGGGCGATGTAGCGACCATCCACTATAACGCCCCTCAGTACCTCACACGTGCTACACCGTGGACATTTGTTACGGTTATTTTAATCACCCAAGATTTTGAGCCCTAACCCTAAAAGCATCTTCTTCTGATAGATTTGGTGTGGAAATGAGTGTGGCTGGGGGCGGGTCTTAGAAAAATTGCCTGTCCTCCTCTTCTTCCCTGTAAAGTTGGGAGGTATGATTAACGCCACAGGGCATAACTGTACGTCCTGGCAGGGAGGTACTTAGCGCAACAGCAAGTACAGTTACATCCTGAGGATAGCGCGAGATCAGAAGAGATCCCGCGCTATCCGGCAGTGGGAGCTGTCTGTCACCGATAGCTAGCCTACCGCTGCAACACAAAACAGGGAAGCATCAGGCCAGAAACCCCCGCTGTTAACCCCTCCATAATGCGATCTATGTAGATCACAGCATGTAAAAGGTTCACAGAGGGAGTGCACTCCCTCTGTGACGTCATCGGACTCATGTAGTATAATCGTGGAGAGCCCGATGGGTTGCCATGGCAACAGGATGCCACATACTGGCCATGCATCATGCATTGCCAATGCTTATGATTGCTATAACAAGTGATAATGCATTGAAGGACAGAAGTCCTGCAATGCTTTATCATAGCGATCAAAGCTGCTATTCTTGAAGTCCCCTACAGCGACATAAAAAGTGTAAAAAAAAGACAAAAATAAAAACATTTTAGTGCTTTTTCCCATATTAGCATACAATTATTTTTTTTATTAAAATCCCACATATTTGATATCGTCGTATCTGTAACGACATGTACAATAAATTGAACACGCATTTTATCCTGCATGGTAAAAAGCGTAAAAAAACCCCTAAAATTCTGAAGCAAAATGCTTATTTTTTTTCTCCATCACACCCACACAAAAAGAAAAAAGTCCTCATCAAATGGTTGTCTGTAGGAAAATTAAAAAGTCATATTCTCGAACCGCTATGACAGGGAAAAAAAAGATTTACTGTGTCTTCACGGCCCAACATGTCTGTTTCCCTTAGGATGGGCTCACATAGGAATTGCATATTACGCAGGCTCTGTAAGCCCATGTGATAGGCCTCATGCATACGGCAGGTCCAGACTCCGGCTGCGGAATCCCGCACAGAATTTGTCCCTGACCGCAGTGGGTAACTGTGTGTGCAGGCAGCGGCTTCCGCGTGGGCCTCTCTTCTCGCCGTTGAACATACGCAGTACAGAACTTTTTTTTTTTTTTTTTAAACTTCTGCTTTTCCAGCGGAATGTGCGGCCTGTCCGCAATGTCAATTGCAGACGGGCCGCGTATCGGCTGGCTTCCATTGACTTCAATGGAAGACGTCTGTGTGGGAACCGCAGGAAAATAGAGCATGCTGCAATTTTTCATCCGCAAGCAGAAACCGCAATTGATTTCCACTCATGTACATGAAGAATATTTTTTGCATTGCTTACTATGGAGGGTTATTGCTGCGGAATCTGGAAGCGGATGCCCGCTCTGGATTCCATAGCAAAAATCCGCCCGTGTGCATTGGGCTGGAAGCGGATGCACTGTAGCTCACAGGCAATCAATGTATCCGGTGTAGCAATGTCTGCTTGGGGGTGAGGAGGAGGCGGCGAAGTCAGAGGCTCACTTAATCCAGATAACAGTTCAAGTTGCTCTTTATTTTCCTTATTTCCAATAATAACAAGGTGACCCCCAAAAAACAGCGACCACTTGCTGCACGTCAGTTTAGTGCAAAACATAGCACAAAGTGAACTAGATCCCGGAGAAGCTCCAGCTATACATGAGGTTCTTCTCACAGAAGACTAGCTTGCAGCAAATGATGATCAGGAATAGAGATGAGTGAGCATACTCGCTAGGGGCAATTGCTTGATCGAGCATTGCCCTTAGCGGGTACCTGCCCGCTCGGGAGCAAAGATTCGGCTGCCGGGCGGCGGGCAGGGAGCGGCGGGGGAGAGCGGGGCGGAACAGAGGGGAGATCTCTCTCCTTCTCTCCCCCCACTCCCCCTGCTCCTGGCCGCAACTCACCTGTCACCCGCGCCGGCACCCGAACCTTTTCTTCCGAGCTGGGAGATACTCACTAAGGACAATACTCGATCGAGCAATTGTCCTTAGCGAGTATGCTCGCTCATCTCTAATCAGGAACCCTCAGTAGTGGCACTCACTTCCAGGCTCTGACCATGACTGCATGGCCTTGCAGTCTTTTATGTCCTAGTATTAAGCTCAGTGTTTTCAACTGAGCTCACTGGGACCCACAAGAAAGTCCTGGACTGGATCCATACCTCATCCAGGCCAAGTGTCTGGGTGAGATATACACCCCGTCCAGCACCTTCCCATTAACTCTCCACAAGACGTATAGGCGAAATAGAGCCCACTGTTCTCTATTCTCGCACATATACCCGTAGCACACACATAATTACATTGCATACAGGCTGTGGGTATATATGTCCTCGCTAAGCGACTGCACAGGAAATAAAAGCTAAAAAACCCCCACAGGTATACTGCACATAACCATCTGCGGTCACGCACAGTACAATTTTGCCGCCATACACGGCCGTATGCAGGGTCACAGTCCGGTTCACCGCTGCGGGAGTTCTGTGGCGTTATACGCTTTCGTACATGTGAGCCCGGCCTAAGGGGTTAATGTGCAACTTGCTCCTGACGGATGGCCATCAGGGAATCTGTCACAATGGCAGACCTTGAACTTAAGAGTGCATGTAAAATGCTACAATTATGGCATGGCAGTGGGTGCTACTGCACCTGCTGAATGCCCTCTTCAGTTTGTGTTTGGGGATTTTAAGGCACCTTGTGCTGTATATTAATTGCAGGTAGCTCTCTGCCTTAAACCACCAGAGAGATCTGATTAAAAGCTAAGAAGTCACAGAGGATTTCCTACAGCTTGTCAACAGGTTTGCAACAGTCTGTTGCCTCCATTCCGTAGAGAAACCAAGGGCTGTATTTAAATAGCCAAGGAGCAAGATGCTGTACACTAACCTACCAAAAGAATTTGGACACCCGTATCAGTAGAATGGATTGTGTCTCATTAGCATGTCATGTCTGCTGAAACATGCTGCGTAAAAGTGGATACCCACTACAGTTCTTTTTCGTTTTTTTTCTCCAGGTGTCTATGGGACTTGTTAATGTTAAAATCGCGACGCGGCAAAATCCCGATTTCACGGTAAATTGCGATTTTGCCGCGTTGCGATTTTAACATTAACAAGTCCCATAGACACCTGGAGGAAAAAAAAGCTGCGAATTTGGCAGTGAAAACGTAACTGTAGGGGGTAGGTAGTAGGTACCCTAAGGCTTTACATGACTTGTTCCAAAGAATTTACAGAGATTACATGTGCTATCATTGTTGGCTGGGATATTAGTGGACTATCCGTTTGGGACATTACCACTAAAACCCTGGCCGCCAGATTAACTCTGACTTACTTGATCAGGACGTGGAGAAGAGGGGGAAGTACCACGCCTAAACCAAGAACCGTAAATCAAAAGGTACGAACGACAGCTAGGAGTTATTGTTTGCAGAGCTCACTCTTCTACTATTCAACAGCACAATGAGAATCTGCAAACAAGTGGAAACCAAGTCAGTATCAGCACTGTATGACGGAAACTGCGTGCGACTGGATATGTGGGTTATGCCACTATGTACAAGCCATCCATGGGCGTAACTATAGAGGATGCAGGGGATGCGGTTGCACCCGGTCCAGGAGTCTTAGTGATACCATAAGGCCTCTCTTCTCCATATAGGGAACCCAGTACTATGAGTAAAGCTTTATAATTGGGGGCCCTGTTTCAGGTTTTGCATTGGGGCCCAGAAGCTTCAAGTTACGCCTCTGAAGCCATCCATCACAATTCTTGCTCAGGTGTTTAAATACTTTTGGTAGGCTGGTATATGTAGATGTATTTTGCTATTAACTTTAACCTTTTTAAAGACATGATGCAGTGATTTTTTTTTCATTTCTTTTTATTTTTTTCCATTGACATAGTCATATGAGGGCTTGTTTTTTGCAGTATGAGTGCTTAATCAAATGGGTGCATGCGCTAATACGCCACTACGGAGCGTATCAGGGCTCCCACACACATTGCGTTTTTTTTAACGCTGCGACATCGCTGCGTTTTTTTAACGCGACTATCAATGGGACTTTCTCATGTTTAAAACACATCACAAGTTGGTGCTTTACAATTTTTGTGTGATGCGTTTTTAATAGAGATGAGCGAACGTACTCGGTAAAGCACTACTCGTCCGAGTAATGTGCTTTATCCGAGTACCTCTCTGATCGTCCTGGAAGATTCGGGACGCGCTGCGGAGCGGGGAGCTGCAGGGGAGAGCGGGGAGGAATGGAGGGGAGATCTTTCTCTCCTTCTCTCCCGCCTGCTCTGCCCCGCTCCCCGCTGCGACTCACCTGTCAGCAGCGGAGCGCCCCGAATCTTTCAGGGCGAGCGGGGAGGTACTCGGATAAAGCACATTACTCGGACGAGTAGTGCTTATCCGAGTACGTTCGCTCATCTCTAGTTTTTAACATTAGAAAGTTCCATTGACGATTAAGTTAAAAATACGCAGCAATATCGCAGCGTTAAAAAAACGCAAGTGTGTGGGAGCCCATAGAGCATAAACCAGGGTTTTTTTAACTATTCCAACTCCGATCTATTCCGTGCGACTTTGAAAAAAAAAAACAAAGCGGGAAGATAGGTCCTTACCCGATCTTTATTGTACGTAGAAAAACTATCTGCGAGAAAGATGTTATATTAGGCTGCTTTCACGTCTGCGGCATTGATTCAGTTTTCTTGCTCCGTTCGAGGAGCAGGAAAGGGGAATCCCCTGGCCAAACAGGTCTGTCTTATGATGGAACCCAACAGTGCCAAACAGACCCCATTGACTATCGTGAAGTGCGTTCAGTTTCCGATTTGCTGCCCGGCATTTTACTGAAAGAAAAAGCACAGCCCGCAGCACTATTTCTGCTGTATTTCGTGCTGGCTCTGCAGCGGAACGTCTGAACGGAGGTTCCAGAGCAGATGTGAAGGCAGCCCTGGTTTTGTTGATGCGGTTTAAAGTGTTCTTGTTTGTATGTTATTTTGCAAATAGCTAAAAGTTTGTAAATTTAGCAAGTAATCCTAATTTGCAACTGTGTGTAGGATGATATACAATGTAGTGAAGGGATGCATAACTGTCTAATAAACTAGTCTCTCTCATTACATTTGGAATGTGCAATCCAAGGATTTCTCATCCCACACACACTCGACGGGCCAGAGAATGTGTAAATTTATTGTCATGTTCCTTGTAATACTCCAAGGATTACTAGATTTTGATAAACTATTGTAGTTGAAAGTTAACTGATGTGAATGAGATTTTAAGAATACACACACTATGGAATAACTCCACAGCATAAACTGATCTGTGGTGCAGATTTTAAAATTGCAGTAAGTCAATTTACAAGCTGGCACATATCAGTTGTGTAGCTGTGTAGGGGAAGGGGCAGGCAGGGCATGTGCCCGGGGCGCAGATTTAGGAAGCAAGGGGGAGCGGCACAGGATGCCGACATTTGGGTTCCTTCTTCATGTTTCCTGGTCTTCTTGTTCTGCTCCCTCTCCAGCTAATAGCTGTAGTAAACTCTTCTGCAGTGCAGGGTAGAGGAGGAAGTAGAACTACTGCCTATGTCACATTCCCAGGCAGCCAACAATGACTACATGTGCTTTCCCTTTCTCTGTGCATCAGAAGCTGGGACTCACACTTGCACTGAATAAGGACTCATTCATGCTGGGGTTCATCTTGTGTTCAGGCTTTCCGTGTCTGTTCTGTATGTAAGGCCAAAAAAAGAAATTGTCCATCCAGTTCAGCCTATTAACCCCCGATGCAGAGAGAGAGATGGCATTAAACAATTCCTTTTTCCCCCAATTGATTTCAGTGGGATTAAAAAAAAAAAAGAAAGCAAAAGGAAAACTTTCTGTTTGCTTCCGTTCTGTTTTGTTTCAGTTAAATAGAACAAATCTCGCAGTCTCATATCAATAGGTTCATACACTTTTTCCGTTGTTGCGCGCGCATTTTGTGTAGATTGTTTAGCCGACAGTCATCCCGTGTAAATGGGGTATTAGACATCTGCTGGCAGAGTACAGGCATGTCTTTAGGCCACTCTCGCACATCTGTTTTTTACAGCGATTACTGTGGTGCCTTGAACGGCGCGGTAATCGCGGTATAACTCTCCCACTGATTTCAACGGGGCGTCACAGACATGCATTCGAACGTGGTGCTAGAAAGCACTGTGATTTTCGAACAATTTATACTATATTTTGCCGTGTTTAGCGCACCTCATCGGAGAAACAGCAGTAAAATCATGGCAAAACACTGGGATCGAAATCGCGGCATTTTGCCGACGGCATGTGTGAGAGTGGCCTTATGGTGGATTATGTTCGGTCTATGATTTACTGGCAGACGCAAATGGTTCTAAAAGGTCTGTCTACAAATCTAAGGCAGGAAAGTTGCAGGAAATTGAATTCACCTTGACTTCTCTGTTCAATTATTGGATCACTCTTAGGCTGGGCTCCCACAACCATATGGTAATATGCTGCGTAAAAATCGCAGTGTTTTACCGGTATAGGGAACTGCGTATCTGCGTATTTTACTTGCGTATGTCTGTGCACGTACAGTGTATTTTACGCACGTTGTCCTTCACTGGCTTCCCGATTTCTTATTTTTTTTCGATTCCCTGTCTCCTAGCAACAGGCCTAAAAAAGACGCAATGTAATTGTGTATGCACTGCGTTTCGAACGCACCAATAGAGAACAGTAGAGCTCTTACTTGTGTAAGGGTGGTTTCACATGAATGTATTTGTGGAGGCATTTCAGCACATGATAATCT
The DNA here is from genome assembly GCF_035609145.1 of Eleutherodactylus coqui. Taxonomy (NCBI): domain Eukaryota; kingdom Metazoa; phylum Chordata; class Amphibia; order Anura; family Eleutherodactylidae; genus Eleutherodactylus; species Eleutherodactylus coqui. The sequence continues at coordinate 342,186,584 of NC_089837.1, forward strand.
CGCCTGTTTAACGCAATGAAGTGAGGCCTTCAATTTCAATAGATTCGTTCAGATAAACCTATTTTTTTTCTGCACAAAATCTTCATCCGAGAAAAGTTAGAACCTGCTCTATCTTTGTCCATGTTACGCAGAAAGCTGCCATAGACTAGTGTAACACGCGTGAACTGGCATTTTAATCGCAAAAAAACCGCTCTATCTGCCGGCACGGACGTATCCTTACCGGTGAACATATTTGCACATACGTTTGTCTGAAGCCGCCCAAATAGGCGCCAGAAAAAAGTATGCAAGTGTGAGTGGAACAATGAAAATCAATGTACTTTCATTAACGCCATTTACTGTGTATTATTTGCACGTAATACGCAATGCAAATATGTTTGTGTGAGCCCGGCCTTATAAGGAAAATATGTCTGACAACAGAATAATATGAAGGCCTTGCTGTGTGTGTAGTTCTGTAACTCACAAATGTTGATTTTTACATTAAGTTTTAGCTAAAGTTTTTCAACATGGAATAGCTGAATTATTACTAATGCTGTGAACAAAATACAATTATAACCACAGTGTCTCACATTTCTTATCATGGTTCAGAGCCTCAATGTGTTCATCTTTGGCATTCTTCACATACTCTGCTATCCTAATTGCCTGTTTAATGAGAAGACACTGTTGTGCCTCCTGTGCTAGCCACAGCCAACCTAAATAGATTCCTTTATCTATCCACTGGAGTCATACTTAGATTAGGGACCACTGTTTCCATGTCTGCTGTTTGAACCCAAGCTGCAATAATGGAAATACACTCATTGTCAAAAAAAATCACGCACCTAGAAGAAATTGTCGTTTTGATGCAAAACTCTGCATGCAGTTATATCTCAGGTAGATATATGATTAGAGTTCTAGTGTAATTAGACGAACAGTCTTGCCACATGAAGCCCTAAAAGTGGCCTTACCTGTGACATGCAAAAAGGCTGTATAGTGGACCTCTTCTTCCGCTTGTGTAGAACTTGTTGACCACTAGACGCCTCTAAAATGCAATCAAAAAGATTTTTAAAAGGGAACAGAGTTTTTAGAGGGTTAATAAGCTATGTGTATATCAAACATGTGCACAAGGAAGTCTGTAGAAGCACAGGTCCCAGATGCACAACCTTAACAATTGTCACACTTTTTGGCCCGTCCCGTCAACAGATTTATCGCCAATGGAACGTGTATTGCACCATCTGGGATGCCAACTTTGACAGCTTACATGTTTGTACTATCTAGAGGCTCAGGTACCGCAAATGTGGACCAATATGCCGCGGGATACTATACAGAATCTGTATACCTCCATGCCCACCCATATCACATTTTGTATCCAAGCTAGAGGCGGTACAACAGGGTACTAGAACCTCCATGCCTGCTGGTATCACATCTTGTATCCAAGCTAGAGGCGGCCCAAAGGGTACTAGAACCTTCATTCAAGTGTTCAGTTTTCCACAATAAATTATCCTTTTGTTCTGATATCATCACTTAATTATATCAACGTTACAATCACACATATAAAGTTTCATTCAATTCTGACAACTTCTTCTAGGGGTTTCATTTTTCTCTCTCAGAAGGATGATGGGACCCATCTTCAGTTTCCTAGGGCATGTATCTATATGGATGTGTCTGGATAGCAGGTGATGGTGGTGGTATGTAATCTGGCTGACGATGGTACCAACGTCTTCAATTGACCCTCCAATTGTTCAAGGCCTCAGAACATTCAGCAGTGGAAAAGGGGAGGAGCAGACATCAAATAGGGTTGCAATGGCTGATTGCATCTGTGTCACAAGTTGCTATGGCTTTTGTAGTGCACATCAGCCTAGTTCTTCTTTCTTTTGTTCTGGAGCTAGTCAAAGACATTTTGGTCTACTTGAACCTCTGTCCTTGTTGTTAGAACAGCCCTGCGCTGTACAGCAGCAGCAGAGCAAGAAGGACACGAAAGCCTCAGAATGCTCCTGAACTTGTTCTGGCTGTTCACTAGTCCTGGAAGCCAGTGAGCTCAGTGACGCAGCCTTCTGTATCTCTTTTTCCTTCATCTCAGGGAAATGTCAGACTTCATAATGAATACACAAGAAACCCAAATATGGAAGAGACTCAAAGACCACAGTGCAATGATCTGAGTGGAGGCAAACCAATGTGAAGGAGACCACGGGGAAACAAGATGGATGCCACAGGTGGCTCTCAAATGCCTCCTGACAATGGCGGTAAAGGGCCTGGCTCGGTTGCATGTAGTGGCAAAGGGTTTGCTAACTGTAGCAATTATCAATGGTGGTTTGTCACATGACGCCAGTTGACGCCTCTTTCTTAATAGACTCCATTTGTAAATCAGGAAATAAATGACACGAGTTCTTGTAGCTTTGTTTGCAGACCGGAGGTACTCAGTTTACTTCAGCTTATTTGTAACGCTCAAATAATATGAACAGTTCAGAATAATACAGAGGCATTGCTTTGCATTGACATAATGTTGCTTCAAGTATCAGAAGAACACAATTCAGATTTGACTTCAACACTCTCTCTCTCTCTTTGCATTTAAGTTTCCATAAAGGAATTCCCACAGTCCTAGTTATCTGAGGTTTCTTGTCCAAAGGATTACTAAGCAGTTGGTGAAGATAGTTAGAAGTGTGCCTCTTTCACTTTCCCTAGCTTTATTTTTTACAGGGGTTTGTGCAACTCACTGTTGTGTAGATGGGTCCCAATTAGAGATGAGCGAGCATACTCGATAAGGCAAACTACTCGAGCGAGTAGTGCCTTATTCAAGTACCTGCCCGCTCATCTCTAAAAATTCGGGTGCCGGCAGGGGGCGGGGAGGAACGGAGGGGAGATCTCTCTCTCCCTCTCTCCCCCCGCTCTCCACTGCTCACCGCCACAACTCACATGTCACCCGCACCGGCAGCCGAATCTTTAGAGACGAAGGGGCAGGTACTCGAATAAGGCACTACTCGCTCGAGTAGTTTGCCTTATCGAGTATGCTCGCTCATCTCCAGTCCCAATCTTTTCTCCTCTTCACTGCATTTGATTTAGAAGTCGAAAACTCTTGTTTTCCCCTCCGGGCAATGTTAATCCTTTGTAGCTCTGCTGTATACCTCCTCTCACATCCTCCTTCAATGACAACCTGCTCACTACTCCTCCTAACTTCTCCTTCACTTCTTGTCTTAACTCCTGCACTTTCTAAACTCCTCCTCACATCCTGTCTCGCCCTACTTATTTTCCCGCTCTTAAATCTCACCCTTCCCCCTCTACCAATCAGGGATAGAATGACAAGGAGCCAATCAGCAGCAAGCTGTTTGCTGGGCAGATAGCTTAAGCCTGTGAAGAAAGGGGAAGGACAGGGTCATTCTCGCGTATGACACCTTCTGTATCTCTGCAGAAGCACATAGCCAGGTGCTTCATGACTAGTGACTGTGTGGCTACCCTGGAGGACCCTCCGGGCCACTACAACAGAGTCACGTCTGTCTCCTGAGATCTATTGTACTACAGGTTCTCTGGAGCTTACCTGCTTAGGTATGGGGGATTGTGCTGGCTGGGCGTGTGTGTGTCTCCAGCCAGCCAATCACTCTAGGTTAGTACACATAAAAGCTGTCTTCCCAGGTGTGGGTGTGTTCAGCTTTCTCTGTTCTCATTCTCTCTCTATGTTGTGGTGGCTGCAAGAAAGGATTGTGTCTTGTAGTTATGTTTGGTTATGTGACTAGACTCCTGGTTAGTGTACAGACTATTGATATTGCCAGGAGCCATGATGTGGTCTGCTAGCTTCCATATTTTGGCCAGAATGTCAACAAATGCCTGGCATTTATAGCATTAACATCTGCTACTAGTGTTTGCATATTGACTGCTGTATGGTGTGATTATGGCTCTGTGTGTCTTCTTATCCTGTCCAGTTGTCCCTGTCGGTTGTGCCATGTGTATGTGTCCTAGCCTGGATGCGTGGGTTCCTGGAGGCAGCATAGGCCCAGATCCGATGACCGCTTCACTGCCCCCTATTGGGGCGATGTCCGCGCTCAGGTAGATTCTTGGTCAACTTCCTTTGTAGAACATAGGGAGAGGTATTAATCGGTGTTGTTTCACCTGGTATTCCCTATCCTTGGTAACGTTCGTGTGGGCCTGATGCTCACTTGCCTGCGTGAACGTAACATACAGTTAACTGTATTAAGGCTTTTTTACAGGGAACGCCCTGTTGGGCGCTGATGCCCAGCAGGCCATCCCAGCGGTGATCATTCCTTTGCTTTTATAGAGGAAAGCTCTTTGCTAATTGAACTGAGTCCTAAACTGAGCAGTGAAAGAAGTATCGTTCTTTGTCCAGTCTGTTCATGTATTTATGATGAAAGAAGAACCAAAGGCCATTTGGTAGTCTCTTACCTGAAAGGGAGAGGATATATATTATCACACATCATCCCCTTACATTGCAGGATTCACTGGCATACCAGACACTTGTATATAAGTGTCAGTATTTATCAATGTATTTATCAACGACCTGATAGAGGGACTGCACAGTAAAATATCAATATTTGCAGACGATACGAAATTATACAAGATAATTAATGCACCTGAGGACAATGTGCGGCTACAAAAGGACCTAGACAAGCTGGGAACTTGGGCAGAAAAATGGCAAATGAAGTTCAATGTTGATAAATGTAAGGTTATGCACATGGGCAGGACAAATGGATGTCACCAATATACACTAAATGGGGTACTGCTAGGGAAAAGTGAGATGGAAAAAGACCTGGGGGTACTAGTGGATTGTAGACTAAACTGGAGTAACCAATGCCAGTCAGCTGCTGCAAAAGCAAATAAAGTCTTGGGGTGCATTAAAAGAGGCATAGGGGCGAGGGACGAGAATATTATTCTTCCACTATATAAGGCACTTGTCAGGCCCCACATGGAATACTGCGCACAGTTCTGGTCACCGGTGCTCAGGAAAGATGTTACAGCGCTTGAGGGGGTTCAAAGAAGGGCAACTAAATTAACAAATGGAATGGGAGGACTGGAATACCCAGAGAGGCTATCAAAATTGTGATTATTTACCCTGGAGAAAAGATGGCTAAGGGGCGACCAAATAACTATGTATAAATACATTAGGGGACAATACAAGGATCTCTCCCATGATCTGTTTATACCCAGGACTGTGACGGTAACGAGAGGGCATCCGCTACATTTAGAGAAAAGCAGGTTTCATCACCAACACAGAAAAGGGTTCTTTACTGTTAGAGCAGTGAGACTGTGGAACTCTCTGCCTGAGGACGTGGTGATGGCAAAATCCATGGAGGAGTTTAAGAGGGGACTAGATGTCTTTCTAGAGCCAAAGGAGATTACAGGATATAAATTTTAGGTGATCAGCGGGTTGTTGATCCGGGTCTTACAGACAGGTAGGAACTATTAAAGCAGGCTGAACTAGATGGACGTTGTCTCCATTCGGCCTAACATACTATGTAGTATGGTAATTTTAGAGGGTTAATAAGCTATATGTATATCAAACATGTGAAGACTGTACTTTTGTTATTTTAAATATGAATCATTGTCAAACTTTGTATTTCTTACTACACATTTATTATACAACATCCAGGTCTTTTAGAAGAGCATATTTACATAATGGGGAAGAGGGGTCCGTAGGTATAAATATACCCAGCCAGAGGAAATACCAGTAATGACCTCTCTTGCAGATTCTCTCCCCAACCATGTAGATAACAACTGTGTCTCTGGATCTGGTCTATTACATTCATGACATGTTCCTGGCAAACATTAGAAATCAGAACCATGGAAAATTCCAAAGTTTTTGAGGTTAGCCCTTTCACTGAAATGACAAATGTAGCAAGTTCTAGTCAGCGAAAGGGTTAATGTACAGTAAATCTGATTTTATTATAATTCCTAACTGGCTATACTAAAAAAAACACAGTGGGAATTGATCAGGAACTTTTTATATCAGTTTTCTGACAGCTTTTCTTCCCTTTTCCCATTTGAAATGCTACAAATGTATTGAATGGGGTACAATGTTAGTACATTTGTCAACTCTTTAAATGTGTCTAGAGGTGTGGAGTCACTTTGTATAACACGCAGTTACAGGAGTGAGATTGCCATGAATCTTAAATATCTCTATTAACTCCACTCAACTCAAACCCTGCTTCCTTTTCTTGAAACGTGGATTGAGAGGCATAACATCTGTTCTCTTTGGTGCAAATCAATAGTAAATTCGTCTAGATGTATTTGTGACAAGAAAGTGCAATTTATTCCAGAATTCTGGGGCAGCACCAGTGATAAATGTGTCCTAATGAGTTGCTAATAAGGGTCAACTCTTTGGACAATATATATGCTTTTGTGCACATTAATAATTTGGTGGGGCCCCTGTCGGACCCATATGCATCATAAAGCGGTGGCATATCCTCACAATATGACATCACTTTTTGAGGCAGCAAAAGCTATTTAAGGCCAGGCTCACACGAGCGTAAGATCACCGCATATTACACATGTGATGTACGCGTGTGAAATATGTGGTAATTCATCGGCAATCAAATACATTGTCTTACGCTGTTTCACTCATATTTGCGTGTGAGCATTGCGTAATATGCGAGTGCAAAAAAGAACGCAGCATGTTCTTTTTTGCCACATATAACATGCGAGAAAGCCTATTGTTCTCTATTGGCGTGTAATCAATGCCACCCATACATTATTAAATTGTGCATGGGCAGCATATACATGCCGTTGCAAAGCAACAACGCGGGAAATTTAAACAATAAAACCAGGAAGATTGCATATGACAGTGTGCGCAGTACAAGATTGCTGCCATACACAGCGGTAAAACCTTGCGTGACTCACACAGGGTTTTATGCATATGTGAGCCCGGCATAATACTGGCTTCAAACGTGCAAAATTTGCGCACACAATACGCAGTGAATAGAACCCATTTTTTCAATTCACATAAGAATATTTTTCCTGTGCAATTCAGTTGCGCAAAATAAACCCCCACAGCATTCTCTATTTTTCTGTGCATTTTCCACCAAAAGTCCTCATAGAAGTCAATGGGGATGTGCAAATGTGCATGCATTAACCTAGGACAGTGATGGCGAACCCTAGTGAGACCGAGTGCCCAAACTGCAACCCAAAACCCACTTATTTATCGCAAAATGCCAATACGTTGGGGGGCGGGGCTTATCACAACGTGTGATTTTACCCCCATCGTTCTAAAAAGGACAGGGCTGTTTCAAAATAGGGAGCAGATTTTGGATGCAGAAATGCTGCAGAATTTGCCACGGAAATATCCGCTGAGGACATTCTGCAGCATTTCCACCACATGTAAGCATACCCCAATGGTAATAGTGACCCCCACAGCTGCCTCAGTAGTAATAGTAACACCCCACAGTGGCCCCCATTAGTAATAGTGACATCACACAGCACCCCCAGTAGTAATAGTGACACCCCACAGTGGCCCCAGCAGTAATAGTGACATCCCACAGTGGCCCCCATAGTAATAGTGACATCCCACAGCTGCCCTCAGTGGTAATAGTGACACCCTACAGTGGCCCCAGTAGTAATAGTGACATTCCATAGTGGCTCCAGTAGTAACAGTGACATCCCACAGCGGCCTTCATAGTTATAGTGACATCCCACAGCGGCCCTCAGTAGTAATAGTGACATCCCACAGTGGCCCCCATAGTAATAGTGACATCCCACAGCTGCCCTCAGTGGTAATAGTGACACCCTACAGTGGCCCCAGTAGTAATAGTGACATCCCATAGTGGCTCCAGTAGTAATAGTGACATCCCACAGAGGCCCCAGTAGTAATAGTGACATCCCACAGTGGCCCCAGTAGTAACAGTGACATTCCACAGTGGCCCCCTGTAATAATAATAATCTTTATTTGTATAGCGCCAACTTATTCCGCAGTGGCCCCAGCAGTAATAGTAACATCTCACAGCACCCACAGTAGTAATAGTGCCACCCCACAGTGGCCCCAGTAGTAATAGTGACAGCCCACAGTGGCCCCAGTAGTAATAGTGACCTCCCACAGCGGCCTCCGTAAGAATAGTGACATCCCACAGTGGCCCTCTAGTAATAGTGACATCCCACAGTGGCCCCGGTAGTAATAGTGTCATCACTCAGCGGCCCCTGTACTCATAGTGACCTCCTACAGTGGCCCCCAGTAGTAATAGTGACACCCCACAGCGGCCCCTAGTAGTAATAGTGACATGCCCACAGTGGCCCCAACTGGTAATAGTGACATCCCACAGTGGCCCCAGTAGTAATGCTATTACTACTGGGGCCGATATAGAGGACACTATTACTAATAGAATCCCCTATATCAGGCCCAGTAGTAATAGTGCTCCCCGAGACCCATATACTTATGCCCTCCCCTACATGGAAACACCGCTGCTCCTCTGCTCGGCGCTGCTATTGGCGCTGCTCCCAGGTGCTGTGATGTCAGTGTGTGCTGCTGGACGCTGTGGTGGAGACATCAGTGGTGGGGGAAGGAAGAACACGCAATTCAGTTGTGCAAAATAAACCCCCACAGCATTCTCTATTTTCCTGTGCACTTTCCACCAAAAGTCCTCATAGAAGTCAGTGGAGATGTGCAAATGTGCATGCATTACCCTAGGAGAGTGATGGCGAAGCGTATAGAGACCGAGTACCCAAACTGCAAACCAAAACCCACTTATTTATCGCAAAGTGCCAATACGTCGGGGGGGGGGGGGGGGGCTTATCATAATGTGTGATTTTACCCCCATCATTCTAAAAAGGACAGGGCTGTTTATAGGGAGCAGATTTTGGATGCGGAAATGCTGCAGAATTTGCCACGGAAATATCCGCTGAGGACATTCTGCAGCATTTCCACCACATGTAAGCATACCCCAATGGTAATAGTGGCCCCCACAGCCACCTTAGCAGTAATAGTGACACCCCACAGTGGCCCCCAGTAGTGATAGTGACACCCCACAGTGGCCCAAGCAGTAATAGTGACATCCCACAGCACCCACAGTAGTAATAGTGACACCCCACAGTGGCCCCAGCAGTAATAGTGACACCCCACAGTGGCCCCAGCAGTAATAGTGACATCCCACAGTGACTCCAGTAGTAATAGTGACATCCCACAGCGGCCTCCATAGTTATAGTGACATCCCACAGCGGCCCTCAGTAGTAACATCCCACAGTGGCTCCAGTAGTAATATTGACATCCCACAGTGGCCCCCATAGTAATAGTAACATGCCACAGCGGCCCCAACTAGTAATAGTGACATCCCACAGTGGCCCCAGTAGTAATGATATTACTACTGGGGCTGATATAGGGGACACTATTACTAATAGTATCCCCTATATCAGGCCCAGTAGTAAAAGTGCTCCCTGAGACCCATATACTTACGCCCTCCCCTTCATGGAAACACCGCTGCTCCTCTGCTCAGCGCTGCTATTGGCGCTGCTCCCATTGTGATGTCAGTATGTGCTGCCGGATTAGTGGAGGGGGAGGAAGAGCCCGGGTGCACACTGAAGTCACACTGTGGGCCGGGACTAGAGGCGTAACTTGAAGCTCCCGGGCCCCGATGCAAAACTTGTAACAGGGCTCCCAACTTTAATGCTTTATTCATAGTACTGGGTTACCTATATGAAGAAGAGGGGCCTTATGGGCCCCCTAAGGCCCCTGGGCCTGTGTGCAACTGCATCCCCTGCATCCTCTATAGTTACGCCCCTGGCCGAGACCAGTGCAGGTGAGTGAATGCCATTGCAGTCAATGAAGGTGACCGTCCCACGGTGAATCGCCTCAGATTCACGTCATTGCCAGCATGTCATGCCCTGCTCTGGGCATGGGTCTCTGAGGTTCAGTGCAGGGGTTCCGTGTCTGATTCCGCTGGTTGTGGGAATGAGGACTATGACAGTTGGAAACAAGGAAGTGACCCCTTTGTAACTATTAAAGGGGTTGTCCCGCGCCGAAACGTTTTTTTTTTTTTCAATAGCCCCCCCCCGGCGCGAGACAAACCCGATGCATGTGTTGAAAAAAAAAACTGGATAGTACTTACCCGCTCCGGTGACGTCTTACTTACCTTGCGAAGATGGCCGCCGGGATCTTCACCCTCGGTGGACTGCAGGTCTTCTGTGCGGTCCATTGCCGATTCCAGCCTCCTGATTGGCTGGAATCGGCACACGTGACGGGGCGGAGCTACGAGAAGCAGCTCTCCAGCACGAGCAGCCCCATTCACCAGGGAAAAGACCGGACTGCGCAAGCGCGTCTAATCCGGCGATTAGACGCTGAAAATTAGACGGCACCATGGAGACGGGGACGCCAGCAACGGAACAGGTAAGTGAATAACTTCTGTATGGCTCATAATTAATGCACAATGTACATTACAAAGTGCATTAATATGGCCATACAGAAGTGTATACCCCAACTTTGTTTTGCGGGACAACCCCTTTAAAGTTGTTTGTTTAACTGCAGCATCAGGTTCTCATTGTCTTCAACCTGCAAATATTCTGTTGGATCTTTGTCAGATTCAGCAGGACAGCTATGTGAAGGACTTAGACACTACAGCATAAGGCCGGCTGCACACAAGTGGTCAGAGCCTTTAACCCTTTACCTGCCAGTCATTTTGGGGGGTTTTCATTTTTTTCATCCCCATGTGCAAAGAGCTGTAAGTTTTTATTTTTCTGTTGACATAACCATATAATAGCTTGTTTTTTGAAGGACGAGTTGTATTTTTCAATGGTAGCACTGAATGTACCATATAATTTATTGGAAAACTTAAAGTCGGGTGAAATGGACGAAAAAAAAATGGGAACGTGCTATTCTTCAGAGGGTTTGCATCTGCGGTGTTCATGGTGTAGTAAAAATGACATGCTAACTTCATTCTATGGGTTAGTACCATCCTAATAATACTATGTTTATGGAGGGGAGATCTCTCTCTCCCCCCTGCTCCCCGCCGCAACTCACCTGTCACCTGCGCCGTCCCCCGAATCTTTAGAGACGAGCGGTGAGATACTCAGCTAAGGCACTACTTGCTCGAGTAATGTGCCTTAGCGAGTATGCTCGCTCATCTGTAGCAGGGAGCATCAGTGCACATTTTTCTGCATGCACAATTGCGCACGAAAAAAGTACTGTAAAAAATGCATTTGTGCACAAAAATATGCAGCTTCCATTAGGCATAAACGCTGTGCAAAAACGTGCTTAGATATGCTTATGCTCATGTGTACCCGACTTAAGAGAATTCTGGCACTATGTATTTTTTTACAGTGTGTCCACCATGTGAGATAAGTAATGCAATACTTGGGGCTTATTCAGACGGACCTATTTGCGCAGGCATTTCTGCACGCTTTAAAAGTCACACAGATAACGCGACCATGCAATGCATTTGATTGTAATGTCTTCATTCAGATGAATGTGTTTTTTCCGCGCAAAATATTAGTGTGAGGAAAAATAGGACCTGCTGTATCTCTCTCAGCCGTATCTTTTATACGGCGCATGGCCTATCTTCACCTATCTTTCGCGGTGTTTCGCAGAAAGCTCCAATAGACATCTATGCCTGCTGAGAAAAGGAAGGTAGAGGGAGTTTAATTGCCATTAGGTATTTAATTGCCATTTCGAGGATTTCTTCCGATCACTGCTTGCCATCGCTTCAGCATGGTTTTTGTTACATGCGCGCTGCAGCGACTGATGTGAATGGCTTTAAAAACGCTGATTACAATGCAGAGTCAAGCTTGTTAAACATGTATTTATGACAACATACGTTCCGTACGGGCGAATGCATGCTCCCGTGTGAAGGAACCTTTAATCCATAATTCAATGAATGGCTGAGCGTTGCCTGTGATTGGCTAAGCGTTCAGACAATCAGACCAGCGCTTTTTGGGGGCGAGGATTTTTCAATCCTTGGCCTCCAGAAGACAGAAGGCGACTGCCGGGGCCGGAGAGAAGAGCCAGACGACTCTTCTAGGTGAGTGAAAAAAAATTTTTTCCAGCTAGGGATGATTTTCAGAGAAAATTTTTCAAGCCCTCTCCCGAAAATCATCGCTGCGGGGGTTGCCTGCAACCCACTGCTTTTAATGGGGCTGCAGCAGCACTGGCACCATTGAAAGCAATGGGATAGCATTGTACACTTCTGCCACAGCTGTGATAGCTGTGGCAGAGGATTCCTTCATCCCCGCGGTCCATACGAGGATGAAGAAATCCCCTGCCATAGCTGTCACAGCTGTGGCAGAAGTCCACGATGTATTCCCTATGAGCGATATCACAGATTTTTTTCCTGCACTGCGAGGCTTGAGTGTAAAAATCGCAAAGGAGTATGAAACCATTGAAAATCATTAGTTTCATCACATGTTTTTACTCGCTCTCACTTCGCAAGAAAACATATCGCTAGTGGGTAGGCACCCCTAGGCACCAAAATCCACGTATGCAGATTGTGATGCGGAATTAAAATTGGCTTAAATCTGCATGCAATTCACAAATTCACATGCAATATCAAAATCCACTGTGTGAAAATAGCTGTGTGGATTTGGTGCAGTGTCTGCAGCTAAAAACTCCACTGCGTCTTGATGGGTATGAAAGGGTATGGATAGTTAAGGCGTGTTCAGACATGGCAATACCAGTTATGATTATTTCTTTTATTGTTTTGATCATTTTGTGCTAAAAATAGGAAAATGTTTTTTTTAAAATATGTTTTAAAATATTCTTTAAAAATTTTTAGACTAAGGCCGCAACAGAATATCGCCAGCGATGTTCCACCGTGGGGGAGGAGGGGGGAGCACTGTAAAGTTTCTGCAATGAACTTATCTAATTGATAGGCTCACCGCGGAGAATCGCGACAAATCACAGCATGCCACGATTTTAATCACGTAAGTGGAGAATCGCTATGATTCTCCGCTCGTGGATGTCGGGCTGCGCTTTCCATAGTTATCCTATGGAAAGTGTGTAATGCGAGCTCCACGGGCGATTTATCCCCACAGATCTCACTATGACATCTCGCGGCCTTAAGGCTGCCTGTCCACGGGCATTGCGGTATCCTGCGGCGGATCTCCGCCGAAGGAGCCGCCATCCGGGAGCAGGAGCCTGCAGACGGATCTCTGCGGTGAGCCTATCTGACAGATAGGCTGACCGTGGAGAATGGCAGCAATTCGCAGCCTGCTGCGAATTGCCGGTCGCAAGCGGGAAATCACTATGGTTCTCCGCTCATGGACAGGGAGGCTGTGCTTTCCATAGCAACGCTATGGAAAGCGTGCATTGCATTCCCCACGGCCGGATTATCGCCACGGGCAACACAATCCAAAAACACCCATGGACAGGCAGCCTTACAGAGTACCTACAGATTTCTTTTTATGTACAGAAAAGGTGATTCTAAGCATTATTTGCAATAGGTTTCATTAGCGTTTTCTGTACATTTTTCTTACAAAATTTCTCTTCTGCTATGCTGCTAAGTGAAGACGGGGCTGAGGAATCCATCTTTACCTAGCTGCACATGTTATTTAATCATACATGGCAGCCCTGCAAGCTTTCATTAGGCCCAGGCTTACCATGGCAAATGTTGACACCCCATAATCTCATCACTGGGGAACTAATGGTGATTCGGAGGGGGGACTTCCCCACCAGCTAACGTTTTTATACTGCGTTCAGAATTGACAGCGCATGTAAGATGTCAAACAGCTGCGATTGGAGCTGCATCTGGCATGCACCGGGTATACAGTGGGGACAGGGGTTAATATTGATAGCAACAAAAAAACTTATTTTTTTTTATTATAGAGAAAAAAAGTGACTACGTTATTTTCTGACAGTAGATTCCTTTTACCACCTCTATTCGCACTAAGATAGTTTGCTCTAGGACAGTGATGGGCAACCTTTTGAGCTCGGCGTGTCAAAATTCGCCAAAAAACGGAGCATAACTCGGGTGGTGTGTCACTTTGAGAAAAAAATCCATAAATTTGTGATATTTATAGTTTAAATAACAAATATGTGTAATTGTAATGTATAACAGTATTTAATAAACCCAAAACACCCATAGCACAGGCCCTCGCCTCTCCCAGCCTCCCCCCTCACTTATCTCAGTAATGATGAGCCACCAGCAGTGATAGTGCTCCTCACAGCGGCCCCGAGCAGCGACAGTGCCCCCCACAGCGGCCCCCAGCAGTATCTGCCCCCCCACAGGGGCCCCCAGCAGTATCTGCCCCCCACAGCGGCCCCCCAGCAGTATCTGCCCCCGCATCGGCCCCCAGCATTACCTGCCCCCCACAGTGTCCCCCAGCGGTGACTGCTCCCTTACAGCGGGTCCCCCCAGCGGTGACTGCCCCCTTACAGCGGCCCCCCTATTCCATTCTGTTTTTTAACGGAAGTCAGTGCTGGAGGTTCCAACTAGTATCTGATGTGAATAGACCTTTATGACAGCCTATGCTGTTCAATGTAGTCTACAATATAGAGAGAGAGTGATCGTCTGTGTTTATCACTGTATGAGAATCCATGCTGCGGGAAGTATTTTTTCTATGAAAATGTAACAGATGTATCAAGTACTGTATGTGAAGTTTTTATGTGCTTCTTGCCAACAGCATTAGTGCTTTATGGTAGGTACTCTAATGACATCTAGTGGTCACATTGCATTGATGCAAAGGGGAAAATTGATCTCTGTGAACTTCACCTCATATAACATTATTTGACACATATAAGGTTACTAGCTGATATACCCGGCTTCGCCCGAGTTAATTTGGTACTGGTGTTTATCTGGTGTTCACACGGAAAATCTTATGAAGTCGTGGTTACTTTAGAGATACTGAGGAAAAACATATGTTCACCATTTTGCATAGTTCTCTGCATTACCCAGGAAACACCACGTGGAGGTAACCATGCGACATTTCCTTTATATAAAATGACATCAGGAAGTGAGAGAATTAGATTACGTACATAAAATTTGGACACTAATTCTTTTGCGCTTAGAATTGAATAATTGAGTTGGGACCTATTAACTTTTCATATTTATGACACAATCAATGCTTGTGCCAAATTTCATGTTTCTATGACATTGGGAAGTGAGAGATTTGGATTATGTACATAAAATTTGGACGCTAATTCTTTTGCGCATAGAATTAAATAATGGAGTTGGGACCCATTAGCTTTTCCTATTTATGACATAATCAATGCTCGTGCCAAATTTCCTGTTTCTATGACACCGGAAAGTGAGAAAATTATATACTGCACGTGAAATTTGGACGCTAATTCTTTTGCGCATAGAATTGAATAATGCAGTTGGGACCCATTAGCTTTTCCTATTTATGACATAATCAATGCTCGTGCCAAATTTCCCGTTTCTATGACACCGGAAAGTGAGAAAATTAGATTCCGTACGTAAAATTTGGACGCTAATTTTTTTGCGCATATAATTGAATAATCGAGTTGGGACCCATTAGCTTTTACTATTTATGACATAATCAATGCTTGTGCCAAATTTCCTGTTTTTTATGACACCGGAATGTGAAAAAATTACATTCCGCACGTAAAATTTGGACGCTAATTCTTTTGCGCATAGAATTGAATAATGGAGTTGGGACCCATTAGCTTTTACTATTTATGACATAATCAATGCTCGTGCCAAATTTCCTGTTTCTATGACACCGGAAAGTGAAAAAATTACATTCCGCACGTAAAATTTCGACGCCAATTCTTTTGCGCTAGAATTGAATAATCAAGTTGGGACCCATTTGCTTTTCCTATTTATGACATAATCAATGCTCGTGCCAAATTTCCCGTTTCTATGACACCGGAAAGTGAGAAAATTAGATTCCGCACGTAAAATTTGGACGCTAATTCTTTTGCGCATAGAATTGAATAATCGAGTTGGGACCCATTAGCTTTTCCTATGTATGACATAATCAATGCTCGTGCCAAATTTCCTGTTTCTATGACACCGGAAAGTGAGAAAATTAGATTCCGTACGTAAAATTTGGACGCTAATTTTTTTGCGCATATAATTGAATAATCGAGTTGGGACCCATTAGCTTTTACTATTTATGACATAATCAATGCTTGTGCCAAATTTCCTGTTTTTTATGACACCGGAAAGTGAAAAAATTACATTCCGCATGTAAAATTTGGACGCTAGTTCTTTTGCGCATAGAATTGAATAATCGAGTTGGGACCCATTAGCTTTTCCTATTTATGACATATCAATGCTCGTGCCAAATTTCCCGTTTCTATGACACCGGAAAGTGAGAAAATTAGATTCCGTACATAAAATTTGGACGCTAATTCTTTTGCGCATAGAATTGAATAATGGAGTTGGGACCCATTAGCTTTTACTATTTATGACGTAATCAATGCTCGTGCCAAATTTCCTGTTTCTATGACACCGGAAAGTGAAAAAAGTACATTCCGCACGTAAAATTTCGACGCCAATTCTTTTGCGCTAGAATTGAATAATGGAATTGGGAGCTATTAACTTTGCCTATTTATGACATAATCAATGCTCCTGCCAAATTTCACGTTTCTATGACATTGGGAAGTGAGAGATTTAGATTATGTACGTAAAATTTTGACGCCAATTCTTTTGCGCTACAATTGAATAATCGAGTTGGGACCCATTCGCTTTTCCTATTTATGTCATAATCAATGCTCGTGCCAAATTTTCCGTTTCTATGACATTGGGAAGTGAGTGATTTAGATTATGTACGTTAAATTTCGACGCCAATTCTTTTGCGCTAGAATTGAATAATCGAGTTGGGACCTAATTACTTTTCCTATTTTGGAGATAATCTATGCTTGCGCCAAATTTCATGTTTCTACGACATCGGGAAGTTGGAGAACTTTTGGCGAGTCAGTGAGTCAGTCAGTGAGTCAGTGAGTCAGTCAGTGAGTCAGTGAGGGCTTTCAGCTTTATATATATAGATGGAGACTGAAATGCTGGAATGTGGATCAATATTTTAGCCTCTGTTATCTAATATAGGAAATACTCTCTCAATACCTAAGTGGCTTTGATTTCCTTCCCTCTTGCACCTCCTCTTATTCACCCTTACCATTTGACCCAATAACAGAAGAAGAAGTCTCCAGGCTCCTCTGTTCTTCTTGCCTTACTACTTGTATAAGGGCCGGCTCATACGACTGTATGTGTAAAACGCAGTGTGTATAATGCAGTGTTGTACCGCGGTGTGAGCCAGCGTATGGCATTGATTTTGGACTATGCATGACAATCAATCTCACACCCGCTGTCATGCGCAGTCTTCTTGTTTTTTTTTCTCTAATTCCCAGCTCTGTTGCATAGCAATGGTGCATATAAATGTTACACATATGCAATGTAATTGCGTATTTACAGCATTTGTTACTCACCCACAGAGAACAATAGGGCTTTATCGCACGTAAAATGCGGTAAAATAGAACATACTGTGTTCTTTTTGATGTGTGTATTATAAGCAATGTACTGTATATTTGAAAATGTGCATGGATCAATGATACACAATGTACTTTCATTGGATCCATTTACAGCATACAGCATGATGCGCGATTAAATTACGCTTGAGTGAGCCTGCTCTTAGTGAACCTATTCCTTCACGCCTTGTCCAGACTCTCTTAGGCCTCCTGCACACGGGCGGGTCAGACCCCACATGTGGGATTCCCGCTGTGGATGTGCTGGCCGGCACTCCATTGCGCTTGCGCAGTAGGTATCGGCAATGCCGTGGATCGCGCAATGCTACCACAGTGCTCACTGTGGAAGTGCCACGGGACGGACAGCTTCCATTGACTTCAATGGAAGTCGGCCATGTGTAGCCTGTACAAAATCGCAGCATGCTGCGATTTCTCCCCCATGAGTGGAAAATCGCAATCAATTTCCGCTCCTGGTCAGGAAATCGCCTTTTTTCATAGCATGCTATGGGCTGGATTTGCTGCAGAATCCGGAGGCGGAATCCTGTGTGCAGGAGGCCATAGTCACCTCACTATAATATATATCCGGTATCTTTCCCTCCTCCTTTAAACATTCTGTCATATTCTTATTACCGAAGAAGCAGTTTCTTGACCCATATCGTGCTGTCAGCTTTTGACCCCTCTCTAACATCCCCTTTATCTCCAAACTCCTGGGACGCTTGGGCTCCTCTCATCTATCAGCCATCTCTCAGATAACCCTTTTTGACCCCTTACAATCTGGTTTTCGTACTTTACATTCTACAGAAACCACCTTAGCCTACTTCTCTCATCCATGTTATCATTTGCTGGCTCTACTTCTGCTCTTCCGAACCAGCTTGTTTGATCCTTCTTAGTTCACCCACAAGTGTTGACTTTAGGATGACTACTAGTACTAGATGTGTGGAGTATATCATTGCCAGCAATATTTTTACGATAGGGGGTGTTTTTAACTCCAATTGCAAGAAGTGTCAATGGGTGTGAGGTTTTCACTGTTGCTCGCAAACTCATATTTCACGTAGAGAGAAGAAATGTTTTTTTTAATTCAATTATCAATACGTACACCATATAAATTGGTAGGGTTGAGTCATTGACAATAGTAGTAAAGCATATATATATCTCATCAAACAGCCCACGTAACATATCTTATCAACGTGCCCCCTTCCTGCAGTAGTGACAGTTGGCTTGCCCTTAAGCACAGCTCATCAACCTGCGCACATCTAATAAAAAATGATCAAAAAGTTGTGTGTACTCTAAAATAGTACCAGTAGAAACAGCAGGCCACCAAGTTATGGTGGTCTGAAGATGGCAGAAGAAAATAATACTTTTTCTAAAGATATGGTATTTTTTAAAAGTAGTACAGCAAAGATAGGGCTTATTCAGACAGGCATGTATCGGTTGGGTTTTCACGCCCGGCCGATATACGCCGCCCGTCTCTGCAAGGGGAGGAGGCGGGACGGGCCAGGAGCAGTGCACTGAGCTCCCGCCCCCTCTCTGCCCCTCACCACTGTTTGCAATGGGAGGGGTGGGCAGAACTTAGCTCCACCCCATTCCTCCCATTGCAAATAGTGGTGATGGGCAGAGAGGGGCCGGGAGCTCAGTGCACTGCTCCTGGCCCGTCCCGCCTCCTCCCCTTGCAGAGAGGGGCAGCGTATATCGTCCGGGCGTGAAAACTCGACTGATATACGCCCGTCTGAATAAGCCCATAAGTAGTAAATGCATTTGCTATCATCATAATCGTACTGACCTACAGTTACCATGTCTATTTTGCAGCAGTATGTACGCCGTAAATAGTAACCCCCCGCCCCATAAAATTTTTTTCGTTTCACTTGATTTACAAATTTTGAAAAGTTTCTCAGTATATTACATAGCACATTAAGGCTGCCTGTCCATGGGCGAGGCGGAATATCGCTAGCAATATTCCACTGTGGGGGAGCAGGGGGAGAACTAACAGGTCTCCGTGCTGAGCCTATCCAATAGATGGGTTTACATCCCACTCACGGGATTGAATCGCATGCCGCAATTTCAATCCCGCGAGCGGAGAATCGCTATGATTCTCTACTTGTGGACGTCGGGCTGTGCTTTCCATAGTTAGGCTATGGAAAGCGTTCACTGTGTTTCCCACGGCCAGATTATCGCCGCAGATAAGGCAGTGACATATCGCCCATGGACAGGCAGCTTTAATACTACTATTTGAAAATTACAACAAAAAACAAGCACTGAGAAACCAAAAAATAAAAGTTATGATTTTTTGAAAGTGGGGAGGAGAAAACAAAAATGAAAAGACAAAAATAGTCATCCTATTAAATGGATTATCTGGACAAATACTATTGATGCTCTCAGGATAGGTCATCAATAGTTGATTGTCAGGGGTCCACCGCTCAGGAGGTCAGCCGATCAGCTGATGGGATAACTGCTGTCAGTGCCACAACACATGGGTATGGAGTAGAAACAGATCGTTCTGAGTCCTGTATAGTGGTCTACACTCATAATTGCAAACCCAGCTCTCACTGATTTTAATGGGAGCTGTGCCTGCAATTACGAGCGCCGGCCACTACACAGGAGTTGGAGCTATTTGCTTCTGTTTCATATCTTGCGTTATGGTGCTGACAGCAGATGCCCAGTCAGCTGATTGGCCTGAATCCTGAGCGGTGAACCCCAGACGAGCCACTATTGATGATCTATTCTAAGAACAGGTAATCAATAATATTTGCCCAGAAAACCGCTTTAAGGGGTTAATAGGGCGGTAAAATTGTTTCTGGGAAGAATCATATTATTCCTTTAACCTCCAATAGAACATATGAGAGGAGATTTATTAAACTGTCTTTAAGAAAAACTGTCTTAGTTGCCCCTAGCAACCAATCACAGTGCAGCTTTTATTTTGTATTCTGGTAAAATTATAGCTGCTCTGTAATTGATTGCTGGTGATCTGTTGCAGAATTAGCCCTGTGTGGACCCAGCCTTAGGATATATATACACGTAGCGGAAATATTGCAGAATTTCTACAGAAGGTCTGGATTTTGACTTAAAATCAGCTGCGCTATTGCAGCTGATTTCAGAAGTTTCTGTGCAGTATTTGTGCTCTCAGCACCTCCTTCTCTGGGCACCTGGTGGCCTCTAGAGAGCGCAGCACCACTGGTCAGGTGTTGGTGAAGTGCCCAGCGGGACTGCGCTCATTACAGGCCACAGGGTGCCTGTCGGAAGTAAAATCATATGTCGTAATCAACCACACTCCTAGCCATGCCCCTGACCACACAACCTTTTTGGTAGGGGTGCCTCGCAGTAAAAGTTTTTTCCCATGGGTGCCCCAAGGCTGAAGAGGTTGAGAAACACTTCCTTAATAGAATTCACTATATAAGTAATGCAGTGTACTATCCTAGCGATTGAATCATTACATCTTCAAGTCACCTTGAGGGACTAAAAAATAGCATTTAAAAATTAAATAAAGTTTAATTTTAAAAAATCCAGTTTAAAAAATATGCATTTTTCCCCCAAACACCCTATCCAAATGGATAAAACAGCAAAGAAAAATTTTAAAAAGCAACCCATAATAAGTATTACCAGACCCAGACAATCGCAATATTTCTTACTTATCGCACATGGTGAATGCTGTGAAAATTATTTTAAAAACTAATGCCAGAATTGCTATTTTTCTCTGATTGGCCTCCCAAATACCGCAACAAAAAACAATCCATAAGTTACATGTACCTAAAAATGGTACCAATAGAAACTACAACTCTTCCCACAAAAAACAAGCTCTCACATAGCTCCGTTGCTAGAAAAATAAAAAAGTGATGGGTCTCAGAGCTTATTCACAGAAGCGTATATTGGCTGTCGTTTTTACGACCGTCTGATATACACTACCATCTGAGCTGTCTATCCCCTTGCCTCCCCCCTCCGGCTGTTTGCAATGGGAAGGGGTTGGACAGGGGCGGAGCTTAGCTCCCGCCCCCTGTCCGTAGCCAGCAATGGGAGGGGTGGAATGGGGCGGTGCTTAGCTCCAAACCCACCCTCTTGCATTGCAAACAGACAGAGGGGAGGAGAGAGGCAGAGAGACAGCAAGGGGGAGGGAAGGGGATAGACAGCTCAGACAGTAGCATATATCGGCTGGCCGTGAAAATGGCGGCCGATATATGCTCCTGTAAATAAGCTCTTAGGCCAGCTTTGCTTATTTATGTGCAATGGAACACTGCATTTTTTGTGGAATGAATAATGTTTTTTTGCACACATGGTCGTAGTTTATTGTACTTTTTCAGCCGCAAGACATGTTAATTTGCACACGGCAAACAAAGACGCACCAATTGAAATGGCTAATTGGTTAAAAATGTGTTCTTTTCCAGTGGAATTACGCAGTGTTTCACGCATCTCCTTGCGTATTGTGCGCGCAATTTGCACATCCCTCATCGACCTTTGAGGGGACTTCCAGTGCGCTAGAGCATGTTCTGTTTTTTTTTTGGCGCAACTGAAATGCACACGCAAAATACTGAAATGTGAAAGAACGCATTGGAATTAAACGGTTATATTTTTTGCATCTTGAACGTAAATACGCCTGTGTGACGCTGGCCTTAGAATGCGTTGATGCAGATTCAATTGGTTTTCTTGTTTTCAATGTGTTTTAATTGTGTAAAAGTAATGAGGCAAGGCAGTACGAAAATGTGGCGTGGAGAGGGCTCCAGAGCAGGTAATCAGCAGGGACAGTTGTACGGGTGTGTGTGGGCAAGTTAAAACATCCAGACGCACAAAGTTCTGGGCTGCTGAAAGCCAGAGAGTGAGTCTCTATGACAGAGTGTTTTTTTTTGGCCGTGTAAAAACATTGCCCCAGAAATAATAGGACATTAGCGACCGATTTTATACGCTGCCGGGAAAGATGGGTCTTGTCCTATCTTTTGCCAAGATACGCTGGAGGCTCTCATAGTCTTCTATCGGAACTACAAAGTAAGGCTGGATTCACACGAACGTATATCGACTCGGTTTTCACGCCGAGCCAATATACGTTGTCCTCATCTGCAGGGGGGGGGAGGCTGGAAGAGCCAGGAGCAAGAAATTAGCTCCCGCCCTATCTCTGCCTCCTCTCCACCCCCTCTCCGCCCCTCTGCACTATTTGCAACGAAAGGAGGGGGGATGGGGGCAGGGCTAAGTTCTGCAAATTAGCTCCGCCTCTCCCCATTGCAAATAGTGCAGAGGGGCGGAGAGGAGGCAGAGAGGGGGCGGGACCTCAGAGCACTGCTCCTGGCTCTTCCAGCCTCCCCCCCCTGCAGAGAGAGATGATGTATATCGGCTCGGCGTGAAAACCGAGCCGATATACGTTCGTGTGAATCCAGCCTTAGGGAGGGAGTTTAGTTGTGTCCAACACTGGAAAATGATTACAGCTGGCTCAATTTAACCATTATAGGTCATTCCGAGAATTTATGCCGACCGAGGAATTTCCACGCTGCAGTGTGTATATTTCCGCTAATATGCCGCTGCTGCTCGTATGAATGGACGAGAAAACACTTATTAAGATCAAGACTTGATCACGGCTTTTTTCTTTTCATGTATTTTTTCACCCTGATGCGGTCAGCATAAAAACGAGTATGGTTGTGAGATAGAGGTCCAAGGCTGCGTCCTGGGAAGGGTCCCCATGAGAGTTGCCAGAGACAGTGGGGTCTGAGACTGCAGCGCTGAGGAGAAGAGCCAAATGCTGGCTGAAAACCACCATGCTGGGTGAATAAACTGATGCAGTGTGACATGCGTTTCAGGCTCTAGGCCTATGTTAGCTAGTGCCAGAAAAATGTGTTATTTAGTGGACAGACGGCCAGGGATGTGTCTACCTATGCGTGTGTACTGTGCCGTATTAACAACAGTACGACAATCCGGTTATTATGTTGTTTGTTCAAGTACTGCAGTAAAGTTGGATTTTATTGAATTTACCACAACTCTGGTCTGGACGTGGGTTTCTCAGTTGCAACCAACCATCTAGGTGGAGGAAAGATGGCGTTCCCGTGAGCTCAATACCCCAGTAGTGAAAGCTATGTAAACTTGGTATCACAGTAATCGTGCTGATCCAGATAAGAGTTTGTTTTTTTTAACCAAACGGTGAATGCCATAAAAACAAAAAACCCCAACACAATGATGGAGTTTCTGAGGGGTATGCGCCCACTCATCCCCCCCCCCCCAAAAAAACAAACAAAAAAAAGCACAAGCCCAGGTACAGTTATGTCTCTTATAATGTGATAGCTGCTTCGTTCTTAAAGCAAAAGTTAGGCTAAGGGGTTAAAATGTGTCACCGGTCCCAAAAGCCCCTGCAGCAGTCATGTACTGTTCCTGCGGCTATTGTCAGGACAGTGGCTGGATGCCACATGACCGCTGCGGCCTGTCACTGGCCTCAGCATGAATAGCAAGTGACCGTGCATGAGCCTCTGGGACTGGAGGAAATGAAAAAAATGGAAATGGAAAGAGGGGGGAATATCTAAAGGCCCATTTAGACACAACGATTATCGCTCAAAAGCCGTCTTTTGAGCGATAATCGTTGTGTCTAACTGCACTGACATCATGCAGTTTTCATTATCCCATCGCTCATCGTTGTCTTTCAGCGTGCCAAAAGACAACGATGAGCCTTATCAGGGATTCACTGCGGGATCCAGCTGATACTATTGTTTCAGCTGTATCCCTCTCCCTGATAATGGGCTGGTTATGAAGAACAGAGCGGTCCAGCTCTGTTCTCCATACCCCGCAGAGTGCGCTCGACTGTATAACAGCCAGGCGGTCCGTGCAGAAAACATCTGGATGCAGCAGACAGGCGGGGTACCCCGCTTGTCTTCTGCATCCTCCACTGGCAGTGCAAGGTGATTGCTCATCTTGAGTGATTATCTTGGCCTGTAAATGACAAAATGATGATCGCTCAAAAGTCGCTTGAGCGACATCTTTTGAGCGATTATTGTTGTGTCTAAATGGGGCATAAAGAAGAATACAATGCGTTCTGCAGAAACTGTGGAGCAAGTGTCAATAAAGAAAAGTCAAAGATGCTATTGGATCGCCAGGCCCAGATGGAATACACCCAAGGGTTCTAAGGAAGCTAAGTGATGTGATAGCTAGGCTGCTATTTCTAATATTTATGGATACTATCAAGACCGGGGTTGTACCGCTGGATTGGAGCATTGCCAATGAAGTTCCAATATACAAAAAGGGGTCCAAAAGAGAGCCTGGTAACTGCAGGCCAGTAAATCTCACTTCAATAACTGGAAAAATATTCGAGGGGTTCCTGAGAGACACTATCGAAGAGTACCTCAAGGAGAACAACGGAATAACTCCTCACCAACATGGGTTCATGAGGGGTTGATCATGTCAGACCAATCTGACCAGCTTCTACGATTAGGGAAGTTCTAGACTGGACCTGGGACAGTCTATTGATCTCGTATATCTGGACTTCTCTAAAGCATTTGACACCATGCCGCATAATAGGCTGATATATAAAATGAGACAGCTCGGTCTGGGCGAAAAAGTGTGTATCTGGGTAAAGAACTGGCTCAGAGATAGAAAGCACAAGGTGATAATAAATGGTTCATGCTCTGATTGGGCCACCATCGCTAGCGGGGTGCCACAGGGTTCAGTACTAGGCCTCATTCTGTTCAATATATTGATTAATGACCTGATAGAGGGACTGCACAGTAAAATATCAATATTTGCAGATGACACAAAATTATACAAGATAATTAATACAACGGAGGACAATGTACAGCTACAAACGGACCTAGATAAGTTGGGAGCTTCGGCAGAAAAATGGCAAATGAAGTTCAATGTTGACAAATGTCACCAATATACACTAAATGGGGTACTGCTAGGGAAAAGTGATATGGAAAAAGACCTGGGGGTACTAGTGGATTGTAGACTATACTGGAGCAACCAATGCCAGTCAGCTGCTGCAAAAGCAAATAAGGTCTTGGGGTGTATTAAAAGAGGTTATAGGGGTGAGGGACGAGAACATTATTCTTCCACTATATAAGGCACTTGTCAGGCTTCACATGGAATACTGTGTACAGTTCTGGTCACCGGTGCTCAGGAAAGATGTTGCAGTGCTTGAGGGGGTACAAAGGAGGGCAACTAAATTAATAAACGGAATGAGAAGTATGGAATAGCCAGAGAGGTGGGTATTATTCACCCTGAAAAAAGACGGCTAAGGGGCGATCAAATAACTATGTATAAATACATTAGGGGACAATACAAGGATCTCTCCCACGATCTGTTTATACCCAGGACTGCGACGGTAACAAGAGGGCATCCGCTATGTCTAGAAGAAAGCAGGTTTCATCGCCAACACAGAAAAGGGTTCTTTACTCTAAGAGCAGTTAGACTGTGGAACTCTCTGCCTGGGGACGTGGTGATGGGAAAAATCCATAGAGGAATTTAAGAGGGGACTAGATGTCTTTCTAGAGCGGAAGGAAATTACAGGATATAAACATTAGGTGTCCAGGGAGTTTGTAGTTCCGGGTCTTACAGACAGGTAGGAACTATCAGAGGTTGATCCAGAGATTATTCTGACTGCCATTATGGAGTTGGGAAGGAATTTTTCCCCGAAAGGGCTAATTGGCTTCTGCCTCTTGGGGTTTTTTGCCTTCCTCTGGATCAACAAGAAGGTTGAAACAAGCTGAACTAGATGGATATTGTCTTTATTCAGCGTAACATACTATATTACTATGGTTGCTTACAAGATGAAAATGGTGAATTGGTTAAGAATGATGTTGAGAAGGCCAAATTTTTAAATTCCTATTTTGTATCTATTTTCTCTCGGAAAGTAGATGGAACATCAATGGGTCTTCCCTGTGCTATTGGGGAGATAAAAAAATGCAGGCTATCTATAAGCAGAGAGATGGTGAGGGAACACTTAGCTAACTTAAACGAATTCAAGTCTAAAGGTCCAGATGAATTACATCCTAGGATACTAAAGGAAGCAGCAGAGGTAATTGCTGAGCCACTCGCCATAATCTTTGAAACTTCCTGGAGAACAGGAGAAGTCCCAGAAGATTGGAAAAGGGCAAATGTTGTCCCTATCTTCAAGAAAGGGAAGAAGGTGGATCCAGGAAACTACATTCCTGTGAGCCTGACTTCTATCCTGGGAAAGATCTTTGAACAAATTATTAAACAGCATGGATGCAAGTGCTTGGATAAAAATGGAGTAATTAACCAGAGCCAGCATGGGTTTGTAACAAACAAGTCATGCCAAACAAATCTAATTTCCTTCTATGACATCAGGAAAATGCGGTGAATATAGTATATCTTGACTTTAGTAAAGCATTTGACAAAGTATCTCATACTATACTTATTGAAAAAATGACCAAATATGGGATTGACAAGGTAACTGTTAGGTGGATTCACAACTGGCTGAGTGATCGTACTCAAAGAGTGGTCATAAATGGCTGCACATCCAAGTGGAAGAATGTGTCAAGTGGGGTACCACAAGGCTCTGTCTTAGGCCCAGTGTTGTTCAACATTTTTATAAATGATCTGGAGGAGGGAATTGATGGGAAACTGATCAAAGTTGCCAACAACACAAAGCTAGGAGGGATAACTAACACCAGGAAAAAGAGAGAGTGTTCAAAAAGATCTAGAAAAGCTTGAACAGTGGGTGGTGAACAGAATGGTAATTAAGAAAGAGAAATGAAAAGTCCTACATCTGGGCAAGAAAAATGATAGAAGCATATACAGAATGGGAGGAATTGGGCTAAGCAGCACATGTGAAAAAGACTTGGGTATACTAATAGATCATAGACTGAACATGAGTCAACAATGTGATGCAGCAGCCAAAAAGGCAAACACAATTCTGGGATGTATTAAAAGAAGCATAGAGTCTAGATCACGTGAGGTCATTATCCCCCTCTACTCTTCCTTAGTCAGACCTCATCTGGAATACTGTGTCCAGTTCTGGGCACCCCACATTAAAAAAGACAGACAAACTGGAGCAAGTTCAGAGAAGAGTTACCAAGATGGTGAGCGGTCTGCAAATCATGTCCTATGAGGAACGGTTAAAGGATTTGGGAATGTTTAGCTTGCAAAAAAGAAGGCTGAGAGGAGACTTAATAGCGGTCTACGAATATCTGAAGGGCTGTCACAGTGCAGAGGGATCAGCCCTATTCTCATTTGTACAAGGAAAGACTAGAAGCAATGGGATGAAACTGAAAGGGAGGAGACAGATTAGATAATAGAAAAAAACTTTCTGACAGTGATCAATGACAGGGTGATCAATGAGTGGGACAGGTTGCCACTGGAGGTGGCGAGTTCTCCTTCAATGGAAGTGTTTAAACAGAGGCTGGACAGACATCTGTCTGGGATGATTTAGTGAATCCTGCACTGAGCAGGGGGTTGGACCCGATGACCCTGGAGGTCCCTTCCAACTCTAACATTCTAGAATTCTACGGAGGCACATTTTAAGGCTGGGTCCACACGGGGCTGATTTTCAGTGGAATGTCCGCAGTGGGCATTCCGGGTTTCATTACATAATTCAACCCTTCATTGAGAGAGGGTGAATTCCGCAGGGGAGACGGCGCTATAATTGACATGCCAGTGATTTGAATTTCACGCTGCAAGTCAGTTTCTGCACGGGATTTATGCAGGTTATTTCTGGATTTTGTGGACAAGATTTTCAAAATCTCATCCACTTTGCAGCTACTGCAAATGCAACAAATTTTCTGTGCAGATTCCGCTGTGTGACCCCCCTCCCAGACTGCTTTTACATGAGGGTAATTCTGCTAAGTGCACTGAAAGGTGCAGCTTAATCTGCAACTGTGGACTTCCACTCCAACACCCACGTGTCTACTTGTGGAAGTTTGGTGTGGAGTTTCCCATGTCTTCCACACTTGTGCATGGAGGTTTCTCCGTCTTTCAGTGTGCCTAGTGGAATACTTCCTCCCGTGTGAGAGTGTCCTAAATGTGAGGAATCTTATACTTTATTTCACAGCCTGCTGCTCGCTGGTAAATCCTAACGGCTCAGCGCCCCTTTCTGCGGTCCACGGCCGGCAGCTGGGATTCAGAAGCGGCCAGCAGGGACCACAGGCTGCACACTGCCGCTGAGCGGCCGCACACGACTGCCGAGGACGGCTCTTTAGGGAGCACTAGTCAGTACTACACCGCAGCTCCTCCCACTTCCATTGGCTCTCTGTGACGTCACCCGCTCCGCCTCCGCCCATTGGTGGCCACGCCTCAGCTCCGGGACGTGGCGCCGCCCTCAGGCCTGTAACCGGCGGAGACGTCAGTGCAGCAGCCGGAGCGCGCTCTATGTGTGTGTCGCTCCCGCGAGAGATTAGAGCAGGCCGGGGTTAAGATGGCGGCGCCCGTGCTGAGAGTGTCTGTGCCGCGGTGGGAGAGCGGGGCCCGGTATGCGGTGTGCGTGCTCGGTATCGTTATATCCCTCTATGCTTTCCACGTGGAAAGGGAAAAGGAGCGGGACCCCGGCTACCAGGCCATGTGCGACCTCAACGAGTGGGTGCGCTGCTCCACCGTCCTCTCCTCCAGGTACAGTGCGGGGCACGTGTGCTGCAGGCACCCGGGGAGTACCCTCTGGCAGTCAGTGGGGCCACGTCGCCAGCTGTGTGCTGCTGTCCAGTGGGTACACCCAGGGTGCCAGGCATCACCTAGGAGTGTGGGAAGTCATGACTTGGCATGATGCCACCAGCTGCCACACCCCCCTCTAGAGGGGTAATTGGGGAGCAGGTAGGACTGGTATGAGGAAGTGATCGGCAGAGGTCAGGAGTCAGTGCAGCGCTGTGGGTGACGTGTACAGCTGTCATGTATGACTCCAGCTGACTGTCTTGGCAGGAAGCCTTGGGGCATTACATGTGAGAAGTAGTGCAGTGCGCAGGTATTGCGGTATATCCTTGTACTTCTACAGGGAAGCATAGTCTCACTTTCCATAAAGGGGTTTTCCAGTGATTTACTATTGATCGTATGTCTTCAGGACAGGTAATCAATAGCTGATCAGCTGGGGGAGCGATCAGCTGATTTCAGTGAGACCCGAACCTGCAGTTCCAAGCACCGGCCACTACTCCGGCTTCCGCTCTGACATCCGTGTATTTGCGGCGCTGACAGCATGCGACCGCTCAGATGATCTGTCGGGGTCCTGAGCGACAGACCCCAGCCGATCAACTATTGATGACCTATCCTGAGGATACATCATCAGTAGTATTCCCCTGGAAAACCCCTTTAAAGGAGTAGTCTGAGAGGTGTTTTTTTTTCCCCCCTCCGCACTAGAGCCATTTTACACTATCGTTCAGATTCTTGCTGGATCGCAGCGATCTGAATGATGATCGCTCAGTATAAACGCCCGCAGAGTCTAATGATAATTCAATCGCTCATCATTCAGTTTCAGCGGGTACAAAAATCAGCCTGTTTACTGTGAAGGAGGCTGGAAGCGATCCCCGGCCCGCTCCGCCGTCGTTCATTGAGCGAACACAGGAGTCAGTTATCGCTAGGACGGCTGTCCGCTGCTTCTCTGCCCAAAGATCGTCCTGTGTAATAGGTCCCTGTCACATTCTCCCGGCGGCTCGCTGTGCAGCAGCTCTTAGTCTCCGCTGTGATGTATGCTTACTACAGGCTGCAGCAGCATGTTGATGGGACATGACAGGCTACTGCAGCCAATAACAGCCTGACATTTCATTGCTGAGCTCTGTTATTGGCACTGGAAGCCGAGAACCCAGCAGAAAATGCAGGGTTAAAAAAAACAAACAAATAAAAGTAAGGCTGGGTTCACACAGGGCAGATTTGGCGCGGAAATTCCGTGCGGAACTTCGCCGCGGCAAATCCGCCTGCGGCCGCTAATCCCGAGATTAGCCAGCCATGTGGACGAGATTTCTCAGAAATCTCGTCCACACGGGACGGCCAATCCGCTGCGGTTAATCCGGCAGAAGCTGCGGCGCGGCTTTGCCGACCACAGCATGTCCATTCTTTTTTTCTTTCCGCAGCGGTCGCGCTCTCCTCCATGGGAGCGCCGGCCGCAGCGGAAAAGCGAGCGGCCGGGTCGCTTCAAAGCCACCGCGGGTTTTTCCACGGCGGTTCTCCCGGCGGAAATCTCGCAGTTTTTGCTGCGGCCAAACCGCGGGACTTCCGTCGGGAATCCGCCCCGTGGGAACCCAGCCTTAGAAGCCCCATTAATGATGATGACTTGCTATAGACAACAGTTCTTTAACCTTTTTTATATGAAGGTCCCATTGAATGACCGGTCAGTTATGGAACCCTTATTTTCACCATCTGTCTCCAGCTGTCTTATTTGCCAGTGGAGATGCTGGCAGGGGCAGTAGCGCTGGCGCTGAACAGTTAAGTCATGGCAGACTGGTTACTTGGGGCACGCTGCCGGTATCTTTCTACTTACCAGTCTAGCCAGCGCAAGCAGTTAAAAAGCCTTGTCCGCTCCACAGTGTTCTTGCGGTACCAGCTGTTTTCAGCGACAATTGCCTTATGTAATCTAGTGATGTCTCCCTCAGTGTAAACGGTAGACGTTCGTCTATGAATGGAGGCGGCCGCTGGAAGAGATCTCCGGCTCGCTCTGCCTCTTTCATTCAGGAGTGGTAAACGTTCAGTGAATGAATAAGAGTCATGTAAAAGTAATCTTGGGCTTCTTTCAGACTGCGCTCTTGTATTCAGTCTTGGATCCGTCCCTGCAGACAACTGTATAGAAGATGGTTTACTGTATACTGCGTCGCCGGACTGAGAGTAGCGTCGCCGGACTGAGAGTAGCGTCGCCGGACTGAGAGTAGCGTCGCCGGCCTGACTTCCATTCTGCTAATATGCCAGGTCCAAGAAAATAGAGACCGCTCCCCTGCCTGGTTCCCGATCTACTAGGCTGTATTCACACAGCTTGTATCCGTGCTGCATCAGAGTAACTTGGGCACATTTTGCATTGGACAGCACATGGACTCCTGTCCGATCTCCCTGGACACTGCACATTGCATATCTTGCATTAGTTTTCTTTTTGGTCTGTGTAGACGTTTGTCCTCAGGCTATAATGGGGCCATTTGCTGTCTGTGGAATACACAAACAGCACATGGCCCAAAATTATGGGTCCTTAGCCGAAATGTGGTCGTTGACACCATGTGTTACTTGGTGATCCACTCGCTGAAAGGCACCAAGTAATATGAAAACTGTCCTGTGTGGCCAGTAAAGCTGTTTAGCCGCTCTTGGTCCTGACTGCCCGCATGTCCTCCAGGGTAACACTGGGATAGAAGAAGCTGGTCTCCAGGGAATGTGAGGGCTTCAGGAGAACGAAAAGGATTTATCCACAGGACAGGTAATGTTTGGTAGCTGAGACCCCCAAGTATCCTAACTCTCCTCAGGTGTGCTCCACGCACCTGTCAGAAGCCCAGAGTGGTGTTATGGCCTTCCCTGGACCACTGTAAAACTAGACATTTTAGTATTGAATGGAGTAGTAAAATAAACCACACTTGTCCATGCAGAAATATTCAGGAAAGGCCCTTTTACACGCAAAGATAATTCTTAAAAGGGCTGAAAGATTTAGTGATCTATTTGCATAACGTGTTAATGGCCATTAACATGTTATCTTCATTTGCATGTAAAAGGACCTCCAGGAGTTGTTTGCAGAGCCTATTGTGTGTTTAAGCACCCGTCCAGTTGTGTAAACAGCTGCCAACACATTTCATTGTTCTCCTTGCTGCTAGTGTAAACATGCATAGGAACATCCTGCAGTCTTTTGAAAAATAAGCCAAATACATTTTAATGGAGTAGGTTTGCTCAGCCTTTCAGCGGCCGAAAGATGGATTTTAGTCGAGCTGAAATCCATTGTTCAAACGAAAATTGCACAATGCCTGTGTTTACGTGTAACGATTATCCCTCATTTTCGGCCGTTTGGACAAATTTTGAGCGATAATCGTTGCATGAAAAAGGGCCTTAAGAGAATGTATAGTACAGTACACAATGTCTGCTTACGCGGTTAGCCTGTACAGCAAGATATGTCATATATACGTATGGCAGAAGGTGCTGAACACTGTGTGGCTGAGCCGTACATGACAGTAGCATCAATAATCTTAGATGCCATACAAGCTTAGGATGCTTTTAGACAGAACTATTCAAAAGAAAGGTTAAAACAAGCAAAAGTGGACAACAATGGTTGTTTAAACATGAGCCAACGACGAATGATTGTTTGCTTCTCGCCTGTCCGTGTTATGCAGGCATAAAAATCATCGTTGGCTCATTCACTTGTCATTCATTGTTCAATCCCTCTCGTTCACTGATACAGCGAATGTGAACAATTCCTTGTTTGAATGAGCCAACGATGTATCGGCTGTATAAACTGAGCGATCGGTTCGCTCAAACAATGAATCGGCTCATCTAGAAGGGCCTTTACTCTGCTTCCATCTCTGTAAAAGGTCCTCACTGTCATCTGCATTAGATGTACGGGGCCTTTTTGCCCATAGTAGCGTTTTTTTTTCTTCATTGTCTGCACTACTTTTGCTTTGCCTTACCTCCTGGGAAGTGTAGTTATCCGGGCATAATCACACGCCGCAGATTTGTTACGGACATGTGTTGTTTCTGCGGCGTGAGCATGGGCTGCTACAAGCCTCACGTGGCTGAATGTGACAACGGATTTACTGCGTTTTTCTTCACCCCAATACCAGACACTGCATCAGAATAAGGCTACATTCACACGGGTATACACGATATTGGATGGAGACACTCAGTCCAATATCGCGCCTGCCAATATACGTTTTCACGCTGGTGTGTTGTTGTTTTTTTTTTAATTTAAAAATGCCTCACACAGTTTTTGTGAAATTGCAATCCTCAGGCACGTGTTTCACGCGCGTCAGAGAATCAAGTGTTTCCCATTGATTTCAGTAGGAAGCATTACACAGAACACAAGGGCCATGTGATGTCTTGGGCTGGGATCCCACGGGGCAGATTCGCAACGGAAATCCCGTGGTTTGTCCGCAGCAAAAACCGCGAGATTTCCGCCGGGAGACCCGCCGTGGAAAAACCCGTGGCGGCTTTGAAGCGGCCTGTCCGCCCGCTTTTCTGCTGCGGCCGGCGCTCCCATAGAGGAGAGCGCAGCCGCAGCGGAAAAAAAAAGACCTGCTGCGGTCGGCAAATCCGCACCGCAGTGTCGGTTTCTGCCGGATTAGCCGCAGCGGATTTGCCGTCTCGTGTGGACGAGATTTCTGAGAAATCTTGTCCACATGGCTGGCTAATCCCGGGATTAGCGGCTGCATGCGGATTTGCCGCGGCGAAATTCCGCACGGAATTTCCGCGGCAAATCCGCTCTGTGTGAACCCAGCCTTAGGGTCCGATTAAAAACGATGGGCAAGTATTCTGGGGGGATGCCCGAAGATAGAACATGCTGCGTTTTTTTTTTTTTTTTTTTAAATATAATCGCAGAATTGCTGTGTGGCTATAGGTGAATGCCCATGGACGGATTTCTACCGCATTTCACATGTGTGAATTCCGCAGCTGTTAGGTTCTATTAAACCTAATAGCTTTTCTGCCTGCCAATACTCATATACGGAATTCTACTGTGGATTTTCGCAGCGGGAAATAAATTGCGTCATGTTCTATTAGCCGCGGGAGGTCTCCATTAATATAGCATTAATGGAGACCGCGGAATTCCGCGATCACCAGCAGGCACTTTGTGTTTGTAATTATTACTTTGCTACTACTGTATTCTTGGCTGAAGCAGCCAATCTCCAAGAAGCCAGCATACCTGGGCCCTCTTTTACCCAACATCTGCTGTTGAGGGAGGGTTAGGAGGCCCCCATACACATTAGATGGATGGTTGAAATTGGCAAGTTGCCATATTTAATTTGATGCGGCCAGCTTTTCTAAACATTCGTAGTTGAAGGGGCTGTCTGGGGATTTAAGTTTCTTACCGGCACCTCGGAGTTGGAACCGCCACTTCCCTCTTTGCCAATGCAGTGATAGAAAGAAGGCATTGCATCATTGGTATACTAGCCTCTACAGCCTGTCCCACAGCTCTGGCATTACCGACACCGGCTGCCCGCTATACCATGTGACTCCTTGTGTCAACACAGCTTGAAAGGTCAGGTCCGACTCAGAGGTGTCGGTAAGAAATTCTTGTCCCTTTTGATGTAGCTGATGTGTAAGATTGGTGAGTCTGGCTGTCGTGCCTCCTTCCAGTCAGAGCGCAGATGGGAGGCCAGCGGGGAGAACGACCGTGAAACCCGAGCTAGGACGCTGGCGCCAGGGAGAGCCACAGCGGGGCTATTGCCAGGGCTAGCGGGGACTCTGACAGCGGGGTAGGGAGTGGGTTGAGAGCGCAAATGGTACACTCACACCAGCGGGATCAACAGGAGAGATAAGACCCTCACACTTCCCCTTTCCTGCTACTTCAGGGAGCAGGAAAGGGGAATCCCCGCTGCCAAAGGGGATTGCCTGGTTTTGGGACAGAAAAAAAATCACTGCATGCAGCCCTTTTTTTCTTCTGGTATTTGCAGCAAGATCTGCGATGGAACATTTGACCTGAGGTTCTGACAGATGTGAAATCGCCCGAAGGGGTCGTTCACATGGCCGTAAGCGTTTAACGCTGCAGATCTCCTGCAGCGCTGTACGTATCCCAGCCTGTACGCTCTGCCAGCAGGGACCACATTATGCCCTGCGCATGCCCGCGAATCTGACATGAACATGCAGTGTTTTTTTTTTCCCCAAATTTCCCGCTCTGTTCCTAGTGGGGATGCGTATGGAAACGTTGCAATACATACATATGGACAGTGTTCCATATACAGCCCATTCAAGGGCTGCGCATGATAACGGGGAGAAATAGAGCATGCT
Organism: Eleutherodactylus coqui; assembly: GCF_035609145.1. Taxonomy (NCBI): domain Eukaryota; kingdom Metazoa; phylum Chordata; class Amphibia; order Anura; family Eleutherodactylidae; genus Eleutherodactylus; species Eleutherodactylus coqui. The sequence continues at coordinate 342,221,685 of NC_089837.1, forward strand.
GCCACCTTTCTCCTGCATATCGGTATGCAGTGTCCACACACGGGTGTGAATGGAAGTCCGTTGACTCTTATTGCCTCCATTTATCGCATGTGTAATACGCAATGTCAATACGCCCGTGTGAATGAACCTATCCGCATAAAAGGATGAACTGCTCCGACTTTTTGGGCTCTGAGGTAGTCTGAAATCTTCCTCCAGTACTGTGCAAGTGGTGCTCCGGGATCATGAAGTGCAAGACCTGCAGAAAACTAGAATTAAAATGCTTAAGAAGGTAAAGCAAGAGGGCACCAAGCTGTGAAATTAGCCCTCACCGTCATCTCTTTACTATACTGCTTGCCCCAATGACTTTGCATGGTGCTGTACCCTATGGGGCCAGGCCGTTAGAGAAGGCATATTGGGGTATTTGTAGTCCTTTTTTACTTGAATGACCGTCTCCCTGGCGAGCGCTGCTGCTCCTTCATAGAATTCCTGTGTTCTCGTGACTGGCCAGGACCAATCCTACGTGTTATGGCGTGTCCTAATGATGGGCCATACATTATAATGTTGGAATACAACTGGAATACCAAATTTTCTAGAAACTAATAATATATAGTGGCGCTTTGCTTCGTTGTTACAGAAGAGCTGTTACTCAATCGTGGGCTTAGTGTCCAGAGTATAATGTGACACTTCATGCTTTCATCTGAGTCATATTCATGTGGAGGAGACTTTCGACTCCTTTGTGTCTAAGTTCACTTTATCTTGTGCTTTGGCCTCGTTCTACTGTTGCATGAATCAGGGATTTCTGCAGTGGTTCTTAGTGCAGTGCGGGGAGGATGAGGTGTGCAGTTAGGGCTCATTCACACGGGGATGTAAGGTTGGTCTGTGAAACAGTTTGCACTGTTTTCTGTGCATTTTTTGCATCCATGTGTTACCTGTGTTTTTACACACAAAAAAACGCAAGGCCGCGGATCAGACGGCTTCCATTGACTTTACGCATTTAGTTTAGTTTTTTGCTGTTTTGAAGTCTTCTGCAAAATTCATTAGTTTATATTGCTTTTTTTGGTTAAGGCCTCATGCGCACGGGGCAAATTGAATTGTGGATCCCATGCAGGTGATCCACTGGTCTATTTGCCCATAGATGTGCGTGGAGATTCCTCTGCTCCACGCACACATGTGGATTTTATTTGCGGACACAATGTGCCTAAAATAAAATCGCAGCATGCTTAATTTTAGAGCAGGCTACGTACAGGCGGCTTCCATTGAAGCCAATAGAAGCCGTCCGTCCTGTGGCCCTTCTGCAATGAGCATTGCGGAAGGGTTGTGGAGTCCACGTCATTGCCTAGTGACAGCGTGGGAAAATCTGTATTGCGCATGTGTGTTGGCGGCACATCTGCAGTACAGAAGAAATGACAGGTAAGCAGAGGCGCTGGCAGCGGGCACGGGTGGAATCAGAGCGTGCCATGTGCAAGATGTCTAACTGCTTTCCCTATTTCTTCTTTTGGTACCTTTTTACGCCTAACACACACAGCTTGTTCTAGTAATGACTCTGGTTGTACTATTGGCTTTTGTAATAAACAGTACTTTACAAATCCATCAAAAAATGGCAACCTAAAGTTTATATTGTGTCTTTATCCAGCTTGTCAACATTTGTGCCTTTGAACTTTGGGTGCTTAAAGATGGTTTTCATGCAGATTTGCTTTCTTAAAGGTAAGCTCTGCCAAATTAGAATCGTCAGTGTATTCCATAATAGTTTTTTCATGTGCTGCTTTTTCTTAGTAGCGTCTAACTACTTGTTCCGCTACAAGGTGTCAGCACTCCATTGCCTAAGGCCTCATGCCCACAGGCACGCATGGATTCCCAGTGCAGAATCCCACAGCGGTTTCCAGCCATGCCCGCAGCCATGAGGCCAAAAATTACATTTTCTCACCTGTCTGGACAAGGTGCGGGTCTCCTCTGTCGCGGCTGGATCTTCTTTCTTCTGCACGGCGGGTGCGTACAGGCATGTCGGCGCCGTGCTTTAAAAAAAAAAAAATCTCCTGCTTTCCCACGAATCCATGGCATGGCCGTGCAGCGGATCGAACGGCTTCTATTGACTTCAATGGAAGCCGTCCGTGCGGGAAACCACAGAAAATGGAGCATGCTGCGGTTTTTATCCTGCGCCGGGATAAAATGACACCCGCAGGTATTTAATTACCTGCGGATGCCCAATGAATGTCTACAGGCATATTGAACTGCAGGTGACCCGCGCGGATTCCACTGATCCATTTTGCCCGTAGACATGAGGCCTTACACCTGTCTTCATGCAAACAGCACACCCTTCCAATGGTAAATGGTTACAGTCCTCAGCACTCCAAATAGAAAAAGAAGTGCTCTTTAAGGGTAGGTCCACATGTGGCAGAATAATCCATGGCCAGATAGTATTGGACAGCAAAAATTGGGTGTTGTATGCAGATTTGGCTGTGGAATCGCTGCTGACTTCACCCCCACTACATTTGGAAGGAGTGACATCTGTGGTGACCATTCCTCACCAGAAATTGACTTGTGATGGATTTTAAAGTCCACATTGTGGTTCAACTCCCTCATGAAGTCCATGTGGATGACACCTCTCAATGAAATAATTTATGCTGCTATCCCCCGGTATATACAGGCGAGCTAGTGTCACCTTGGTTGGGTATTTGTCTGTCTAAGGTTCTTGGCCTCTTTTTTTCCTCAGTCATGTGATCTCCATTCTGAGCAGCTCAGATCTACTTGGAGTTATAGATTCACTTACTATTCAGATTCTCAGTTTGTGTGATGCTGTTATATGGGTCTACCATAGAAATTGCCTACAGGGAGGGCACTTGCACTCTTCTCACAGTTACTGATGTTGATCTCACAGCTCCTGTCACACAGGTATAATAGAGGAGATCACAGCTTATGCTCCTGACTGTATACTTATTGCCTGTGGCTTCTTTAGGTGAATGTAAAAGCTAATAATAAACTGTCATTGTGCAAGCAAAAATGGGTTCTCAGCTAGTGCAGTACTGACGCATCATGGGATTGATTGAAAGTAAAAAAAATCTCACCCTTTTGATGGTGGCTAATAAGAATCAGACAGGGGGCTGCACTGCAGGAAGTGATTGGAACACACAGAAGAGACCTACAGAGTGTGACAGGCAATCGGGTGAGGGGGCAGAGATGGGAAAATGTGTTTGCTGGAGTCGCCTTTTAGGCTAGTTTCATACAGAACTGAAATCCCACGGATTGGCGGCACAGAAAAAACGTGCGATAAGCGCTGCTTCGAAACCTGCGAATTTTGGAGCGGCTTCGCCATTGGCATTCCGCTGCAGCTCTCTCTCCCCATAGAGAGGATAGAGGCCGCTGCGGAAACAGAGAAAGAATTGACATGCTGCGTCTTTGATTTCCACGCCGCATGGCAATTTCAGCACGACTTGGCCGCAGCGTGTGGATGACATTTTTGCAAATCTCATCCACATTGCTAGCTAATCCCGGGATTAAAAACGTTGGCGGAATTTCCATGCAGAAAGTCCACACAGACATTCCGCGGCAATTCCGCCCCGTGTGAACCCAGCCTTAATGTTAAGGAGAGAAGAGTTTAGGGAGTTGCGGGGAGCGGTGCAGCAGAAGCTTTGTTACATTGGTATTTTTCAAATTTGTGGTAGGCTATTAAAAGCTATTGGGGCTTTTCATCTGATCTTTTTCTGTCCTGCAGATGGGGCCGAGGATTTGGTCTTTTGGGTTCCATATTTGGAAAGGATAGTGTAATGAATCAACCGAACAGTGTCTTTGGACTTATATTTTATTTACTACAGATTCTGCTCGGTGAGTACATTTACATGTAGCCTTGTCTAAACTGGTTTCAGTGTGAACAAGGGGTTACTGTTTTGAGATGAAAAGGCCTCAACAAAGTTTTTAGAGTTAGGCCATCAACAACTATTACTGCAATTTATGATGTTGGCGGAGAATGGGTTGATTCTTCCAAATGAAATGCTGAAGTTCTACCACCTGTAAATGCCGGCTTCCCGTATAGTAGAACCGATCGGTCATCGGGTGCTCTGCCGGAGAGGAATGCCCTATGCCCCTACTGCACTAGTCTGGTATTCCCACACATGGAGCGCTGTTTCTTCTTGTAAGTCTTTATAGTCTTTTAACATGCATACAATTCTGTATTATAGAGGTAGACTATGTGCAAATTGACCCATGGCTGTGGCAGCAACTGCATGTCTGAGCTATTGCAGAGATTAAAGGGGTATTCCAGTGACATTAAGGTATCCTCTACCCTGTGAATAGGATATAACTAGCTAATCGGTGGGGGTCTGATCACTGGGACCCCCACTGATTACCAGAACACTGTCCCTTGTCCCCCCAAGAGACTGCCAAAATGTATAGAGTGGCTGTGCACATGCTCAGCCACCACCCTATTTATTTCAGTTAGAGCGCCTGAACTTGATCTTCTTGGTGCCCCAACTGAAATGAATGGAGCAGTGGACGAATACGCATGCTGCAGCTTCATTCATTTTGCCAGTCTCTCGAGGGAAATGATGGGTGGGCCATTATGGCGATTGATGAGGGTCCCAGTGGTCTGAGCCCCTACTGATTAGCTAGTCATTCCCTAGTCTGCAAATAGAGGATAACTTAATGTCACCGGAATACCCCTTTAAGGCCTCATGTCCACGGGCAAATTTGGATTTTAAATCCGCAGCGTTTTTCCTGCACGCGGATCCGCGCCCCATACGGATGCATTAGACACTCGCAGGTAGTTAAATTCCTGCGGATGTCATTTTCCCCTGCTGGCACGGGTCCCGCATGCAGGAAAAAATCCGGACATGCTCCATTCAGACGTGGGTCTCCCGCGGGGACGGCTCCCGCAGGCTTCTATTGACCCGCGCCTGAATTAAACTCGCCTGCTCCGGGCGATGCAGGTCTTCCTTCCTTCGCGGCCAGAAACTTCTTTCTTTGACTCGGCGGATGTGCCCGGCACGCAGCCGTCGTGCCGAGCACATCCACCGGGCTGAAGAAAGAAGATCCGACCGCGACGGAAGGAAGACACGCACGGACCACTTCAGGTGAGTTTATTCTTATTTTTTTGGATTATGTCCGTGGGGCAGGAGGGACCCGCTGCGGATTCTCCATGGAGAATCTGTAGCGGGCCTGATTTTCCCCGTGGACATGAGGCCTAACGGCCATTGGCTGCTGTTTCAGTACCCTGTCACGCTTCTGTTGGATCGTGAGATGATATGGAGCAAAGAAGTTCAGTTTTGTTAATAGTGATAAGATGTACTGTACATGTCTGCTCTACGGTAAACAGCGCCTCCATGTATTTTTAAGCTTCAGACTAGTTTTATAGAGGAAGATCATTCTAGTATGTCTTACACCTAGTCAGTTCTGTAGTCCGCTTTGGGAACTGCATTTTTCAATAGATCATCAGAATGTCTTTAGTTTGTTTGTTACAATCCTGTTGGGTCCCGGTGTCCGTATCCAGTTGACTTGTCTCTCTTCTCTCTTGCAGGTATGACAGTAAGTGCGGTAGCAGCACTAGTATTAATGACCACCTCCATAGTCTCGGTAGTAGGCTCCCTCTACCTAGCATACATCTTGTACTTTGTGCTGAAGGACTTCTGTGTTATCTGCGTCACCACCTATTTGCTGAACTTCATTCTCCTTATCATCAACTACAAACGACTAGTTTACTTGAATGAGGCCTGGAAACGGCAACTGCAGGATAAACAAGAATAAGAGGCCTCTCCAACGAACTCTTAACTCGCGTCTGAAGGAAACTGCTTCCTTAAAGTTTATTTTGCAGTACACTTCTGTTGGCGGACAGGCCGTTTTCCAAGAACAATCTTAACCAATTTTTTTTCTTTTTTTCTTACTTTTTGACTGAAAGGGCCCTGGATATATGTGTATGTTTGTTAACGGCACCTCCCCATTGAAATGGCTGGATGAAGGAGTGGTATAAAAAAAAAAAAGTGGCAAGCTTTAACTGTACTTACCAAGGTGTTCTGAATGGCACATTCTCTGTTCTTGGTGACATCTTTCCCTCCTTTTGTGCCTCCCTCTTTGTATATGTATGTGTCAATCCTTCAATGCGGGTATTTTATTTAATTTTTTTTAATTGAGGCTGATTGGTTAAGATGTGTATTGTGTTGCTACCATTGGCATTTTCGGTTGCCATGTACACTGCAGCTACCACTGGTGATTCATGCGTTTTCAGAGAACAACATTAGCAGCCAAATACATTGTCCGTTGGTTTCTATGCATACTGAGTATAACTGAAACATCCTGCTTCTTACAGCCACCAGCACCGTGAAGATTTTGAGATGCGCGAAAACCCATTGAAAGCCGCCTTTTGCGCTAGATTCAGACTGATGCTCAATGTTAGCGGTTAACTAAAAACTGAGCTGGAGAATGACTTTAGAAATGGCTGTGGACTTTAAGCCAGCTTGAATGATGGCAGCCGCTCAGTCAACCACGGTGCAAGGTTTCATGGGTAATGTGTAAAAGAAGGCTGCCCTTCATAGCTGTGAAGGTACATGGCTATATAGCGAGAGAACATTGGGTTTCGGTAGTCATTTATTTCTCAGAAACAAGGACCAAGAAAGTACTTTGGCTACACCCTTCCATGTAGAGATTGTTATATCCAGAAGTTGAGTATGTCTTTGATTTAACAGTACAAGGTCATGCTTGTTGCAGATTTTTGAGCCAAAGCGAATGAGTCGAAAGGAACAGAACTACTTCTTCCTACTTGATCCACTTTTGGTTTTGGCTCCAAAAACTTAGATTCCAACCCAAGGCTGGCCACACACTTTAGATTACCATCAACTGAATCAACTTACCATCTAATGTGTATGCGGGCCTCGTACTGCTCAGGCGATGGTGTTAATAGAGAAGAATTGGGTTAGTTGAATTTTAACATAGTTCTAAAGGGTAGGGGGGACTCTCTCTACATTGAGCAAGAGCATAGAGCTATCTGAAGAGTGGGGCCAGCCTAAAGGAATCTTACGTTTTTGTGTTTTTTTTTGTTTTTTTCCCCCTGGTGGCCATCATGAAAAATAACAGGCGTGCGCATATGTGCTGTCCATGACCCCAGCAGCTCTCGTTCCGCCCCTCCCGTTCACCCTGCTGGTGCTCTGTTTACAGGCTGCAGTCCGTGCCTGTAGATGGAACATTGCCGACTGACTCCAGTCTGGGGATGCGGACTGCAGTCTGAACGGGAGGTGCGGGGCTGGGACAGGGGAGTATGTTCCTTCATCTCTTTCTGCAAGATGACAAGCAGGTTTGAAAAGAAATTCCAGACACTTTTATTAAACTTTTTTTTTCAATTTTTAATCTTTGAAAAATGAAAAACTCTTTTAAAGCTGCTTATCCCTCCTCTGTAGACTGTACTGGTGCCGTCACTACTCTGCATTACTGGTACCTCAAATCTCAAAGCACCCTCTATTCATGGAAAATACTAATTTTGATGTATGGTAATCCCAGCCAATTGGAGATGGTGACAACAGTATGACTTTACGGAGTCTACCTTCATTAAGTTTACTATGCAGCTCAAGTAGTTGATGACATTCTGCATTAAGACACACAAATCTTTTGTACAAGGCCATCTTTCTTTCATCAGATATTTGCTTTTAGGTTAATCACACGGATCGTAGTGTAGTCTAACTGTAGGAGGATGGCATGTAAAACCTGGCCAACGTGCTGTGTCAAATACCATAACCAGTATATGGAAACCTTGTTGTGCCTGAGACTTTGTTGCAAGAATGAATCTCACAGTTCTCTTTTAAGTGATGACTAAATGCTCTGAGAGTTTTTATCCATACTATGGAAATCCTGAAAACATGGCCTGCTGGAGGTACTCGGGAAGTGGAGTTGAGAAACACTGGTATAGAAGATGGGTGGGCAGTGAGTTCATAGTGTGTTGTATCTACATTGGTGATCTCCAGTCTGTGGCTCTTCAAGGCAAGTGCGGGGTTGGAGTTTTGCAACAACTGGAGAGCCATAAGTTGGAGACTATTGATCCAGATGGCATTCCTTCATAGTTGCGGGCTCGTTTATGGACCAGAGCCCTGTCTCTCTCATTCCCTCCCGCTCGCCCTCTAGTGCAGTAACTTAAAGGGAACTGTCGCACTGAAAACGTACTGTTGTGCATCATGTTATAGAGCTGGAGGAGCTGAGCAGATTCATGTTAGAGCTGGAGGAGCTGAGCAGATTCATGTTAGAGCTGGAGGAGCTGAGCAGATTCATGTTATAGAGCTGGAGGAGCTGAGCAGATTCATGTTATAGAGCTGGAGGAGCTGAGCAGATTCATGTTAGAGCTGGAGGAGCTGAGCAGATTCATGTTAGAGCTGGAGGAGCTGAGCAGATTCATGTTATAGAGCTGGAGGAGCTGAGCAGATTCATGTTATAGAGCTGGAGGAGCTGAGCAGATTCATGTTATACAGCTGGAGGAGCTGAGCAGATTCATGTTATAGAGCTGGAGGAGCTGAGCAGATTCATGTTATACAGCTGGAGGAGCTGAGCAGATTGCTGTATAGTTTAATCGCAAAATACTCAGTAGAACTTGTATTTTAGTCACTTAAATCTCTGCTCGCTTTGGGCTTAGCAGTAATCCTAGTTAGTGACTAACCATCTTCAATGTATGAGTGTGCGTAGCAAGAGCTGTCAGTTAATGATAGGGATGCCCTGGTGATTACTAAACCCAGAGCGGGCTAAATACAAGTTATACTAGAACTTTTCTAACACTATATATTCATTTGCCCAGCTCCTCCTGCTCAATACTGTTGCCTGCATTGTATTTTCAATACGATAGGTTCGCTTTAAGCTTCTCCTGACAGTGTGCATTCCTTGGGCTTGACAGAAGACTCCAAAGGGGGGCCCTCACACTGGCGTGAAAATCGTGCGGGATCGCAAACGGGTTCATTCACATTTGCGGCTTCCTGCATGGCACCGTGTTGCGATGCAAGGCAAGAAAAAGGGCAGCATTTTAAATCTTTTTGCAATATTGCCCATTACTTTCAATGGGGCCACCGGCAGCAACGCCAGCCCCATTGAAAACAATGGGAGAACTCCGCAAGCCTCTGCCGCAACTGTGACCACTGCGGCAGAGGGTCGCAGTGATGCAAAGCTGTTTTCAGATGGATATGCCATATTGCCCTCACCAGTGTGAAGGAGCCCTCGGGTGCCTTCATATTTAGCATTTTTCAAAAACCACATGCTTTAATCTGTTCTGCTGCAGTGCAACAATCGTCAAGTGTGAACGCAGCCTTTGATGTTGGGCTTGATTCCATTGAGCGCGTCTGATATGGTGCATGAAAAATGGACCAATTCTTATAATGTTGTATTTTGTTTTTCTTGTGCGCGTGCTCACCCATTGGCTTGAATGGCTGACTTATCTATGAAGTTGGACCAGAATAGGACATGCTGTGATGATTTTTTATTTTTTTTTTGGCTGTATGTGGGTAATGTAACATGTCTGTATAGTTTAACGGACTATAATGGGGCAGTGTGCAGTCATTTGCAAATACAGACCGCAAAAGGACCAGAAACCATGCTTGTGTGAATAAGTCATTGGTGGGCCTGTTATCTGATAAGTGCTCTGGCATATTTTCACCCAGGCTGTATTCTCTGTGGATCTTCTGCCCCTAATGGTTTGGATTTTCTGTGGATTTTACCCATACAGTGCAAACTAGTGACATGTTGAGGATTTTGAGTCTGCAGCCTATGTTCATTCTGCTGTGAATCACAGGCAGAATATTTCTTCGCCTTGTGGACAAGACTTGCCTAAATCTCATCCAAGGCTGTGGATATTCTGTGTGACATTTCCACAGCAATTATGCCCCATGTGAACATACCCTTGGACAGGTATCACACGATGCTTTTCAATCGTTTCATTTCCATTTGCGATGTCTTCACTCGTGCAATGTTGAGTGAAAAAAAAAATTGCGACACATCTTTCTGCATTTCGCTTTTTTTAAAAATCGCCTACAGAGCCTTCGTCTTATCGCATTGCGCAAACTTGCAATTTTCCGTGCGTTGGATTTTTTTAGCATTAGGAAGTCCTATTGTCTTTCTCATGAGAGATGCTCAGACCTCATGAGCAGAGTTGCGATATTGCTGCAATTTTCTTGCGGCGATACCTCGATCGCCTGTGTGAAACTGGCCTTGGGCCTCCCTCACGCAGGTGTTTGCAGTAAATGCAGTGTTGGCAATTTCAGCAGCGTTGGCATGCGTTATGCCGGCGTTTTCTGCACAGTGGATAACGAGGAAGCTGAAAAAAAAAATCAAATGCTCACCTAGTAGGCGCTGTCCCTGCAGGCTTCCAGGCACTTGTCTGTGCCTGCAGAGCATCTCTTGCTGGTCACGGGCTTTCAAGACCATGCCTCCAGCAACAGCTTGCTCCGATTGGCTGAGCTGCGAGCCATTTATTCATTGAATAGCTGTGGTTGGTTAATCCAGCGTTGGCTGTGATTAGCGCTGGATTAGGTAATTTGAGCAATCTCTTGATGGAGGTGTGGTCTTCAAACCCCGCCAGCATTGGTGAGTATATCTGAGCTGTGGATTAGTGCGGTCAGTCTTTGTAGCCTTACTCATTGGACTATAGCTTAGTTTAAAATCAAAGAAATACGTTGAGTTGTTTGCAATCTATTGGGCTGCAGTCACTTGATGGTTAAAAATCAATAGCGCAACAAAGCCTCAGTATAGCTTTAACGCAAGGGTGAGTCGAAATTCCGCAGTAAATCCGCAATGTATAATACAATGTAAATGAATCGGGTTTTAACAAACCCTATTCACTTACAGCAGAAAAAAAGCCGCAGCAGAAGACGGTCCTGCTGATTTTGACATCCCAAGCATGCTCTGTGCATTCCTGAAAAATTAACTGCAATGCATTCTGTTGTCCGAATCTGCATGTGGAACTTGCGTTAGTTTTGCACTAGTGTAATACAGACACGTGTCCAGGCCTTACAGGCCATCTAACTAAATAATTGGCAACGATTTGCACCCATATTGTGCTCCTGTGAAACTGGCCTAAGGATTCAGAATGCTGAAGTTTAAACATTCTGTTCTACAATAAAGAATAGAATGGATGAATTTAAACAGAATTTTTCCCTTTTACTTTTTGGGATCTGTATGACTTGCTAAAGTGACCCTCTGGTCCTGGACAGATGGCTGCAGTACTCCTAACTACCTGATGCACGCTGCGTATTAGTATGAATCCATAGTGGAAGACACTACATACTGCTCTTGATTAGCGCTGTCCATGTGAGCCGCACTGGCCAGTCAGATCCGTGTAGTGTCTTAAGGCCCATTTAGACCCGATATCGCTCAAAATTCACTCAAAAGCCATCTTTTGAGCGGTAATCGTTGTCTAAACACACTGTCATTGTGCACGGTTCGTTTATCGCTGATTTCTAGCAAGCTAAAAAATCAGCGATGAGCCTCATCAGCACCGCGCACTGAGCTCTCAGCGGGATACCAGCTGATAGCATTCTTTCAGCTGATATCCCGCATGGAGCTCTCAGTGATAGCTCAGAGAACAAAGCAGCTTCTGCTGTTTTCGGCGTTATCAGCTCAGCAGGATACCAGCTGACAGCTCCAAGAGCAAAGCAGCTGTTTGCAGAAGACAGCGCTCCCGCTGTCTTTTGTATACAGCGTGTGCTTCATTTACACACTAATAAGCTCTTAAGTAGCTAATTGGCTACTTAAGAGCTTATGCAAAGTGATCGCTCAAAACTATCATTCAAACTGCCTTTTGAGCAATCATCTTGCTGTGTAAATGCACCTTTAGTCTAATGATGCATACTAACACAAAGTGTGCATCCGGTAGTTAGAAGTAGTGCAACCATCCTTATATTTCAAAGACTGAAGGGTCGCTTGGAAGTGAGACTATTACCATGCTTTCTCACTGAAACAAGTCAGACACTCATGCTAACATATCGACACGTTTTTTCCCCCCCTTTTTCATGTTCTATAGAAAAGCTTGTGTTAAAATAGCACTGGCCCCCCAAAAAGATATAAAACAGTGTTTTAATATTCTCTATTGATTTACAGCTAACACCGGACTGCAGCATATTTGCACAAAACATATAGTAAAAACGCCACAAAGTGTGCTTCTTCTAGTAACCCATCTATTCGTTCTATGGACTGCTCTATGCCGTAGTAGACTGCCCAATATTTCAATGTCCAATTACATCACAGTTTTTGGTGTCCTTTTATCATTTTGATTTTATATAGAAACCGCTGAGTAGGAGCGACCGGCCCCTGATGATGAAAACCACAAGCTGTCAGTTTAGTGGTGCTCTGCACCTGTCGCCTGTGTCAACTGTTCTATACCACTGTTGCAGTTTCAACATCTGTATCCTAAATTCTGAGTAGTGAGGACTCTCCATATTGTACATGCATGATAGTAACTGTGTAGAGCTTTGCCCTAGCATGATCCGAGCTTTCTAATGTAGGACGCACATAAAGGAAACTGCTGTCATGAGACCGTACATGCTGAGAATGAACAGCTTGGCTGGAGCCCCTCTACTTGTGTGGAATAGGTACTGGCTGAGGAGTGCCTGGTAGGGAGGATTCGAATGACTGTCATTGTCTAGGTCTTTCACAGTAATGGCCATGTATCTCCACTAGAGCCTTCATGTATTTCCAGTGACGTGGATAAGTTGCAGTGTGCATCAACATTTTTTTCCAGATTTTTTTTTTGTCTGTGGGACTAACAAGGCATAACTCTACCCTGCAGACATGAACAGTATGCCAAAATAAAGCCAACTCCGTGGGTGACGTAACATGTCTGTCTACAGTGAACTGTGAATGACTGGACCTTTTATGCACAGTCCATATGTTAAATATCCATGATTTCTTTCGAGATGTTCAGCATCTCTACCATTGACTTGTCTTTGTTAAATTGGTCATTAGGCGAGAGCTTTGCAAGACTTCAAATGATGTCACAGCGTAGGTTAAAGTGCCTTCTGCTTTTTGCCTTTTACAAGAACTGCTTTGAATTTCCTTGGTGAACAACCAAGTTGCTATGGATTTAACCCAGTGTCTGCTCGTATCCCAAGTTAGAAACCCGCCCAAGGTACAATATCTACCAATCAGCCCAATGCATATTTCTTTCTGAAGTGGTCTCTGTAGCTGCTGTCTTGGCCAGAATATAACCCTTTTGGAAAATACTTCTTCCACAAGAGGGGTTCTTGGTGATGGAGCAGACTCTTATATCTATCTCCCCTAAGAGCATACAAGTCCACGTTTGGTAACCATTCTATATGGGCACAACTTTTAGTTTACCTTCAGAACATTATTGTTTTGAGTCGCCACTATATTTTCTTTCTTCAGTATGTTAGTAAAATGTCTTTATTAATGTCCCACTTGAACTTTTGTTTTAAGTTTTCCTTTATTGCACTGAAGTATTTTTGTAGTTTGTATCATTCAAGCAAAGGACCGCCTTGAACACTATCAAGGAATCTAAACTATGCTGAATAGCACCTTCTTTAGTACGTATGACAATGTTACAGTCAGTGGCACTTTAGGTTTTCTTTTGTTTCACAGATTGAGGTATATTGACAAGAACCTCAGCCAGAGCATCATGGGAGCAGTAGCTCAACTGCTTTACTTAATGGGGGTTTTCCAATATCCTACGGTAATAGGTGCTTCAGACCGCTGGGACCACCACTGATCCTGACAATAATGGGGGGGATAGCACTGATTTCCTTTCCTCCCCCACAACTCTCCTCCCGTTTTCCCCCCGCTCAGTGGTCCCCGGCTGTGCCAGGAACCTACAGGGCAACTCCATTCAACTGGAGTGTTCAGAAGGAAGTGCAGTGCTGCATCCCCTTCATTCTCAAGATGGGTGAGGGTTCCTAAAGTCATAAAAGTGATGGCTAGTGTTGCGCCATCACATTCTGCAATGTGAAAATCCCTGTAAGGGTGCCTCTCCCTTCTAATAAGTGTTAAAATAAGTGCTGCACGTCCCATAGGACTGCTGCAAACCTGTGATTTAAATACACGAGGTATCAATTTAAGTTCTTGATCATAGGCCAGTCTAAGACTTGCTATTCTGAGGTTGTTTACACAGGCAAGCTACTGAGTTGATATTGTGCGGCCAAGGCTATACGACATTCCATTGTGTTATAATAAAGTGTGGCCCTTTATACAGTATTTCATGGTTCACCTGTTGAACTAAGAGGCTTTGTCTCCAGCATTACCCTAAAGCTACAACTGGACCCTTCCAATTGAACCACGTGCCCGGTGAATAAATGGAGAACTGAGAATCCGGTCTTTGTCGTACAAAAAAATGTTCTTCTTTTGCTGGGTATCTGTCTGTTCTTCTGAACTGTAACCTAGCCTAAACACTACAAAATGTTGGATACTGAACGTTTATTGTGGTGTATGTCTAAATGAATAAAATGACTACCATAAAGCATTACTTTTTACAATTTTGAAGATGTATGTATTTTTGTATGGTCATTAAGTGCTTCCAGTGGGTGACTTTGGCCATAACGGTGTTTCAAAGTACAGTTAAAGCTTGTCGTTGATCAACACATGCAAGCATGCTTGAATCCACTTGCACTGAATGGTCTCTTGTGCTTGTATTGTCTTCTGTGTTTTGGGTCCAGATAACAGGTTGTAGAATAGCCTGCAAAAGGAACAAGCACCTGCACATCAGCAGAGGTCCTCCTATCTGTTCACACGTAGGGTTTAAAGGGGGACTTCCACCAGACCGCAATCAGCCTTCAGGAACTACATTTTCAAACTTCTGCTTAAAAGTAAAATCTAACTGATCTCTATTGGGCAATTTGTCAGAGTATCCGTACATCTAATCCACATATCCAAATATTTTAAATTCTGTTTAACATGGAAGTAAATAACTCTTTAATACCATGTTTGGTATTTTAGGATAAAAATTCTACATTGGTCAACTTGATATTTATAGCGGCCAGAGTTCTGTTCTTCCAATACAGACCACCATATCCCCTACATAGCGTGCTATCTTCACTATGACTGGCATGCTGTAGCTGTCACTTAAGAACTCATTGAATTCTGTACATTGGCCTAGCTAAAAAAAACAAACCGTATTCTGTGAGCCCTGACTGCAGGTGCTCATGGGGTTATCTGGTAAATCTAGGCCTATGCAGGGAATTCGGAGCTCTGTAAGAACAAAGCTTTGGCTGTTATGAAGACTGACAATGCACAGAAGGGCATGATGATAAAAGCTACAGATTCACGTTAAGGTTTATGTGAAATCTCTGAGCTCAGAACTACTGCTATATGCCAAGGTTTATGCAATCTACGCATATGCCTGCCAACTTCAAATACAAGGTTTCTGCTTGAAATCCACAACCCTACCTATGGGTGAGAGGATCAGTTGGCTAGGACTCAATGTAAACGTGGAGCCATGGCCACAAATGTATGCTTTGGGGGCCAAAGTGCTTTTTGTAAATGCACCCTGTGCTTACTGCAATAAAGTGTTTGTAATATGCCGGATCAAGATCTCCAATTTGACATGTGGCTGACGGTATTTATAAAGAGCCTTCTAATGCTACATGGGTGCATCTTGCTCCGTAACATCAAGTGATTTGGGCTGAAATGGGTTCTCTGATACAATATCTTTTGCACATAACATTCTCTGTGATGATATAAAAGTTACTACCTCCTGGCTTGTTTGAAAAAGTGTATAAGGTTATTTCTTCATTTCAGAAGTATTCTGCTCTTGGTAAGTCCAACTAATGATAAATGGGATATTGTTTCCCGAGGTTGATGCCTCTTCACCCGAGGGTTGGGTTGTATTTGAATGCAGATAATTTATGAAGATGTCTAAATGGGAAAACTGGAAAATGTTCTGTTATCTACAGTGAGCAGCAGGATTCTGACCTCTGCTTAGGCAATTAAAACATACCTGACCAGGTTATCTCCTTTTTTATTTAAAGCAACCGTTGTATCCCTTTTCTACATGTGTGTACTTGGGAATGAAAAAGCTGTTAAAGTGTTGCTGCTAGAAACCTACAAACTGTTGGCTCAGTATTTCCTGTCTGCTTTTTAATTTTTAAAGGGTCACTGTACTTAGAGGGGTTTTCCAGAGAAATACTATTGATGTCCTATCCTCAGGTCACAGTTGATCTGCTGCTTAGGACCCTGACACGCACTAAGTGCCACAGCACACATGAACAGAGCGGAAGCTTGTGCCCTAATCCATTATGAGCTGCCCTTGCAATTACAAGCAGTGACCACTACATGGGTTAGAGCACCAGCTTGTGTGTTGTGTTAACAGTGGACGCCTGATTAGCTGGGGCCCCAAGCAATGGACCCCAGCAGGTCAAGTATTGACCTATCCCGAGATTACAGCAAAAACTGTTTTCCTGGAAAACCCCGTTTAAGGCAGCTTCAGACGACCATATATCGGCTGGGGTTTTACGTTAATACAACACTGGGGTGAACAGAGATGGGGCTTCAAAGGTTTACAAAACTAAAAGGTTTATAAAATCACAATAAGGCCCTATTCAGAAAATCAAATTTGGTCAGTATTTTGTATTATTTGTAAGCCAAAAGCAGAAGTGGGTCCAAAATATAGAGGCAATGCAAATTTTCTATTGTATTTTTTTCTCTGTTGGTTCCAGTCCTGGGTTTGACTGAAGGAAAATACTACCATCTGAATGTAGTAATGAAACGGAATTAAAGGGGTTGTCTCGCGAAAGCAAGTGGGGTTAAGCACTTCTGTATGGCCATATTAATGCACTTTGTAATGTACATCGTGCATTAAATATGAGCCATACAGAAGTTATTCACTTACCTTCCCTGCGCTGGCGTCCCCGTCTCCATGGCTCCGTCTAACTTCAGCGTCTAATCGCCCGATTAGATGCGCTTGCGCAGAAGGGTCTTCTGCCTTCGGTTCGGCAACAGCGGTGTTCTGGCTCCGCCCCCTTGTACGCGTCATCGCATAGCTCCGCCTAGTCACGTATACCGATTCCAGCCAATCAGGAGGCTGGAATCGGCACATGTCATGGGGCGGAGCTACGCAATGACTCGTACAAGGGGGCAGAGCCAGAACGCCGCTGCTGCCGAGCCGAAGGCAGAAGACCCTTCTGCGCAAGCGCATCTAATTGGGCGATTAGACGCTGAAGTTAGACGGAGCCATGGAGACGGGGACGCCAGCGCAGGGAAGGTAAGTGAATAACTTCTGTATGGCTCATATTTAATGCACGATGTATATTACAAAGTGCATTAATATGGCCATACAGAAGTGATTAACCCCACTTGCTTTCGCGAGACAACCCCTTTAATGCTTGAATAAATAGGTTCCTTGCTGCTCTTCTGCAGACCAGCAATGGCCCATATAGAAACAAATTTATTAGGACTGTCAGACATATTCCGAGTATTTCAAAGTTTAGAAAATGAGTCGTTGGTGACATTGAAGTGTAGTATAGGTCATACAGGTCCAGATTAATTGCAATCTTTTTAAGATGTTTTTCATGTTCAAGAAAAATGGTTGGATTGTTTGAATTTGAGCGCTAATCGTTCAGTGTAAACATGGCCAACAATTAATGTGTTCAGTCACTTATCGTTCATTTCATGCAAACCTGAACAGAATCGTTGGCTCGTTCGCTTTGAAGACCGAACATTCAGTCGTTCTCATTGACTGGTACAATGAACTGAATGACAGCGGCCTTCTTAACTCATGTTTTTTTTTTTAATAATTAAACTGACCGTCTGAGCAAACTAACCTAATTTGCTCATTTACTCAGGTGAACGATTATTGCTATGTATAAAAGTACCCTTTATTGTAGTTTGTCACATGCTGCTCTGAGAGCAGTTGTAATCTATAGCTTTACGTAGTTTGCAGCTTTGTTTGAAAAATGAGCCTTATTACTGTTTGCTGGACTTGCAGAGCGCTTTGGTCCAGTGACCCCACCGACCCAATACAGTTTAACATTTTTTTTTTTTTTTTTTAAATATAAGAATAGTTATCAACTAGTGAGTGTGGCATCAGAAAAGATTAATTCATCAGCTTCCTCTGACCATTCAGTCAACGTTAAGGCTGGGTTATCACAGGGCAGAATCCTGCCGGAAAGCTTGTGGTTTTGCCGCAGCGAAAAACCATAAGATTTCCCCTGGGAAATCGCAGCTTGTCCGTTGCGGCTGGCGCTCCCATAGACATGCTGCGGCCGGGGGATATGCGCCGGCTTTGCTGTGACGGATTGGCTGTGTCGTGTGGACGAGATCTTTTTTTTTTTTTTTTAATTTATTCTTTATTTATTCAAGAAAGGCATGTACAAGTTCAACCAACAGGGTTATAATAAACATTTGTTACAGAGAAAAATAGTTGAACAATGTTAATTGTTACAGAAGCAAAACGTTTCTTGATTATTTTTTCTTTAACGGAGGTTGGGATGGTGAAAAAGGTGAAGGGAGGAAGGGTGTGTGGAAG
The DNA here is from genome assembly GCF_035609145.1 of Eleutherodactylus coqui. NCBI lineage: Eukaryota > Metazoa > Chordata > Amphibia > Anura > Eleutherodactylidae > Eleutherodactylus > Eleutherodactylus coqui. Next base: position 342,240,076 of record NC_089837.1, read on the forward strand.
GGAGGGGGGACATCTATTATTATATTATAACCTCTAACTCCAAAAGAAAATCATGAGACGAGTGAGATATGCAAGTTCTGTTTGAATTAAATTGTAGCTAAAGAGACTGTATGCCATTTAGTGGGATGTAGAGGAGGGGGTGCCTGGCCATTGGCCCCATATTTTTTCGAATTGTTCGTGTGTTCTACATGACCAACTTGTCATGTGTGGACGAGATTTTTGACAAATCTCGTCCACATGGCTGGCTAATCGGGGTGAGCGGCCCCAGATGGATTTGCCGCAGCAAAATTTCGGACGGGATTTCCGCAGCAAATCCACCCTGTGTGAACCCAGCTTTAGGCTTGTTTCTCATATTTAGCCCAAAAGTAGGTAAACTCCCCCCCCCCCCCCCCCTCCCCCCCCCTTTTAATTAATTTATTTTTTTTGTACGGTCTACCCCTCTAAAGCAAAATTGGGACCTGACAATTCTTTAAAGGAGGATGTTCACATGGGGGGAGGGGGGTCTTTGCAGCAGAAAATCATCCCCAAGGAATCCTTCTGTAGTAAATCTGTAACATTTGGATACAGATTTGCTTGTGCATTTTGCTGCTGTGGAACAGTTTAAAAAAAATTCCCTGCTCTCAGGCTTGCTGCAGTAGTCGTGTGTCTAGACAACATGTCATCACTGGAGGCCAAGATGCAGAAACCAGCAGGAGATCAGACAAGACTCTTCTCAGGAGCGAAAACAAAAGTCCCTACCTGCTGATTTTGCTGCGGGTCCATGGGTAGTCCATAACAAGATGTGCAGCAATCTGAATTTGTTGCAGATTTTCATTTACACATTCAACTGAGGAAAATACATGATAATCCAATTGACAAGCTGTGGATTTAAAATCCCCCACCACACGTCCTTATGACCTGCAGAATTTTTTTTTCCATTGCAGTCTTTTAGATGAGATTTCTTGAAATCCCATCCACTTGTAGTGTTCTACACTAGCTATATTTCGCAACAGAAAATACACAGCCTGTGTTAATATAGAATTGTTCCTTTCTAACAGGCACCTTACCTGAAAAACAGCCTGGCCTTGTCCTTAAGTTCCCATAGGGTGTGGCGGTGGAGGCCATGTATGCACGGCTCTGCTCACATTCATTTTGTAAGCTTCAGGAAATTCCTGGGCTGTTTTTTTTTTCTTTGGTAAGGACTATTGTAAGGCAACTCCTTTGTAAGGATGGGCTCCTATATCATAAAAACACCTGTTGAACCAGACCGACAATCCACAACAAAATCTTGTGCATTTGATGCAGGTTTTAATCTGATTCACATGCAGTTGCTGAAGCTAGCCTAAAGGTATGTTTAGAACTAATACACCAAATGTTGACCGCAAGCAAGTTTTATTCTGTCCTTCGAGCAAGATTGCTATTAAAAAGGTAACCTGCCAGAGAATGTGATGTTTGCTTTTTGTTTTAATACATAACACACGCACAAAACAAAAATTCGAAACAACATATGAAATGCATAAGATTTAATCATTTGCACGGACTTCCCTTTCCCTCCTGCGGGGCTGAGAGCTTCCCTGTCAAATTTGTGTTTACTTCACCTCTTGCCCTGCTCTGGGTGGTTTTGTGAGCCAGCTGGTAACAATAGCTGAGTGGCCAATGGAACCTTGTTACTCAGGCAGATGTTCGCTTCTGCCCGGCAGTATCTGTGCATATTACCTCCACTTTAAATTGGTCTCTGCATGTCTTATCGAAATATGTATGATTTATAATCCCATGTAATCTAAGGCATACATTTCGTACAGTGTTTCCATGTGTCTGTCCTATCCCTGTGTGTATATGTATATATAAATAATCTCAACCTGTCCCGCGGTCTGAATAAAATCTGCTTTTTAGATTGTGCAGATTTCGCCAGCAGACAGTGGGAGAGGTGGTGAGTGTAAAGGAAAAAAAAAAAAGTTACATTCCCTGGCTCTGTCACCTCACCAAACAATTCATAGTGCTGTTCGGAGGTGCCAGGTTCCCTTTAATTATGAGATTGATTAAGATTAGAGATGAGCGAACGTACTCGGTAAGGCCGATTTCGCAATCGAGCACCGCGATTTTCGAGTACTTCACTACTCGGGTGCAGAGGGGAGTGGGGGGGAGAGGGAGAGAGAGAGCTCCCACCTGTTCCGCGCTGCTACCCCCGCTCCACCACGCCACGCCCCGCCACACAGCGCCCCCGAGTACTTTTCACCCAAGTAGTGAAGTACTCGAAAATCGCGGTGCTCGATTGCGAAATCGGCCTTACCGAGTACGTTCGCTCATCTCTAATTTAAGATATTTTCTGCAGCGTTACTATGTACAGCTAATATCCGCAGCTGCGATATGGAACCTTACAGCTTGGAAGATCTACTAATTTATGACATTTCTGAACAAAAAATGCCAAAATGGACCTATGGAAAATTCATACTATGGCTTTTTTGAATGCATTAAACAGTGACGGTGGATTCTAAGGTGATCTGATTAGGGATCACTGTGTGTATAGGAAATGGGTACCTATAGCTCAGGAAAGCAGAGATGGTTTAAAAGTTGCGCCTGAGATTATCGGGCACTATTCGCATTGGATGGTATTCAGACATTCCATCCTTGTGCTTTACAATGTTTTGAACTCAGCACATTGACGTGCTATTATCGTCCAAAAATTGGACTATTTGAGTTAAAAAAAAACATACATATGCGTGTACTCTTACCCTCCTTGATCTGTTACGGCACATCTGTGGCTTAACAAAGGGGAAGCTGCAGACTAAGGTCTCTTTCACGTGAACGTTGTTTTAATGCGAAATAGATACAGAAAAAAATTGCAGCTATTAAATCAATGGTTTCCTATGCATTCTTTCAGATGAACAATTTTTTGACGCGCCAAAAAAAATCGGACTGCAAAAAATAGAACATAGGTGCGTTGTGTCAACGCTGAAATTTCTGGCTGTGTCAAAAGATAGCACAAGACCTATCTTTTAACTGCAAAACACAGGAGGCTCCATAGACTCACATAGGAGTCCGGCAAAGGGAGGGAGAGGGAGTTTAACAGCGGCGAGCGCTGCTAAACGACGACAGGTGCCTCTAGTTGAAGCATTTAGGTTATTTAAAAGTTGTTTTGCCGAACAAGGGTTTTTGGGGCTGCGGCGTTATTTCACTTGGTCGCTGCTTTTCTTCGTTCATTCAATTTTAAGCTCCGATGGGCACGATTTTAAGCTCTATCAGTGCATTAAAATGACATTTGTGTGAAAGAGCCCTAAAGGTAACCATTACAAATCTCTATATCTTGGCATTTTTTATCTAATAAGTCTCCAAAGCTTGTGCATGACATTTATTGTAATGCTGTGAAACAATGTTAAGATGTATTTGCCCGGAATAAAATATTCCACTATGCAGAAAAATCCACAGCAAAGTCTGCATGTCTAACATGCATATTTTGCATCAAAATCCGCATTTAGAAAGTGGAATACTCCGCAGCATCTTGCAGAATATTACTTTGTGTGAAAGCATCCTTAAGGCCCTTTTAGATAGGACGACTGTCAGGCAATCTATGCCTGACGCTCGTCCCCGCACATACTCAGGCAGCACAGAGAAGTTGCAGTATTTGCATTAGAAACAGTCACTATATTCATTACTCTTTTGGTATCATAAATATGCAGTACTGAAAGTCAGGAAAGACAATAAGACTGTATTCATGACATAGCCTACAGTCAGGCATCAACACTCAGGATGTATACATCTAATGGATGCCATACAGTGCCATCTCTTACCTATAGATATCCATTGTTAACTTTTGTTTGATTTGACTTGCCCACTGTATAGGAAGGTGCAATCTGCTGAACTTCTTTATGCAGTTGAGAAAATGGTATGCCAACATACACCAGCTAGACTGATGCTAAAAGAGCACACTCTTAGCCTTGGGTGAATAAATGCCACAGAAAACACTTAAGGTACAGGGCGATGATGTGGTAACTGCAATGTGCCACAACCCCGTCCATTCGCAGAGGCCAATAACCACACCATGATAATGCCAACGAGATCCTGCAGCTGTTGGCTGCCATGGGTAGGCAGAGTTGCAGCCACATTGCAGTACTGCATCATCAGCCCATGCCCTAACGGATACCCTAGTGAAACACAACCTGCCGTGTTGCACTAATTTTTGATCTTTATTAGAGATGAGCGAGCATACTCGGTAAGGCGATATACTTGAGAGAGCATCGCCTTTTTCGAGTACCTGCTGGCTCGTCCATGAAGATTATTCACAGCTGCTCATGCTTCATGTTGATCTCTTTGCATATCTCAGCTGGTGCTAGATAATTGGAGGTATGCACCCTTCTTAGAAAGGACAGCGGGGCACTGATGGCCTACATGTGCTAAAACTATTAACCTGGCCAAATCTTGTCTGTATATGGTAATGTTATCTTTAGAATGTATGAATTATTGCGTCTAACTCCAGCGTGCTTAGATAACCGAAGTCCGATGGTCTTCAAAAGTCCTCCAACTAGTCGTATGGCAGATGAGTTCAGAGCTCTGTTTCAATGTGTGTGTTAACAAAGAGCGTCATGTAAATATGTAAGGTTTTTCTTGTTGCGTATAATTTTTGGTATAAAATAAATGTAGAAACACAACTGTCTGTTTTGTTTTTTCTCCCCCCAACTTCTCCTTGGGCAATTGTAAATGATGCAGATAGAAATGTTGCTTGTAATCATATATATAATGTGCTGACTCTTTTCCCCACCCCACTACTGTTTTCTGTAAATGTATGTTTGTTTTTCACACTTTGTTCAGTGGATGTGATGATAGAACTGTGCTGTGTCTTCTTCCCCTCTCACAGCATGCGCACTGAGGGAGGCATGCTGTAGCCGCATCCCCCTCCTCTCTGTCCAGTGATCACACTGGATCCTTTCTCTGGTGACTGAAGTGGTTTCTGAACATTTACAGTAATCCTACAGGTAGAAAAAGGGGACATTATAAGCTGCTGGAAGGGGCAGGTGATGTCCAGCCCCACCAGAAATGATTAGTGGACACTGCGCCTCCTCTGTGGTGGTTGAGCTGACAGCAATCAGTTTTAGAACACAAGTCAGATATTTATTGACTAGTACAAAGTGTACATTTTGTAAGAGATGCCTCTTTTTAATGAAATATCACATTGCTTATGAACAGGCCAAAGTAAGACAATATGCATCACTGCTCTACATTTATTCCCTTGATGCTCTATGATACCTAAAGCCGCTCTCAGACAAGCATATTTTAACTTCGTAGTTGGTCTTTGCAAGAAAGTCTGATAGACCTCATACCTCCACTGCCAGGCTGTCCGATTCACATAATGTTAAGCGATATGACAGTGGTGAACTCTTATCTGATTCAGATTTGCCCTCTTCCTCTGACAAGGACTCTAAATATGGCAAACCTTTATTTGATCCCCAGGACACCAAACAGTATATTAAAGCAATTGGAGGAACTATGAGAATAGAAGAAACAAAATAGTCCCAATCCATAGAAAAGGTTATGTTTGCGATCCATAAAAATGTGTGGTCATTGATTGAGGAATGGAAAAAGCCAGACAGAAAAGCCTATATACCCAAATCGGTAAAATGCAAATATCTGTTCTAGTTGTAAGAGGACACCTTAGGGCTCCAACCCACTTGCGTTTTTTTTAATGCAGCGATAACGCTGCGTTTTTTTTAATGCGATTGTCAATAGAACTTCTAATGTTAAAAACGCATCGCAAGTTTGCGCTTCTGCGATTTTTGTGCAATGCGATTTTAACATTAGAAAGTCCCATTGAAAGTTGCATACAAAAAATTCATCAATATCGCAGCAGTAAAAAAAAACGCTACTGGGTAGGAGCCCTAAAACAGATATTCTATTTCAAAAATCTTCTCTTCTCTTTGAGGATTTGGAGTTTTTAAAAGATCCCATAGATAAATTAAATAATAAAGGATTTTTGATTTACCTCTACAAGTACTGCCAGATCTCTATTCGTTTGGTTAGATCAGTTTGAGAATCAGATCCATAATATAATATCTCATTCCAGATTCAATATCAACCATTGAAAGGGCCATGGAGGTTTTTGCTGAAGCCTCTGTAGACCTCTTCATATGTTAGTTCCTGCTTAGACGACTGATTAGAGAAAGCATCCCTTAATTATTTCCAGAATACTTTATGGGCTGTAACCATTGATCATCTAGACCAGGGGTCCCCAACCACCGATCCGCGGACCGGGCCGTTAGGGTTTCTTTGCCGCTGCACGGCGCCGCAGACCAACAGGGTACTGTTGTACCTTGATGTCACGTCACTGGAAGCTAGGGGCTGAGCGGACTTTGGAGTGAACGCCCCCTAGCTTCCCATTGGCTAGTACTGCGGCAGGGAGGACACGCTGCATCGTTTGCTAGTGTCTGCTACCTGTGGCAGGGGTGGGGGCTCGCCAGCATAGCAGTGAGCGCGCGGGAGCGGAAAGCATCGCGGGGACCTCAGGAACCACGTCATCAGAACTGACGGGGTCCCTAGAGTTCTTGCAGCGCAGTGGGGACATGGCCACACGGACAGTGCTTCGGATCCGTTGAGCGCATATCAGAGGGTGCCAGGGAGTGTAGCAGGGCAGCAGAGTGGTCGCAGCAGTACCCCCCGGTCTACAGCGCTGTTTGTTGTATAGCACTGCATAACCCCCCCCCCCCCCCCATATGACCAAAGCCCCACCCCCACCCGCCCTGCTGGGCAATGGAAAAATCTTCTTGCGTGAGGCCGGTCCCTGCAGGGAAAAAGGTTGGGGACCACTGATCTAGACAATCGGGTCAAAACAACAGGTGGACATTTTCCCAGAAATCAGGGGGCCTGTTTTTTAATAAAACTCATACATTAACAAAAAGACCACACAATGATGACAGGGACCTGGTGGTGGGTCAATTAAAACTGTTCTATCAAGCTTAGGGCTCTTTCCCACAAGCATATATCAGCCGTCCATTTTCACGGCCAGCTGATATATGCTGTGATCTGATGCATTGGATTCCAATGCATCAGATCACATGGCTGTATTCCTGAGACGTAAAAGCACCCGGCAGGCCAATATAGCGCTGGGCATTTTTTCTTTGGGCCCAAAAGATAGTCCTGGAACTATCTTTTGAGTCAGAATATGTTGGCCACTGCATGGGCTCCTATTGGAGCCCATGACAGCGGCCGGAGGTGGGAGGGAGTTTAGCAGTGGCTGCTAAACTCCCTTCCTCTGCTCTCCTACCCCTGTGCAGGCTCACCTCTGCTCTCCTCCCCGCTAGCTAAGCACCATCCCACCCCCCCTCCTCCCATTGCTGGCTGTGGACAAGGCACGGGACGTGGGTGGAGCTAAGCTCTCGTCCTCACAGTCCCTTGTCCATAGCCATCAATGGTAGGAGGTGGGATGAGCCGGTGCTTAGCTCCGCCTCGTCCCCTCCTATTGCAAAGAACAAGCAGGGAGGAGAGCAGATGTGAGCCTGCGATGGGGAGGGAGGGGAAAGGGGCAACAGGATGGTAGTCTCGGTATATATGCGCCGGGACCCATGCTGTCTGAACAGGTGCACAAACGTGTGATTTGTGAACCCGTTCACCAGTTTTATCTCTCTCAACGTAGCGTATATCGTCCGGCTGTGAAAACGGTGACCGATATACGTTCTTGGGAAAGAAGCCTTAGACTCAATTATCTAACAGCGAGTGAGAAAGGCCAGTGAGAAGTCTTAAAGCTAATTTAATGTATTTCCCCCCATAAGATTCACTATTTCCAAAATTTTAGCACAGTGATATATAGGTCTGGTTGTGGTTCCAGTGCACCCCCACCATCTGAAAACCTTTGTCATTAAATAAATGTAAAATCAACAGTGGATTTGCTTTTCAAGGATTGTTAGATAGTCTCAGCAGACCTAATACCACGTTTCTATTCAACCAGAATGCCCGTAATAATAAACTCAGGACTTGTCCATCTTCAATTCTGTCCCCTACCGTTCAGAATATATGGGGGTCCAAGAATATTTTAAAAAATAAATGCCTTGATGGCAGTGTATATCCAGGGTAACAACATTGGTTTAATCCATATCTCAGTGATTTTCTGCTGGTAGTCATCAGACTCAGATGATTCTAAATAGTCTTCAGCTGGGATAGAAGGTGAACTTAGAAAAATCTGTTTTAGTTCAATCAACTTCAAGTTTTTAGGGAGAACTTTATTGGACTCTGTCCAATCAAAATCTTTTCTGAAAGAAGAAAAGATTCAGAAGATTATAAATTCAACCAGAGATTTGCTGGAACCAAGTCTTATTAATAATGAAGGCCATATGGGTACTAGGCCTAATGACCGCTATTTTACCAACACTGATGTGGAGTCAGGCAACTGCAACAGGACATTCTCCGAAAGTGGGATGGAAGGAGTTCTCTCTAGATCAGGATTTACCCAAAGACCAGGAAATCACTAGTCTGGTAGTCCAATCCTATGAATCTTTCCAAGGCGGTTCAGTGGTCTGTTGAAAATCAAACAATCTTAATTACAGATACCAATCCCTGGTGATGGGGAGCTCATCTGGTATCTTTGTTGTTCTAGGGACTGTGGGAGAAGGACCATCGATCCTTATCAAACAAAATAGCTTCTAGCAGTTCAAAAAGAAATACAAGGACGGCTGTCCTGACCTACCGGGAGCAGAACTCAAAATTATGTCTGACAACATCTCAACATTAGCACACCTGAACAGAGGAGATGGATCCAAAGCCTCTCATCTCCTCAATATAACATCAATCATCATTTCAGAACAAGAATGAGGTAAATGAACATCGTGCCAGAGTCAGACATCTGCATTAACCTTTCATCAAATTAAATTTTATGCAATGTAGTGTTGTGCATAGGAAAAAGACTGCATGTCCCAGCAAGCTTAGTATACTGAAAATGTGCAGAGTATTGGCAGGAGTAGGCAGTCGATGGAAATCATTCTCCTAGTTGTAAGTAGTTCCGGAAAGAAGGATCCATCTGCAAATGCAATGCTTCTCATAAACTGTTCTTGCTGAGCTCAGATACATTGTTCTCCACAGGGGAAACAATGCTATCAGCACTCCCTGTGGAGAACTACTGATAAAAGTGATTGCTAAAATCACTTGATTTTAGTGATCAGCGAAAAGAGCCCGAAATGCGGGTGCCCCACACCCATTTACATGCATCGATTATCGCCAAAACGATCGCTGATGAGCGAAGTTTTAGCGATAATCGTCCAGTGTAAATGGGTCTTTACTCTTTACATCTAGTAGATTCCCAGGCATATTAAGTTCTTAATGACAATGTACCACCACTATTGTTGTGCTGGACCTTGGGAAAATGGGGCAAAGTTCTACACTATATGGACTAAAGTATTTGGACACTCTATTCTATTTAGTAACGTATAGCCCTACTTTTGCTTGTATTACAGCGGTAACACATTGAGGCATACTCTCTGTAAGCCTGGCAAGAATAGCTCACCATTCCTTGTGCAAAGCTGTGAGAACAAATTGTTGGGAAGTTGGGCGTGGGTGGCGGTGTCGTACCCGTCGCTCCAGTTCATCCCACAAGTGCTCGATCTGATGAATGAATAATTATTACGTATTAGCAGCTTTTTATTTTACCCATGCCTTTCCCAGTTTACTGTTCGGCAAACTCAGTACTTGCATATTTGCTGAAAAACATGCAGTGTCCAAATACTTTTGTCTATATAGTGTATATGTCATACATTGAGTCTACAGTTGCAGGTGCAGTCATGTGTCTGGAAGTCTCAGGCACAAGATCACTAAAGAAAAATCAGGGTTATGCTCCACTGAGTGATATGTTAGGGATGGCCTTACAAAGACCACTCCTTTTTTTTTTTTAAAAAGAAGCCAGTGTGCTGATTGGTTGATTGCTGTGGGTCTAGCTTGTCTAACCCCTTGTGATTTGCCAAGTCTAAGCATACATTTCCTCTGCATCAGGGTTTATTCAGACATCCGCATATTGGACGGGTTTTCACACCCGGCAGAGAGGGACAGCGTATATCAGCCGGGCGTGAAAACCTGTCTGATATGGGGATGTCTGAATAAGCCCTCATGCCGATATTGTGTGGAATTCACCACTTATCTCCTTCTGTTCTTGTGTGGTTCCAAGATGCTTCCCATTTATGGGATATGTTTAACTCTCTCTCTGTTTATGAAGGCAATTTATATTTTGGTGTTTCCTAATCCTGTTAAGTATTTGTTCATTTTGACTATTTTATATGTTAACAGTGCTTAGTACTTTGTTTTTTTTTTTATTTGTTGAGTAAAAGTGATTGAACCATAAAAGAGCCGACGGAGAGAAACCAGTTGCAAGCATTAGACTGGAAGAGCAGAGTCAAGCTTTATCTCAGTAGGACTCTCCAGAATGAATCAGGGGACAGCAGTTTGATCACTTGGTGCCCTTAGATAGGACTCGGAGCAGAGCAAGTGCAGTATGATGATTCTACCTCCTCTTTATCTAAAGAGCCAGAGGCACAGTGATAAATGTGGGCTGCATTAGAGGAGCCATATAAGAGGGGAAAAGAGTGCAAAGATGGCAGACAACCCATAAATGTCACATCAACTAAAACAGGAATACCCAAGAAACTCTGCATCATTCTCTAAAGATGGCCTATGTTGCACTCGTTTAGACAAAAAAAATACTAGAGTGCTTCTTTAAAGACTTGTATTTCCATAAAATAATCCGGAGTGTCTTTTCATAGAACCCTGTGTTGTGCCGCTCCTCTATTGTTGTTCATGTAAATGTATGAAAACAATTGACAACAGAACACCACCATTACCATCAGGGTGTGTTCAAATGCTGTCTGACTCTGTCAGCACTGATTGGACAGTCTGACATTGTGTACAGAAATGCCCATTGGCAGAGTGAAGAGCAAAGCCCCGTTGTCTCTTGATTAGAGATGAGCGAGCACCAAAATGCTCGGGTCCTCGTTATTCGAGTCAAGCTTTTTGTAAAATTTGAGAGCTCTATTCAAGTACCGAACCCCATTGACTTCAATGGGAGACTCGAGCATTTTTGTATGGGACCCGCCGGTTGCCGAGCTTTTTTTTTTCCTGTGTTTTTTCTCTCTCTCTCTCTCCCCCAAGCCAGCCAAAAACTACCGTTGACGTGTGCAGCATCGCAGCGGGGAGGGGTGAAATCTGACATGTCAGCGGCGGGGAGGGGCCAAAACTGGGGCGGGGTCGAACACGGCGTGATTCTCGCTTGAGTAGCGAGCACCATCGAGTACGCTAATACTCGAACGAGCATCAAGCTCGGAAGAGTACGTTCGCTCAACTCTACTCTTGATACATTTCCAGGAGGAATAACAGAGCATTGAAACAACAGCATCGCCGCGCTGATTGTGACACTGATGACATGGACGTTGCCCCTCTGTAATCGTAAGCACCCATGCACACTGCAGTGTTATGGAGCAAGGTTATGCGTATCCTTAGTATGGCTCTCGACACCCACCATGTTTCATAAAATCTCAATATTTGCCTCAAAACTGGTTAAATTGATTTGTTATCTAAATACAGAATAATTTTTAAAGCCAAACTGTCCGCACCCTTATGGCCTCTCTGAGGGCAGCATAGGGTAGTGACAGGAATGCTGATTGCAGTGATATGTCTGTCTTATATATCTGTGAGATAGTTTGTCAGAAACTTATATAGCAGTGCACACATAGAGGAATACAGGAAGCAGTCGTCCATATTCATGAGCTGCAGGCTAGGCCCGCCCATGCCACCCTACAGCCACTGAATGACAACAGTTTCACTATGTATAGTAAAAGTTAGAGAGCTGTCAATCATTGGCTGGAGGGAAAAGGGTGGCTGTGACTAACTCGCAGTGCATGAATACGGTGGTCCCTCAACATACCACACTAATTGGTTTCAGGATTAGCATTGTACACTATGCTCCCAAAACTATCTGGACAACTGAACAAGAATCAAAAGTAGTGTTTATTTACATATGTTAATACTTAATGGGGCTCCCTTTGCCCTAATGCCATCAGATACTCTCCGTGGCATACTTTCTACTAACGTCTGATACACATCAGCTGTTTTTTCCCTCCATTCATCCTGCAAATATGTGGAGAATTCTCTCAAAGAAGATGGACACTATTCAAATTTCCTGACCTGATGTTTCACTTCTTCCCCAAAAATGTTTACTAGGGTTCAGGTCCGGACTCTACAGGCCAGCCCAATTATAGAACATCCATATCCTCAAACCAACAAAAAACAGTGTTGGATTTGTGACAGGGCGTGTTGTCTTGTTGGAGTATTGCTGACCATTCCCAGAGAATTGCCATAATGTCAGCAGCACATTATTGCCTAGAATGTCAAGATACACCTCCGTGTTCATGGTTCTTGTCCCCACAACCAACAGACCAAGACCATGCCACGTAAAACATCACCGGAACATAACAGAACCTCCGCCGCACTTAACTTTTGGCACAACACACTTCGGTAAAAGTCCTTCCCCAGAAATCTTCCACACCTAGGTACGTCTGCCTGATTTTGAAGAGACAAAATTTGAGGAACAGCGCTCTGAAGATAATGGAGAATTCTAGTATGGATATTATAAGATGAAAAATAAAAAAAACTTTTCCCTATAGGAACTCACCTGGTGTTTGTGGCCCAACCCGATAATATCAGGCTGACCACAAACCATGATGGCACCTTAGTTGCCACTTGAGATTTTTTTCATGCCAACGTACATTCACCTTAGATCAGGGGTGTCAAACTCATTTTCACCGAGGGCCACATCAGGCTTATGGTGACCTTCAAAGGGCCAATTGTAAGGCCGCCTGCAGACGGCCGGGTCGGATCCCGCTGAGAGAATTCTCGCAGCGGGACCCGACCCGAGCCCCTGCAGGAAACGGCTCTGTGATGTGCTGACTGCCCCGCACAGTAATGGAGCATGCCATGATTTGTTTTCTGTGCAAGATTTCGTGCAGATAAATCGCAGCCGTCTGCATAGGATTGTGTTTTCTAACGCAATCCTATGGCAGCTTCCACGGGCGGAAATTCTGTGGGAAATCGTGCCGCGGAATTTCCGCCCGTATGCAGGGGGCCTAAGACAGTACAGTAAAGGCTCGTTCACACAAGCGTATCTACATACATAATATGCAGTGAATAGAAGCCACTGATTTCAATGAGTTCATTCACATGATATATATTTTCACACAGCATGACCTATTTTGTTATGTACTATGCTCCCCAATAGGCCATTGAAGTGAATTGGCTGCGCAAATACGCAGTAAATTTGAAGGAAACCTATGTATTCACTGCATATTTGCGTACCATCTCAGTGGGCCCATCCACGTTCTTTTTTACATACGCAAATATACAGGCAAAAGTGATTTTCGATTGCGCAAATACGCAGCGTATTTGTGCGACCGAAATACAATTACACCCATGTGAATGAGCCCTAATAGTGACCCTGATAGTGGCCCCAGTAAAAATAACGACTCCCAAAGTGGCCCAATTAGTAATATTAACCACCATAGCAACGTTATAATTATAAGCCCACCCCCCCTCCCTCAGTAATAAACCCCCCAGGAATAATAATGCCCTAAGTAATAAGCCTCCCCTCAGTAATAATAATAAGCCCCCACCTCAGTAATAATAAGCAGCCCCCCCAGTAATAAGCAGCCCCCCCGTAATAAGAAGCTCCCCCCAGTAATAAGCAGCCCCCTGTAATAAACAGCCCCCCAGTAATAAGCAGCCCCCACCCAATAATACCCCCTCCCCAGTAATAAGCAGCCTCCCACCCAATAATACCCCCCCAGTAATAAGCAGCCCCCCCAATAATATCCCCTCCCCAGTAATAAGCAGCCCCCCCCGTAATAAGGAGCCCCCCACCCAATAATACCCCCCAATAATAAGCAGCCCCCCTCAGTAATAAGCAAACCCCCCAGTAATAAGCAACCCCTCCCCCAGTAATAAGCAGCCCCCCCGTAATAAGGAGCCCCCCACCCAATAATACCCCCCCAGTAATAAGCAGCCCCTCCCCCCAGTAATAAGCAGCCCCCCCCCCTCAGTAATAAGCAGTCTCCCACCCAATAATACCCCCTCCCCAGTAATAAGCAGCCCCCCACCCAATAATAACCCCCCCAGTAATAAGCAGCCCCCACCCCTCAGTAATAAGCAGCACCCCCCAACCCATATACTTACCTCTTCCTTCCTGTCAGCGCCGCTCCCCCTCTGCTCACGCTGAGTCCGGATGCACACTGACGTCAGTGTGTAGCCCGGCACGCTTCCTCCCTGAGTCCTCTCCTGCGGAACTGATGAGCAGGGGACTCAGGGGAGGAGGATCCTGGCTGCACACTGACGTCAGTGTGCGCCGAGATCAGCGGTAACAGTGCGATTACCAGTGGGGAGCTGCGGAGCCCCAGCTGGTAATCGCTGCAGTGGTAAGCGGCGTCGGCACGCCGCGGGCCACATAACACGAGGCAGCGGGCCGGATTTGGCCCGCGGGCCTTGTGTTTGACACGTGATGTAGATTGTATATGTTTAACTACAACTGGGATGGAACTTTTATAGTGGGGTGACCGGAAATAGTTTCTATTTCTTTTACACTATGTTGGATATTTATACAACATTTACATCTTTTTATAGTAATTTATGATTCCCCAGAAAACATGGGTGAAGAAATGAAATGTGGGCATGAGGGCTTTGGCTTTTTTATGCAGTTTTTTTCCCTGCTCATTTACCTTGTTGTCTCGACCTTGTCTTTACGGATGGTTTTCGTTGTGTGGGTGTGACCCTAAAAAGAAGAAGATCCAGTATGTTCATTTGGAGTGATATTAATAGACTGAGATATACTGGAAGGGGGGGGGGACAGTGTTATATTTTGACCCAATGTGATGTGTGTGTCTACTAGTTTGTTTTTTCAAATAGTATTTTTAACTATTTTATTGTATATTTATGGTATATCTGTGTGTACCGAAAGTCCCCTACTTACAAACAGGTTCCGTTCCAGGAAGCTGCTTGGAGGAGGTGTCTGGCATTGAGACCTTCCCAAGGAAAGTTTTCTTAATTTCTAACCCAGTCTATCCTATTGTCCCTTATGAGCACAGAACCAGCTTTTTTTCTCCTTAACTTGTGTGATTTTGAAGATAGAGTAGTGCGATTCATCCATAACTCCATAGAACGTTCTTCCATTGCTCAACTGTCCAATGACGACGCTCCTTACACCATTGTAGACAGGCCAATGCATCTTCGAGAGAGAACTCGACAGACCTTTGCAAGATGAATGGAGGAAAATACCAGCTGAAGTGTATCAGATGATAGTAAAAAGACCACGGAAAGTATCTGATGTCATCTGGGCCAAAGGAGACCCCAATAAAGGATAGTTTAGACAAAACGATTCTCGCTCAAAAATGGCTCAAAGCCGTCTTTTGAGCGAGAATCATTCTGTCTCACTGCACTGACATCGTGCAGTTTTTGTTAATGAGTCACTGATCGTTTTCTTTCAGCATGCTGAAAGAGAACGATGAGCCTTATCAGGAATTCACAGCGGGATACCGCTGATACTATTGTTTCAGCTGGTAGCCTGCTCTGTGAACACAGCCAGGGTATGAAGAACACAGCAGTCCAGCTGCGTTCTTCATACTCCGCACGGAGCGCACAGCTGCATACGAGCTGAGCGCTCCGCAAACACAGCAGGAGTATGCAGCAGACAGCGCTCCAGCTGTGTTCTGCATAGCCTGCTCGGAGCGCTCAGCTGTATAACAACTGTGCACTCCGTGAACACAGCAGGAGTATACAGAAGACAGCGCTCCAGCTGTCTTCTGTATACCCCGCTAGGAGCACAAAGTGATCGCTCAAAACTAATCAAACTGCCATTTGAGCGATCACCTTGCCCTGTAAATGAACACAATGATTATATTGCTCAAAAGGTTTTGAGCGAGAATTGTTGTGTCTAAACCAGGTATAAGTGTTAACATTTGGAAATAAATACTACTTTTAAATCTTGCTTAGGTGTCCAATTGCTTCTGTAGGATAGTGCATGTTGCAAATATTGTCTGTTGAAATCATAACTCTATGGAAAACAGGTAATTGGTTCTGAAGGCCCCAAAATGTCACAAAAGCAATCCAAAACAAAGAGTCATGAAAAAAGTGAACAACTTGCATTATTTGTATGAACTACATGTAACAGCTGCTGAAAGATGCAAATCACTTTCTGTGATGAAGACAACAACTTCAGGGTCTGTACAGCCCACAGAGTAGTGTCCAAAATAGTCGCTCATCCTGGAACAGGTAAAGGGCAGCACAGAACATGTAGTATCACACAGTACTGTAGAGTAGCTCTACTAGAGAGCAGTGCAGTAACACAGGGCTTTACTAGTGAAGTGCCCATGCTGAATGGCTGGGTGTCTAGCAAAGTGCACTAACTGCAGATCCAGACATTGTATATTTAATCTAGTTTCTAGACTGGAAAAGTCTAGAAAAGGACATAGGACTGGAAAAATCCATTGTTTGTTGAAAATATTGTATCCTGAGGTTATTGTAACTTAAGGGATGAATGTTTTGAAGATTACTTCCTGCGGTCCTCTATGTGTGAGCTGCTACTAATGAAATGTAGATTGCTAACAAACTGCTTCGCAGATGTATAAGAGAAGTATATGGCTGCAATCAGCGTGTTGGTCACTACCTCCCTTGGAGAGAGCATAAAGGTGCTGACAAATTCCCTTTAATAGCAATTTAGAAAATATTTAGCATAATACCATCCTTCTACCATTAGGTGGCGCAAGAACACCACATCAGGTTCAGTAGCACTTTAAATGTTCCGCATTTTATTGGCAATTTTAGAAAAGACAATTTTAATTAATTTTGGAATAAATAGCAGTAATAAAAATCTTTCATCATTATGGTAATTTTAAAGAAAAAAAATTGTGAGTCCGGACATAGCGGTTATATCACAGTTTTGACATGATTTTTGAAAATCTTTGCAACAAAACAGCATGTGTAGCCTCTTTCACATCTGTGACGTGGTTCCATTTTTCTGATCCATTAGAGGTGTAGGAAAGGGGAATCCCCTGGCTGAATGGATCCGTCTTATGATGGAACAGTGTCGAAGCTAATACAAAGGTGACAACCAATATGGCTGTTCTTCTTGCTGTCACTTTTGTTGTACTGAAAGAATGAACATTTTTCTACAAGTTACAAAAACATAAAGTACTCAACTTCTCAACTAAAGGCCTCATTCACGCGAGCGTTTTTACGTGGCTATTCAGCCATGATAAAACGTTGGCTGACAATCGCGACCATGTGTAGCTTTGGATTCCAATGCATTCATTCATATGGGGGATTTTTGGGTGCATCAAAAAATCGCACCATCAAAATGCCAAATCAGATACTGAATGACTGAACGGTTCTCGTTCAGGCACTGCATGCGTTAATATGGGGTAATTAGCGTTCAGATTCCTGCGGGAGCTCAAAAATCTGAATGATTAGCATTAGTTTATCATTATCTTGCTGAATTATGCATGGCCTTCCCTGAAACAGGCGTTGTCTGGATGGGAACACATGTTGTTCTAAAACCTCTATATACTGTTCAGCATGGATAGTGCATTTCAGGATGTGTAAGCTGCCCATGCCATAGGCACTAATGCAGCCCCATACCATCAGAGATGCATGTTTTGAACTGTGTGCTGATAAAAAGCTGGATGGTTCCTCTCCTCTTGAGTCTGCAGTATAAGGGGGGGGGGGGCGTGGTTTTCAAAAATAATCTCAAATTATGATTCATCTGACCATAGAATAGTTTTCCATTTTGCCTCAGTCCATTTTAAATGAGCTTTGGCTCAGGGAAGATGTCGGCATTTTGGATTGTGTTGATATTGGATAGTGCTGTAGAGTTGGCTGCTTACTTCAAAAAGAAAATTAATAACATCCGTCAGGAAATAACTTCCCAACACGAGACTAGCCCTGACCCTAGTCTTGTCAGCACTGCATCTAGCTCCTGCCCACTGCCTGTACTCAGACCAATGACAGAGGAAGAAGTCTCCAAATTGCTCTTCTCTGCTCGCCCCACCACCTGCGCTAGCGACCCTCTCCCCACACACCTCCTCCGATCCCTCTTCCCAGTGGTCATCTCCCATCTCACCACTATATTCAACCTCTCTCTGACCTCTGGCATCTTTCCCTCTTCTTTCAAACACGCCATCTTATTCCCACTGCTAAAGAAGCCGACTCTTGATGCGACTGATGCTCCCAACTACCGACCCATCTCTAATCTCCCCTTTATCTCCAAACTACTAGAACGCCTAGTTTACTCCCGCCTTGTAAGCTATCGATCAGAGAACTCTCTCCTCAACACCCTAAAGTCTATCTTCCGACCCCAACACACGACATAAACTGCCCTTACAAGGGTATCCAATGACCCACTGACAGGTAAATCGAGGGGTGATTACTCCCTACTGATCCTCCTCGACCTCTCCGCACCATTTGACACTGTTGATCGCAAACTCCTTCTCAGTATGCTTCGCTCCATCAGCCTAAAGGACACTGCTCTCTTCTGGTTCACCTCCTACCTATCTGACCGCTCTTTCAGCGTCTCCTTTGCTGGCTCTACCTCTCCTCCTCTTCCCCTTGCTGTTGGGGTCCCTCAGGGCTCGGTCCTCAGCCCCCTCCTTTTCTCTATCTACACAGCCCCTGTTGGACAAACCATCAGGAGATTTGGCCTCCAATACCACCTCTATGCTGACGACACCCAGCTATACACCTCTTCCCGTGACATCTCTGCACCTTTCCTCCAAACATCACTGACTGTCTGTCCACTGTCTCTAACACTATGTCCTGTCTCTACCTAAAACTAAATCTCTCTAAAACTGACTTATTGGTATTTCCACCCTCCACTAACTGACCTCATCCTGACATGTCTATCTCAGTGTGTGGTGCCACCATAACTCCTAGACAACATGCCCGCTGCCTTGGGGTCATATTCGACTCTGATCTATCATTTACCCCCTACATCCAATCTCTCGCCTGACCGTGTCAGCTGCACCTCAAGAACATCTCAAGAATCCGCTCTTTTCTCACTGTAGACACACTAAAAACGTTTATTATTACCCTCATCCACTCACGGCTCGATTATTGCAACTCGTTGCTGATCAGCCTCCCCTGCACCAGACTCTACCCTCTCCAATCCATCCTGAATGCAGCAGCCAGGCTCATCTTCCTGTCCAGCCGCTACTCGGACGCCTCTGCCCTCTGCCGGTCACTGCAGTGGCTGCCCGTTGAATACAGAATTCAATTTAAACTCACTACATTCATCCACAAAGCCCTCCACAGCGCAGCACCCCCTTATATTGCCTCCCTCAACTCAATCCATCACTCAGCCCAGGCTCTCCGCTCTGCTAACGAAACTAGACTGCGCACACCTCTAATTCGAACTTCTCATTCCCGCCTCCAAGACTTCTCCAGAGCAGCACTGGTCCTCTGGAACGCATTACCAAAGGATACCCAGGCAATCCAGGACTCGCAGAACTTCAGGCGTGCTCTAAAAACGCACCTCTTCAGGGAGGCATACCAAATACCCTAAACAAACTCCTTTGTACGCCGCCTGATAACATTGCTCCCTGACCTA
The DNA here is from genome assembly GCF_035609145.1 of Eleutherodactylus coqui. Lineage (NCBI taxonomy): Eukaryota > Metazoa > Chordata > Amphibia > Anura > Eleutherodactylidae > Eleutherodactylus > Eleutherodactylus coqui. The sequence goes on from NC_089837.1 coordinate 342,259,655, forward strand.
TTGACTGCAATCCCTGCTAGCCATATTAAAACCGCTTCTGCAGTCATACCGTTTTTGCCATCACACGGCCAAATGTCTGACCATTGTCTGTGTGTATAGCATCCCTCACACTCCACCTCACCATACTGTGCACATCTCCAGCCCTTTACCTTCTGTATCACCCCATTACTTGTAGTATGTAAGCTCGTTGGAGCAGGACCCTCACCCCTATTGGTTTCATCAACTGATTACTATGTAACCGTGGTTCTGTAATTTTTGTATTTTTTGTCTTTCTGTATTCCCCCTGTCTATGTAAGCGCTGCAGATGATGTTGGTGCTATACAAATAAAGATTATTATTACTATTGCTTAATTTTTGCATGACAGAGCTTCAACTAGCATTTGTGGATTGCCCAGCCATCTGTGTTCACAGACTATAATTACTGGAAGTATTCCTGAGTCCGTGCAATGATTTGCATTACAGAATCGTGCCTTTTTTAATGCAGTGACACCTGAGGGGCTGTAGATGTCCAGCATCCAATATGATCATCAACTTTGTCCCTTGTGCACATAAATTTATCCAGATTCTCCGAATCTTTTGATGACATTGAAGTGGCCTAGAGTTAGCGGGGCCCCGACATAAGTATGCATGTGTTTGTCTTGTGCAATTGTATTGTGAGTGTCTTCTATGTGTGCATTTGATGTATATTGCACCTTTGCAGCACTGAATGGGTTAACTTCTGGGTTATGTCTGGGAAATGCATCATGTTATGTGTCATGTGACCATGTTTTATATATGTGTTTGCAAGGATGCTAGGTGAGGGAGTCTGCAAGTCAGTCTAAGGCAGTCTATGTTAGTGAGCAAGTAAAACGGTGCCTTTTCAGTGAGTCCAAGATAGAAGAAGCTCGGTGATGGACAACTACTTGCACTGGGCCCACTTCACCCAGGAAGCCTCAGCATTACTAGGACATGCTGAGTGTGAAAGAGAAGCCGCCACACCATGCTGAGTGGCACTTTCAAATTTGAGTGTGTACCGGTAGAGAGCTGGAGAGAGTGAGTGAAGAAAGTGGCCAGGAGCAGAATCCCACAGATAACTGGGACTGTGGCTTTGCCTGCTATTGTGAGAATCCTCCCTGTCACACCACTATCCTGTGTTGGCACTGGTGTTTTACTGGTGGATGTAACATTTATGGACTTTTTTGCCATATCAAGTAAACGAGCTCTACTGACTGTACCCGGTTTTACTCAGAAAGTTATCCCTGTGTGGACTATTTACTACATCTTCAGGATTCACCTCAGAGGATGGAACGGTGGCATCACGTGCGACAACGTACTACAAGGTAAGAAAGTGAAGAGATGAGCAGCATACTGGGTTATTCTTTAAACATGCATCTAGAGAATGCTCCTTTATTTCTCCAACAAATAAAAGTACATGCGACGTTTCAGCCCCACGGGGCCTTTATAGGAGAAATAAAGGAGCATTCTCTGGATGCATGTTTAAAAGAATAACCTGGTATGCTGCTCATCTCTTCACTTTCTTACTTGGATTAAGGTCTCTGAAGTCAAGCCGTGTACTTGGAGTTTTGCATATTTGGTGGAAACCTTGCATCATTGTCATGTTCTGTGGAAGTGCTTCGGCTTTCCTTTTTACTGTATTGAACGTACTGCAAGGTAACTGCTAGTTGCCCTTTCCCTGTGACCTCCCCCGGCAGTAACGTGGACAGGTCCCAAGCTACCCTCAGGGGAGGAGATGGTAGAGCCCCCCATGACAAGGTCCTTATCTACCCCGCCATCTTCTCGGCTGTGGGCCCGCTCCTCAGACGCTGCAATATTATGTACTGCAGATGTTGGGATATGGAAAGTCTTCACAAATTTACGTTGAAAAATATTTTTCTGAAATTGGTCCACAATTTTTAGACACTGTTTTTAACAGATTGGTGAATTTCCCATAATCTTTGCTTCTGAGAGACTCTGCCTCTCTAACATGCTTTTTTTTTATACACAGTCATGTGACTTAGTAGACAATGGACCCTCCAACTGTTTTTCTTGCATTGCACTTTTTGATGAATGGCTTGTGTGCAGAGGGATAACCCATATACCTCGTATCTAGTAGCATTCAGTTTCCATCACAAACTGACACCAAACCCATGGAAACAATTTGTTTACATTCACATAGTGAAAGTTTTTTTTATATCTACCAATATACTATACTGTCCATGACCTGTGGGTGGAACTTGATTATCACGCTAATCCTGTGTATTAATGGTTTTAGGTTCTCCTTTTTGTGACAACTTCCAGACTTGCAGTTCCATAAAATGAGGAAAATTGGCTTCCAACTCATGTTTTTTTTGCCTTTCTCTGGATCAACATTGCAGCATAATAGGCTGAACTAGATGGACATAAGACTTTTTTCAGCCTAACAAACTATGTTACTATTTTACTTTTCAGATATTTTGTGTATGTATTTTAAAAAATGTTATTAAACTTTTTAGCATTTTTTTAACTCCCAAAAGTTTACTTAACCATGCAACTAGCTGTACAATATTCTGCAGTGCTTTTGTACTGAGGGGTATTGTAACTATGCTGTCAGGCATAGTTACAATACCCCTCAGCACCCTGCAATCACATCCTGGAGGTGGGTGATCAGGGAGACTGTGGATGCCTCTTCCTTCTGTCTAACCACTTAGATGTTATGGTCAGCATAGACCATGGCATCTAAGGAGTTAAATGCCCAAGATCACATTTATCTCCAACCTGGACCATTATGTGTCAGCTGTATAATCTGCCGTTTATAGAGCAGGCTTAGCAACTGAAAGATAGCAAGCACATCAAAGTAAAAGCACAGGGCATGCCAGTCGCTTGTCCGAAAAAGTAGCCAATGCAGCACAACTTGAGATTGGCATATTTCATTGAGGGTGAAACTACAGAGCCCAGACAAATTTCTTTGGAGCAACAGCTGCAGCGTTCTATGCCTACTACAGGGTATAAAATTGAAGAGTGTCTTTCAGAGTAAAGATTAGTTTCTGGCTAATATTTCTTAGAGCTAAAAAGCCAAACTGTTCTATTATACTTGCAGGTGGACAAGTCCCGTCTGTGGATTTAAGATGTATGCTATGTTGCATCCTAAAAATTTGTTTGCCGTGATAGCTCAGTTTTCTTTGTAAATAATGTGACAGGATGATGAGACTAGTAGTGGATGGGAGGTATATTTTTCCCAGACTTCTATCAATCTGTCAGGTAGCAGGTTCACCTGCTAGGTAATTAATTAGATCTGTGTCCAGACTGTTTGAAGTGAAGGCATGCCCTGTGGTACCTATGCTGGGCGATCCAAGGCTAATTTACCAACAACAAGGACTCCTTCCTGCTTAATATCACCCATTAGAGGGTGCATTTAACTATGCAGATGGCCGAAGAACAGAAGATCAGAGAAAACCCCCAGAATCTTTACAGGAACCTAGGTTGCTAATAAGCGTGCCTGTCATTACTTATACTGGCCTCAAAGATGGCAACCTAAACATGGTGACAGATTCCCTTTATTGGTTGCATTCACACTTGGTGGTAAACTTCCATATAAAAGGAGTTTACCAGTTCTTGAAAATTGATTACCTATCCATAGTTTCCAATCATTTCAACGGGAGCTGTGCCTGCAAAACAGGCTGACAACTGGCCCAGTGAACAGCTGGTCAGCCGGATCCCGAGCAATGAACCCCCATTGATCACCTGTAAATGACCTATCCTGTGGATAATATTTAAAACCTGGAAAACCCCTTTAATGGTTGCATTTTCAGAACCAGAGACGATCTCTTGCTAGTTTCGAGGGAACGACACCATATGACAAATCCTCCACAAGGTTGACAGCTCTTACCCAAAACCTTTGTGCTACTATGGGTCAAAGAGAAGCTACCCCCAACCACAGCGCACTCCACATAGGACTAGGTTGTGGGGTTGTATTTTGTGTAAGGATATCCTAGTGCTCCCGAGGGTTCTAGCAACCACAAGGTCACTACCTTTTCAGGAATTACCTCCAGCCAAGTATGTACAGTGTGAACGCATCCATTCTCCTGATGAGTGAGGGTCCCAGAGATGAGAACAGCACCTATCAGAGATTTATGGCATATCCTGTGCCTAACATTGGAATAACTCTTTAAAAGGGGTTGTCCACCTCTTCACTATTGATGACCTCAGGACAGGTCATCAATAGTTGATCAGTGGAAATCCACCACTCGAGACAGCTGTTTGCCGACCACTGACAGTGTATATAGAGCAGGAAGCAGATAGAGCCGTACATATTCTATTAAGCCATGCAAGCAGAGCTTAATAGGCAAACAGTTATGGCAGGCCTGGGGGAGAAGGTTTACATAAGGCTTCAGGCTGCCATTACAAATGAATGGCTGCGTGTGATCTCGCCACATGCAAGCCATTCGAATCACAGAAGATGCCCCCTCCTTTTATTGGGTCTCTCAAATGCTTCAGTAATGACAGCAGCATCTAAAGTATTAACAGCGGGGATCAGGCTTATTTTCTATCCCTACTGTTGCAGCAATGTGTAAACTGTCAAAGATAACCATTGCATATAAAGCAGACCCAGCTCCTGAACCTTCTCTATACAATGATACTGGTCATCTGTATGGCGAATGTCATAGAATAATGTTTCTACCAGATAATGGTATAATTAGCTATTAGTATGTTTTGTCACTTTGGCCCTTTTGCACATACAGTATACTATGAGTGCAAGATGCACATGGGCTGCAGCAATCTCACTGTTTTGGCTGGAAAGGGCCTGGTTGCCACTTGCACTAAAATTATGGAGGTGGATATGCTAGAAGATTCCTTGTTGCCCAGATCTTCTGATTTAGAAAGCGTTGTTCTACATCAAACTGGATTTTCTTCACCTTACTGCATGGAAGCTGACAGAAACAACCTGAGAGACAGAGTTTTTCCAAACATGTAGTGGATATCATATCATTATTTTGAAGTCCTTTCGTGATCAAGGTCAATAAATGCATCATTAAATTATTCATTTTAATTCCTAGTGTCTTCAGAATGCAGTATTATCTCCACCCTTACCCAACATCCTAAAATTTCTTCAAGAAGGCTTTAGCAAGGAGTTGAAATGGAACACCCACAAGGTTCACATCAAAGTCATCAACACGTTGCTTGAAGATAAGTTTTCCACTGATACGTTAGTAGGTAGTTTTTTTTAAGACCATTCAAAATTTGTTGCCTCCTGTCAAAGATCCATCTCCTTCTTGAACCTCCCTATGGTACTGGAAGATTTAGTACAAGAACCCTTTCGACTATTGTCAGAATTAGATTTGAAATTTCTTTCCTGCATAAGCAAACAGCTCTGCAATTACAGCTCATGTCCCGCTGTGAACTACAAAAGGAAATGGCTTGTAAGAATCTAATCAGCGCTGCTGACTGTGATAACAGCCTGGACCGCTGGTAAAAGTTCATCACTCAATTCAAGAAAACTAGAATTGAGCGAGGAACGACTCGTGCACGAAAACGGCACGATGTCTGTGTATTTAGACCCAACAATTCTCGTTCAAAAGATGGTTTTGAACGAAAGTTGAGCGAGAATTGTTGTGTCTAACTGGGTCTTTGAATTTAAGTCCTATCCTCTAAGGATCCTTATTTTAGTGTTAACCAAGATAGTGTTAATTTATGTACTGTTTCTGGTTTCCTATCTAAAGTGGCCTAAGTTTGCAACTTAGACCACAAAATTTACTTACCAGACTTCTTTCCAAATATAGAGAGAGACGTTCAATCAACATTGCGTCTTCTGAATGTTAAGAGGGCAGTACTTATCCATCTGGAGAGATGCCAATCTTTTAGGAGTACAGAATCTCTATTTGTACAATTTCATGGCCCTAACAAGGGAAAGCCTGCTTCTAAAGCTTCCTTAGCCAGATGGGTCAAGTGGGCCATCCGAGATTTATTGGAACCAGCACTCATTTAACTGATTCAACTTTGACTTCTTAGGTGGCATTGGCCTAGGTCTTTTTCAACCAGTAATACCATGCACATGGTCTTTCTCCTATTTTCATCCAACTGGCTGGATGATAATTCTGAATTAACTCAGCCTTTGGCAGATGGGTGCTTCAACTAGTGTCTTTTTAATATTGCCCCCTTATTTTCATACTGCTTTGCATTTCCCCTTTGAGTGCTGCCAAGGGACAAAATGGAAAGTTCAAATTTACTAACCGAAATTTTCATTTCTCCAAGTCCCAAGGCATCACAGTATCCCTCCCTAATAAATCTATGCTGCATGTATACAGGTTTGATCATTGTCTCTGGGGGGATTTATGGAGTGCTAATTAAGGTTAATTGATGAGTTAATCATCTAATAAACTTTGTTCTTCTTCTGTCCTAGTAAGAAAGGAGTGTTTGTTAACCCTTTTGTGTGCTACCCTGGTACTCAGAAATGAAAATTTGAAAATGTAAAACTTTTGACAGAAGTCCATCTGTTCACATGAAGAGGATGTAAAGTAAATGAGAGGAGTGGGAAGTAAACAATCATCCACATGACCCACCATCACCCACATTGCTATATGAAAATGAAAGTAAACAGGCGCTGTTCGACTTCTTATATTGCTGATGGATGCTTGTTAGGGTACTTTGTCTTTCTGGGCAAGAACAGCCTTTCACACAGTGTTTTTAGCCAAAGCCCCGTAGTCAGATGTTAACTGTAGCTCAGTAGAGGGTTATGAAATGCACTGTGCTTTGTGTAGCATTTCTCCTTAATGTTGGGGAGTTTTGGAGTCTTTTTTTCATATCACCAAGTAAAAGTAAACTTTCCACCAGATATTAAATATACCATGATGGTATAATATCCACACACCGATGACAAAAACAACCTTGAAAATGTAATAAGAAGATAAAGAATATAAAAAATATATAAAAAACATTACTCTAAAGGGCTCCCACACACTTGCGTTTTTTTAACGCGATTGTCAATGGGACTTTCTGATGTTAAAAATGTAACGCAACTTGCATTTTTGGTGCGTTGCGTTTTAACATTAGAAAGTCCCATTGACAATCGCGTTACCAAAAAATGCAGCGTTAACAAAACGCAAGTCAGTGGGAGCCCTAGGGGGTTTCTACCTACTAATGTTTTTGTAACGCTGCAATATTGCAGTGTTTTTTTAATGCAAATGTCTATGGGACTTTCTAATGTTAAAATTGCATTGCACAAAAATCGCAGAAGCACAAACTTGTGATTTTTGTGCGATGCGATTTTAACATTAGAAAGTCCCATTAAAAAAAATGCAGCGACATTGCAGCGTTAAAAAAACGCTAGTGGGTAGAAGCCCTAAAGATGATGCTACAAAATCAACAAGAGAGATGCAACCTACTGCAAGGCCCTCACAGTGAATGTATTGCATCTCTATGCTATTACTAAAGGCTTCTTAAACGTGAACTATCTCTGTTATCATTGCAAACTGCACTATGTAATACAGCATATAATGCACTTCTATAAAACTGGCCTTAGAGGTGAGCTGTATTACATTACTGTAGTGCAGTTTGGCCTGATAACAGCAATAAGGCTACTTTCCTGAGCCAGGGGGCGCTAGTGTAAATAATCATCCTCTCTCCTGCCCTGCATCCAGCATTTCTTAGAAGACAGAACGCAATGGCATACCGCTGGATTAAAAGGTCCCCCATAAGCAGCACCTGTTTACAGAATCTAGCTGCTGGCTACATGCACTTTGCAGTGCCATCACTCCCGTCACACATCTCTCCTTCCTCCTCATTTTGCCCTCTCCTTCCTAAATTATTCACGTTTTCCCCAAAAGTGTGCTGCGTATGTGCATGTATTATATATATATATATACACGCACACACAAGCACACACACTTGAACGTCTTTAGATGCCACTGTCAAAGACATGTCTAAACAGTTAGCAGGAGGGGGGAAACCCATTGGCACCCACCATAATATGATCGAATGTTGCTGATAGACTAAAACTATGAGTACTATAGAAATTACGCCCCCCCCCCCCACACACACACACATTCACAAAAGAGATGGTACAATTGCATTTTTTATTTCTTCCTGCTTAAAAATTTATAAAAGTTTCTCATTTCATTATATGGTACATTAATTGGTACAATTAAAAAATACAACTCGTCCAGCAAAAACCAAGTCATCATATGGCTATGCCAGTGGAAAAATGTTATGGCTCTAGGAAGGTGGGGACGAAAATACAAAAATAATGTAAAAAATTTTTTGATCCTGAAGGAGTTAAAGGGGTTGTCCCGCGAAAGCAAGTGGGTCTATACACTTCTGTATGGCCATATTAATGCACTTTGTAATGTACGTTGTGCATTAATTATGAGCCATACAGAAGTTATTCACTTACCTGTTCCGTTGCTAGCGTCCTCGTTTCCATGGAGCCGTCTAATTTTCAGCGTCTAATCGCCAGATTAGACACGCTTGCGCAGTCCGGGTCTTCTTCTTTTCTGAATGGGGCCGCTCGTGCCGGAGAGCGGCTCCGTGTAGCTCCGCCCCGTCACGTGCCAATTCCAGCCAATCAGGAGGCTGGAATCGGCAATGGACCGCACAGAAGCCCTGCGGTCCACCGAGAGAGAAGATCCCGGCGGCCATCTTCAGCAGGTAAGTATGAAGTCACCGGAGCGCGGGGATTCAGGTAAGCGCTGTGCGGTTTTCTTTTTTAACCCCTGCATCGGGGTTGTCTCACGCCAAACGGGGGGGGGGGGGGTTGAAAAAAAAAAAAAACCCGTTTCGGCGCGGGACAACCCCTTTAAAGAGTTGTACCAAAACAGACTTTTATCACCTATCTATAGCATAGGTGATAAATGTGTGATTGGTGGGAGCCTCAACGCTGAGATTCCCACTGATCCTGAGAACTGCCCTTCTCTCCCCCTCACTGTGAGCTCGCTATACTCAGTGAGGAGGAGAGTGAATAGAATGGCGGTCACACAAGTTTTGTGCAGCACCATTCATTTTCTTTGGGACTACTGAAAATAGTAGAGCACTTGAACTCAACTGTTTTCATTAGCCCCACTGAACATGAATGGAGCTGGGCACATGCAACTGCTATTCCATTCAATCCTCTCCTCACTGTGGTAGTACAGCACGCCCACAGTGAGGAGGAGAGGGGACACAAGACCCCCTTTCTTGGGATTAGGTGAGGGTCTTAGCAGTAAAACCACTACTTATTGGATAGGTGTGAAAAGTCCAGTTTGGTACAACCTCTTTAAAGAGAACCTGTCATCACCTTTAAGTTCAATAAACTACATTATGGAGCTCAAAGTTGATGGAACGGATAGTCCGCGGAGCTGTGCTTCATATTTACAGGATCCTCTGTTTGGTGGGCACACAAAATGTGACTCTTTTCAGCCTGCTTTGTGTCTGCAGTCTCCCGTAGAGATGAATGGGAATAGAGGAAGAAGGGGAAAGAGGGAGGAAGGAACAAGGGACTCTAGGCCGGATGTAAAAGAAGGTCAAGGGACTACATGTATCAGGTATGGGGAGTTCACCTGTACAGAGGCATAGTCCTCACAAAGGAAGAAAAAGGAGAGACCTATATAGGAAAACAGAAACATGGGTAATACAGAAACAAGGCTTTACAAATATTCATGGTTAGGTCCATCAGAGTTCAAAGTGCCCAGTTCCTTAATCCATTTCAGTTCATGATGACATAATACAGCAAGGTGATCACTGCCATACTAGCCAGAATCCATTCAATCACTTGATACCTCAGTTGGTTTATTGCATGATTTTGTAAAATGGTGGGTAATAGGAAGATGAAGGCATTTGGTCCAGATGTTGGATTTCTGTTTCGATATATGATCCTTTCTATTTTGGTCATCTGGCCAGCATAGCCAAATCCACATGGGCATTTAATTACGTATACTACGTTGCTAGTGTCGTAAAGTAAAATGACCCTGGACTTTGTAGCTTCTGTGTGTGCGAAGACGTATGATTAAGGACCCTTTTAGAGATTATTGCACTAATAATGATCTTTATTTGTATAGCGTCAACATATTCCGCAGCGCTTACAAAGACAGGGGGAATACAGAAAGACAAAAGTACAAAAGTTACAGAACCACGGTTACATAGTAATCAGTTGATGGAAACAATAGGGGTGAGAGTCCTGCTCCAACGAGCTTACATACTACAAGTAATGGGGGGATACAGAAGGTAAAGGGGCTGGAGATATGCATGGTATGGCGAGGTGGAGAGTGAGGGATGCTAAACACATGGACAATAGCCAGACATTTAGCCGTGTGACGGCAGAATCGGTATGACTGCAGGGACAGTTGATGGTGGCTAGCAAGGATTGCAGTCAGTAGGTCAGGGAGCATGTTATCAGGCGGCATACAGAAGGGTTTGGTTTAGGGAATGCAGTATATCTCCCTGAAGAGTTGCGTTTTTAGAGCACGCCTGAAGTTTTGTGAGTCCTGGATTGCCCGGATAGCCTTTGGTAGTGCGTTCCAGAAGACTGGTGCTGCTATAGAGAAGTCTTTGAGGCGGGAATGAGAAGTTCGAATTAGAGGGGCGCACAGTCTAGTTTCGTTAGCAGAGCGGAGAGCCGGGCTGGGTGATGGATTGAGATGAGGGAGGTAATGTAGGGTGGCGCTGTGCTGTGGAGGGCTTTGTGGATGAATGTAGTGAGTTTAACCCTTTCCAATCCACTGTCTGACCTCTGAAGACATTATGATTTAAGGCTGTACAGCTCTGATGCTGGAAGACGTCCATCGGGGTTCTCTTACTGTATATTGCCAGCCTCTCTGCTGTCGTAGCCTATCCAACGTGTCACCTCATGCAGTGCTGGCTTTAGCCACCATATAGCGCTGTTGTATAACGGCAGAAAAAGAATAAGCCCCCTAGGGAAACCAGGATACAAATTGGATTGGGAAGGGTTAAATTCAATTCTGTATTTAACAGGCAGCCAGTGCATGATGGTCAGTAGAGGTCACAATTATACCATCTAAATTACATAACTATAGGAACCATAACAGAGCTCATTACAGCATATACCTGAATCTGGGCTTCCTCTTTAAAGGAGCACAGTGACCTAACAGGTTGATGCAGCACACTCTGAGCAGGTGAGGAAAACGGCTACTGTAGCAGCTGCTGCAATGGGTAAAAAAGGCAGGGCCGAAGACCCCATAGTCCTTAGGAGGAGAGGAAGTCTCTCTCCATGCTGTTACCCAGAGAATAGGGAGATAGAATAGAACCTCCTCAGTGCCACCTATTGGAAGGCAGCATTTCTTCAAGTCAAAGTCAGACTTTTTAAGGTCAAACACCCTGAAACAGCTGTATGTACATGGAGTGCAGCTTTGCTTTTAATTCCCAGTCATTGTTATAAGGCTTGTATAAAATGTCACAGTACTACCTATTGGAAGGCAACATTTTATACAAGCCTTATAACAATGACTGGAAATGAAAAACAAAGCCAGACTCCATGTACATACAGCTGTTTCAGGGTGTTTCAGGCCCTTAATCAGTGTACAGTAGGAGTCTGGCTTTGTTAGTGAGAGGCCTGGGATTGGTGTCAGAAACACTATCTTTTCTCCTTATGGAGAGCACCTAGATGGTGAGTGAGGAGAATCTAATGGCCATGCACGCTCCTCTGGGTAATATGCAAATAAGGTAGATGGAATAAAACCTCCACTGTGCCAACTATTGGAAGGCAGCATTCCTTTAAGTCAAAGTCAGACTTTTTAAGGGAAAACACCCTGAAACAGCTGTATGTACATGGAGTGTGGCTTTGCTTTTAATTCCCAGTCATTGTATAAAAAGTCTGACTTTGGCTTGAAGGAATGTTGCCTTCCAATAGGTGGCACTGTGGAGGTTTTATTCCATCTTCCTTATTTCCATATTACCCAGAGGAGCGTGCATGGCCATTAGAGTCTCCTCACTCACCATCTAGGTGCTCTCCTTAAGGATCTGAACTTTAAATACAGCGGTCAAAGCTGTTTAAGAAAAAATCCTACTTACTTTTTAAAAATAGAAAAACATTTAAAAACCATATAAATTTGGTATCACTGTAACCGTATTGACCCATAGAACAAAGTTCATATGTCATTTTTACTGCATTATGAATGCTGTAAAAAATAAAAGCCTCCAAAAATGGTGCAATTCCATTTTTTTATTTATCCCTATTTAAACATTTTTAAAAGTTTTTCTGCACACTAAACGGTGCATTATGCGGACAGGTACCTTGGGATGCATAAATGAAGGTGTGGCCATGACATAGTAAAAGTAAAGCTTTTTTGTATGTTTTGTATAACATCTGTCGCTGCCATTCAATTGCTTAAAAAACTGCTATCAGCCAAGTGTTTTCTGCTGCTTATAGTCAGGGTGCAGACAGAATACCAATAATTAGATGTAGGGAGTCTACAGTGCAGGTAACCCTGAACCACCGGCAGCAGCATTACATGCCATCCAGTCAGCCAATGAGTTTCAGCCAGTGATGCCTAATATTACAGCCCAGCGGTTCCTGCTTATTTGCGCACAGTCTTTAGCACTGCTTAGCATGAAACCCTTGACTGCTGGAGGAGGCCGAAGTCTTTAGCCTGCCGGGTTTTCTCTAGCCCCTCTCCCTAGTTGCACGCTTCTTGCAGTATTTCTCCGGCAGCCTATGGTACCATTCCTCACTGCACTCAGGAGTCTTTGGCGAACCCACAGCAGTCCTCCCCGAAGCCATATCAGCAGTAATGGAGTATATAAACTAATAGTATGAGAACTCTCTTATGTCTATCAGGTTGCTATACCCCACTGTTCCTCCTCCTGTACTTATGACCACAGTTGATGTCTGTTAGAGCTGACCATTATACTTTTCCGTGGCCTACCCAGTCTTACATATATTCATGAAAAACACACAGAATGGCTGCTTCTTCATGAAGGAATATCCAAAGCCTTTACTAGATTAAGTGTCCCACAGAAAAACCAAGAGCAAGGACACGTTTCGATTCAAGTTGAATCTTGATCACCACACCATTTTACAAACATCCCTTCCTTTTATATTAAGTATAATTAAGACATCATTTCAATATCATAAAATAAAAAAACATCCATGTTACCCCTGTGATTATCAATAAAGTGTTTATCTGCTCCTGATTTTCCACTCTCCCCATTCTTTATATCGAATGTGTTCCGATATTCTTATTTTCAGTTTCCGGCTTGTACAGCCTACATACTTCTTTTTACATATAGTACATTCTATGATATATACAATGTTTGTACTCTTACAATTGATATAAGAGCAAATGGGGAAATGTAAAGACACGGAGCTGTCACTAAAATTAAATGTACTCCGGGTTCTATTGCATGCTGCACATCAAGTTTTGCCACAAACAAAAGATCCCTTTTGTTCTAGCCAAGACCAATTTTTTGGAGTAGGCAATCTCAACATACTGGGTGAAAGTATATCACCTAAGTTTTTGTTTCTTTTTGCAATGCATGAAACCCCGTTTTTAAGGATATCCTTGATCGTATCATCTTGTTGGAGAATGGGAAGATGTTTCATGAATATATTTTTAATATCAAAAAAAACTTCTACTAAAAGTGGTAGAAAAAAACTGTTTTCCCGAGGGGTTAGATTGTTTTTTTTGGTTGTTTTTCAAAAGATCAGTTCTATTTCTATGTCCGACCTTGTCTATAGCTGCATCCAAAACATTCCTCGTACAGCCTCTTTTATTTAATCTTTGACAGATTATTTTTTCTTGTGACTTAAAATCCAAAGGGTCTGAACAGGATCGTTTTGCCCTAATCATTTCTCCTACTGGTATTGCTTGTATAGTATGCTTTGGGTGGGCATTTTCAGTGTGTAGTATTGTATTACCGGAACCAGGTTTTCTATAGATTCCTGTGTCAACATGCCTAAAAGACAACTATTATAATGCAACAGCTCAGTCCCCCCACACTGTGCTAATCCCATCTACAAAAATAACCCCCTATATGGATACAACCTTTAAAATACACTTGTGTTTCAATAATTATTAAGAGATCCAATGTAAATAAAGATACACAAAGCCCAAATAATCCACTCATATATGTAACACTTAGTAGCTACAACTCCTTATGGATAAAAGCCCACTTAGACACAACGATCGCTCAAAATTCGATCAAAAGCCATCCTTTGAACGATAATCGTTGCGTGTAAATGTGCCCATTTTCAGTTTTCTGCCAAGCAATGTATTTCAGTTCGTCTTGAAATCCGGTGTTCAGCAGAACAGCTGATAAGACGGCCCACACACTGTGTTCTGCCCACTGATTACCGCTGATAACAGCTGATTACATTGTCTTAGCTGTAATCAGTGAACAAAGAGAATTTATTCAGAGAACCGTGGGTGGTCCTCTGAATAAATTCAGCTCCTGGCTGTTCAATGCTACTAATTGGTACTATTAGGCATTAGTACCAATTAGTAGGTTATGCAAATGATCGCTCAAAAGCCATCTTTCCAGTGATCATCTTTGCGTCTAAATGCACCTTTAGTGGAGTAAAGGGTAATAATTGTAAAAAGACGCTGAAAAAACAGATTCCACATCTGTGGTACTTACAGACCGCCAGGAGGCCCCCAGAGCATTATAGACTCCCAGATTATGCATATTACTTCATACAATATATTCCACTAGTGATAATGTCCCTCCATCTTGGATGTCAGTATCACTATGTGCAGCTGGAAGTATCAATTTCCCCTTGCTGACATGATTTGTGCTGATTGTTCATATTCTCCAATGAACCCTTTCTGCTATCAATAAGGGGGACATGCATAGGAAAGTTAATGTTACTATTGATAAAGTAACTTTGAAGGATATTTTGGTTCTGACATAGTTATCTACTTTGGAGTTAGTGGTGAGTCTTTAGGACTGCAGGGATGCCCTTATCATGGCGGTTACTCTGCATATAGAGGCAGTATAGGGACTTTGTAGGTATAGTTGACATCAACCTTTTTGCATCTGCCTCTGCCTTATATTATCGCTGGTGGTTCATATTGTATAAAGAAGTACGCATTATCTAGGAGTCTATATTGTTCTGGGGGCCTCCTGGTGGACTGTAAGTACCACAGATGTTGACTCTATTTTTTCAGTGCCTTTTTAAGATCACTACACCCCCTTCCCCCCACATATCCATAAAGAGTTGTAGTTACTAGAGTGTTACATATATGAGGGAATTATTTGGGCTTTATGTCTATCTTTGTTTACATTGGACCTCTTAATAGTTATTGAAATAAATGTGTTTTTTAAGTATTGTGTCCCTATAGGGGGTTAGTTTTGTAGATGTTTGTGTAAAGGTATTGTCTTTCTATATCATTTCTTGCAGCTTATTGGTCTCCATTGCTGACACCACAAAATAATGCACCCTTTATGCCTCCTTTGTATTCTCAGAGTGGAGTGTAATAATACCACCTTTGTGGCTACACAATGTAATAAGTGGTCCCTTTGTGCCCGACAGCAATAAAGCCACTATTTGTGCCCTTACACAATAATAATGCCCACTTTGTATCTCATACAAAATAAGACCCATTTGTGCCCCCAATAAGATAACAGTACCCCACAAATTATTGTGGTCCCTCTATGACCCCCCTCAACCCCGAAAATAATAGCAGTCCCCCTGTGCCCCCCAAAAATAGTTTTCCTGCAAGCTCCCATAGTCTAGGAGCCCAGTTATGATTGCAATGCCTGCGACCTCTCTAGTTACACCACTGGTCAATATATAAAATGCAGAGATATTCTTGTGGTATGCAGTAGCACAAAATAATGTACTGAATATTATGAATAAAACACCAGAATTACAATAAAGACTGACACAGAGCAGTATGGACAAATGCAAAGTGGACATAAATGCATGTTTATATTTACAGTAAGTCTATGTTCACAGTGTTTTTATTGTATCTAAGGCATATGCAACAGAAAAGCTTCAAGTATATATGCCAAATGCATCCATAGCCCTCTTCATCTGACATATGCCAAAAGAGTATTCTGTAAGTGCATATTGGATGAGGAGGAACAGGAGACACTCACTGCATAGGGTTGGCAGGGCCTGGCAGCGACACTCTTTGAAATTGTGGGCGATAGCCCACAATGCTGATGAGAATTGCTGATAAATTAACGTATGATTATAATTCCAATCCCGTGCCACCTCCGTCACAAAATTTCATAAGCCACAAATGTGGGCATAAAGGGAACTCAGATGCCAGTACTTCTACACATCTCCACAATTCAACAACCAATTCTAAAACAAAAGATTTTTTTACCAAGAGTGCAGGTGAACTCCTGAAAGGATTTGTTTACCAAGAGTATAGGTGAACCCTTGAAAGATTTGTTTATGAAGAGTGCAGGTTAAAACCTGAAATATTTTTTGAGCGACAGCTCGTACTTGCTTAATGGGATTCAGGTATGGTCCACCGGCAGGCAAGCTACCGCCTGTCCGCCCCTGTCTCTCCCCGAAGGGCTTGTAAACCAGTGCACCAAGGAAAGACAGCATGAACTTTAAAGAAATTAGCAGTCAAAGCTGGACACGGTGCTTGGATACATTTCCATACGCCGTGTAAGCCTTTTAAAATTGTGCTTTATAGCTGACAAATCGCAGACAAATTATTATATGATTGTAAGTGCCATCCCATGCCACCTCTGTCACAGCTGTTTTTATGAGCCATAAATGGCAGCATAGGGGTGCTCAGAGGCCTGTATTTCTGCATTTTTAATGAAGAAAACAACCCATTTTAAAAAGAAGAATTTTTTTTTACCAAGACTACAGGTGAGAACCTGAAAGATTGTTTGAGCAAGAGTACAGGGTATTTGTTTACCAAGAGTATAGGCAAACCCCTGAAACATTTGTATACCAAGAGTATAGGCGAACCCCTGAAACATTTCTGTACCAACAGTATAGACTAAACCCTGAAAGATTTGTCTACCAAGAGTATAGGTGTACACCTGAAAGATTTGTTTACCCAGAGTGCAGGTGAACCCCTGAAATCCTTTTTTGACATAGAGCTCGTACTTCCTTAATGGAATCCAAGTGGCGGTCCACCGACAGGCAAGCTACCGCTTGTCCCAGCCCCTACTTCTCACCGAGGGGCTTGTTAACCAGTGTCCTAGGGAAAGACATGAAGAAATTATAGTGGACAAACAAGGACAATTCATTCTGTCTTGGTGTCAGATAGCTGGACACTGTGCTGGGATACATTTGTGGACTCTGTGGGCGTATGAAGCTGGAACCAGCATGTTTGCTGAACTCTAATCGTGAACCTCTTCAAAATTGGGGACGAGAACCTGGAGGCGGCCCTCAGAAAAAAATTGTTTTGACAGAGCCTGGAGGCAGCCCTCCAAAAAAATTGTTTTTACAGAGCCTTTTGGCCCTCTGAAGAATTGGCTGTTCAGCATGCTGACATGCTGGTTTAGGAGGAGGAAGATCAGAGAAGGATAGACCAAACTACTTCTACCCTTTTTTGGGGTGATAGAGGGTGCATGGTTCTCCAGTTTCAGCTTAAAGATACTTTATGTTAAGCTGCTTTCCACCGGTGGAGAAGAGAAGTCTGAGGAAATCCAGGCTTTGTTCATCTTAATAAGTGTAAGCCTGACGACGCTGTCAGTTGACAAGTGGGTACGCTTATCCGTAATAATCCCCCCAGCAGCACTAAACACCCTCTCTGATAACATGCTAGTGGTAGGGCAGGCCAGCACCTCCAAGGCGTACAGTGCAAGTTCGTGCCACGTGTCCAGCTTTGACACCCAATAGTTGTATGGAGCAGAGGGATCACGGAGGACATTGGTACGGTTGGCTATGTACTCTCTCAACATCCTTTTACACTGTTCCCTCCTACTTAACCTAGACTGGGGAGTGGTGACACAGTCTGGCTGGGGTGCCATAAAACTGGCAAAGGCCTTGGAGAGTGTTCCCCTGCCTGCGCTGGACATGCTGCCTGTTCCCCATATCCGCCCTGCTAGTTGGCCCACTGAACTACGTCCTCTACCGCTAGCATTGTCAGATGGGAAGTTTAGTTTCAGCTTTTCTACCAAGGCCTTGTGGTATTACATCACTCTCGTACTCCTTTCCTCTTCGGGAATGAGAGTGGAAAGATTATCCTTATACCGTGGATTGAGAAGGGTGAACACCCAGTAATCCAGAATGCATCTAACGTGAGGGTAACATTAAGTCAGCCATGTGTGCCAGAGTCCCAGTACGCAACAAATCACTGTCCTCACTAGGAGGATGACTCTCAGTCTCCTCCTCCTCTTCTGCCCATACACACTGAACAGATGTGAAGGAAGTGGCATGATTACCCTCTGCAGTGTGGGCAGCAGTCTCTTTCCCCTCCTCCTCCTTCTCCAATACGCGCTGGGAAACAGACATGAGGGTGGTCTAACTATCAAGCAACGTATTGTCATTTCCCGTCTCCTGTTCTCTCCGCAATGCGTCCTCCTTAATGCTTAGCAGCGACCTTCTCATCAGGCAAAGCAGCGGGATGGTTACGCTGATAATGGCCGCATCGCCGCTCACTATTTGTGTTGACTCCTCAGAGCTTCCTAACACCTGACAGATGTCAGACATCCATGCCCACTCCTCTGTGAAGAACTGCGGAGGCTGACTACCACTCCGACGGGCATGTTGCAACTGGTATTCAACAATGGCTCTAAGCTGCTCGTAAAGCCTGGCCAACATGTGCAAAGTTGAATTCCAGCACATGGGCACGTCGCACAATAGTCGGTGCACTGGCAGCTGGAAGTGATGTTGCAATGTCCTGAGGGTGGCAGCATTTGTGGTGGACTTTCTGAAATGTGCGCACGCGCTACGCACTTTGCTGAGCAGCTCAAACAAATTCTGGTAGTTTTTAAGAAAGGGCTGAACCACCAGATTAAACACATGGGCCTGGCATGGCACGTGTTATAGTCTGCCAAGCTGCAGAACCGCCACCAGGTTACGCCCATTGTCACACACGACTATGCGTGGTTGGAGGTTCAGCGGCAAAAGCCACAGATCTGTCTGCTCCGTCAAAACCTGTAACAGCTCTTGGGCGGTGTGCCTCTTGTCACCTAAGCTCAGGAGTTTCAGGACGGCCTGTTGACGCTTCCCCATGGCAGTGCTGCAGTGCCTCAAGTTACCAACTGAAGGTGACATGCTCACAGATGGTAATTGAGAGGTGGAGGAGGAGGAGGGGGGGTTGGAGGAGGTGGCATAATAGGCTGGAGAAACCATGACTGAGGTAGGACCCGCGATCCTCTGTGTGGGTAGCATGTGAGCGGACCGAGAGTCAGACTCGGTCCCAGCCTCCACCAGGTTAACCCAATGTGCCATCAGGGAGATGTAGTGTCCCTGCCTTCTAGCACTTGTCCGCGTGTCAGTGGTTAAGTGGACCTTCCCTGTAACCGTGTTGGTGAGGGCACGGTTGATATTTCGTGACACATGTTGGTGTAGGGCGGGGACGGCGCAGCGGGAAAAATAGTGGCGACTGGGGACCGAGTAGCGAGGGACGGCCGCCACCATGAGGTTGCGGAAAGCCTCAGTTTCTACCAGCTTATGTGGCAGCATCTCCAGGCTCAGGAGTTTGGAGATATGCATGTTTAGCAATTGTGCATGTGGGTGGGTGGCTGCATATTTGCGCTTGCGCTCTAATGTTTGTGTTATCGACAGCTAAAGGGTGCGCTGGGACACATTGGTGGAGGCAGTGGAGGAGCGTGGAGGTGAAGGTGTGGGTGCAGGCCAGGAGACGCTCGTGCCTGCATCCTGGGAGGGGGATTGCATCTTAGTGCCAGCATGTGACACAGGAGAAGAGGCAGTGGTGTGACCGGCAGACGGTGAATGGCCTTCGTTGCACCTCGTCAGGTGCTTAGCTATCATATGCCCGCGCATGCTGCGGGTGAACCGTTTTTTCTAACTCAGGGAAGGGACCCGAGAACAGTTCCTGTGAGTATGCCTCTTCTGAATCTCTTCTTTTCCTGAAGTGACCAGGCTGGGAGGAAGGAGGATCAGCATGAGGATTCACAGGTTCAATCCCTTGGCTAGCGTGACTGGACAGCGTGGAAGACTGGGTGGTGGATAAATTACTGAACGCGTTATCCACTATCCACGTCATCACCTGATCGCACTGTTGTGCATTTAATAATGGTCTACCACGCGGACCGGTAAACGGTGAGATAAAGCTAGGGAGCGTAGATACACGGGGTTCTACTTCTCCCTCAACAGCAGGCACTGTTTCACCCCACCCAGGACCTCGGCCTCTGCCCACACCCTCATTCAGACGTCCACGTTCATGTCCTCGTCCTCGTCCTCGACCCTTACCCCTAGTCTTCATCATGCTGTATATTGCACTGCGTCAAAATGCTACCCCAACTGCAAGGTATTTTGTGTACGCTTTAAACCCAAAATAGGCACTGTAAACTGCGTACAGTCTTGTTAGATAGTGCGGATCCACAGGACTCGCACAGGGGATTTGGCCTATGCTTTAAGCCCAAAATAGACACTATAAACTGCGTACAGTCTTGTTAGATAGTTTGGATTGACAGGACACACAGGGGGATTTGATGTACGCTTTAAGCCAAAAAAAAAGAAAAATTAGAGGAGTTTTGTTACTTCCTATCTAGTCTGTGTACACCAGTAGCAGTATACTGTATTGAACCGGTAACAGTATGCAGTATACAGCCGGGATGCTTGTGAAGACTTTGTGCGCACTACTAGTCCCAGCCAGCCAAACTGCTGATGCCCAAAAGTGGAGTTGTAGTCCTAAATAGGACTGTTGGGTATTTGGAAAAAGGATCCCTACCTGAACGCTTCTTTAACCTACACTACCACTCTCTCTCTCATTGACAGCAGCTCTGTCCCTCAGCTAATCCAGCCTGCATGTGAGGCGAGCATCAGGTGACCTGAGTTTTTATGCTCATAGGTCACATGATCCGGCCAGCCAGTCACTGCTATAGACGTGCACAGGGTTGGCACGTCATAGCAGGAGGTGCCAAAGCCTTCCCTGCATGTTTATTGGCTAAAAAAAGCCGCTAAACATGTGGGGAGGAGAGGGTGAAATTTTCTCAAGCACTGCGTGGTGCTCGCTCGAGTAACGAGAAGCTTTGAGTATGCTAATGCGCGAACGAGCATGTTCGCTCATCTCTAATTATGACCCATCAGCTCTCCCGCCACGAGTGTTTTAGTAAATTCTCGTGTTCCCCATGAAAGAACAATTCTGGATCATCTTTTCTTATAAGGGCGCCTACCCACTTGCGTTGCCGATTTTCGCGCGTGAAAAACGCTGTGTTTTCGCACGTTTTTTGCGCGGTTTTTTGCTGCGTTTTTTGCAGCCCTCCATTGACAATCATGGGTGCATTAAGAGAAAAATAAGGAGACATATGCAACTGACAGTTCCTATGTGAAAAAACCCCACGAAACCGAAAAAAAACCCCAGATGGACAAGAACACATTCTATACTAATTGCTCTTGAGAAAAAACGCAAAACATCACAGGAAAAAAAATCGCAAGTGGGTAGGCACCCCAACTCTGTTGTGCCGTACCTCTCTTATTCCTCCTAGAAATTTATGAATACACTGAAAACTGGGTCAAAAGGTTGTATGTCTACGCTGTCTGGTACTGTCAGCACTGATTGGACAGTGTGAGTGAATGTAGAAATACTCCCAACTGGTAACACCCAGCTGCCAATTTATTCACAAATTTCCAAGAAGAACAACAGAGGAACAACACAAAGATCTAAGGAGATATATTTTAAAATCGCTAAATTATAGGAAATTCAGTTATTTACTGAGACAGATATATCAGGAGAGGTGAAAGATGCCCTTTAAAAAATAATAATTTTTGATATTATCTTATTATGAGAACCATAACTTTTCTACTGACAGAGCCATGTGATGGCTTGCGATACATATGACTTTCCTCACTTTTTATTCAGTTTTTTAGTAGAAGAAAAACCAAAACATGCAAATTCTAGCATTATCTTTTGTTTCTATGGCTTAAAGCATTCACTTTGTGGTTTAATCCCATAACAACCGCCGATACACCTTTTAACGGCCTGTATCAGCAATCTGTATATATGAAGAGAGATCGCGTGGCGACCTCGCGACATACATCGCCGGCGCTGGCTGTTTCTTACAGCCGACACCCAGTTGCAACATCTCTGATCGGCCACGCGATACGATCACAGGGAGCCGTGCGAGTGTCATGGCAGCATTCCTATTAAGCCATGCCTGTGGGGTGGCTTGATAAATGCCTGTCAGATTGAAGTAAAAATAAGATCAATAAAGTTACTAATTAATTAAAAAAAGGCAATAAAAGTAAAAAAAACACTTTTGCCATATTTATAATAAAAGAATCTAAATAAAAAAACAAAAATACATGTTTGCTATCACTGCATCCGTAATAGTCCACTCTATCAAAGTAATGCATTTTTTACACAATGAAGGTCGTCAGAGAAAAAAATAAAGATCGTCAGAAATTAGCTTTTTTTGGACACCCTGTCTCCAAGAAAAAAATGCAGTTAAAAGACTGCAAAATGGTACCAACAAATACTACAGGATGTCCCACAAAAAATGAGCCCTCGTACAACCATGTCGACAGAAAAATAACAAAGCTATTGTGCGCAGAAGATGGCGGCAGAAAATAAAAATTACAAGTAGTACAGCAATAAAAAAAAACTATATAAGTTTGGTATCGTAGGAATCATGCTGACTAGAGATGAGCGAGTAGTGTCTTAGCCGAGTATCCTCCCGCTCGTCTCTTAAGATTCGGAGGATACTCGGCTAAGACACTACTCGCTTTGAGGTCAGGGAGAAAACACAGGATGACACCGTCCCTGCAGTCTCAGTTATCTGACGAGAACCGCTCCTAGCAGGGGAACTCTTCAGAGGAGGATAGGGGTAGGGTCACTCCACAGACGCTCTTGAAGTACAGTACCTCTGCAAGGGGATCTCGGCCTTTTCCTGAATACGCTCACTCTCAAACTTTTTTCGCTCTCTTACTTCTCTTGCTCCCTATTGGCTCCTGGCATTAGGGTCCTCAGGATACCTTTCTTCCTCTTCCATTCTTCACCACATGAGGGTTGAAGGTACCCCCATGTGGCTGGTCTCCACTCAGGAACCCAGAAGAACAGAACTCTCTAGACTCCTCTCGCACTCCTACTTATAATCTCTCACATACCACATGACAGGACATAAATTGATACATTTGCAGACATCTCCCAGTATCATGCAATCATTAACCTCTCACTTGCTGCAGCTGTGCAATGCACATAACAAGAGACTAGATAATTTTGCACATCTACAAAATACATGGCATGTATGATATTTATGGAGGGGCCAGGAATATACCTTCTGGGCTACTACAATTAGCACACAGAAGGCCTGCTTTCAAGCCCTCTGCTGGCCCTTCTGTGAACTACCTTGCCACATATATCCACCTCCCTGATAAAGGTAGCAGGCCTAATCACAGGTTTTGCTCCTCCAGTGTCAAAACTCCAGGCTCGTGGATCTCTCTCACTCATTTTTACTAACTCTTCACGTTACTTAACTGGCAGTTGCTATTCTCTGCAACTTCTTTCACGTTATTTTCTTCACCTGCAACCTCTGAGGCCTCTTTTCCAGTCTCTACTTTTTTAGTCGCTTTTTTTAGCTTCAGCAATCTCATGGTCTGCTTTAGGGCTTATTTATATGAGCGTATATCAGCCGGCGTTTTCACGGACGGCCGATATATGCTTCCATCTGAGCAGTCCCACCCTTACCTCCCCCTCACCGGCTCTCTTCCTCTCTCCTCCCCTCCGACTCTTTGCAGTGGGAGTGGGCAGGACGGGAACGGAGCTAAGCTCCCCCCCCCCTCCCTGCAGCCAGCAAGGGGAGTGGGTGGGACAAAGAGGAGCTTAGCTCTGCCCCCATCCCGCCCCTCCAATTGCAAACAGTGATGAGGGGTGGTGTTGGGGAAGGGGGTGGGAGCTCAGTGCACTAGCGCCCGGACCATGCTGCCTCCTCCCCTTGTAGAAAACCCGACCCATATACGCCCATCTGAATAAGCCTTCAGTGTCTACCAACTCTATTTGACAACTCTTCAGCTGCTTCTGCACCTCCTGCAGTTTCTGAGTAGCTCAAGTTCCACCTCTGTATATATATAAAGGTAAAGTCCTCTGGTACAAGCACGGAGCCACGACTAACCCCTAGGGTGATGTCACCTTGTGATGTTTTCTTGGCAGCATGTTTTTGTGGGATGGTTTGCCATTGTCTTCCCCAGCTTGTGTGTATATATATATAACAGCAATTGCAGTGTTTAGAGAAGTCTGAGCCTCGTGGAGGTATACATCAAGGAAGGAAATATTGGTTTGGATGGGCGCTACTGTAGCCATGAACCCTGTAAAGCATCACTCCATTATCTGCAGCCGATATGTAAAGTCAATTGCGTATGGGCTGCGGACTGGGAGGACTCCCCTTACCCATCTTAGCTCCCCCTTATCTATGAAATAAAGGACACAACAACCTGCTGGCGTTTTACGTGGGTAGGCCACAGCTTTATTTAATTTCTCTTTTACTCCACTTTATACCCATCTTCCATGCCGCTTAACTGCTTTATTAAATTTTAACTTTTAACGTGAAAACAACCAGGCGTAAGAAAGCCCCATGATGGGCCTGTACAGCCCTTCCATCCATTGCTGGCATGGAAAAAACATTACCGCCTAACCCCAAGCTGTGACAACTTCCTAATCAACTTAACTTCCTCCTAATAACTCTATCACACCTCCCTTTCCTTACAGGGCGGGTGGGTGGGCGACTCCACTCTTCTTTCTCCTTCTGAGCACTGACTCCTCCTCTTCCTCCCTCTCTCTCTCCTATCCCTCTAACCCCTTCCCTTGGTCGCTTCCTTCCTCTCCATCTAGCTAGCCCCGCCTCCCAGTCCCCCACAGCTTCGTTATACACTTTGCTGTTTTACAGACTGGGAGGACTCCCCTTACCCATCTTAGCTCCCCCTTATCTATGAAATAAAGGACACAACAACCTGCTGGCGTTTTACGTGGGTAGGCCACAGCTTTATTTAATTTCTCTTTTACTCCACTTTATACCCATCTTCCATGCCGCTTAACTGCTTTATTAAATTTTAACTTTTAACGTGAAAACAACCAGGCGTAAGAAAGCCCCATGATGGGCCTGTACAGCCCTTCCATCCATTGCTGGCATGGAAAAAACATTACCGCCACCAAGGATGCAGCATATCCCTATGCTGCACTCCGCCCCCCACATGCCAGCCACAACGCCTCCTCTACCCCGTCCTGCAGCCCTGACAAAAACGTGTCGGTGCCAATATCACTAAGGTGAACACCGTCACCCCTAAACATACCTATCTCTCTCTTCTCTAACTCCCAGTGTCTAACTGACACCCCCCCAATTGACTGAACAAATTTAGACATTTTAAAATTAACGTTCTTCCTCGCTCTTTCTATAGCCTCCATATCCCTCGCTTCTCTCCAGAACCTTCTGGCCACAATATCTGACCAGACTATAATAACATCGTTAAAGAACTTTTTAAAACGGTATAAATCCTCTTTCATCAACGTCAGTAACTCTCCCACTTTAACTTTCCCCAGATCGTTTCCACCCGCGTGGATTACCAAGATCACTCTATCTGGTGACCGCCTGCTGATTTGCAGCACCTCTTGGAGCAGCCCGGTCCATTTCAAACCTCGTACGCCGTGCCATTGCACGCATACGTCTTTTTGGCCCAAATGGGGACCCACCGGCCTTGCTCTGGCCCTCTTTTCGGCCCAAAATATGTAGGAGTGGCCTACCACCCACACTGTCCAATTTGAACCTGTAAAACAAATCAAGAAAAAAGAAACAGGGGAAGAAAATGTCCCCAACATCAAACTCATAACCATTTTACAGTACTCTCAAATCCGGCCTTACGTAGGACCGGTATGCCTCCGACTTCCACCTACCCACCCTTTTTACCTCCTCACTTCGCAACCCGCAGGCAAAAGCCGACGTGGCCGCCCCAATTCTAAACGAATGAGACCCAAAATCGTTTGGCGCAAAACCCAGGTTTTTAAGGCATGACCGCATTACCGCCGTGAACTGGTACCTTGTTACCGGAAATCCCGTTGCGTGTACCAATAGCGGGCCGCCACCGCTGTGGCGTGCCATAACGTCTCCCACTAACTTTACTGGGCACCACTCTGTACCCAGAGCACGAATCCGCAACCATTCACCCGCTCCGTATATGTCCGTTTTCGATTTCCGTATGCAAATTTTAATATCGTCGTCCCCGAGCGAAACATCCGAAAATTGAAGACCTCCCGGATTATTTTTACTCGTCGATACTAATTCGCCCAACCGCAACGCTGCAAAAAAGGCCAAGGAAAATGTAGCTCTAAAAAGCGCCGTTTCTTCTACGTTCGCACATACTGATCCCATTATCTTCATCATTGCGCAAAGCAGCTCGAAAGTGATCGGGCGTCTCCCATCCCGAGAAAACTTCTCTTTCTTCCAACCTTTCAGTATTTGCGTAAAAACAAACTCCTTTGTCACGTCGCGACTCCCGTGTAGGCGTAACAAAAATGCTATTGCCGAAACGTGTTTTCTCGCCGCATCCGCCGACGCTCCCCGCCCGCGCAGGTTCGCCAATGTGTCTAAAGTAACCGCTCTAGCCTGCTCCGTATCCGGAAAACCACCCCCGGCGACCTCAAACCATTGCTTCCAAATCGCATTGTAGCGCCGCCATGTGGCTTCGGATACCGACTTACGGACCAGATTCAGGAGCTCCTTTCTATTATTTGCCATAAGAAAGCAGGGCAACATACCCCCTCGACGTCCGCCGTCGGGTGAAGCTCCCTGAATTTCGACATCTGGAATCGAGAAAGAGCGTCAGCTTTGTTATTTAAATGTCCTGGTACATGGCTCGCTTTGAACTTTATGTTATGCTGTAGACAATCCAAAATCAAATGGCGTAAAGCCGCCAACACCAATTTGCACGCTGAGGACTGTTTATTTACCGCTCTCACCACCGTCTGGTTATCCGACCAAAAACATATACTTCTATTAGCCAACACCGGGCCCCATAGTTCAATGGCGACCATGATGGGAAAAATTTCCAACAGTGCTATGTTTCTCGTCCATCCTCTCTCGACCCAGGCTTCCGGCCACAAGGCGTTGCACCACCTGTTACCAAAACTCACACCAAAACCGCAGGCTCCAGCTGCATCTGATACCAGTCCTAGCTCCTCACTGTCGACTTCTTCCCTTTGGCATATTACCTGCCCATTGAAAGTTTCGAGAAAAACCTTCCATATGTGCAGGTCCGCCTTCATTTCCTTTGTCACCCTGACAAAATGATGAGGCTCCTTTGCCCCTTTCGTCGCCAAAGACAATCGCCTCGAAAAGGCGCGTCCCATGGATATGACCCGACACGCGAAATTTAGCAGGCCCAGCAGCACCTGCATTTGATGCAGTGTAACTTTCCGTGATGTACTAACGGTCTCTACCATCTGCCGCAGCCACGCAATCTTTTCCTCTGGTAGCCGAAACACCATATCCTTAGTATCGATCTCGATACCTAAGAACTCCAAAGCTGTCACTGGCCCTACTGTCTTCTCCGCGGACAGGGGGACGCCTGCTCTTTCCATCAGCCTCTGAAAAGATGCCAATAGAAAACCGCATACGCTTGACTCGGGGGGCCCTACGAACAAAAAATCGTCCAGATAGTGTAAGACTGAAGGGATGCCCGTCTCGAATCGAAGTATCCATTCCAAAAATGAACTGAAAACCTCAAAATAATAGCACGAAATAGAGCATCCCATCGGCAAACACATGTCCACGAAATAGCACCCTTCCAATCTACACCCCAACAGATGAAAACAATCAGGGTGTACCGGAAGCAACCTGAAAGCTGATTCAATGTCCGCCTTTGCTAACATTGCGCCAGCTCCCGCCCGACGGACAAGATACACCGCCCGATCGAAAGACGCATACGACACTGCCGCTTGCTCTTTCGAAATCCCGTCGTTGACCGAATCTCCCGCCGGAAAAGATAAATGATGGATAAGCCGGAACTTGCCCGGTTCCTTCTTCGGGACCAGCCCCAAAGGTGAAACCCGCAAGTTCCCGAATGGGGGTTCCCGAAATGGGCCCGCCATCCGACCCAATTCCACCTCTTTCAGTAACTTCTCCATCACTAACTCTTTGTTTTCTCGAGCCGATTTTAGATTGTCGCAGAGCCTAAGGGAAAACGACGGGTTGTGCGGTATCCGGAAACCTTCCGTAAAGCCTAATCTAATTAGTCTTGCCTCCTGCGTCCTGTGGTACCGGACGAGCCACCGCTCCAGGTACCTGACGTTCACTGGGGTTCGCTCCTGCGCTGGGCACCCCTGGTGTAACTGCTGTCCTCTGTCGCCTAAAACACCGTACCGCGGAGTGTGCTCCTCCGCACACTGAGCACTCGTGCCGAAACTTACACGATGCGTAGAATCGGCAATGACCTTCGTTGAAGGCCCAGCACGATCCGGAGGGTTTTGGTGCCGCAGGTGCCTGCTGTCCACCGGCGCCTGCAGCGGTCCCCTGAAAAAACGGCTTTATCGGTTTTTGTGAAAGAATAAGCTGGATCCACACATCCGTTGCTTTCGTGGCCCAGCTTATGTTCTTCATTCCGGAAATACGACGACGAAAATCCTCGTCGTACCTCCACCACGCCGACCCTCCGTGCAGTTTATACGCACTATGAATGGTGTTCATATACACCATTAATTCGGGACCCTTCTGTGGACTGTGTTGACAGGCTACGTGTGCCAACATTAAAAACGCCTGTAGCCAATTACCAAATGTTTTGGCTACTTTCGCTTTTCTGTCGGTCCCACGTTCCGAAAACCGCTCTTTGTCGACCGCAATATGTTCCACCGACAGTAGTGACCATATGTCCACATATGTACCATTTTTAATTTTCTCCGTTAACTCTTCCGTCAAGCCCACCCCGAGCGGGGCTACCCCGCAGAAAAGTGTATCTGCGAACCTCAAGCCGTCACCAACCAACTCTTCGCCCCTACGACTCGCCCCTTGCGAGCTCTCAGGTGCGTGAGCCAAACCTTTACCAACCTCATAACGATTTACCAGCGCTTTAAGCGCTCCCATAAACTCTTCATCGCAAAACTCTTCGCCCCTACGGCTCGCCCCTTGCGAGCTCTCGGGTGCGTGAGCAAAACCTTTTTCAATTCCAGAACGATTTACCAGCGCTTTAAGCGCACCCATAAAATCTTCGTTGTACTTATCACCAGATGTTACCGATACATCCCAAACATTCTTGTAGTGTGACTCACCCGCCTTGTTCCTCCCTGGTTCCGCCAAGAGGAAGCTCGGGCCGGGTGGCGTTGATGCACGATCCCGCCTCTGGCCTGCGTGTCGTTCCGTTCCCAAATCATGGGTGACACCACGGCTCCTCTGGCTCTGCGCACTGGATGCCCTACCGGCCGAAGATGCCATATTGTGCCTGCTACTGCGGGGAGCGTACCTATTATCTGCGGAAGAAGCCGGCGAGAGAGATGAAGTATCGCGTAAAGCCCGAGCGTCCCGCTCCCGGCCGCTGCGCCTATCGTAAGCAACCGCCGCTCCTGTCCTTCTCTGTGCGTCCATTAAAGGGGCCTTCCTTTTCCGACCCTCATCTTCTGGAGACGCTGAAGAGCTCGTAGCTACCCGCGCTCTTCTGCCTGCCCTAAACCGCTGCGCCCCTTTTTCGCTTCTGCGCCCCCCCATACTTACCTTGCCCTGCCGCTTGCTCCTCCCTGGCGCGCCGACTTGCTCGCTCCCTTGCCGAGCTGCCCGGTGAGCGCCCGCTTGTGCGCCGCTCGTGTCGGGCGCCCTGCCATCCGCCGGTTGCCCCTAATGCCACTGTTGCCTGCTGCTGCACAAAGCGCCCCCGCCCCTCCCCCCCCCCCCTCCCTTCTACAGACAGAGGGGCTGTTGCCAACGCCCCAAGCCCACTTCTCATGTAAACTATGCTGCCTGCACTATCTTCACTATCCCTACCCTCCCTTCTATTTAGCCTCCTAATGCCTCTCTTTGCCATCCGACCCCCCCCCCTTTCCCTCCCGCTACCTCCGCTTAGCTCTCCCTCCCCCCCGCTAAACTCCTCTGGGCTGAACAGGGACTCGCTCCCGTAGCCCCTTGTGGCCTCCTTCTGCAGTGCAGGCCTCCCGCCGGTACTGCTTCCGGCTCGTAGATCCCTCCGCCTGCTGAGGGAGACACGTGTCCCGCTCTCCCTCTCCTCCGCCATGATCTCCTGCACCGCCACGGGATTCCCCTTGCCCGCGCAGGACTTACCCGACCTTGGCACCGCTCCTCCTCTCCCGGTGAGTAGAACTCCGACTTACGCTCCGCTCTCGTCCCCACTCCTGCGCTCCCCAGACCTGTATGCCTCCGCCTGGCGCTGCGACCGCGCCGCTCCACTCCGGCTCGCTCCCGCTGCTCTTGGGCTGCTTCTGCCCCCTTTCTTCGGCGCTGGGCTGGGGCTTAATCTTGCCGGTGGTTGCCTTCTTCTTTGCGGCCTCCCACGTGGTTCCGTGCCGCCGCACTCCGCCGGTGGCTCCTCTTCCGTCCTCGACTCCGGTAACGCCGCCGCCGCTGCTGCCGCCGTCCGGAACTCTTCGGCCATCTTCATGAGCCACTGGGGACCCTGGCTGGCCACAGCTTCCAGAATTTGCTGCGTTAGATGCTCCATCTTCAGACTTGCTTGCAGACCTCTCCTGGTGCGACTCCACTCTTCTTTCTCCTTCTGAGCACTGACTCCTCCTCTTCCTCCCTCTCTCTCTCCTATCCCTCTAACCCCTTCCCTTGGTCGCTTCCTTCCTCTCCATCTAGCTAGCCCCGCCTCCCAGTCCCCCACAGCTTCGTTATACACTTTGCTGTTTTACAGGTCGGATGGCCTCCACTGACTTCAATGAAGGCAAAATGGAGCATGTTACGATTTTAATACGCAGCACTAATCTGACATTAAGGGCTACTGTATGGGGGTGGTCGGCACGCAGCAAATGTGATTCGTCGTGTACTTGCTGTGTGCTCCTGCGCGGCAGATACACATGGAGAGCGCTGGTGTGAGAGAGCCCCAATACAGGTGAAGGAGGTCTGGGATTCTCAAGCTTGTAGTTCTCAGCTCCATAGCAGGTCTGTGTTGTCACTGCAGCTGATTATTGCTACAATGTTACATTTTGCAGCCTGCAGAATTACCAAGAGCAGAATAGAATTGTTACTTTACGGGGCTGCAAGGATTTACTAAAGCAGGCTGGTTTTCAATAAAAGTATTGCTGGCGCAATCTAAGTCCAGTCATCTCCACGATAGCTGCAGACGGCGCTATTATACTGTCCAAAAAAACGGAAACCAGAAGGAATGTAAGCAAACGGGAGCCTTTCAGATTACTGGCCTTTTTTATAGAATAGATGGATGAATAGATATAAGATAGATAGCTAGATAGATAGATATG
Organism: Eleutherodactylus coqui; assembly: GCF_035609145.1. NCBI lineage: Eukaryota > Metazoa > Chordata > Amphibia > Anura > Eleutherodactylidae > Eleutherodactylus > Eleutherodactylus coqui. The sequence goes on from NC_089837.1 coordinate 342,291,049, forward strand.
AGAAAGATAGATAAATAGATATCAGATAGATAGATATGAGAAAGATGGATACATCGATGGTACTAGTGTATCTTGACGCCACTGGAAGCTAGGGGTGTGACAGCTAGTCAAACAGAAAAAAGTGGAGTGCAGCACAACCTTGGTAGTGAAGAAGTGTGGATATACTCTTGGTGCACGTTCTTCAGCAATGGATCCGGACTCGTAGATCCTCAGACCAAGCAGGAGAATTTCAAAAGGAGGACCAGCACACTGGATAACTTTACTTAGAAAAATCTTCTTTTATTCCCGAGTAAAAGAGCATAAAAAGACTGCGACGTTTCGACCTCACATACTAGGTCTTTATCAAGCAGTGTATCTTGACGCCACTGGAAGCTAGGGGTGTGACAGCTGTCACGCCCCTAACTCCGGATTGAGAGACAAGATACAGCAGGAAGGACATGGGAAACTTCAAGGGCACGCGCCCCTGGCATCCCACATACTGGTAAAATGGCTCTGGCAAGTGAGTAGAGATGAGCGAGCACGCTCGTTTAAGACTGCTACTCGATCGAGTAGGAGTCTTATCGAGTAAATGTGTACTCGCCCAAGCAGCCTGCAGGGGGGGGGGGGGGGGGGCAGCGGGGGGGAAAGAGAGAGAGAGATCTCTCTCACTCTCCCCCTGCTCTCTTCCGCTCCCCCTTAAATGAGCGTGCTCGCTCATCTCTACAGGTGAGACATTTCCCAGCATACTGACTGTGTCCCCCGCTTGTGCCACGCTCCTACACACATGGCCGTTGCAGGCCACACATGTCCCCGTGCTCACAGCTGTCGCTTCCCCCTGTGGCCCTCACAGCTGTCCTCCACTCCTCTTCCCCCTGCGTCCGCTGCAGGTCCGCATGATCACAGATGTCCTCTGCTCTGCTTCCCCCTGCCCCCACGCTCACAGCTGTCCTCCAGTCTGCTTTTCCCTGCGGCCGTTGCATGTCCGCATGATCAAAGATATCCTCTGCTCTGCTTCCCCCTGCCCCTACGCTTACAGCTGTCCTCCAGTCTGCTGTCCTTTCCCCTACAGCCGGCTGCTGTCACCGGAGCACCAATTATAACTCTGCAGAGCAGAAACTGTCACCTGCAGATGCCGACATGCTGGGGGAAGTGTGATAGGCAGAGCCGGGAGCCGAAATATCTTGCCCAGAATACTCTACATTCTCCAAGCATTGCCTATTCACATCCCAAGATCATTTTTCCGACTCTTAAATTCATTACTCTCAAGATTTGTTTGGGCAGACAAACCCCCCCGCATAGCCCATCACGCCTTGACGAGACCCAAAGAGAGAGGGGGACTAGGCCTACCAGACATGATGGCCTATCACCAAGCCTCTCATTTACTACGGGTGGTTGACTGGCACAGGCACATAGAGCTCAAGCAGTGGGTATCACTGGAACAGACGTTCTCCCCGGTGCCCCTGACCGTTTTACCCTGGATACAGGGGAATATCCCCGTAGAAGCCAGTTCACACCCCACAGTAGGCCCTACTCTTAGGGTCCTCTCCCGAATCTTCACTAACCAGGGCATATCACCCAGGCCCTCCCCAATGTTTCCCATACTGGGGAATCCAGATTTCCCGTCTAGCACAGAGGGAGGGGGGTTCTACCAATGGATACGGAACGGGAGATCTAGAGCGATCCACTTTATATCAGAGGGGCAATGGTTGTCAGCAGACGCATTAGCAAATGTTACAGAACCTACGCCACTGACATACTGGCAAATCTTTCAAATCAGACACTTTCTCATATCCCTACCCCCTGCCCTGGGATTCTCTAGAGCAAAAACTCCTTTTGAGCAACTCTGCTGTGGGTCAGGTCCCTCACGCCATACCCTCTCACAGGTTTATAAGATACTAACCCTAGATACGGAGACACCACCACCATCATATGCGCTAGCTTGGGAGAGGGATCTGGCAATATCGTTCACACAAGAGCAACTAAGCAGAATCTACACCTTCACACATAAATCATCTATATCAAGCAAGACACAGGAAACGGGTTTCAAGATTCTCTCGCGTTGGTACAGGGTGCCCTCCCGACTTCACAAAATGATACCCGCAGTGTCCCCTCTTTGCTGGAGATGTGGCACCTGTCAAGGGACTATATTGCACATATTCTGGGAGTGCCCAGCACTAGCAGGCTTCTGGTCTGAGGTATGGCGGATCTCCTCCAAATTCACAGAGCACATACTCCCAAATTCACCTGCATTTTTTCTATTACACCTCAGCGAGATTCCTCAGTACTCCTATAAGCGTTCAGTGGTGAGACATCTGGTTGACGCAGCACGAACATGCGTTCCAAAACTGTGGCGACAGTCATCACCCCCCACTATCTCAATGTGGTTGCGCAAGGTCCGGGAGATTATGGAGATGGAGGACCTTACAGCCTCCATCAAACACACACAGGACAAGTTCACAAAGACATGGTATCATTGGATTGAGTATCAGAACTCGGAGGAGTATAAGAACCTAAGCGCCTGAATAGCTCACTAGGCCTTAATCCTGTTGTGCTCCTGTAGTGCTCCTATGTTTTTGTTTTTGTTTTTTTGTTTTTTTTTTCCTTCTTCTCATTTCTCTCTCCTCACTTTCACTCTCCTTCTTCCCATCTATCTACTTCCGCCCCACAGGTGCCTCCCCCCTACCCCCCCTCTTTCCCAGCCCTCGCCCCAACCACCTCTGGTTTCCAGGGAACTAGCGGACAACTCTCAAATAACTGAGACAGGGTGTTCAGATAAATAACACAGTTGCAGTTCGGATTAATCTTTACGTTGATTAAGCAATTAACCGGGTTAAGCACACACACGCTAGTTACCAGATCTGATGGAAATTACGAAAATGTGTTCGTTGTGCTGTGTTTGGACTATGTGGAAATGTTTTGTTTACCCTGAAAAGTTTAAAAATAAAGAATTAAAAAAAAAAAAAAAAGAGCCGGGAGCCGAGCACCAGGGCAGGAGCACAGGCATGTCAGAGATAACGCCGGAGGTGACATTTAGCACAAGGCTGGCCCCAGTGCTACATGGCGGAGGAAACGGGATGGCAGAGCGGGGCCCACAGCTACATGCTGCAGGCAAGTGCATGAAACAGCGGTATAAATACTGCTGTGTTGCGATGCTCCGCTGCTTGGGGAAGCAGGGAACCCAAAGTTAAGTCCGTCCAGCGACAGCGCACCCCCAACAGCTAATCGGAAGCTAGGGGTGTGACAGTGGCGTTCAGTCTGTCAAACCCCTAGCTTCCAGTGGCGTTAAGGTACACCAGTACCTACATCGATACCATGGATAGACAGAGAGATAGAGAGATAAATAGGAGATAGATAGATAGATACACAGACAGATAGATAGATAGATAGATAGATAGATAGATAGATAGATAGATAGATAGATAGATAGATAGATAGATAGATAGATAGATAGATAGATAGGAGATAGATCTAAATAGACCGATTCAATTTGTGTATATAGATTGTCCCCTACTTGCAAACGTTCGAGCTACGAACATTGCAAGATACGAACAATCTATCCTGCACAGTATGATGTAATGATATGGCTGGCACCGGACAGGCTTCTATCAAGCCTCTCCGGTACGATCGTGGGACGCTGTGCGGTTGCAGTGCACTTGATAGGCACTCTGCATAGGCAGCCCTGGGGCCTTTCATCAGGCTCCCGGCAGAGTAGCAACCGCACAGCGTCCCACGATATTATCGCGAAATGTTAATGCTTTAAATACCTCCGTCTATTCTGACAGCGGCATTTAAAGTGTTAACAGTTCCGGCGAGCGTTGCGGCTTTTAGGAACTGCTGTCACCGGGTGTCTGCTGTAAAAACAGCCAGCATCCAACATTGTACGGAGCAGGATCCACCCGTGATCTCCTCCATGCAACCATTTGTTCGGACATACTGACAAGCCTTAGCTCCTGGAATGAAACCTGTTCGCAAGTATGGGACTATTTGCACTTATTAAAAGTGTCAAAATTGGGCAATTGCACACTTGTAGAGCTCTTGAGTGGCCATAACGATGGAGAACTCTCACAAAATTATCCCATTTTGAAGACTAGACTGCTTAACGAATTCATCTAGGGGTGTACCATGTGTTTTGTCCCAACAGTTTTTGAATGAATCTAAGCAAAGCAGAGGAAAGAAATTATGATTTTCATTTTATTTGCAATTGTGTCATTTTAAAAACAGTTTTTTATACAGCCTACATATAAATGGAGACTTTCACCCCAAAATAGATACTGTTGTTTGTCCTGTGTTCAGAAACATACTCATTGTGGCCCTAATATTATGTCCGTATGCACAACGGGGCCCAAACTAAAAGGAGCAGCCGGTGGCTTTCAGAACAGAAATTTAGCTTGATGGTGTTTTAGACCCCATTGCCCACTTGTAGAGCCCTTGAGCAGCCAAAACAATGGAGAACCCCCACAAATGACCCCATTTTGAAAACGAAACCCCTTACCAAATTCATCTAGGGGTCTACTGTGTATTTTGACTTCACAGTTTTTGAATGAATCTAAGCAAAGTAGAAGGGAGAAATTATGATTGTTATTTTTTAGCATTTGTGTCATTTTAAAAAAACTGTCTTTTTTGTACAGCACATATATAAATGATGACTTTCACCCCGAAATGGATATCCCTGTTTGTCCTTTGTTCAGAAACATACCCATTGTTGCCCCAATCTACTGACAAGGCACATCGCTAGGCCTGTAAAATAATCCCCCTTCCTCCTTACTTTTTGGCATTTCCTAAATCTTAGATAAAAGTAATAATACAAACTGTATGGTTTGTCTGAAAAAAGGGGTAATTACGGAGGCCTGCTTGGGATGGGCACATGGGACAATAAAACCGGGTATCCCTCCTCCTCCCATGCCTGCTGCAAACCCAACTTTTTTGGGGGGTGTTTCTTGACATCAGCGGCAGGGATGGGGTGTAAAAAGTGGCTCTCTATGAGGCTTCGTAAGTTTCCTGAGGTGCGGTATTCCTGTAATTCGAGATTTGTCGTCTACATGATCACATGCCCATGTGGACGAGTATACATCGGTGAAATAACTGCAGAGGTGAGATGTAGGATAACTGGACATAAAAGTATGATTAGAACACGCAAATTGGAACTTCTAGTGGCTAAACACTTTGTTGATACAGGGCACTCGATTAGCCAATTGAAATATAGTGTCATTGATTCAGTACCTCTAAAACAGAGGGAGGCGGGGGACAGGGAGAGAAATATAAAGCTACTCGAGATGAAGTGGATCTTTGAATTGGATGCACTGCAGTCCATTTGGTTTACAACCCTCTACCCTTCATTTAGTACATAGGATTTTTGTAATTTTCTTTCCTTCTTCTCTCTTTATACATATTGAGATATTTTTATGGTAATATTTATTGTAGGTTTGTTTTTTTCAGAGGATCCATGAACTGGTGAAACTGTGGTGTTCAGCCAAATTATTTGCAAAGTTTTGGAGTATTGGTTATTGCCTAAGGTTGGTCCTGGCGTGGTTTTGTCCTATGCCTCCTTTATGTACGGCTCAAGACTATATCCAATCAAGAGCTTTTTTACATGCAAAGTTCTTTTCCTGTCATTGTCTCTCCAACACATTACATCATATCGGCCATACTCTGGAGGGGGGTAATGGCTTGTTTGCATTGAAAGAGAGTGTCTGATATATCTGACAAGCTATTCTACTGATATACCCTATACATATATGATGGACAGTGGAGTGGATCGAGTTGACATATATCATGTTCAGTGTCAACAGATGATGTCAGGGTTAGGGTGCCTACCCACTGGCGTTGCCGATTTTTGTGCGTGAAAAACGCAGCGTTTTTTGCGCGTTTTTCGTGCCTTTTTCGCGCCTTTTTTGCGCCTTTTCCGTTAATTTACATTGACATTCATGGGTGCATTAAGAGAAAAATAAGGACACATATGCAACTGACAGTTCCTATGTGAAAAATTGCAACGGACCGGGGCGTGGCCTAACTGAGCACCAAGATGGCCGCTTGATCTTGGAGCTCCGTAAAACCTTCCCTCAATAAGCAACAAAAAGCTACTACAGAAGCATTTTCAACACCCTAACTTGAGCCTCTACACCAACAGAGCTACAGACCGGGATATACCCGACAGCGGTCCGGATTTCCAGGGGACTTCTGCCCTCCGCGTGCTGCCGGGCTTCCCGCCGTGCCTGGGACCCCCCCCTGGGCCGTTCGCTCCATCGGAGGGAGCCGGAGCTTCACGGGACTCCCTGGAGACTGAGGACCGGGCAGCGACCGACTGGAGACTTACCGCTGGTGCAGACGAGCGGAGAAGCTGAGGTGAGACCTGATGCTCGCTGCAGTCTGCCGGCGCGCCTGACGTTCCCGGCGCTCTCTCCCTTCCTTCAGGTCCGGCTCTGTTCTGGCCGCTGGGGGGTCCGCTGCTGCCGCCCGGCGCTGATCTAAGAGCGCGGCTGCGCTGCCCTACTGTGTCGGAGGCGAGCGGAGAGCTTGCCTCGTCTGCAAAACCTGTGCCGCTGGCTGCGGGCGCTCCGGAGGTCCTGTCGGGGGTCCGGTGGTGGCGGGAGTGACGAGGTGCCTGCCCCGCAAGCAGGCCCTGCATCGCCGGCTGTTACAAGCCTATAGTCCCCTAACGTATCCACGTCTGTGCTGGAGTTGGGTGAAGTGCCTGTCACCCATAAACAGCCCACGTCTGCACCGGAGATCTCTAATCTGCATCCCGCTTGCACCGGTGACGGAGAAGAGGTCTGCCTCACCGGAAGAGCCCTCACAGCTTACCACAACCATCTTGAGGAACTGCCTGACTTTCCTTGCTCGGCAGAAACAGGAGGTGAGAGAGGAAACCCATTAACCCCTCGTTGCCCACAAGAAAAAGAAAAAAAAAATAAAAATAAAATTTTTGGACATTTACATATTTAATTACTCTAAAACAGATCAGGGGGAGCTCCCCTTTTGCCACTTTCCACGGCTCTGGCGTGCAGAACCAGGCGGCGGATAATCCTGCTAATCCTGTAAGAGCAAACCTCTCATAAAGAAGAACCCCCCATCTAAACAGCAAAGGTGAGGGCGTGACCTGACTGCCGACTGGGCCGGGTGTTTCATACCGGTCTCCGCTGGCTGGCTCCCCTCCGAGCGAATAATAAGAAAAAAGCTTTCTTCATCCTAAAAGAGAGGCTATTTACCAGAGGAAGCCTAGCGATGCCAAAGCGCGGGAGTTCCAAGCTGCCTCCGCAAAAGGTCTCCGATTTCTTCTCTGCTCGGGGTGCCGACAGAGGAGAATCTACAGCTGCGGACGGCCCCCCCGTACTCCCCGAACGTTTCATAGATGGAGTGGCGCTGCTATCCTCTACTGAACCGGAGGGAGCCTGTGCACCGCTTGTAGATGCAAGGGAGAAGACCGATGATCCATCTCCGTCCAGGCAACGACAAGAACCGCTGTCACAACGCCAGAGGAGGGTGAGTGAAAAAACTAATACACACAATCTCACCAGAGACATAGATAAGATAGTGTCTGCAACAGTAAACCAGCGGGAAGTTGCTTCCTCCCCTACCTCTAGCCCTGAAAAGCAACGGCCAAGAGCAGACTCCCCCTCCCTCTCTGATACCAACTCACTTGTAGCTGACGATCCGTTTATAAGTTTACCCTCCACAGACCAACCGGCCTCTGAATCGTTTATCAAAAACATAATGACGGCCTTGAGAAAGTCTATGCAGAAGGACTTTAACGTACTTTCTACCTCTGTTACTTCATCCATACAAGAATTAGGTGACCGCACAGACCATGTAGAGCACAAGATGGAGGAGCTGACCTCCTCACATAACAATCTAATTGACTCACACCACTCACTAGAGGAAGAGGTTGCGGCCATTAAGAACAAGCTTGCGGACCTCGAAGATAGGAGTAGGCGTAATAACCTAAAACTCCGAGGAATACCAGAAAACATAAATCAATCAAACTTAAAAACCTTCCTCATAAAACTTATCACCGCCATTCTGCCAGAGACTCCAGAGTCTGAACGAATTATTGATAGAGCTCACAGACTCCCCAAGCCAAATTTTTTACCACCAGATACCCCAAGAGATGTGATGGTGAGAATCCATTTTTTCCATGTAAAAGACGCCATGATGCAGGCAACACGAAAAATGGACTCTTTACCTGATCCGTTCTCTAAAATTCAAATATTCTCTGACCTCTCCCAAGCAACCATCCAAGCAAGGAAAGCCTTTGCTCCTGTGACAGCAGCATTGCGCGCAAACAAAATCCTATACAAATGGGGTTTCCCAACGAAACTGCTGATTAACAAGGACGGCACTCTTCATATCATCGCAACCCCCCAAGAGGGACGCAAGATTCTCGCGACGTGGAACATTTCTCTCCCGGAATTCACTCGAGACACCCCTACAACGAGACCCAACAAACCTCCCAACTCGTGGTCCCGCACGACTCATACTTGATCCTGCAGTTGGGGTTTCCCAAACCCAGAATGAGACTCTCCAAATGTAGGCTCTTCATTTTTTCTTGCTCCTTGATACCTGGGTGTGAATGCACATGCCAACCCTGAGGGAAGGTGACCAACCTTAGGCGAACTTTTGCTCTCCCCCACCAGTATGCAGGCAACAAACCCTGCCTTTCTTGATGTTTGTTTTACTTGTTTTGTTTTTTCCAGTTTTTCTTCTAGGCATCAAGAAATCTGCATGACATATTCTACTAATGTCGAACCTGATGCACTCTTACTCGTATGTACCTCTAATTGTTTATCTGTTGTTTGTGTGGTCTTGTCTCACTCTCGGAACTTTAACATCCACATACATAATAAACATGTCACTTAGGCTTACATCTCAAAATGCGAGGGGTTTAAATTCTCCCTTTGGGAGAGCCATGGTGTGGAAGGATGCCAGGAAGTCGGGAACTGATGTGATTTTTCTACAAGAAACACACTTTTCCTCTTTAGCATGCCCAAACTTTTCCAATAAAAATTTTCCCCAAATTTTTATGGCCTGTGCTCCTAAAAAGAAAGCAGGTGTGCTAATTGCTTTTAAAGCCCAAGTCAATTTTACACTTAAAGACAGCCTAATAGACCCTAAGGGGAGGTACCTCATCCTATCTGGCACTATTGACCAAACTCCTATAACGTTTGCTAACATCTATGCCCCAAATACATCTCAAATCTCCTTCCTTAATAAAACCATAAAAAAAGTTAAAAAACTACAGACAGGTAGATTAATAATAGGCGGAGATTTCAACATTACACCAGATAGAAATCTTGACTCAACACATTTACATAGATCCTCGCCTATACTCTCCCCTTGGTTGAATAAGGAAGCTTTATATGATCTATTTAGATGTCTGAACTCCTCTTCCAGGGAATTCACGTATTTCTCCCCACGCCACAAAACTTTCTCACGCATAGACCTGTTCATATCAGACAGGTGGACACTACCACTAGTAAAAGCATCTGAAGTTGGGGTAGCAACCTGGTCTGACCATGCCCCAATATCTCTCAAAATAGAGCTTGGGCCCCCTAGAATAAACACCAAAATATGGCGCTACAATGTTCCGTTAATGAACACCCCCAAAAATAAAACTTTAATTGCTGAAGCCCTGAGGGAATATTTTGAAATAAATGCAGTCCCGGAGATCAGTCCTTTTACTCTATGGAACGCTCACAAAGCGGTCATCAGAGGGGTTCTGATTAAAATAAGTGCCCAACATAAAAGAAACAAAAATAAACTGATGGACGAATTGTTAAGTCAAATCCAAAGCATAGAAACCAAAATCCAAAAAACTCCCCAGTCCTCTGATCTTAACGATTTAGCAACTCTTAGAAGAAAATTGAGATCATTACTTATAGAAGAACATATTAAAAATACCAACTACATGAGAGCTAACTATTATTCTTCGTACAACAAGCCCTCCAAACTTATGTCAAATAAAGCCAAACCCAAACCTATAAAAGCAAGGGTCCCTTTTTTACTTAAATCTAGCAATCCACGGGTAAGACTCACCCATCCTCAAGATATTGCTAATGAATTCAGTTCGTTTTATGCCAACCTATACAATTTAAAAAATGACACCGCCACTCCCCAACCGACCTCAGAAATAATCAACCACTTCCTACAAAAAATGACCCTCCCCAAAATAGACCCATCTGAGTATGATCTAGACGCCCTTATCACTAAAACAGAAGTCTTATCAACTATCAAACTACTAAAGAACCTTAAATCACCGGGTCCGGACGGATTCACAAACGAATATTATAAAACCCATGCACAGATCCTCTCCCCCTACTTGGTTGATATCTTCAACGAAGCCATTACAAAGAGTACTATGCCAACAGAGATGCTTCAGGCCACTATAGTTGCAACTCCCAAACCAGGGAAAATACCAGATAACCCAGCAAATTTTAGGCCCATCTCTTTACTTAATTCTGACACAAAACTTTTTTCCAAAATCTTAGCGGCAAGGCTTCTCCAAATACTCCCAAATATAATTCATAGCGACCAGGTGGGCTTCACCAAAGGTAGACAAACGTCGGACGGGACAAGAAGAGTTATCAGCCTGCTGTCGGGTATGGGGTCTAGTCGAGCGCCTTCTCTCCTCCTTGCCCTGGATGCAGAGAAGGCGTTCGACAGACTACATTGGGACTTTGCTTTTGCGGTCCTAGAGAAGTTTGGCATCTGTGGTAACTTACTTAAAGCAATTAAAGCACTTTACTCCTGCCCATCAGCAAATGTCTTGATCGATGGAGCCCTATCGGTACCATTTCAAATCACCAACGGCTCTAGACAGGGATGCCCCCTCTCCCCCCTGCTTTTTATAATGGTTATGGAGCCCCTAGCTGAACTGATTAGATGTTCCCCCTACATCACTGGCTACTCAATGAGTGGAAGACAACACAAGATTGGACTCTATGCCGATGATGTCCTACTAACGCTATCAAATCCACTAACTTCGCTGAGGGCATTGCAGGACATTATTGGAGAATTCAGTAATGCATCCTACTATAAATTAAATATAAATAAGTCTCAAATCCTGGGCATAAATGTTTCTTCCTCCCTAAGGGAGGCCATTCAAACGGAGTTTAAATTTTCATGGAAAACAGCGATCCCATACTTGGGAATAAACTTATCTCTACCACTGTCGGAAATGCTGGCGCTTAATCTAGACCCTCTTTTCATTTCAACTCAGGAGGAATTGATCTCTCTGGGGAGACATGAACAGTCCTGGCTAGGTAGAATTATGCTATACAAAATGTTAGTTCTGCCTAAACTTCTGTACTTGTTTCGCACCATGGCTCTCCCAATCCCCTATAGCAGAATAATACCCTTTCAGAGACAATTATCGTTATTCATATGGAACAATAAAAGACCCAGAGTTGCATCCAAAATATTGTTCCTCAACCGTAGACAAGGAGGTCTGGGGGTTCCGGACCTGTGGGCATATTCTCAAGCTATTAATCTAAATTTGTCCGCCCCTTGGGCAGGAACAGACCAGCCCCCTCCGTGGCAACATATAGAGAAACACCTAAATAAAAACAGAGAATTAAGGTCCCTACTCTTAGCCACTGCAGTAGCCGGACCCCCTCTACACCCCACCCTTGACTTGGAGCTTCAAGGTCTCTCTCCGCCCATGCTAGCAACCTTACAAGCCTGGAATATATGCAAGCTCAAATTAAAAGGAGATTCAAATAAAAGAGAGATTAAACTTCCCCTAGAAATCCTCACATACTTCATTCCGAACCTATCAATACTAAACTGGACCAGGGCGGGAATAACCCAAATAGAGGACCTTTTTCCTGGGGGAAGAGTTGCTTCCTTTCAATCTTTAAAAATCAAATATGGAATCTCAGATAAAGAGTTTCACTCTTATTGCCAACTATGCTCTTTTCTATCAAAGACCCACTTGGAAAAGTACCATTTGCCCAATAAATTATTCAGCTTCCTTTCTAAAACAGGCCCATCAAACACCTCCTTAACAAGAAAATTTTACAACACCCTTTCAGGAGACATGGGCGCAAGAAAGAAAATTCACTTGTTAAATTGGGAAACGGATTTGGGGAGATCCTTCACTGTAGATCAATGGCTGCTAGCCTTTGAGTGGGCAAATAAATCCACCTTGTCGGCCAATCTCCTCCAGATACAATATAAAATCTTAACCAGATGGTACTATACTCCTGCTTAGCTGGCTAGATGCTTTCCTGGTACGGACCCACACTGCTGGAGGGGATGTGGTCAAGAAGGCTCGCTTATACACCTGCTTTGGTCCTGTCCATTCATACAATCGTTTTGGAGGGAGGTATTTCTCATCTCTAGAGAAATTTCTAACTGCTCTATTCCTAAGACACCGGAACTAGCCTTACTGCTGCTAAAATCCAACAATATCCCACTCCCAAGACGAAAACTGATATGTCATTTAATGATGGTTGCCAAGTTGGTTGTTCTCAGGATGTGGAGATCCCCGGTCCCCCCAACATTATCTGAGGTCTCGGACGTTATGTCTGACCATTGCTCCTACGAAAAAATCTTAGCATTATCAACTGATACTATGCCTAATTTCTCTCGCATGTGGAACCCCTGGCAAAACCATATCCTACGATAAGCCTGTTCAGACTATTTAATATAGTTTCTTCGCGTGGAGTTCCTGAGATGTGTTGACAGATCACACTAAAGTTTAGCTTGGTTACTGAAAAATACTTGTTCTCTTTATGTACACCAAATATACCTTTACTCACCGTTTTTTATGAGCGACAATTTGAAAAACCACCTTTAATGATTAACGAATGTTATATAATAAGTAATTTTCTATCCTGTTACTTTGTGATATTCTTATACTTTAGTACACCCTCGGTGGTGATGTGAATGTAACATCCTATCATAAGTAAACTCAATAAAAATTATTTGGATTAAAAATTGCAACGGACCGAAAAAATAACGCAAATGGACAAGAACACATTCTATACTAATTGCTCTTCAGAAAAAACGCAAAACGCAAAGGAAAAAAAATCGCCAGTGGGTAGGCGCCCTTATATAGTAAAGGTGAGATCATAGACGTGAGATATATTTTGTATATTCTATGGGTGGTCATATAGAGTGTGTTTTTTTCTAAACCTATGATTGTAGGGTCTATAACAATGGGGGCCTATTCAGTTACAGTGCATTGGTGCCTATCCTCCCCTGCTGGTAAGCCGCTGTTTCGGCAATTTTTAACAACCACAGATGATCTGTAATTTTACCACCATCTACATTGACTCTCATAAAAAGTAAAGCACGCTACTTTCGGCAGCCCAGGTAGTGGATGGCTTACAGCCTGCGCCTTAAAGTTACTTGGCTGAGGTTGTGGGAGCATTAAATTCAACCACAAACTGACATATTTGACACCCCATTTAATGTTGGGGTAAATTGCTAACTTTTGACAAAACATTTTGTCATTCGTAAGCCAAGCGATTCCATCCCTGTGCTGAAACAATCCCGACACAGGAATAAGAGATCGTTCAGACAATACAGCTAAAAAAAATGCAGAATGCCCTCAGCCAGTTGTTAAAAGATCTCGGCTTTAGAATCTTTAAATTAAGGGTAATAACGAAAATATATCAGTCAACTAAATTTTTTCTTTAATACTATTGGCCAGGTGAAAACCAGAGGCATTGTTCAATCTTTCCATCTGCCCAGCAGGCAGACATGATATTAGCTCTAGCTGGTCGTGTGGAGTTGTGCTGATGCATCATGGGATTGGTAGCATGGGGCAAGAGAAAGCAAAAGAGAAATCTAAACATCAAGATGGTGTCAGGGAACTGGGGTCTGGGTACTGGAAGTCCCTGAAACTGCCCGCAAACCCCTGTCCCTACCTACTTGTCTCCCTGACAACTGGGCGACAGTCCCTACACTCTCTAGGGAGGAGGGGCGAGGAGTCAGACTACAAACAAACACAGAGGCTGGTCAAGAAATCCAGGTTGGCAACAGGAGGGTACGTAGCACAAGGGGTCAAGCGAAAGTGAAGTTAGGGTCCAAGCAAGTAAGTCAAACAGGGAGTCAGTCAAATCCAAGGAACGCAAGTGCAGCAGAAGACCTAACATACACTGGCAAGCTATGCATGCAACTGAGCAGCTTAAATGCTGTCAGCACTCCCGCTCCAGCAGGTGATTGGGGCAGAGAGTCTGACAGCAACAGGGGCAAATCAAAAGATGCCAGGAGATCCAGCCCCTGGCGCCACTATAGACAGGCAGGGACGTAAAGCGTGGCCGGGTGTCATGGAAACGGGGACGCGGTGCGGCACCCACCATATCCCTGACAACCCGGTTACCTCGGCGCCCACCCTGTGAGCACGGAAGCGTTTACCCAGAGCCTGTGACCATGGTAACGGTGGTCAGGGGAGGTCACTAGGACCGGGGCTCCCCTGCGCCTCACCCCCGTAGCCTAAGTGGTGCATGCACGGAAGCCCCGCGCACCGTCAGTCCTGACAGATGCTTTTTTCTTTTATATAAGATGCTGCAGTAGAGTCGGTTTTATGCTTTAATTTGGTGTATTGAAAATTAAGATTGCGGCAACAAAGGCAAAAAAAGTTTTAAAAAATGTCAATAAGTGCAGCTTTATCGAAGAGTTTTAACAAGCACCTCTATATTAGGTAAGCGTTTTTGAGGAATTCTGGGCAGCCACGTTCAGTATATAAAGAGCAGGAGCATTTCCTCCATGCACATTTGGATTTGTCTCCAGTTAACCTGAGAAGTTTCTCATGGAGAGAAGATCCATCCAGATATCATCCAAGTGAAAAACTTCACAGTGGTAAATGGAACGAGAAGACGCTTCCAGGCGGTTGTTGGACTTCGGTGAGAGGCTGTTGCTGAAGGATATGCAAGAAAGAAAATGACTAATTGAGTTGTTCATTGGCCGAATGTTATGTAATATAAAACATAAGTATCTCCTTCTGAAAGTGTTCAAATAATAATATAAATAGCAAAGAAACTGATGCAAATTCTAATTCCTGGTTGAGATTATTGCTTTTTTCACAGAAGCCTCCGAGTGATAGAACAATTCTGCCTCTAGATTCAGATTCAGCATCCTAAAATCTACACAATTAAGGTAAAATTTCAAGAGGAAGCAAAAGAAAAAAACAATTCTGTGTTACAGATCAGTGTTATCACATGTTGTGCTTTGAGAGTATAATTTCTTCATGAATCCAAAAGTAAGACAAATAGTTTATTGTTGTTTGTAGCGTTACATTATTACGCTGTTGGCATTGTTTATTACTTCCTCCATGGCACTTAGGTCGTAAATGTACTGTCATTGTATTTATGTCAACAGAAGGAAGACAAATAGTTTATTGTATCTTGATATTAGTGTTGTACATTAATAAGCACATTGTATCTTCCTACTGTTGGCTCTGCTTGTTTATCTCAGAAGTTATCAGATTCTTCTGGATGATGATTATTAGAACTCATTGTTAAAGGGGTTGTCCCGCGCCGAAACGGGTTTTTTTTTTTTTTTCAATAGCCCCCCCGTTCGGTGCGAGACAAACCCGATGCAGGGGTTAAAAAAGAAAACCGGATAGTGCTTACCTGAATCCCCGCGCTCCGGTGACTTCTTACTTACCTGGTGAAGATGGCCGCCGGGATCTTCACCCTCGGTGGACCGCAGGTCTTCTGTGCGGTCCATTGCCGATTCCAGCCTCCTGATTGGCTGGAATCGGCACGTGACGGGGCAGAGCTACAAGGAGCCGCTCTCCGGCACGAGCGGCCCCATTCAGAAAAGCAGAAGACCGGACTGCGCAAGCGCGTCTAATCCGGCGATTAGATGCTGAAAATTAGACGGCACCATGGAGACGAGGACGCCAGCAACAGAACAGGTAAGTGAATAACTTCTGTATGGCTCATAATTAATGCACAATGTACATTACAAAGTGCATTAATATGGCCATACAGAAGTGTATACCCCAACTTTGTTTCGCGGGACAACCCCTTTAAGAAAAAAAATTACATTTTTTCTTTCGTCCCTGCGGTCTCACTGAGGTACTTCAGAAAATCCATTCACTTTCGCCTGTAAGGATCCTTGTGCAGATCTCTCCTTCTTATTACCAGGTGGATTTAACACATTGTCCATCACTTGAGGTCGGTCCATTCTAGGCTATGTTTGGACTTGAAATGTGTGGCAAAAGGAGTCGGGCAAAATGGTTTATTTTATTCCCAGTCATCTCAATTACTTTTATCATTGGTTACAATTAGAGATGAGCTAGCACCAAAATGCTCGAGTGCTCGTTATTCGAGTCGAACTTTCAGTGATGCTCGAGAGTTCGTTTCGAGTAACGAACCCCATTGAAGTCAATGGGCTACTCGAGCATTTTTGTATATGACTGGTGCTCCGCTAAGGTTTTCATTTGTGAAAATCTTAGCAAATCACCAAAGTCATGTAAAAAACACAGCAATGGATAGGGCAGACGAGGAGCAACATGCAGGGCTGCATTTCGGGCTCCGAGGGGTCTCACTATTAAGCCACAATACTGGCAAGAGTGAGACCCCCCCCCCCCCCACTGTCAGCATAAAGATCGTTCTCCTCTGCCACAACTGTAACAGCTGTGGCAGAGAAGAACGATGTTAGCCCATTGGATTCAATGGAGCCGGCAATACAGCCGGCTCCATTGAAAGCAATGGGCTGCCGGCGAGCGCGCGCTGAATTTTCGGGAAGGGCTTAAAAATATAAGCCCTTACCTGAAAATCATCCTAAAATGTGTAAAAATAGAAAAAAAATTATGCCAGCATTGAGGTCGTTCTCCTCTGCCACAGCTGTAACAGCTGTGGCAGAGAAGAATTATGTTAGCCTATTGAATTCAATGGAGCCGGCAATACAGCCGGCTCCATTGAAAGCAATGGGCTGCTGGCGAGCGCGGGATGAATTTTCATGAAGGGCTTAAAAATATAAGCCCTTACCTGAAAATCATCCTAAAATGTGTAAAAATAAAAAAATAATGTATACTCACCTTTCCGCTGCAGCCGGAGTTCAGCCGCGTCTGGCCGACAGTTCTTCTGAACTGCACTGAGTAGTATTCAGCAGCCGGGGATTTAAAATCCCCACCTGCTGAATGAGCTGCCTCTGATTGGTCACAGCCTCACCAATCAGAGGCAGCTCTCACTCACACCCATTCATGAATTCATGAATGGGTGAGTGAGTGCTGCCCCTGATTGACTCAGCGCAGGGACCAATCAGAGGCAGCACTCACCCATTCATGAATTCATGGTGCACGCATGTCCTATCTTTGCAGGCACGCACCTGCAAAGTACGGAGATGTGCACACACCATAGGGAATGCAGTGTTGCACGCACCAAAACACGCTCATCTGAACGTACCCTTAAGGATGATTTTCAGGTAAGGGCTTATATTTTTAAGCCCTTCCCGAAAATTCATCCCTCGCTCGCCGGCAGCCCATTGCTTTCAATGGAGCCGGCTGTATTGCCGGCTCCATTGAATTCAATGGTCAGTGCTCGTTTAATCGAGACGGGTACCGCGTGGTGCTCGTCTCGAGTAACGAGCATCTCAAACACCCTAATACTGGAACGAGCATCAAGCTCGGACGAGTATGCTCGCTCATCTCTAGTTACAATCCTTTCTATGTGTTCTATGACTCCTGTCCATTAGTGCCAATATATCAGAGCCCACATAGGTATTCAGTCTGTTAGACCAACCCCGTTGAAGAGCATCTCAGGTGGTCCCTTATTAGGTACTTTTGTCCCAAACTGTCTAAGAACCTATTTGTTATTTTTAAGAACTTATATCTTTGCACATTTTTCAGAGAAGAAGCCTGGGGTAACTGTTTTTTTTTTTCTTTTGTGATAAATAGCTAGAATCAAGGATGCAAAAAGGTTTGATATCGTCGTCCCCTTTTGGTATCTCAATAATGTGTTTCCATTAAGGTTTTGAATAGGATCTGTGTCTTGTAATAGAATCTTCAAGTATTTGTTAGAAATGATAATAATCATATCTCATTTCTCATGGTAGTCCATGATAAAAATGACTTAATTCCAGGAAGTATCAGGGTTTTTTTTAAGCTACTTCCCATATTTTAACTGTAAATGTTCATCAAAACGTCTGTGAATTTAGGAAAAAACAGAACAGAAATTATGTTTTCTCAATTATTTTCATCTGATGTAAGTACAGAGATTTACATCAAGCTAGAAGTGTCAGTCTCCATCATTAGTCTTCCAGTAGAATTCCCCATTGCCTCATCCAAACTGGCTAATATGGAGACATCCTGAAGCATATGGTTCAAAATGTACATGATACACATTGTACATGCTTCATACACTTTGCTACTAATACACATTTCTACCATGAAGATTGAAGAACTCTGAAAGAACTTATGTTAACAATGTTTCCTAAAAAGTTACTGATGCAAACATAAAAACATAGAAAATTGAAAGCAGAAAAAGGCCACATGGTCCATTTAGGCCTCATGTCCACGGGGAAAATCAGGCCCCGCGGACATGAGGCATAAAAATAAGAATAAACTTACCTCTCGCCCGCTCCGGATCTTCCCTTCGCCGCGGCGAAGGGAAGATCCGGAGCAGGTGAGTAAATTCCGATTTTCGTCTCCCGCGGATCCGGACGGCTTCCATAGGCTTCAATAGAAGCCCGCGGGAGCCGTCCCCGCGGGGGACCCGCATGGAAATGGAACATGGTCCAGATTTTTTCATGCTCCATTTTTAAAAAAATCACTTTTATTGACCATACGCGGGTATTTATCTACCCGCGGGTGGTCAATGCATCCCTATGGGATGCGGATCCGCGGGCAGGAGAAGAGTTAAAATCTGCTGCGGATTTTAATTCTTCTTTTGCCCGTGGACATGAGGGCTTAGTCTGCTCTTACACCAATAGAGGAAGAGATGTCTCTATTGTCTCCTATGCCAGAACAAGATGTGCTTGAAAGGAGTACAGTAGATAAGACAAAGGACATTCCTAGCAAGAAACTATGGAAGAAACTATAACAACCACAGGTGACCCAAGTGTGGACTTTTTTTTACCTTTACGGCAGTGATGAAAATCTGGAAGAAAGCTTTTTGGTCTACAGTGATTAGGAGATGGAGAATACATTTGAGGATCTACTTAAATAATGAAAATTATGCAGAAGAAGAAAAATACCTTTTTTTAAGATTATTATTATCTCTATCTTCTTGTCAAGTAAGACAGAGCTGCACTAGAGCAATCCCATTAAAGGGGTTCTGACATGAAAAAAAAAGAATTGTACTCACCTTGCCTGGCCTGGCCCGATCGCCAGGCATGTCCCCTCCAGCCGGCATCTTCTTCTGTGCCTTTAAAGCAGAGCAGGAGCGGTCAAAAAGACCGCTTCCTGCTCTGGTCCGTCCGTCAGGCACTTCCGAGGTGAACGGACGGACCGCACAGTGCTTGCTGTGGGCGGCCCGTCCGTCCTGCTGAACTCCGGAGTGCTGAGCATGCGCAGTGGAGACGCGGCCCGTCCTGACTCCTGTCAGAGGGCACCTCTCCACTGCGCATGCGCGCGATCCCGGAGCGGCGCGGCTGCTGGAGGAAGAAGACTGCCTGCCGGGAGGCATACTAGCACTTTCTGCTTAGGTTAAGCAGCGCTGCTGATTAGAGCCACCTGATTGGCTCTTCGGCACCACGTGACTGCACAGCGTGCACCATTCAGATGGCTCTAGTCAGGCTGCTTAACCTAAGCAGAAAGTGCTAATATGCTGCCGGGAGATGACCCCCCGATGTCAACAACAACAGGAGAACAGGTAAGTATAAGATTTTTATGCTTTAGCAGCCATTAACCCATGGGTTCCCTGGGTCCATTAGGCAGACCAGGGAACAATGGCTGCTAAAGCATAAAAAAATTATTTGTGTCAGAACCCCTTTAAAGGGGTTGTGCAGTTATAAGCTACTGATATTTTATCCTTAGGATAGGCCATCAATAGCAGATCAGGGGCTGCCCGCTGCTCGGGCCCCCAATCGATCAGATGTTTGCTGGGACGGTGTACTCACGCACTGAGCTGATTTCTGTAGAAAGTAAACAGCTCCATTCTCATTGCAGTGGCCAGGCTTGGTATCACAGGCCTTCCATTTCAATGGAAAATAGGCCTGCAATACCAAGGCAGACATTGCATTGAGAATGGAACTGTCTGCTTTCTGTAAAAATTAGCACCACATCCAAATGCAGCAGTTCAGAGAACAACTGATTGGTGGGGGCCTTTAGTGGCAGATACCCCCTGATCTGCTATTGAGGGCTTATCCTAAGAATAGGCTATCAGTAGCTCATAACTGGAAAACCTCTTCAAATAGGAGGCATCTATTTGATATGCAGTAATTGGTGGCTGGCAGGTGGCAATTAAGAGAGAGGGAGGGTCCCATGTAAGCTCCTTGGAGCAGGACCCCACCCCTATTGTCTTTAGCAACTGATTACTAGATGTCATTTTGTATGTTTGTTTGTTTTTTGTATCCGTTCTCCCCATTTTGTAAGCGCTGCAGAATATGTTGGCGCTGTATAAATAAGTCATACACAGTACAGAAACCACATGTACGTGGGGTCACCAGCCAGCTTCACAGCCGAAATCCGACACACTCGTGTGAAGCCAGCCTTCGGCAGTTTACACTCAACCGAGAAAATCGCATAGGATTTGTGTGATGCAAGATGCATGAATATCGCACGAATGTGAATCCCAATCTTTTGAAAGGGGTCAAATAAATGAGTGAAAAAATCGTGGCATGTCCTATCTTTGGCGTTCCCTTGGAACACCTCGCCCATTGCTTTCAATGGGACCGGGAAAAATATTGCAAGTTCATCTTTTATGCTGGATCTGCCCCCGAGCTTTGGTGCAGATGTGAGCATGTACTTAGCCATGGGAAGTATGCCACTGTGGATACTTAGGATAGGCTTGCTTTCACCTCTTAAGCACCAGACACTTTTTAGGGATTTTACCCATGTGGTGGTTTTACTGCCAATATTTTTTTCCCTTCAGTTACCAAAATTATTATTGCTTCTTTTTTTTCTATGACATAAAGGGCAACTTTTTAAAGGTCTTTTTTAACTGACTTTGTTCTCTCCAGTTTTTAGTTTTAGGGCTTATTCAGACGTGCATATATCGGCCGGGTTTTCACGCCCTAAGTGCACTAAGTTCCCACCACCTCTTCACTGTTTGCAATGGGAGGGGCGGGATGGGACTCAGTGCCCTGCTCCCGCCCTGGCCTGCCTTCTCCCCCTGCAGAGAGGGGCAGCGTATACCGGCCGGGCGATATACACACATCAGAATAAGCCCTTATTGCGGATAAAATATATATATATATTTTAAATTTACAGTTGTATTTTTTTCAATTAGTATATTTACGCTAAAATAAAGTATGGGAACGGGTTTCTTATTTTGTTTAGAGCATTTTGATATACAATATGTATAGCTTGGGATTACAGGGCGCATATGGCGATGGTTTTGGTTGGCGGTGTAGTGGGTTGTTTTCTTTTTTATGTATACATTTTTATTTTATTCTTTCCTTTTTTTTACTTATTTGTGTAACTATTTTTTTTCCATCTATGTCCCCCATGACATCTTATGAGACCTTTGGGCAACATTCACTTTGTTTTTTTCTTTTTATTTCACGTTTTTCCACTGTAACTGAGGCATTCGTAGGAGCCCCAGTTACAGGGGAAAACATCCCCCTGTAGTGACATCAGTCACCAATAGAGCTGATCAGGGTCTGAAGGACCCTGCAGCTCTGCTCTAACAGGGGTCTCCAAGCGATCGTGTGATCGTCGGGTCGCTTAGTGGAACACTTCCACTTTTTAGTACATAGTACTTATTGAGCACTATGTACCCAGGAAAGGAGAAGGCAGAAGTGGTTAAAAAAAACTTCTCCCTTCTCCTCTACTGTGACTAACAGCTGTGGACTGGCTGCTGCTTAATTGCAGGAGCAGAGAGGCTTTAATCTTGCGCCGTACATCTGCTATTGTTGGGAATTAAAGCCCAGTACAGTAATTTATGAGACTAGATTGACCTGATGTTTGCTACGCAAAGATAAAATGTTTTGGCAAACCTCCCTTTCCCCTCTCCCCCCATTTCTCTCTCCCTCATATATATATAATATATAATGTGTTTCCTTTATTCCCCCCTACTTCATACTGATCATATACCGCTCATAACCTTCCCCATCCCCCCCCCATTCTTTCTGTCCATTTGGCCCCTTCTCCACCATCTACAGTTGCACACATATTGTGATGATTTCCCCACACCATCCATCATCTTTCCTTCCTATCCACATTCCCATTATTATTGCTCCCCTCCACTTTGTTTCCAGCAACCGATTTGATTTCCGCTTCAGCGTATAACTCCCACCGTACCACCCCTTATACACTCTGCCCAATCAGGCTTATCCTCTGACAGAGCTCATCACTGTACACGCCTACACAGGTTTGAAATTTTTGCCGGCCCCACGCCTTATTCCTCCTACCCAATCAGGCTTATTCCCGAACCAATCCCTCCACACGCCTGCTTCTAGCGGGATATTTGAAATAACTGCTGCACCTTCCTCATGTAAGCCCCTGTCATGTAGGGGTTTTGAGTTAGCCCACCAAGATACACTGGGGTGGGAGCGGAGGCCACTGTGCCAGCCCTTACACAGGGGTCAGAGCAGTGGCTTCTGTCCCACCCCCGACACCTGCTGTATAAGACAAGACTACAGCCATCCCACTGCTCACCATTACCTCTTCCTCCAGCCCTGCTCCATCCTCCTTACTCCCCCCACCTCTCTCTCTCACTTGCCGGCGACTGACAGCCTTCTTCCCCACCTCTTGCCGATCCCCCATGTGTCCGGTTATTATCTTTTTCTCTATATCCTTTCTGTAATTGCCTCTCCTTCATCCCTGGTCTTTCTTCAGACATCCTGCATTCTTCCCCAGCAGTGGGGAACGCACGTTCTTCAGTCCCCAACTGCTTTGGCTTGCTGAGGATTCCACTTCAAATGTTCGCCGTCCATGACTTGCTAGGAACGTCATTTAGCAATGATTCACTCTTCATAGTGGCGTGCGCCCATAGATTTAACATTGCAGCTTTGAGCTGCCCTCACAGGTCACTCGATGAATCACCCTCAAATTTTAGGATTTTACAGCAGTGGTGAGGATGTCACTAATCTAATGACACCAAAATCATCCACCTAGGTCAGGCAAAGGGGTCAAAGTGTATTATATGTTCCACTGGTGATAACCGGGCAGGCACAGAAGTCTAACTATGTTGCAGAGACATTCCTGTGTTACCAAAATATACTTTAGATACAGTAGATTTTGCTATTTCTAATTATATTAAAAAAAAGAATGGGGTGAAGTACTTCGCAGAAGTAAGACACATCAGACGCAAATTGGTGTATTCAAGATAGTTCCCCTTTATTCTTTATCGCAACAGACTTTTATGATAGCAAACAGACAAGGGAGTGTCTGACATGCGCAGTAAGTGATTGCAACACTAAACCTTAAACATATAGGATTTGGCTTCTTCCTCTTGAAGATCTCCTCATCCATCTCTAGGCAGAGTCTTATTCCAAGTTGCTTATTTCTTAACAATCAGCGGTGATCTTCATTAGTCTGGAAATAGCTTCTATGTCTCATGGCACTTGTGATCTGTGTCCGGCTTCATCTGTTATTATTAGTCTGGGAAAAGCGTTTTCCTATTAAATGGGGAAGCTGTCTGTAGGAGAAAATCTCTGTGTAAGCAGAAGAACAGACATGGATCATTACAAGTCTTATACAACATTCAGACAAAATGGATGTTAGCATACAAAATGGCAGTAAACACAAAATCCATCATGATTAGAGATGAGCGAACGTACTCGTCCGAGCTTGATACTCGTTCGAGTATTAGCGTGTTCGAGATGCTCGTTACTCGTGACGAGTACCACGCGATGTTCGAGTTACTTTCACTTTCATCTCTGAGACGTTAGCGCGCTTTTCTGGCCAATAGAAAGACAGGGAAGGCATTACAACTTCCCCCTGCAACGTTCAAGCCCTATACCACCCCCCGGCAGTGAGTGGCTGGTGAGATCAGGTGTCACCCGAGTATATAAATCTGCCCCGCCCACGGCTCGCCACAGATGCATTCTGACAGAGATCAGGGAAAGTGCTGCTGATGCTGGAGCTGCTATAGGGAGAGCGTTAGGAGTTATTTTAGGCTTCAAGAACCCCAACAGTCCTTCTTAGGTCCACATCTGACCGTGTGCAGTACTGTTGAGGCTGCTTTTAGCAGTGTTGCACATTTTTTTTTTTTTGTATATCGGCCGTGCAGAGCATTGCGTCCGCAGTCTGCAGTCATTGTACAGAGTATAGGGCCAGTACTGGTGAGGCAGGGACAGTGGGAAAGGTGAAAGAGATATACTGTCTATATAGGCAGTGGGCTTTTTCCAAAAAATTGATCGCCGTCATCCCGCCAGAGGGAAAGAGTATACATAATATAATATGCTGCCTACAGTATCTATCTGCTGGGGGTAGTAGTCATAATTAATACGCAGCTAAGCGTTACAGCAGGCTTGCGCAAAATTGTTTCCTGGATCTGCTGTCTCTGTTACATGATCGCCGTCATCCCGCCAGAGGGAAAGAGTATCCATAATATTATACGCTGCCTACAGTATCTATCTGCTGGGGGTAGTAGTCCTAATTAATACGCAGCTAAGCGTTACAGCAGGCTTGCGCAAATTTTTTTCCTGGATCTGCTGTCTCTGTTACCTGATCGCCGTCATCCCGCCAGAGGGAAAGAGTATACATAATATTATACGCTGCCTACAGTATCTATCTGCTGGAGGTAGTAGTCCTAATTAATACGCAGCTAAGCGTTACAGCAGGCTTGCACAAAATTGTTTCCTGGATCTGCTGTCTCTGTTACATGATCGCCGTCATCCCGCCAGAGGGAAGGAGTATACATAATATTATACGCTGCCTACAGTATCTATCTGCTGGGGGTAGTAGTCCTAATTAATACGCAGCTAAGCGTTACAGCAGGCTTGCGCAAAATTGTTTCCTGGATCTGCTGTCTCTGTTACATGATCGCCGTCATCCCGCCAGAGGGAAAGAGTATACATAATATTATACGCTGCCTACAGTATCTATCTGCTGGGGGTAGTAGTCCTAATTAATACGCAGCTAAGCGTTACAGCAGGCTTGCGCAAAATTGTTTCCTGGATCTGCTGTCTCTGTTACATCAGCGCTGTCATCCCGCCAGAGGGAAACAGTATACATAATATTATACGCTGCCTACAGTATCTGTCTGCTGTATCAGCTCAGCATTTTAAAAAAATAGAAGCAAGATACTTAAGGCCTACTACTGGCCTTTGGCCACTTGACTGCTTCTGCGCTGTGAATTCCACTAGCTCAGTCATACGCACCTACGTCTCACTACAGGCGTGCGCAAAATTGTTTCCTGGCTCTGCTGTGCGTTCCGTAAGGGAAGTCAGCCTCCAACCACAGGCCAATAAGCGGCACATTTAATTACAGCGTTCTGTTACTGCACTACTGGTAATACAGCATACTGAGGGGTAGGGGTAGGCCTAGAGGACGTGGACGTGGGCGAGGACGCGGAAGCACAAGTCAGGGTGTGGGCACAGGCCGAGCTCCTGATCCAGATGTATCGCAGCCAACTGCTGCGAGATTAGGAGAGAGGCACTTTTCTGGCGTCCCCACATTCATCTCACAATTAATGGGTCCACGCGGTAGACCTTTATTAGAAAATGAGCAGTGTGAGCAGGTCTTGTCGTGGATGGCAGAAAGTGCATCCAGCAATCTATTGACCACCCAGAATTCTGCGCCGTCCACTGCTGCAACTCTGAATCCTCTGGCTGCTGCTCCTCCTTCCTCCCAGCCTCCTCACTCCATTACAATGACACATTCTGAGGAGCAGGCAGACTCCCAGGAACTGTTCCCGGGCCCCTGCCCAGAATGGCCAGGAATGGTTCCTCTCCCACCGGAGGAGTTTGTCGTGACCGATGCCCAACCTTTGGAAAGTTCCCGGGGTCCGGGGAATGAGGCTGGGGACTTCCGGCAACTGTCTCAAGAGCTTTCAGTGGGTGAGGAGGACGATGACCATGAGACACAGTTGTCTATCACTCAGGTAGTAGTAATTGGAGTAAGTCCGAGGGAGGAGCGCACAGAGGATTCGGAGGAAGAGCAGCAGGACGATGAGGTGACTGACCCCACCTGGTTTGCTACGCCTACTGAGGACAGGTCTTCTGAGGGGGAGGCAAGTGCAGCAGCAGGGCAGGTTGGAAGAGGCAGTGCGGTGGCCAGGGGTAGAGGCAGGGCCAGACCGAATAATCCACCAACTGTTTCCCAAAGCGCCCCCTCGCGCCATGCCACCCTGCAGAGGCCGAGGTGCTCAAAGGTCTGGCAGTTTTTCACTGAGAGTGCAGATGACCGACGAACAGTGGTGTGCAAACTTTCGCGCGCCAAGATAAGCCGGGGAGCCACCACCACCAGCCTCACCACCACCAGCATGCGCAGACATATGATGGCCAAGCACCCCACAAGGTGGGACGAAGGCCGTTCACCGCCTCCCCCCCTGTGCCCCAACCTGCCACTGAGATCCAACCCCCCTCTCAGGACACAGGCACTACCGTCTCCTGGCCTGCACCCACACCCTCACCTCCGCTGTGCTCGGCCCCATCCACCAATGTCTCTCAGCGCACCGTCCAGCCGTCGCTAGCGCAAGTGTTGGAGCGCAAGCGCAAGTACGCCGCCACGCACCCGCACGCTCAAGCGTTAAACGTGCACATAGCCAAATTTATCAGCCTGGAGATGCTGCCGTATAGGGTTGTGGAAACAGAGGCTTTCAAAGGTATGATGTTCCCAGTCGCCACTACTTTTCCCGATGTACCGTCCCAGCTCTGCACGACCATGTCTCCCGCAACATTGTACGCGCCCTCACCAACGCGGTTACTGGCAAGGTCCACTTAACAACGGACACGTGGACAAGCACAGGCGGGCAGGGCCACTATATCTCCCTGACGGCACATTGGGTGAATTTAGTGGAGGCTGGGACAGAGTCAGAGCCTGTGACCGCTCACGTCCTACCCACCCCCAGAATTGCGGGCCCCAGCTCGGTGGTGGTATCTGCGGCGGTGTATGCTTCCTCCACTCAACCACCCTCCTCCTCCTTCTCCTCCTACGCAACCTCTGTCTCGCAATCAAGATGTGTCAGCAGCAGCACGTTGCCAGCAGTCGGTGTCGCGCGTCGTGGCAGCACAGCGGTGGGCAAGCGCCAGCAGGCCGTGCTGAAACTACTCAGCTTAGGAGAGAAGAGGCACATGGCCCACGAACTGCTGCAGGGTCTGACAGAGCAGACCGACCGCTGGCTTGCGCCGCTGAGCCTCCAACCGGGCATGGTCGTGTGTGACAACGGCCGTAACCTGGTGGCGGCTCTGCAGCTCGGCAGCCTCACGCACGTGCCATGCCTGGCCCACGTCTTTAATTTGGTGGTTCAGCGCTTTCTGAAAAGCTACCCACGCTTGTCAGACCTGCTCGGAAAGGTGCGCCGGCTCTGCGCACATTTCCGCAAGTCCCACACGGACGCTGCCACCCTGCGCACCCTGCAACATCGGTTTCATCTGCCAGTGCACCGACTGCTGTGCGACGTGCCCACACAGTGGAACTCTACGCTCCACATGTTGGCCAGGCTCTATGAGCAGCATAGAGCTATAGTGGAAGACCAACTCCAACATGGGCGGCGCAGTGGGAGTCAGCCTCCTCAATTCTTTACAGAATAGTGGGCCTGGTTGGCAGACATCTGCCAGGTCCTTGGAAACTTTGAGGAGTCTACCCAGATGGTGAGCGGCGATGCTGCAATCATTAGCGTCACCATTCCTCTGCTATGCCTCTTGAGAAGTTCCCTGCAAAGCATAAAGGCAGACGCTTTGTGCTCGGAAACGGAGGCGGGGGAAGACAGTATGTCGCTGGATAGTCAGAGCACCCTCATATCTATATCTCAGCACGTTGAGGAGGAGCAGGAGGAGGGGGAGGAGCATGAGGAGGAGGGGGAAGAGACAGCTTGGCCCACTGCTGAGGGTACCCATGCTGCTTGCCTGTCATCCTTTCAGCGTGTATGGCCTGAGGAGGAGAAGGAGGAGGATCCTGAAAGGGATCTTCCTAGTGAGGACAGCCATGTGTTGCGTACAGGTACCCTGGCACACATGGCTGACTTCATGTTAGGATGCCTTTCTAGTGACCCTCGCGTTACACGCATTCTGGCCACTACGGATTACTGGGTGTACACACTGCTCGACCCATGGTATAAGGAGAACCTTTCCACTCTCATACCCGAAGAGGAAAGGGGTTCGAGAGTGATGCTATACCACAGGACCCTGGCGGACAAGCTGATGGTAAAATTCCCATCTGACAGCGCTAGTGGCAGAAGGTGCAGTTCCGAGGGCCAGGTAGCAGGGGAGGCGCGGAGATCAGGCAGCATGTACAGCACAGGCAGGGGAACACTCTCTAAGGCCTTTGACAGCTTTCTGGCTCCCCAGCAAGACTGTGTCACCGCTCCCCAGTCAAGGCTGAGTCGGCGGGAGCACTGTAAAAGGATGGTGAGGGAGTACGTAGCCGATCGCACGACCGTCCTCCGTGACGCCTCTGCCCCCTACAACTACTGGGTGTCGAAGCTGGACACGTGGCCTGAACTTGCGCTGTATGCCCTGGAGGTGCTTGCTTGTCCTGCGGCTAGCGTCTTGTCAGAGAGGCTGTTTAGTGCGGCTGGGGGAATCATCACAGATAAGCGTACCCACCTGTCAACCGACAGTGCCAACAGGCTTACACTCATCAAGATGAACAAAGCCTGGATTTCCCCAGACTTCTCTTCTCCACCAGCGGACAGCAGCGATACCTAAACAATACGTAGGCTGCACCCGCGGATGGAAGCATTGTTCTCTATCACCATCAAAAACGTGGACCTTTTAGCTTCATCAATCTGTGTATAATATTCATCCTCCTCCTCCTGCTCCTCCTCCTGAAACCTGATGTAATCACGCCGAACGGGCAATTTTTCTTAGGCCCACAAGGCTCAGTCATATAATTTTTGTAAACAATTTTTATACGTTTCAATGCTCATTAAAGCGTTGAAACTTTCACCTGATCCAATTTTTATTTTAACTGGGCTGCCTCCAGGCCTAGTTACAAATTAAGCCACATTAACCAAAGCGATTAATGGGTTTCACCTGCCCTCTTGGTTGGGCATGGGCCATTTTTCTGACGTACATTAGTACTGTTGGTACACCAATTTTTGGGGGCCCTCGCCTACAGTGTAATCCAATTAATTTTTTGCCCACCTGCATTAAAGCTGACGTTACATCAGCTGTGCTGGGCACTGCAATGGGATTTATTTATGTACCGCCGGTGGGTTCCAGGGAGCCACCTAGGCTGTGGGTCCACAGGGAGTTGTAACTGCATGTGTCTACTTCCAAAGAACCCCAGTCTGACTGGGGCATGCAGTGTGGGCCGAAGCCCACCTGCATTAAACATGACATTACCTCAGCTGTGATGGGCAATGCAATGGGATATATTTATGTACCGCTGGTGGCTTCCTGGCACCCACCCATGCTGTCGATCCACACGGAGTTGTAACTGCATGTGTCCACTTCTAAAGAACCCCAGTCTGACTGGGGCATGCAGTGTGGGCCGAAGCCCACCTGCATTTAATCGGACGGGAACACCTGCCGCCCATTCACCTCCTGTCCCTCCTATTGAAACATCTATAAGGTATCCTACCCTCCCTGGTTTTATTTGTAGGCTTAGTCCCAAGAGAGGAGCATTCTGAGAGGTAGGAACTCAGCTTTCCCAGGTTGAGATAAACCACCTGGTATTAGTGTTAGGACCCATCTGAGAGCTTGGTCACCTGGACGTTGGTGGATGGGCCAATGTAGTTTGATCAAATTACATACTAAGAACCTTGCATTATTTAATGTGGTTAGATTATAGGTATATATACCTCTGATAGTAAATTTATTTTGCGTGCTGTTGCCAATCTTGGATTCTGCTTCTACTGTGTGTTGCAGCCATGGTTTAACGTGCACCTATACATTTCTATTGGGATATATTTCCCATGGTTAGTGCTGACCCCCTTTTTCCCTTTCTGTACATATATTGTGAAGTTTTGGCTGCCTTCACTGGGTCGTGCACACCTGCCGCCCATTCACCTCCTGTCCCTCCTATTGAAACATCTATAAGGTATCCTACCCTCCCTGGTTTTATTTGTAGGCTTAGTCCCAAGAGAGGAGCATTCTGAGAGGTAGTAACTCAGCTTTCCCAGGTTGAGATAAACCACCTGGTATTAGTGTTAGGACCCATCTGAGAGCTTGGTCACCTGGACGTTGGTGGATGGGCCAATGTAGTTTGATCAAATTACATACTAAGAACCTTGCATTATTTAATGTGGTTAGATTATAGGTATATATACCTCTGATAGTAAATTTATTTTGCGTGCTGTTGCCAATCTTGGATTCTGCATTTAATCGGACGTTACCTCAGCTGTGATGGGCACTGCAATGGGATACATTTATGTACAGCCGGTGGGTTCTAGGGAGCCACCCATGCTATGGGTGCACACGGAATTCCCATTGCGGAGTTGTACCTGCCTGTGACTATTTATAAAAAAACGCGGTCTGACTGGGGCATGCAGACACCTTGACAGAATGAATAGCGTGTGGCACATAGGTTCCCCATTGCTATGCCCACGTGTACAGCTCCTGATGGTGGTGGCACAGGATTATATTTCTCATTGCGTCTGTACAGCATTGTGAACTATCACCCCGCCCCTTTTAAAGAGGGTCGCTGCCTAGCCGTGCCAACCCTCTGCAGTGTGTGCCTGCGGTTCCTCCTCATGGCAGACGCACTTATAAATAGACATGAGGGTGGTGTGGCATGAGTGCAGCTGAAGGCTGCGCAGGGACACTTTGGTGTGCGCTGTGGACACTGCGTCGTGCGGGGGGGAGGGGGGGTTGGGCAGCATGTAACCCAGGAGAAGTGGCAGCGGAGTGTCATGCAGGCAGTGATTGTGCTTTGTTGGAGGTAGTGTGGTGCTTAGCTAAGGTATGCATTGCTAATGAGGGCTTTTCAGAAGTAAAAGTTGTTTGGGGGGGGGGCCCACTCTTGCCGCTATTGTGGCTTAATAGTGGGACCTGGGAACTTGAGATGCAGCCCAACATGTAGCCCCTCGCCTGCCCTATCCGTTGCTGTGTCGTTCCCATCACTTTCTTGAATTGCCCAGATTTTCACAAATGGAAACCTTAGCGAGCAGCGGCGATATACAAAAGTGCTCGAGTCGCCCATTGACTTCAATGGTGTTCGTTACTCGAAACGAACCCTCGAGCATCGCGAAAATTTCTTCCCAAGTAACGAGCACCCGAGCATTTTGGTGCTCGCTCATCTCTAATCATGATACATTCTATGAGACCTGTAACACCTTTAATAGGTGCATCCCAGCATTATCCTGCTGGAAAATGCCTCTTGGCAGCCCTGACATGAGAGACAACACGTGTGGCTGCAGGATGTACCGAACATATTGCTGAGCTGTCATTGTCCCCCGTACCACTACTAGGGGTGACCAACTGCCATATGCGATGGCCCCCCAGACATCTTACCTGCAGTGGGGGCAGTGTGATCTGGATTATGGTTTTCTCCAGCAGGTTTCGGGGTATTTTGTAGCTTCCAAATTGTATAGTGTGCACACATCATCGACCAGATCAGACACAAGCTATCAGTCTCATATCCAAAATGGCACTGGAGAGAAACACCCAGACAGCCCCTTTTATTGCAAGACATAACACCTGCCCTTTAATGGGCGTGCAACAGATTACATCAGTAACATATAGGATTCTCATTTGTCGGATCATATAATATCCCCCACCCCTCTCCGAAGTCCACTGTGTGTCTCATTTGTCCTTTGTTCTATTACTTTCAGTTTTTGACCGCATGTATCTCTTTGTTGCAGAAGTTAGTATGGAGAAGTTTCTGTGTGGGGGATGGGAAAGGACTGGGGAAACACTCAGTACTGAATACAAGCAATAACATATAACACTGTGATTTAACTCTTTCCTTATGCAGCATGAGTTCCACATTAGGCTGAAGTCACAAAACACACATAATACGTCTAGTTTAGTACAAATCGATAGACATTTTACACTGACTAATCATCATGTCTATCACAACCCCCCCTTAAAATGTCTATCCTTTAACTCTCTATCTAATTTTCACAGTTCTCTGCGCGTGAGCCTATAACTGGAGCGCGTTGAAGATTCGTTTTAGGGTCTTCAAGGGGGTGTAGGACTTGTCCACTCCTTCTGGGGATGCATCCAGCGAACTCATTGTGGGAGTAGCTTTTCCAGCATTAGTTTCACAGGTCTCTCTGACACAGGGGATAACACAGCAGACTAGAACAGAAAAGGTAATCATTAGTTCACATACAACAGCGACGCCCATCTGTGCCAGGATCCTTTACCACCCGCTCATCCATGGCGAGTGCTGGTCCCAAAAGTTAGCTCTTTTTAGTTAGTGCAGTCAGCTTCTTAATGGCAACTGCGTCTTTACCTGCGGGTCACGTGTCATCTAGGATGTAGGTACAACAAGTCTCCCCTATCATCTTACAGACACTCCCCTTTTTAGCTAAAATCATATCTAAGGCCATTCTATTTTGAAAAGTCATAGTCGAGGTAGGTCCTATTGGTCGACTAGTCCCTATAAGGCGTCTCTAGTATAATTTATAAACCGCTGCTAATTATAATAAACATAATTAATCCAGTCAACGTTTATCTACCATAATGATCAGGAAAATGGACTCGAATCTAGTTTTAACTTGGTCTCTATTTTTTAAAACTCGTTAGGTACCCCCCTTGGCTATCCTATGACGTCAATGTACACGTGTAGATCAAAACTACCACCAGGGGTCTCTCTTCTCGCTCTAGTATAATGTTACAATACTAGTAGTGTGCACAGGTACGCACGGCCTGGGACTCCCTAATCTTCACCCACACCAATGACCCTCCTGGAGATAGTCCGGATGGTGAACACGTCCAGGCCACCTGCACTGACCCTACACTACCTAGTGACAAGACTGGAAGGAACCGCCGTACCTATGCGGAAAATAAGGATAGACCAACATGACAGGATAACCACAAAACACAGACTGAGTTGGATCGAGATAAATTAACTATTGGGGGTAACCTCATTATCCTCAATGTTGTCTGACAGGATGTGGAGGAGCATAAGGGCTTTGCTAAGGCACACTCCCCTGTCCAATTACCCTCCAGGCGGGTCCTCTACCTCATGTCTCCACAAAGCCAGTAAACGTCTCCTAAGGACTGGACCTGATTCTGTGTCCATTCCCCTCCTATCGTACCGTAGGAGGAGCAATACCCGTTGGTGAGTTCCCCAAAAATCTCCCTCCACCCTGCCTATTTGCCTGGCAGGTGTAGTTTCCAGGGTAGTCAGTAATACTCTTTCCGGTGCAAAACACTTAAGTAGTTATAGAGTATTCCTTCTTCCACTTCTCACGGACAGTGTAATTAGCGGAAATGTTCATGAAGAGACTAATAAACCACTCTTCAGCATCTACAGGGAGATTTAAGGGGACCATCCCCGAGTATGGTCGGGCAATACCGCACACGCAACAGTTAGACTTGTTGCTCCTGTTAGCATTGTACCTCATCAACTCCACCCAGAGATTCTGGTCAGAGTAGCCAGTCGCTACTGTCAAGGTGTCCTCAAAAGGTAGGGTCGGCTATGATCATTATGTTCGTCAAGGTCTTTATCTTACGGCGGAGGGGGTTAATTATGGGCAAGGGACTAAGTGAAGGCTTCCATTCGGGTGCATCTACCATATCCCTTATTTTAAACTTCCCTAAGGGATCTGTCCTCCCGTACCGTTATGTCCCCAGACTGTAAGTCCCCCCGTCCCCCGGGCTTGGATCTCCCATGGTTAGTGTAACAACCGCATTAAAACCAAGCAACATACTAAGTTCAGCCTTCCAATACCTGCTGTCCTTATTATTCTCAAGGAGGGTTATACGACTAATTAGGGATTTCCTGCTCTTATCTTTCTTATTTAAGGCACTTCGCGGTTTATAGGATTAGTCTGTTCCTGCGTTCCATCCCACTAATCCCCAATAACGGCAGTCTTCTCCCCAGACGTTATCAGTGGCGCAAACATATTGTATTCCCCGATTATGTAAGTCATATAACCAGCTGGACTGAGCTAAATCTGGCCTGCGGTGGGATCTTGCGCCTAGACACGGGACCAGAGCACAATAGTCGAAGGAATATGCGGCTACTTGAGCATTGAACGAGTTATACCAGAAGGTAACCATACCCTCATATTCTTCCGACTAAGGATTCCAGTTGCCACCCTCCTCTCTCCCTAGCCCTAACCAGAGTAATGTCTTTGGCACAACTAAGACTGGTCTCCCGGATCTGAAGCTTTCTTGCAGTATGAAGCATGGATCCATGTAAGTCTTTCGGCTAGTTTCACAGCTGTGGCAGTAGTCAGAAGCACCTGGTAGGGGCCATCAAATCGGGGCTCAAAAGGGTGCTTCCTGGGGAACTTCTTGACGCACACCCAATCCCCAGGCTGCAAGATATGTGTCCCAGTGTCTGCCTCTGAGTCTGGAAGAGAACACCTGTGCATAGGCTTTGGTTAGTTCTTTAACAACGGAAATCGCATACTTAGTCAACACATCAGATTGTAATTGTAACTACTGAGGATAGTAACGACCTAGCCTTGGGGCTAGCCCAAACAATCTCGTAGGGAGATAATGTATGATCCCCCCTGGGTTCATATCTAACACTGTATAGGGCTATGGGATGGCAGTCTTTCCAAAGTGGCGTCATTTTTAAGTATCTTACTTTTTAGCGTGCCACTATGTCTCTCCACCTTTCCACTACTCTAAAAATGGTAGATTATGTAAAAGCAGACATGACATGTTACATTCACCTGCGAAGTTTATACCTCTGTCTGACTCTGAATCACTTCTGGTACCCCATATTCACAGTTTACCTCGTTCATGAGCTTCTTTGCGGTTACCTACTTGTTTGCCTTGGTAACAGGGTCAGCCTCCAACCTGCAAAGACATCAACAACAACAAGCACGTATTCATACTTCCCAACAAGTAGGAGCTGAACGTAGTCAATTTGCAATCCCTGAAATGGGTAGAGTGGTCCCGTCAAGTGTGATGTGGCAAATTTACTTCTGCCCTGACTCACCTATGGCATAGATCATGCTAAACTGGACAAATGATGCAGCAGCTACAGAGAACCCCAGAAGTCGCCCATCCTCTTTCAAGCGTCGTCGTCATTGCTGCTTTACTAGGTGGGTCTTTCCATCCATCAGCTGGGCCATCATGGGATACAGGAACTGTGGTGGGCAAGTGCTGTTGACTGTTCACCATACACGGTCCTGTTTCTGCTGCTCCCATATTAGTCCATTCTTTCCTTCCTTGCTGGCTTGTAACTGTAAAAGTCTTTAGCATATCAAAGTTCAAATTTTTGTCAATGTCCAAAGTTTTTACCACTGACTCATGCTGTCAGTATCTTTTCTTCTTTCTTCCACGGCTTGAGGGCCGCTGCCTTTGCTATGCTGTCAGCGAGGGTGTCGTCTCTCGCCTCTCCAGTGTAGGAATCGGTGCGAACTCTCAACTTTGTCAGGTAGAAGTAGGGCCTTCCATGAGACTCTGCACCGCTGCACCATTCTCAATTGGTTGTCCTGCTTAAGGTAAAAACTGTCTGGCCTTCTATATTGGGCTGTAATCATGAGCTATGCCAGATGCATACCAGGAGTCAGTATAAATGGTTGCCGTCTTACCTCTCGCCACTCTACTCGCCTCAGTGAGGGCCTTCCATTCCGCTTCTTGTGCTGAGACATGCGGAGGCAGAGCTTCTGCTTCTAGGACATCTTGTTGTGTGACCACTGCATATCCGATGTGGAGTCATCAATCCTTACCCTGGTACCATCTGCAAAAAGCTCAACATATGCATTATGAACAGAGGTTCCGGTAACTGTTTGCATACCTGCAGTTTCTTACTGTATTAGTACTAAATATTCGTGTTGATGTTCTATTTCACATGGCTCGGAATCTGGTTATCTTATTCCATTTATTTTTTTATTTTTTTATACCCAATAGCTGATCTACAACACCTAGATCATCTATAACCAGATCACCTATGCCTCCCCCCTTTTGAACCGGAATACTCAATGGGAAAAAGATAGAGATGAGCGAGCATACTCGGAAAAGCACTACTCGTTCGAGTAATTTGCTTTATCCGAGTATCGCTGTGCTCGTCCCTGAAGATTCGGGTGCCGACATGGAGCGGGGAGCTGCAGGGGAGAGCGGGGAGGAACGGAGGGGAGATCTTTCTCTCCCTCTCTCCCGCCCGCTCTGCCCTGCTCCCCGCTGCGACTCACCTGTCAGCCGCAGCGGCACCCGAATCTTCATACCCGAGCACAGCGATACTCGGATAAAGCACATTACTCGAGCGAGTAGTGCTTTTCCGAGTACGCTCGCTCATCTCTAAAAAAAGAGTAATTGCGTTCAAACTAGTACAAGTTGAAAAAGGAAACCAAGAGGCACAAAAACAAGCACTTTGTAAGTCAAGGTGACATTGTATGCAGCGAAGTCTGAGCGAAAATCTCCTTAAAAAATTTTTTTTTCCTTCAGGTCACAATTAGCATTTTTTAACACAAGGGGGCGCAACACAAGTAAAATTTTACGTCACCCAGTGTAATAGTATTTCAGGGAACGTCCAGCGTTTAACTTTCACTCTCCTGTCGGAATACAATTATAGCTTCAGTGTAGACTGACACTAGAATATACAAAAGACTTAAGGAAAAAACTAAAGAATACGGATGAATTAACATCCTATTCTTTAGCAATTCAGTCCCTCTTTCTTCACATAAAAAGTAAAATTACTTCATCAAATTGCATGAAAAAGTTTGCTGGGTGACTATAGGGAAATTATTCCATCTGTAGGAGCCTTCCATAACATCATCTGTCTGAGCATCCATTGGAGAAGCGGGCAGTGGAAAACAGAGCCCCTGGGAACATGAGAGAGCATCCCCTGTCATGTATTCCTGGCCTCTGTCCCCCATGCATCAACTCCAATCTTCCATACACTATAAACCAGCTTAGTCATCTACTATGTCCCAAGCTGCATCTTCACAAAGGTTTGTTTCCCTGAACTTATCCTGCACCCAAAGTGGCCACATCTTGGAGTGTAACAAAGTCTGGTCAAACAAACCTTACTTCAGACAATCATGATGTTAGCACTGGATACAGTGGCATTGGGGAATATAGGCCTCCCAAGTGCAGCAAAATGGCTGCCAGAGGCAGAAAGGGGCGGGGCTACAAATCTCCCAGGTGCGGCAAGATGGCTGCCAGAGGAAGGGGCGGGGCCAGGGATGGCAGCACTTCCAGGTGAGGCAAAATGGCCGCTGGAGGAGGAAGGGGCAGGGCCTGGTCCTGTCCCGGATGGGGAGGGACCGGAAGTAACATCACACACCCTGAAAGTGAGCACATGGGGGGAAGTAACTTCAGGGTGGGGGCAGGGCTCACCACATTTGCTGCAGAGTCACACTATGTGGGGTTTTAAACATTGCAAGTGTGGCCGCCATTACAGGGAGGGGTTGTAGTCAACACAAAGGCATTACATTGTTCATAAGCAATACACATCTCCCACTATTCTTTCTCATCTTGAATCGCTTTCTTACGTTATACCACCTCCTAGCAAAAACTAGCACCTAACACCTTTCTTTCTGCTGAGTTTCCTGCTCGTCTTCTGAAAACTTTTTACAGTCTATCTTACCATACTCATTTCTGCTTATCTGTCCATAACCTGACATTTCTTTCTGCAACTTTTCCTGATCCTTTTCTTTGTAAAACGTTTCTACATGTTTTGCATATTCCAAAACATCCTGTACTGATCCCTCATTCTATTCTACCTGCTTATTCTATCCTATCTGAAGTTTCTGGACACAATAGTGTTCCTCTTGTAAACTTTGCTTTCTTCAAATCCTTCCAATATAACCTCTCTTTCCCACTCAGATCACAATGCACATTAATTCTACAAAATACAAGACAAAGAGAACAGAAGGGTTCATTGGGAAATGCTTTCAGTGGCTTAACTTCAGTCCACTGTCTTATCAGCAACCCTCCCCCAATAATAAACACTGCACATAGTCTGGACAGGACATTTAGCTATACACAGAGACTGACGATTATTTTCAATGACCAAAACCTCAACAATATCCTGGAGACGTTGGCTGTCACAAAGCACGGCTATAATTCTCCGCGTATATACCTTTCCACATATGAGAACATAACACGCTCAATCATACAGGTAAATATGCGTATCATAAATTTTCCTAACCTCACACTAGTTTACCTAGGAGTAAGTGTCTCTCCGGAGTGTTCCCTCAGACTTAAACAGCCAAGTCCGCCCTTCTGACACATTAACCCTCACAGAATTTGTCTCTTGGTCTTGTATACACAATTTTTAACCGTCTCAGACATAATATACACAGCATACAAAATACCCCTTAGGCAGGTTAAAACGGTGGTCTTTTTTCTGAGTAGAAAGAACTATATTACCTGCCTTTCATTGATTTATCACTCTGGATCAGAAACAGGCAGATTAGCAGTCAGAATTCAGCTCACATCGGTAGGTTTAACATAAAGCAATCTTACCGTGTTCTGTAGATTTTCGGGCCCCTGAGTTCTGCGTGCTATCTGCCGATCTCTGTATTTTTCCAGAATGAAAGAAATCAAAATCTCTACTCGGGCCCCCCAGAAGGACGCCACTGATCTGGATTATGGTTTTCTCCAGCAGGTTTCGGGGTATTTTGTAGCTTCCAAATTGTATAGTGTGCACACATCATCGACCAGATCAGACACAAGCTATCAGTCTTATATCCAAAATGGCACTGGAGAGAAACACCCAGACAGCCCCTTTTATTGCAAGACATAACACCTGCCCCTTAATGGGCGTGCAACAGATTACATCAGTAACATATAGGATTCTCATTTGTCGGATCATATAATATCCCCCACCCCTCTCCGAAGTCCACTGTGTGTCTCATTTGTCCTTTGTTCTATTACTTTCAGTTTTTGACCGCATGTATCTCTTTGTTGCAGAAGTTAGTATGGAGAAGTTTCTGTGTGGGGGATGGGAAAGGACTGGGGAAACACTCAGTATTGAATACAAGCAATAACATATAACACTGTGATTTAACTCTTTCCTTATGCAGCAGAGTTCCACATTAGGCTGAAGTCACAAAACACACATAATACGTTTAGTTTAGTACAAATCGATAGACATTTTACACTGACTAATCATCATGTCTATCACAGTGTGCAGCTCCACAGCAAAGGCAGGATCTAGGCGCTCACCACTAGGTCTTCAGCCAGTAACATGGCTATTGTCAGTGCCCAAACTAAACCTGGATTTATAGCTAAAGACAACCTGGTTCCGCTCCGTAGCAGGCCAGTTTCGTAATTCATGACACCACTGCAAACAGAGCGATGATGTGTGGGTGCCAAAGGCAGTATATGTAATGGGCGCCGTGAAACCAATTGCCCATCAGCCAAGCGGCTGGAAACTGTTCCAACAGACAGAGGGGCCTGTAGTGATAGTGCCACCTGTCACTGGATGGCGAACAACGAAACGGTTGTAGCTTGTCGGACAATCCTCTCTACTAGATATGATAGTTTTGTCAGATCGCCGAAGGTGGCTGCAATTCGTTAAAATGACCATCCAGCTTCTCGCGTGTTTTCACACCTGGCCGATATACGCTACATAGGGAGAGTTAAAACTAGTGAACTGGCACACAAATCAAGTGTTTGTGCACCCGTTCAGACAGCATGGGTCCCGGCCCATATACGCTGAGACTTCCATGCCATCGCCCCTTTTCCCTCCCTCCCAATGGCAGGCTCACCTGTCCTCTCCTTCCCACTTGTTCTTTGCAATGGAAGGGGGCGGAGCTAAATTCTGGCTCATCCCGCCTCCTTCCATTGATGGCTATGGACAAGGGGTGGGAGCTTAGCTCTGCCCACATCCCACCCCTTGTCCACAGCCAGCAATGGGAAGAGGCGGGACTGGCTGGCACTTAGCTCCACCCCCTCCCATTACAGACAGCCAGCAGGGAGGAGAGGACAGGTGAGCTGCACAGGGAAAAAAGAGCAGAGATAGGGAGTTTAGCAGCCACGCTGCTAAACTCCCTCCTAACCGCGGACGCTGCCATGAGCCCATGCAGCGGCCGACGTATTCCGGCCCAAAAGATAGTTTCAGGACTATCTTTTAGGCCCAACGTAAAAAGGCCCGGCGCTATATTGGACTGG
This sequence comes from Eleutherodactylus coqui, assembly GCF_035609145.1. Classification (NCBI taxonomy): domain Eukaryota; kingdom Metazoa; phylum Chordata; class Amphibia; order Anura; family Eleutherodactylidae; genus Eleutherodactylus; species Eleutherodactylus coqui. The sequence continues at coordinate 342,331,384 of NC_089837.1, forward strand.
CTGGGCGTTTTTAGGTCTCAAGAATATGACCAGGTGATCTGATGCACTGGAATCCAATGCATCAGATAACAACGGATACCAGCTTTATTCCCCCAAGTGCATATACGCCACATTTTCATGCCCAGGCGCATATATGGTACCCATATGAACACACGGGCAAATATACAGCACATAAATACGCCAGCAGTGCAAAAAATAGAACATATACTCGGCCGGCGCATATATGCTAAGCCAAAACAGATTTCTGGAACTATGTTTTGGCCAATATACGCGGGCGGATCCTATAGACTCCTATGGGAGCAGGGAAAGAGAAGGTGGGGGAGGCATTTTTGCAGCGTCGAACGCCGCGAAAAGCTTACAGGTGCCTCGATATAGGCACTGAAAGGCATCCTGAGGATTTTGGCAGAGCGAGGGTTTTCCGGGCTGTGGCGTATTTTTTCGCTAAAAACGACGCTTGCAGTTGTGTGAATGGACAAGAAAATGCTGGCCATGATCGCGGAAAACGCCTAATCAGGCGCTTAAATGGAGCAAGTGTAAAAATGCCATTGCAGTATATGCGCTCATGGGAAAGAGCCCAAACTCTGTTAACTGGGCAAAATCTCTTTAATTGTGTCGTAGAGCCATCTAGTGGTTAACAAGCTCTACACAAGTGGGAAAAGAGATCACTACACACAAGGAGCCTCTGGGATCTTTTTTTTTTTTTTTTAATAGGACACGGGTGGAACCACTTTTAGGGCCTAGTCTAGTGTCAAGACCGGTCATCTAATCACACCCCAACTGTAATCATCTGCATATCTGCCTGAGCTGTAACTGCAGCAAAACAACTTATTCTAGCTGCTTGCTTGATTTTGTATTTTGACAAAGCGTATATGTTTAGTGAAGATTTTCAGCACAGCTAAAAACGCAGCCAAGGATTCTGGGGGAAAAAAAAAAAAAAATCAATACTCACCTAGCTGAGGCGGTCCTGCTCCCTGTTCTCCGGAGCTCCCAGCACTGGTCATTGCTGACGGGATTTGAAGACCCTACTTAAAGCAAGAGATTGCTCTTATTGGCTGAGCCCGCTGAGTGTCAGCAGGCTCAGCCAATCAGAGCCGGCGCTGGATGCACCAATCACAGCCATTCATTGAATGGCTGTGATTGGTACATCGCATGCCAGCTGCGATTGGCAGAGTGGCGCTCCTGAACGAATAAAAGCAATCTCTCGCTTTGTTGGCTTGACAAGTGCCCGGCCGTCTGCCTGCAGCTCCGGCGAGCAGCATTTAGAGCTGCCAAAAACGTGGTACCAAGTTGTGCCGTGCTGTCAGCAGCGCTAAAACCACTGCCTATTCATTTCAATAAGTACGCAGGACTGAAAATGGTCACAGATTGACAGCAATGCATGTTCTAAGCGCACCGTTGAAGATGCTGCATTTTGACACTTGTGTGAACAGCCCCATTGAAATGAATGAGAACGTTGTACAGCCTTTATTGTACTGCTGAAAGGGCAGCGCTAAACGCAGTACAAAAACGTCTGTGTGAGGGAGGCCTAATAAGTAATAGAATCGGCCCATAATTTGGGTTTTCACAATAATTTTCTGCTGATACATATACTAGTAATTATTAGGAAATTATAGTACCAGTGTTTCTGGTGGCATCACTTACTAATATCATATAGTGAAAGAGATTGGAGTTGGTCATAGGTCCTAAAACAGCAGAGCTGGACAACAGCCGTGTGCTTACAGGACCTGTGATGATCTCAGTCATGTAATGAGTTAACGGGTCTGAGCCCCGCCCCTGATCACATGACAGTGATGTCATCACAGGTGTTAAACCAGCAGAGCCGGACAGCAACTGTGTGGAGCCCCGGGTGACTGATCACATGAAAGCCCTCATTCAGTGCACTCACTGACAGACAGGTGGTCCTTAGAATTTTGACAGTATTATTAATTAATAATTATCCATGCAAGCTTAATAAATAAGATTAAGATTTCAAAGCAATTATTCCTTTTATTGAAAGAACATTGAATAAAAAAAAGTCAATCATTTATTGTTCTCATTGAAGAATATCACAGCCCACAATTACAGTGCAGTATTACATTATGTACATTCAAGGCACTTGTAGCATTTTTTGAGGTATTACAGCACTACTTTTGTCCTTGTTTGAAGAATTTGTACTGTGTTCAAAAACAGAGAGGGGACATTTATGTGGACATCTGCACCAGACTTCTATCAGGGGGGGGGGGGGGGGGGGGGAGGTGCACATTTCTGCAAATGCTACAGATCTATGACAATTAGGGCTTAGTCAGACAGGCGTTTTTTCGCGCGATTTGCGCATGCGTCCGTCGATTTTTTAAAACCATTGCTTTGCAATGGTATCGGACACATGAGCGCTTTTTATGCGCTCGTCCGATAAATTATAGAACAGAAATCGCAGATCACACCTATATATGCGCTCAATGGGGCCGGCGGCAGCAGCGCCAACCCCATTGAGAACATATACTAGACAAATCATTCTTCTCTGCCACAGCTGTAACAGCTGTGGCAGAGAAGAATGATATTTGCCCATTGAATTCAATGGAGCCGGCTCCATTGAAAGCAATGGGCTGCCGGTGAGCGCGGGATGAATTGTCGGGAAGGGCTTAAATATATAAGCCCTTCCCTGCAATTCATCCAGAAATGCGTAAAAATAAAAAAAATATATACTCACCTGGTCCCGGCAGACGGAGTTCAGCTGCGGCCAGCTGAGCTGAGCCAATCAGTGGCAGCACTCACTCACCCATTCATGAATGGGTGTGAGTGAGCTGCCTCTGATTGGTCAGGCTGTGACCAATCAGAGGCAGTTCATTCAGCAGGCAGGGATTTTAAATCCCCGGCTGCTGAATACTACAGAGAGCAGTTCAGGAGAACTGTCGGCCGGCCGCGCTAAACTCAGTCTGCCGAGACAAGGTGAGTATATATATATATATTTTTTTTTTTTTTTTTTTTTACACATTTCTGGATGAATTGCAGGGAAGGGCTTATATATTTAAGCTCTTCCCGACAATTCATCGTGAGATCGCCCGCAGCGCATTGCTTTCAATGGAGCTGGCTGTATTGCCGGCTCCATTGAATTCAATGCGCTGGACAGCTCCGGCCCGTTTCTACTGAAACGCGGCTAGGAGCAGTTTTGTCGAGCGATTTTTCGGCCCCGGTCACGCGATTTGCGGATGCGCATCCGTCATGCGATCCGCAAATCGTGGCAAAAAACGCCCGTGTGACTAAGGCCTTATAGTACAAATCAATGCCAACTCGTAGCTGATGCACATTTGACTTTCTGGAGCACAGATGCGCCAATTTTATTAAAGCTGTGCAGATCTTAGAGGGCCACTCCGGTGATTTTTCTCTTATTCATGATGTAGCAATCCCCCCAGTATATATAAGTGACCTAGTGTTACATTGGTTTGTTATTGCTTTGTGTTTGAAACTCCTGGCCTCTTTTTTCTCAGATGGTCATGTGATCCCACTTCTGACCAACTCAGATCTGCTTGGGGGTTATGGACTTTCAAATATTCATTTTCAATTCAGCTTCTTTGATGCAATTTTACATGAATCTGCCACAAACTGCTGAAAGAGGGACACCCCTGTCACAGTTACTGATGATGATCCCACAGCTCTTGTGACACAGTTATAGTAGAGGAGATCACATATCATCCTCCTGGCTGTATAAGACCCAAGGTCTACGGGTGGATTTGATTTGCAGGAGATCTGCAAATCAAGCCGCCCAAAGGGATGCATTAGCGTCTGGAAAAGAATTAAAAGCATGCGGATGTCATTTTTTCCCAGTGTGTGGATCACACGCGGGATAAAAATCACAGCATGCTCTATTTACTGAGGATTCCCACGCAGATAGCTTCTATTGAAGTCAATGGAAGCCGTTCGATCATCGGCACAACCGCAGCTGACACTGTGGACGTGCCGCGGATCCGTGGGATAGCAGGAGATTAAAAAAAAAAAAAAAAAGCACTGCGCATGCATGGAGTGCTGTACAGACAAAAAAAAGATCCGTCCGGTATGCAGGAGACCCAGCCTGCTCTGGACAGGTAAGAAAACTGTCCATGGCCGCGGGGCACGGGCGTATTCTCAGAATCCTTACTTGCCGTGGACATGAAGCCCAATTATGGCCTATAGCTTCTTTAAGAGAATATAGTAGGTAATAATACATTTCCCCCTGCAGGTAAAAATGGTATAGCCCTCAGCTAAAGCTGTACTGATGCATCATGGGATTGATTGTAAGTAAAAAAAGCTCAGCCTCAAGATGGTGCCTGATGAGCATCAAACAGCGGGCTGCACTGCAAGGAAGTGGCTGGAATGCACAGAGGAGACCTCCAGAGTGTGATAGGCAGTCAGGTGAGGGGGCAGGGATGGAAAAATGTGTTTTTGTTTGTTTGTTTACCGGAGTGACCCTGTAATAAACTGGTACATCTAAGGCTCAGTTCACATCATATTTTCATCGTACGCCCCGGCATATATGTATTTACATTGAAAAGATAAAATAAAAAAATAAAAAAAAGTGTCCAAACATACACCTTGGAGTGTATATTGCTTTCTATGACAAGACGGATGCATGAATAATGTACTTTGTGCATCCAGGCATGTGCACTTATGTCTGCATCTTTTTTATTTTAACCCCTTAGTGACCACACTTTTGCTTTTTTCCTTTTTGTTTTTCTTCCCTCGCCCTTTTAAAAAATCATAACTCCTTTATTTATACATCGATGTCGCTGTATGAGGGCTTGGTTTTTGCGGGACAAGTTGTATTTTTCAATGGTACTATTTAATGTACCATATAATGTACTGAAGTAGAGAGAAATGGGAAAAAAAAAAAACTAAATTATCGTATCTTTCAGTGCGTCTTGGTTCTACGGCGCACAAACGGCAACAAAAATGACATGATAACTTTATTCTATGGGTCAGTACTAATACTAGGATACCTTGTAAAGTTGTTTTTTTTTTGCTGTACTACTTATATTTTTTTTAAAGCTAATTTTTAAAAATTATTTCCATCAATATAGTTATGCGAGGGCTCATTTTGTGCGGTAGCTTTTGTCGTTTCCCTTGGTACCTTTTTGGAATACATAGGACTTTTTGATTGCTTTTTATTAGACGTTTTCTTGGCAACAGGGTGACCAAACAAAACACGCCTTTCTGGCATTTTTTTTTAAAGGCAAATAATGCATTACTTTGATAAATTGGACTTTTACGGACGCAGTGATACAAAATATCTATGTTTGTTTTATTATTTAGATTTTTTTTATTGTAAATATGGCAAAATGTTTTTTTTTATTTTTATTTTTTTTTTAAATTTAATAAAACTTTATTGTTCTTATTTATTTTTTCTTTTAGTCCTCCTGGGGGACCACAACTACCAATGCTTAATGCCATAGCATTACATCATACTGCATTCTGACAGGCAGCCTATCAAGCCACCCAACGAGGATGGCTTGATAGCCATTCTGCCATGACAGCCCTGGGGTCTTTCAGAAGGACCCCGGCTGTCATGACACCCGCACGGCTCTCCCGATCTCACCGGGGGGGGGGGGGGGGGGGGATGGGGGGTTGCGTATCGGACCCCCGGGATTTAAATGCTGCTGCCAGATTTGACAGTAGCATTTAAATGTTTAACAGTCCCAATTGGCCGCGCGGCCGAATGGGGCTGTTGCCCGCAGGTGTCCGCTGCAATAAACAACGGACACCTGCGATATATGGAAGGAGATAGCAGCGCTATCTCCCTCCATACACGTCCTGCAACGGCAGGATGTAAAAACACAATAGCTTGGTCACTAAGGGGTTAAAGTATAGAGGAGCATTTGGATGACATTTGCAAACAGTCTATGATTGCATACATGCTAACATAGCATGTGGGGCTGAAAAACGGCACTTGTCTGTCCAGTTCAGCCTTTTATCTTGCAAACATATACTTTTGTGTACCCAATATGGAAAATCCAATGTGTCATGTGACCGAACAGTTTCAACTTTCTTGATTATAAGCTAACGTAAGAAAATTAAAAAAAAAAAAGTAAAAAATATGTTTTCTTTATTTGAAAAACATACATGGTATCCCTCTGTATACCTTGGAGTCTATGTTAAAAAGTGAAATGTAAAAACACCCTTCTTTAAAATGTTTTAGGCATATACGTTGGTGTATAAGGCCACTGTGTGTTTAAAAAAAAAAAAAGGTGTGAACTAAGCCTTATGGTGGACGCACACATTAGACAGAAGCAGGCTGATCGCTGAATAGATAATTGCCTGGTGAAGGTGCATTTTGCAGGCATACATATGGGAGTCCCTGTAAGCCATTACAGTTGGTCATACTGGCCTTACATGTCCGATGACTACGGGCTACAAACAATCTTTCAAAGTAAGTTCCTTTGTAGATGAAACTCTTCCAACAAACACGGCGGGCTTCTTTCCAGACGAAGATGGTCCATAATCAGTTAGCTAAAAGATTGTTCACTTTTACTTTTCATCTAACAAATGACCATTTTGGTTGAAATGTTTCAATTTTCATTAACTTTCATCTAATGTGTATGGACACCTTTATACCCGCACACTGGGGATTTTATATCAGTACTTAATAGCAAATATCCCCCATTGTGTTTAGGCAGTCTTCAAACAAGTCTAGGGTAGGCTCCTGTATAAATTAATACATCGATTGTAAAAAGGGGGGTAAAATGTTCACACAGAAGGTTTATGCAAATACCCCAGGCTATTGGCCAGATTCCAGTATCTGTCCCGTAGAAGAAAAGCCGATGACTTGGGTTGTCTTTGGCGGGTGAAGATTCCCTTCTTGTTCCCCACGACTCTGGTAATGGCTGCAATAGAAAAACAATACTGATCTTCAACATTGTGTGAACGTTATTGTCTTATGCCGTGTGCTAGCTGATAATAGATAATCTTTTTTTTTTGTACAGCGCCAGCTTATTCCGCAGCACTTTCGAGGCACATGGGGAACACAAACAATACAGAAATTACAAAAGTGACAAGTGGCGGTGATACAGAACGTACAGGGGCAGGAGGTGGAGCAAAGGGGAAAGTGTTGCCAGCAACGCAACGATAACATGTGATATACAGTTTTTTGGGGGGAGGGACACAAACAAGTTGGAGGTAGTACAGGAGGTACGGGGCAAGAAGTGTACAAGATAGGCAAAAGGGGAAAGCCATAGGGAGGGGCAGGGGACATATTTGGGGATGGGGGACTAGATCAGGAGGTTTGGTATGCTTCTACGAAGAGGTTAGTATTAGAGGGGTGTTTAGTCGGAGTGTTAACAGAGTGGAGCATGCTGTCTGGGGGTTATGATTGTACTAGTTACTGATATGGAGATGTTGGAGGGAGGTCGGCTGGTTGAGGGCAGAAAGATAAGGTGGTCAGTTTTTGAGAGGTTAAGTTTGAAAAAAAGGGAGGACAAGGTGTTAGAGACAGTAGACAGTGGGTAATGTTTTGGAGGAAAGGTACTGAAATGTCACAGGAAGAGGTGTATAACTGGGTGTCGTCAGCGTAGGAGTGATATTGAAGGCCAAATCTGCTGAGGTTTGTCCGATTGAGGCTGTGTAGATGGGGAAGAGAAGGGGGCCCAGGAGCAATCCCTGGGGTACCCCCAACAGCGAGGGGAAGCGGAGAGGAGATTGAAGCAGCAAAGGAGACACAGAAAAAGCCATCAGAGAGGTAGGAGGAGAACCAGAAGAAAGCAGTGTCCTTTAGTCCAATGGAGCAAAGCATAGCAAGGATGAGGTTATGGTCGACAGTGTCAAATGCAGCAGAGAGGTCAAGGAGGATTAGTAGGGTATAGTTGCCCCTCCATTTGGCCGTCAGCAGGTCGTTTGATACTTTCGTGTGGGCAGTTTCGGTTGATTATAGAGGACAGAAGCCGGACTGGAGGAGGTCGAGGAGAGAGTTATCAGAGAAAACGTGTTAGGCAAGAATAGACCAGGCATTAAAGTAGTTTGGAGATGAAGGCGAGGTTGGAGATGGGTCGGTAGTTGGCAGTATCTGCTAGGTCCAAAGTCAGTTTCTTTAGCAGAGGAGATATGATAGAGTGTTTGAATGAGAAAGGGAAGATGCTAGAGGTCAGGGAGAGATTAAAGATGGTGGCGAGGTGGGTAATGACAGCTGGAGAAAAGGACCGGATGTGGGGCGAGTAGTCTGGAGACTTCTTGCCCTGTTGTTGGTTCTAGTATAGATAGTGGGTGAGTGATGGACACAGTGCTCAAGAGATCGGGACAGGGAAAAGCCATGTAATGTTTGGAGATTTCTTTGTGGAGGTTTTCGATTTTTACTTTGAAGAGGGCGGCTAGCTCTCCAGCACCAAGATCCTTCAGGTGGCCTGTTCTTTGGGGCTGAAGAGGGAGTGGACGGTGTCAAAGAGTCGTTTGGGGTTGTGGGATAGTGAGGAGACAAGGGAGGTGAAATAAACTTGTTTGGCATGGTGGAGGGCGAGGTTTTAGGGTTTGAACATAAATTTGAAGTGGGTGAAGTCTGTGGGTTGATTGGATTTGCGCCACAGACGTTTAGAATACTTAGAGCATTGCCGGATGAAGTGCATTTGAGGGGTGAACCAAGGTTGTCGTGGTCTGCAGTGGACAGCTTGGGTTACCCGGGAGGTGGGTGCCGCTACTTCCAGGGCGTGTCTGAGGGTGGTGGAGTAGTGTTTGACAACCAGGTTGGGGCATGAGAGGAGAGAGATGGGTGACAGGAAAACTGCTGGGTGTAGACGGTCTGGAGTTTCCTAGAGGTGCGATAGGTGAGAGGGTCTAGGGAGATGCTAGGGTGTCTAATAGAGAAGAGAAAGTTGTGGTCAGAGAGTGGGAGGGGGACGTTAGTGAAGTGGGAGGCAGCACAGAGGCGGAGAAATATTAGGTTAAGAGTGTTGCCATCTCTGTTAGTTCTGATAGGCTGAGGGAGGAGTTGAGCATTAAAAGCTGGGGACAGATGGGGATTTAAGGTCATTAGTAGGGATGTTGAAGTCACAGAGGATAAGAGTTGGGAGTTTGCATGATAGAAAATGGGAGAGACAGGTGGCAAAATGGTCCAGGAACAGGTAGATGACTGCGACACACAGGGACAGTGGATGGAAGAGTCATAGTGTATAGACTTCAAAAGATGAGAAGGTGAGGGAAGGAGCTGAGGAGATGACCTGGTGGGTGTAATTTGGAGAGAGGAGGACTGCTGCGCTAGTTGTCCGGTCTGGGGGTGGGAGAACTGCAGGCCGTCAAAGGACAATGCAGCGTGGGAGGGGAGCAGGTTCAGACGCTTGGTAATAAAGAGGTCGTGGATGGTTGGAAGTTTGTTGTATGGGGATTGGGAGCTCCAAAGGGCGCATTTGAAGGAAACAGGGGGTGGGTGGTGCGCGTGGGCCAATGGTTGGGTTTGGGGGAGGTTTTAGTGTGATTAGGGGGGAGTTTCTGGCAGAAAGCAGTCCAGGGTGGGCTAGGGTACTCCTGGTGGAGTCAAGATTGACAAGGAATGACACCCTCTGAACCTGATTAGCTGCACAGAAGGCTGTCGAAGAGGTTATGGGAAAATATTTCCATCGGCCTGTGGTGCAAATGCACTGCCTGCCCAGAGGGGCACAAGGCGCTATCTGGCAGACTGTACTAGCACTGCAGCAAAAGAGTGGAGAAGCGATGTGTCCAGTGGCGCTTCAAAAGAAGTACCCCCACCCGATGTCACTTTGACATAGAGGTGGCTGCAGGGAGGCGACACGATCGGGGGAAAAGAGAGTGCTATGGGTCGCCTGCAGAGTGGAGGAGCACACACCGGTTGCATTCCACCCCCACCTGATGCGCCTTTCTCAGCGTCGGACCAGAAACTCATGACTGCAGCTTTCACCGATGGAGTGGCCGCAAAGAATGTCACAGTCCCTGCGGCGGAGTGCAACCACTGAGGCCGGCAGCAGTGAGTGGGGGAGTGGCCGACACCGAGCTGAGTGCAGGCAGCGGACCAGCAGCAGTGAGGACGGCACCTGTGAGCGGGCGACCTTAGGGTGAGGGTAACTTTTATTTTTAGCCTTACATTATTGCATGTTAATGCTGGCATGTTACACCACTAACATGGCAGCCTTTACAGCTCATAATGTAAGGCTAAGCAGACATTTTAGCATCAGCGTTAAGCTGCAGAGAAATGAGAACTGTAGGCACACTGTGCTACCAGGATCTGCCATCCTTGGCCTTATCGGGAGCTAGGGGTGTGAGAGGAGCGGTCACCCTGTCAAACCCCTAGCTTCCGGTGGCGTCAAGATGAGATGGAGGTGGGGGAAAATGCTATTGGGGTAGGTGATCAGGAAAAATCCTTATGGTAACAAATGGATCAATAAATGATTCATCAGCAATTAATTACATTCTAACAGAAAAACATAATGAAATAAATAACAGTAGTGCTCCAGCAGAGATGGAGATTGTGTAAATGGATGGATGCAGGCTCTCAGACACCTTGTGTCCACATAAGACAAATTTGCAGCAAACACATTAAGTGAAGAAGAGACTGAAGCTTCATTCATCCAAGGAGCAGGAGGGAACATTATGCATATGATCTGGTGATTTTTGCTTTATCGTGAGGACATCTGGCCAGTCTGAAGGCTCACACCCATCCACTTACACGGTGCTGCTTTATTGCTGTGGACACACTTACTCTGTGCTGTCATGAAGTCTGCAAAGTTCCAAATAAGTTCTCCAATGACATATTTCTTCCTCTTTTCATCCAATACGGAGTGATAGTGTTTTAGTACTATTGCTTGATATTCCTCTGTGAACATTAGGGGAGGATCCTGAAATCCAAAGACAATGTAGTCACATATAAAACACTGCAAGTAAAGCCCAAGGCATCCAGTCAGATGCAGACTTCGCACTTCAAAGTGGCTGCTGGATAAAACTTTAGCGTTTTTAAAATGTATAGTTATACACAGTTACAGAATTTATTATTGGGCAGGAATAGACCAGGCATTCAAGTAGTTTGGAGATGAAGGGGAGGATGGCGATGGGTCGGTAGTTGGCAGTGTCTGTTGGGTCAAAAGTCGGTTTCTTTATATATTTGTTTTATTAAATGTGCTACATAAGTGGACACACAGGGTACATATGGTGTACAAGTTTATTTTATTTACAAAGAGAGAACTCTGGCACCATACAGTGTCTTGCTGTATTATCAGTGTCATCCTGATCTAACAGAGCATTAAAAGACTTTTTCCAGGCCGAGCCGGCTGTCACTGCTGGGCTACACCAGCATCTGAATGGAAGCCGCTGCTCTAACCCCTGTGTAGTGGTCGGTGCTTGTAATTGCATGCTGGTGTATTATTGAAATCATTGGGAGCCATGCTTGTAATTACGAGCACCATTACACAGGGGTCAGAGCAGCGGCTTACACTCAGATCCCGGTGTAGCCCGGCACTGCCTAAAAATCCCCTCTAACCTATCTGAAGGTCCACTATAAGTCATCACTGATGCTACTATTACCCGGCTCGTTATGAGCCGGATGACAAATGCTGTTTACCGAGATGAGTGCTTGTTAATTACTTTACACAGGCCGATGCATCTATATGGGGGACAAATGATCATTATTGCAGGGAGATGAGCTGACTACAGCGATGATATTTTTTCAGCAGCACAGAAGATCCGATTAGGCAACTAATGAGGAAACGCTCGTCTGTTGGCCGATCGCTGCACTGTTCTGCTAAACAATCATTCTCAATCACTGGCCTGTGAAAAAAAGAGCTTTATGGCTTTCTTCACCCACACTTTTTGATGGTGTACGATAGAAATAAAGGACTAAAAAAAAAAAAAAATCTGAACAAAAACAAAAGACACAACTTTGCGGCGAGTTTCATATTTTCCTACTAACCTGCAGATAACAACTGACCACAGTATTTTTTTGCTGCAAGAAATCCCCAGAAAAACACCACTAAAGATGTGGTTTTTGTTTGAAAAACACTGACATCAGCCGTAAAAAAGGTTTTATTCCAGAATTTATAGCACATGGCTTACTTTTAACCCCTTCCCAACATGTGCCGTATATGTAAGGTGCATGTTAAGTGTCACTGTATGGAGCGGGCCAGGGAGCCAAGACCATTCTACCCATTGGGGGGGGGGGGGGGGGCGGCCTTGACAGCCGACAATGCAGAGAAATATCAACAATTATATAGCATAAAAACATCCACAATCTACTTACATTATGGAAACCTGGGATAGTATCTGCCCCATATTCACTTTGTATGATTGGTTTCTGGTATTTGTCATACCAGCCATCAAACTGGTTATTTAGCTGGAGCTGAATTACTTCCAGGTGGCCGGGGTCATGGTACCAGGAGAAGTAGCTGTTAATACAGATCACATCCACATATGGGGCCTGGGAATATAGAGAAATACACAACACACACATGTCATTTGAGCTGTGGTCAGCCAGCAGGTAGCTGTGGTAAGCATCACATTCAGGTATTCTTGTAGCATCTCCGCATAAGGATGAAATGTAATCATATGAAACACAATTTTTAGAAAAGTAAAAAAACAATCTGGATAAAAAGTCCCTGTGTCTTATAGCCAATAATCAAAAGGGGCAGGTAGCACCAGACCTCCCTGATTGCTGCCTTAAAGGGGTTCCGTCATTTAAAAAAAAAAAACCTGTAGTTATCCATTCCTCCCCTGGCAGTCTTATCATCAGATCTTCATCTCATCGATCTTCTCCTGGCTCCTGCAGTCCCCCAGGTCACCTCACCTCCAGCCGGCCGGATCCTCTTCTTCCTGTGACAAAGCAGGCAGCCAAGGATTTGGCATTCCCTGCTAGGCAGTGGGCGCTACGTGATTAGTGACTGCGTACATTGCCCTGCAGGAAGGAGAATGGTGGCAATGTATGCTTCGTCACAGGAAGAAGAGAATCCGGCCGGCTAGAGGTGAGGTGACCCGGGGGACTGCAGGAGCCAGGGGAAGATCGGTGAGGATAAAATCTGGTAAGAAGACTGACGGGGAAGGAATAGGCAAGTAACAGAACACCTTTAATGATTAGGCAGAGCTGAGGACAGCACTTTTCTAGACTAAGCGGTCCCTCCTCACATATTACACAATATGGTTCAGTCCGGGTTTCATCATGGATTTCGTCCCCATGCAGCCTGCTGCACAGAAAACCTGGAACTGAAGCAGCGCTGGACAGTAAAACAGAACGTGAAAAGAGCCTAAAGGTTGTGCACTGTTGTAGATGTCCTGATACCGTCTTATGCTACAACCTGGTTATTCTCTCTAATTTAACACCATTGATTTCTTCTACATGGCTGACTAGCTCTTGTTTGGTGTCCTTCCCCCCCCCCCCCCCCCCTCCCCCCTCCCCCTCCCCCTCCAAAAATCCACATAAAGATGATGCTCAGGAAATGTTTCATTTGTTGGTCTTTCCAGCTTATTTTATGTTGCATCCTGAGCATCAGCTTATTTTATGGTTAATTCTGGATGTTAACCCCCTTCCCTCCCTAATCACTTTTTCCTATTTCCGGCTATCTAAACCTCTGTGCATCCTCTACTCAAAAAAACGTGTATTAAAATATGTTTTACAGCTGGACTGACGATGTGCAATCATACTGGGAGATCACATGTGTTTGTATGACTGGAATGATTAGAACTGATTTTCTAGTTCGGTCATTAGTAGATAGATTTTAGGCATTTACTACCCACAATGGACAAAAAACAATATACTTTAATGGTATCCATCAAGTGACTGAAGCCGGAGTAAGAATACCTTTTCAGTATGTTAGAAAATTAAAGAAATGTGGACATGTGTAATCCATCTGCCAGCACTATAGACATGAACATGCTTTTCCCACAGGCAGTGTTAATAGGAGTGACCAAATGAGCAAAGTCTTTTTAGAAGACTGCTAAGCACAGACTACCCACAGTTGGAAATTCAACTTAGTTGTTAGAATTCACTTTTTTTTTTCTAATTTCCTCAGTACTGTGTAATGTCATGGGGTAAATGTGAAGAAACAACTTACCCCTTGGTCTCGCTCATAGTTGGCATTGCTGACATAAGTTACGGGCCTAGTGCTGTCCAGTTGTTTAGTGTGAGCGATGACCGTCCTGGAGGAAGAAAACCTAGTTAGCAAACAACGTGGCGATATCGGCTCAGTGTACGGTATGTTCACGTGTTGCACATGGGCTGAGGATTTTCCACCTGAATTTGTGGGCAGAAAATCCGCAGCACATCACAGACGCAGCAAAGTGAATGAGACTTTGATAAATCCCAGCCAGCCGCTGTGAAACATATCTGCACAGAAGCTGATGGTCAGTGCAGCTCTTATGTCTGCTGCGTGTCCATTCTTTCTGCAGAGTTTCATTGTCGATTTGACCCCTTTGGCAATGGATAGGGTAAACTCCTCAGTAAACCAGTAAGCCAAGCATGCCAACTTTGCCACAGATTTGCTACAAAACTGGTAATATATTTTTGCACCACATGTGGAAATACCTTTAAAATGATTTGTAATCCCAATGAACTTTTTGCATGGCTATTAGTGAAGTGATTACAGTTACAGCAAATGTCTCACGATTAGTCAGGAAAACTAAAAGTCAGCTCAGGAGGAGAACTGGGTGACATCCATCGCAAAAAGGGAAACCCCAACTACTTGACATATGTGACCTGAACATAACGGTGATGCTAATGTTTATAGCTTCAGTCATGGCGATTATCTAGGGAAGGCAACTGGGATAAAAAAACATGTGAAAAGCTTTAATAAAACATCACCTTCTGGTTGTTTTATTTAACCCCTTAGTGACAGAGCTTTTTTGCCTTTTTCCATTTTCGTTTTTTCCTCCGCACTTTAAATAATCGTAACTCCTTTATTTATCCATCGACGTCGCTGTAGGAGGGCTTGTTTTTTTGCGGGATGAGTTGTATTTTTGAATAGTACTATTTATTGTACCATGTAATGTACTGAAAAACTTTAAAAAAATTCCAAGTGGAGAGAAATTGAAAAAAATGGCATTCCGCCATCTTTCGGTGTGTTTTGTTTCTATGGCGCACAAACTGCAACATAAGTGACATGATAATTTAATTCTATGGGTCAATACGATTACTATGATACCAAACTTGTATCGTTTTCTTTTTGCTGTACCACTTGTGTATTTTTTATTTTTTTTAATGATTTCCTGTCTCTATTTTCTGCGCACAATAACTTTTTATTTTTTGGCGACATAGTTGTGTGAGGGCTCATTTAGTGCAGTATGTCCTGACGTTTCTGTTGGTACCATTTTTGTATACAAACGACTTTTTGATCGCTTTTTATTACATTTTTTCCTTGGAGACAGGGTGATCAAAAAAGGCATTTCTGGCGTTCTTTATTTATTTTTTTCGGATCACGTTCACCGTGCGGGGTAAATAATTTATTCCTTTGCTAGATCGGAGTTTTACGGACGCAGCGATCCCAAATACATATTTTTGCTCTATTATTTAGATTGTTTTATTGCAAAAGGTTTTTTTTTTTTTACTTTATTACTTATTTTTCCTTAATAATTAGTAAAACTTTATTGGGTTTTGTTTACACTTTCTTTCAGTCCCAAGGGGGGACCACAACCACTGATGCTCTGATCGCTCCTGCAGTATGACGTAATGCTATAGTGTTACGTCACACTGCTTTTTGACAGGCAGTCTATCAAGCCAACCCACGGGGCAGTCTGCCAAGGCAGCCCTAGGGCCTTTCAGAAGGCCCCCAGCTGCCATGACACCTGCACGGCTCCCCCGATCTCACAGCGTACGGGACCCCCGAACATTGTTCGAAGGATTAAATGCCGCTGTCAGAATTGACAGCGGCATTTAAAGGGTTAATAGCTGCGATCAGCCGAGCAGCCGATTGCAGCTATTGCCCGCGGGTGTCAGCTGTAATAAATAGCTGACGCCCACGCTGTATGGAGGGGGATAGTAGCGCCATCTCCCTCCATACAAGTCCCGCAATGGCAGGACGTAAAAACGCTATTGGGCCGTCACTAAGGGGTTAATTTGATAGTATGTTTGCTATATGAGGAGCACGGCTAGTGGAATAAGGCAAGATTTGTCCATGGCAAAAATTATCAATAGGATTCTTCTTCTCCTGCTTAGCATATGCTGGTAACGTGCGATATATCAGAAATGTGATGCTTGCCTGCATGCAGATAATTGAATGATGAGCCATTCAGTGTAAACAGCAGTTCTGCACTTTCGAACGACCATCTGCTTAGGCTGGGGTTCACACGGGATGTATTCCCGGCGGAAATCTCATGGTTTTGCAGCAGCGAAAAACTGCGCTATTTTCGCCGCAAAAGCGCAGCTTCAAAATCCATGGAACTCCCATAGATGATGAGCGCGGCCGCAGCAGAAAAAAAAAAATGACATGATGCGTCCCGGGAATGCGCCGGCTTCTGATGGATTTGCCACGACGGATTCACACCCCGTGTGGACGAGGTTTTTGACAAATCTTGTCCACATGGCTGGGTTAACCTTGGATTAGCGGCCGCAGGCGGATTTGCCGCAGGAAATTTCCACCCCATGTGAACCCAGCCTCACAGTGAATGGAGGCGGAAGGTGCAGAATGCTCACAACCTGATCCAGCAGCGCTGTGACCGATGCCAGCGAAACGCGCTCCTGTGTAACAGCACAGGAGTGAGCATCACTGGGACGAGGCGTCGAGCATTGTTTGTCCGACACTCGTCCCGTATAAAAGGACATTAAGTTTGTCCTGGGACATCACTGGCATAACAGGAGTGCTACAGTGGAGAGTGATCACGGAGCAGGGGCCAACTTCTCAGGACAAGCGCCCGCAGTTAGGTAGGGGATAAACAGGGCGATAGCAGGGAGAGACCGATACTATCAGTTCTACAAATAATTACCCTTCTACAAATAGTATGTTTTTCTGGAACATGCTCTGTTATTGTTTGCAGCATAATGTGATTGTTCTCAGTAAGAGAAACGACGTAGTCTTGTAGATATGATACCTTTTAGATATGATACCGTTTGCAGCATAGCATGTTATATATTCAGTGTTGTATTACATCAGGAGTTTTTAGTGCATATCTAATAAATATATTTCTGTTATGGGGGTTAATAATTGCAGTGAATAGTAGATTTGGTCACCTCTAAGGTGTATCCTTTAATTGGTAGTAACCATTACCCACTTACTTGAAATAATATCCGGCAGGTGGAAGCTGAGAGGCCGGTTCATTGGCAACTGACCACATGACCACTGAAGGTCGGTTTTTATCTCTTCGCACCAGTTCCTCCATGACGACTAAATGATGTTGCAGAGACTTGTTCCCAAAACTCTCTCTATCAGGAAAGACACACAAAAGGAAACCAAGAAGCCACTTACAGGAAAAGTCTATTCAAATGTATATAACAGATTCCGTTTCCCTGTTCCACCCGTATACGTTTATATTAATTGTATAAGGGCTCATTCACACCAACGTATTTGAATTGCGTATTACGAATGTATAATACACGGTGCATCACAGCAATTCAAATACATTGATTGCGTTCAATACACAACGCCGCTAAGCGACAGAGTGGAGAATTAGAAAGAAAACAACTAGTCTCACTGCATGACAGCGGGTGAGGAACGCCGTAATTCACAGGGCATAATCGCTGCCCTAGGCCGCGATAGAAGGCTCACCACCGTCTCAAACAGCGGTAAAACGCTGCATAATACACCCAGCGTTCTACACCGGCGGCCGTGTGAATATACTAGAAGATAAGTACATATATTCATAATATAAGACATGTTTGGGGCAAAAATAGATTGAGTGGGCAGTTTTATGCAAACAGATCTAGTGGACATGTGACATTATACAGGAGAGCTACTAACAACTTGTGGTCATTCTGCATGTAAAAGCTTTCTATGCACTCACACAATATCTGAATGTTAATGCTCTCAGTAAGAGAAATAAAATAATCTTATAGATTGGACACCTTTTAATGGCCAACAAGAAGAAATTATGTCATCAGTGCAAGTTTTCAGGGACAACAGGGCCTCGTCATCAGGCATGACATAAGTGGTCTGGAAAGCTTGCGCTGTTATCGTCTTTTACTTCTGTTACCCAGTAAGATGAGTCATATCTACAGGATTATTTTATCTCTATTACCGAGAGCATTAACATTTATTTTTACTGGCTAACACTGTACCAAACATTGTTCTTCTTTCACACTAATTCTGGAGCTACTACATATCATTATGTGCAATATTGCTTATGTGATGGTACCTTGGTGCAATAAATATGTGCACATTCCAGGTGGAAATAATACTTAATGCTTCCATGTGTCACATATATTAAGAACCAATCACTAATCTCAAAAAGTCTATTTATAAATATATTTCCAGTATCCAAATATGTAAAATGTAAATGTATAGTGTTGAAAATGAATCTAAAAGATCCCTTGATGGAACTAAGATGTTCAATATGATCACAACCTTGCAGGATGCACTCCAAGTTAACAGCGTCCAGTCAAGAAGCGCCACGTCATTGGCATCACAAGGCTGGAGTATGCCGAATTACTGAACTAGTACAAGAGACCTCTTCCAGCTCCGGCCCTCTCAATATCTGCATGACTAACAACGTGGAAGGAGGAAATCTCCAGAGACGGTCATGCAGACAAACAGCAGATAAAATACTTCCTAGACAGTTTCCTTACGGATGTCTTATGCCAACTCCTGGACATTCATCGATGACCACAATACCATATTTATCGCACAGGTCCATGATCTCTTCAGCATATGGATAATGGCTAGTACGGAATGAGTTTGCACCCAGCCACTTCAACAGGTTAAAATCCTTGATGATTGTAGACCAGTCCAGACCTTTTCCTCTGATCTGATAAAAGCAAGGATTGATATTAGTGAATATACAAACAGTCTCCATCTCAGGGTTTTTAGTACAATATATCTGTAGCTTTTACACACATAACATTACTAATTGTGATGAACATGAAATTCACATTGGCTTCAAGCACATTTTAGACAAACCCTTCACAGCCGGTATCCACTGTACAAAACTACCTGCATTTTCATGGAATTGAATTTTCCCTTGTAACTATTGTATTTTTTTTAAACCTTACGATGTTCATATATAACTATATATGAAAAAGCAAGGCCTACTGATGACAATCCCCGACTCCTCATACTTACATCATAGTCTTCGTGTTTGTTCACTCCATGGAAGTAGAAGGGTTTCCCATTGATGAGGAACTGTTGACCTGATACATGGACTGTTCTTATCCCAACGGGTAACATGTAAACATCCTCACTTATACCGCTGTCTGTATCCGCCCTAATCTTCACCTGAAAGACATCAACTACTTCTTTAAAATAAGCATTGATTATGTTGATCAGTGTACATAGAAAGAAATAGGACAACCTCTTACTAGAACACACTTGGGTGGAACAGCCACATACCTGAAAGGGATTTTCATGCACCTGAATTACTTTACCTATTAAAGGGGTTGTCTCGCGGCAGCAAGTGGGGTTATACACTTCTGTATGGCCATATTAATGCACTTTGTAATATACATCGTGCATTAAATATGTGCCATACAGAAGTTATTCACTTACCTGCTCCGTTGCTAGCGTCCTCGTCTCCATGGTGCCGTCTAAATTCGCTGTCTTCTGGCGTTTTTAGACGCGCTTGCGCAGTCCGGTCTTCTGCCTGGTAAATGGGGCCGCTCGTGCCGGAGAGCTGGTCCCGCGTCGTCATCGTAGCTCCGCCCCGTCATGTATGCCGATTCCAGTCAATCAGGAGGCTGGAATCGGCAATGGACCGCACAGAGCCCACGGTGCACCATGGGAGAAGACCCGCGGTGCATCGTGGGTGAAGATCCCGGCGGCCATCTTGGTGAAGGAAGAAGGAAGACGTCGCAGAGCGGGGATTCGGGTAAGTAATAAAAAAAATTTTTTTGGGGGGGGGTTGTCCTGCGCCGAACGGGGGGCCTATGGGAAAAAAAAAAAAAAACGTTTCGGCGCGAGACAGACCCTTAAGTATCTATTTAGTTCAGAGAGAGGAAACAGTCTACAGTGAACAGTTAGCTCGCTCGTATCACAATCTGGCGCTCTGTATATTACCAGGGTCTATGGTGGTTGGAACTGCCCTGCAGTTTACCAGATAATTCATTTTTGACTCCTTTTTCTGGGAGTTATGTCTTTGTACATTTTTTCTCTCACCTCTGTGATTTTAATTTAAAGGGTAGAAACAAATCTGTATTTGCCAAGAATATAAGAGCATTTAACCTTCAGGATGGAGCCTATCTTGGCATTTAGGGCAGGTAACTTCTGAGAACTTACTAAATTATTTGGGTGGAATAGAATAAAAAGAGCATTGCACTCTAAGCTTTTACTGTTCACCAGGTACCATACAAATAGGAGGTTATCTTTGTATATGGCTTGGTAGGATTCCAAATGTATATATAGAGTTTTTGCTGTTATACCTTTACAAAATAAAACCACTTTTATGGATTTACTTTTTTATATACGCGTTTCAAAAAAGTTTATCCTTCCGTCACCCCATTATGTCGTTGGGTGACGGAGAGAGAGCCTTCTTTCTGTCTAATTGCCTAGATGCTGTGGTTACTATTAACTGTGGAATCCAAAAGGGTTAAATAACCAAAAAAAAAAAAAAAGAGTTCTCTCTGATCCTGGCCATTGCTGCAGGATGTCAGCTGTTTATTACAACTGGCACCCGCTGCTGTCCCATCCACTGAATGTAACTGGGCATCCATTTGTGGGAATGCACTGGTTAAATTGATGTACAGCTACATCTATCTTGAGACATTCCCCTTCTCTTGGGTAGCACGGTCTATCCTTAAAGTGAATACAAGCAAGAAATTGCTGCATGTTAATACAACTGTTGTGCTCTGCCTTACCTCCAAGGAATAGAGATACCCAGGGCTTTCATTCATTAAATATGGCCACCAAAGATTTGCATTTGCCACTTTCAGCTGTCCTACAGCCCCCACAGCAGTGGCAACCTCGTGACCAGACTGACAACGCAAGGTAATCGCTACGGAGTAGTACTCTGAACCAACCACAGAGACTTCATAGAATACCAATCCTGTCAGAAAGGAGAGAAAACACCAAATTGTTGGCTAGAGGCTCTGTGAATGGAGGAAGTCTACACAAAAAATACAGTCTGAACGTCTGAAAAGGGAATCTCAAACCTGTAGAAATTATAAACTAGGAGGCCCTTCATGTGTAGGATTGTCCAGCCAAGGCTACAGAAGTAGCTAATAATTCCACTCCTCTCTAATGCTTGTGAAAACCAACACCTAGCAGGCTTACTAGCGGCTGGTCTGGGAGGCTGCAGAGCTGGGTTTCTCCCTGCGGGGAGGATACTCCACGTATTTGGACAATGAGGACTTCTGGCACTTCTTGTAGGTCTTTTCTCAGGCAATTATAATAGATTTTATTGGAGATTGTGAACCTGGGTAAATACAAAGTGTTTGGGTTCAGGGCTTGATCCTTCTGGGTCAGGTAACTGATAAATATATACATCTAGGTCAAAGAGTGCTTAAAAGATAACTGGCACTTAAAAATGCAGGCTGGAAGGTCAGAGGTCACATGTCAGGTTACAAAATAAAAAGCATTATTTGCCCAAAAAACCTGTTAAACAGAACATTAGAGGATCTCCATCCAGAGATGTTATTGTCTCAATTGTAATACTGAAATAATATTGCAACTATGGAAGCCCGGAAGGCCCAAATTGAAATGCAATTTGCAGATGCAGAATATTGAACCACTAGAGTTCCTCATTGCTCACTACACAAAGAGGTTTTCCAGCGAGAATACTAATGATGACCTATCCTCAGGATAGGTCATAAATAGTTGATCAGCTGGGGTCTTTCGCGAGGGACCCCAACCGATTAACTGATTGTGTCCCTGCTGGCAGCACCACAAATACACAGCAGTCGAGCAGAAGCAGCAGAAGTCTCTGCGCTGACCTCTGTGTAGTGGCCGGGGCCTGTAACTGCAGGTGCAGCTTGGGTTGATTTTAATGAGCCGTGCCTGCAGTTACAAGCGTTGGCCACTACACAGAGGTCGGCTCGGATGCTTCTGCTGCTTCTGCTCCAACTGCTGTGTATTTGTGGCGCCAACATCATGTGCCCGTTCAGCTGATCGGTTGGGGTCGAGTGACAGACCCCAGCCAATCAACTATTGATGACCTATCCTAAGGATATATCATCAATAGTATTCTCCCTGGAAACGCCCTTTAATGGCTTTTTGAACTATCTATGATCCGCTACTGTTCCACTTTAACCAGCGCATTGCTTTTTATTTTGTAACCCATGACACCTAACCTGCATTTTTTAGCACCCATTATGTTTTAAATACTTTTGGCCTACAAACCCAATTTTAAAAAAATTAGAATGCCATGTAAAATGTAAATAAAACGGAAAGAGAAAAAATAAAGGGATGCAATAATTTGGAGATCTCATATGACCATATTTTATTCACAATAGAAGACATATCAGAAGGGGGAATGAAACATTTTCTATTTCATTTAAAAAAATTAACTTAGAAATTGATGGCAGCAACACGACACAAAATGTGGGCGAGGGCCGTATGAGATGTCAAAATCATTGCATTCTTTTTTTCTTGACATTTTTATTCACATTTTACACAGGGTCCAAACTTTTTTTGGAATTGCGGTTGTATAAAGTTAAAATGTCTCCAGCCTACACGACGGGTCAGGGACTAGAACTACTAGCCGAAACTAAGCCAGGATAAGGCACAGGGGCGGCACAAAGCATCTGGTCTGGAAGGGGACAGTGACAGAGACAAGCCGCAACTAGCAGTGCCAAGAGTCAAGCTTTACAACAGAAGATACAATGTGTTAAGAGGAAAAAGCCATTGTATCAGTGTCGTACATCGCACCCGACACAACAATGCCATAAATAAGATACATCTTTACCCCTGTGCCCCAATAGATGCCACATATATACAAATACTACCAATGCCTCCCCTATACATCCTATTCTACTCCAGATATACACCATTCCCCTCTATACACCTTGTGTCCCCATATGCACAGCAATTCAGAGATTTGCTTTCCAGCAGTCAAATAGACATAGGAAACCTCAGTCAGACATCAACTTCCGACTGACTATGGCGAGACTTTGTGAGCATGTTATGTGATGTGTGCAGGGAAGACGAGGTGGGCCGTTCCCTGTCATGGTGGATGCCATCTATGCAGAGCCGTTACGCTGATTTTAATCTTGGCTGTGATGAGGAGATAATTTATAAGAAGTAACTTCCTCGTCATCACATTATTCCAGATCCTTCATGTACCACCATCTGCTGCACCCTAATGTCCTTCATATATGTGGCTACACACCTACTCGCTCATGCAGCTTTATGGATACTTCCTGATGTTCTATAGCAGATGGCTGGACGGTTGTACAGAACAAGCACTTATACTTCTTGTGTCGCCCTCTATTTCCTCATAGATTGTAAGCTCTTGTGAGCAGGGAATATGTTCATGTTATATAAAGATTATTGTTACTCACCTGTGTTTCCACTTATATCAGTAATTACGGTGATATCATCAATGTACACTGGGGGTGTTGTATAAAGAACCACAGGGCGATGGATACCGGCATAATTAAAGAAATCAAACTCTATATTTTGAACAAAATATCCTTTGGGATATCTATATTAAAAATAAAAACAAAAACAGTAAGTTGTGCCTTTGACACTTTAGATCTACAATGACCACATAAATAAAATATCTATTATACCTACTGATCTATTACAGCATGTATCATCAACTGAAGGTGAAGAGAATCTATACAACTATGCCTAGCTTTACTATTAGCTGGCCTTCACATCTGTGTTAGAATCTCGTTTGATGGTTCCGTCGCAGATTCGACACAAAATACAGGAAGAGATAACTGCTTGGAGCACTTTTCCTTCTGGTAAAATACCGGGCAGCTGAGCGGAAACCGAACAGACACCCTTACAGTCAATGGGGTTCGTTCAACATTGCTGGGTTCCATCATAAAATGGACCCGTTCGGCCGGGGCAAGAAAACTGAATCCCCACCGCAGATGTGAAAGCAGCTTTAGTGAATAAAATGACATTTTCATCCACAGAAGCCTTGATCTCATGGACCGCTGCACCTCTCTGCCTCCAGATTTAAAGAACTCAAAATAGCTGGGATGGAAAAAATGGAAGGGTAACGTAACCAGGACTTGTTCCATCCTGGACCGAACTATGGTAGCATGGAGAACTCTCCTTGAAAACAGTGACCCCGTCTGGTATCTACTCCTAAGGCCGCTCTCAATTTTCCAGCACACAACACGCAATGCCAATAGCCCACTGATGTGTATCGGGTCACTCACACCTGCGTTTATTTCCACACGTGTATTACTTGGGGGAAAAAAAAATCTCAGCATTTTCTGTCTTGGCATGCATTACATGCACATAGATGCCAAGGGAATGCATGGGGATTGGCAGTACACAGCACGCTGGCACATGCGGTCATGTGAGCCCGGCCCAAATAACACACACAACGTAGACCAACAAGTAGCAAAGACCATGCTCCGCTCATGCCCGACGAGTCTCTTACCCCTCTCACCAACTGATGAAATGCAATTGTGTGTCGTTCATTATTTGAAGTTCCTGCTCCTAAATAACCAAACCTTAGATGTCACTTGTTCCAAGGGAGTTACCCCTTTCAGATCAGGTTCCCTGTAATAGACAGGACCTACGTCGGCCGAACCGCCGATAGCGGCTATTACCCGCGGGCGTCAGCTGTAATAAATAGCTGATGCCCGCGCTGTATGAAGAGAGGTTGCCCCGCAACCTCTCTTCATACATACCCCACTGCTCCATGACGTAACTATACATCATGGAGCGGGAAGGGGTTAATGCACATGCATGGCATATATGTTAAAGGGAGACCATAACTGTGATGCAAACAGAACTATATTAATATACTATCTGTGTCTTATTCGCTGCGCTCTGTCAGTCTCCCTTGCTCCTGGGGTTTATCTCCCGATTGTGTGACCTCCTGTATTGTGAACCTTGGTTATCTGCGCTCCCCTCCCTGTAGTACAGGACATTACATGCCTCCAGGCCCCACTACACAGCGGCCAGGGCAAGGTTCAACAGCAGAGTTGTTGTGTGGCAAGCCAGCAGTAATTACAGCTCTACGTGACACCTTGTATTCCATATGACTTGCAGGCAGCAGTATACAGCAGTATTGTCTGTAACGCGCCATTCACACGGCGATTAAATGGAGACGCACAAATCTCGCTCATTTAAATGGAGTCATACAGGAGTGAGGTTTTCCTGCACAGCGCCATAATGTGATGCGAGAAACCAATCGCAGTATGTTCTATCTGGCTGCGTGCTCCCGCATCGCAGCCCTATTGTTTTCAATGGGGCAAGCTCTGCGATCCTCTGCCGCGTCGGGAAAAGCCCTGCACCCCCGAAGTGATGAGGGTACTATCACTTTTATTTACCGTAGAAACCCCTTTTGTTAGTTTTACGGTATTAATAAGGGATTATTTTTCTTACCATTTGTATCACCCAAATAAAGTACAGATCTGGTGAAATGTAAAGATCCGATATGAACACATGAACAAGTTTTCCTCATGTAGAATGATATCTTTAAGAATATCCATTTGTGTAGCCTCTGTCCTTAGGCTGCCCTCACACATGCCTTCACAAAAAGTCGTGCTTCAAATTGTGGCATTTCACCGCAATTTGGAGTGACATTTTTGATTGCACGGTGCAGCGTTTGACAGTGTTTTTTAACGCAGCCCATCATTAGGATGGGTGATGAGGCGTGTTAACAAGCGCTAAAGTAGAGCATAAAGTGCGCAACAATATTCGATCGCAACAATGTTCGATCGCAGGTCTATGAAGCCAATGGAGGCACTGTACCACGAGGCACTGTTGTCTGAAACGGCGCAGTACTCGCGTGTTCCAAAGGAGCGGCTGCATCTACAGTACTAGAAAGGGAGTTCTCCGACTGCCCGGCTCCCCTCCGTGACAGCCGGCGGCTGGGATTGCAGAAGCAGCCAAACTGATTGTTCTACCGTGTCTCTGTAACTCCCAT
This sequence comes from Eleutherodactylus coqui, assembly GCF_035609145.1. Classification (NCBI taxonomy): domain Eukaryota; kingdom Metazoa; phylum Chordata; class Amphibia; order Anura; family Eleutherodactylidae; genus Eleutherodactylus; species Eleutherodactylus coqui. Next base: position 342,357,436 of record NC_089837.1, read on the forward strand.
AGCAGAGAATGGGAGCTACGGAAACCGCGGGGCGCAGTGCGCTATACTGTTCCATAACTTCCATTCACTTTTACGCAAGTGAAAGAAAATGCGTACAACAGCCAGTTCAGCTGTTTGCATCATCTCAGCCACCGCCGGCCGTGACATTTGGACAGCTATTCTCATCTTAGCCATGACTGACGGGAATATCTGTGACAAGACTCATAGTACATAATAGATTTCCTCTATAGGCACATTGATACTACTGAACAGTATAGGCTGTTGTATAGTTGGGGTACTCACCGCGTGGGGTCATCCATGAATTCGATGTATCCTGGAGGTAGGCTGTTTAGGGTGAGCGTATTATTTACAGCAATGGTGATGCGACACGGAGCTCCTAAACCACCTTGTAGTACACTGGTTATGTTGGCTTCAAACGGCAGATGTCCTCCTTCATGCTGCGTCACTTGGGCACCATTAACCCACTGCAAACAAGGCACATTAATACTTAGAGACCAAAGAAGCCCAAAGCACCCCCAACAAAAGAGGGACATAATGAAAGGTCCCCCAGCTCTGCCATTCCTCAGCGTGCCCGCTCCAGTGTATTCTCTCTGTAATGTACTGCTCAGCGGACAATAGGATTTACTTCCATTTTAGAATAAGAACAATGGGCAAGATCGCAAAAAGATGCTGCGGTTTGTTTCCTGCATCGCATTGCGGTGCCATGCAGGGAAATCAGCACTAATGGGTTTCATATCGCTGCGTCTCGCAATGCACAAATCTCGCCAGTGTGAAGGCTGCCGCAATGTGGTGCAAAGCATGTCAGATGACTGGCCATCCTGTAAGACAAGAATGGCAAAAAGTTCACCAAAATGGGAGATGCTCTTACAGCGTAGTGTGTCCCATTGCAGAGCAGATGGAGGAGGATCCTGAGGGGGTTCCCCATTCTGTGACATTTATGCGTGACGGCTCTCCGGACGGGACTCTCGCAGCAGATACGGAGAGGTGAGTATGGGGTCTTTGGGGCGTGCTGTGTCAGATTCCACTGCGATATTCTGCTGGCGGAGTCCGATGCGGCCGTGGGCATGGGGCCTTAAGGTCTCATGACTTTAAGGAGTGCAATATAAATTATGTACAAATCAAATGGTAAAAACAAGGTTTTAAAAATGCCACTGTGAGGCCTCATGTCCACGGGCGGATCAGATCCTGCATGCAGCAGCCCGCAGCGGAATACCACCCTACCTGCGGCCAAGGACACTGCGGTTACCTGTCCGGGTCTTGTTCTTACTGTCCGGGTCTTCTATTTCTGGGTCTGCGAAAGTGCCAGCCGGCGCTCTGGCATGCATGCACAGTTTTTTTTTCTTCTTCTTCTTCTTCTTAACTCCTGCTTTCCCACAGAATCCACAGCCTGTCCACTATTCCATTGTGGACGGGCCGCGGATTGGACGGCTTCCACTGACTTCAATGGAAGCCGTCCGTGCGGGATCCGCACTAAAATGAAGCATGCTGCAGTTTTTTTCCGCACCAAGAGGCCTGCAAACCAAATGTGCATACTGTATTTTATTTGTAGACGCCCATGTTTCCCTATGGGCGGGTTGATCTCCAGATCAGGTGTCCCGCAGCTGATTCCGCAAATCAAACCCGCCCGTGGACAATGGGCCTAAGCCAAAACCACAACGGTAGCCCGGCAGCACGACAGCCTAAAACTATACATATGTAATCGGCTAAAAACCACTAATATAAAATTGGCATTAGGATAAATCCCTAAGAATCATGAGAATGATTCAACCACACGTACTAAAAGGAAGACCAACTGCCTGGTCATTGGCAGGGAAAGCTATCAGCTTTGAACTGGTTAATTATGTACTCACCACTATGGAGAAGTAGTGGGCACTGCCAACCCGGAGTACAATTCTGTAAGAGGGCACGTCTTCCAACCAGCGACTGGGTAACCAGACTTCTTTCTCATACCAGACCCATCCAACGAAATCTCTCAAACCAATGTCCTGTGTGACATCATTGTAGCTGGCAGGGACTGGCATATCTAGAACCGGGCCGCTCTGTGTGGGCAAACACATGACAGAGGTTGTTAGCATTACTGTATAATATGTACCAGGCACTGGGGAAGCACATCGCTAAATGAGATATATCCATTCATATCTGCTTCCGCGGCTGCCCGCACCCCTCCTCTAGCCGAGAGTGGGCACAGGTGGTGCTGTGCCAAGTACAAGAGCTGTTAAGGGAAGCTGGTTTGCCACACGTCAAGACCAGGAGGCTGTCACACACAAGAGGTAGACGAAAGGAATAAGCCCTGGCACCAACAGCTGGCAAAGCTGAGGTTCCCTGTGACAGGAGAGATGGTAAAGGAGATAAAGGGAGGGCTTCCTAACTCAGCAGATGCCAAAGTGGAGGAGCAGATAGGATGTTTTGCCACACAAAAAGGTGGCAAAGATGGAATGTGGTCAATCGCAGGGAAGAACATGTAATATATTCGCACATATGAGTGCTGGCCGGGCGGATGGGTCCTGCAACCCACAAAAATGGCAGAGGTGAGAAAATGAAAGTCCTCTGGCACACCAGGGATGGCAAAGATGAGGAAATAGTAGTGCTTTGCCACACAAGAACTGACCTGGGTGCAGCCTGCCATGAAGACCAGAGCCAGTACAGAGCGTGGGCACCAGTGGAAGGGGGGCTCTACTTAACACAAGAGTGGGGGACGGTGGAGGGGTGATGCTCTGCCCATACAGAAGAGCTGGCACCAGTGCTGCATACAAGAACTAGCAGCGGTGACCTAGAGGGGGGCTCAGCTGCACACAATAGCTGTCACTGGCAGAGGGTGCTCTGCTGCCAATGAGAGCTGGCACTAGTGGGTGGTTAGAGGGTGCGATACATAAAAGCTGGCATCAGTGGGTGGGTGCTCCACTATACATAAAGACAGTCACCGGCATGGACCGGGGGTATCCCGCGTACTCGTCGGCACTCACCTCCCTCAGCGGCCGCTTGTACCACTGCATCCGGAAGCCCTCGTCCCTCTGCGGGGACTTATCAGCCCGGAAACTCCAGACACCATTGAGCTCCTTCAGCTCCCGGGTGGGGGTCTCCCTGGGGTACAGCATCCCCCCGCTGAGAGCATGGGTGAGGCCGGAGCCCAGGAGCAGCAGGATCCAGCAGCCGCACCGTCCGCACATCGCCGCGGTCTCGTGACTGCTGGTCACATGATTCCTGGTCACATGACCCTCGTGCACAGCTCCTCGTTTACGGCTGCATCCGCGTTCACGCTGTGTGCCCACGTGGTGCCGAAGAGCCAATGAGGTGGCTGGAATCGGCAGCGCCAGTTAAGTGTGGCTGAAATACACTTCCTCCAGGCGGTTACAACGTTCCTTATGGATCTCGCGAGATTAGGTTACACGCCAGCCAATCACAGAACAGGGTGTGTTCTTCAGCCAATCATAGTGGGTGTTGGGCGTGGATTGCCGGGCGAGCATGCTAGATTGTTCTGGAAGTGCAGGCCCCAGTCTCTTGGCAGCACGGCGTGCGAGGACGGCCTGGGCTTGGTCATTGTGTGTCGCGGTGCTTCCTCTCGTCCTCCTCTCTGCAGTCCCCCAGCATCACCACCATGGCTGCCGTGAAAGCACTTAACCCGAAAGCCGAGGTAGCGCGGGCCCACGCGGCTCTGGCCGTCAACATCAGCGCCGCCCGCGGGCTGCAGGACGTGCTGAGGACCAACCTCGGGCCTAAGGGGACCATGAAGATGTAAGCCGCTGCTCTCCAGCGAGCCGGGCCCATTCATTCAGGGCGGGGAGCCGGCGCCGCCTTATATGGTGACTGTGCCGGCTGGTGTGCGGCGGCCGCAGTTGTTTCCAGGCGCCCCCACCTTGTTGTAGGGGGTCTGCGGGTGGGGCATGCTGCCTGTAGGGGGCGATGTTCCACTGCTGCCTGTTGGGGACTATATAGGGGGATGAGGTTACCCTGCTGCCTGTAGGGGGCGATGTTACCCTGCTGCCTACACTTAGACTAATGATCTACTAATACACCATGTGGATCAGGCCTTGAGAAGTCAGTTCAGCCATCTTTGTCCAGGCCCAGAGGGTCGCTTTAAGTTTTTAAAGGGGTTTTCTCCCCATTACAACCCCTTTGACAATAAAGCTGTGTCGGGGATCTGCGGCGTGCTGTGGGGTTGTCTTCTGAGAGCCCGGGCGATCGGCTCTTGTAGCTGAGGAAGTTGTGGTCAGCCAGATCTCCCTGTGACTGCTGCAGAATCGAAGTAATAGGCCGTATGACACAGAGCCGTCCTTGCCCGCTGATGCTTGGCATCGCTTCCCTCACTCCAGTGCCCATGTGGCCTGATGGGGCTAAAGCTTGACCTCAACTGTCCGCAAGCACCTCACTTTACCCAAGTGCACTGGCAAATGTACAGCACCATGCAACTGGTGCCATCGCCTGCATATGGGGGGCAGGAGCTGCGTGTCTACCCTCATAAACAGTGTATGATAAAGGGGGGGGGGGAGGTTTGTGCAGAGCAATGTATTTCCTCTTGGGTCAGAAGCCCCCATCCTGGGTGGAAAGGAACACCAGTATTAGTAATGGCTGACGTAATGGCCAGGGTAGCCGGCAGGTAACCAATCCCGTGTTGTTGAGCGGTGTTGCAGTCAGCTGGTATAGCCTTCTCCTCTCCTGCCGCTGTCATTCTACATTTGTCCCTACCAAGCCAGTAGTGTTGGCGCTGTTCACCAGGTGCAATACTTATGTTTCTGGGCTCAGTGTATCGGCTCCTACAAGCCCGTATGTTTGGTCTATGAGGCTCAGAGGCCTCTGAAGATGAGACGCACTTGATCAGGCATAGGATTGTGCTGTGAATTGGTCACCTGCTATGATTTCTTATACACAGGTTGGTCTCTGGAGCCGGGGATATCAAGCTCACCAAGGATGGCAACGTCCTGCTCCATGAAATGGTACGTATATGGAAGGCTTGTACTGGGCGCATGCCTTTATATCCTCTGGAACCCCATTTAAGACTTTCATGCTAGTCGGATGTAAATGACCATGGACATAATGCAGCAATCTGCATGACGCCGTGTTGTAAACTTGTACTGTACATGCTGCAGGTTTCCACAGCATTAACCCCTTGTGTAAATGCACCATTATAATCGTTCTGCGTTTGTCTTCTAGCAAATCCAGCATCCAACAGCCTCTTTGATTGCAAAAGTAGCGACCGCCCAAGATGACATTACAGGAGATGGGACAACCTCCAACGTGTTGATCATTGGGGAACTGCTGAAGCAAGCTGATCTCTACATATCTGAGGTAAGCGGGGACAGATGTGTCTCCTATGGCTAATATATACACCACAGTGTACTCCTTACTGCCCTGCCTGGCTGGGGAACCTGCACTGAGCCCAGATGGGTAGTTACATGTTCATTGATGCTGTAGTTTTGGGTAAAGAGCACTAAAATGTTTCTTGAACAGAGTCCAGCAAGAACAGATACTTTTCCAATGTTCATCATTTGCTCTTTAAAGGGTTGTTTTGTCGTCTTGTTTCAGGGCCTTCATCCAAGAATTGTCACTGAAGGGTTTGAAGCAGCAAAAGAGAAAGCACTTAAAGTTTTGGAGGAGATTAAGGTATCTAAAGAAATGGACAGAGAAACCCTTATTAATGTGGCCAGGACATCGCTTCGCACCAAAGTACATGCTGAGCTGGCCGACGTTCTCACAGAGGTAACTCCAGTAGGATTCTTTACACTTGTGCGGCTTGTCCTTCTTCGGGTAGCTGAAAGGACTCAATATATGGGGAGGGAAAGCTTTAATCCCATCTCTTCTGCCTCGTCCTGATGGCTGCACATTGACTATCTAAACCTCCATGTCTGCTTTTCAGGCTGTTGTGGACTCTGTTTTGGCCATAAGACAACCCAATGAACCAATTGACTTATTCATGGTGGAAATCATGGAGATGAAGCATAAAACAGAAAGTGACACTACGTAAGTAGTAATAATAACTTGTTATAACCATACATTACCTGGTATGTCACCTTCTGTTCCAGCATAGCTTATACATACATTCTGCTTGGTGATGGCATATTTGTCAAGGCTACATTCACACTGCATAGTTGGCACGTATCGTGAAGATTTCCCAACCTGTACCTCTTGTGGATGCATCTGCCATCCGTAGAGTCCAATAGTACATTGTAAGTGCAGTGTGAAAGTTGCCTAACTAAAAGTAGGTGCCGTTTTAAAGGGTTTGTCCACTTCTGAACTCAGGATAGGTCGATAGTTGAATGGCAGGCTTTAGCTGCTTGGGACCCCTGATGATCAGTGTGCTGTCGGTGTGTAAGGAACCAGAAGCGGACTAGTATCTAACACGTTGCAGTACCCTGAGTTGGTATTGTAGACTCTATTGCCGTTGACTTCAATACAGCCGGCAAGCAGGTGATCGCGGGTGGTCAGAAGTGGAAGACCCTCCCTTGAAGTATGTTTAGAAGGAAGTCAACTGCATGGATGAATTCTGCATTACCTTCTAGTAGATTTTGCAGTCAGACACCATGCTAAAGTAAATCACATGCGTGCTTTGCTATTTGGCGTTTCTTTTCTTGGCAGCGTCTTGGCACAATTGTGAACACCTGGGATAGTATAGTAGTTAGTATTGATCCACCTTTTTTCCTTTTGTGTACTCTCCTGAGAATGATTTCATATTTTCTAGGTTAATAAGAGGTCTTGTGCTCGATCATGGGGCTCGTCATCCAGACATGAAGAAGAGGGTTGAGGATGCATTCATTCTCACCTGTAATGTGTCCCTGGAATATGAGAAAACGTAAGTGTGTTGGTGTGTTGGTTTGTCTTTTCTAATACATAAGGAGCTATACAAAGGAACCAATCACCAGAAAACTAGTCTATGCTATGGTGCCAGCTTGTATAGCAACAGCATTCTGGACATGTTTGCAGTAGAAAACTGCCTGTCCACAGGCTATAGTTCATTGCGTTACCTGCGGCGATAATCTAGCTGCAAGTAATGCGGTGACCGTTTTCTATAGCGTTGCTATGGCAAGCGCAGCCCTCTGTCCATGAGCGGAGAATCGTAGCGATTCTCCGCTTGCGGCGAGCAATTCGAATTGCCCCGGCGAGCATGCTGCAAATTGCCCCGATTCTCAGCCGGTCAGCCTATCTATTAGATAGGGCTGACCGGCGGAGATTGCAGCTCAGTTTGTTTTGTGTGGTTGCACTCTGTGACTCTCTGAATCAAGCATCCTTTTTACAGTGGATCAGCTACAAATAGATAAAACAGGACAGAAGTACCTCAGTATGGGTGCCCGACTCCTCAGAAGCCAAGTTCTCTACTTCTTTAATGTAGGATTAATAACTGAGGAGAGGAAGACGGCACTTCCTTAGTGAAAAATTCTCTAATTCATCCTTGCAAAGCTTTAGTTGAACAGAACCTTTAAGTAAATCTTATGAATGCGAAGTAGGACCAGCCAATGCATATGAATATGCGGTGTATATCGGACCGCACACTGACTGGTGTCCAATAGGAGTTGCATCCAAGTGTTTCGGATGCAACTTGCAGTTATACTAGTGTGTAGAGATGAGCGAGCATACTCGGTAAAGCGAGAGAGCATCGCCTTTTTTGAGTAACTGCTGGCTCGTCCCTGAAGATTCAGGGGGGGGTTGTGGAGGGGATCGGGAAAGAGAGAGTTAGATCTCACTCCCCACCCCCCGAATCTTCAGGACAGGATGAAATAGGAATGTTTCCGTGGCAGACCTGGAGGCCTTCTCTATGCCATGATGATTTTTTGGCACCCCATAATTGGAAGGTGATGTAGTCAGCATTGACTGTGTCATCTTAAGGGGGTTACATGGCTGGGATCAGAATTATGTGATCAGACGCTGCTGCCAAATGTCAGCCACCTGTCATAGATGGTACCGGCCCGGTATGAAGCCACTCAGTCTTACCCATCAGCCTTTAAGATGAAAATATAGGTCAGATGTTGGGAAGGGGTTAATTAAGGAACAACTGAATATTCTAGAATTTAACCTGCATAGTTATCTGAAGTAGAGAGAGAATCTCTGGGCGCACTGTTGTATCCTCATAGTTCAAGGAGGAAATCTTGGGATTTCTTTACAAACTGCAACATAAAAATGTTAATTTTTGTGTGTTTTTTCCCCCACCACAGAGAGGTAAATTCTGGATTTTTCTACAAAAGTGCAGATGAGCGGGAAAAACTAGTCAAAGCTGAGAGAAAATTTATTGTGGAGCGGGTAAATAAAATCGTAGCTCTGAAGCAGAAGGTGTGTGGAGATTCTGCCAAAGGCTTCATAGTGATAAACCAGAAGGTGAGATTCTCCCAGCGTGTGTGCACAAATCATCCAAGTGTCGTCTGTATCACCGCTTGGCTTTACCTTGTGATGGGGAGGTTGGGGGGGGGGGGGGGAGCAGCATGGCTGAAGTAATACTGGATGCTCACCAAGCACTTTGTGCCCAATGAAATACTTAACTACGGGAAAAGAATGGCTCCCGCTTCGGTAATACGGACCCGTGAACTTTAAGCCGTTATCATTGATGTGTGGCTGCCCTGAGATTTGAAAGGGCCGTTGAATGGTATTCCAGCTCTAAAACTATTAATAATTAACATACAATGATGAATAGGGACCAGCGTCAAGCATTTATAAAAATGGGATACTAATGTCAAAACAGAGTAAAAGCTGTAACACCTGATCCAACTTCAATAACTTTGCACAGAGAACACATCCAGGTGTGCTCCTTTTGGCTCCCTTGGTTACAAATCTGTGCTATATTGTCTGTTCTTTTTCCTCTGCGTTGGAAGAGATTGTTCTTCTACACGTATTCAGAAGAACCGCACATAGAACAAGTCTTGCATGCTAGTATTTGTTGCACTTTTAGGCTGCGCTCTCATTTGTCCAAAGCCTTATGTGGCTGGGTTAAACTATATAGGGGAGCGATTTACATGAGCAAGGACACATTATTTCACTTCTCTTCTGTGGGGGTGGAGGGGCAATTGGAGGAAATGCGTTCTCTGATGGGGGTGATAACATGAACAAAACTTCATGTTGCCCCTGTCCTGTGATACAGGGAAATCGCAGATCCTCTCTGCTCTCCTCTACACAAGCTGTACAGTCAGTACTCCCCACCTCACTTCAAACAACTGTACTCTCCGGTTCTCTAAGGACTACCGGCACGTGTTTGGTGTCTTTTATTTTTTTTTATTTTTTTTATTTTTTAAATATTGGCTTTAAGGCCTGGTTCACACGGGCTACAAAATCTCACTACAAAATACATGTCTGTGAAGCTCATGGTTTCGAATGGGTTCTTTCACATGCGATGTTTTGTAGCCTGAAGGAACCCATTGGAAAGCCTGGGCTTCACAGACAGGCGTTTTGTAGCAATGATTCTGTAGCCCAAGTGAAACGGGCCTGAAGTGACACTATAAGCTTGTCGATGGTCCTTACAGAACTGGAGCTACAGTCATTAAAATTAGGTGTGACTAAACACGACTTGAATGATAGTATTTGTTGCTTCGGGGTAAGGTGTGTTCAGAGTACAATACATTCTGTCATCTTCAGCTCTTCCTAATCGGTAACAATATTCCTTAGTAGTGTGTTCTATTTAGTCTTTAGCAATCCTACTGCAATGATGGATTGGATTGTTTTATAGGCTTATTTTGGCTTTCTGTTTACAAGCATTCCTTTTAACAAGCTTTCCAGAGCGTCATCCCGACGGCCCCATTTACATATGGAGGTTGCCCTCTGACCCAGGTAGGGACAGGAAGAGTTTAAAAGCACCTCCCCTTCCACCCATGCTTCAGTGTCTTCCTGTCCCTACGGTGGGACAGAGGAGCAGCTCCAGAGCTGCAGGAGAAGGAAGAAGACTTACCAGAAGAAAACTTCCCGCACGCTGTGCGATCCCCCTGGAGGGGTAGAGGTCGGGGCCGCACACTCACGAGTCCCTGCATCCCCGACCTGCGGCGCCGACTGAGCCGTAAGTCGCCTCAGCAGCGCAGGTCTCCCTCGCGCGGTCCGCATGTTCCGGCCGCCGCTACCGCGATGGGATAGTTCCTCCTGGCAGAGGAACAGCAGCGGCGGCCTCCCGGAGCTCCTGGATCCTCGGCTCGCATAGCGGTGACGTCATCCGGCGTGGTGACGTCACGCGCTCGACGTAGGGGGCGTGGCTACCGGTGAAAACCCGGAAATGGCGCCAAATTCAAAGTTTCTCCCATCTAAAGCAGGCTCTACTCCATGGAGATATCCTGCTGACTGACTAGAAGTGCCAAACAGCATGTCTACCCGCGACAGCTCAGCACGAGAGGGAGAAACAGATACCCTACAAGCCGTGAGTAGGCTATATGCCAAAAAACGGAATTAACGCTGTACTGGATTGGATGCATATATGTCCCCTTTTCTCTCCCCTCTCCCCCATTGTGGTATGGGTTAGAGTCTAAAGAGTAAGGACTTACCGCACGCTGTGCTATTCCCCCTAGGGGGTAGAGGTCGGGGCCGCACACACTCACAAGTCCCTGCATCCCCGACCTGCGGCGCCGACTGAGCCGTAAGTCGCCTCAGCAGCGCAGGTCTCCCTCGCACGGTCTGCATGTTCCGGCCGCCGCTGCTGCGATAGCGGCCCCCCCCAAAAAAAAAAAAAAAAAAAAAAAAAAAAATACCCTATGCGACGAATGCACAGGGAAGATACTAGCAGAGGCATCCGCTGTAGGATCAGGGCAGGCCTCTATGGCATCCCTTCCCCAGGCTCAGCCAGGTCCGTCACGGGTCCCTAAAAGGCCAAGACAAACCGAATTGGCGAGCCCAATTTCCGGGAATCCCTGCAGCTCCCGTCTGAAGAAAAGCTAGAGGACCCGCCAGTACTTTTAGAGGATGAGGAAAAGTATTATTTCTCCTCAAATGACATTGCGCACCTCATCAAGGCGGTGAGGGAGACAATGCAGATAGAGGATCACCCGCCGAGGATAGTGCTCGCTTCGGCAGCACATATACTAAAATTGGAACGATAGACGCACACGCAAATTCGTGAAGCGTTCCATAAAACAAAGATAAAACGCTCGGCGGCCTCCGGGGGAAAATACCATGTTCCCGGTCAACTAGACCCTACAACAGGTAATTGCCGATGAATGGCAGGAGCCTGAAAAAAGAATAGCGGTATCAAGGCGCGGGTTCAGACCCCGCGTACGTCAGGTAGCCGGCTCAGGGTCGACTCAGCCTTCTGTCCTTCCGAGGTCGGTGCAATGAGTACCCACTGGGGGGTAGAGTGACAGCTGAAGGCATACTGCCATCGCGACTAGGCGGATTACTGCCAGGCGCGCTCTACTTTAAAAAGCAAGAAAACCCCTTTTGGGCCCTGAAGATACCTCACAACTGTCTTATCCAATGGATAAGAACATAGCCTCGACTTCTGTGGCCAGATCGATGGTCCTATGCATAAATAGGCTGGAAGCCTCCATCATAGATCGGGCCCCTAGAGAGGAGTCAGCCGGTTGTCTTTCCCTCCTAAAAATGGCTACCGCCTTTCTGACTGATGCATCAGCGGGGATAGTAAGATATGATGCACATTATGGCTGAAGACATGGGCCGCAGATGTGACATCAAAAAACAAGCCCTGCACCATCCCCCTCTAAGGGGAATACATGTTGGGCCCGTCCTGGACAAGATCCTGGAGAAAATCAGCGACAGATAGCCTTACAGGAAACCATCCTTTCCGAGGCGCCAGCCACCTCCCGAAGTTAAAGGGAAAACTGGAAGATGGCGTACCCCAAGGGAGGTCGGGTTAAGGAAGCTCAACCCTCTCCTGAACAAACAGGGGGTAGATTAGCACGCTATCTAAGTCAGTGGCAGGGGATAACATCTAACCCCTGGGTACTCCGAATAATTGAAGCAGGGTACCGAATTGGGTTCCACTCTCTACCCTCTAGGAGATTCCTCATAACCTCCCCTGGGTCCCTACAAGATCAAGGGAACCTCATAAAAGGTGTACAGGAAAAACCAAACGGTTCCATTAGGACTATCCTTAACCTTAAGGCCCTAAATAAATTTATTTCATATAAATGAAAAAATTTTTTTTAAAGATGGAAACAGTGAGGTCTATCGTCTCACTGATAGACCGGGATACTGTAAAGTGCACTATGCATCCCAAAGATGCATACTGTCACGTCCCAATAGCTGCAGTCCATCACAAATACTTGAGATTCGCTCGGCGGGAGGGTGACAGGATCCAACATTATTAGTTTATGGCCCTTCCATTCGGAATCTCCACTGCTGCTCGGGTGTTCACAAAGATAATAATAGAGATGGTAGCCTATTTCAGACGGAACCAAATCCGTATATTCCCATATCTGGATGACTTCTTGTCAGTGTCGAGGACAGAAGGACTATACGTATAGACCTATCTATAGTCTTGTCTACCCTAAACAGTTTGGGTGGATAGTCAATAAACAGAAGTCCGACCTGAACCCTGGTACACAGAAGTTATACCCGGGGGTATTATTAGACTACCACATCCAGGAATCTCGGCTTCCATCATCTAGGAGGAAGACCTCCTCCAAAGAGTAACCTCCCTCTGTCAGGCTACGACTGTTTCTATCAGAGAAACAATGAAGGTGCTCGGCATCCTAAACAGCCTGCATACAGATAGTACCGTGGGCACAAGCCCATACTCGACAACTACAAAGGTTCATTCTTGCCAGGTGGGACAGACAGCAGACCTCCCTGGATAATAAGGTTAGCCTGTCCGTCCGAGTCAGAGTCCCTACGCTGGTGGACCTCATAGAGGAACCTAAGCAAAGGTACCTCCTGGTCGCAAGAACCTACTATACCCATCACAACAAATGCCAGCAAAACAGGATGGGGAGCGCAAGTAGCCGACCTAAATTTACAGGCCAAAGTAGCTAAGCGCTCATCAAGCTACAGAGAATTAAGGGCAATCTGGGAGGCCCTTAAGGCAGCAGAACCCCCTGTAAGAGGAAGGCATATCAAAACTTTGACTGATAATAGTACAGCTCTGTCGTTTGTTCGCCACCAAGGGGGAACGCGACCCACACCTGCAACAACTGGCGATAAAAATACTCCGCTAGGCGGAGTCCAACGTGCTGTCTTTTCTCTCAGCAATCCATCTAAAAGGGTCCACAAGCGTTGTTGCCAACTTCCTGAGCAGACAGAGCATCCTTCCAGGAGAATGGGGGCTGAACCAGCGAGTCTTCGACCAACTAAGTTGCCGGTGGGGAGAACCGCAGATAGACCTGTTCGCCCCGAGGGAAAATTCAAAATGCCGGGACTTTTACTCTCTGAATCCAAGAGCCAACCCGTGCGGGATAGATGCCCTGTCCCAAAGCTGGGATATGGACCTAGCATACGCCTTTTCCCCTTTTCCCACTGATCCCTCACACCCTCGGGAAAATCCAGACCAGCCGGGTGTCAGTCATACTAGTTGCCCCTATGTGGGACAAAAAGGCCCTGGTATCCCCTACTAAAAGCCTTGACTATTCGGGGTCCACCTCTACTACCAGTAGTGGATGATCTCCTACTCCAGGGCCCGCTAACATATCCGGGGGTCGGAAAAATTGAATCTAGCAGCATAGAGGCTGAAAGCATGATATTGCGTGGGAAGGGACTCTCCCATAATACCCCGACAAAAAGCCGTAAACCTATCACGACAGCCATCTATGATAGGATACGGAGGAAGGTCACAGACTTCTGCAAAATAGATCCAGGGGAAATCCCAGAGCTTGACATACCCGCAATTCGGGAATTTCACAGGCAGGCCTAGAGGAAGGCCTTAGCCCGAGAACCCTTAAGGTTCATACAGCAGCACTAGGATCTTACCTAGACCTCCCCCTAGCAGAACACCGCGGGGTGTGTAGGTTTCTCAAAGGGGCAGAAAGACTTCGACCCTTTTATTAAAGAAACCTTCCCTATCTAAGACCTAAACTTAGTCCTAAATAGTCTTGCCAACCCCCCTTTGAACCCCTCTCCCAACTCTCCCTGAGACTGCTTACGCTAAAAGTTACCCTTTTAGTCGCTATAACTTCAGCTCGGAGAACAGGGGAAATACAAGCGTTATACTGTATTGAACCATACATGATAATACAAGATGACCGGATTACCTTTAAACGGGACCCAGCCTTCCCACCGAAGGTAGTGTCAAAAATTCATAGGGAGCAGACAATCACTCTGCCCTCCTTCTGTCAAAATCCCCGCAATGGAAAAGAACGAGATTTTCATAGCCTAGATGTTAGGAGAGCCGTCCTAGTGTATTTAGAGGCTACCTGCTCCTTTCGCAAAAATAACCTCTTTTTCCAATTTCAGGGGCCGGAAAAAGGAAAGACGGCATCTAAGGGCACCATTGCGAGGTGGATCAAGACTGCCATCCAAGAGGCATATAAAGCCAGGGGCTTCGATCCCCCGGGGGAAAAAAATTAGAGCCCACTCCACACGCTCTCTCTCCTCCTCTTGGGCAGAAAAAGGCCAGGCGTCTGCCGAGCAAATTGCAAAGCAGCCACCTGGTCTAGCAACATACGTTTATCAGACATTTTAGGGTTAACGTCCAGTCGGACAAAGACCTGAGCTACGGACGAAAAGTCCCTCAGGCAGTAGTCCCGCCCTAAAACCACGTATAATTTGGTATACTCCATATGTAAATGGGGCCGTCGGGATGACGCTCTGGAAAGATACGGATTACTTACCGGTAGTCCCTTTTCCAGGAGTCATCACGACGGCCCATAGTTCCCTCCCTTATAGAATAATTAATGTTCTTTCAATGTAAATATGACCGAATGAAGGTAAAATTTGGTTTAGTAAACATTGTCCACCGTGATAATTTGTAAGTCACTGAAGCATGGGTGGAAGGGGAGGTGCTTTTAAACTCTTCCTGTCCCTACCTGGGTCAGAGGGCAACCTCCATATGTAAATGGGGCCGTCGTGATGACTCCTGGAAAAGGGACTACCGGTAAGTAATCCGTATCTTTCTGCCCCCTTTAGGGAATTGATCCGTTCTCGTTGGATGCTCTTGCTAAAGAAGGGATTGTAGCACTCCGTAGAGCGAAGAGAAGAAATATGGAAAGGTGGGTGACATTCCCGACGGCTGACTGTTGTGTCCTACATGTAGTTTTTGTACTAGAGCATACCGTTTGTCATTTTTCTAGGCTAACCCTTGCCTGTGGTGGCACCGCGATGAACTCTGTGGACGACCTCTCCCCTGACTGCTTGGGACATGCTGGTCTTGTGTATGAGTACACCTTGGTGAGTAGTGAGTCCGTCACACTGTGGAAGCTGTGCATTATTGCATCCGCCTGTCATGTGTTCATCTTTTGTAACGTCTGTACGTTTTCAGGGTGAAGAGAAGTTTACATTCATAGAACAATGTGAAAATCCACGTTCTGTCACCCTGCTGGTCAAGGGGCCAAATAAACACACTCTAACCCAAATTAAAGATGCTATAAGGGATGGCCTGCGGGCAGTTAAAAATGCCATAGAGGATGGTGAGTTTCTGTAATAAGAGTATATACTTTGTTTACACTTTGAAGTTTTCCACACTAGCGAGTATTTTTCCTTCCTTTCTATTGTGTTTCTGTGAAAATAAGACACTGTCCTATTTTAATTTTTGCCCCAAAAGAGACAGTCTTATTTTTGAGGCTTAAAGGGGGGTGTCTTATACTCGCCTCTCTCAGGGCATCTGGATCCCTAGCGCTGGTCTCCGGCGCTGTGGCAGACTGCCGTGTGCTCAGCGTTGACACAGTACTCTTTATGGTGACGGGGGTTTGAATATCCCACCTCCAGTAAGTGAGTGCTGTGATTGGCTGAGCCACGGCGCTTGTGATCTAATTAGCTGGCACTCGATGAACTAGTCACAGCCATTCAGTTATATCACTCACTGAATGGCTGTGAATGATCAAGCGCCAGCTGTGCTTGTGATCCAATCGCAGCACTGGTTTGCTAGAGGCAAGCCCCTTCACCAGTAATCGGGTACTGTCAACGCTGAAGACACTAGCAGCTTGCCGCAGCGTGAAGGACTCGGGTCCTGCTGAGTACTGTTAGTTTTTTTTTCCCCCCATTTTATGTAGTTTAGCTAGGGCTTATTTATTTGAGGAGGGCTTATATTTCAACCCCCACCACCACAAAAAAAAAAATCAGGGTAGAGCTCATCGAGGAAACACGGTATATCCAGTTCATACTTTGATCTCACTTTTCAGAGCCGTTCTTGGTGGATTAAAAAAAATTTAACTGTGCCATGTCTTAACCCAAATACATTCAAGATTTGGGCAGCCTTGCCCTATTGCAACCCAATAATTGTCCCTTCTTTGGCATGTTTTATTAGGAGTGAGAAGTTGTTTACTCACAACTTTACAACTTGAAAGGAAAAGGATGAGACGGGTGAAAATCTAACCTGTCCTATATGTAAGCGATAGTTGTGGGTGGAGGCTGTCCAAATCGCATCAGCCCGTCAGTCATGTGATACAATTATGTGACCGTTTGGCTTATTCTGAGGAATTGGTCAGGAATAACATGCAGAAAATAGACAGCTGTCACTTGATTGTAAGAGGTGACCGCTGCGTATCAGATGCCAACCGTTGCTGTATTTGTAGGCTTGTGAGGCCTGAAACAAAGGCATTTTTAATCTAGCTTTCACGAACTACCTTCTTAAATGTATAATTTTCCTTCTAATCAGGTAGCGTTGTGCCGGGCGCAGGAGCAGTGGAGGTAGCAATTGCTGATGCTCTAGTCAAGCACAAATCTAATGTGAAGGGCCGAGCCCAGCTTGGTGTCCAGGCATTTGCTGATGCGCTCCTAATCATTCCCAAGGTAAGAAGATATAACTAATATCAATGCAATAAAGTCAATTGCCATTTTATTGTAAATAAAACACTTTTTGCTAAATTAGATTGGTTTAATGTTGGGGTGCCAGTAATTTGTGGAAACTGCTTAAAAATGTACTTGTGGGCTGTGTCTGACCATCGTCAGCCTGATTTACAGGGCTCCAAGATATGTCATTTGTGCTCCTTTGACTTTAAGTTGAAAAGATTAGGAGCCAAGTGATGTTTTTGACCGCATTGACTACCATTTTAGTTGTGACTTTTCTAGCACTGTCGCAGGCGTTGTATGGGAAACTAAACACTACATGCCTTTCTGAATTTGCATTGTTCCCAGAAGCTTACAAGCTGTTCATCTTACAGGTTCTTGCTCAAAACTCTGGATACGACTCTCAAGAAACATTAGTAAAACTTCAGACAGAATATGCAGAGTCAGGACAGCTCATCGGTGTTGACCTAAATACAGGTATCTCTTGCCAAGTGCTGATTTTTTTTGCTCGTGATCTCTGCAGTTTTATTCCTCCTTTACTGCACAGTGCTTGTTGGCAGCTTCAGGTCCACCCACCTTCATATATTTCTTATGGCTCCCTTTCAGTGTTGGTGTTTTTGTTTTTTTTCTCTTCTGTAAGGCTACGTTCACATGGGCGAGTGATATCTGGCAGAAAAAAACTATATTGCGATATTAGGGCTTATTCACATGAGCGATATTGAGTCACTCCATGTAAAGTGGTCTAAAACAAGAAAAAGCCCCATCTTCATATCTCACTTTTTGTTAATTTGTGTATTTACATGCCCATGGTACCAAAAACCATTAGCTGTAGGAACCTAAAACTTTGGGACGTTTCTATTGATACCATGGGTGTGTAATACATGCATTTTGAACAGAATCTGAGGGTAGAGGAGGGAGCATTAGACCACTTGAGAAAGTGTTTTTGTTTTGTTTTGTTTTTAATTTGCATTATTTTGAACTAGTGCCTCCCCCCCCCCCCCACCTCCATGTGTTTTTTTTTTTGTTTTTTTTTAAGTAGTATAGAGAAACCTATGGAAAAAGCCATATCCAGAGTATGCGGTCGTGTAGGGAAAAAATGCCACAGACTCCAAAGGGTGTTGTAGATAAATTTTACACTTATGCTATAAATTTTAATGTAACATTTAGCCACAGCATCTTTGACCTTTTTATAACAAAATTGTGTGTCAACTTCCAACAAACTATTTAAATGTTACGGACTCTTACTGAAGCGAGAAAAGTTAAGTCATTTCTGTAGGTTTTTGAAAATTCTGGGCACAATTGAAATTGAAGGGTATTTCTTCCTTTAAAAAAAAAATCCTGCATTCTGTGTGTCTCTGGGTAATTTATATAAAGTCTCTTTTCTGATATGATCTAGTACCGCTATTTGACGCTTATTGACTGGGTACATAAGTCTGGTTTTTCATAACTTTGCACAGAGAACACATCCAGGTGTGCTCCTTTTGGCTCCCTTGGTTAGAAATCTGTGCTATATTGTTGTCTGTTCTTTTTCCTCTGCGTTGGAAGAGATTGTTCTTCTACACGTATTCAGAAGAACCGCACATGGAACAAAGACTTGCATGTTAGTCATGTTGTTTGTCCAAAGCCTTATGTGGCTGGTCAGTGGGCATCTGACAGCCGAGACCCCCACTGATCATGAGAATGAGGGTTTTGTAGTATTATCCCTTTCCCCAGTACGAATGGAGTGTCAGCTCAGTATGCAAGCTGCCTCTATACTCATGGGATTGCGAAGATAGCCGAACGCACTGCTTTTCTTTGGCAGTCCCACAAGGACGAATGGAGAGGCAGTGTGCATGCTTGGCCGCCTCTCACTTAGTACAAGGTGGACATGGGATCGATGGAATCAATGATATCCTTTGCACTACGGTGTTAAACACAAAACTTTCTCCTTTTCAAAGGCGAACCAATGGTGTCATCAGAGGCAGGAATCTGGGACAATTACAGTGTTAAGAAACAACTTCTTCATTCCTGGTAAGTCTATCTAAATTAACGGTGGGTGCTGTCTGTAGGTCTGGTAATCTGTTCCATGGGAGCTCCCATTAGACGGGCACTGTAAACTACAATCCACTCTAGTTCTGCAGTCAGCGGTTCTTATTTTTGTCATGAGGCTTGAATAGATTGTGTTGATGGGGAATAAAGCTTTTGTATATAAATGGTTTGGGGGATCTAAAACGTTAATATACCGTCTATAATCTGAAAAGAGGATGCTGTTCTATTGACAAGGATTTGAGACCAATTAGTGACCATTGTCACACAGCTCCTTTTAAGGACAGGCTTGCACAGTAGTGTATGCCGCACACAGCATACGCTGTACCAATCTGCCATAGGCGACCATGTTGCCGCTCGCATGAATTAGGAAAGAAAAACGTGCAATTACAAAATTGTAATCTGCAGCTTTAATCAGCACATGCTGTATTGTAGATGGGTAACCTAGTTTACCGCAGTGGTGGGATGCTCCACGTAATCATTCTATGACCCACTACTCCCACTATTACCCCATACAAGGCTTTCCTAAAGTAGATTGGGCTGCTCGTATATTCTAAAATGATACACGCCAACTGTCACTGACCTGAAGATGTTTTCTCTTCTTTCCTAGCACTGTTATTGCAAGCAATATCCTTCTGGTGGATGAAATTATGAGAGCAGGAATGTCCTCTCTGAAAGGATGAAGATACTTTACGCATTTCTTAGGCTCGATTTGCTGAACCGCTGGTTCCAGTGAATTCGCATCACTTAAAACTGTAAACAATAGCGCCTATCGAAATTCATTTGATTTAACTTTCAGAATTTATTTATTTCAGTTTTTTATGGCACTGAAGTGTACAAGTTGGCCCTGCAGTATTTGTACTCAATAAAAATAAGCGTAATCTTCACTACTTGTGCGTCTCTAAACTTCTTGTCGGATTGCCTAAAATAAAGCGTGTGATGGATTAGATGCACAGACTTGCACACTTTTTTTTATTATTAGAGAAATATATGTACAGTGCAAAATGCTGTCCGTCCATCCATGTGGCGCTTTCCCTGGTGATTACATGGTATTTGAAGGAGGTTTTCTGGCTTTAAAATATTAGAACATGTTATCAGTGGGTGGATTACAGTGAATTGTGTGCTAGACTCTCAAACCACAAATCCCACACGTTCCAGAAATTCAGGGCTGCTTTGCAGGGTTTTTTGTTTTTAAACGGATTAGACAATAAAATGTGACTTCATAGAAGGGCTCATTCACATCAGCATTGGAGATTGGAACCTCTGCCATTTTTTTTAGCAGAAACTAGGACACAAATAGGGTAGCTGTTGCACTGTTTGGTTCTATAAACCGCCACAAAAACACCCCATTAAGGTCAATGGGGTCTGTTCCCCTGTCAAAATAGATCTGTTTAGATGCTGCAGGTTTTTCTGCTTCCTGAACGGAGCAGGAAAATGAAAAGCGCAAGTGTGTATGAGCCCAATATAATTGTTTTGATGCCCAAAAAAATCTCCATAGATGTACAATGGTACACAACGGTTAGACTTTATTCCAAGTTGTAAAACGCTACAAAATGCTGCATAAGCATTTAAAATTGGTCTTGGATGCCCCATTTACATATCGGAAACTGCTGTTTCACAAATGACAATATTGAGGTGTGACTCCAAACCTCTTTATATCACTGCCTTGATCTACCTTGCTTCACCTTACCAGTCTGGTTTATGGCAAGCCACCCATGGTGTGCTTGAACTCTGGAGGTAATGTTTGAGGACTCTTGGAAATCCCTAGCAGAATATCCTGGTTCTATTTTCACACATGGGTAAGATACAGACTGCTTTATAGACACAACCTTTGTGTCATGTACAGAAGGCCAGTATATTAGTCAAACAATGGCAGCCCTCCTGTTACCACCAGTCGTATTGTGTGGCTTTGGACACCATGTCGTCTTTGTGCTGTAGTGACGTGTGTTCTGGTGGCTGCTCCACAACTGGATCTGCGGCGACTTCTGTCATGCCTTTCCTCCTGCCTCTCCGTTCTCTTTGCTGATAGATTTTTATCTTCTTGTGAGCAATTTCCAACTTTCTTTCAAGGTCCCAGATTTTTCTCTTCACTTCGGCAGCCTTTGGTAAGCAGTAACTGTGGTCACCGGGAGGGACTGAGTTTATGTCTGTAGTAGATCTGGATGACTGCTTCTCTTCTGGCTTCACATTGATGGCTTTTTTAAGGGCTATCTGTAATATAAGCATACAAGAGTCTGAGGGTCTTTGCAGTGCTCAAGGGGGGGGTTCAAAGAAGGGCATCTTAAGGTAATAAAAACAGAATGTGAGGACTGGAATACCCAGAGAGGCTATCAAAATTTGGGATTATTCACCCTGGAAAAAAGGCAGTTAAGGAGCGACCAAATAATTATGTATAAATACATGAGGCGACAATACAAGGATCTCTCCCATGATGTGTTTATACCCTGGACTGTGACTGTAACAAGAAGGCATTCTTTACGGTTACAGGAAAGGTGGTTTCATCACCAACAAAGAAAGAGGTTCTTTACTGTAAGAGCAGCGAGACTGTGGAACTCTCTGCCTGAGGATGTGGTGATGGCAAAATTGGTAGAGGAGTGTAAGAGGAGACTACTACAACATTACAGGATATAGACATTAGCCAGCAGGTTAGTGGATCCGGGTCTTGGAGTCAGGTAGGAATGTTGATCCAGGGATTATTCTGACTGCCATTATGGGGGCGTGAAGGAATGTTTTCCTGCAAATGGGTTAAATTGGCTTCTGCCTCATTGGGTTTGTTTTGTGTTGTATGTTTTTCTTCCTTCCTCTGGATCAACAAGAGGGGGTAGAAACGGGCTGAACTAGATGGACATTGTCTCCCTTCAGCTTAACATACAATCATTGCAGACTTGTAAATGTTGCTTGATAAACCTGAATACTGAAGTGGTTGCTTCATAAAGAAAACCCCTTGCCATATGCCCTGTTAGGCCACATATAGCCATTTACACAGTTGCCGCACTCTGCATGCTAGGATGACTGTCCCCATAAGCACTAATATGGTCTCAAATGGCTGCTCGACAAGTCTAAAATGATTATAGCAGCAGAATCTACTTTTCCCCTCGTCATCCTGACAGCATACACATGGAGGTTGCCTGCTGGACACCTGTTGGGACAGGAAGCGGAAACTACAAAAGGCAACTCCCACCACCGGCTCACCAGTGTCTTCCTGTCCCTACAGGACAGTCCAAACGGGCCTCCAGGTGTATCCTGGAGGTGAATGAAGAAAGAAGACTCCCATGCAGCCTGTCCGCCCGTGGGGGGACGACTCTCTGTTCGGGCAGGCAGGGCTTGCGCGGGTGAGACCCTACGAGGGGACCCTCACCCGCAGGATCTACCCAGCAATGTTCCCCCAGTGGGAAAATCCTCCCCCGGTACGCTGCCCAGTGGGGTTGTCGTACCGGTAGGAAGCAGCCCCGGTACCTGCAGGCTCGGACGCCGGTGTCTCCAGGGATCCACGTCTAGAGAGGTATGCCAGCAGCGCTCGGGGCGGGCCAGGGGGGCATAGCTCAGTGGAAGGGCATTCGACTGCAGATCGAGAGGTCCCTGGTTCAAATCAAGTCCCCTCAAGTGCCAGCTTTACTAAAAAAAAAAAAAGTGCTCGCTTCGGCAGCACATATACTAAAATTGGAACGATACAGAGAAGATTAGCATGGCCCCTGCGCAAGGATGACATGCAAATTCGTGAAGCGTTCCATATAGCGCCATGTGTGTCTCCTAGGCGGCGGGTCCGGTCGGCGTCTCCACGTGGGTGCTGGTCGGCGTGCGTGCCCACGAGTGTACTGGTTGGCGCCTAGTGTATGCGGTGTATGCCCCGGGTCCGGCGCGGCGGCGTGACGTCAGCGCAGCTGCATCACGGGGGGCGGGGCCTCACTTAAAGTGGGCGTGTCGGCGCCAAATTTGAAAATTTAAAAGGACTGGATTCCTCTGCATCTCTCCTGGCTGCACCTTACTGAAGATGTCAGCCAGAGAGGACACTGAAAGCAGCCTGCTGGTGAGTAGACTGCTTTGGGAGTACCGGGGAGGGAGGATTGAGACATCAGGATCTGGTGCTGGAAGTCCTTTTTGCTGTCTCCGTCTCTTAGGACAGAGATGCACAAAAGGTTAGAGAGGCCAAAAAGCGAGTGCGCAAATGTCCAGTTGGCTTGCGGCGGCTAGAAGAGGGCCACACCAAGCCACTACGCGCGGACCCTACGGAGAAGGTGATCCGCAAAGAGGGCTCCTCGGGCATGTCGGATATCCGATCCGCGAGGAGATTGAAGCCTCGCTCTCCTCTCTTTCTCTGCCGCCCCCCACGGAAAGGTAAGGCGGGCACGAATGGAAGAGTCAGACTCTGAGGAGGTCCTAGAAGATTCTCCTTCAGAATCCATGCCGCCCATGAAGGATACAAGGAAGTATTTCTTTTCATCGGCGGACTTGGGTCAGCTGTTAACTGCAGTCCGGCGCACCATGCAGGTGGAGGAAGAGGTGCCGCAGCAGCCATCCTTTCAGGATTGCCTGTTCCGGGGACTCCTACCACAGCCAAAACCGTCATTTCCAGTTAATAACACTTTAAAACAGCTGATCCTGACAGAGTGGAAACAGGCAGATCAGAAATTCTTCCTGTCCAAGGAATTCAAGGATCGGATGGTCTTCACACCAGAAGATATCGAGTTCCTAGAAACCGTCCCTAAGGTGGATCTGGCGGTCGCCAGGGTCTCAAAAAGCAGCCCTCCCCTTTGAGGACATTTCCCAACTGCGGGATCCACTAGATACCAGAGTGGATTCTGCGATGGAAAAGGCCTGGGAGACCGCGGCCCTGACCGTCAAAGCCAACATCACGGCCACATCTGTGGCGAGATCTATGTCAGTCTGGTTAGACCAACTCCAGACGCTGATTTCTCAGAGGGGCTCTAGGGAGGACATCTCCAGCTGCCTTCCCCTCCTCCAGAGGCAACCGGCTTCCTGGCAGACGCCTCTATGGAGTCAGTGAGGTTCAGGGCCCGTTCAGCAGCCCTCTCGAACACATCAGGAGGGCTGTCTGGGTTAAGGCCTGGACAGGAGATAACGCCTCCAAGAATAGACTCTGTTCCCTGCCCTCCCAAGGACACAGAATCTTCGGGCCTTCCTTGGATACTCGCCTAGAGAAGGCATCGGAAAAGAGCCAGGGACTACCATCGGAGAAATCGTTTAAGCGGCTTCCTCCTCCTACCCTTCTCCTTTTGTTCCCTCTAGAGCATACAAGGGGAAAGGGAAAACCGGACGCTGGTC
Organism: Eleutherodactylus coqui; assembly: GCF_035609145.1. Taxonomy (NCBI): domain Eukaryota; kingdom Metazoa; phylum Chordata; class Amphibia; order Anura; family Eleutherodactylidae; genus Eleutherodactylus; species Eleutherodactylus coqui. The sequence goes on from NC_089837.1 coordinate 342,381,529, forward strand.
CTATCCCAAAGGCGGAAGGGGTGAGAATCTGCCTTCCCGGATCCTACAAGTAGGGGGTAGACTGAAAGGGTTCGCCCTTAGATGGAACGAGGCGACCTCCAATCCCTGGGCCTTACGCCTAGTCTCGGATGGCTACAAAATTGAAATTTCCTCCCCGGAGGTTCATAGTCACCCCCTGCCAGTCACCTGCGTCTGCTCAGGCCCTCCAGTTGGGGGTGCAAGAGCTGTTGTCCCTAGGGGCCATCACTCGGGTTCCCGCAGAAGGACTATTCAAGGGGTGCTACTCCCCCTTGTTCCTAATCAAAAAAAAAAACAATGGATCCTATAGAACTATAATTAATCTGAAATTCCTGAATAAATCTATCACGTATCAAAGATTTAAAATGGAATCGGTGCGGTCAGCAATCCCCTTAATTGCGCCGGATAGTGTCATGGCCACCGTGGACTTAAAGGACACATATTACCATGTCCGTATACACATAGATTCCCAGCGGTTTCTGCGGTTTGCCCTGGTGATAGATGGCTCTGTCTCTCACTTTCAATTTACGTGCCTGCCGTTCGGGATTTCCTCCGCACCCCGGGTGTTCTCCAAACTGGTGTTAGAGATGGTGGCGGCACTGACAAGGTGTTGATTGTCCCATACCTCGACGATTTCCTGATCATAACAGGATCGGCTTCAGAACTCCAGTTCCAGGTCAACCTCACACTCCGTCTGTTCGAGTCATTAGGCTGGATCATCAACTCCTCTAAATCCAGTCTTCTGCCCGAGCAGAAAGAAAAAAAAAAATAAAAAATTTCTGGGAGTGATTCTGAACTCACACCATCAGTGCTCATCCCTTCCCCTAGAAAGGCAAATAAAAAAAAAAAAAAAAAACCATCCAGGATGAGTGTCGGGCACTTTTTCTAACCACTAAAGTCTCCCTTAGGAGAGGCATGAGGGTCCTCGGCCTCATGACCTCTTGCATCGGGTAGTCCCTTGGGCCCAGTTACATTGTAGAACCCTCCAAGACTTTATCCTAAACAACTGGGATAAATCCCCCGCCTCCCTGGATCGGAAAGTCGTCCTTACCTACAAGATAAAATCCTCCTTGGAATGGTGGATGTCTATCTCTAACCTTGCCAGAGCCACGGCTTGGTACCCCGCATCCCCAGTATCCATCTTTACTGACGCAAGTGCAACTGGTTGGGGGGCCCACTTAGGCTGTCATTATGTCCAAGGGGGCTGGAACCGGGAGGAAGCTGCTCAATCCTCCAACTACAAAGAACTTTGCGCTGTCTGGAAGGCCATTCGGGGCCTCGAGACAGAGATCAGGGGTAGACACATTAAGATCTTTTCGGATAACATAACAACTGTGTCCCTCATCCGCCACCAGGGATCCACGCGGAACCCCCGACTCCAAGACCTGGCGGCGAAAGTTCTCGGGTAGATAGAGCAGCGGACGCCTTCCGTCACAGCGTACCACGTAAGGGGCCCAGAGAACTCCATGGCGGACCATCTCAGCCGCAGGAAGATAGACCCCGGGGAGTGGACTCTACATCCACACGCGTTCCAGCTAAATTTAGAGAGATGGGGGACACCCAAGGTGGACTTGTTCACCTCTCGGGAGAACACCAAGTGTCCCCGGTTTTTCTCCATGGGAGCAGACGGGGGCTCCCTGGGAATAGATGCACTATCCCAGGCCTGGGATTGGGACCTTGCATACGCCTTCCCGCCTATCCCCCTGATTCCTCGGGTCCTAAGGAAAATTCAGGAGTCCCCAGGCTCCGTTATCCTGGTGGCCCCATTCTGGCCCAAGAGACCCTGGTTCCTGCTCCTGGCCGCTCTCTCGACACAGGATCACCTCTACATCTGCCGCAGAGAGACGACCTCATTCAGCAGGGTCCCCTGATAGGCCCAAAGGTCCGACAGTTCAGACTGGCGGCCTGGAAGTTGAGCGGGTAAAATACCTGAGCCGGGGCCTATCAGAGGGGGTGACCACTACGTTATGTGAGAGCCTCAAAACTCCACCTGAAAAATATACTCCAGGGTGTGGGATACCTTCTCTAGGTGGTTGGGGCATAGTATACATGACCTCCAACAGCCCGACATTAAAGGGGTTGTCCCGCGCCGAAACGGGTTTTTTTTTTTTTTAACCCCCCCCCGTTCGGCGCGAGACAACCCCGATGCAGGGGTTAAAAAAAAAAAACGGAGAGTGCTTACCTGAATCCCGGCGGTCCGGCGTCTTCATACTCACCTGCTGAAGATGGCCGCTGGGGTCTGCTCCCTCCCTGGACCGCAGCTCTTCTGTGCGGTCCATTGCCGATTCCAGCCTCCTGATTGGCTGGAATCGGCACGTGACGGGGCGGAGCTACACGGAGCCGGCATTCTGCACGAGCGGCCCCATTGAAGACAGCAGAAGACCCGGACTGCGCAAGCGCGGCTAATTTGGCCATCGGAGGCCGAAAATTAGTCGGCACCATGGAGACGAGGACGCCAGCAACGGAGCAGGTAAGTATAAAACTTTTGATAACTTCTGTATGGCTCATAATTAATGCACAATGTACATTACAAAGTGCATTAATATGGCCATACAGAAGTGTATAGACCCACTTGCTGCCGCGGGACAACCCCTTTAACAAAATATTGGAGTTCCTACAGAATGGTTTGGACATGGGGCTAAGACCTGGTACCCTTAAGGTCCAGGTGGCCGCCCTTGGGGCCTTCTTCGACTTCCCCTTAGGCGACCATAGGCTAATTAAGAAATATCTGAAAGGGGCAGTCAGACTCCATCCCTTTATAAGAGAAACCATGCCCCCATTGGACCTGAACCTTGTTTTGCAGGCCCTCTGCGCACACCCCTTTGAGCCCCTGGAAGATCTATCAGTAAAGATCCTCCCCCACAAAGTTGCCTTTTTAGTGGCCATCACATCCGCCAGACGGATCGGGGAGATCCAATCCCTCTCGATTAGGACCCCATACATGACCACCTTCCCAGATAAAATAGAGTTCAGGCCTGACCCCTTCTTTCAACCAAAAGTTCTCACAGACTTTCACAGAGAACAGCGTATAGTACTTCCCTCCTTCTGTCAGGAACCCCGTAATACCACGGAACAGAGGTTCCATAATTTAGATGTTAGACGAGCAGTCCTGAAGTATTTGGAATTCACACATTCCTTCAGGAAGTCTAACAACCTCTTCATTCAATTTCAAGGTCCACGCAGAGGAGGGGCCGCTACTAAGGACTCCTTAGCGCGTTGGGTCAGGAGGGCCATAGAAGAGGCGTACAGATCCCAGGGAATCCCACTCCCGGGCGACGTTAGAGCCCATTCCACTAGGGCGGTCGCCTGTTCCTGGGCGGAGAGAGCCCAGGCGACAACCGACCAGATCTGCAGAGCCGCCACGGGTCGAGCACACATACTTTCGTTAAACACTATCGCCTGGATTTGGGGGCCAACTGGGATATGGCCTTTGGGCAGAAGGTGCTACAGGCAGTGGTCCCTCCCTAAAGCCCTTGGTCGTTGGTATTCCTCCATGTGTATGCTGTCAGGATGATGAGGGGAAGACAGGAATTAGGTCCTACCTGTTAATTCCTTTTCTTGAAGTCATCCTGACAGCATAGGGGCTTTTCCCTCCCCTTCGGTTATATTTTACATGAAGTAACGTATTGTACTATGATTTCCATATTAGAAATGATTGGTTAAGCAAAGCCGGGTCACTGTAGTTATTTGGTACACACTGGTGAGCCGGTGGTGGGAGTTGCCTTTTGTAGTTTCCGCTTCCTGTCCCAACAGGTGTCCAGCAGGCAACCTCCATGTGTATGCTGTCAGGATGACTTCAAGAAAAGGAATTAACAGGTAGGACCTAATTCCTGTCTTTCCACATCGTCCAGTTATGACAACCTGTAGGGACAGTAAGACTTGAGGTTAAAAGCAAACCCACCCACCTCCAGTGTTTGTTCCTCACCCTACAGTGTCCATGGAGTTCCCTTTGTGAAAAACAAGGTGAATAAAGCTTGATTGGGGCTGCAGGTTTCCTCCTTACCAACCTAAAACCCACTGTGTGGTCCCTTTAGCCTTTTTCCCACTCACAGTGGAATAATGAGGAGTTGAGGCGATCAAAGGTACACTGATCCAGATGCAAGTTCATTCGGTGCTGCGTGTTAGGTGGCATTCATCAGACTGCATGAATGCCCACTGCAGATGTGTGCTGTGGCACAAGAAGACATGCTATATGGAAGAGGCCGGGGTATGATGTAAGCACGCAACCTCAGAAGTGGGGTCCTCCTGTGCAACTACTATTAACCATTGTTTATATAACAATGCAAGAAACCTAGGCCTGATAAGAGGCTAAGAAATGTGCTTTATGTGCAAATAAACTACAAGAAAGCTATAAACCAGCTATGCATGGAATGTATATCCAGAATAGTCAGAGATGAACAGGCTAGTTAAACGATATCCGATGCATGGTTAGAGAGGGGGTATAAGCCTTGATAGCTAATCTCTCCCTGCACCTCAACCTGCTCATCCTTCTAAGCCTGCTAAAAGGCCCTCTTGGACAATTCTCTTGCCTGCTGGATATCACCTTATCTTAGAAAAGGGGTACAGTGGTCCTTTTCCCCTTTTGTATTACTAACAACTAGAGATGAGCGAGCGTACTCGGATAAGCACTACTCGCTCGAGTAATTGGCTTTATCCGAGTATCGCTGTGCTCGGGTCTAAAGATTCGGGTGCCGCTGCGGCTGACAGGTGAGTCGCAGCGGGGAGCAGGGGAGAGCGGGCGGGAGAGAAGGAGAGAAAGATCTTACCTCCGTTCCTCCCCGCTCTCCCCTGCAGCTCCCCGCTCCGTGCCGGCACCCGAATCTTTAGACCTGAGCACAGCGATACTCGGATAAAGCCAATTACTCAAGCGAGTAGTGCTTATCGGAGTACGCTCGCTCATCTCTACTAACAACAGATGCAAGGTGTGGGGCGCTGTTTGTGGACCAGGTATTTCAGGGCTCTTGCTAGGCTTATAACAGATCCCAAGCCTCAAATTTTAGGGAATTAAGAGCAATATGGGAAGCACACAGGCAGAAGTTAGTAAGAGGAAGGCATGTTAAGATCTTTTCTGATAACGGCAGTGTCCTTTATTCACCATCAGGGTGGCACCAGCCGTCCTGAACTTCAAAAACTTGTGCAAAGACTCTGTGGGCAAAAACAAGGGTGCTGTCCCTTTCAGTAGTACACCTAAGGGGCTCCCAGAAAATAATAGCAGACTTCTTAAGTCGGAAGAGGTTAGACCCGGCTGAGTAGACACTAAATTGTGAGGTCTTCAGTTTGATCATAAAATAACGGGGACAGCCTCAGACCTTTTTGTAACCAGGAGAAATGCAAAACTTATTTTCACTAGATCCATGGGCCAGGACTATGCTTTTTTCTGATGCCTCTCCTTTCCCGGGTCTTGCATTAGGTCCAGATCAGAGTTACAGTGATCCTCATTGCCCCATCGTGGACAAAGAGAAGTTGGTTTCCGCTATTGCTGTCTCTCTCAATCCAAGCGCCCATTCCTCTACCTCTCAGACAGGATCTTCTAAATTAAAATTGATGGCATGGATGCTGAAAAACAAGGACTCTTAGATCCACTCTCTTAAAGAGTCGTACAGCTGTTCCTTTTTCCATAGATGCTAGAATATGGTAGATATTTTGCTCTTGGTGTGGCTCAGATCAGTCTGATCTGTGTGATCCTAACCTTCCTAGGATACTAGACTTTCTTCAAGCAGGTCTAGAGAAGGGGCTGAGACCTGGAACCCTTAAAGGTGCTGGTTTCTGCTCTTAGTGCCTTTTCCAATGTCCGTCTAGCAGAGCATGTATGATCCAAAGATTTCTCAAGGGAGATAGACTTTGGCCTTTTATCAGAAGATCAATTTCCTTTTGGAATCTCAACCTAGTCCAAAACAGTCACCCCTTTTCTACCTATAGAGTCCTTATTTTGTGAGGTTTTTTCATCCTGAAAGGGTAGCAATTACATCAGCTAGAAGATTAGTGAGACTCAGGCTCTTTCCCGCAGGAAGCCCTATCTGGCAATTCTAAAGCATAGAATAATTCTTAGGCTTGATCTCTTTCCTAAGCTGGTTTCCACATTCCATAGAGAACAGGAAATAATTGTACCTTCCTTTTGTCAGAATCCTAGCAATAATAAAGAGGATTGTTTTCATGATTCAGATGTGAGGCGGGCAGTGTTGGCCTGTATAGAACCTTCTGAGCCCTTTAGGAGAGGTAATAACCTACTTGTTCAATTCCAGGATCCAAATAGAGGGAAGGTGGCCTTTAAAGACTTCATTGCTATATGGATTAGAAGGGCAATCCAGCAGGCATATAGGGTTTAAGACAGATACCCTCTAGAGCAGGGGTCCCCAACTCCAGTCCTCAGGGACCACCAACAGGTCATGTTTTCAGGATATCCTATAGTAAGAACACCTGTGGCAATGTCTGAGGCACCGACAATAATTACATCACCTGTGCAACACTGAGGAAATCCTGAAAACATGACCTGTTGGTGGTCCTTGACGACTGGAGTTGGGGAACACTGCTCTAGAGGGTCTTAGACCTTGTTCTACAAGGGTTCTTGTCTTTTTGGACAGAGCGTGTGGAAGCTTCAGCAGAACAAATATGCAAAGTGTCTGCCTGGTCCAACATTCACACCTTTACAAGACATTACCCATTGGATTTAGATTCTAAAAAAGAACTTGCCTTTACACACAAAGTCCTCCAGGCTGCAGTTAGATTGTAATCTAGTACTGCTCCAGGTGTGCTGTCATGACCGGACGATGTGCAATATGGGAAGTATTTCCTACCGTTTGGTTTCCATGAGTCCATCATGACAGCATCTGTACTTATCCACCCATAGGTTGTTATAATAATTGTACATGGCGCAACGTTGTAACGACTGTTCTTTGTTAATAAATGGTGAAGTCTATCCATTCTGGTTATTGGAAGTCACTGAAGGTGGAGCAGGGTGCTTTTAAACTCTCCGTCTCCCTGTCCTTACAGAAGTCAGAGGACTCTGTCTGTCATGATGGACTCAGGGAAACTGAATTAACGGTAGAACCTAAGGCTGGGTTCACACAGGGCTGATTTGTCGTGGTTTTGCCGCAGTTTTTCCGTTGCGGTTTTGCCGCAGAAGAACTGCTTCTGCGGCAAAACCGCTTCAAAGGTTAATTTGGGCTTGCGGATTTTCGTGCGGAAAAATCCGCAAGCATTTTTTTCCGCAGCGCTTTTTTACTTTTTGCCGCGTATTTGGTGCGGTTTTGACTGCGTCCATAGAGGTCTATAGACAAAAAAGCGCTGCGAAAAAGACCAAAGAATGAACATGCTGCATCTTTTAAAACCGCGCCGCAATTGCATTTCCGCACTGCGGCTGTGCGGAAAAAATCCGTCCTGTGAGAACAGCTTTTTGGCAAATCTCATTTGTGCTGCATTGCACTGCAAACGCAGCGGTTTTGCTGCAGTGCGGATATGCAACGGCAATCTGCGGCAAAACCGCGGCAAATCAGCCCTGTGTGAACCCAGCCTAATTCCAATATGTTTTGTGTTTGTACATACTCAAACTACCTACTGGAATAGTTGTTTAGACAGTGAAACCTGAGTGCTTACCTTTGCCACCATGTGGTCTGGATAGATAAATATTGTAGGCACTGCATTTGTCCGTAAGCGCACAGTTTGTCCTGTTCTGTCAAAGCAAGATTCTTCAAAATGTTTGGAACACAGAAATGTGTGCAGGCTTGGGGAGAAGTTTTCTCTGTTCACAAGGTTAAGCCATTGCTTTCTTCTTTCTGGGTTTGAAGGAAATCTATAATACATATTGCTGTTAGAACATCATGACCGTATACACCTATGTACAACCGCTTATAAAATCAGTCCACTGAGGTGGTGGTGGCTGCCTACAGCTTAAAGCCACCCTCCAGACTCACTCACTAAGCCAACTTTTATACTGCATTTTGCTGACTACGTTAGATCTGCCCGGAAGGCTCAAAAAATCTATAGGCCCCCACTTACCAGACAAAGACCGTTTTGGTCTCTGATCAGCGGGTTGAAGTGACAATGGTACTCGAATACTGCAGCTGCTTCACTCCAGACAGTGTCATACCTTGCGGAGCAGATCAATCCCTTCCACTTGGCTGGGACTGAGCTGCTCTCAGGCCAAATGACTGGTGATGTCACAAGAAGACACCGAGGCTCTTCAGACTTCTGATTGGCACAGTCCATTGCTCGGGACCCCCAACAATCAACTACTGAGGACCTGTCCTGAGGATAGCTCATCGATAGTTTAGTCCCACAAAATCCCTTTAAGGCGTATATATATATATATATATATATATAGCATCCCTCTAATCCACTCTGGTAAATCCAGCTTATTCACACAGGATTTTTTTTCCTATTGATGACTGATGGGGACTCACTGCTCAGATCACTGCCGATCAGCTGATTCCCGAGGCTGATGTCAATGCAGAAAGCGCTGACCATTGAATTCAGCTGATTTGCAGGGCCGTTGTCACTACGGTCAGTGACGGAAGCACTGATAGTGACCCTGGGATTCAGCTGATCATAGCTTCTTTCTGCAGGCTCCACTCCTGGTTTTGGCTCACAAGTACTGAAGCAGAGTACTGACCAAAACGCTGTTATCTGAACGAGCGTGCCTTCTGAATGGCCTTTATATACGGCTACAGTCGTGGTTGCAGCGGGTTGGCCCCCCTTGGCCATAACAGCCGGGCAATCGGTCTTACCGTACACATTAGCTGCATAACAGTTGAACATATAATGTATATGAGGGCCTCCTATGGTGGGCAAAGAAGGATGGAGCAGTTGACTTTTAACTTCATCCTTGTGCATTTAGGGAGATAAGTCTACAAGCAGGTTTCTTCCCCCCTCTATGGTCAAAACCAGTGCACATTTGGTGGAGCTGTCCATGCTTATGTATGGAGGCTCGGCTGCCAGCTAATGTGCATGTCCAGCCTTGGAAAAGGGATATCTTCCGAAAAAAGTCCCTTTACTGCGTCAGGACGTGTCGTTGACTTTTCTGCTCTCCAAAGTCCTCCAACATGATTGGTTGAATTGAAGAAAGTAGTAAAAGCATCATTTGATTCAATTAATATTGCGCCACTGAAAAGGGTGCACTTGGGGGGCCCCGTGACCACCTCGATGGCTGCAGCTGATCTCACACTCTACAAGTACAGTATTAGCTGGCTGAAGCTTTTGTAGCAGGTCTCAAAGCCATCAGTTTACAACTTGTTGGACCTCCCCTCCATTCAGGTCTCCCCCATTACCTACCGATGGAAGGTTACCTGGTTGTCCCTTTTAGAGTTGTTGGAACACCCAAAAGCTGCGCACGTAGTGGGCATTACTAGAGTATATCTACGTCCATCTCCGTTCCCAACATGGCCGCCACGGGCTTCACGATGTCACGTGATCGCTGCTGCCCCGCCTTCGGCTGGTGACGTCACTGGCTTTAAGGTAGACCGGGGGTGATTTGATGCCTGTATGAATTGGGGCATTGAAGGTTCAGCATTCCGGGTGACAGCTGGCTAAGCAGTCCGTTCAGAGAAGCAGTGAGCCGCCGGTGCCGTGCAGTCCGCAGCACACAGCATCAGCAACGGCGGGGGACATGCGGACACTGTAAGTCATTCATCGTGCGGCATCCGCCTTCATCGGCCGGCGCTGCGGCTCTTGTCACCTGCATGTGATCTGATGCAATCAGCAGCGGCGCAGCATCATCTGTCACCGGGGCTGCACGCATGGCGCACAGGAGGGGTCCAGCCTAGGAAAGTTCCCGTTCCATGCGGGCTGCGGACTAGTAGTTGGACCTGCTGCTCTGCACCTTGTAGTGGTAGTCCCACACCAACTCCATGCTTCGGAGCGCTCAGTTCTGCACGGTCAGATAGGGTTTAACACTTTGGGGTTCTTTTTTCTCTCTGCAGCTGATTAAAAACTGCAAACAAAAGACATTACTTTACATTATGATGAAGTTCCGGAAATTTTCGCATCGCTTTGAGTCCGGTACAAAATGAATGGAGTTCTTGGTGATCCGTTTATTTAGTTTAGTTAAAAGAGAAAAACGTACTTTAAAAGGAAACAAGTATACAGAAAACTGCACATCCAGCTTAACCATGTAGATGCCGCAGTGTTGCATCTAAGATTGTGACAGGAGGGGGCTTCCACTGTCCCTTATCAGACCCCTGTCATGCAAGCACAAGGTTCTATGGATTGCTGCAGAACCTGGAGGCTTAACAGTAGCCATGAATGGTGGCCTATTAGGCCCTGCAAGAGGCACTGTCTAATAGGCTTGTAGAGTACATGGCATTACTGAGGTATTGCCGTCTATTCAACTGACAATCAAAGAAAAGAAGTTTAAAGTCTCATAATGGGACAACATTAAAAAGATGTTTTCGTATAAGAAAAATGTTTTAAAAAAAAAAAAAGAAAATTAATGTGCGGATAACCCCTGGTCCTCACCCCTGAGATCGCTCTCCTGTCCAGGCTCCCAGGCTCTATCCCACAGGCCAAGAAGAGCCTCCTGAGACACTTTATTATGGCAATGCGCCATATTATCCCCCTACATTGGAAGCAGAGAGGAGCGCTAACAAGGGCTATGTGGGCAGAGTCACTAGACTACACCAAATACATGGAGGAGCTCAGGAGCTCCGACCTGGGTGAGGACCGGGGAGTAGTCAGCGGCTTCTATAATACCCGGACAGCATGGATTGTATACAAGTGGCTTGCAGATGGCTCAGTTTAGGAGCTGGGGCGGTGGCGAGCCCCCGCCTCGATTTTGGACGGCGCCCCACCGCAACTCTAACAGACGCAGGTTAGAGGCGGAGAGTCTTGTTCCCCTCACCCTTTCCCCCTTTTTTCGTCTTTCCCCTGTATCTCGAGTCTCACTGCCCCCCCCCCCCCTTCTCTTATTCCCTCGTTCTCCTTGTCTTATCTATTCCTTAAGTTGTTTTAGAATATTGTTACTAGAGGTCGATGGCATGCGACAGGCTCACCCATATAAACATGTACACCTTTGCGTCCTTGGGATGCACTAGCCCAATACTGGAGGGGCCCCTAAGGGGCCACCTCTAGGGGGGTATGGGCTGCTGGTCTTTCTAATGGGACTTTCTAATGTCACAAAAAACACATTACACAAAAACGCAAAGCACCAACTTGTGATGTGTTTTTAACATTAGAAAGTCCCATTGACAATCGCGTTAAAAAAACGCAAGTGGGTAGGAGCCCTAAGGCTGCGGTCACATGGGGGCGTAAATCCCGCGGATTGACCGCACGGAAATACAGCGAGATTTCCGCAACAGAAATGCAGTTTCAAAACTCGTGCATTTGGCGCAGATTTTGAAGTGGAATGCAGGCGGTGATCAAATTGATATGCAGCAGCTTTGAATTCTGTGCAGCATGTCAGTCTCAGCGTGGCTTGGCCACAACGTTGTTGTTTCATAGCAACGCTATGGAAAGCTTCACACAGCATGATCTGCCGGCGGATCACTTGTGGACAGGCAGCCTTAAAAGGTATCATATCTACAAGATTACTTGGTTTCTCTTACTGAGAACAATCACATTATAGTGAACAGTGTAAGGGGGAAAAAATGTGCCGACAAATTGCAATTCTGGCATTTTTAAAAATAAAAAAATGGAATAAAAAGTGATCAAAAAGTCATATAATTTTAAAAATGGCATCGATTAAAACTACAGCTGCTCCTGCAAAAGATAAGCTCTTATTAAGCTTCATTGATGGAAAAATAAGATGTTGTGGCTCTTGGAATATAATCATGCAAAGTTAGATTTTTTTTTTTAAGTGTTTTTTTTTATTGTGGAAAAAAATAGTGAGACATAAAAAAACATAAAAGGTATCACTCTGATTCAGAAAATGTCATCCTGTTACTTAGACCACAAAGTGAATACTGTGAAATAAAACTTAAAACTATCCATAGTTGGAAGCTGGCCAACCCCTTCTGACACAAACATGTAAAGTACAGTTGTAGTATCTGGAGGTACGTGGCAGCGGGCGGTGAGATCTGATGGGGACATTGCACCACTCTCCTGCCTTTACATAGTGTAACTAAATAGACTGCACATCGTACCAGTACTTAACCCCTTGATGACCGGCCAACTTTAGACCTTAAAATGGACATAATAATATATCAATACCCGATACCGCCCATTGGTATAAGAGGTTACCCATGGTGAAGATGCTGGCACTCGCATTTCCCTGTTGCGCATTACACTTCTTTTCCTGTGAGGAAGTGTATGGAAACGTGATGGTGAAGTGTGCAGGAGGTTCACAGGTGCTGCTGAAAAAACACTGCATGCAGCTCTTCTTCTTCCGTCCAAAGGTCGGAAAGTGGGTGAACCCCATTATAGTCAATAGGGTCCACCCAGTGTTGTTCGGTTCCCTCCAGAGACAGAACCGTTCGGCTATGTGGATTCCCCTTTTCTGCTCCCCGAACGGAGCAGGAAACCTGAATCCTCAGCACAAGGGTGAAGGCTCCCTTAGATATTTTTTACCTATCGTGCTAAAGTTAGAGCAATGGAGTAATTATTATAATCGTCCCTCTCATATAAATCTCTTCCTTTCCAGACATTGCTGCTGACGCCTGATTCATGTGTACACGAAAAAGGTAACTACCATGAGTTATACCTGTATACATGTAATAAAGGGGTTTTCCCATTGGTGACCTGTATTCCCATCCTGTGACAGAGGTTAGTAAACCTAAGGCCGCCTGCAGATGGGCGGAAATTCCGCGGCAGGATTTCCGCCGCTGGAAGCTTGCATAGGATTGAGTTAACAAACCCAATCCTATGCAGACGTCCGCGGTTTGGCAGCACAAAATCTCGCATGGCAAACAAACCGCGGCATGCTCTGTTTCTGTGCGGGGCTTGCCGAGCCCCGCACAGAAACATCACTCATCCGCCGCCGGCACATGAAAGATCCAGAGCTGCGGGGCACGGGTGAGTACGCGCTGCTCTCTGCAGGCGCTCGGGTCGGGTCCCATGGCGAGAATTCTCGCTGCCGGGTCCCACCCAGCTGTCTGCAGGCGGCCTAAGGCTGGCTCCACACGGGCGAGAAAATCGCATTGCCTGCTGCAATAGTAAAAAAGCAGAACATGGAACCAATGATTTACAATGGTTTCATTCCCATCTGCAATGTTTTCACTGATGTGAGGGGATAAAAAATCGTGGCTTGCTCTATCTTTCTGCAATGTGTGAGTTCTTGTTATCGCAACGTGCATTTGTAACATTGCAAAGTCCCATTGACTATTGCGTTGAAAAAAACATGCGATTATTTTTTTAATTTTTTTATTGCGGACGGCAGTGATGCGAGATTATTCACTTAAAAAAGCACCGCTAAAGCTCACAAATTGCAATAAATGAAGATGCGATTTTGCCGTGGCAAAATCTCGATTGCCCATGTGGAACCAGCCTTAGCACTGATGTCATAAGTAAGATGCAGGAGGATTAGGCGCTACTGGAACATATGAGGGCGCTTCAGAGGTATTGTTTGAAACTTGAATGATGACACATTTCAGTGGTAGACCGCCACCTTCCTTGGTTTAGAATTTGGTCTGTGGAAGGCAGCGGTCTTCTACTGAAATGCATAATGATTACACAGCAGAACGTAAGTTTACGTCCTGCCTGGGGGGCAAGTTACTAAACAGGACGTAAACCTAGAAGTGAGCCTGCGCCATCCCGCAGCAGGAGCTGGCTGTGACTAATGGCCTGCCTCCTGCGGCAACAGCGGGGATAATTGAGAACAGTGATGCCCTCCTGTAACCCCCTACATGCCATAATTAGTGTCATCAATTATCACGGCATGTAAAGGGTTCACAGAGGGAGTGCGCTCCCTCTGTGACGTCATCGGCCCTCCGTGATGTTTATGGCAACTGGATGCCAGACAACTGGATATCCTCATATCTAGAGATGAACGAGCATACTCGGTAAGGCGATATACTTGAGACAGCATCACCTTTTTCAAGTACCTGCTGGCTCGTCCCTGAAGATTCGGGGGGGGGGCACGGGGGTCAGGGGTAGCGTGGGGGAGCAGGGAGGAGAGTGAGACCTCTCTTTCCCCCCCCCCCCCCCCCCCTAAATCTTCAGCATCGAGCCAGCAGGTACTCGAAAAAGGCTCTCTCGAGTATATCGCCTTACCGAGTATGCTCGCCCATCTCTACTCATATCCATAATGACCTGTACACACTATTTCTCCTGCATGGCAAAAACTGAGAGGGGTAAAAAGAAAGTCCAAGAAATAGAGGCAAAATGCTTATTTTGTTCATTTTACCTTCATAAAAATGCAATAAAAGTGATCAAAAAAGTTGTATATATCCCAGAATAGTATCAATAGAAACTATAGCTTGTCACACACAATAAATCTGCGCAGAGCTACATCCATGGAAAGATAAAAAAAAATTATGGGACTATGAATGCAAGGATGTAAAAATCTCCCCAAAAATGCTGTTGCGTCCTTTGGGCCAAAATAGGGCATGACTTTAAAAGGTTAAAGTTTTGAGCAATCCCCCTGAGGCTCCCTAATCCTCCTGCATCTTCTTTTCTTTTCACACCCTGCAATCTACATGTCCTCTGCATTTACTGTAAAACACACTTACTCCGCTGTTCAAGTGAAAATGATTAAGTAGGACAGAAAGTCCTCTAATCTGATGTGCCCCAAATGTGCCAAAAACTTGTTGTGCCTCCCATAGTCATTCTGTCTGACAGGTTATGGCGCGTGCAATAGCCACGAAGTATTGTAAAGCCAATGCCCTGCAGTTCATGAGGAAAGCTTTACATTGCATCATTGAAAGCTAGTACATTTGTTAATAAACTATCTATCTTGTTCTCCTGCCGGAAAGGTGCAGCGCAGAATGTCTTCCCTCTCACAGCTGAAGGAGCTCTTCCGCAGGGCAGATGCGGTTTGCTTTGATGTGGATAGCACGGTCATAAAAGAAGAGGGCATAGATGAACTGGCCAAGTTCTGCGGTGTGGGAGATGCCGTGGCAGAAATGTAAGTGAATGAATATGTGCTATAACATTCGCTAATTCTTAAATATATGAGAATATTGTATTATTATAGCAAATCTAATCACTGTTGGAGACAGTTGCTTGTAATTCATTGTAATACATCCCTTGCTATAATGGAAATGAGCCATCCATGACTGGTACATGTGCACAGCCAGACTGAAGAAGCAGGGTAGTTAAAGCATGGTGGAGAGACGGCATAGCCGTTAATGGGAATCGTAGACTGAAAAACCAGTCATCCTGCAGGATCCTTCTTGTAGTATATGTATTTGTCTAAAACATGACCCTGCTGTGAATGTGCTATATATGTATAATGGGGAAAGGTAATAAAGCTGAAATCCACATCAAAATCTGCAGGAGTATGATAGGCCTTTTACACAGGCCGAGAAATCGTTTAGATTTCTGCTATCACTGAGAATCTGAATGACATCGTTCAGCCTAAATGCACAACTGAATGATAAACTCGTTCATTATTCAGTTTCTGCAAGCATACAAACTGAACGACGGATCGGGCTGTGTAAACAGGCAGTTGTTCATCTATGCATGACTGCCTGTTTACTGTGAATTGGGGCAGTTGACCAAAACGATCTCTGGCCCCATTTACTAGCGATGATCATTCCTGTGTAAAAGCAAAGGGCGATCTTCACTGTAACAACTTGTTGGGTATCCTGACAAGTCGTTCCGTGTAAAAGCACCATATGTCCTTGCAGATTTCTCCCCATCAATCCCCCCTGATCAAACAAAGCCTAAATAGGAGCACTTAAATATTGTGATGGCTGGGCCTTATTACAAGAAGAAAAGTTGCAAAAATAGTTCCCTTAGAAGACCTCTCCTTCTCTGCGTGCTTGTAGAAGCTGGCATCAGTAGTTTTCCACAGCTGCAGGATTCCAGCGCTCGAGTGCCAGTTTTCTCTCCTGCTTACCACACAATAGATGGGGCAGACTGCCAGAAATTCTGGAGCAATTAGCCTAGACGGCAGATTATGTGAGGGGCACAGTGGGTGCCATGTGGACTTATCCTTTCATTTCTCACAGTCACAAAAACCAGCGGTGAAGAATTGCTGAATGAAGTGACCTCAGAAGAACAGTCTGAGAGTCCCGCTGCATTATTTTTAATATGGACATTATAGGGGAGTTCACTAAAACCTGCCGGTGTTAGGCCACATTTTAGCAATATTGCACTCAAATAAGATGTGCTGAATTTTACATCTTTGGCCTGTTCACATATCAGAAAAGCAAATCTATGTTAGACCAGAGCTGTCATCCATAGTACAGCTGTCTCTCACACTCAGGCTTTACATTGTAAATGGTACAGAAAGAGGGCAGTAAGGGTAATTGAGATCAGCGCTGAGGATTCTGCTTTCCTGCTCCATGCGCAATCGGCCTAACCTGTACGGCTCCATTCACATCTGTTGTTTTTCATTATTTGGCTTCATCATAGGGGCTAAATAAGTAACTGTGCCCGAGGATCCCATTGGCTATAGTGGGGTCTGTCACATGTCCGGCATGCCACCCGGTATCTTATTACATAAAATAGAGCAGAACACTGCTCTGTTTTGTACTGGATCTGCGGCAGAGGCTCCAATTGGGCCCAATGTAGATGTGACCAAAGTTTAAGTAAGCATTTTATTATATGCATGATCCTTCCCCAGCTTCTGCGCATGCGCCCACCAGCAAAATGCCGGACACCTGCGCAGGGAATTTTAAATCTCCTTGCTCCCAGCAACCAACGGTCGCCGAGAGCAAGGAGCAGTGACTGGTAGCCTCGTTGAGCGGTCCCCAGTCACATGATAAAAAGGTAGTGACCTTATGCCGGTCTCGCACGACCAGATAGAAATTGCAGATTCCGCATGCGTTTGAGCTGCGGTAATACGCGGAATACTCAAATGCCCTGGATTACAAAATTCCGCTCACATTAGCGAGTCGGAGTTACGTATTCCACTCGCAGAAAATAGAACACAGCATGTTCTATTTTACCACAGATATCCGTGACAGAGCCCATTGTGCGCCATGGTCATGGATTGTGTACGGGCTGTGGGTACGCAGTTATGCGCACTACATTACGCGGCCATACGCAGGGCCATGGCCGGCTCACAACTGGGATCGCTGCGGGTCTCTGAAAGCGGATTCCACGTACAGCCGTGTGAGCCCGGTGTTATTCAGACCGCTACCTGTAATATGTAATTTACAAGAAGCCCCGGGAATGCTCGCCTTCTTGCAGTTCCAGGAGCAGCTTGTTGAACGCTTTCTGTTTTGAGATCACCACACCTCATCAAGCTTACGGAGACTCACAGAGCGCCACTTTTTACACCCCATACCCGCCACTGAGGTCAACAAATACCCCCAAAAAAAGCATGAGAGGAGGAGGGATACCTGGTTTTATTGCCCCATGTACACATCCCAACCAGGCCTCCTGTCTTTGGAAATACCACACAGTTTACATAATTACTTTTATCTAAGATTTAGTGAATGCCAAAGAGGGCGCAGAGGGGGGGGGATTATTTTTAAGGGACAAGTGAGCAATTGGCCCTAAATTCCAATGTGTGTTCCCTCCATTATAGGCCTAGCCATGTGTCCTGTAAGTAGATTAGGGCCACAATGGGTACCGTATATACCGGCGTATAAGGCGACGGGGCGTATAAGACGACCCCCCAACTGTCACCTTATACGCCGGTATTCAGTGGAGAAAAAAAAAAAAAATTCATTACTCACCTCCCCCGGCGTTCTGTCGCGCTCCGGCAGGCTGTCGCTCGCTCCTCGTCCCGGCGCAGCATAGCTTTCTGAATGCGGGGCTTGAAATCCCCGCTTCCAGAAAGCTAATACACACGCCGGCAGCCATGACATCATTGAATGGCTGTGATTGGCTAAAGCACACGTGGCTTCAGCCAATCACACTATTCAATGACATCATTGAATGGGTGTGATTCAGCCAATCACAGCCATTCAATGCTGTCATGGCTGCCGGCGTGTGTATTAGCTTTCTGGAAGCGGGGATTTCAAGCCCCGCATTCAGAAAGCTATGCTGCGCCGGGACGAGGAGCGAGCGACAGCCTGCCGGAGCGAGCGACATCCTGCCGGAGCGCGACAGAACGCCGGGGGAGGTGAGTAATGAATTTTTTTTTTTTACACTTTTTTTTTTTTTGAATTACCGGCGTATAAGACGACCCCCGACTGCAGAGCAGATTTTTCGGGGTTCAAAAGTCGTCTTATACGCCGGTATATACGGTATGTTTCTGAACACGGGACAAACGGGTATCTATTTGGGGGTGAAAGTCTTCATATAGATGTGTGCTGTACAGAAAAAACTAATTTTAAAATGACATAATTGCCGAATAAATGAAAATGGTACCTTTTTTTCCCTTTTGCTTTGTTTTAGATTCATTTAAAAACTGTGGGGTCAAAATATGCAGTACACCTCTAGATGAATTCGATAAGGGGTCTAGTTTTCAAAATGGGGTCATTTGTGAGGGTTCTCTATTGGTTTGGCAGCTCAAGGGCTCTACAAGTGAGCAATGGGGCTTAAAACACCTTCAAGCTAAATTTCTGTTCTGAATCCACTGGCTGCTCCTCTCGGTTTGTACATACGGACATAACATTAGGGCCACAATTGATATGTTTCTGAACACAGGACAAACAGGAGTATCCATTTTAGGGTGCAAATCCTAATTTTCATGTGCACTATAGAAAAAAATATGTCTTTCCAATGACATATTTGCAAAAATATGAAATTTAATTTTTTCTCCTCTAAATTGCATTACCTCCTGAAAAAAAAGTTGTGGTGTCAAAATACTCATGACATCCCTCAGTGAATATATTTAGGGGTATAGTTTTTAAAATGGGATCATTTTAAGGGGTATCTATCATTCTGACACCTATGAGTCTTTGCAATGTTGGCTTGGTGTAGGAAAACAAAGTGTTCCTGAAAATGTTCATAAGTAATGTTAAATTTGTACATCTCCTAAATGGTTAAAAAAAACTAAAGTTTTTCAAATGTGCATCCAGAACAAAGTAAACAGTAAAAAAAAAATCTTATCATAAATGTGTACAGTATGTTTGCACATATTTGAGATATTACAGCTGAAAATGTGAAAAAAAAATTCGCCATTTCCCAATTGTGGCACTTTTAATAAATATACACAAATTCTATCGACTATTTTTACCACCTACATGAAGTACAACATGTTGCAAAAAAACAATGTCAGAATCACTCGGCTATGCAAAGCCTTTACTGAGTTATTCTATGTTAAAGTGACACGTCAGATTTCCAAAATTTAGCTCCATCACTAAGGTGGAAAAAGGCTTCGTCACTAAGAGGTTAAAAATAGAGATGAGCGAGCGTACTCGGAAAAGCACTACTCGCTCGAGTAATTTGCTTTAGCAGAGTATCGCTCTGCTCGGGTCTGAAGATTCGGGTGCTGGCACGGAGCGGGGAGCTGCAGGGGAGAGCGGAGAGGAACGGAGGTAAGATCTTTCTCTCCCTCTCTCCTGCCCGCTCTCCCCTGCTCCCCGCTGCGACTCACCTGTCAGCCGCAGCGGCACCCGAATCTTCAGGGACGAGCACAGCGATACTCGGATAAAGCAAATTACTCGAGCGAGTAGTGCTTTTCCGAGTACACTCGCTCATCTCTAGTTAAAAACTATCTTCTTTAGTTTTTGAATGTTTGTGGGAAAGGTCTGTCGATTATAAATGTCAGTGGATCTGCCACTGCAAGGATAAGTGGGACAGACTGAGCATATCAGGTTCTTGGAAGTGATCTACATATATAAAATTGAATGTCTGCGTGTCTGTCTGTCCTTTATGCGCTACTACACCATTCATCCGATCGCCATGAAACTTTGGGAAGTTGTTGAGTACACTCCTGGGAAGATTATAGGCATAGTACATTTATGCAACGATAAATGGCGCGCGTGCGTCGTCGACAGTTACGACCCCCCACGTAGATCGTTCGATTTCCATCATTGCCACTAATTCTCTCACTTCCCGATGTTGTAGAAACATGAAATTTGGCAGGAGCATTGATTATGTCATAAATAGGAAAAGTTAATGGGTCCCAACTCGATTATTCAATTCTATGCGCCAAAGAATTAGCGTCCAAATTTTATGTACGGAATCTAAATCTCTCACTTCCCAATGTCATAGAAACTTGAAATTTGGCACGAGCATTGATTATGTCATAAATAGGAAAAGCTAATGGGTCCCAACTCGATTATTCAATTCTATGCGCAAAATAATTGGCGTCCAAATTTTACGTACGGAATGTAATTTTCTCACATAGGAACTTGAAATTTGGCACGGGCATTGATTATGCCATAAATAGGAAAAGCTAATGGGTCCCAAGTCGATTATTCAATTCTAGGCGCCAAAGAATTAGCGTCCAAATTTTATGTACGGAATCTAAATCTCTCACTTCCCAATGTCATAGAAACTTGAAATTTGCACGAGCATTGATTATGTCATAAATAGGAAAAGTTAATGGGTCCAACTCGATTATTCAATTCTAAGCGCAAAAGAATTAGCGTCCAAATTTTACGTATGGAATCTAATTCTCTCACTTCCTGATGTCATCTATATATATAAAAATGAATGTACATCTGTCTGTCTGTCCTTTATGCATTACTACACCATTCATCTAATCACCATGAAACTTTGGGAAGTTGTTGAGTACACTCGTGGGAAGATTACTGGCATAGTACAACTATCCATCGTCGATAGTTATGCCCCCCCAGACAAAGATCGTTTGATTTCCATCTCAAGCACAAAAACAAAAGGCATTACGAGCAACGGGATGCGTGTTCAACTACAAAATGATGCATCCGCCGAACGTTTCGCAAGACAATTGCTGCATATTGAGAATGCTGAGGTAAAATAAAAGCTGTGCTGTGATTGGTTGCTATTTCTTATACTGTTGAGGCAACATGAAAGCTGTGCTGTGATTGGTTGCTATATATTATACCGCTGAGGTAAAATGAATGCTGCGCTGTGATTTGTTGCTATTTTTTATATTGCTGAGGCAGAATAAAAGTTGCGCTGTGATTGGTTGTTATTTCTCTTACTGCTGAGGTAACATGAAAGCTGCGCTGTGATTGGTTGTTATTTCTCTTACTGCTGAGGTAACATGAAAGCTGCACTGTGATTGGTTGTTATATTTTATACTGCTGAGGTAACGTGAAAGCTGTGCTGTGATTGGGTGTTATATATTATAAAGCTGAGGTAACATGTAAGCTATGCTGCGATTGGTTGTTATATATTATACCACTGAGGTAACATAAAAAAGCTGCGCTGTGATTGGTTGTTATCTAGATATATAAAACGAATGTATGTCTGTCTGTCTTCGCAGCAACACGCGACGGGTAAGCTAGTTCTCTTATAAAACAGTTGTAAATAAATTCTGAAGAAATGGCTTAACCAATCCCTACACATTATTCTACCACAGCTCGGCTCCCAATACTTTGAATATCTTATAGCATTAGTTTTGTCCAAACAAACTCAAGTTTTTGCATTGTGATTTTAAGTTTTTGTTTTTGCTTAGGACTCGCAAAGCAATGGGAGGATCTTTGACCTTCAAGGCTGCTTTGACTGAGAGACTTGCGTTAATTCGCCCATCAAGGGAACAAGTGCAAGCTTTGATAACGGAGCACCCTCCAAGGCCCACCGAGGGAATAAAGTAAGTGATCATTTTGGGCAAGGTCAGTCTAGGCATAGAGGTAGGTAGAAAATGGATTCATAAACGGCTTCACATTGTGAAATGTTAGACTCTAGCCTTTCCTTGTAAAATGCTAAGTAGTTGATTCGTCCATCATAGGACCATCTATATTCATTTCTCTTTGTTCTATCACCATCCCATAAGAGAAAATCTCAACCCGAAATGGAAATGCACACTTATTGGCAAATAGTAATTTCAGTTTAAAGAGGTTTTCCGTGAGTCAAAGCAAAAAATCTGTTGGCCAAGGAATGTTGTAAAAATAAGAAATAAGTCATACTCCCCTTCAGTGAACTCTGGTGCCTGCTGCTCCCAACCCAGAAGTGATGTTGTTCACTGGGCATGTAGCCCTTTGCCAGTTGCAGGCATTCTGGTGGTGGACACAAACAGTTGACCATGTAAATTGTTTTGATATGAGCCTTAACAAAGCAATACAATTAGCAAAAGAAGGCTTATCAGACGTACATGAATATATCCTGAGATACGTTATCTTCTGCCAGAATTTAGTTCCACAATACCCCAAAGTAATTGTAGCAATTTTCCCTTAGCTCAAATGGCTAAACAGTCCAACAACCCTCTGAATATTAACAGGAGTTAAGGTGCATTTACACTGACCGTTTTGAGCGATCATTTTTGCATAACTCTTAATTGCCTAATTAGCTACTTAAAGAGTTAAATGGGACACCTCTGATAACTTCTAGAACAGCAGCTGTTTTGTATATGCAAACAGCTGCTTTTACTCTATAGGCTTTCAGCTTATATCCTGCTGAGAAGTCTCAGTGGGATACCAGCTGATAGAATGCTATCAGCACCGCCCACTGAGAAAATCCACCTGCGGCTCTGTTAAGTCATCGCTGGTTTCTAGCTTGCTAGAAATCAGCGATGAACGGATAGTGCACGATGGCCACGCGTTTAGACACAACGATTATCACTGATAGACATGGCTGATATAAAGTAGCAGAGAGGTTAACAAGATCATAGGTCAGCACAGTTATACAACATCTTGTTCCACTTTTAGCTCTAAGTAGCCAATCTTCAAGTTCCCCTGCACGCCTAGAAACTCGCTCCATGTAGTGTTATTGGGTGTGCAGAGTGCGCCATCACAGCAGCCTGTAATACTTTATTCCCCAGGCATCAAACAAGCTACTGAATATTACAATTGGAGAGATATTTTTTTACGGGTGGAAATTCTGAAGTTGGTCTTAGTGGAGGCTACACTGCTGTTACTTGCTAAAAATATTAGCAGTATGTTGTTTGTTTTTTTTTGTTTTTTTTAAAAATATTCCTCAACATTGAAGGAAAAGTTGTATGGTTATGTGAATTGAGGAAGTTGGAGGTGTCCATAAGATATGCAAGTCAAATTTTCAAGCACCTTAAAGGGGTTGTCCCGCGGCAGCAAGTGGGGTTATACACTTCTGTATGGCCATATTAATGCACTTTGTAATATACATCGTGCATTAAATATGAGCCATACAGAAGTTATACACTTACCCCCTCTGGTGCTGGCGTCCCCGTCTCCATGGTGACGACTAAAGCTGCCTTCTCCTTCCATTAAACGCGCTTGCGCTGTCCGGTCTTCTGCTCTGTTGAATAGGGCCGCTCCGGCGTTCTCGCGCCGGAGAGCTGGTCTGCGCATGCGCAGAAGACCTGTGCGGCAAGAGCACGCCGGAGCGGCCCCATTCAACAGAGCAGAAGACCGCACAGCGCAAGCGCGTCTAATGGAAGGAGAAGGCAGCTTTAGTCGGCGCCATGGAGACGGGGACGCCAGCACCAGAGGGGGTAAGTGTATAACTTCTGTATGGCCAATATTTAGTGCACGATGTATATTACAAAGTGCATTAATATGGCCATACAGAAGTGTATAACCCCACTTGCTGCCGCGGGACAACCCCTTTTAAGGCTCTTTTACATGCAACAATTATCGCTCAAAATTCAATTGGGTGTCTAAGGGCGAATGTAAGTTCGGCTGAAGCTGTGAAACCTGTCGACCAGCCAATGCTAGGGTAAGCTAGATGGACAGTGTCACAGATAGAAACTTTCGGGTTTTAGTGAGCATGTTTCAAAATATACGGTAATACTTGTACTAGGTACATTTTTCATGGATCACTTTGCTAATAATTTTTTTTATGTTTTACAGAAACCTGATTCACAGACTACACCAGCGAAATGTACAAGTTTTCCTGATATCTGGAGGATTTCGGAGCATTGTGGAGCATGTAGCCACAGAGTTGGACATACCACTTACTAATGTGTATGCAAATAGGCTCAAGTTTTATTTCAATGGTAAGTCGTGTGTGTTGAATTATAAAGTGAGTCAGGAAGTGTCGTTTCTCCTTAAGGAGAGCGCCTAGCAGGTGTGTGAGAAGACTTACAAGGCCATCCATGCTCCTCTGGGACATATACAAATGGAAAAATGGTATTGTTCAATCTCCCCACTTGAATTCAAAGAAATGGAGGTCCCTAACTTGACGTTAATGCTGGTGTGAGTGAGCCCTAATCTTGTAGCAGCATGCTCAATTTTTCCCACGGATTGAAGTCAATGGAAGCCATCTAGACCCGCGGCACACCCGCAGTTGTTTTTGTGCTGTGCTGCGGGAGAGCAGGAGATTTAAACAAACAAAAAAAAAAGAGTGTACCTGGCACATGCGTGCGACACGCTGCCAACATGCCGAGGACATCCGCCGTGCTGAAGAAAGATCCAGCCGCAACGAAGGGGAGACCCACAGCGTCCGGACAGGTGAGTATGCTATCAGTTTTGGTCTCAAGGCTGCAGGCACGGGTGGAAACTGCTGCAGAATTCTACTGTGGATACAAGGCCTAAGTGTGCAGGTCATGCAAAAGCAAATATTGCATATAGCAGCATTGAGATACACATAAACATTGAATATGTGGATTATTTAAAATTGTATCACGACTCTATCTACTCTTCATATCAACTTGAGACTTTAGTTGGTACATCCCTGTTTAGGCTCCTATCAATGCTTGGAGCTCTACAGCCCTTTTAATTTGTAGTCTTCGTAATTTGAAAGTATGTTTGTTTACATGTATAATAATAAAGAGTTTTCTGGGACATTTTTAACTTTTGTTATAGATGACTGGCAGATCATTTAATAGATGATCAGTGGGGACCCGCTACTCAAATCCCCGCAGGCCGTAGCACGGCGGCCCAGGTTGGTACTGTAGCGCAGCTCGCATTGAATTCAATAGGAGCTGCCCCTGCAATATCAGTGTGGGCCAGTGTGCTATGGTCAGTGCTTTTGACTTTCTCTGCTGACCATAGTGACAGCAGCATAAGGATTCTGCTGATCAGCAAGGATTAAAGCGGCAGGTCTCCACTGACCATCTGTTGATGACCTGTCAGTCCCAATAGCAAAAGTTTAAAAATTAAAAAAAAAAGTCCTGGAATACCCTTTTAACATATATTTCTCAATTCACAAACTGTAAACGAATGGTCCTTTTTATACCAGCTGAGAATCTGCTTATGGGGATGAATAATTACTACTACAATTGTTATTCCCCATAGACGAGTTGTACACACTGACTGGAGCGATCGAAAACTGAATGATCAGCAGACGGACGAATATTTGCTTGTTCAACAGCTGATTGTTGTTCCCTTTTAGATGATGCAATTATTGGGTGAATGAGCATTTGAGGAACACTCAGGTCCAAAACGGCCCATGTACAAGGACTGAAGGCATGACTTTCAAAGATATTCAGTACAGTATAGTTGAATACTGAATGCCCCATTATTAAATGTTGGTTAGGTGTTGCACACATCAAAAGCAAAAGCCTTCACAGACTATGTCCCTCCCCACCCCACCCCACCTTCCGTCCCTGGGGTTCCTCTATTCAGTTTGCCATACCTTACCATAAGAATGAATATTGGTTCTATATGACCATGTCTCACTGTTTTTATTTTCAGGTGAATATGCAGGATTTGATGAGGCACAGCTCACTGCAGAATCTGGTGGTAAAGGAAAAGTGATTGGTTTCTTAAAAGAGAAGTATCGCTTTCAGAATGTAGTAATGATTGGAGATGGAGCTACTGATATGGAAGCCTGTCCCCCCGCTGTAAGTTTTATTACTAGAAATGTTCGGGTGCTCGTTACTCGAGCTGAGCTTTTTGTAATGCTCGAGAGCTTATTTCAAGTAACGTACCACATTGAAGTCAATGGTAGACTCGAGCATTTTTCAATGCTCTGCGGCTGCTGCCGGCAGCTCCATTGAAAACAATGGTCTGCTGGCACCCCTGCATTGTTTTTCATGTAAGGGCTTTACATATAAGCCCTTCCCTGAAAAACAATAATTTTAGTGTATTTAAAAGAGAAAAAAAACTTACCTCTCCGCCGCTGCCATGACCCTCACGGGGATGAAGAACACATCTGCTTCCTTCATCCCCGCTAGTAAAAAGAATTCCCTGCTGCTGCACCTGCCACATCTGTGACAGATGCAGCAGAGGAATTCTTCAATTCCCTACCGCAGCTGTCACACATGACAGCTGGGGTAGAGGTTCCTGCTGCAAGCTCCATGTCATTGGATTTCAGGGAAGGGCTTTAAATATAAGCCCTGTCCTGAAAAACCAGTAAAAGTAGTGTAAAAAAAAATACATACTCCCCTCCCGTCCAGTGCCAGGGCTCAGCTGCGCCTTCTCTGTGCTGTCTCCAGCTCTGTAGTGCTGATCTATCAGCAGGCGGGGATTTAAAATCCCCGCCTGCTGAAAGAGCGGATTGTGATTGGCTGAGGCGTTCAGCCGATCACAGGCAGCTCTCGACTGTCATTCATTCATGCAGAGAAGGCGCGGTTGAGCCCTGGCAGCTGAAGGTAGGTAAGTATGTTTTTGTTTTGTTTTTTACACTACTTTTACTGGGTTTTTTTTCAGTGAAGGGCTTATATTTAAAACCCTTTCCTGAAATCTAATGACATGGAGCTGGCAGCAGGATCCTCTACCGCAGCTGTCATGTGTGACAGCTGCGGTATGGAATTGAAGAATTCCTCTGCTGCATCTGTCACAGATGTGGCAGGTGCAGCAGCAGATAATTCTTCTTACTAGCGGAGATGAAGGAAACACTAAAATTGTTTTTCAGGGAAGGGCTTATATGTAAAGCCCTTCCATGAAAAAGAATGTAGTGGTGCCGGCAGACCATTGTGTTCAATGGATCCGCCGGCAGCAGCCGCAGCTCCATTGGAAACAATTTGGTGTGTGTTCTGTCCATCTGCACTATATAACAAGACTGTACTCCTTTTACACTGTTTATTTTTTGCTAAAGTGTATGCAAAATACTATTTTGCATACACTTTAGCAAAAAATAGACATGTGGGGAGGAGACAGTGAAATTTTCTTGAGCACCGCGTGTTGCTCGCTTAACGAGTACTTTCAAGTATGCTAATGCTCGAACGAGCATCAAGCTCGGACAAGCATGCTCGCTCATCTCTTATTTATTACACATGGTGTTTTGTTTTTACTAAATCGTGGGATGCACATAAGAGAATTGAGGAGTGGGGTTTAAATGAGGTAATTTGAGATGGATGAGAGGCGTCAGATGTCTTAGCGTTGGAAGAATAAAATCTTCTCAGAGCTGCTGTGTGTATTTATTTAAGCTGTTTTCCTTTTTAGGATGGCTTTATTGGATTTGGAGGAAATGTCGTCCGACAACAAGTAAAAGAAAAAGCCAAGTGGTATATTACAGACTTTGAGGAGCTCCTCAGGGAACTGGACAGTGACAGCATCAAAATGAACCACAATGAAATAATTTACTAGGAGTGTGTTCATACTTCATGTGTCGTAGAAAGAAAACCGCTTTAGTTAAATTTTTTTTTTGCATTGCACAACCCCCTGTATGAATGGGGGTTAGTAGATCTTGTACTGTAATCTATCTCTGCTCTACATTCAGATAGAACTAGTGATTTAACTTTTTTAGATTTTTTTTTTTTTTTTTTTTATTATATAGACCGCTAGTCTTTGGCATAAAGACAAACGGGTACCTTTTCCACATCCCTTTTCCTTCTTTTTTTAGAATTATTTTAATTTACAATGGTGCAGAGAGAGCATTCTACTGGTTGTCTTGAATGTTTCCATGGTTTTTTTTATTTATTTTTTTCCTGTTGTGGCATTTTTTGATGCTTGAAAGAATTGCCAGGAATTTTATGCACTTTTTTTTAAACACACATTTGAGTGGCATTTTTTTATGCTATGGCATTTTCTTTCTTCCTATGGAGACATACTGAATACCTGAAAAAACAAATACCCCAAGAGCATGCGGTTTTTGAAGAGAAAGCTTAAAAATGCCATGAACGCAAAGTAAAAAAAAAGTTTGAAAAAAGCCACAAGAAGTTTGTAGCGTGTTTTGGGGTTTCTGTTGCCCTCCAGCTACCGTGTGGCTATAGCGTATTTGGCATTTTTGCACCTGTAATACAGACCTGAGTTCTAGCTCGACCCTGGGTCTACTGGCCTGAACTAACAGTATCATAGATTATGAGCTCAGGGGGGTATTTTATGTAGAATTTAATGCAAACTAGTGCAGATAATAAGCAGCAACCAACCTATCCTGAGCTGAATGCATACGAATGATGACTGCATCTCGTAGTCTTTAGTTAGTTGGCTGATTTTGCCATGTGAGCAAAACGGGTATGATCAAATCTCATAGTCACTGGCGTAACTATAGGGGATGCGGTTGCACCTGGGTCCAGGAGCCTTAGGGGGCCCATAAGGCCTCTCCTCTCCATATAGGGAGCCCTGTACTATGAATTAAGCATTATAGTTGGGGGCCCTGTCACAGG
Organism: Eleutherodactylus coqui; assembly: GCF_035609145.1. Taxonomy (NCBI): domain Eukaryota; kingdom Metazoa; phylum Chordata; class Amphibia; order Anura; family Eleutherodactylidae; genus Eleutherodactylus; species Eleutherodactylus coqui. Next base: position 342,410,027 of record NC_089837.1, read on the forward strand.
TTTTGAATTAAGGCCCGGGAGCTTCAAGTTACGCCTCTGCTGCCGGTTTACATTGATATAAACTTAACTCTTCCTAAAATCGGATATCTAGATTGCTGTCTGCAGGATCCTTGCATGCAAGTGTTGAATTCACCTGCAGTGCTAGAGCGGCGGGAAGATGTGACTTGTATACAGTTGCCAGATCTCTGCTTTCTGCCCTAGAATGTTCTGACTGAGGGGGTGTGCATTGGGCCAGTTTCAAACAAGCATTCTATGAGCACATTTATGTGCCTGTAATTAGGACGAGTGTGCTGGCCAGACCCAGGGGTCTACTGACCCAAACTTGGGGCATCCTAGAATTTGCTCATCCATATTATGGACGCATAGATTCGCCCACAATAAGCTCATGCAGATCTGGCAATAAAGTGTGTAAAACTTTGGAACAAATGCTCACGGCCAACCTAACTGAACTGAAGGGTTGTTGGCAATTTGTGTTACTATACTAAGAAAATAATTATTCCTAAATGTTGGAAATCTATTGAATTGGTCAAAAATCTGAAGGAACCTGCTTAAAATATCTGGGAAATAAATGTTCTAGTTAGAGCATATAAAAAGTGTTTTATTTTATGTTTAATAAGTATTTATTGAATTTGTGCAAACGGTAATGATATAACTATTGCCTAGTATTACAAACTGTTTAATCAACTGAGGGTCAAAACACAATTAATTTGGCTACAATCAGAATATAATTTTTATTATGGAAAAGTATTTTAACGCACTTACAGTTTTAATGGACAAGCATTCAGCTGTTGAGTAACTATTGCATTGTTTATCTGGTCGGAGAAAATCTTTTTGCCTTTTACCTTTCTTGCCTTATAAGTGTCCCGTTTCTGACTTATAAGTCTGTTCTGATGTGTGACTAGATTTATGATTAATTTAATTTCTTAGTCTTTTTAGTTTTACATGTTAAAATGCTTTGAAGCAGCTGTTTTGCTATACCTTCTGTGTGTATTACATCTAGTTTATTAAACACTATGAAACCTAGAAGTGTCAATGTTATGTTGTGCATTTTGACTTGGTTTTAGGGTGCGTTCAGACGAGCGCATAAACGGCACGTTTTTGCGCCCAATCGTATAAACGTGACCATCTGAGGCGTTGGTTTCCAATGTATTCGTTCGCACGGGCGATTTTACGGCGCGTAAAAACGGCAACCTGAAAAAAAGACGGAACATACGCGACCGAAATACGCGCCAACGACCGAAAAGATAGTTTGCAAAGTAGGAACAAACGATAATACGCTTTGTAGCTCTGGTCATGATTGCCGAAAAACGTTCTTTCCGGTGATTAAACGCTGCGCACGTGCGAACGTAAATACGCCTACGCTCATGTGACCGCGCCCTTAGGGTCATAAAAATAAATCCAGGTCTCATCCATAGTGACCAGTTGATCCAGGAAGTTCCTATCAGTCCGAAAACGCTGACAAATGGACTGGGAGGTTTTCACTCGCATGCTCTTCTGATCTGTTGTCAAACATTTGGGGACCCACTTTGCAGAAAGCTTCAAGTTCAAATGTTCATAAATAATGACACAAACACGTTCACGAGAAATCCCCATGATGTCTGCTATCCCTTTAGCTGAAATTTGCCGATTTTTCCAATATGAGGTTGTGCGCAGCATCGACGATCTTCGGAACAACAACCTCTCTGTCGTCCAGGACGTTCCTCATCATTGGTGCTGAAGTGGTCCGCTTTAAATTTGGCAACCCAGTTCTTAACTGTAGAATATGAAGGGCATTGATCCCCCAATGTCTGCGAAATATCACCATGAATATTCTTCGCAGACTTTTCTTGCAGAAGCAAGAATGTTATCACTCCTCTGCTCTCATTTGCTGTGAATATCGCCTTAGACTCCGCCATTTTGTTTTCCCGCTTGCCTAGATCACTGTTGCCATTAGCTACAAACACAAAATTTTGAAAACATATTAGACACATAAGGCTTCCATGGGATGTAACGTTCGTTACCATAGAAACAAAAAAAGAACACCAAGCCAAAGCCTTTTTTAGCAGCCCCTCGTAATAAAGAGAAAAAAACCCTTTAATGAGGAAGTGGCAGATTGGGGTAAGGCCCCAAAAATTGATGCATCAGTAGTAAAAATTTCAAAGAAATTAGCACTTCAATTTGAAGATTTACAATGTTCAAAGAATCGTTTAGATAGAAGAGCAAAAAAAATTGGGAGGCAGCTGCAACCTCTTTTAAGCCCTGTATTGCATTCACCGCTGTAACACGATCGCTTAAAATATGGTTGGATCAGCTAGAGTCACAGATCCTTAATAGAATCTTTTCCTACTATGACCAAGGCGATTGATTTTATTTCAGATGCGTCTGCTGATGCATTGAGATTTAGTGCCAGAGGAGCAGCTTTATCGAAATTAGCAAGAAGAGCCTTATGGCTTAAAAGCTGGAATGGGGATTTAGCTTCAAAAGCTAGGCTATGTGCCGTTCTTTGCCAGGGTGAGGTTTTATTTGGACAAGCATTGGATGATATCTTGGCAAAATCCTCAGATAAAAAGAAGGGTCTCCCAACACCTGATTTTCCTAGAAAACAAAGGCCCTTTCGTAGGGGAAGGGGGGGTAGAAATTAAGAGTTTAATAAGAATAAATCCTGGAAACTTGCAGGTAATAAAAACAAGGGTTTCATGTTCTATAAACAGTCTGACTCTACCAATAGAAACCAACAATGACACTAGGTTGGAGGTTGTCTATCCCGCTATTTCCAGGCCTGGGAAAAAATGTCAGCAAAACTTTGAATTAAAGAGGTGGTAAAATAAGTATAGTCTGGACTTTTTCTCTTCCTCCAGAAAGATTTCTCCTCACGGATCTAAGGTCAGATTCCACAAAACAATCTCTCATAGACAAAAAGGTTTTGGCTCCAGTTCCAGAGGTAGAGAAAGGGAGAGGTTCCTATTCCACTCTTTCTAGTAAAAAAACAAAACTGAACGGTTCCTTTAGTTTTTTTCGAAACATTCGTGGAATTGTAAATTTAAACAACCTGAACAGATTCCTTGTATACCAAAAATTCTGGATGAGGTCTGTTCGGATGAATTTGTTATCTATACAGGAAATGTGTGATGGCATCGACAGACATCAAGGATGCCCATTATCAAGTTTCTATACATCCTCGATTACAAATACCTGAGTGGCAATGACCAAGCAATCAATATGACATCTTCAATTCCAAGCCCTATCATTTGGGATATCTCAGGCCCCAAGGGTTTTTGCAAAATTGTTTACAAAGATGAAGGCTCACATGGGAAAACAGGACGTGGTCATCACCCCATACCAGGACGATTTTCTTCTGGTTGGTTCTGCAGTGGAGATTCAGAGGGTTTTATCAATAATGTCCAGCTTGGGTTGCAATATAAACCGGAAAAAATCTTCCCTTGCCCCAAATATGAGATGCAGTTTTCTAGGATTCCTCCTGGTTTCAGGTTACAATTATGCCTGCTACCTCAGGAGAAAGCTCAGTTACTACAGCAGAGATGTGTAAATGTAATGGACTCCATTAAAATTTCTCTCAAACAAGCTATGGCTGTTCAGGGTCTACAGACTTCATGCCTTCCTACTGTGAGTTGGACACAATTTCATTCCAGATAACTCCAGCCTTAAATTTTGGAACTTTGGGACAGATCGCCTTCCTTCCTGGATCAGAAGTTGAGTATCTCCAGTTCAGTAGGAAATTCCCATCAATGGTGAACGAACGTAGAGAAAGGGTTGCATTGGCTAATGGAAGATCCTCTTATTACTACAGATGCAGGTAGATATTAATAAAGGTCCCATTTACTCTAATATCCTAAAATTTCTTCAGACAGGTATTGAGAAAGGGTTATGACCTAATACTCTTAAAGAAAAATACCTCGCATCCATGGGTACCTTGCATGTTCATGAACACTATATTGGTCTGATGTAACTGACTGCGGCCAACAAAAACGTGCACTTCAACTTGAAATGGAGTCCATGACATTCCACCAAAGTGACAGTTTGGATGTTGCAAATATCACAGTATGCAATAACCCTCATATAAAGTTTTAAAATAAAAGGTGCCAGAATTACATATAGTAATATTACATAGTGTATGCAACAACAGACCAGTCAGCTAGGTAAATTAGAATAGTCATGGTTGTCATAGGTCACTTGCCAAAGAGGTTTTAACTGTGGGGTAGAGAAGATATAAGAACCAAGGATGAGTCTATCCTTAAGTGGCCCTATCTATTATATCACCCAAAGATGATGAGGCGAGTGGGCAATAATCCTGAAAACAGCTGTTCCATCTGGTCTGTATTCTGAGGGACCCTACTGCAGCCCTATCAATCGGTCGAATCTCCAGTACTATTTATACCCATGCATTTCATCCAGCCATGCATTTATCAGGGGACCAGTATAGCTACATTCAAAATACTGCAAATAGGAAAATATTGCTAAGACATAGGAGTGTCTGGGAACATAGAAAATGCTCCCATGATCGCCACTACATTAAGTCCTACACCACGTATGATAGAGAGGATATCAAACTAACAAGCTTAAAAATAAGCTTGATTCAATGCCACGTATGGCGACATAATACGGACCCTACAGAAGTGGATTCTTCTTAGCAGAGATCATTGATATTGTGATGGATTTCTCAAAAGTAAAAAAACACTGATCTAATAAGGGGTAATAAGATTTAGGGCTTTTTATATTAAAAAAATCACTTCTTTATTGGGTACATATTTTTAAAAATTCCCATGCGCACAGGAATTAAAAGACAAGCTGACGTGTTTCAGCTGTTATACAGCCTTAATCATAGCAACATTTAAGATTTAGGCCTTATGTCCATGGGCGGATTGGATTTCGCATGCGGGAGCCCGCAGCGGAATCTGACCCTGCCAATGGCAGAAGATACTGCGGGTCTTCTCTCCTTTTCACTACAGATGTGTGCGGAAGTGCCAGCCGATGCGCCGCCGCACATGCTCAGTGGAGTTTTTTTTGTTTAAACTCCTGCTTTCTCGCAAAATCTGCAGCCTGTCTGCAATTCAATGGTGGACCGGCCGCGGATCAGACGGCTTCCATTCACTTCAATGGAAGCCGTCTGTGCGGGATCTGCAGTGAAATGGAGCATCTTTATTTGGATGCTTTATTTCACTTGCGGGCGCCCATGTAACCCTATGGGCGGCTTGATTTGCGGATCTTCCATAAATCAGTTCCGCCCGTGGACATTGGGCCTTAGCCTGATTGCGAGGATTGCTGTGAATAATTTAGAATCTAGGTTTAATAAGGAGATGCGCATATAATTCTTCGAAGAAAGTGGGGCCCTGTCAGATTTCGGTATGATTTGAGTGATGACGAATTTAAAGGGTGGAGTTTTGCAACTTAAAGCTGTATTCTCACGGCTGAGTGTGATTTTGGTCAGTGAAAAACTGACCGTTTTCCCATGTCATTTTTTTACTATTTTTATGCATTATTATTAGAGATGAGCGAGCACCAAAATGCTCGGGTGCTCGTTACTCGGGACGAACTTTTCGCGATGCTCGAGGGTTCGTTTCGAGTAACGAACCCCATTGAAGTCAATGGGCGACCCGAGCATTTTTGTATATCACCGATGCTTGCTAAGGTTTTCATTTGTGAAAATCTGGGCAATTCAAGAAAGTGATGGGAACGACACAGCAACGGATAGGGCAGGCGAGGGGCTACATGTTGGGCTGCATCTCAAGTTCCCAGGTCCCACTATTAAGCCACAATAGCGGCAAGAGTGCCCCCCCCCTCCCAACAACTTTTACTTCTGAAAAGCCCTCATTAGCAATGCATACCGTAGCTAAGCACCACACTACCTCCAACAAAGCACAATCACTGCCTGCATGACACTCCGCTGCCACTTCTCCTGGGTTACATGCTGCCCCCCCCCCCCCCCCGCACGACGCAGTGTCCACAGCGCACACCAAACTGTCCCTGCCCAGCCTTCAGCTGCCCTCATGCCACGCCACCCTCATGTCTATTTATAAGTGCGTCTGCCAGAGGAAAAGCAGGCACACACTGCAGAGGGTTGGCACGGCTAGGCAGCAACCCTCTTTAAAAGGGTCAGGGCGATACTCCACAATGCTGTACAGAAGCAATGAGAAATCCAATCCTGTGCCACCTCCATCTGGAGCTGCACACGTGGGCATAGCAATGGGGAACCTATGTACCACACACTATTCATTCTGTCAAGGTGTCTGCATGCCCCAGTCAGACCGCGTTTTTTTATAAATAGTCACAGGCAGGTACAACTCCGCAATGGGAATTCCGTGTGCACCCACAGCATGGGTGGCTCCCTGGAGCCCACTGGCTGTACATAAATGTATCCCATTGCAGTGCCCTGGACAGCAGAGCTAACGTCAGATTAAATGCAGGTGGGCTTCGGCCCACACTACATGCCCCAACCTGACCGGGGTTTTTAATTCATAGACACAGGCAGGTACAACTCCCTATTGTGAAGTCCCTGTGGACCGACAGCATGGGTGGGTGCCAGGAAGCCACCGGCGGTACATAAATATATCCCATTGCATTGCCCATCACAGCTGAGGTAATGTCATGTTTAATGCAGGTGGGCTTCGGCCCACACTGCATGCCCCAGTCAGACTGGGGTTCTTTAGAAGTGGACACATGCAGTTACAACTCCCTGTGGACCCACAGCATGGGTGGCTCCCTGGAACCCACCGGCGGTACATAAATATATCCCATTGCAGTGCCCAACACAGCTGATGTAACGTCAGCTGTAATGCAGGTGGGCTAAAAATTAATTTGATTACACTGTAGGCGAGGGCCCCCAAAACTTGGTGTACCAACAGTACTAATGTACCTGAGAAAAATTGCCCATGCCCAACCAAGAGGGCAGGTGAAACCCATTAATCGCTTTGGTTAATGTGGCTTAATTGGTAACTAGGCCTGGAGGCAGCCCAGTTAAAATAAAAATTGGTTCAGGTGAAAGTTTCAACGCTTTAATGAGCATTGAAACGTATAAAAATTGTTTAGAAAAATTATATGAGTGAGCCTTGTGGGCCTAAGAAAAATTGCCCGTTCGGCGTGATTATGTGAGGTTTCAGGAGGAGGAGCAGGAGGAGGAGGAGGAATATTATACACAGATTGATGAAGCAAAAAGGTCCCCGTTTTTGATGGTGATAGAGAACGATGCTTCCATCCGCGGGTACAGCCTACGTATTGCTTAGGTATCGCTGCTGTCCGCTGGTGAAGAAGAGAAGTCTGGGGAAATCCAGGCTTTGTTCATCTTGATGAGTGTAAGCCTGTCGGCACTGTTGGTTGACAGGCGGGTACGCTTATCTGTGATGATTCCCCCAGCCGCACTAAACACACTCTCTGACAAGACGCTAGCCGCAGGACAAGCAAGCACCTCCAGGGCATACAGCGCGAGTTCAGGCCACGTGTCCAGCTTCGACACCCAGTAGTTGTAAGGGGCAGAGGCGTCACCGAGGACGGTCGTGCGATCGGCTACGTACTCCCTCACCATCCTTTTACAGTGCTCCCGCCAACTCAGCCTTGACTGGGGACCGGTGACACAGTCTTGCTGGGGAGCCAGAAAGCTGGCAAAGGCCTTGGAGAGTGTTCCCCTGCCTGCACTGTACATGCTGCCTGATCTCTGCACCTCCCTTACTACGTGGCCCTCGGAAATGCGCCTTCGGCCACTAGCGCTGTTGGATGGGAAGTTTACCATCAGTTTGTCCACCAGCGCCCTGTGGTATAGCATCATCCTCGAACCCCTTTCCTCTTCGGGAATGAGAGTGGAAAGGTTCTCCTTATACCGTGGGTCGAGCAGTGTGTACACCCAGTAATCCGTAGTGGCCAAAATGCGTGTAACGAGAGGGTCACGAGAAAGGCATCCTAACATGAAGTCAGCCATGTGTGCCAGGGTAGCTGTACGCAACACATGGCTGTCCTCACTAGGAAGATCACTTTCAGGATCCTCCTCCTCCTCCTCTGGCCATACACGCTGAAAGGATGACAGGCAAGCAGAATGTGTACCCTCAGCAGTGGGCCAAGCTGTCTCTTCCCCTTCCTCCTCATGCTCCTCCCCCTCCTCCTCCTCTGGCCATACACGCTGAAAGGATGACAGGCAAGCAGCATGTGTACCCTCAGCAGTGGGCCAAGCTGTCTCTTCCCCCTCCTCCTCATGCTCCTCCCCCTCCTCCTCCTCCTCCTCAACGCGCTGAGATATAGACATGAGGGTGCTCTGACTATCCAGCGACATACTGTCTTCTCCCGCCTCCGTTTCCGAGTGCAAAGCGTCTGCCTTTATGCTTTGCAGGGAACTTCTCAAGAGGCATAGCAGAGGAATGGTGACGCTAATGATTGCAGCATCCCGGCTCAGCATCTGGGTAGACTCCTCAAAGTTTCCAAGGACCTGGCAGATGGCTGCCAACCAGGCCCACTCTTCTGTAAATAATTGAGGAGGCTGACTCCCACTACGCCGCCCATGTTGGAGTTGGTATTCCGCAATAGCTCTACGCTGCTCATAGAGCCTGGCCAACATGTGGAGCGTAGAGTTCCACTGTGTGGGCACGTCGCACAGCAATTCGTGCACTGGCAGATAAAACCGATGTTGCAGGGTCCGCAGGGTGGCAGCGTCCGTCTTGGAGTTGCGGAAATGTGCGCTGACCCGGCGCACCTTTCCGAGCAGGTATGACAAGTGTGGGTAGCTTTTCAGAAAGCGCTGAACCACCAAATTAAAGACATGGGCCAGGCATGGCACGTGCGTGAGGCTGCCGAGCTGCAGAGCCGCCACCAGGTTACGGCCGTTGTCACACACGACCATGCCCGGTTGGAGGCTCAGCGGCGCAAGCCAGCGGTCGGTCTGCTCTGTCAGACCCTGCAGCAGTTCGTGGGCCGTCTGCCTCTTCTCTCCTAAGCTGAGTAGTTTCAGCATGGCCTGCTGACGCTTGCCCACCGCTGTGCTGCCATGCCGCGCGACACCGACTGCTGGCGACGTGCTGCTGCTGACACATCTTGATTGCGAGACAGAGGTTGCGTAGGAGGAGGAGGAGGGTGGTTTAGTGGAGGAAGCATACACTGCCGCAGATACCACCACCGAGCTGGGGCACGCAATTCGGGGGGTGGGTAGGACGTGAGCGGTCCCAGGCTCTGACTCTATCCCAGCCTCCACTTAAGTGGACCTTGGCAGTAACCGCGTTGGTGAGGGCGCGTACAATGTTGCGGGAGACGTGGTCGTGCAGGGCAGGGACGGCACATCGGGAAAAGTAGTGGCGACTGGGAACCGAGTAGCGCGGGGCCGCCGCCACCATCATGCTTTTGAATGCCTCCGTTTCCACAAGCCTATACGGCAGCATCTCCAGGCTGATCAATTTGGCAATGTGCACGTTTAACGCTTGAGCGTGCGGGTGCGTGGCGGCGTACTTCGCTCGCGCTCAAACAGTGGCGCTAGCGACGTCTGGACGCTGCGCTGAGAGACATTGCTGGATAGGGCCGAGGACAGCGGAGGTGAAGGTGTGGGTGCAGGCCAGGAGACGGTAGTGCCTGTGTCCTCAGAGGGGGGTTGGATCTCAGTGGCAGGTTGGGGCACAGGGGGAGAGGCAGTGGTGCAAACCGGAGGCGGTGAACGGCCTTCGTCCCACCTTGTGGGGTGCTTGGCCATCATATGCCTGCGCATGCTGGTGGTGGTGCCTCCCCAGCTGATCTTGCCGCGACGAAGGTTGCACACCACTGTTCGTTGGTCGTCAGGCGCCTCTGTGAAAAACTGCCACACCGTAGAGCACCTTGACCTCTGCAGGGTGGCATGGCGCGAGGGGGCGCTTTGGGAAACAGTTGGTGGATTATTCGGTCTGGCCCTGCCTCTCCCCCTGGCCACCGCACTGGCTCGCCCTGTGCCCACACCCTGACTTGGGCCTCCGCGTCCTCGCCGGCGTCCACGTCCTCTAGGCCTACCCCTACCCCTCAGCATGGTGTATTACCAGTAGTGCAGAAGGCCCTGGAGTATGTCAAAGAACTGCAGAGTGTTGCACTGTGAACTGCAATACAGCGGTGATTTCACAGCCCAGACAGAGCCAGGAAATAATTTTGCGCAAGCCTGCTGTAACACTTAGCTGGCTGCGTATGAATTTGGAGAACTACTACACCCAGCAGAGACCCAGAACACTGAGGACAGTCACAGGCAGCCCAAATAGATTTTTTTCCCCAAATTTTTTTGCAAAGGCCCACTGCCTATATTCAATCAATATGTCTTCTGTCCCTGCCTAAGCGCTTCTGGCCCTGGAGTATGTCAAAGAACTGCAGAGTGTTGCACTGTGAACTGCAATACAGCGGTGATTTCACAGCCCAGACAGAGCCAGGAAATAATTTTACGCAAGCCTGCTGTAACACTTAGCTGGCTGCGTATGAATTTGGAGAACTACTACACCCAGCAGAGACCCAGAACACTGAGGACAGTCACAGGCAGCCCAAATAGATTTTTTTCCCCAAATTTTTTGCAAAGGCCCACTGCCTATATTCAATCAATATGTCTTCTGTCCCTGCCTAAGCGCTTCTGGCCCTGGAGTATGTCAAAGAACTGCAGAGTGTTGCATGTGAACTGCAATACAGCGGTGATTTCACAGCCCAGACAGAGCCAGGAAATAATTTTGCGCAAGCCTGCTGTAACACTTAGCTGGCTGCGTATTAATTTGGAGAACTACTACACCCAGCAGAGACCCAGAACACTGAGGACAGTCACAGGCAGCCCAAATAGATTTTTTTCCCCAAATTTTTTTGCAAAGGCCCACTGCCTATATTCAATCAATATGTCTTCTGTCCCTGCCTAAGCGCTTCTGGCCCTGGAGTATGTCAAAGAACTGCAGACTGTTGCACTGTGAACTGCAATACAGCGGTGATTTCACAGCCCAGACAGAGCAGGAAATAATTTTACGCAAGCCTGCTGTAACACTTAGCTGGCTGCGTATGAATTTGGAGAACTACTACACCCAGCAGAGCCCAGAACACTGAGGACAGTCACAGGCAGCCCAAATAGATTTTTTTCCCCAAATTTTTTTGCAAAGGCCCACTGCCTATATTCAATCAATATGTCTTCTGTCCCTGCCTAAGCGCTTCTGGCCCTGGAGTATGTCAAAGAACTGCAGAGTGTTGCACTGTGAACTGCAATACAGCGGTGATTTCACAGCCCAGACAGAGCCAGGAAATAATTTTGCACAAGCCTGCTGTAACACTTAGCTGGCTGCGTATGAATTTGGAGAACTACTACACCCAGCAGAGACCCAGAACACTGAGAGACAGTCACAGGCAGCCCAAATAGATTTTTTTCCCCAAATTTTTTTGCAAAGGCCCACTGCCTATATTCAATCAATATGTCTTCTGTCCCTGCCCTAAGCGCTTCTGGCCCTGGAGTATGTCAAAGAACTGCAGAGTGTTGCACTGTGAACTGCAATACAGCGGTGATTTCACAGCCCAGACAGAGCCAGGAAATAATTTTGCGCAAGCCTGCTGTAACACTTAGCTGGCTGCGTATGAATTTGGAGAACTACTACACCCAGCAGAGACCCAGAACACTGAGGACAGTCACAGGCAGCCCAAATAGATTTTTTTCCCAAATTTTTTTTGCAAAGGCCCACTGCCTATATTCAATCAATATGTCTTCTGTCCCTGCCTAAGCGCTTCTGGCCCTGGAGTATGTCAAAGAACTGCAGAGTGTTGCACTGTGAACTGCAATACAGCGGTGATTTCACAGCCCAGACAGAGCCAGGAAATAATTTTGCGCAAGCCTGCTGTAACACTTAGCTGGCTGCGTATGAATTTGGGGAACTACTACACCCAGCAGAGACCCAGAACACTGAAGACAGTCACAGGCAGCCCAAATAGATTTTTTTCCCCAAATTTTTTTTGCAAAGGCCCACTGCCTATATTCAATCAATATGTCTTCTGTCCCTGCCTAAGCGCTTCTGGCCCTGGAGTATGTCAAAGAACTGCAGAGTGTTGCACTGTGAACTGCAATACAGCGGTGATTTCACAGCCCAGACAGAGCCAGGAAATAATTTTGCGCAAGCCTGCTGTAACACTTAGCTGGCTGCGTATGAATTTGGAGAACTACTACACCCAGCAGAGACCCAGAACACTGAGGACAGTCACAGGCAGCCCAAATAGATTTTTTTCCCAAAATTTTTTTGCAAAGCCCCACTGCCTATATTCAATCAATATGTCTTCTGTCCCTGCCTAAGCGCTTCTGGCCCTGGAGTATGTCAAAGAACTGCAGAGTGTTGCACTGTGAACTGCAATACAGCGGTGATTTCACAGCCCAGACAGAGCCAGGAAATAATTTTGCGCAAGCCTGCTGTAACACTTAGCTGGCTGCGTATGAATTTGGAGAACTACTACACCCAGCAGAGACCCAGAACACTGAGGACAGTCACAGGCAGCCCAAATAGATTTATTTTCCCAAATTTTTTTGCAAAGGCCCACTGCCTATATTCAATCAATATGTCTTCTGTCCCTGCCTAAGCGCTTCTGGCCCTGGAGTATGTCAAAGAACTGCAGAGTGTTGCACTGTGAACTGCAATACAGCGGTGATTTCACAGCCCAGACAGAGCCAGGAAATAATTTTGCGCAAGCCTGCTGTAACACTTAGCTGGCTGCGTATGAATTTGGAGAACTACTACACCCAGCAGAGACCCAGAACACTGAGGACAGTCACAGGCAGCCCAAATAGATTTTTTTCCCCAAATTTTTTTGCAAAGGCCCACTGCCTATATTCAATCAATATGTCTTCTGTCCCTGCCTAAGCGCTTCTGGCCCTGGAGTATGTCAAAGAACTGCAGAGTGTTGCACTGTGAACTGCAATACAGCGGTGATTTCACAGCCCAGACAGAGCCAGGAAATAATTTTGCGCAAGCCTGCTGTAACACTTAGCTGGCTGCGTATGAATTTGGAGAACTACTACACCCAGCAGAGACCCAGAACACTGAGACAGTCACAGGCAGCCCAAATAGATTTTTTTCCCCAAATTTTTTTTGCAAAGGCCCACTGCCTATATTCAATCAATATGTCTTCTGTCCCTGCCTAAGCGCTTCTGGCCCTGGAGTATGTCAAAGAACTGCAGAGTGTTGCACTGTGAACTGCAATACAGCGGTGATTTCACAGCCCAGACAGAGCCAGGAAATAATTTTGCGCAAGCCTGCTGTAACACTTAGCTGGCTGCGTATGAATTTGGAGAACTACTACACCCAGCAGAGACCCAGAACACTGAGGACAGTCACAGGCAGCCCAAATAGATTTTTTCCCAAATTTTTTTGCAAAGCCCACTGCCTATATTCAATCAATATGTCTTCTGTCCCTGCCTAAGCGCTTCTGGCCCTGGAGTATGTCAAAGAACTGCAGAGTGTTGCACTGTGAACTGCAATACAGCGGTGATATCACAGCCCAGACAGAGCCAGGAAATAATTTTGCGCAAGCCTGCTGTAACACTTAGCTGGCTGCGTATGAATTTGGAGAACTACTACACCCAGCAGAGACCCAGAACACTGAGGACAGTCACAGGCAGCCCAAATAGATTTTTTTCCCAAATTTTTTTGCTAAGGCCCACTGCCTATATTCAATCAATATGTCTTCTGTCCCTGCCTAAGCGCTTCTGGCCCTGGAGTATGTCAAAGAACTGCAGAGTGTTGCACTGTGAACTGCAATACAGCGGTGATTTCACAGCCCAGACAGAGCCAGGAAATAATTTTGCGCAAGCCTGCTGTAACACTTAGCTGGCTGCGTATGAATTTGGAGAACTACTACACCCAGCAGAGACCCAGAACACTGAGGACAGTCACAGGCAGCCCAAATAGATTTTTTTCCCCAAATTTTTTGCAAAGGCCCACTGCCTATATTCAATCAATATGTCTTCTGTCCCTGCCTAAGCGCTTCTGGCCCTGGAGTATGTCAAAGAACTGCAGAGTGTTGCACTGTGAACTGCAATACAGCGGTGATTTCACAGCCCAGACAGAGCCAGGAAATAATTTTGCGCAAGCCTGCTGTAACACTTAGCTGGCTGCGTATGAATTTGGAGAACTACTACACCCAGCAGAGACCCAGAACACTGAGGACAGTCACAGGCAGCCCAAATAGATTTTTTTCCCCAAATTTTTTTGCAAAGGCCCACTGCCTATATTCAATCAATATGTCTTCTGTCCCTGCCTAAGCGCTTCTGGCCCTGGAGTATGTCAAAGAACTGCAGAGTGTTGCACTGTGAACTGCAATACAGCGGTGATTTCACAGCCCAGACAGAGCCAGGAAATAATTTTGCGCAAGCCTGCTGTAACACTTAGCTGGCTGCGTATGAATTTGGAGAACTACTACACCCAGCAGAGACCCAGAACACTGAGGACAGTGACAGGCAGCCCAAATAGATTTTTTCCCAAATTTTTTTGCAAAGGCCCACTGCCTATATTCAATCAATATGTCTTCTGTCCCTGCCTAAGCGCTTCTGGCCCTGGAGTATGTCAAAGAACTGCAGAGTGTTGCACTGTGAACTGCAATACAGCGGTGATTTCACAGCCCAGACAGAGCCAGGAAATAATTTTGCGCAAGCCTGCTGTAACACTTAGCTGGCTGCGTATGAATTTGGAGAACTACTACACCCAGCAGAGACCCAGAACACTGAGGACAGTCACAGGCAGCCCAAATAGATTTTTTTCCCAAATTTTTTTGCAAAGGCCCACTGCCTATATTCAATCAATATGTCTTCTGTCCCTGCCTAAGCGCTTCTGGCCCTGGAGTATGTCAAAGAACTGCAGAGTGTTGCACTGTGAACTGCAATACAGCGGTGATTTCACAGCCCAGACAGAGCCAGGAATAATTTTGCGCAAGCTGCTGTAACACTTAGCTGGCTGCGTATGAATTTGGAGAACTACTACACCCAGCAGAGACCCAGAACACTGAGGACAGTCACAGGCAGCCCAAATAGATTTTTTTCCCAAATTTTTTTGCAAAGGCCCACTGCCTATATTCAATCAATATGTCTTCTGTCCCTGCCTAAGCGCTTCTGGCCCTGGAGTATGTCAAAGAACTGCAGAGTGTTGCACTGTGAACTGCAATACAGCGGTGATTTCACAGCCCAGACAGAGCCAGGAAATAATTTTGCGCAAGCCTGCTGTAACACTTAGCTGGCTGCGTATGAATTTGGAGAACTACTACACCCAGCAGAGACCCAGAACACTGAGGACAGTGCACAGGCAGCCCAAATAGATTTTTTTTCCCCAAATTTTTTTGCAAAGGCCCACTGCCTATATTCAATCAATATGTCTTCTGTCCCTGCCTAAGCGCTTCTGGCCCTGGAGTATGTCAAAGAACTGCAGAGTGTTGCACTGTGAACTGCAATACAGCGGTGATTTCACAGCCCAGACAGAGCCAGGAAATAATTTTGCGCAAGCCTGCTGTAACACTTAGCTGGCTGCGTATGAATTTGGAGAACTACTACACCCAGCAGAGACCCAGAACACTGAGGACAGTCACAGGCAGCCCAAATAGATTTTTTCCCCAAATTTTTTTGCAAAGGCCCACTGCCTATATTCAATCAATATGTCTTCTGTCCCTGCCTAAGCGCTTCTGGCCCTGGAGTATGTCAAAGAACTGCAGAGTGTTGCACTGTGAACTGCAATACAGCGGTGATTTCACAGCCCAGACAGAGCCAGGAAATAATTTTGCGCAAGCCTGCTGTAACACTTAGCTGGCTGCGTATGAATTTGGAGAACTACTACACCCAGCAGAGACCCAGAACACTGAGGACAGTCACAGGCAGCCCAAATAGATTTTTTCCCCAAATTTTTTTGCAAAGGCCCACTGCCTATATTCAATCAATATGTCTTCTGTCCCTGCCTAAGCGCTTCTGGCCCTGGAGTATGTCAAAGAACTGCAGAGTGTTGCACTGTGAACTGCAATACAGCGGTGATTTCACAGCCCAGACAGAGCCAGGAAATAATTTTGCGCAAGCCTGCTGTAACACTTAGCTGGCTGCGTATGAATTTGGAGAACTACTACACCCAGCAGAGACCCAGAACACTGAGGACAGTCACAGGCAGCCCAAATAGATTTTTTTCCCCAAATTTTTTTGCAAAGGCCCACTGCCTATATTCAATCAATATGTCTTCTGTCCCTGCCTAAGCGCTTCTGGCCCTGGAGTATGTCAAAGAACTGCAGAGTGTTGCACTGTGAACTGCAATACAGCGGTGATTTCACAGCCCAGACAGAGCCAGGAAATAATTTTGCGCAAGCCTGCTGTAACACTTAGCTGGCTGCGTATGAATTTGGAGAACTACTACACCCAGCAGAGACCCAGAACACTGAGGACAGTCACAGGCAGCCCAAATAGATTTTTTTCCCCAAATTTTTTTGCAAAGGCCCACTGCCTATATTCAATCAATATGTCTTCTGTCCCTGCCTAAGCGCTTCTGGCCCTGGAGTATGTCAAAGAACTGCAGAGTGTTGCACTGTGAACTGCAATACAGCGGTGATTTTCACAGCCCAGACAGAGCCAGGAAATAATTTTGCGCAAGCCTGCTGTAACACTTAGCTGGCTGCGTATGAATTGGAGAACTACTACACCCAGCAGAGACCCAGAACACTGAGGACAGTCACAGGCAGCCCAAATAGATTTTTTTCCCCAAATTTTTTTTGCAAAGGCCCACTGCCTATATTCAATCAATATGTCTTCTGTCCCTGCCTAAGCGCTTCTGGCCCTGGAGTATGTCAAAGAACTGCAGAGTGTTGCACTGTGAACTGCAATACAGCGGTGATTTCACAGCCCAGACAGAGCCAGGAAATAATTTTGCGCAAGCCTGCTGTAACACTTAGCTGGCTGCGTATGAATTTGGAGAACTACTACACCCAGCAGAGACCCAGAACACTGAGGACAGTCACAGGCAGCCCAAATAGATTTTTTTCCCCAAATTTTTTTGCAAAGGCCCACTGCCTATATTCAATCAATATGTCTTCTGTCCCTGCCTAAGCGCTTCTGGCCCTGGAGTATGTCAAAGAACTGCAGAGTGTTGCACTGTGAACTGCAATACAGCGGTGATTTCACAGCCCAGACAGAGCCAGGAAATAATTTTGCGCAAGCCTGCTGTAACACTTAGCTGGCTGCGTATGAATTTGGGAGAACTACTACACCCAGCAGAGACCCAGAACACTGAGGACAGTCACAGGCAGCCCAAATAGATTTTTTTCCCCAAATTTTTTTTGCAAAGGCCCACTGCCTATATTCAATCAATATGTCTTCTGTCCCTGCCTAAGCGCTTCTGGCCCTGGAGTATGTCAAAGAACTGCAGAGTGTTGCACTGTGAACTGCAATACAGCGGTGATTTCACAGCCCAGACAGAGCCAGGAAATAATTTTGCGCAAGCCTGCTGTAACACTTAGCTGGCTGCGTATGAATTTGGAGAACTACTACACCCAGCAGAGACCCAGAACACTGAGGACAGTCACAGGCAGCCCAAATAGATTTTTTTCCCCAAATTTTTTTTGCAAAGGCCCACTGCCTATATTCAATCAATATGTCTTCTGTCCCTGCCTAAGCGCTTCTGGCCCTGGAGTATGTCAAAGAACTGCAGAGTGTTGCACTGTGAACTGCAATACAGCGGTGATTTCACAGCCCAGACAGAGCCAGGAAATAATTTTGCGCAAGCCTGCTGTAACACTTAGCTGGCTGCGTATGAATTTGGAGAACTACTACACCCAGCAGAGACCCAGAACACTGAGGACAGTCACAGGCAGCCCAAATAGATTTTTTCCCAAATTTTTTTTGCAAAGGCCCACTGCCTATATTCAATCAATATGTCTTCTGTCCCTGCCTAAGCGCTTCTGGCCCTGGAGTATGTCAAAGAACTGCAGAGTGTTGCACTGTGAACTGCAATACAGCGGTGATATTCACAGCCCAGACAGAGCCAGGAAATAATTTTGCGCAAGCCTGCTGTAACACTTAGCTGGCTGCGTATGAATTTGGAGAACTACTACACCCAGCAGAGACCCAGAACACTGAGGACAGTCACAGGCAGCCCAAATAGATTTTTTTCCCCAAATTTTTTTGCAAAGGCCCACTGCCTATATTCAATCAATATGTCTTCTGTCCCTGCCTAAGCGCTTCTGGCCCTGGAGTATGTCAAAGAACTGCAGAGTGTTGCACTGTGAACTGCAATACAGCGGTGATTTCACAGCCCAGACAGAGCCAGGAAATAATTTTGCGCAAGCCTGCTGTAACACTTAGCTGGCTGCGTATGAATTTGGAGAACTACTACACCAGCAGAGACCCAGAACACTGAGGACAGTCACAGGCAGCCCAAATAGATTTTTTTCCCCAAATTTTTTTGCAAAGGCCCACTGCCTATATTCAATCAATATGTCTTCTGTCCCTGCCTAAGCGCTTCTGGCCCTGGAGTATGTCAAAGAACTGCAGAGTGTTGCACTGTGAACTGCAATACAGCGGTGATTTCACAGCCCAGACAGAGCCAGGAAATAATTTTGCGCAAGCCTGCTGTAACACTTAGCTGGCTGCGTATGAATTTGGAGAACTACTACACCCAGCAGAGACCCAGAACACTGAGGACAGTCACAGGCAGCCCAAATAGATTTTTTCCCCAAATTTTTTTGCAAAGGCCCACTGCCTATATTCAATCAATATGTCTTCTGTCCCTGCCTAAGCGCTTCTGGCCCTGGAGTATGTCAAAGAACTGCAGAGTGTTGCACTGTGAACTGCAATACAGCGGTGATTTCACAGCCCAGACAGAGCCAGGAAATAATTTTGCGCAAGCCTGCTGTAACACTTAGCTGGCTGCGTATGAATTTGGAGAACTACTACACCCAGCAGAGACCCAGAACACTGAGGACAGTGACAGGCAGCCCAATAGATTTTTTTCCCCAAATTTTTTTGCATAAGGCCCACTGCCTATATTCAATCAATATGTTCTTCTGTCCCTGCCTAAGCGCTTCTGGCCCTGGAGTATGTCAAAGAACTGCAGAGTGTTGCACTGTGAACTGCAATACAGCGGTGATTTCACAGCCCAGACAGAGCCAGGAAATAATTTTGCGCAAGCCTGCTGTAACACTTAGCTGGCTGCGTATGAATTTGGAGAACTACTACACCCAGCAGAGACCCAGAACACTGAGGACAGTCACAGGCAGCCCAAATAGATTTTTTTCCCCAAATTTTTTTGCAAAGGCCCACTGCCTATATTCAATCAATATGTCTTCTGTCCCTGCCTAAGCGCTTCTGGCCCTGGAGTATGTCAAAGAACTGCAGAGTGTTGCACTGTGAACTGCAATACAGCGGTGATTTCACAGCCCAGACAGAGCCAGGAAATAATTTTGCGCAAGCCTGCTGTAACACTTAGCTGGCTGCGTATGAATTTGGAGAACTACTACACCCAGCAGAGACCCAGAACACTGAGGACAGTGACAGGCAGCCCAAATAGATTTTTTTCCCCAAATTTTTTTGCAAAGGCCCACTGCCTATATTCAATCAATATGTCTTCTGTCCCTGCCTAAGCGCTTCTGGCCCTGGAGTATGTCAAAGAACTGCAGAGTGTTGCACTGTGAACTGCAATACAGCGGTGATTTCACAGCCCAGACAGAGCCAGGAAATAATTTTGCGCAAGCCTGCTGTAACACTTAGCTGGCTGCGTATGAATTTGGAGAACTACTACACCCAGCAGAGACCCAGAACACTGAGGACAGTCACAGGCAGCCCAAATAGATTTTTTTCCCCAAATTTTTTTTGCAAAGGCCCACTGCCTATATTCAATCAATATGTCTTCTGTCCCTGCCTAAGCGCTTCTGGCCCTGGAGTATGTCAAAGAACTGCAGAGTGTTGCACTGTGAACTGCAATACAGCGGTGATTTCACAGCCCAGACAGAGCCAGGAAATAATTTTGCGCAAGCCTGCTGTAACACTTAGCTGGCTGCGTATGAATTTGGAGAACTACTACACCCAGCAGAGACCCAGAACACTGAGGACAGTCACAGGCAGCCCAAATAGATTTTTTCCCCAAATTTTTTTGCAAAGGCCCACTGCCTATATTCAATCAATATGTCTTCTGTCCCTGCCTAAGCGCTTCTGGCCCTGGAGTATGTCAAAGAACTGCAGAGTGTTGCACTGTGAACTGCAATACAGCGGTGATTTCACAGCCCAGACAGAGCCAGGAAATAATTTTGCGCAAGCCTGCTGTAACACTTAGCTGGCTGCGTATGAATTTGGAGAACTACTACACCCAGCAGAGACCCAGAACACTGAGGACAGTGACAGGCAGCCCAAATAGATTTTTTTCCCAAATTTTTTTGCAAAAGGCCCACTGCCTATATTCAATCAATATGTCTTCTGTCCCTGCCTAAGCGCTTCTGGCCCTGGAGTATGTCAAAGAACTGCAGAGTGTTGCACTGTGAACTGCAATACAGCGGTGATTTCACAGCCCAGACAGAGCCAGGAAATAATTTTGCGCAAGCCTGCTGTAACACTTAGCTGGCTGCGTATGAATTTGGAGAACTACTACACCCAGCAGAGACCCAGAACACTGAGGACAGTCACAGGCAGCCCAAATAGATTTTTTTTCCCCAAATTTTTTTGCAAAGGCCACTGCCTATATTCAATCAATATGTCTTCTGTCCCTGCCTAAGCGCTTCTGGCCCTGGAGTATGTCAAAGAACTGCAGAGTGTTGCACTGTGAACTGCAATACAGCGGTGATTTCACAGCCCAGACAGAGCCAGGAAATAATTTTGCGCAAGCCTGCTGTAACACTTAGCTGGCTGCGTATGAATTTGGAGAACTACTACACCCAGCAGAGACCCAGAACACTGAGGACAGTGACAGGCAGCCCAAATAGATTTTTTTCCCCAAATTTTTTTGCAAAGGCCCACTGCCTATATTCAATCAATATGTCTTCTGTCCCTGCCTAAGCGCTTCTGGCCCTGGAGTATGTCAAAGAACTGCAGAGTGTTGCACTGTAGAACTGCAATACAGCGGTGATTTCACAGCCCAGACAGAGCCAGGAAATAATTTTGCGCAAGCCTGCTGTAACACTTAGCTGGCTGCGTATGAATTTGGAGAACTACTACACCCAGCAGAGACCCAGAACACTGAGGACAGTCACAGGCAGCCCAAATAGATTTTTTTTCCCCAAATTTTTTTTGCAAAGGCCCACTGCCTATATTCAATCAATATGTCTTCTGTCCCTGCCTAAGCGCTTCTGGCCCTGGAGTATGTCAAAGAACTGCAGAGTGTTGCACTGTGAACTGCAATACAGCGGTGATTTCACAGCCCAGACAGAGCCAGGAAATAATTTTGCGCAAGCCTGCTGTAACACTTAGCTGGCTGCGTATGAATTTGGAGAACTACTACACCCAGCAGAGACCCAGAACACTGAGGACAGTCACAGGCAGCCCAAATAGATTTTTTTTCCCAAATTTTTTTGCAAAAGGCCCACTGCCTATATTCAATCAATATGTCTTCTGTCCCTGCCTAAGCGCTTCTGGCCCTGGAGTATGTCAAAGAACTGCAGAGTGTTGCACTGTGAACTGCAATACAGCGGTGATTTCACAGCCCAGACAGAGCCAGGAAATAATTTTGCGCAAGCCTGCTGTAACACTTAGCTGGCTGCGTATGAATTTGGAGAACTACTACACCCAGCAGAGACCCAGAACACTGAGGACAGTGACAGGCAGCCCAAATAGATTTTTTTCCCAAATTTTTTTGCAAAGGCCCACTGCCTATATTCAATCAATATGTCTTCTGTCCCTGCCTAAGCGCTTCTGGCCCTGGAGTATGTCAAAGAACTGCAGAGTGTTGCACTGTGAACTGCAATACAGCGGTGATTTCACAGCCCAGACAGAGCCAGAAATAATTTGCGCAAGCCTGCTGTAACACTTAGCTGGCTGCGTATGAATTTGGAGAACTACTACACCCAGCAGAGACCCAGAACACTGAGGACAGTCACAGGCAGCCCAAATAGATTTTTTTTCCCAAAATTTTTTTGCAAAGGCCCACTGCCTATATTCAATCAATATGTCTTCTGTCCCTGCCTAAGCGCTTCTGGCCCTGGAGTATGTCAAAGAACTGCAGAGTGTTGCACTGTGAACTGCAATACAGCGGTGATTTCACAGCCCAGACAGAGCCAGGAATAATTTTGCGCAAGCCTGCTGTAACTCTTAGCTGGCTGCGTATGAATTTGGAGAACTACTACACCCAGCAGAGACCCAGAACACTGAGGACAGTCACAGGCAGCCCAAATAGATTTTTTTTCCCAAATTTTTTTGCAAAGGCCCACTGCCTATATTCAATCAATATGTCTTCTGTCCCTGCCTAAGCGCTTCTGGCCCTGGAGTATGTCAAAGAACTGCAGAGTGTTGCACTGTGAACTGCAATACAGCGGTGATTTCACAGCCCAGACAGGCCAGGAAATAATTTTGCGCAAGCCTGCTGTAACACTTAGCTGGCTGCGTATGAATTTGGAGAACTACTACACCCAGCAGAGACCCAGAACACTGAGGACAGTCACAGGCAGCCCAAATAGATTTTTTTCCCCAAATTTTTTTGCAAAGGCCCACTGCCTATATTCAATCAATATGTCTTCTGTCCCTGCCTAAGCGCTTCTGGCCCTGGAGTATGTCAAAGAACTGCAGAGTGTTGCACTGTGAACTGCAATACAGCGGTGATTTCACAGCCCAGACAGAGCCAGGAAATAATTTTGCGCAAGCCTGCTGTAACACTTAGCTGGCTGCGTATGAATTTGGAGAACTACTACACCCAGCAGAGACCCAGAACACTGAGGACAGTCACAGGCAGCCCAAATAGATTTTTTTCCCAAAATTTTTTTGCAAAGGCCCACTGCCTATATTCAATCAATATGTCTTCTGTCCCTGCCTAAGCGCTTCTGGCCCTGGAGTATGTCAAAGAACTGCAGAGTGTTGCACTGTGAACTGCAATACAGCGGTGATTTCACAGCCCAGACAGAGCCAGGAAATAATTTTGCGCAAGCCTGCTGTAACACTTAGCTGGCTGCGTATGAATTTGGAGAACTACTACACCCAGCAGAGACCCAGAACACTGAGGACAGTCGACAGGCAGCCCAAATAGATTTTTTTTCCCAAATTTTTTTGCAAAGGCCCACTGCCTATATTCAATCAATATGTCTTCTGTCCCTGCCTAAGCGCTTCTGGCCCTGGAGTATGTCAAAGAACTGCAGAGTGTTGCACTGTGAACTGCAATACAGCGGTGATTTCACAGCCCAGACAGAGCCAGGAAATAATTTTGCGCAAGCCTGCTGTAACACTTAGCTGGCTGCGTATGAATTTGGAGAACTACTACACCCAGCAGAGACCCAGAACACTGAGGACAGTCACAGGCAGCCCAAATAGATTTTTTTTCCCAAATTTTTTTGCAAAGGCCCACTGCCTATATTCAATCAATATGTCTTCTGTCCCTGCCTAAGCGCTTCTGGCCCTGGAGTATGTCAAAGAACTGCAGAGTGTTGCACTGTGAACTGCAATACAGCGGTGATTTCACAGCCCAGACAGAGCCAGGAAATAATTTTGCGCAAGCCTGCTGTAACACTTAGCTGGCTGCGTATGAATTTGGAGAACTACTACACCCAGCAGAGACCCAGAACACTGAGGACAGTCACAGGCAGCCCAAATAGATTTTTTTCCCAAATTTTTTTGCAAAGGCCCACTGCCTATATTCAATCAATATGTCTTCTGTCCCTGCCTAAGCGCTTCTGGCCCTGGAGTATGTCAAAGAACTGCAGAGTGTTGCACTGTGAACTGCAATACAGCGGTGATTTCACAGCCCAGACAGAGCCAGGAAATAATTTTGCGCAAGCCTGCTGTAACACTTAGCTGGCTGCGTATGAATTTGGAGAACTACTACACCCAGCAGAGACCCAGAACACTGAGGACAGTCACAGGCAGCCCAAATAGATTTTTTTCCCAAAATTTTTTTGCAAAGGCCCACTGCCTATATTCAATCAATATGTCTTCTGTCCCTGCCTAAGCGCTTCTGGCCCTGGAGTATGTCAAAGAACTGCAGAGTGTTGCACTGTGAACTGCAATACAGCGGTGATTTCACAGCCCAGACAGAGCCAGGAAATAATTTTGCGCAAGCCTGCTGTAACACTTAGCTGGCTGCGTATGAATTTGGAGAACTACTACACCCAGCAGAGACCCAGAACACTGAGGACAGTCACAGGCAGCCCAAATAGATTTTTTTCCCAAATTTTTTTGCAAAGGCCCACTGCCTATATTCAATCAATATGTCTTCTGTCCCTGCCTAAGCGCTTCTGGCCCTGGAGTATGTCAAAGAACTGCAGAGTGTTGCACTGTGAACTGCAATACAGCGGTGATTTCACAGCCCAGACAGAGCCAGGAAATAATTTTGCGCAAGCCTGCTGTAACACTTAGCTGGCTGCGTATGAATTTGGAGAACTACTACACCCAGCAGAGACCCAGAACACTGAGGACAGTCACAGGCAGCCCAAATAGATTTTTTTTCCCAAATTTTTTTGCAAAGGCCCACTGCCTATATTCAATCAATATGTCTTCTGTCCCTGCCTAAGCGCTTCTGGCCCTGGAGTATGTCAAAGAACTGCAGAGTGTTGCACTGTGAACTGCAATACAGCGGTGATTTCACAGCCCAGACAGAGCCAGGAAATAATTTTGCGCAAGCCTGCTGTAACACTTAGCTGGCTGCGTATGAATTTGGAGAACTACTACACCCAGCAGAGACCCAGAACACTGAGGACAGTCACAGGCAGCCCAAATAGATTTTTTTTCCCAAAATTTTTTTGCAAAGGCCCACTGCCTATATTCAATCAATATGTCTTCTGTCCCTGCCTAAGCGCTTCTGGCCCTGGAGTATGTCAAAGAACTGCAGAGTGTTGCACTGTGAACTGCAATACAGCGGTGATTTCACAGCCCAGACAGAGCCAGGAAATAATTTTGCGCAAGCCTGCTGTAACACTTAGCTGGCTGCGTATGAATTTGGAGAACTACTACACCCAGCAGAGACCCAGAACACTGAGGACAGTCACAGGCAGCCCAAATAGATTTTTTTTCCCAAAATTTTTTTGCAAAGGCCCACTGCCTATATTCAATCAATATGTCTTCTGTCCCTGCCTAAGCGCTTCTGGCCCTGGAGTATGTCAAAGAACTGCAGAGTGTTGCACTGTGAACTGCAATACAGCGGTGATTTCACAGCCCAGACAGAGCCAGGAAATAATTTTGCGCAAGCCTGCTGTAACACTTAGCTGGCTGCGTATGAATTTGGAGAACTACTACACCCAGCAGAGACCCAGAACACTGAGGACAGTCACAGGCAGCCCAAATAGATTTTTTTCCCCAAATTTTTTTGCAAAGGCCCACTGCCTATATTCAATCAATATGTCTTCTGTCCCTGCCTAAGCGCTTCTGGCCCTGGAGTATGTCAAAGAACTGCAGAGTGTTGCACTGTGAACTGCAATACAGCGGTGATTTCACAGCCCAGACAGAGCCAGGAAATAATTTTGCGCAAGCCTGCTGTAACACTTAGCTGGCTGCGTATGAATTTGGAGAACTACTACACCCAGCAGAGACCCAGAACACTGAGGACAGTCACAGGCAGCCCAAATAGATTTTTTTCCCCAAATTTTTTTGCAAAGGCCCACTGCCTATATTCAATCAATATGTCTTCTGTCCCTGCCTAAGCGCTTCTGGCCCTGGAGTATGTCAAAGAACTGCAGAGTGTTGCACTGTGAACTGCAATACAGCGGTGATTTCACAGCCCAGACAGAGCCAGGAAATAATTTTGCGCAAGCCTGCTGTAACACTTAGCTGGCTGCGTATGAATTTGGAGAACTACTACACCCAGCAGAGACCCAGAACACTGAGGACAGTCACAGGCAGCCCAAATAGATTTTTTTCCCAAAATTTTTTTGCAAAGGCCCACTGCCTATATTCAATCAATATGTCTTCTGTCCCTGCCTAAGCGCTTCTGGCCCTGGAGTATGTCAAAGAACTGCAGAGTGTTGCACTGTGAACTGCAATACAGCGGTGATTTCACAGCCCAGACAGAGCCAGGAAATAATTTTGCGCAAGCCTGCTGTAACACTTAGCTGGCTGCGTATGAATTTGGAGAACTACTACACCCAGCAGAGACCCAGAACACTGAGGACAGTCACAGGCAGCCCAAATAGATTTTTTTCCCAAATTTTTTTGCAAAGGCCCACTGCCTATATTCAATCAATATGTCTTCTGTCCCTGCCTAAGCGCTTCTGGCCCTGGAGTATGTCAAAGAACTGCAGAGTGTTGCACTGTGAACTGCAATACAGCGGTGATTTCACAGCCCAGACAGAGCCAGGAAATAATTTTGCGCAAGCCTGCTGTAACACTTAGCTGGCTGCGTATGAATTTGGAGAACTACTACACCCAGCAGAGACCCAGAACACTGAGGACAGTCACAGGCAGCCCAAATAGATTTTTTTTCCCAAATTTTTTTGCAAAGGCCCACTGCCTATATTCAATCAATATGTCTTCTGTCCCTGCCTAAGCGCTTCTGGCCCTGGAGTATGTCAAAGAACTGCAGAGTGTTGCACTGTGAACTGCAATACAGCGGTGATTTCACAGCCCAGACAGAGCCAGGAAATAATTTTGCGCAAGCCTGCTGTAACACTTAGCTGGCTGCGTATGAATTTGGAGAACTACTACACCCAGCAGAGACCCAGAACACTGAGGACAGTCACAGGCAGCCCAAATAGATTTTTTTCCCCAAATTTTTTTGCAAAGGCCCACTGCCTATATTCAATCAATATGTCTTCTGTCCCTGCCTAAGCGCTTCTGGCCCTGGAGTATGTCAAAGAACTGCAGAGTGTTGCACTGTGAACTGCAATACAGCGGTGATTTCACAGCCCAGACAGAGCCAGGAAATAATTTTGCGCAAGCCTGCTGTAACACTTAGCTGGCTGCGTATGAATTTGGAGAACTACTACACCCAGCAGAGACCCAGAACACTGAGGACAGTCACAGGCAGCCCAAATAGATTTTTTTCCCAAATTTTTTTGCAAAGGCCCACTGCCTATATTCAATCAATATGTCTTCTGTCCCTGCCTAAGCGCTTCTGGCCCTGGAGTATGTCAAAGAACTGCAGAGTGTTGCACTGTGAACTGCAATACAGCGGTGATTTCACAGCCCAGACAGAGCCAGGAAATAATTTTGCGCAAGCCTGCTGTAACACTTAGCTGGCTGCGTATGAATTTGGAGAACTACTACACCCAGCAGAGACCCAGAACACTGAGGACAGTCGACAGGCAGCCCAAATAGATTTTTTTTCCCAAATTTTTTTGCAAAGGCCCACTGCCTATATTCAATCAATATGTCTTCTGTCCCTGCCTAAGCGCTTCTGGCCCTGGAGTATGTCAAAGAACTGCAGAGTGTTGCACTGTGAACTGCAATACAGCGGTGATTTCACAGCCCAGACAGAGCCAGGAAATAATTTTGCGCAAGCCTGCTGTAACACTTAGCTGGCTGCGTATGAATTTGGAGAACTACTACACCCAGCAGAGACCCAGAACACTGAGGACAGTCACAGGCAGCCCAAATAGATTTTTTTTCCCCAAATTTTTTTGCAAAGGCCCACTGCCTATATTCAATCAATATGTCTTCTGTCCCTGCCTAAGCGCTTCTGGCCCTGGAGTATGTCAAAGAACTGCAGAGTGTTGCACTGTGAACTGCAATACAGCGGTGATTTCACAGCCCAGACAGAGCCAGGAAATAATTTTGCGCAAGCCTGCTGTAACACTTAGCTGGCTGCGTATGAATTTGGAGAACTACTACACCCAGCAGAGACCCAGAACACTGAGGACAGTCACAGGCAGCCCAAATAGATTTTTTTCCCCAAATTTTTTTGCAAAGGCCCACTGCCTATATTCAATCAATATGTCTTCTGTCCCTGCCTAAGCGCTTCTGGCCCTGGAGTATGTCAAAGAACTGCAGAGTGTTGCACTGTGAACTGCAATACAGCGGTGATTTCACAGCCCAGACAGAGCCAGGAAATAATTTTGCGCAAGCCTGCTGTAACACTTAGCTGGCTGCGTATGAATTTGGAGAACTACTACACCCAGCAGAGACCCAGAACACTGAGGACAGTCACAGGCAGCCCAAATAGATTTTTTTCCCCAAATTTTTTTGCAAAGGCCCACTGCCTATATTCAATCAATATGTCTTCTGTCCCTGCCTAAGCGCTTCTGGCCCTGGAGTATGTCAAAGAACTGCAGAGTGTTGCACTGTGAACTGCAATACAGCGGTGATTTCACAGCCCAGACAGAGCCAGGAAATAATTTTGCGCAAGCCTGCTGTAACACTTAGCTGGCTGCGTATGAATTTGGAGAACTACTACACCCAGCAGAGACCCAGAACACTGAGGACAGTCACA
This sequence comes from Eleutherodactylus coqui, assembly GCF_035609145.1. Lineage (NCBI taxonomy): Eukaryota > Metazoa > Chordata > Amphibia > Anura > Eleutherodactylidae > Eleutherodactylus > Eleutherodactylus coqui. The sequence continues at coordinate 342,438,454 of NC_089837.1, forward strand.
GGCAGCCCAAATAGATTTTTTTCCCCAAATTTTTTTGCAAAGGCCCACTGCCTATATTCAATCAATATGTCTTCTGTCCCTGCCTAAGCGCTTCTGGCCCTGGAGTATGTCAAAGAACTGCAGAGTGTTGCACTGTGAACTGCAATACAGCGGTGATTTCACAGCCCAGACAGAGCCAGGAAATAATTTTGCGCAAGCCTGCTGTAACACTTAGCTGGCTGCGTATGAATTTGGAGAACTACTACACCCAGCAGAGACCCAGAACACTGAGGACAGTCACAGGCAGCCCAAATAGATTTTTTTCCCCAAATTTTTTTGCAAAGGCCCACTGCCTATATTCAATCAATATGTCTTCTGTCCCTGCCTAAGCGCTTCTGGCCCTGGAGTATGTCAAAGAACTGCAGAGTGTTGCACTGTGAACTGCAATACAGCGGTGATTTCACAGCCCAGACAGAGCCAGGAAATAATTTTGCGCAAGCCTGCTGTAACACTTAGCTGGCTGCGTATGAATTTGGAGAACTACTACACCCAGCAGAGACCCAGAACACTGAGGACAGTCACAGGCAGCCCAAATAGATTTTTTTCCCCAAATTTTTTTTGCAAAGGCCCACTGCCTATATTCAATCAATATGTCTTCTGTCCCTGCCTAAGCGCTTCTGGCCCTGGAGTATGTCAAAGAACTGCAGAGTGTTGCACTGTGAACTGCAATACAGCGGTGATTTCACAGCCCAGACAGAGCCAGGAGATAATTTTGCGCAAGCCTGCTGTAACACTTAGCTGGCTGCGTATGAATTTGGAGAACTACTACACCCAGCAGAGACCCAGAACACTGAGGACAGTCACAGGCAGCCCAAATAGATTTTTTTCCCCAAATTTTTTTGCAAAGGCCCACTGCCTAGATTCAATCAATATGTCTTCTGTCCCTGCCTAAGCGCTTCTGGCCCTGGAGTATGTCAAAGAACTGCAGAGTGTTGCACTGTGAACTGCAATACAGCGGTGATTTCACAGCCCAGACAGAGCCAGGAAATAATTTTGCGCAAGCCTGCTGTAACACTTAGCTGGCTGCGTATGAATTTGGAGAACTACTACACCCAGCAGAGACCCAGAACACTGAGGACAGTCACAGGCAGCCCAAATAGATTTTTTTCCCAAAATTTTTTTGCAAAGGCCCACTGCCTATATTCAATCAATATGTCTTCTGTCCCTGCCTAAGCGCTTCTGGCCCTGAAGTATGTCAAAGAACTGCAGAGTGTTGCACTGTGAACTGCAATACAGCGGTGATTTCACAACCCAGACAGAGCCAGGAAATAATTTTGCGCAAGCCTGCTGTAACACTTAGCTGGCTGCGTATGAATTTGGAGAACTACTACACCCAGCAGAGACCCAGAACACTGAGGACAGTCACAGGCAGCCCAAATAGATTTTTTTCCCAAAATTTTTTTGCAAAGGCCCACTGCCTATATTCAATCAATATGTCTTCTGTCCCTGCCTAAGCGCTTCTGGCCCTGGAGTATGTCAAAGAACTGCAGAGTGTTGCACTGTGAACTGCAATACAGCGGTGATTTCACAGCCCAGACAGAGCCAGGAAATAATTTTGCGCAAGCCTGCTGTAACACTTAGCTGGCTGCGTATGAATTTGGAGAACTACTACACCCAGCAGAGACCCAGAACACTGAGGACAGTCACAGGCAGCCCAAATAGATTTTTTTCCCAAAATTTTTTTGCAAAGGCCCACTGCCTATATTCAATCAATATGTCTTCTGTCCCTGCCTAAGCGCTTCTGGCCCTGGAGTATGTCAAAGAACTGCAGAGTGTTGCACTGTGAACTGCAATACAGCGGTGATTTCACAGCCCAGACAGAGCCAGGAAATAATTTTGCGCAAGCCTGCTGTAACACTTAGCTGGCTGCGTATGAATTTGGAGAACTACTACACCCAGCAGAGACCCAGAACACTGAGGACAGTCACAGGCAGCCCAAATAGATTTTTTTCCCCAAATTTTTTTGCAAAGGCCCACTGCCTATATTCAATCAATATGTCTTCTGTCCCTGCCTAAGCGCTTCTGGCCCTGGAGTATGTCAAAGAACTGCAGAGTGTTGCACTGTGAACTGCAATACAGCGGTGATTTCACAGCCCAGACAGAGCCAGGAAATAATTTTGCGCAAGCCTGCTGTAACACTTAGCTGGCTGCGTATGAATTTGGAGAACTACTACACCCAGCAGAGACCCAGAACACTGAGGACAGTCACAGGCAGCCCAAATAGATTTTTTTCCCCAAATTTTTTTGCAAAGGCCCACTGCCTATATTCAATCAATATGTCTTCTGTCCCTGCCTAAGCGCTTCTGGCCCTGGAGTATGTCAAAGAACTGCAGAGTGTTGCACTGTGAACTGCAATACAGCGGTGATTTCACAGCCCAGACAGAGCCAGGAAATAATTTTGCGCAAGCCTGCTGTAACACTTAGCTGGCTGCGTATGAATTTGGAGAACTACTACACCCAGCAGAGACCCAGAACACTGAGGACAGTCACAGGCAGCCCAAATAGATTTTTTTCCCCAAATTTTTTTTGCAAAGGCCCACTGCCTATATTCAATCAATATGTCTTCTGTCCCTGCCTAAGCGCTTCTGGCCCTGGAGTATGTCAAAGAACTGCAGAGTGTTGCACTGTGAACTGCAATACAGCGGTGATTTCACAGCCCAGACAGAGCCAGGAGATAATTTTGCGCAAGCCTGCTGTAACACTTAGCTGGCTGCGTATGAATTTGGAGAACTACTACACCCAGCAGAGACCCAGAACACTGAGGACAGTCACAGGCAGCCCAAATAGATTTTTTTCCCCAAATTTTTTTGCAAAGGCCCACTGCCTAGATTCAATCAATATGTCTTCTGTCCCTGCCTAAGCGCTTCTGGCCCTGAAGTATGTCAAAGAACTGCAGAGTGTTGCACTGTGAACTGCAATACAGCGGTGATTTCACAGCCCAGACAGAGCCAGGAAATAATTTTGCGCAAGCCTGCTGTAACACTTAGCTGGCTGCGTATGAATTTGGAGAACTACTACACCCAGCAGAGACCCAGAACACTGAGGACAGTCACAGGCAGCCCAAATAGATTTTTTTCCCAAAATTTTTTTGCAAAGGCCCACTGCCTATATTCAATCAATATGTCTTCTGTCCCTGCCTAAGCGCTTCTGGCCCTGAAGTATGTCAAAGAACTGCAGAGTGTTGCACTGTGAACTGCAATACAGCGGTGATTTCACAACCCAGACAGAGCCAGGAAATAATTTTGCGCAAGCCTGCTGTAACACTTAGCTGGCTGCGTATGAATTTGGAGAACTACTACACCCAGCAGAGACCCAGAACACTGAGGACAGTCACAGGCAGCCCAAATAGATTTTTTTCCCAAAATTTTTTTGCAAAGGCCCACTGCCTATATTCAATCAATATGTCTTCTGTCCCTGCCTAAGCGCTTCTGGCCCTGGAGTATGTCAAAGAACTGCAGAGTGTTGCACTGTGAACTGCAATACAGCGGTGATTTCACAGCCCAGACAGAGCCAGGAAATAATTTTGCGCAAGCCTGCTGTAACACTTAGCTGGCTGCGTATGAATTTGGAGAACTACTACACCCAGCAGAGACCCAGAACACTGAGGACAGTCACAGGCAGCCCAAATAGATTTTTTTCCCCCAAATTTTTTTGCAAAGGCCCACTGCCTATATTCAATCAATATGTCTTCTGTCCCTGCCTAAGCGCTTCTGGCCCTGGAGTATTACTGCAGGGCGCAATGCTCTGCACGGCCGATATACCAAAAAAAAAAAATGTGCAACACTGCAAAAAGCAGCCTCCACAGTACTGCACATGGTTAGATGTGGCCCTAAGAAGGACCGTTGGGGTTCTTGAAACCTAAAATACTCCTAACACTCTCCCTATAGCAGCTCCACCAAGATAGCACTTTCCCTCCTCTATGTCAGAACGCATCTGTGGCGAGCCGCGGGAGGGGCCGATTTATATACTCGGGTGACACCTGATCTCGCCAGCCACTCACTGCAGGGGGGTGGTATAGGGCTTGAACGTCGCAGGGGGAAGTTGTAATGCCTTCCCTGTCTTTCTATTGGCCAGAAAAGCGCGCTAACGTCTCAGAGATGAAAGTGAAAGTAACCCGAACATCGCGTGGTACTCGTCACGAGTAACGAGCATCTCGAACACGCTAATACTCGAACGAGTATCAAGCTCGGACGAGTACTATCTGATCTGCAATTTTTTCTTTGTGAATTGCCCATATTTCCTATAAGAGAGTTAAAAGCTGCATGAGAATCGATGCATTTTTAACGCAGGTTACTATGGGGACCACATGAAAAAAATAACTAGGGCTCCTACGGATGCCTCAGCTACAGTGGGAAAGCGTTTTAAAAAATCATGTGAATGTCCCCCAGAGGTCTCATATGATATCATGGAGGACATAAATGGTCAAAAAATAACTACAAAAATAAGTTTAAAAAAAATTACAGAATAAAAAAAAAATATATACATAAAAAACAAAATGACCCAAAGCCGACGCCAACCAAAACCGTCGCCGTATGCGCCCTGTAATCCAAAACCATACATATTCTATATAGAAACATCCAAAAAAATGAGGAACCTATTCCCATGCTTTATTTTAGCATAAATATACTAATTAAATAAAAACTATAAATTTAAAAAAATAATACTTTTTAGCTTTTTATCCCCAATAAGGCTACGTGCACACGGGCGGATTTGCATTGTGGAATCCGGAGTGGGCTTCCGCCTTCGGGTTCCGCAGTAAATACCGTCCATAGCATGCTATATAAAAGTGATTCTTCCTGCACACGAGCGGAAACCAATTTTGCTCGTAAAGGTAAAATCGCAGCGTGCTCCATTTTTCATGGATTCCGCGTGGATGGCTTCAATTGAAGTCAATGTAAGCCGTCCGATCAGCGGCCGTTCCACAATTGACATTGTGTAAAAGTCATGGATTCTGCGTTGCTAGGCAATGTTGCAGGAAAAGCAGTTTAACAAAAAAGAAATCTGTGCTGCACATGCCTGATGGCGAGCCGTGCGGCCCATCCGCAGTACAGATGAAGGGATGGTAAAGCAGGCACACGCGGGCGCCGGGTTCTGCATGTGGAGTCCGACCCGCCCATGTGCAGGCGGCCTCAAACTAAAGAAATGGGAAAGTCAATGAAAAAAAAGATATAAAAAATAGCCCTCTATGTCACAGAGGAGAAAAACTGCAAAAATAATTTGGTAGCTGAAGAGTTAAATCCCTAAAAAGTGTCTGGTGCTTCAGGAGTGAAACAGCCCGGTCATTAAGGGGTTAAAGCATGCTAGAGGCGTCTTATGGCGACCCTGGGAGAAGTGCAGGCGTCACCGCAAACCCTGCGGCTGGGGAAGCTAATGGAGATATGTGAGGGAGGCAGCCATTATAGCAAAGCCTCTCAGGGCCCTGGGAAAGACAGAGGACGGCCCTGAGCGGCGGACATGATGACACGGCGGTGGTGACACGCTTCACCACACACGTAGCAACGTGACAGGTACTGCCCGCCATTGTTGCCACAAGGCAGGCCGGCAGGAGCGTGTATTGAGTCTGGCTACTAGTCCCGTCCCCCTGAGGTTCTGCTCCCTCCCCCTATATAACCGGGAGCCTGAGAGGCTCCAACAAGATGGCGCCCACTGCAGACACTGCGCTGCACGGCTTTATCTTCCGCTTGTAGACTGGAGTCCGAGTGATGAGCGGAGATGGAGACCAGGGGAGCCGGCAGCCCCGTCCGCAGCCTGCTGCTCCTGTGTGTCCTGGGGCTGCGGCCGGCACAGGGTGAGTGGGAGCAGTGCCGGCCACAGCTGTAGGGGGCGCTACACTGTTCTCTTCTGCAAGCCTCGCTGATTTGCAGCAGATTTCAATAGAAATGGTAGAATCTACCAGCCAATGACAAAATCTGCAGCCAATCAGCAAGGTGTGAACGCAGCCCAGAAGGATGTCGCACAGCCACGGTGGCGTACATTCTGAGTATACCCGTTATATGCCCTGATGATTCTCCTCCTGCAGTTCTCCCACTCTGTGTTTACAAATGGCCACTACTTGACCTCTGCAGGCAGTTAGAGGTCGCAGTGGCCATCTACTATCCATCACTGCTCAGATGCTGGGAGCCTTGATGAAAGTAGACCCCTGCATCATGTGATGGGCATAAGCTGCAGCAGCACCAAGGGCTTAGCTAAAGGCTCATGGGCCCGAGGCAAAAGTTAAGCTTCTGCCACCTCCCACCCCCTCTCAACTCCACTTTTAACTACACTATTTTTTTATTTTTTTTTAAATGACCCATCAATGCACAATTAGTTATCAGGGGGTTTGCCAGAGTTTGAAAAGGGTCAGAGCACAAGCCTCAAGACTGGTTTTGGTTGTGCCTCTTCCCCCTCCCCAAAAAAATAAAAAAATTATATAGAGAATATATCCGTCTGCATGCCACCAGGTCAGATTCCGTATGCACGAGACCCGCCGTAGAATGCCTGCCTCTAAACTTGCACCGTTTGGTTCGGGTTTTATCGCGAATTCTTGTGCGGAATTCACCCCCTCTCAATGTCACTGCGGAGACTATGACATAATTAAATGTCGCAGATTTGAATTCCACGCCACAAGTCACTCTCCGCACGGGTTTTGTGCGGGTTATCTCCACAGCATGTTTCATACAGGATGACCCTTCTTGATTCTCTTTCCCCCTCTCACACCGAATGCTGCTTTGTTCTCGCTTTGCACACAAGATGCTTCTCTGAGACAGACCCATGTAAGGTACTGCTTGCACCTTCTGCCAAATTGCCGCCGTGGTGTGTCTGCCGCGCCACATCTATTCCCCAGTGCTGGATGAGTGATGTGAATGGCACTGCAGAAGCCGGGGGAGGGGGCACGATGAAAAGCCCTCAGTCTGAATGCTGACCACACTTTTGTTAGGTCCTCTGCGCAGCTTCTCCTGCACGCTGGTGCTTTCTCACTGTCCTCTGCTCGGTCTCCTCCCTTGTCCTCTTCTCCACCAAGTGGAGGTCAGTGAGGAAGCGCCAGCGTGCAGGAGAAGCTGTGCAAAGGATCTATTGAAACTTTGCAGTCAGTCAGTATTAGTTTTAGTGTGGAAAGGGGGCCTAGGCCCACCTGGCTTAAGGGCCGGGTCAAAATGGTGACCCCTGCGACTCCCTATAGCTATGCCACAGAGTAGCACTGAATTGCCAGGGGAACTGATAGGTAAGGGACAAAAAGCAGAACCTTTTTCTAAATGTGGAAACCCTGTTAAAATCATTGATGGTTGGACCTATCAGTCAACCTGGCAAATGGCTGTTGCTCAAAACTCTACTCTCGGTAGCAGCCATCCTGAGTACTGCAGCCTTGTCCCATTCACTTGAATCTTGTTGCATTCAGCTTGAGGTCATGGACTGCTGCCTTCACATTCTCCTGTAAAATGTTTTCATACACTTTTAAAAAGGACTTATTAGCTAACCTTACCTGTCATTGTAATTAAGAGTCCCCCAAAATAAATGTTTTTGAACTAGAACTTATTAAAACAGAAAGTGCCTGATAATGCTGCTAGAATCCGAGGACTTTCGGGAAAGAGTCAGCCAGACAAATCTAGGTTTCCTACTTTTGGCACCCTCATGGCATTAGACAGTCTTGGCACATGAGATCTTCCAATCTCATTTTTTTTAATTATAACACCTTTTGCCAATTAGGTTTTGGAGAAGTCATGAACAGACAGGCTAACGGTACTGGTGCATCTGGTTTCCACCGGAAGTATGGGTGGAGTAATGGGTTTGTCCTGGTGGAGTTATACGGAATGCCCACAGCTGTCAATTGGCTACCTTCGCAGCGGCTGAAGACAGCGCCTGACACCTGGGAAGGGCCGGGGGGGACACAGAGTGGGGCCGGCTTCAGTGGCGATTGCCTACCTTGACGCCGGCTGAAGACAGCGCCTTACACCCAGTGGAGGATGGGTAGACAGAGAGTGGGTTTGGCATCAGCGGAGGCGGCGGCAGGGGGATAGGAGGAGAGTTTGCAGTGCTGATGGGAGTCCGTCGGGGAGAGTGACAGCGGAGGGAAGGGAGCGGAGCTGATCCACCGCTTACCTACATGCAGGTTATTTGGGTGCCAACTTCAGCGGCGGAGCTTCCATCCATCCACCCATGTGACAGGGGTGCCGTCTTCAGCGGCGGAGGAGTATGGGAGCACTGATTCCAGTGGAGCTAGTGGGGGGGCGAGACTGACAGTGCCAGTCCGAGGAGGGTAGAAGGGAAGGCGCTGGGAAGAGTGACAGGATCCGGGAGGGGAAATGACTGTAGACCGCCGTCGAAAGTGACATTGGGGTCTGATGTGGAGGTGGCAGGCCTCCAAGGGGAGAATGACAGCGGGGCCAGGAGCAGAGATGGGAGGCCATAACAGTGAAGGTAGCCAATCGGCAGCTGTGGGCGTTCCCTATAACTTCAGGACAAACCCATGACTCCACCCATAATTCCGGTGAAGACAAGATGTACCAGTACCCAGTTTCACTTTTTCTCCCTTAATGTGCTTAATAAAAGGCACGATTGGTACAACTATTTGTCTATTCTTAGTTTAGTTAGATTGTTATCGGAGTCACAATTAGAAATACACAATCAAGCCACATTTTTTTAGTAATCACTGCAGGAATATAGGTAATTCCTAAGAGCTCCTCTTTCATTTTTCTTGTACCTTTTAAGAATAATTAATTATAAATGACTGAACTGTATTCCTGTTACCTCCGCAGCTGATAAACAAAGTCATTTAATGGTGCAAATCAATGGTGGAAAATTCACTATGGGAACAAATGCTCCTGATGGTAAAGATGGAGAAGGACCAACTAAGCAAGTGACTGTAAAGCAGTTTGCAATTGACAAGTATCCTGTCACCAACAAGGATTTCAGGTATGTTTTAAACACTTATGGACTCATATGCTTCAGTACATTTGATAGCACATGCATTCTTCAATTAAGAGCCATCTTGTACCCAGCTTTCAGCATATTTTTGCAGCATACTTGCCATTTCAAACCTGTAAATTTTTGGCTTAAAGGGGTTGGCTACTATAGGGTTAAATCTAAAATGAGTGTTTTTCATATGGATATATGACATTAGTATACTTTTATTACAGCATCTGTCCCATTCTTTTTAATTACTTTTAAGGAGCTGTCCAAAAAAAAAGTAAACATCTGACCATGTGTCCAAAAAAACTGTACATGCTATTCTCGTGTCGTTCTCCTGGCATCAGCGCTCACATCCTAGGCACCAAGATGTTCGGAACGGTGACGTTGCAGCTTCTCAGTGCAGCTGTCACTTGACTTCCACTGTTGGTAGAGAATGGGGTCGTCGCGGGAGTCGGCAGATTCTTTCCCCAGGTAGACAGAGAAGTATATTGTTGTTTTGACACATGGCCATCTGTTAAAAAATATATATATTAAACTTGGACCTCCACTTTAACCATCTTTTGTTACTATGGGGTAACTATTTGACCCCAGCCTTGTTCATTGCAGTCCTGCACTTTGAAACTGGTACCACACAAGGATAAAACCATGCCTCTTGCTTGGCTAGCATCTTCCCAACTTAAAATTTCCTCTTCCCATGGATGTATGTGGAGGGTATATGATCAGAAACCTCACTGGCCTCCTGCAATACAATGCGCACAGGAAACTAGCACAGATGTAGTGGAGGAGGCTGAGTTATATTTCAGGTCACATTGCCCTCCATATGTATATGGATGGGGAAGATGTCAGGGCAGGGAAATGGCTTAAGTGAATCAGAAGAATGGGGCAGAAGCTATAATAAAGTTATATTAGTAAGTGCCATGCATCTGTTATAAACACTTGTTTTAGATTAACCCTAAATTCAAAGCTATAATACAAAGGTTACATATTGATTTTGATATTTCAAGGGAATTTGTAAGAGAAACCAAGTACAAATCTGAAGCAGAGACGTTTGGCTGGAGTTTTGTGTTTGAGGATTTTGTATCAGATGAGCTAAAAAAGAAAGTGTCGCAGAAGCTGGAGGTAAGTGCCCATATACTTCAGTGAGGAGGATTATGTATCCTAAGATGAATTCAGTTCTTATTTTATTGCATATTCTGTTTGTATGCCCCCTTTTGGCTTCTATAAAAGTTACTGAATCAGCGCTGGTCATTTGGCTATTTCCATCCTCCCAACTACCTCTGCCACCACTTTGTGGGTAGCCGATGGGAGCTCTAACCTAAAATAGATGCAGTCCCACCTCAGATACCTGCACCTATCAGACTTTGATGGCATATTCTGTGGATGGACCATAAAAGTCTGAGATAGAAGTACCCTTTTTAAATTACTTACTAAACTGTGACAAGTTAAATATTAAAATTGCTCTTACAACGTCCCTACATTAGTTTTCTGGTAACCCTAAAAGCCTCACTGAGCACGTGTTCATGAAGACTTAATTAGAAAGTGATAAACTAATGATGCATAACCTTTAGTGATGAGCGAGTATACTCGCTAAGGGCAACTGCTCGAGCGAGCATTGCCCTTAGCGAGTACCTCCCCGCTCGAGACAAAAGGTTCGTGTGCCGGCTGCGGGGGCGAGCGGGGCGGAATGGAGGAGAGATCTTTCTCTCCCTCTCTCCCCCCCGCTACCCCCTGCTGACTGCCGCAACTCACCGCTCCCCCGCGTCGGCACCCGAACCTTCTGTCTCGAGCGGGCAGGTACTCGCTAAGGGCAATGCTCGCTCGAGCAATTGCCCTTAGCGAGTATACTCGCTCATCTCTAATAACCTTGTTGAACAACATAAAATAATCGATTGTGAAAAGAAAATCACCTATGGCCACAAAATGTAAACCTTATCCTGTCACAATTTCCTCCAGGGCCTAAACCAGTCCTCTGTACCCATGTGTCCATGATATGTTGTGCACGGTGACTCCTCCATGGCAAGCTGCAGTAGGCCACTGCTGTCAGTTCACCTATTGTTAATTGGAGGGGACTGGATCAAGTTGATGCAATATTGATATTGTATTTTATGCCCGCAGATAATTTGGGTTCCCTTTAAAGGAAATCTGCCACCATGAAAAATGGCCCCGAATTAGTGTAATGTATGCTATATCTAATATACAAAAGGCTGCAGGCGTTTTCTTGCACCACACTTTGACCACTTTCCCTGAACTTTAGTGAATGATTTTGGTGTCATTCGATTTGTGACATCCTCACCGCCAGCGTAAAATCCTGAAATCAGAGTTGGAGACATTGAGTGACCAGTCAGGCCACCTCAAAGTTTCGATGTTAAGTATAGTGGCGCGTCACGAGCAGCATCGTTAGGAATATTGAATAGTTGCTAAGCAACGCTCAATCTCGTGATGTACGGCGCTTCATTGACATTGGCCATTGTTGGCAATGGGGCTGGTGGCCACAGCCACGGTGAAAGCAATGGGAAAACTTTGCGATCCTCTGCTCTGACAAATGGAATCCCAGCAGTGATGCGAGTCTGTTTTCAGATGAAAATGCCTGGCATCTACGGGTTTCACATGGATGGCAAGGGCGATATCAGCCCAATATCGCCCATTGCCTGTGTGGAAGAGAGAAAGAGATGCACTTGCACATACATATGAGAAAGAAAGACACACACATGCACACTTGCATACACGTACGCACACACACACATACACTCGCATGCATTCACACACATATACACACACATACATATATATATATATGTGTGTATACACATACATATATTAAAATAATCAATTCTTAAAACATTTAGAGCCATTTTTCCAAGCATTTTTCTTATATTGCTGATGTTTTTATTTCAGTCAGCACCGTGGTGGCTTCCGGTAGAAAGAGCTTTCTGGCGCCAGGTAAGAACTTGTAGTATATTACATATTGTGAATAAATGCACAATTTCCACAGTGCTGCCCAACATTCTGTCATTAGTCCCTACACCCAGTGATAATCTAATTTCCCACCTCAAACGAGCACAAACTGGCGCCGGCATTATGACTAAACAGCTAATTGTACAGTAATATAAGTTCAGCAAGCCTATGTGCAGATGGTTGAACTTTTTTGTGTAATCTTATTTATTGGGCCTGATTTCCAAGTGATAAAAGCATGTTTGTGGCAGTTCATGAACTCTGCCTATTCTAATCTCTTTAGCCAACCGGGCCAGGGTCGGGTATCAAGGAGAAGCTGGATCTCCCTGTGCTGCAGGTTAGCTGGAATGATGCACAGGCCTATTGTAAGTGGCTCGGGAAAAGATTGCCAACAGAGGAGGAATGGGAATTTGCTGCCAGAGGAGGACTTAAAGGTATGCTGCCATTTGGTTTGGGTCATTTATTATTGAGTCGTTCCTTATGGATTTGATAGAATATACATTTAGCAAGAGCATGTTTTCCTAAGGGTGAAGTACAGGGACATAACTGCACATACCGTCACATCAATGTAACATCCATTATGCTATACTCACAGGGAACACCTATCCGTGGGGGAACACGTTTCAGAAAAATAGGAGTAATCTTTGGCAGGTAATGTGTTCCTTTCACTATATTCCAAACTTGTAAGATTGAGAAGAAATACACTAAATCAGTGCAGCATTATGCTGCCATTGTAAGTATTTGACTTTGACATCCTATTATTATGTAATTTTAAGAACAAGATATAACAAGCAAATTTAGGAGCCTTCTTGTCTGTCTTCATGTTTACATCACTGCTATGAATATGGCCTTTTAACCACTCAAAAATTCAGACTGTGTGTGTATGTGATTTTAAATATACAGAATATATATATATTACACACACCTTTTTTTTTTGAGACGTACCACCAATCTGCATCACAGAAGGGGAAATAAAAAATTAAAAACAATCACAGAAAATGGCCGTTACTTACTGAGTGAGGAATGCAAATAGATGCATCCTCTCACCACCCTCTTTTTATGCTTGATGAATAATCAGCTAGCGAATGTGCACTCGTTTGTCAGTTGACCTTTGGTCCTTTTACAAGGCTCAATTGATGGGTGAACACGCATTTGAGTTTGATAATCGGCCCATGTAAAAGGACCTTAACAGCTTTGGTCTGTTCAATTTTTCCTGCGTCCTAATGGCCTGCTTGACTTTTTTCTGGTGGCTATAACACAGATTTTGTATGTTTCATTCATATGTATATATACACTATTGCTTTACTCACGAGTGACATGATAGCTGTACATTTGGACTTGGTTGTTATTTTTATTCCTTGTTGAAAGTCTTACCATAATTACATTTTTTGTTATTATTTAGTTGAATATCCAAATTTACACTGATTAATTCCGTATAGTGTCATGACTTTCATCTGTTTCTCTCAGTGCCCAGATTTGTTAAATGCATGTATAAGGCAACAGCTCTGCAACGATCATAAGGGGGAGGATTAGTAAGATTTTCCCTGGCACACTGTGTACTGAATACATAAAGGCGCATCCTAGCTCCTCCTTGCACCTTCTCAGAAATATATGCCAGGTCCAGTACAGTTCTAATACAATTTATTCCAGTTTCTGGAGGTCGGGGAAGGTCATGCCTCCTCACGAAAGCCCACCCACTTTTCAGAACAGTGGCTGGACTGGTGCAGAAATAAAAGTTGCACAATTTAGCGCAAAAAGCCTTTTGTAACGCCCTTTATAAATGTGCTCCAAAGTGTTATAAGTAACTAATAATGATAGAAATAGACCAGAACCTTAAAGGGGTTGTCCCATTATAGCATATTATTCTCAGAGATACAGTAACTTACTGATCATTGTGGTCTAGTGGCTGGGATCTCTGCTGGTCCTGAGACTTCAGCTCCAGAGTATCCCGAAATGTGGGCAGTGGAGTCAGTGGGAGGGGATTTTTTTTGTTGGACAACTCCTATAGACCCTGCTACATGGGGGCCGATGGCAGAGGAGCCCCTCATCAGTTAACTGCTTAGATAGTGCTGTCAGCGCCAAGCTGCCATGATGACTGAGCAATCTCATTGTGGGTGAAGGGGGGTCTTCTAGCTATTTAAATGCAGTCATCAGCACTGACTGTAGCATCTACAGTAATTGGTTAAATGGATGGGATTGGAGTCCTTTCCAATCCCTACCACAAGTTAGCTGTGTTTTGTAGCCAGCACCTGCCTTGCATGGAGCTGGCTCGCCTACCAAGCCCACTTGATACAAACCCCACACATCCAACGTACGTAGACATCAGCTTTAATATTCTTGTTACGTTTTGTATAAAGGCTGGACCTTCACATTGCCTCGTACATGAAATCTGCTTTCTTAGTTTACGTATTGAGATGTTTTCTAGCTGATGTATGTTTCCATGCAGTTACACCCCACACACATACTGGCTGTGTAATTGTACATATACACTTTGCTGATTGAGTATCTGGTCAAGCATAATCTTATTAATCCCCTACAGGGTAAATTCCCTACTCTGGATACTGCTGAGGATGGCTATCATGGTGTATCGCCAGTAGATGCCTATCCTGCACAGAATGCTTATGGTAAGTGGTCATCTCCAGACTTATCACTTGTACATTCTTCCCTAGTGGCCCGAATTCTCTCCTAGAATGCCTGGCAACAAATATTGTATACATGTAAGGACTTACTTTATAAAAACTCGGATTTAAAAGGAAAATCTAGGAATTACCCTGGTATTACCTGCTAGTAATATGGTTTTGACCTAAGTATTGGTAATAATATGCCCTAATGGTACCAGGGATTTTATATTAGTACTAGGCAATATACCCCTGAGTTTATGAATCGCAGTCCTGCAATATACAAAGTTGGCCACAAAAATGAGCCCAGCACCACACTGACTGCTGTCCAAAATAAAAACTGTGTTGCCCATAGCAACCAATCACAGAGCAGTTTTCATTTTACCTCAGCAGTATAAGGGCTGCAGAAATCACAGCCAGACACCCGCGGCTAATTCCGCAGCAATGTGCGTCTATAGACATGCTGTGGTGAACGATTCTCCCATGGCCACAAGCAGAAATCCTCAGCGATTTTCCGCTCGCGGGGGAGAATGGCAGCATGTTCTATTCTGTGTGAAAAAATGCACGGACGGCTTCCATTGCAGTCAGTGGAAGTCGTCTGTCCCACGATACTTCCGCTGTGATCACAGCGGACGTATCGCGGGAATCTTTACCACCGCCCAGTGCCGACACTGCATTGCGCATGCTCGCCGGACAAGACACTTGCGGCGGATCCGGAGAGGTGATTATAGGGTCTCTGGGGGCGCCGGATCTAATTCCACTGAGATATTTCGCAGGCAGAATCCGACCCGGCCATGAGGCCTAAAAAATGAAAGCTGAGCTCTAGCAACCAATCGAAGCACAGTTTTATTTTACCTCAGCAGTATAAAAAATGGCAACCAATCACAGCTTAGCTTTTATTTTTCCTCAGCAATATAAGAAATAGCAACCAATCACAGCACAGCTTTCATTTTACCTCAGCAGTATAAGAAATTAAAGCTGAGCTGTGATTGGTTGCCATTGGTAACAAAAATTACAGGGGAATTCCCTGCATGGAATCCGACTCGCCTGTGGACATGGGGCCCTATGATTGCTAGAATGGGGATTCTAGAGTGAACAAAGCCTTACATGTACTGTATGTGTTGTGAGCACATTTCTGTCACCTGACAATCATTCCAATGTATCATATTCTTAATGAAAAGTAAAACTGTCGTTTTGTATTATAACCAGTCCAAAAATTACAAATGACTCCTGTTTGGATATACCTTGCACTTATATATTAGATATATAAGCTTTACATATTTAAAAGTATTTCCTTTTTTTTACGGGGGGGGGGGGGGGGTGTTATTACCTTTTCTTCTCACTCCTCCACACATTCTCAAACACTATGTTTGCTGCAGTGGATTTCATCTAGCACTGCTATCAGGTTTTGTGTAGCTGTGATGAATGATGGTGTTGGTGGAAGATCTTAAGTTACTTGTAGTCCATTTCATCTGGCTGGTAATCAATCATTTTGGATTATGTTCACATGGAATCCAGGGCTATCTTGTTAACGCAGCAACATGGGAGAGGGAACTAGCTTGTACACAAGTAAGGCATAGTGCAAGAGCTGTGGGAATTACAATTTAAATCATCTTTAAGACACACTAAACTGCATTAAAGCTGGTGGTGGTCCTCTCAAGAAGACGGTGAGTATGCATAACATATGGTAGAATGGAATCACAGAAAATCTGGTCTGAATAAAGTGGTGCTCTTCTCCAAGAGTTACTGTATCTAGTCTAGTAGACAGTATACCCCATTATTTGTTTAGCCTACCAATGAAAAAAATGGTGCAGCTGACAGACATAAGGAATGCGGGTTAGGTAGGTCTTATGGGTACTATTTTTATTTAAATTTTATTTTTTTTGCCTTGAATATGCATTTTTGCAGGTAAGGGTATTTCACCTTAATTTGTAGGTGGTGCTGGGATGTTCTTTATATGGGAAATAACTCTAAAGCTGCTGAACTTTTTCTAGCAGTTTATGCTGTCACTTCTTAATGGGATTTTCTGGGACTCCAATATTGATGACTAATCCTTAGGATAAATTATCACTACTTAATCGGTGATAACACGAACACGTTAGGACAGCGCTCCTCTTGGCAAAAGGAGCATGTAGTGGATAATATTAAGATTCAATCAAGACTTACCTGGTGTTTAGCGGGGCCCCTGGATGGGAGCTCCACTAACACCTCCACGTCCAAGTCCACTTGTATCAGTCTCACCAAGGTATTCCCTCTGTTCCTATAATCCCGATGGGCTATCGAGAGAGCTGCCGAGCTTCTGTGGCCAACTATAAGGACCCACGATATGGATAATGTGCAATATATTTCTATATTGCACACTACTTAATCGGTGGGGATCCATCGCTACCCCTGCTGAGCAGCTGCTTGAGGAGTCTGCAGCGCTCAGGTGACACACACGTCCTTTTCATTGCATACCAGTCATAGCACTGTACATTTCATAGCGGCAAGGCCTTGTATAGGCGCTAAATCTCATTCACTGGAATGGGACTGAATTGCTCTTAGCCCACTTGACATATGAACAAGCAGAAACACATGCTTCGCCACTCATGCACATTTAATATCTGATTAAAGATGCATGACTCTTGTCATAAAAATGCTACGTTAAACAGGACTTTAACATAAAAATGCTAGGTTCTTAGCACATACTTTGATAAAAAAAACAAAAACTTGGGCCCATCCACTATGTCCAGGTGATCATGGTTACATACTGCTCCTAACAGTAACTGACTCTTTTGGGTCTCGGCCTCAAATTGATTCAGGGTAGTAGGATAGCAGGCTATATGGTCTAATTAAAATGACTTGGCAAAGATCGGTTTCCTGCCTTTTAGCAGACATTTTTTTAGGCCTGAGCATTTAAAATGAAGCCAGGGCAAGTAGAATACCAAGCTATATAGTCTAATTTAACCCTTTGCAATCCAATTTTGTATTCAGGGTTTCCTAGGGGGCTTTCTCTTTCTGCCATTATACAATGGCGCCATCTGCTGGCTAGAGCCAGTACTGCGGTATGGGACATGTTGGAGAGGCCCCCAACAACAGAGCGGCCAGTAATATACAGTAAGAATACCCTGCAGGATGTCTTCCGACATCGGAGCTGTACAGCCTTCAATCAGAATGTCTTCAGACGTCAGACAGTGGATTGAAAAGGGTTAAAAGGCTTGGGGAAGATTGGTGAAAGGAGTGCCCGACACAAGTGGAGGCAGCCATTGTTCCACAAATGCAAAAAAACTCACAAGGTCTGCACTCGCCTGGGAGCCACAGTCTCTTCAAACAGCTGATCCATGGTCGACCCATGTAGATCCTAAGAATAGGTCATCAATATTGGAGTCCCAGAAAACTCCTTTAATATGTTTGACATCATGGGGAATTGTAGCATTAGCAATATAAGAAAGAGACTGATCTGATTTGCCATAATAAAAAGAACCACATGATTGTGTACACCAGGACTATTTGACATGCTGGGAAACGCCTGGGAATGGACCTCTTCAGAATATATCTCACCAGGGCAGACCAACCTACAAAGTAGGCAGAAGATGTATGTCCTACGTGGGGCTTCTTGGATTGATACACAAGCTGGTACAGCCAATCACAAAGCTCGAGTGACCACCAGGTATGAATCCATCAGTTTCCTAGATGTTTTTAGAATAGCTCTTCAGAATGAGTCCTTTGATGATGCTGTTGTCTCAAGAAGCTTTGTGTTTCGATATAAACAAGTCAGACAGTAACTTATTAATAAGGTATTCCGATTGTGAGCATTCATGGCATATCTACAGGATATGCAAACGATGCAGCAGCATCCTGCAGTCACTTAGATGTATGCAAACATGGAATAGTTTTATTTTAAATTGCATTACTGCTGTGTATGTGCAATATATATTCCAGTCTATACTGATTAAACATTTCATGTTTAATCGGTATAGAATAAGGCTGGTTCCTACCTATCCTGAGCTGATTTTGCAGGGCTAGGCCCAAAAGAGAAAAGTAGGTCTGCTGTACAAGTACACTGTATTGTGTAGGGACTCCTCTTAGTGAGGCCACCTTGTTGTGGCAGGAGGGCTCAAACACTTTTAGCAAAATGTGCACTAAGCTCCTTAGATGTATAAGTATAGTAAATGTAGCAGTAATGCAATTTAAATCAACAGAAATGTTACCAGTTTGCATATATCTTGGTGCCTGTAGGGTGTTTCTGTGGCCCAGGTTTTGTTTGCTTTTTCCTTGAAATCAGAACAAATTTTCACCTGCCATTTATTTCATTCTTTTAGAAAGTGCTGACTAAAGGCCCATTTACACGTAACGATTATCGCTCAAAATTGGTTCAGACAACCGAAAATGAGCAATATCGTTACATGTAAACGCGGGCATCCTGCACTTTTCGTTTGATCAATGATTTCCAGGTGAACTTAAAGGGGTAGTCTCGCGAAAGCAAGTGGGGTTAAGTACTTCTGTATGGCCATATTAATGCACTTTGTAATGTACATCGTGCATTAAATATGAGCCATACAGAAGTTATTCACTTACCTGCTCCGTTGCTGGCGTCCCCATCTCCATGGCTCCGTCTAATTTCGGTGTCTTCTTGCTTTTTTAGACACGCTTGCGCAGATGGGTCTTCTCCCTTCGGCTCGGCCTCCTGATTGGCTGGAATCGGCACATGTGACGGGGCGGAGCTACGCGATGACGCGTACAAGGGGGCGGAGCCAAAACACCGCTGCTGCCGAGCCGAAGGGAGAAGACCCATCTGCGCAAGTGCGTCTAAAAAAGCAAGAAGACCCCGAAATTAGACGGAGCCATGGAGACGGGGACGCCAGCAATGCAGCAGGTAAGTGAATAACTTCTGTATGGCTCATATTTAATGCACGATGTATATTACAAAGTGCATTAATATGGCCATACAGAAGTACTTAACCCCACTTGCTTTCGCGAGACAATCCCTTTAATCTTTCGTTCAGCTACTGAGAGATAAAGCAAACACGTTTATCTCTCAGTAGACCACACGCTATTATTTCCCCAGGAGTTAGCAGATAACATTGTAATCTGCCGACAGCCAGGAGCAGAACACTGCAGCTGGGCGTGTGATTAATCAAACACTGGGCTCTGCAAACCGCTCCTGGATGCCATTTTACATGCAAATGAAGATAATAGTGCTAATGGCCATTAACACTCTATGCAAACAGATCGCTAAATCTTTCAGTCATTTAAACAATTAAGTTTAATTGTAAATGGACCTTAACTATTTTTTGTGTGTGTGTGTATATATATATATATATATATATATCTATATATATATATATATATATAGATATATATACCATAAATACCTCAAAGGTGCGGAATCCACGTTTTATGAGAAAAGGGGTCCCCATTTGCTGATTTACAACAGATGACTGTTGAGATTAATCGGGGATGCCACATCTGAGCTTGACTTTCTCAATTGAAGTCAAGAAAAAAGCAAAAAAACACTCCACCCTTTTCTGAACTTCCAGAGATTGCAGTGGAAATAAACCTGCACAAGTGCAGTCCATTCTACATGGATCCCAGTAGTTAAGGCCACTGTCTACCATTTTGCATAAGTAAATAGGTGTAGATGTATAATAGGTTGAGAGACTCCCATTGGGTATTTATGGCGTATCTTGTGCATACAGTATGCCATAAATACTCATGTAAAATTAAATTTTACTGCATTTCTGCTATAAAAAGCAAGCAGATGTGATATTGTAATTCTGCATTGGTGGTAACATGTACATTTCTGTCAAATACATTAATTCTGTTCCCTTTTTAATTATTTTTTCTTTAATACAGAATGGGCAACACTCCAGACTCTGCATCAGATAACCTGAGCTTTCGCTGTGCGATTTCCCAGCCTGCAAAACATGGAAAAGAAGATCTATGAGCCGAGCCTCTAAATGATGCTTTGTATTAATCAATCATAAGACTTTTCTTGAACTATCCTGGCTGCTGATTAATGAGTCAGTGTAACTTATATGTTCTGTAAAGAATTCAATGGGAACATGGTCTACAGTAGATTCTTTAAAGGGCTACTCCAGAGAAAACACAATTTTTTCCATCCCTGCCCCTTTAACCTCATTGCCTGTCACACTCTGGAGTTCTCCTTGTTTTGCAGCCACTTACATGCAGTGCAGCCTCCTGTCTGATGCTCATCAGCCACCATCTTCATGGTGAGATCTTTTTTACTTTCAGTTTCACATCAATCCTATTATGCAGCAGCACAGCATTAGCTAGAGGCTATACCATTTCTGCCTGCTAGGGGGACAATTTAATTATTATTTTCTATAGTCTCCTAAATGAGCTACAGACCATCAGCATACAGTCAGGAGAAACCTGTGATCTCCTTTATCACAACTGTGTGATCATGAACAGTAACTGTGATAGAGGAATGTCTGTATCAGTCTTTAAACAGCTTATATGGTAGGATACATGCAACAGCATAATACAGACTCAGAAACTGACTAGAAGTTGAACACATAATCCCAAGTAAATCTGAGGTGGTCAGAACTGAGATCAGATGACCATCAGAGGAAAAAGAGGCCAGGAGCTTCATATATAAAGAAATAACTACCCAAGGTAATACTAGCTCACTTTTATATATTGGGGGGATAGCTGCATGATGAATGAAAGAAAAATCACCGAAGTGGTCCTTTAACTATGTCACTATAAACACGGCCAACAACTGAGCTATGAATACTTGAAACCGGTCCAGTATTTTGCACACCTTTCTGCACACTAACTTGCGGTATTACGGGGCAAGTACTGTATATATCAGGATGTATTTGTGAGAGTGTAGATTTTCAAATTAAATCTGTTTGTGTAGGCCTGTGTCACGTATTTGCGTTCATATAAGTGTATTTTGTGTTTGCGTTTCATTTGTGCAAAATAAATACACAGCATGTTCTATTTTCCTGCATATTTGCACACAAAAATAGCATATATTGAACTAATTCACCTAATTACCCATTTCAATGAATAGGAGCATAGCTGCATGTTTTTTTGTACGCACAAAAAGTACAGTAAAACATGCCTGTGCAAATGCACAACGCCAATTGCGCAAATGTGCTTACGCCAGTGTGACACCAGCCTTATATTGGTCTTTCTCTGTATAAGGATAGTTTCAGACCTGCGTTAGAGCTTAGTTCAGAGTTTCCATCTTTCTACTCTGTTTTTGGAGAATGTAAAACTGATCATTGGAGGATGAACTGATCAGTTGTTTTTTTTTTCCCTCCATTGATTTCAATGGATTTTCAAAAAAAAAACCTGAAGATTTTCAGTCTGTTTCAGTTATTTTGACTAGAACAAAAACTTAGAAATACCTAAATAGGATATATCTGCAGTCTGTCACTCCTATTGAAGTGGATGTAGTGCTGACCATACATGCTCGGCCAGCGGTCTATTCACTTCTATGGGTCCGAGAGGTTGGCGTTCTCAGTTCTCTTCCTCTGTCCCATAGGAGTAAATGGAGTGGTTGGCGTCCTAGCGATTATAGCTCCTGTGTCTTCACACAGGAGCCAGGACACTCACTGCATGGAGGTGGAGCTGGCCTAAAATCTCTTCTGGCCGCTCACCTCCATTCACAGTACACAGGCAGTCGTTCATAACTGATTTTTTTTTTTATACCTGCATAAACTGTAATACGATTTTTAAATGTTACATACACTGTAATTTCTATAGGAGGTCATATGTGTCTGACTCTTTCCTAAGTAAATAAATAATATTTGCTGTCCTGCGTACAACTCCTAATACCAGTAGTAAAGAACAGTACATGGTCATTACCTAACTATGCAGTAACATCAAATTTCCTAAAAAGGCAAAGTTCTTTTGGTGAGGTAAAAGGGTAAGGGAGAATTTTATTTTATATTTGACATTTTTATTCAGGGCTGCTGGCCGATTCTACGTAATCTCATATAGTCATTTCTTGATGGTGGGCATGTTCTCTGGTGTTACATTCTTCTACCCATTCAGAGAATCATGACGCAGTATTATGACCTCATCACTCACAAGTTACCTGCATGATGTTTTAGTTTTTTTTTAATTTTTTTTACAAATTCTTCTGAAGAACAAAAAGTAAAACTCCTGAGTTATTTGTAATTTACTTTTTTTGTTTCCCACTTTGGGAAACGTGGGGCGGCTGTACTTAGAGAATACGGAAGTCAGCGATGAGGCTCCTATTATGCAATTGAGATTTGTTCTCAGCAATGTGGATATGCAGGACATTTTCTGTGCTGAACACTAAGGGCGCCCACCCACTGGCGTTTTTTTTCCTTTGCGTTTTGCGTTTTTCCTCAAGAGCAATTAGTTTTGAATGTGTTCCTGTCCACTGGCGTTTTTTTTTTCGGTCCGTTGCGTTTTTTAACATAGGAACTGTCAGTTGCATATGTGTCCTTATTTTTCTCGTAATGCACCCATGAATGTCAATGGAAATGGCGCGAAAATGCCGCAAAAAACGCCGCGAAAAACGCGCCGAAAACGCTGCGTTTTTCACGCACGGAAATCGCAAACGCCAGTGGGTGGGCGCCCTTAGGCTGCATGTCAACGGGCGATATTCCGTCACAGCCGTGTACAGGGGGCCTAATTGTGGTGCCATACAGCAAGCACACTACCACAAAAGGAAGATGGAGCCGGCCTTGGAGATCATTCTTAAAGATGATGTTGATAAATAAACATTAATCATTGTATAATGAAAAGTTTGCAACTTGTTCTATATTTTGGGTTTCAGTCTGTCACCATTTATATCATTTCTGCTTGCTGTTACTGAGTTTTGCAATATTGTTCTAGAGGCTGGCAAAGTGAAACAGACCTTCTACTTTTCGTAGCTGCTCCTGTGCTGCAGGTTTGATGCAATACACATACATGTGTATGAAAGGGAGTTATCAGCCTAAAGTATTATGGAGACTCAACAGAGTCCCCAACCAACGAAGGGCCGGCCCTTGTGCTAAAGTGGTATAGGAACCTCTTTGTTTTCCAGCTAATTTGATAATGGCAATGTGCTAGCCATAGCCCTGCTCATTAGAAGGTCTCTTTTTTGCACATGTAAATACACAGTGATCACAGATACCAGAGACGCAACTTGAAGCTGCTGGACCCTAAAAGAGTTTTAGGCCTCATGCCCACGGTACAATTAACATTTTAAATCCGCAGCGTTTTTCCTGCACGCGGATCCGCGCCCCATAGGGATGAATTAGACACCCACAGGTAGTTAAATACCTGCGGATGTCATTTTTCCCTGCAGGCGCGGGTCCCGCGTGCAGGAAAAAATCCGGACATGCTCCATTTAGGTGCGGGTCTCCCGCGGGGACGGCTCCCGCAGGCTTCTATTGAAGCCCATGGAGGCCGTCCGGATCCGCAGGAGACCCGCGCCTGAATTAAACTCACCTGCTCCGGGCGATGCAGGTCTTCCTTCCTTCGCGGCCCGAAACTTCTTTCTTTGGCCCGGTGGATGTGCCAAGCACATCCACCGGGCCGAAGAAAGAAGATCCGGCTGCGAAGAAGGGAAGACACGCACGGCCCGCAGCAGGTGTGTTTATTCTTCTTTTCAGCCCTCATGTCTGCGGGGCAGGAGGGACCCGCTGCGGATTCTCCAGAATCTGTAGCGGGCCTGATTTTCCCCGTGGACATGAGGCCTTAAACATGTGTTCTAAACAGCTGGGCTGCTGCCTATGATTTGCTGCGGTAGTTACCTGATTTTCAGTCTGTGTGGACTTCAGGATCATTACCGGAGACTCATCCGCTGTTTCCTGAGTGCTGAAGAAGAGGTAAGTATTGCTTCTTTTGTTATTTTAACGTATGCCCACACATAGCGGAAGTATAGCGTGACGGCTGGCTTCCATTGACTACAACAGAAGCCGGCTGCGTGTATTCCTGCTGCAAATAGAGCATGCTGCGTTTTCTTTCATGCTGCGGAATTCCGCAATGTGAACATTGAGCTAGTAGGTTCAATAGAACCTAATAGCTCTGGGGTAACGCCGCGGATTTCCACCGTGTAAAACATGGCAGAAATCTGTCCGTCGGCATTAGCCCTAATAATTGGCTGTCAGTATAGTACGACTATCAGACTTTAACTTGGGTTATAAATGTGGTCAGGGTGGGAAGACAAGATTTGTTACAGAGGTTGCAAAAATAGAGTAAAAGGTTGGAGTCCCCATAATGCATATCTGGTACGCTGCACGGGTGGCCTTTAGTAAAAGAATCGGCTTATCACCTTGTGTAATTTTAATTTTATTAATTATCTCCTTGTTCGCTGGAGGTTTACAACACAAATTTTGCAAGTATCTGGGCTTCTACACTGTTCTTTAGTCAGGCCACTATAAACCCTATATAAAAATTATTTCAGTGCAAGGGATATTAGAGAACTGTGGTTTGTAACTGAAGACCACTCCCCTCTGTAAACTTTGGCTGGTATAGTGAAGAACTTGTAAGGAAAAGAACACGAGAGGGCAGATGGGTGTTACCATGTACAAGTTAGAAGTCATCAAGTGCCACAGTTTGGCTGCGTATAAGACAACAAGATTTACTGTACTGCTGTGTCAGGGTTAGGCTTAGAAAAGAAACATCCCCAACACTGTGTTCGAACCTTTGCCCCATGCATGGGGGAGTTTAGCAATGACAGCAGGAACTGTGCCTACATTATTGCTAAACTTTTACTAAACAGATTGAAGAGGAAGTAGTTTGGAAAAACTTGTTCAAAACACTCATTCCTAGGGGTGTAGTTCAGAAGGGGGTTTTGTAAGGCACATGTCTCTACGGCTGGGTGCCAGAGAGGAGGCAAGAAGCCATTCAGCCTAGGCCAAGGTATTTAGATACAGGTCAGACCAGCAAACTTTAATCTAAGGTAAAGGTTAAAAAAAGCCTTGCTGCTCATGTACCTGTAATAAAGTAAATGAAAATTCTGAACATAATGGATTTAAAGAAAAACGCAATACTTGCCCATACCATGTAACCGATACTCCATAATGGTCCGAAATAGAAAATACTTTTACTTAGCCAGCAACATAGGATCGTCATCCACCCCCCTAAAATGCTGTCATTCAGTGGTGCTGACAGCGCTACAAATTCTTAGCAGGCTATGTTCACTTATGCACCGAAGAATAGAGCATATGGAAAGTGATAGTGCCATAGTGTGAACCATGCTTAAGGGGTAAAACCTTGTCTACAGAACCTTTTGGAGACGGTGAACAAAATAGTTGGTCTGTTGAAAAGATTTATACTGAAAGCTTTCAAGATTCTTTAGTTTCTCAGACAAAGAGTACAAAGTAAATATATTTATTGTATTTTTGATACAATTGATATTAACCATCAAGAAACAGTTCATTGGTATGGAACAGGGAAATCAGCTGCAAAAAGTCCATTTCTGGTTTTCTATGCACAACTTTCAAAATAAACACTAGATTCCAAGTAGGACCAGTTTATGCCCAATTCTGTGTTTATTCACATGAGCAAATAATTTGTCACCAGTTCATAGAAGATAGAGGGCAAGAATACGTGTCCTTATAATAACCTGCCGTAGGCTATATATGATTATGTATTATTACAAGTCTAGGTTTAAAGGGTAACTAGTAGAAACAATACAAAACATATTGGGCCATTTGTCGAAAAAAAACATTTACAAAGAAAATTCCGTAACAGGGAGAGCTACTCCCACCTTCTTACAAGCTCGTCATGTCCAAGTGACAGCTGCTGTATACAGCGTATAGAGGCAGCCATCACTCAGTACTGCATAGGTGGGAAAAGGCAGCAGCGCTCTCTTCACAAGCACAGTGGACTCATAAGCATTTTTTTTATATTTAGGGTAATTAGTAACCCTTCAGGCTTTAATTTATAAACTGCTACCTTTAACCAAGGCAGCATATGGTACTGACAGATCCACTTTAAGTTTAGCAAAGGATAAACACTAATCTGGTGAACTTATATGCTTGGTTCATCCCAATAGCTGGAAAATGCTAATATGATCAGTGAAAAGTAGAAATTCAAACTTCTTAAAGGGTCAATTCCATCTTATAAAGTTATGGCATATCCTTAGGATATGCCACTCCTTTATGATGAGAATTTGGACCCCCATCAGTCCAGATAACGAAGGGGTCTGCAGCTCTGGTGCACCCTCTTACTGGTACTCATTGCATAGTGGTTCCCTGGCCACTTGTTGAGCAGTGAACTGCAGCATGGCCTCATTAAAAGTGAATGAGGGGGCTGTAATTCTCTACGCAGCCAGGTGGCCAGGAGTGCCACCGTGCAGGGGGACACAGCACTGTGGTCGTTCCATTACCAAGACTGGTGGGGGTCTCAGAAATCACAAAGTGATGACGCATCCTAGCAATATGCCATCACTATATGAGATTGGAAACCCCTTTTTAAAAAAAGTAATCATTTTTCTTTACAGTGCATAAATATTGAATAAATATATTTACATACACACATATATATGTACTGAAGTAGCCTTCACTCTTTAGGTAAGCATACTTGTTTTGTCCTCTTGAAGACTTTTAGGATATACTGGACTCTGCAGCCAGGGACAGTAGAATGGCCTTTGCTGTGTTTTCAAAGAGGGCGGCTCTGTTCTGCTGCTCTCCCTTCTTTACCCAGTGTCCATAGATCCTGAATGCACAAGCATCAATCATCTTCCTGATGGGCTTGATTGCATATGGGTCCCGTGATACAATCTCCTTGGTAACTGGCTTCACTTTACGGTAGTAGTGGTATATACGGACAGAGGCCAGAACTGTTAAGCAGACCACCTGCAAATAGATCATTTTATTAATTGAATTATTTAATCTTTTGCTTGATCACTAAATAATTTGACCTGGAATTGCTTCATGATTGGTACAAAACAGGTGTAACCCAGGTTTGGATTGTCATGGCTCCTAGGCAGGCAGAATACTATACGATGCTTCGCTGAATTTCATCATGGTCCTTGGTTCTTTTTTGTTTTCTGCTATGTGTAATATGTATGTATTCATGGATGTCTATTGCACCTAGGGATGTCTTATTAAGTATGCTTATTCAAAATCTACCCAAGGGGACTGAGAATTGTCTAGGTCCGCAGATAATAAAGGTTACAACTAGAGATGAGCGAGTATACTCGCTAAGGCACATTACTCGAGCGAGTAGTGCCTTAGCCGAGTATCTCCCGGCTCGTCTCTAAAGATTCGGAGGCCGGCGCTGGTGACAGGTGAGTTGCGGGGGGGAGAGAGGGAGAGAGAGATCTCCCCTCCGTTTTTCCCCGCTCTCCCACGCTGGCCCCCGAATCTTTAGAGACGAGCGGGGAAATACTCAGCTAAGGCACTACTCGCTCGAGTAATGTGCCTTAGTGAGTATACTCGCTCATCTCTAGTTACAACTATTTTGACAGTTTAATGCTACTTCCCAAGACTTGCCTTGCTTTATAGAATTCCTCCTCCCTTCAGCTTGCATAAAAATGGGAAGAAAAAAACTTTCCATCAAACTTCTTGCAGGTACCCCATTACAAATTCTCTGTGCTACATTGTGATGACAGAGCATAGTGATGCTGCATTTATATTAGCGTCATACTACAGCAACTTGGGGCCTTACATCCCTATGGACAAAACATCACTGTGGCCTACAGCCATTGGATGATGCAGCCACCTGGCACAATGTCACTATAGATGCAATATCATTATAGTCTTGTCCAGTGGTTCTCAACCAGAAGTACGTATATCAAACAGGGTATGCGCTTCAGGCTTAGGGGACACACATGGAATCCTTTAAAAAGAAAAACCTTACACAGCTCAGCAATCTTTCAGTGAATGGCTGTGATTGGTTCATTGAGCGCTGGCTCCGATTGACTGAGCCCCGGCATTTGAGAATGATCATAGCCAGCGCTTCCTGGAGGCGGGGAATTTAAACCTCCAATCCCGGAAGCGTTGACAGAAGACTTCAAGCAAGTACCGGGGCACCTGCCGAGAAGACACAGCCGACCTATCAGCGGCTGTTAGGTGATGTATCCTTTTCTTTTCTTTTTTTTTTTTTGCAGCTAAGGCTTATTTTCAGGGTAGGGCTTATATTTCAAGGCCCCCCACCCAGAAAATTCTTGCACATGGTGCTACTGTTCTGTCCAGGAAAACAGGAGGGGGTGGTGGTTGGCTTACGTTACAGCTACCTATTCTAGCTAACATTGTTATGAGGATGGTTATCTTGATGATACTTTGTTAGGGGGTCTTGAGTCTTTAATTGAGGTGGGCTGTTTGATCTGGAGTCACTAATTTATGGGGTTTCTGGTCTGGGGACTGAGGACTTTATAGGGGGGTTTGTATATATGAGGAGGTTGATGTCTATATATTGCGGGTTCCAGGACTGGGCTCTGTATCATTATTTATGAGGTCTGTATTCATTTAGCAGTATGCTGAAGGGGGTTATATGTACTACTTGTAAATAAAATGCTGCTGTTGAGGGTATATCCTATGTAAATGTTTAAGGCATAAGGAAAAAAGTTGGCACTTCCTATTCCTGTCTTCTGAAAGGAAACCATGATACAGTTACACATCCGTCACAGCAAAGGTACACCCATAGGCTCTGCTGACTTATAATGGAGGTCTGTCGGGGGTTCTATCATGTGAACCATAGATTTTAATGGGCACTGTATGGATTTTTATGCAGTAAGTTTCTCCTTATGGTGGCTGCAGGCAGCTACAATGTTATTGTCAGCTCTATGATGGGAAGCAGGGAATTCAGAGAGCTGCATAAGGAAAAAACAGCTCTACCCACTAACAATATATATATATATATATATGTATGTGTGTGTGTATATATATATATATATATATATATGTATGTGCAGTTTGGCAGTTACGCCCCTTTATGCTTTGGGCGCGTGGGCAGGGCCCATTTGTCTTAAAAGTTGGTCCACCCCAACCTCCTAGAGAAAAACAACATGATTTTAACAGTTTGAAACCTGTGTAAAAATATGTGAAGTTGAATTACAGACTTACCTTAAACTTTCTGTACGGACTAAAATGGCGCACTTCTTCTACTATGTATTGTTGGAAAAAGGGATGTGCTAGTGCTTCCTCTGCTGTCAGACGTCTTTCGGGGTTCACTACTAGGAGTCGTGCAATCTGAAATAACAAAATGTTTTAAGTTCCTCTTGTGGCAGCAGTTTGATTGCAATGTTGTTCTGATATTTAGTCACATTAAAGTATCATTGTCTTTCAAACTTGTATTCACTACATAAATTAGGATTCATTACCCTAACCTACATCAGAATACCAACATGCTAACATGCTCTCCTAAATTCACAGCTCTGTTACTCTAATGTTAAGAGCCTAATTTTCTGCTCCTTCTGCACAACTGCAAATAAGGAAGATGGAACAATACCTTTGCAGCGCCGCCCATTGGATGGCAGCATTCCTTTCCGGAACAGCTGTATGCCTATGGTTTTCTGGCTTGGTTTCCTATTCCCAATCATTGTTATAAAGACCGGTATAAAGGGTCTGACATTGATTTGAAGGATGCTGCCTTCCAATAGGTGTCACTGCAGAGGTATTGTTCCATTTTCCTTATTTGCATAAATTACCCAGGGGAGCGTGCATGGCCGTATAAGTCTCCTCACTCACTTTTCGGGTGTCTTTTCACACCCCTTCTTGGTGCTTTCCTTGGGGAGAGAATATGCCATTCCCCGACCTATTCACTCCCTAGGTGTCTCGACATACCTTTTGGGTACTCTGCTTAAGGAGAGACAACACTGCTCTTGACCTTCTGCACAAGTAGCATAGACGCAGGGACCTTCCTGAAGGCTGATGCCATTAAAGGTATTGACTCACTGATGATAGCTGATCTCTGAACATCTCTGAATCCAGAGCCACAGCTATCCGCTAATCCTAGGGCCAGCTTCCATATAAATAGGGGTTAATGTTTTGAGGCGGTCATCTCTCATGACATATTTGTTTTAGCAGATACTTGTATTCCCCTTAACATAACAATGCTAGTGTAATTGTTCATAAAAACTCTGTTATGTGTAGTTCCTCTTTTATTCTTCCTGGAAGTGTATGAATAAATTGACAGCTATATAATACCATTCTCCCCCTATTAATGGTGCCTCTCCCTCTGCACTCTGATAGTGTCCAATCTGTGCTAGGAGTGTCAGACATTGTAGAGGCATACCCTGTTGATAAGGAGAAAGCTAGCATCCACTAGACAATAGAGTCATACATTTCCAGGAGGATTAACAGAGGAGCGGCACAAGGCATGTCAAGAGGGCTGACAGATCCTTCTTAGCTTTATTGGTATGCAGAAGGTCTGTACATGTGCTATAAAAAATAATGCAGGATTTGGGACTCCATGTAGGGAACACAGAGCAAAAATACAGCGGTATTCTGAAAAGGTTATTTATTAGAGATGAGCGAGCGTACTCATCCGAGCTTGATACTCGTTCGAGTATTAGCGTGTTCGAGATGCTCGTTACTCGAGACGAGTACCACGCGATGTTCGAGTTACTTTCACTTTCATCTCTGAGACGTTAGCGCGCTTTTCTGGCCAATAGAAAGACAGGGAAGGCATTACAACTTCCCCCTGCGACGTTTAAGCCCTATACCACCCCCCTGCAGTGAGTGGCTGGCGAGATCAGGTGTCACCCGAGTATTAAAATCTGCCCGCCCGCGGCTCGCCACAGATGCATTCTGACATAGTTCAGGGAAAGTGCTGTTGATGCCGGAGCTGCTATAGGCAGAGCGTTAGGAGTATTTTAGGCTTCAAGAACCCCAACGGTCCTTCTTAGGCCATAGTCAGAAATCGCAGATCGCAGCTATCTGCGATCTGCGATTCCTGTTCTCTTCTCTATATGCGCTCAATGGGGCCGGCAGCAGCAGCGCCGACCCGATTGAGAACATATAGAAGACAAATCATTCTTCTCTGCCACAGCTGTAACAGCTGTGGCAGAGAACGATGTTTGCCCATTGAATTCAATGGAGCCGGCAATACAGCAGGTTCCACTGAAAGCAATGGGCTGCCGGCGTGCGCGGGATGAATTGTCAGGAAGGGCTTAAATATATAAGCCCTTCTCTGCAATTCATCCAGAAATGTGTTAAAATAAAAAAAAAATATATATATATAATATATATATATATACATATATATATATATATATATACTTACCTTGTCCCGGCAGATGGAGTTCAGCCGCGGCGGCCGGCAGTGGGTGTGAAGGGAGTGTGAGTCAGACTCAGCGCTGAGCCAATCAGGGGGCAGGTCTGACTCACACTCCCTTCACACCCACTGTAGGCCGGCCGCGCTGAACTCCGTCTGCCGGGACAAGGTAAGTATATACCGTATATACTGGCGTATAAGACGACTTTTGAACCCCGAAAAATCTGCTCTGAAGTCGGGGGTCGTCTTATACGCCGGTAATACAAAAAAAAGAAAGTGTCAAAAATAAAAAATCATTACTCACCTCCCCTGGCGTTCTGCGGCGCTGCTGCAGGCTGTCGCTTCCTCCTGGTCCCTGGCAGAACATTTTTTGCTCCGCTGTATTCCCGACGTATAAGGTGACAGTTGGGGGGTCGTCTTATACGCCCCGTCGCCTTATACGCCGGTATATACGGTATATATATTTTTTTTTTACACATTTCTGGATGAATTGCAGGGAAGGGCTTCTATATTTAAGCCCTTCCCGACAATTCATCCCGCGCACGCCGGCAGCCCATTGCTTTCAGTGGAACCTGCTGTATTGCTGGCTCCATTGAATTCAATGGGCTAACATCGTTCTTCTCTGCCACAGCTGTTACTGCTGTGGCAGAGGAGAACGATCTTTATGCTGACAGTGCGGGTGGGGGGGGGGCACCCTTGCCGCTATTGTGGCTTAATAGTGGGACCTGTGAACTTGAGATGCAGCCCAACATGTAGCCCCTCGCCTGCCCTATCCGTTGCTGTGTCGTTCCCATCACTTTCTTGAATTGCCCCGATTTTCACAAATGAAAACCTTAGCGAGCATCGGCGATATACAAAAATGCTCGGGTCGCCCATTAACTTCAATGGGGTTCGTTACTCGAAACGAACCCTCGAGCAGCGCGATAATTTCGTCCCGAGTAACGAGCACCCGAGCATTTTGGTGCTCGCTCATCTCTATTATTTATACAACATTCATTACATAAAATTTAGAAGCACAGTGACTAAAAACATTGTGCTGTACCAGGTCTTTAACTGTGTCTGATCGGTCATCCCACTCTGGGGAACCAAACTGATATTCTCCACTCATGATCATTCGTAACATCAGCATTTGTTTCCTGTGCCAAAATGGGGGCGATCCTGCTAAAAGGGTGTACATGATCACTCCACTGCTCCACCTGCAGATGACAAAAGTCCAACAATTTCATGTTTTATACTACAGTTGTCAAAAACTGCATAGTAACGCCACTTTCACACTGCAGCAAGGAGTCGGACCTACACAGAGAAAAACTTTAATAGAGGGAACTGTATCTCTTCCATGTTTTGGATCCACTCCTTGTTTTGGCTGACAAATACTAATACAATGCATTTCTGGCCTTATAGTGGCTGCATCATTTCTACAAAGCTCATTGCATTTATCATTGTAATAGAAACACTCAGAATTGTAATATTACCGTATTTATAAACTCTAGTTCATAATGTATGAATAACTTACATGTCTACTTCTTTACCATAGCCGGGATGGTACTCATCCATGGAGCACTGAAGAATTTCAGGGGCCAGGTATCCCGGGGTGCCACATATTTCTTTATGGAAAAAAAGAAACAGGTAAATAGAAGAAGCAAATTCTATATTGGTAAATGTGAAGGCATTATATCTTCTGTCTGTTCTATCATATACCTTGTGATTTTCCATTAACTAAGAGCCTTCCAGACTCAATATCTTAGTCTTCCCAAAGTGATACAAGAAATCCAGACTGGTGACCTTGACGTTATCTGCACCAGTTTCCCAAGAATATGTTCTGTTTTACTTAATACTATAAATTGAGATGCAGCACTA
Organism: Eleutherodactylus coqui; assembly: GCF_035609145.1. Lineage (NCBI taxonomy): Eukaryota > Metazoa > Chordata > Amphibia > Anura > Eleutherodactylidae > Eleutherodactylus > Eleutherodactylus coqui. The sequence goes on from NC_089837.1 coordinate 342,471,945, forward strand.
ATAAAGATAGGCTACTTCCTATCACAGACTACTTCCTATCACATTGAGGGATGTGTGTGATTTGTAAGCTTCCTCGAGCTGGATCATTAATTCCTAATTTGGCCACCAGAAAACATACCAATTTGCAAATATTTCGCCAACACCTATTAAGCCCAAAACAGGCCTCGTCATTCATGTCCAATCAATATTTTTCATCCTCACAACTCAAGAGCGATAACTTTTTAATTTTACATCAACTGTACCGTAGCTGTATGAGGACTTGTTTTTTGTGGGGACGATGGCACCAAATTTGGGGTTTTGTTTTTTGCGTTTAATTTTTATGGCAGTCACTAAGAGGTACAAATGACATGTAAGCTCTCTCCTGTGGGACAGTACAAATATGGTGATACTAAATTTATATATTTTTTAAGTTCAATTACTAATGCACAATAAAGTCACTTTAAAAATAACTAGGTTTTGTGTTGCCATATTATGAGAGCCATAACTTTGTATTTTTCTGTAGGTAGAGCTGTATGAGGGCTTGATTTTTTTGCAGAAAGAGTCGACATTTGCCTTGATACTAATTTGGGGTACATTCAACTTTCTGAGCATTTTATTTTAAGGCAAGGTTAATAAAAATCAGCAGTTCTGGTATTCTTTTCTTATTTAGATTTTTTTATACTGTTTTTCATGTGGGTTACATAACATACAAACCCTATAACTATGAATAATATGAGGTTTTCTGTTATGACTTTCTTTAATGAAGCTGGCCATATGAATAATATTCTGTTCCTAATGAACCCCAAAGGTAAGGTAAGCAGGATAGTAAAAGAATGGTTGAGCAATCCCAGCAAAAAAAAAAAAGAAAAATTGAGGACAATGGGCTGAAATTTTTGAATAAAGGGAAAAATCCCTATATACAGTAGGTGCAGACGACCCCAAGTAGCGTCATACCTGACAGGGTAGATGTTAGACAACAAAACTGTTGAGAAAGAGTTTGGGTGTAAGGCACGACCTCTAGATGTATATAATAACATATGATGGGTATTTGCGAAACTGCTCTGTTTATTTATAAAACCAGCATATATATGTGTTTCGAGGTCAACAGACCTCTTCCTCACAAACGTTTATAGGTCACACCTTATACCCTAAACGTTTTCAATCATTTTGGCTTTTGATGATCTCCAAAGGTTTAGTTGAAAAAAATCCCAACTGGAGAAGACTTTGGAGTAAGCCACTTGGCATTAGGGTCTAATCTTATGGTATGATTCACAGGTAATCTATATGACCTTTTTCACTACTCCCTGTGTGTGGAATGATATCAATAAAGATTACAATCTTAGGCTCTGTTCACATCACTTCTCTACATAGAGAACACTTTCCAACATCTATGTTCACTTGCTCATAGACTATCACTAGCAAAACCTACACCAACAAATGTCCTTTGGTATACATTAAGCTGTTTTTCTTTGCTGTAGGACTGAAAAATATAGCAGACTACAGTTTTCAAGACGAAGTGATCCAGTCAAAAGAAATGTTTACTTTTTATTAAGCACAATGGCAGCTATTTAGGCATACAGTTGCAAACATCCACTGTGTACAGTACATTTGGTGGCACTCTGTAAATAACACAGCCTATTGGGTGTAAGACGTCAGTAATGATCAGCATGTTATGTGTGAAGAGTCGGAAAGGGTAGCGTCACTCATTAAGGAGAGCACCTAGAAGGTGACTGAGGAGACTTATAAGGCTATTCATGCTCCTCTGGGAAATATGCAAATAAGTAAGGTGGAACAACACCTCTGCAGCGCCACCTATTGCCAAGCTAGAACCCTACTGCACACTGATGAGGGGCAAACCCCCACTTGTATAAAGTGTCGGACACTGATTTGCAGGAATGCTGCCGTCCAATAGGTGGCGCTGTAGCAATATTGTTCCATCTTCCTTATTTGCATGTGTGAACAGCAGACACATAAATCAGAATCTGTACAACCTGTTCATTTCTACTACAGCTGTCAGTGGTTGTGTTGCATCATTGATAAAATTGGAGGACTAGTTGTAGGACATCTTACCTTTTAATGTCTCTCCTTCAGCAATTTCACAAGAAAATCCAAAATCTGTCAGCTTGATGTTCATGTCGTCATCCAGAAGGATGTTTTCTGGTTTTAGGTCTCTGTGAACAATGTTCTGGGAATGCAGGTGTGCAACAACTTCAAGCAGGGCTCGCATTATCTTCCTGCGGATGTTACATTAGATGATCAAATCCGTTTAAATGACTTGGGATTTCATTGACATGTATCATACTTAAATTCATCTAAAAGGTTTCTTTAAATCAGAGGAGTTTAAAGATAATTTAACTACATTATTTGTCCCCAGGGATCTGAAACAAAGTGCACACATTATGCAAATAATGCATCATTTAAGGATGTCATTATGCTTCATCTGCACTTCCCATGGCACATTCAAAACCATGGCAGTTCGTGGTGAACATGTTTTACTGTTAACATGCAGTGGCTACAGCTCCAAGAACTCAAATAAGTCCACAAGGTGCTATTGGAACAGGATGTGTGTTTTGAAATTCACTATGGGGCTAAAGCAAAGGCCAAGCTTGGATGCGAAAGCAGACTGCTCCGTAAACTGCACAGTGGTCGGGCATGGTACTGCAAGGTGGGTCCCGTTCACTTCAATGGGACCTGCAGTAAAGCCCCTGTCCAATGTATGGGGCAGTCTGTTTTCAGAAACATTAAAACATGGGCTCTGGTGGTAAACTGACTGGTGGGGTTCCTGCGCAGCTATTGATGAACTAGCCAGAAGATAGCTGGTTTATCTTGGAGGTGGGGAAATCCCTTTAAGAGAAGTTGGGGGGCCCAAAGATAAACTTTTTCACCCGGGCCCATGAGCCTTTAGCTATGCCCCTGCCTTTAAGATATATGCTAACCCCAAACACCTCATCTTCTCCACTCTATTCTAATAGTGGTCACACTTTTGTGTATGGTTTGTGCTCTATAATACAGGGTGGGTCATGGAAAAATAGTCCGGCACCACAATCTTATGAATGTCATCTTCAGCCCCTAGAGTCCCAGCACTAATAAAGTGGTTGTCCCCAGTATACACAGTTATAGCACATTGGTATTGTATCGTCCTGCCATTAATGTTTGATTCAAGTACTGGATCACTTTGATATGGAGAGCAGGGCTCATGTGTCCCCCACGTGCAGGTGAGAGGTGGCAGTAAATGTATTTTCCCTCTCTGTGTACTGAGGCACAATAAGAACCAAACACTTACCTTGTTTCCTTCTCACTAAGGGTGACTTGTTCTGTCAGATAATCAAAGAGTTCCCCTCTTTTCATCCTAAAGGAAATACGCAGAATTTACAGTGACATTTGTATTATTTTCTGTATACTTTTTCATGGAAATGTGTTAATTAAATGAACATACAGGAGCACATTTACTTAGTACAGTGCACCCTGAAGAAAGATGTAGCAACTTTATTAAGGGGTGCACGTCTCTTAATTAAATTTGTCACATCACTGGCCATCCCATGAGACAATATGTTCAGTTTTAGCATTTAGTGTTCTTAATAAATACAAAATAATTAATAATAATTTATAACAATTAAAGAATTTATAATGTAAAATGATCAACATTATACGTGCCCCATCTATAGTGAATTGTACCCATTTCTTAATCGATTATATCAGTCCCTGTCATCTGTCCCGCTAATTCTATATAACCTGCACACGGTAGGGATAATTTCTTAGAAATATGGATGATGAGGAAGGGGTTCAGGGGTCCTCACTAGGGGTCCTCACTCGGCCGGCTGCAGTCCTCCTGAACTGCTCTGAACAGCTGTGAGTAGTATTCAGCAGACGGGGATTTAAAATCCCCGCCTGCTGAATGAGCTGCCTCTAATTGGTCACAGCCTGACCAATCAGAGGCAGATCTCACTCACACACCCATTCATGAATTTATGAATGGGTGGGTGACTGCTGCCTCTCATTGGCTCAGATTGGTCCCGCTGAGCCAATGAGAGGCAGCAGTCACTCACCCATTCATAAATTCATGAATGGATGTGTGAGTGAGATCTGCCTCTGATTGGTCAGGCTGTGACCAATTAGAGGCAGCTCATTCAGCAGGCGGGGATGTTAAATCCCCGGCTGCTGAATACTACTCACAGCTGTTCAGAGCAGTTCAGGAGGACTGCAGCCGGCCGCGCTGAACTCCGTCTGCCGGGACCAGGTGAGTATATATATTTTTTTTATTTTTACACATTTCTGGATGAATTGCAGGGAAGGGCTTATATATTTAAGCCCTTCCCGACAATTCATCCCGTGATCGCCGGCAGCCCATTGCTTTCAATGGAGCTGGCAATACAGCCGGCTCCATTGAATTCAATGTGCTAACATCGTTCTGCTCTGCCACAGCTGTTACAGCTGTGGCAGAGGAGAACGATCTTTATGCTGACAGTGCGGGGGGGGGGTCTCACTCTTGCCACTATTGTGGCTTAATAGTGGGACCTGGGAACTTGAGATGCAGCCCAACATGTAGCCCCTCGCCTGCCCTATCCGTTTCTGTGTCGTTCCCATCACTTTCTTGAATTTCCCAGGTTTTCACAAATGAAAACCTTAGCGAGCATCGGCGAAATACAAAAATGCTCGAGTCGCCCATTGACTTCAATGGGGTTCATTACTCGAAACGAACTCTCGAGCATCACTGAAAGTTCGACTCGAGTAACGAGCACTCGAGCATTTTGGTGCTCGCTCATCTCTAGTCCTCACCTTTTAATCTACGGGGAAGACTTTTTTCATATTGAGGCTGTGTGTGGAGGTATTGTGGGTTTATAAGGAAAACTGTAGATTAACTTCCAAAAAAAGGGACCTGAAGAGTGAATGTATACTAGATAATAGCAGCACTGATTAATCTCTTTCGAAGGGCTGCTTCACACGAGCGTATGAGTTTTTACATTCGCACCGTAAATTCACAGGAATGGACGATTTTCCATGATCAAGTCCTAAACTTAATTAGCGTTTTCTTGTCGATTCACACAACCGGATGCGAAGTGTAAGCGAAAAAATTTGTCGCCGCCCGGAAAACCCTCACTCAGCTTAAATCCTCAGAATTACTTCAAAAGCCTAAATAGAGGCACCTGCAAGTTTTTTGCAGCGTTGGATGCTGCTAAACTGCTTCCCTCTCCCTTTTTTTTCAGCTCCCATAGGAGTCTATGGGAGCCGCTGGTGTATATCAGTCAAAAGATAGAACCCAAACTATCTTTTTACCCAGCGTATAATAGCCAACATGGATTTTGGTCACGTATGTTCCATTTTGTATGGTGCAACATTTTTACATGTCATAAATTCGCCCGATGATCGTGTAAATCAGCCGGGCATGAAAACGTGGTGACAAAGCCGAGTATATACGCTCGTATGAATAAAGCCTAAAATCCATGCACTTTATCACTAACATAACATAGTAACCTAGTATGTTAGGCTGAAGGGAGACAATGTCCATCTAGTTCAGTCTGTTTCCACCACTCCGATAGGGCTCAGTAGGACGAGCGTTTTTTTTGCGCGCCTATGTGTGCAAAATTAAATGCGCTTCACAGATGTTCAAAATGTGCGTGACTAAAGCTCCGCGCTTTTTTTTTACATGTGTCCAAAATATTGTGTGCAGGCCTTCAACGGGCATATGCCTGTTCACTGGAGCAGCTGTGTTTGTAAAAGTGCAGCCGCTCCACGAAGGTCCCCTCATCACTGAACCCTGTGACAGCGCTGTCACAATGTTCAGTGATGATGGGACTCCCCACAGGCACGAAAAAATCCCCTGCCACAGCTGTGGCAGAGGGCTGCGATACTATCACATTGCTTTCAATGTGGCTGGCGCTGTTGCTGCCCCATTGAAAGCAATGGGATGAAGGCAACCCCTACAGTGATGATTTTCGGGGGGGGGGGGGGTGGCTTGAAATATAAGCCCTACCCTGAAAATCATCCCTAGGTGTTAAAAATAATTAACTCTCCTACAATATCTGTCCGGCTCCTCTCCCTGTCCCTGTCAGTCTTCATCTATATTCTGATGGCCAAAGATTGAAAAATCCCCACTTCCAGAAAGCACTACTGCTGAATGAGTGAGAGCTGCCTCTGATTGGTCACAGTAATAACAGCTGGGGATGATTTTCGGGGTAGGGCTTATATTTCAATCAACCCCCCCGAAAATCATCGCTGCAGGGATTGCCTTCATCCCATTGCATTCAATGGGGCAGCAAGAGCACCAGCCCCATTGAAAGCAATGGGATAGCATTGCGGTCCTTTGTGACAGCTGTGGGAGGGAATGCTTTAATCCCCACGGCAGATCCCTCATCACTAAACCCTGCGACAGTGCTGTCACAGTGTGCAGTGATGAGGGGACTACCCGTGAGATTAACGGACATCAAAGGATGTCTTTATGCACAGCATGAACCTTACCGGCGCGCATTATAGGCACGCATGTCCTATCTTTTGCAGGAGCAAGTATTTTGCGCCTCTAAAAAACGGACATGTGAACACTTTATAGGAAACCAATAATTCTAATAGATGCAATTTTTTTTTTTGCGCACTTGGGCGTGCAAAAAAAAAAACGCTCGTCTAACCGCGCCCTTAGTTTGAGACTAAGCTCAGCATTTGTTGACAGTTTTGAATATATGTTAAAGAGCGTTTACGATATTTCAATGAATGATTTGTGTCTGGTCAAAGTGTTATTCAACGAGACCATCCAAAATGTCAGGATCTAAATGTGCCTGGAGCAGCTATGAGAAGTTCTCACTGGCATCCTAGCAAGCGGATAGAGCAAAAGGTAAAAATAACATGCAGAGTAATTATAACAGGTCACAGTAAAGGGTACGGGGACATCTGAGCTGGTAATAGCTGGCCGTCGGAGGGGCAGCTGTTATACAGACAAGATGGCAGGTACCGTACCCAACAATCCACAGAATGCCTTGGCATGGGACATATATCCTAAGCTCATTAGAATGACATTCATAAACCTCATTCATCTGTTGAAGTGTAAAGTCCAGGAGATTGCCTGTGTTCCTAGAGGAAGATGTATGTGAACTGTTTATGCATCTCACAATGCTGATGAGCCGACAGATCTTACAAGGAGGAAGACCATAGTAATAAGAACCCAAAGACGTGTACTTGTTGAATCCGGGCCGACAACACACAGTTCATCTTCAGAACACTTGCAGTGACTGACTCTAAATATAAAATGTTATTTTCATAGCATGTGTGTATATCTATCTATCTATCTATCTATCTATCTATCTATCTATCTATCTATCTATCTATCTATCTATCTATCTATCTATCTATCTATCTATCTATCCAGATAGATAGATAGATAGATAGATATAGATATATATAAAACAGTCAAATTAGGCCTCGTTCAGGTTTGTGCCAAGAACGACTGTACTATTTTAGAGCACTAGAATTGCATTACTAATTTGTTCTTCTATTCAGCCATACAATCCAGTCCCTTCATAGTATGTTGAAAAACTCAGGGATAGGCTATATAATATGAACAAAATATAATAGCAACATACAGGATATGGGATACTAATAAAAGGGAGTATGTATAGGCATAACAACCTGAGAAAAGGATGCATAAATATAGGCAACATCCAAGTGATCATGAGACAAAATCAGTATAAATCAACCAAATAAACAATATTGATAAAGGATAAAGTGCCTACAGAAATGAGTTTATAGATAATGCTACACAAAAGGGTAAAAGTGGCCATACACCCTGTAGCTATTGGTCAACCAGTGTTTATGTTGACTCCCCCACCCCCACCCCCCAACACACACAGACACGCATGCCCAGCCGAGGGTGCATGTGATCTCAAGTAGGAGATCACATGTTAAAATCCAACATGCCCTGAACTCTGTTTATCCCCAGACAATCAGGGGAGATTCAAGTCAACCGCTATCAAATTAAATAGTCAAGCAATCCCACCGATATCAGTAGGTTTAATTAACATTAATCTAATGCGTATGAGGACTTTGACGTGATATTCCTGTCTCAGACATTTAAGGCATATTCACAGAAATATGATAGATGTAGGTCCCACCCGGGAAACCAGTACCATTCTCAAGAACTGCACCCCCCACCCCCCGGCCACCAAGACTTAGCTCACCTCCTCCCGGCTTCTGAATTATGTGCTACGCTCTTTCTGTAGGTCTCGTTCACTTCTTTGGGAGTTATTCCAATAACGTGGAATAGTCTGCTTGGCTGTGTCTGTAAAATCCAATCATCTCAGGCAGTCTGGTGTGGCAGAAAGCAGGAGGAGGTGATCCAGGACAGGGTCAGGGGGAAGTCCTTGAAATACCAACCACCAAGTGATACCCCTGGATACCAAGGCACAACTGCAGGTGCCTCTATAACACTGCCACAGTGCCCCATGGATACAAGCCTCCATGCCCTAACAACCACAATGCCCCTGACAATAATAGTCACAGTGTTAGGTATAATATCACCTAATAAATACCAGGCACAACTCCCCCAGAAGTACTAACCAAAGTGCTTTCAGAATCAAAAATTCTCCTCTTTACTAATTCTTAGAAAGTTACATCTTGGCAGCCTTACTGAGAGAACAGGGCTGTTGCCAGCATTCTCTGGCGACCATTCAGTGAGGCCAAATTGCAGTTTATTTACCCGAAAAGAAGACAGTGTCTTATACTAATTTTTGTTCAAAAAGGTTTAACTTTTTTACATGTATAGCTTCCTGGACACTATTTAAATTGACTTTTTTAATTAGCTGTTAGCAGGGCTTAATTTTGGATTAGGGCTTATATATCAAGCATCCTCAAAAAGCCTGAAAAATCATTTTGCATCCTTAAAAATTCTGGAAAATCATGCTATGTCTTATTTTCAGGGTATGTCTTATTTTCAGGGAAACGGGGTAATATCAATCTCAATGTACTACCCCTGCTGTACTGTAGAGTAATGTCTGAAGATTCAGAACATGTCAGATTGCCATGGAACATTTTATCACACAATTTTCCCCACTGTCTCAGGTTGGAAAGCATTTACTAGCTAGGTTGTTTTTGGAATTTTGCAGATTTAAAGGGGTCAAATTTCTAATCAAATACTATTGATGACCTATCATCAGGATAGTCCTAGAAGAAAGCAATTGTCAGCAGCACTCACAAAGCTTCCAAAACCTTATGGAGAAGCAATCTTCCTATGCACGCCCCATTGTTAGTAGGATCCGAACACCCGGATTGCAAACTACTCCAAGAAGATGAAGGGCAGCAAATTATTGGTGCAAAATCAAATGCATCCGCTTGGAATGCGTCTTTATTCCTTCACAGACATGTAATGCGACGTTTTGACTACGTCCTGCAGTCTAGTCAAATATTACTGATGAACTATCATCAGGATAGGTCACCAATAGTTAATCGGCCGGGGAAATAACAGAAATCAATGGGAGCCGTGCCTGCAATTACAATTGCTGGCCACTACATGGGAGGTCGGCGCAGAGGCTTCCGCTCCAACTTCTGTTATTGCAGTGCTGACAGCATGTGCCCACAAAGCTGATCAGGTGGGGTCCCAAGCAGCGAACCCCGGCCGATCAACTATTGATGACTTATCCTAAGGATAGGTCATCAGTAGTATTTGACTGGAAAACCCCTTTAACGTGAATAATATTCCCATGCAAAAAATCTTGAGTTTTAAAAGAGTTTATTAACTATTGTAATTGCAGTTCTAGAAATAAGCATAGAGTATACTTACAGGTCGAAGACCAGAAAGAAGAATGTGTTGGACTCATAACTATCTTTCAGCTGGACTGAAATGAATAAACAGAGAATTAAGTGTTAATTAATGTACAATAAATGTATTTACTGGTGTATCAGTGTTTATAATTTAACCTGTGTTTTTTGGCTAATGTTTATCTAAATTAGTCTAAAATTCTGTGCTGCTGAACTCCATAATATATCTTTATATGAGTAATAGCTCAGTTTGCCTGTTCCAGAGATCTAAAGCCCTTGCTTTCCTTTACATAAGCCCTAGAGTTAATACATAATACATTTCTGGCGGCCTGCAGCCATCATTAGGGGAGATAGAAATAAATGTATTATTGCATTCGATAAGAGCTGTATAAATATCATAAATGGATTCCTCTCTATTAGCCTGAAGGCAGCGTGCCTGAACAAGAACTGCAAGCTCAGCCTTGCCATATATTACACAGTCACCCATTCATTTTAATGAGTGCAGTGAAATTCTAAATTTCACCTCCTTACTTTTAAGATTTGTTTAATGTTCTGAATAAAACTAAAGCTGGAACTTGACTTTTAACAGTTGCTGAAATCTCTCCAAATAAAGGACTAAAGTTTCTTTAAACATAATTCATGTCTTTAATATTAACTGCTATTTACTAAAGTGTCACACTGGCAACTAAAAGAGAGTTTCCATCTCCCAACTAGTGACTTTTACAGGCTGCTGCAACTTTTACAATGCTAGGAGTACTAAGAGCAAACACAGCTTTTATATACAGTGTTATGGAACAGCTTTGGCAACACAACCTACACTGGGAAGACATTTACAGGGAACCGGCCATCAATACGTCATGGGGCTCAAAGCTTAGGGAACAGGGTGTCATTGGAGCTGTGTTTCATACTTATTGGGTACCCCATTCCAGCACTGTGCCCTTTGAGGAATCAGCGCATGCCAGCATTTTGACTCTTTCTGTGTGTGCATCTTCCATAGAGATGAATGGGAAATGTGTGCGCAGAAAGAGTCAAGCTACTGGCGGACAAAGCGCTGGAACATAGCATTACCTATTCAAATCAATACAGGAAAACATCAGCAAATTCGTGAATAAAAACATGCACATTTTTTATTCATGGCGGAATCATTTTCCATCATAGCACCCCCACCTAGTTGTGTATACTGCTCTGCTTTTATGTATAGTGTTGTCATTTTATGCAATGTGTCCTCCTGTCTGCTTCTCATCAGACACCATATGGAATTTTAGATTTCAACCTGCTTTCTCTTCTTTTATGCTATACTATCTAAGAGACCATGGGGCACAGTTACAAAGACTGGTATTTCATATGCTGGTGCAATGGTTGTCGGAGTAGGATGTGACAAATTCATTAAGAGATGTATGCCTCTTTATAAATTTGGCGCATCTCTGGCTCTGTGCCAGAAAGTCAAACTTACTCTAGCTTTGAGCGGACATACATTTGTGTTATAATTTACTCCAGCTACTGATGCAAATTATAGTAAATTTGTCAGGTTGTCACCCCTATCATTATACCCCACCAACTTTTTTTGTAGAGTGGCGATGAAGTATTTAAAAAGGGCAAAAGCCACATATTTCTGTGCAAGTACAGCTCTTGCAAAAATATGCAGCCCAGAATTCTGGAACACAGCCCTTAAATTCTCCACTTTAAGTATATAGACAGGAAGGCTGAACTGCCATCTTCTTGATTATAACACAAAAAAGGGCAGCCATCTCTTTAATAAGATGTAACTGGTCTACCCATTTGGAAGGAGATTGTGAATGCCTTCAAAAGAAAGAATTATAAGTTTGGCATCGGCCATTAGAAGAAGTAACAGTTTGTTGGCCTGGTTGTTTAGACCTTCAATAGGTATGTTGAAAAGTACCATCTGTAACAGTATTTTAACTTCAATTCGGACTGTGAGGGTATATATATATTGCCATATGTGTTTTTTATGCTTTTATACCTATATGCAAGTTTTATTCAATTCCAAATGAGAAAAAACGTAAATGTCGCCTTACATCAGATATCCCAAGGCTTTGCAAGAAGATGTTCTAGAAATTCAGAGAAGATACCGAACCAGACGCAAGGACGCATGTACTTGGCTGTTTTCCCAGAAGCCCATATCAAGATGTTCAACCATGTACATAATTTTCACTGTCTCAGGCCCGAAATCCGGACTTCTTAGAATTGAGTGGGTGGTTCTTTGTACTGGAGTTAATTGAATACGTGATTTTCTGTACGTAAGCCAGAGGCGCCAGTATCAAGATAATGACTGTTATATGATTTTCACTGTCTCAGTCCGCAAATCCGGACTTCCCATATATGGTTATGAGCCCATCACCCCGTAGTGGGGAGGGGACAAAGTGTATAAGATCTCATGTAATCTGTAATAAAGCACGTCGACGTCAGCCGGGAGCCATGTCCCGTGTGAGAAACTATACCAGACCTCTGTGTGGTGTCTATTCTTACGGCCGGCAACGGGGCAAGTGGGGTGGGCCCGATTGGTGCTGTACTTAGAATTTTAACCCTCATAAATGGCGCAACCAACTGGGGCGGTAAAATCGGAGCTTACAGCGCAATTCACCCGGATCCACGCCACTGAGAAACCGTCCTGCTGCAAACCGAGCCTGATCAACTCACTTAGAACTCCAGGTAAGACAAACATATATTTATGTTGTGTTTTACTGCGAGTCTTGCAGCAGGATGGACTATCTGTGGTTTGTGACCGGATGGGTTGGGTTAAGAGTTCTACACGGTAACTCGTGTGGGCTCCGGGTTTGCCGTCATGGACCACTGACCGTGATATGCGCACCAATGGCTCACCCAGAAACTAGTCTGTAGTTTATTTGTACTTTGAAGTCCGTAGTGTTTTAGCAATAGTGGAGATTGTTTGTTGTATCTGCAGAATTTTTTTTCTCTCTTTATTTTCATTTAATCTCACAAGAGAAGGGACCCTCAGGTTAGTTTAGTTAGTTGTTAATGGTTTAGCAGAGAGGGATGCATTTTGTGAGATAAGACTTTCATAGGAGAAGGGACCCTTGGTCGGTTTGCCTTATATATGGGGCTAACGATTTGATTTCAGAGGGATGCATTCTGTGAAGTTGGCTCCATAAGGAGAAGAGACCTTCGGTTGCCTTGCCAGTATATAAGGGCCTGACAATTTGGAATTAAGAAGGATACATTCTGTGGAGCGTGTTATTTTTGTTGTTGTAATATGCGTAAGATCTTATTAAAGAAGATAGAGCCCCTCAAGGGCTGCCGCCGTGTGGATGAATCTGTAAAATGTAAGAAAACTCTAATGAAAATGTGTGACACCGACCCGCACGGCAGATTACAAAATGGTGTCTGGGAGGGAGGTCTTTAGGACCCAGAGGTGCCTTGGAAGACCAAGGTTTGCTAGAAGCAGAGAGAGACAGTCAGAGTAAGTTAGGTATGTACACATTATTTGTTTAAGAAAGTGTCCGTAAGTGAAATGTTGAAAAGTACAGTAAGTGATCAAGAGGGCGTCAGGAGAGCGTCTATTGAAGGTTATATTGGCAGTTAGGTAGGGGAGAGAAGTATGAGTAACAAGCAAGTCGATAAGTAAGTTACAATGCATGTGATTTGTTGGTAAAGAGAGATGGAAATGTGTATAATACAAGATAGATAATAGATAATATGTGTAATCCATACCAGGTGGATGTATATGTGTATATATATATACTGTATGTGCAAATAGTGCAAATAGTTAACAGATTGCTTGTAGGGGAGAAGAGTTTTGTTGACGTATAGCTGCGAGTCTCTGTGTAGCCTTCCAAGGTCAGGAAGATAACAGCGAGAGAGAAAATGTAATAACAACCTTGGTTAATATCTTGGCTTGCTTACAATGAATTGAAATGAATTTAATTAGTTATACTGTCTTAGTAGGCAGGAAATATAGTAATTTCTAATGTATATTCTTACTTATACAGGGGTTGAAAATGAATGTTGCAAGGTCCCAGGATATGTGTTAATTATGATTTCAAAATGTTTTTTCAATAGTTTAAGCTAAAACTTATTCAGTCTGTGTTTCTCAGTCGCGGAGAGATAACGGTTTGTTTTAAAAAAGGGTGGGGGCTTTCAGAGTTCACTCCAAATTCAGGGTCACAGAAACTAAATACTTCAGCGTTTAATACAGCATATAATAGCTTCAGTAGATAAGAAATATAGAATATTTCAGTCACTCAGCAAACTTTTTTCACATAATTTGTCAAAGATAGCGCTCATTCACAATCTCATCTCAATAGAATTATGTACTTTATAAAATTATAGCACTCACCTCGGTGTTTTTCAGCTGATGTATGTATGTTTGTCAAACTTTTTTTGTCCGTGCATCTGTGTGTACTGGTACGCCTTCAATAGGGGGTGACGGAGCAGACTTGAGAGCATGGATGGATGAGAGTTAGTGACCCGTGTTTGGGCTGCGTGGAATGTGTGATGTGGATAATTGACTGGGGATAAAAGTCCTCCCCATGCATGGGACTTTGCTTGGTTGTGATGTGGATGCTTGGACTGTTACGCTGAAATGGAGCTGAGAAGACGGACGCACGGAGCCAATATCGAAGGGGTGGAGCTAGATGATGTAATAATACGTAGTAATGTTTCATCCTTCTTGCACAAGGGAGGGGTGAGAATTTTGAGCAGCTAGTAAAAAAATTTTTTTTTTTTTTTTTTTCTCCTGTCTCAGATTTGATAAGACTGCAGGCAGGAACAGACTAATAATGAATTCACTTAAAGGGATCTCACATTTCAAATATTAATAGATGTTTTGTAGATTATTCTGCCCCGATGTAACTCATGTTTTTGTTATAGGTGCTAACATTTTACAGGCCTTATCTGCATCCATCAAATCTTTTTACAATGTGATACTACCTTGAAACCGGGTACTATTCTTCCGATTGCGTACCCTGTTTCAAAGGGGGGGGAGGAGAAGGCATAGGTGATTTAGGTATTGCAAGTCAGCCATTTTTAAATTTTTTTGCAAGCCATTTTCAATTTTTTTATTTTTTGCAACAAGATTCTGATCTTTTTGAAATAGAATATCAGCCTGATTGTCTAGCATTGATGCAACAAGAAAATTTAAGTTTTAAGTTTTAAAAAGTTACTGAAAGCCCTTGTTAATAATGCATATTTTGAGTTGTTTTTTATAGATGGTACCCAGGGTGATTGACGACTCCACACTGGATATACGGTGGTTACACAACAAGATGTCCTAAAAAGCAGAACCTCTGCCTCCGCATGTCGCAGCACAAGAAGCGGAATTAAAAGCACTCGCTGAGGCGTGTAGAGTGGAGGAAGGTAAGACGGCAAACATTTACACTGACTCCCGGTATGCATTTGGCATAGCTCATGATTAAGGCCCAACATGGAAGGCCAGACAGTTTTTTACCTCAGCAGGACAGCCAATTAAAAATGTTGCAGCGGTGCAGTCTCATGGAGGCCCTACTTCTACCTGACAAGGTGGAAAGCTCACACCAATTCCTACACCAGAGAAGCAAGAGGCAACGCCATCACAGACCACACAGCAAAAGCAGCGGCCCTCAAGCCGTGGAAGAAAGAAGAAAAGAAGAATTTGATACTAATTTTGGACTTTGATTTGAACTTGGACTTTGATAAAAACATTGGACTTTGATATGCTAAAGACTTTACAGTTAAGAAAAAGACAAATGGACTAAAAAGGGACGGCGTATGGTGAACAGTCAACAGAACTTGCTTACCATAGTCCCTGTGCCCCATGATGGCCCAGCTGACGCACGAAAAGACGCACCTCTCAAAGCAACAATGATGTCGATGCTTGAACGAGGACAGGTGGCTCCTGGGTTTTCTGTAGCTGCTGCATCATTTGTCCAGTTTTGCATGATCTTTGCCGTAAGCAACAGGGCAGAAGTAAATTTGCCACATTACACTTGCCTAGACCACTCTACCCATTTCAGGGATTGCAAATTGGCTACACTCAGCTCCTACTTGTTGGGAAGCATGAATATGTGCTTGTTGTTGATTTCTTTTCAGGTTGGAGACCTACTCTGTTACCAAAGTAAATAAGCAGGTAACCGCACAGAAGCTCATGAATGAGGTAATCCGCAGATATGGGGTACCGGAAGTGATTGAGTCAAACAAAGGTACAAATGTCACAGGTGAAATAATGCAACACATCATGTCTGTTTTGGGTATATTCCAGGCTTTTCACACACCCTACCATCCGCGGAGTAGGGGAAAGTAGATCCAAAAGGCAATGGAGGAAATGAGCAAATTTTGAATTGAGTGTCTTCCATTAGTGTTTCTTTTTCTAGGAGGGTACATGCCACAATAGCAGAGTTTGGGGAATGATTTTCTTGTTAATGTTGTCATAGGTCTCTCCAAGGAATTGTCAATAATGTATTCTGCAGTCTCTGCTTTTATCCCAGGTCCTACAGATGAGTTTCACAATCTAAAACCAGGTGACAGGGTCTATGTGAAAAAGTTTAAGAGAGAAACCCGGTTTGAATGTCCTTACCAGATGTTGTTCACCCCAACTGCAGTCAAGCTCAAAGGAAAACCCACTTGGATCCACACTTCGCACTGAAAGAACTAATGATCCTGTATATCCTTTACATGCTATAATGTGCTACAATTCCTCTAACACACACCTTTGACTACTGTACACTAGCCCCCTGTTTCAGAACAAATTAATACAATCAAATGTGCAATATGAAAACTACACTGAGGGTGAGAATCCAACACTGCATCGTGCTAAGAGAGAAGTTGACGCTCCAGGTGGTAACTTTGACCCACATGTATACATAGATACAATAGGAGTGCCAAGGGGGGTGCCAGATGAATTTAATTCTAGAGATCAGGTTAAAGCAGGTTTTGAGTCCTCATTTTCTATTGTCACTGTTAATAATAATGTAGATTGGATGAATTTTATCTATTACAATCAGCAGAGGTTTGTAAACTACACCAGAGATGCTTTGCAAGGGTTAATTGACCAATTAGGGCCCACTGCATCCATGGCCCTAGAGTAGCCCTGGATATGATTTTAGCAGAAGAAGGTGGGGTATGTAATTTCCTGTATGTGTATTATCCCTTTGATCAAAAAGAGTATGAGTAAGGGACTGCATAATATGACACCAGCGTTTCCCTTGTTTGAAAAAAGATGAAGAGCCAGTTCCGATAATGCCAACCAGATATGTTACCAGAAGAATGGAGAAATGGACTAGTACTGTGTCTGCCTCAGTCTCATAAGATGGACTGTCAGTGGACTTCCCATTTGCCTAGGGAAAGTGCAGAAGACCTTAGCTTCCGGCGAGGGCACACCCTGTGGGGTGTTAACTTGTACAGATAGAGGGTATGGAGGCCCGGAAATAAGCCCAGGGAATCCATGGCCTCCTTCTGAGGTGAGGTAGGGATCCCTCCCTTTTAGGAGTAGGGACTTACGGGCAGTGGAGAAACCCTGACGTAAGGGAGAGACAACCGAGGAAAAGTGCAAGGTCTGATGCTTGATCTCCATATTAAGTTTTTTAGGGGGGTTTGTGAGGGTATATATATATATTGCCATATGTGTTTTTTATGCTTTTATACCTATATGCAAGTTTTATCCAAATGAGAAAAAACTTAAATGTCGCCTTACATCAGATATCCCAAGGCTTTGCAAGAAGATGTTCTAGAAATTCAGAGAAGATACCGAACCAGACGCAAGGACGCATGTACTTGGCTGTTTTCCCAGAAGCCCATATCAAGATGTTCAACCATGTACATAATTTTCACTGTCTCAGGCCCGAAATCCGGACTTCTTAGAATTGAGTGGGTGGTTCTTTGTACTGGAGTTAATTGAATACGTGATTTTCTGTACGTAAGCCAGAGGCGCCAGTATCAAGATAATGACTGTTATATGATTTTCACTGTCTCAGTCCGCAAATCCGGACTTCCCATATATGGTTATGAGCCCATCACCCCGTAGTGGGGAGGGGACAAAGTGTATAAGATCTCATGTAATCTGTAATAAAGCACGTCGACGTCAGCCGGGAGCCATGTCCCGTGTGAGAAACTATACCAGACCTCTGTGTGGTGTCTATTCTTACGGCCGGCAACGGGGCAAGTGGGGTGGGCCCGATTGGTGCTGTACTTAGAATTTTAACCCTCATAGGACTATGTCACTGGAAAACTCAAGGACCTCATTCCATAATGGCCTGAGAGATGAACAATGCCACCAAATGTGAAAATAGGTGCCAGGCTCCTGGCTACATCTCCAGCAGATGTCTCAGGTAGAAGGATAGTACAGATAGTTCTATGTAGGGGTTGTATACCATCTAGAGATTATCTTATATGCGTTTTCCTGCACTCCGATGCATTTTGAAGGGCCATGAGATAGTTGTTAAACCTTTCTTACATGAGTATCTGTAAAGTGAGTCCCAAGCTCCTTCTCCCAGTAGAATAGATGCCGACGTTTACACAAACTGATGGGTAAAGGGCTGAGAGCAGCTTAGAGAGATGTCTCACCTGGGAGAGCATCTTTTCAAGTTGGGTGAAACTTCTATCAAGTGATCCCCTGGCTATTAATGAGAGAGCTGTCTTCTTTAGTGCCACATACTGGAGGAAGAGAATTTTAGGAAGTGTCATATTAGATTGCCAGGCCTTTACAGATATTAGAGTTCCATCCACTATAACTGAATATGCTGTAGGGAGGTCTATCAAATCAGAAATATCTGTCAGGGGTGAAGGGGAAGGGCAAAAGGTGTGGTGATACTTAGACCAAGCTTTTAGGGTAACTTTGATTAGCTCATCTGCGAGTTGTTCTGTGTGGCCTAAGATTGCTGATCTCAGTGTGAATGGAGACATTTGTTGCTCCAGCACAATCCAAAGCTTGCTATCTGTTTTGTGGTCCTCATTAGGAAAAACGCCTAGTAATATATTAGTAAATTGGCAACACGCAGACCCCCTAGTGATCTCGGCAGGGATAGGGTAGATGAGTTTATTTTGGCATGCTTGTTGTTCCAAATATAACTATGAAGCAAAGACTTGCCCTTGCCAAAGAAGGTGAATGGGACGGAGATAGGGAGCATTTGGACTAAATAGTTAAATTTAGGGCGACTAGGTATTTTACAAGGTTTTTTTCTTCTAATGCATGAGATAAAAGGAAGAAAAAGTGTCTCTACAAGACTGTAGGAGGTGGAGATAGTTCAATAAGAGTAGATCTAGCCATTGTTGGCATAGTTTTATACCCAAATACATGATATATTGCTGTCCTATAACTACAGACAGATTTTACTTCTAAACGCCGATCTCAAGATTTATGCCAGACTTCTGGCTCAGCGTATGAGCTAATTCTTAACTTCCTTAATTGCTCTAAGTGGGACTTAGGGGGGGGGGGGGGGGTAGAGACAATACAATACTACTTCTTAACCTAATGCAATATGCTAAATTAAAATAATCCCCCTCTCACATTTCTGAGAACTGAGAGCAGAAAAGGCCTTCGACAGGATGGACTGGACTTCCATGCAGGAAACACTGAAGTTCTTTGGCCTTCCTTCCCTTCCCTCTGACAGGGCACTGGGCGAGAAATCACTCACTTGTTGGAGTTGCTTAGTTTTTAGTAGTGCTAAAAACCAAGTGATTGTAAATCTGTGTAAACAGAAGCTGCTCAATGTTAAATGTAAATGGAGGTGGGCGGGTCGGATCGATCCCCATCCGCATCCATTTAATTAAATGAGTAAAGCTCCTGTGTAAGAACAGAAGCAATAGTCAGGCAGCAGTCTGTGGGACGTACAGGGACCTTTAGTGCTAGAGAAATTAATATAAGCCATAAGACAAGACCCGGAGTTTAGGGGGTTTGGTGTTAAAGGAGAATACTATAAAACAGCTGCATTTGCAGACAAGCTTTAAATTATTATGTCTGACAATATTTCAGAGATCCCCGAATTCATATCTATATTTGATACTTTTGGGGAGCTGTCGAATTTTAATATCAACCTTGGGAAATCTGAGGCACTGGGCATAAATATGAATACCTCATTGATTTAAACGTTACAACAACATGGGCACTTGGGATATCTTAATGGAACATATGGGAATCTTTAGTTTGGTCGGAGTTTCCCTTTAAGTCAATGCAGCAAGCTCTAACAACACACTTCCGACTGCTATTTAAAGGAGATTTTTAAAAATCTCATTCACTAGGATGGAACATCTGGCTATTGAGAATACCTGTGAATGCTTTGGAGCTCAACATATTTTTTACCCATTAACCTTCAGGCTGTGGCTGTTTGTGGCCAAAGTAATACACATATTTACATTGTACATCACATAATGTATACAAAGTATTTCTGCAAGCCTCTGCTTTCTTACTCACTGACATTCTGCTGTCCTGAGACCTTCTTCAGTATGTCAATCTCTTTGATGGTAGCATCTCGAAGTTCTTTAATTTCCTCTGCTGTCAAATGGTCACCAGTGATATCAATAATCTTGACAGCAAAATCCTCCCTGGTGGCTTTGTAGATACAACGACGTACCACACTGCTGACCCCTCTACAAAAAGTACAAAAAAGTGTCAACAAGTAAATTGAAAGTGTAGACCATTCATGTGTGTATGAAGCCTTCCTTACCGTCCTCTTAGCTGGATATGTTCACATACTTGTGTCACAAAATAATCAGCTTCTCAAAATGTGGTTTTGTGATATTCAGTCATGAGATCTTTATCTTGTATGTGTTTGTTGAGGCCACCTAGTGGTTGTGTTGTGTCTAACAGATTTCAAGAATTTTGCTAGCATGTCATGATATCGTATTGTATTGATTTCATGAAAAACTGAAGTCCTTAAAGTGACTCTCCAGTTTCAGGATAAAATTCTGTCCAGTGACAGGACAGGGTTATATGACCTGCAGGTGTTCTTCTCTGCCACCCCTCCAATTTGCCAGTTATGGGCCCTGTTTTCAGGCATGTAAGATGGCCACAGCAATTTTCTAACTATCTGATTGGCCAAGGCTGATCAGGTGAGCAGCTCTGGCTAATCAGAGAGCAGAGGTAGTGCATCGGTAGTCTAACACTACTAATGTACTGTGGGGGATTGGGTAGTCTGAAGATTGTTTTATCCATCCTGGAGAACTGACAGCAGGACCAGGAACCGGAAAATCGGAGGGGCAGCAGAGAAAAACATCTGAAGGTACTATACCCCTCTCCCGGGACAGAATTTTGTCCAGAAACTGGAGGATTGCTTTACCCAAACTGGAACCAAGGTAAGGGTGGACACATCTGTACACACACACACACATATAAATACATTGGTTTTTTTTTTGGTTTTTTTTATTGCCAATTCCTCTTTCGTGCTGTAACTCTTCCCGTACAGTAGCCAAATACTAAAGTTTTCACCCCACTTAAAAATGTTTAAACATCTTCCAATACCTTATACGATACGTTAAATGATGCCATTGAAAAATACAACTCATCCCACAAAAAACAAGCCCCCATATAGCTATGTCACCGGGAAAATTAAAGAAAAAAAACATGATTTTTTGAAAGTGGGGATACTAGAACTGCAGAATGCAACCTGGACACAGGAGCACAAATAATGATAACGAAAGGGTTAAATAACTCCCACAGAAGTGAAAGCTGATAGTCGTGCACCTCTTCATTCATTCTCTACCTAGATGTGAGTCAGGAATCAGCAGACCACCATTCTCCATATATATTCAGGTTCTAGAAGTGACACTCATATCTATCAGACATTTATAGTTTATCCTGTGAGCGTGCCATAAATGGCCATGTTGGGATTACTCCTTTTAGGCTGCCTTCACACTGGCGAGAAAATCAAATGAGATTCGTGCATTTCAAGATGCACAAATCTGAAACCTATTCTTTTGAATGGGTTCCTACCAGAGGTGTAACTTGAAGCATCTGGGCCCCAATGCAAAACCTGTAACAGGGCCCCCAACCATAACGCTTTAGTCATAGTACTGGGCTCCCTATATGGAGGAGAGAGGCCTTATGGGCCCCCTAAGGCTCCTGGGCCCAGGTGCAACCGCATCCCCTGCATCCTCTATAGTTATCCCAGTGGTTCATACACATTAGTGATATTTTCCTGCATGGCACCGTGATGCGATGCGAGAAACACATTGTAGCATGTCCTATCTTTCTGTGAGATCACTGATTGTTTTCAATGGGGCCGGTAGTGACAGCCGCAGTGGGAATTCCCTTCATCCCCGTAGTGATGCGAGGCTGTTTTCACATGAAAGCACTTTGCATCCATGGGGCTTTCACATGGTGGCAAGTGAATCACGGTCCGATATTGAGCTCGCCAGTGTGAAGGAGCCCTATGATTAGAATATTTAGTATCATACTTTTGTTCCTTAATAAATCTTTACCTTCCCAGAATCTCTTTGGGCTCATATTTCTCATAAAATTCTTGAGAAGTCTGCCAATCCGGTAATTCATCTTCACGAGTCATTGTTCTTTATGGTTTCCTCTAGGAACCTGCAATGCAATAAGCGACATTTATACAAATACTTTCACTAACAATTGGTAGCAAGTGGCTTGTGGCTGTAGTGGAGGGCAATCTTTGGGGAGGAGGGCGTGGGCAGGGTTGCCAGCTGTCCAGAAATTGCTGGACGGTTAGTAAAAATAGGAGACACTTTTTTAGGGCCCGTGAACAATATTAGATGCGTCCGTAAACTTTTTAAGACTGGTGGTTAGAGATTTCGCATAAGTTGTCCATGGAAACAAACAATTCAGGTTGGCAACCCTGGGCATGGGTTAGGTAAAAGTATGGCCCACAGATATCTATGTAGCAAACTCTACAGGCATGATCTAGCTGAGAGAAGTCTTCTTTCTGGTTTGGGCTAATGGAAAAGTGAACAACTACAGTCAGAGATGACCTTAAATGTGAGTCATTACACTTAGTTGTTGTATATTCTTCCTCTGAGTGTGAATGGTGGTAATAACAGGTCAATCTATGGTGGTGGTATTAATCAGTAATGATAAGTACTCTGATTCAGTCACTATGTTGTGGTAAGATTTGCAGATGGTGATGAGGTCTTAGATCACTGCAGCACAGTGGTGTACATAGAAGAGATGGGGTCCCAATTATAGTCTACCCAGGACAAGACGGCCTGGTGTTTTGTTTCCTATTTCATGCCCTTCAGTTCTCCATGTCCTTGTTTGCTAACAATGTAGTTCATCTTTGAAGTAAGGTCCTGCATATGTTCTTGCTGCCCAGTAGCAAAAGGGATGGTGCAATCAAAGCTATAGCCCCCTATCTCCTATGACCCCATATCAGTTGCATGGTCTGCCTATATAGTATGTACGCTCTTGCTGCAGCATTATTTAGTCCTGGCATAGTGGTATTGTTTGGTCACTATATGACCAATTTAGAGGTACAGACCCCTTCACTTTTTATATATATTTTTTTTTTAATCAAAAATTAACATTTTGTATTGACATAAGTATTCACAACTCAGTAGTTAGTTGAAGCACCTTTGGCAGCAATTACTGCCTTCAATATTCCATGTTCGCACACCTAGATTTTGATATTTTCTGCCATTCTTCTCTGCAGATACTCTGTCAGTTTGGATGGAGATCATCTATGGGCAGCCATTTTCAGGTCGCTCCAGAGATGTTTGATTAGGGTCAAGTCAGGCTCTGGCTGGGCCACTCAAGGACATTCACGGAGTCATTAACAGTCTGTGAGTGCTTTAGGTATTTTTTGGGAAACTCCAGGCGGGGTTTCATGTGTCTTTTACTGAGGAGAGGCTTCTTTCTGGCCACTCTGCTATAAAACCTAGATTGGTGGAGTGCTGCAGTGATAGATGACCTTCTCCCATTTAAAAATTATGGAGACCACTGTGCTCTTGAGAACTTTTATAGCTACAAAAAAATTTTTGTAGCCTTCTCCAGATCAGTGCCTCCACACAATCCTGTCTGTGAGCTCTACAGCCAGTTCTTTCTTCCTCATAGATTGGTTTTGACTCTCTTATGCATTGTGAGCTGCGAAATGTTATATATAAACCTGTGTGCCTTTTAAAATTATGTCCAATCCACTGAATTTAACACAGTGTAGAAACATCTCAAAGATGATCAAGAGAAATGGAAAGCCCCCAGAGCTAAATGTCAAGTGTCATACCAAAGAGTCTGAATAATGCAAAATGTTAGTTTTTAATTTAGAAAAAAGAATTAAAAGGATTTTTAACATTCTGTTTTCACATTGTCATTATGGGGTTTTGACTGCAGAAGGATGAGGAGGACCTTGAATTTTTTTTAGTTTGCACAAGGCCACAGCTTAACAAAATATCAAAAAAGTGAAGGACTTTCCGGACCCACTGTATATTGTAAGTATCTAGGATGGGGCTCTTATTTAGAAGTGGGCTAAAGTTGCCACATGCTTATGGGGAAAAAACTTATATGAAACATTTCTGCAAACCAGTTTTCTTTAATGGAGACAACCAATCAAAAAATGAATTGAAGCGAAATGTTACATCGAACATGCCATTAATTCTGCAGGCAGCATCTTACAGAGCAGATGTTGCTGAGCAGATTAATATATTGGTTTGTGAAAAAAACTCAGTATAACTTGTGTTTTACTCATTTTAATCTCCGCTCATTCTGAACTTAAAGTGCTTTTTTTAGTGCCCACTGAACCATTAACCCTTTCCAATCCAATTTCTATCCTCGGTTTCCTTTTTCTGCTGTTATACAATGGCGCTATATGCTTGCTAAAGCCAGTACTGCATGAGGTGACATGTTGAATAGGCTCCGACAGCAGAGAGGCTGGCAATATACAGTAAGAGAACCCCGACGGACGTCTTCCAGCATCGGAGCTGTACAGCCTTAAATCACAATGTCTTCAGAGGTCATACAGTGGATTGGAAAGGGTTAAACCCAGAAACATCAGAGATTAAAATGAGTAAAATACAAGCTAGGGTACATGCACACGGATGATATTTCTGTCTGACAATCGAACAGAAATACAATCCATGCATTTGGATTGGTGTATTCACACAGGCTTTTTTTTCTTAGACTGATCCAAGTGAAAAAAAACCAATCTCAGCATGTCCTACTCTTGTCCAATATTCGGACGAGAATAGTCAATGTTCAGCACATTGGACAGCCCACAGATGGGATGTCCGAGTGCTCTTTGATGCGAGTTGCTCCCAAGAATCTCGAGCACAACTTTTTAATCACCCATGTGCACGGACATTCATACTGAATATTTTCCCACAAAAGCATATACTGTAACAGTCTGATCAGCTCCCCCCGCTCTGTAACATACTGCCTGCATGTTCAAGCTGACAGGTTCCCTTTAATACAGAAAAATGTATACAATATGTGATACAATATGCCATAACTACAACATAGATGAAGAGTTACAGAAAATAAAACTGACTAATTCATTATGATAATATTGCCATAAAACCGCACACTATCTTGCCTCTCACCATGAAACAGCAATGGTATTACCGGACAGATACTCTGATCTTTAATGTAATGCTCTATACAATACTACGAGTATGGCATCAATTCTTTGTCATTGTAGTATAGGTCTACTCCAAATTGTGAAAAGAGGTGTACTGTACAAGGATTATTATAATAATGTAATGGTGGTTTCAAATCTGCCTTGGGAATTCTGCTTTCCTGCTCCATTCAGGGAATCCCAACGGCCGAATGGTTCAGCCTCTGGATCAAACCGAATAGCACTGGATGGACGCAATTGACTATAGTGGGGTTCGCCTGCTTTCCGCCCAACTTTTGGACGGAACTTTCAGTATTTTGAGCCACATCTGTGACGGAACCGCGTGCTGGAGGTTCCAACGCGGATGTGAAACAGGCCTAACTGTATGCTTTTGATCTATTCTGAGGTCTGTGACATTGAAGTCAATATTGCTTAATATCCCCTTACCTTTTCTTCACAACAGCAATGTTCTCCTGGTAAACAAATCCTAGTAAGCAGGCAAATCTGCTGTGTAGGGTCGCAGACTATGAATATATGGTTCTAAATCCCACAGAGCTTACTATAGTCTCTCTCCCATATTCAGCTCTTGATGCATGAGTAAGCTCGATGTTTCTGCAGCTTGGCTTTAAATGTTACATAAGTAGTTTCCTAGAAGCGTGTTACATCATTAATGTTCTGAAGAACAGAATATGCTAAGGAGGGGGTTAGGCAGCAAGAGACTTACAGCTTTTTTTATTCCTTTTTATTATGACTGTATGAACTATACAATCAAATTGTATTGTTGAGCCATTACCGCACCCAAAGAGTGATAATATAGGTCATAAAGCTGAAATGTACTGCAAGATGCTATGTAGTTATTCTTTGTTTAGATGGAAACATGCTTGCAATTAATTGCACCTTTCTAATTATCCATTTAAGATCACCAACAGTATGAGCAGTCCATGAAGGCAGGAGTGACAGGTGTTAGCCGCTGAAGTTAATGAAGTGGGCGGAACACTGGTACAGCTACTCTGACAGCAAGACCGGACAACAAGGGAGTAAGAGTGGCTGCTGGTTGTGCTAGAAGGCACTGATGTTAGCAGGCCAGACACAGCGGGCGCATCACGCTACTCTCTTAGAGGCAACAAGTTGAGATGAGATGCTTACCTTGTCTCATGGCAGATCTGGCTCTGAACATGCCCCCAACTGGTAACCAATTGTCAATTAATTCATAAATTTATAGGGCAGCACAGTGGCTCAGTAGTTAGCACTGGGGTCCTAGGCTCAAATCCAACATCTGCATTGAGTTTGTATGCTCTACCTGTGCTTGTGAGAGTTTCCTCTGGGAACATGGCTTCCCCCACACACACTCCAAAAACATACTAATAGGCAAATGTAGATTGTGAGCTCCTATGGGGACAGGGCTCAATGCAAGTGATGGTAATCTGTGTAGAGCGCTGCGAAATATCTATGCACTATATAAACAAGTAAAAGAAATAAATATATTTATAGGGTGAGTAACAGCAATGGCACAATAGAGTTCTAAGAAATTATGCTCTTCAATTGTTATTTCATTAAGAATACTTATTAAATCGGCATGTCTGGAGTGCTGACAAGTCTTCTTTAATAGTTGAAGTATAACAGGATTTAACCAAGTTTGTTCAAAATCATGGCTCATCATAGCACAGGGCTTAAATTTCAAATAACTCAAAATGCTTATTGCCACCTATTATGAAAACTGTATCATATATCGCTGTACGACCATACTGTTAGAAGCTTTTACCCTAGTCCCTTATTATGAATACATTTGGAAAGGGAAAGCACAATATGGTGCGGTACAACTAAGACCTTGGCTAGTAAGCTTTAGAAATCCTTGAAGAATACTAATTAGAACAGACAGACTGTAACGTGAATACAACAAATTGAGGCTCAAACCTATAATGGAACAATCATTTTATGGTCGTTTAAACTGCCAGATTTCCAGGAATGGTTTTAATTACAGCTGGAAATATATGGTACAAATCATCCACTGATACATTGTAATCATCTCGTCATCGCAGGTTGTGCTGCTTGTCCTTGTTTAGGAGGCCACTACCAGCATTTGAGGGTTCCTAATGGAAATATGTACTGTATGTTAATTATTTTGGACTTTTAGCCTGCATGACTGCATCCAAGACAACTTCACTTAAGAATCTGTTATCATAGCAGATTTGCTTTAACTTAGTGGCTACCCTATGACTCAATGCCTGACCTTTTAACAGGTCTTGCAATATGATTAGGGATATTAGCGGAGCCAGAATATCCACATAAATATAACCGTTTTGGGGTTATTGTATAGTAGGCAGTAGGATTCTGGCTGGCTAAGGGTACCGTTACATAATCACCTAATAGCTGTACCAGCGACTAGCGCTCCTGTGCTTTACACATTTACAAGAAGTCACTAAGAAGTCAGTCCATTTTAGTGAGCTGGAATAGAACAGCTAGCGACAACTGAGCGACCTTTTGCTCAATGCCCTGTCGGGGGGGGGGGGGGGGGGGATTTAGGCGATTATTCAGGCAAACAACAGGCTGTGTAAAGGTACCTTAAATAAAAGGCCATCGGTGTAATTCGCAGGGGGGGGGGGGGGTGGAGGTAATGTTTCTCCTTCTGAAGATCACCACAAAGGTTTGGGAAGTCTTACATAGGAGTGGTCACTACCCTATGAGACAATATCTAACCCTTTAACAGGTTGTACACTGTACACTGATAAGGAGCAATAACCCTCTATGTACATGGATATTCTGGTTTGTCTTATATTCCTAGCATATCGTAAAGCCTGTTAAAAGACTGGATATTGGCTGAGAAGGTAGGTACCATTCCAATAGGTGGCGCTGTAGGGGATTATTCCATCACCCATTTGCATGGCTTTTTCCCAGGGAGCACTTCATGGCCTATATAAGAATCCCTAGACCACATGTGTCAAACTCAAGGTCTGCGGGCTGAATGTGACCCGCCACGTGGTTTTATGTGGCCTGCGAGGTCCAGATGCAGAAGTGTCTCTTCTAGATCGGAGGGTCCTGAGCTGTGCCAGGAAGACCCTCTGGTGCACTGTGGTACCGTGATTGCGGCCACCACTATGGTCCTAGACTGCGACGTCAGGTGCATGCGAACTAAGGGCTGTAGCTGTTACTGCAGTCCCTGGAGCCTGAGGAGTGCACTCCCCCGTTAGCTTTTCCTGCTGAGTCTATCCTACAGTATAGCGCTGCTTGCCGGGGCTCAGACCGTGAGATGGCTTGTACATCCTGGTTGGTTCTCACTATCATCCAGCGGAGGACAGTCTGTTCCAGCTTGCCTATCCACATCCTGTGATGCACGGGTCAGAATTTATGTTATGCTGCTGCTTAGCCCAGTGAGTAAAGGCTCTGCTCTAAAGAATTTTTTGGGAACACTTAACCAGATTCTGCTAACTCCCATCATTTTTCATTTTCTCTGACTACCTGGCAGTTTAAAGTCAACTTTTTGTGTTGGGGAACTCGTACCCCAATTTTTCTCTTTACAAGTCACTGGTCAGACTACACATGGAATATTGTGTACAGTTTTGGGCACCGATACTCGAGAAGGACATATCAGAGCTTGAGCGGGTACAAAGGTGGGCAACTATGTATAAATATATCAGGGGACAATAGAGATATCTCTCCCATGATCTATTTATACCCAGGATTATGTCAGTAACGAGGGGGCATCCTCTACGTCTAGGGGAAAGAAGGTTTCTACATCAACATAGTAGGGGGTTCTTTACTGTAGGAACAGTGAGACTATGGAACGCTCTGCCTAAACGACATAGTGATGGTGAAATCCTATAAGAGAGTTTAAGAGGGGCCTGGACGTCTTTCTTGAGCATTACAATATTACATGTTATTGTCAATGATTACTCAGAAAGGTTGTTGATCCAGGGATTATTACGATTGCCAGAATTGAGATGAGGAAGGATTTTTTTCCCCTTAAATAAGGAAAATTGGCTTCTACCTCGTGGTTTTTTTTTTGCTTTTCTCTGGGTAATAGGCTGAACTAGATGGACATAGTATTAAAGCTGAAAAAAAACCTATGTTAGGAAGCTTCTATTTAAATATCAACTCAAACAATATATTCTTATAGGTTAACTAAAGGTAAACAGGTGACCAAACAGTAAGATTACTACCGTATCTACAGGTGGATGTTGGAACAGGGACTGATAGATTCTGAAGCTAGGCCACTATTAAAGTGCTATCAGCTAAAGTGTGTCAGAGGGTGCATTCAACCATTGTTGATTTGCTACAGGTTGCAGCTAGGAATTGCGGATTCCACGAGTGGAAGAAAAATCACAGCCTGCTCTATTTTACAGCAGATTCCGCATGTATAAGCTCCATTGATCTCT
This sequence comes from Eleutherodactylus coqui, assembly GCF_035609145.1. Taxonomy (NCBI): domain Eukaryota; kingdom Metazoa; phylum Chordata; class Amphibia; order Anura; family Eleutherodactylidae; genus Eleutherodactylus; species Eleutherodactylus coqui. The sequence goes on from NC_089837.1 coordinate 342,501,481, forward strand.
ATGGATGCATTCAATCTGCGGTACATATGCAATTACATTTTGTATGGATGTGAATTTGTACTTATGTTGCTAGGAGAACAGATAATAAATGGTATAAAGAAAGCAGGGATTTGTGTGCAGACAATGCAGGACAGAGTTTGGGGAGTAATACCCCATCCAGACTGCTGTCTGCAACTTCCGCTTGTTCTTCTGGGCTCTTTTTCCACAAGAAATGTTTTTTCTTTTCTTTAAATGGTTTATACTACTTTCAAAAAAGTAGTATAAACCAGCCGTGCCTAGAGAGTGGTATCCCATTATGAAGGCTCTCAGAACATCTCTTACCACAACAGCACAAGAGAATATCGCCTGAGCGATAGAAGGGGGTTTCCAGGGGGTTGGGCAACTTTCTGATGTCATTCCCTGCATGCTTTCTGTACTTCCGCGCGGACAATACACTATCCAACACGGTACATCTGCACGTAAAACTGCATGTATACGCAACCATACACAATTCGCTTCCGTGATCATATGCAGGACTTCAGCTGCGGATATATGCTTGCAGAGTTTGGAGGAGGCATTCACGGTTTGGCTAAAAATCTAAAACTCAAGTGCAATAAGTATGCAACAACTGCACTGTGCAAGCAATACCTTAGTCTCAATGCAGACGGCAGAGCTGTACGTACAGAGTCTGTATGGTAGCACACACAGCTCCTATGGCTCATTAGTACAGAGTCGTAGAGAATTTGTAAGGCACTGTATGGTGCCTATATATATATATATATATATATATATATATATATGCACAATTGTTGCACATGACAGCTGTTCCCTGCCATGCTCTGGGGAGAATATCCCTGTAAAACGGTGCTTTATGCCATTGTATGAAATTAGAGGTTCCCTGAGATACTACATGTCTCACAGACAGTATTCAGTCTCTGTACAAGTTAGTGGTTATATAAAGCCATAATACAGTGATGTGTGCAATCTGCTATTCTAACCATTCTAGACAACTCTGCTTAATAAGAAGTATTGACAAATAAATGAATTCGTTGTATGTCCCAGTCTTTTCTGTGATATTGTCCTTATAGGAGATGCTATGTGACACATCCCACATAACAATGAATGCAGAAACCATCAAGCTAATATAAATGTAGCAAATGCAGTCCTTAATTGTTTGGGATGAAATAATTTTAAAAAGGAGGCTCCTATAGAGAAATAGAAGGAAAGATAATGGAGATAACGAATGCAGATCCACTCTATTTTATGGGAGGATGGAAACAATGACAGGTTCATTAGGCACATAGATTACAGCCTATTCCCATGTGCGGACAGCAGAGCTGCGGCTTCCTCGGTTTTCCTATAAATCCCCTTACCTTTAGTGAAGCGGGGCCTCCAGGGCTCCCCTAAGACTGCTCCCATGTACAGCAGCAGCACCCAGCCTCCAGCATGCACACAGCCTGTCAGAGCTGATGATAGTCTGCGCTTGTGTTCTCTACACTGCAGATCTAAGCAAGTGCCGTGCCAAAAATATATTGCTATTCATCCTGGAATTAACCCAGCACTGCCAAGCCTCAGCAAGTGCTGCTGCTGAACTGCCTATGTGCCAGTCCTGTAGTCAGAGCAACATGTGTGACCTAAGGTAATTGGCAATCTAGGCTGGTAAACAATCTGTGATACATGCTGTACCCTTCAGTTTTTATAGGCTTTATCCTAGCTGCTGCATTGCAGGATTTGCCAGGCTGTAAATAAAGTAGAGCTCTGCTACTTACCCAGGAAATGCACAGAAAGAATCAAGAAGAGTTTATGCCAGTTATGAAACATAAGATGGCCTTAAATGCCCAGTGAAAAGTAAATACGTAGGGAGTGCCACTAGAAAACTCAGCACACAACTTATAAGCCATCTATTGTGTGCTAACTGTAGCAAAGGGTGCACAGAGGATAACAGGTACATGTTGTTTCTGAGAAGTCAATGAGCAATAAAGAACCAGCCCATGAAACTGATCAGAATTGTTTCAGTCAGATACAGCAGCAAACTAAAAAAACATAGGACAGCCAGACTGTGGGGATACAGGCTTAAAACTGGGGGGAAGGAGGTGCAACTAAAAAAACAATATCAATAATGACAGAAGGTGCCAGGAGGACCACCGCTTTATTTATTCAAGAAAGGAGAGCCTAGTTATCAAACTTAGAGGGAATCTGCTACTTTTAGCCCTATAAGCTAAGTTTATGAGCTAAAAGTAGGTGACCCACTGAGTTTAGGGATGTAAGTATTATACTTACCTCCTCCGTCCCTGGTGTCACCACTGAAAGTCGCCGCTCAATGCATTGAGCGGCACGCTAAGGCCTAATGTCCACGGGCTGATTTGTTTTGCGGAATCTGCATGGGTCACCCACACGGAAGATCCGCAATTCAAAGTGCCTATAGGGAAGCATTGGCATCCACAACTGAATTTAGGCATGTGGTTTTGATTTGCGTACCGGTTGTTGCAGAAAAACGAATCGCAGTATGCTCCATTTTAGTGCGGATTCCATGTGAACAAGCTCAATAGAAGTCAATGGGTGAAGAAGATCTGCAGTGCATCCGCAAATACAATTTTGTGGATGCACTCTTTGACACTTTCCACTCCCTTCTCAGCCCAAAATTGCAGTCCCCAGTGACGGATCTCAGTGCTGAAGAGCTGGCTGCTTACTTAAAAAAGAAAATTGACGACATCCGGCAGGAAGTAACCTCCCAATCCCAGACTAGCCCTGACCCCAGTCTCGTCAGTACTGCATCTAGCTCCTACTTACTCTCTGTACTCAGACTAGCGACAGAGGAAGAAGTCTCCAGATTGCTTTTCTCTGCTCACCGCACCACCTGCGCTAGCGACTCTCTTCCCTCACACCTCCTCTGGTCCCTCTCCCCGTGGTCATCTCCCACCTCACCACTATATTTAATCTTTCTCTGACCTCTGGCATCTTCCCCTCTTCAATCAAACATGCTATCATATCCCCACTGCTAAAGAAACCGACTCTTGACTCAACTGGTGCTGCCAACTACCGACCCATTTCCAACCTCCCCTTCATCTCCAAACTACTAGATCGCCTGGTTTACTCCTGCCTTATAAGCTGTCTCTCACAAAACTCTCTTCTTGACCCCCTACAGTCCAGCTTTCACCTCCTACACTTGACAGAAACCGTCCTGACTAAAGTGTCAAACGATCTCCTAACGGACAAATCGAGGGGCAACTACTTCCTACTGATCGCCTCAATCTCTCTGCAGCATTTGACACTGTTGACCACAAACTCCTCCTCAGTATACTTCGCTCCATTGGACTAAAGGACCCTGCCCTTTCCTGGTTCTCCTCCTACCTATCCAACCGCTACTTCAGTGTCTGCTTTGCTGGCTCTACCTCTGCTCCTCCTTCCCTTGCTGTTGGGGTCCCCCAGGGCTCGGTTGCTGTTTGGGTCCCCCAGGGCTCGGTCCTCGGCCCCCTCTTCTTCTCCATCTATACAGCCCCCATTGGACAGACCATCAGCAGATTTGGCTTTCAGTACCATCTCTATATTGACGACACCCAGCTATACACCTCTTCCCGTGACATCACAGCAACATTCCTCCAGAACGCTACCAACTATCTGTCCGCTGTCTCTAACACTATGTCCACTCTCTACCTAAAACTGAACCTCTCAAAAACTAACCTTCTCCTGTTTCCGCCCTCTACAAACCGACCTCATCCTGACATCTCCATCTCAGTTTGTAGCACCACCATAACTCCCAGACAGCACGCCCGCTGCCTTGGGGTTATATTCAACTCTGATCTCTCCTTTACTGCCTATATCCAATCTCTGAATGCCTGAACATGTCAGCTGCACCTCAAGAACATGGCAGGAATATGCCCTTTTCTCTCCATGGACACGCTAAAAAAGCTGACTGTTGCCCTCATCCACTCTCGGCTCGATTATTGCAACTCGCTGCTGATCAGCCTCCCCTGCGCCAGACTCCCTCCACTCTAATCCATCCTGAATGAGGCAGCCAGGCTCATCTTCCTGTCCAGCCTTTATTCGGACACCTCTGCCCTGTGCCGGTCACTGCACTGGCTGCCTTTCGAATACAGAATACAATTTAAACTCACTACCCTCATCCACAAAGCTCTCCACATCATTGCACCACTCTACATTGCTTCCTGCATCTCAATTCACCACTCAACCTATACCCTCCGCTCCGCTAACAAAATCAGACTAAATGCCCCTTTAATTCGAACATCTCATTTCCACCTCCAAGACTTCTCCAGAGCAGCACCAGTCTTCTGAAAGGCGCTACCAAAAGCTATCCGGACAATCACTGACACACTAAACTTCAGGCGTGCTCTAAAATCAGACTATATAGTCTGACCATCATCTATGTGCATAGCATCCCTCACACTCCACCTCCCCATACCGTGCACATCTCCAGCCCCTTTATCTTCTGTATCACCCCATTACTTGTAGTATGTAAGCTCGTTGGAGCAGGACCCTCACCCTATTGTTTCCATCAATTGATTACTCCATGTAACCATGGTCTTGTTTTTATTTCGCCTGTCTTGTAAATGCTGGGGAATATGTTGGCGCTATATAAATAAAGATTATTATTATTATGTATGTCTTAGGCTGGGCTAACATGAACAGGTCAGATTATACGAGCAAATATCCGCAGTGGAAGACCTGCGTATGACTGCCAAAGTGAATTGCATATGGTGATGCGCATGTACAGTGTATGGACAGCGTATCGTCCGTACAGAAGAACAACTGCAAACAGGTAATGACATCAGAAAGTTGCCCAACCCCCTGTAAACCTCCTTCTATCACTCAGGCGACATTCTCCTGTGCTGTCGTGGTGAGATGTTCTGAGAGCCTTCAGGATGGAATACTGCTTTCTAGGCCCAGCTGGTTTATATTACTTTCTGAAAATAGTATAAACCACTTTCACAAAAAAACACTTTCTTGTGGAGGAAGAGCCTAGAAGCATAAATGGAGGTTGCAGACAGCAGGATGTATGGTTGTGTTGCTCCCCAGACTCTGCCCTGCATTATCTGCGCACAAATTCCTTTCTACATACCATTTGTTATTCAGTTTCCTAGTAGAGATGAGCGAACCTACTCGGCCACGCCCCTTTTTCGCCCGAGCGCCGCGATTTTCGAGTACTTCCGTACTCGGGCGAAAAGATTCGGCGGGCGCCGTGGGTGAGTGGGGGGTTGCAGCGGGGAGTGAGGGTGAGAGGGAGAGAGAGAGAGGGCTCCCCCCTGTTCCCCGCTGCTACCCCCCGCTCCGCCATGCTTTTCACCCGAGTACGGAAGTACTCGAAAATCGCGGTGCTCGGTCGAGTAATTACTTGAAACGAGTACGTTCGCTCATCTCTATTTCCTAGCAACTTGTGTAGCAACTCTGTGTTCATATGCAATGTTAATTGTGTATGCACTGCGTTTTGAACGCATCCATATAGATCAATGGGGCACATACGTGCAGAATCTGTGGTTATATAGAGCTGATTTTTCTTCCGCTCGCGGAATCCGCAATTCCTGCCTGCAAGTGTGAGTGAAACTGTAAAAGTCAATGCATTTGAATGACCGTGTATCACCGTGTATCATGCGCGTAGACGGCGATCGCGGAATCTGCTATTCAAATACGCTTGTGTGAGGCCAGCCTTATGTGAGGCCTGTGTCCTGTTTTAATAGAATACCTGTAAAATAATCATATAATACTGAAATATTGCAGTGTTTGTAATCAAGCAATTGCAAGTTCAAATCCTATTACATGACTAAAAAAAGTATAAGTAAGTGTTTTTTATTCTAAACAATAAAGGATAATAACAATTGAACCTTTCCTATATTTATAATAAAAAATATCAAAATAAAAGAACCAAAAACAGATTTGGTATCGCTGCATCCATAAATGTCCAACCTATCAAAGTAACTCATTATTTATCCCAGATATGTGATTGTTGCCATAAAAAATGCAGCCTGTCTCCAAGAAGAAATGTAGTAAAGAGCGGCAAGTAGTTGTATGCACACCAAAAGTGAACCAATAAAAACTCCAATGAGCCCTCACACAACTATATCAACGCAAAAGCAAAAAAGTTAAACCCGTCAGAAGATGGCATAAGAAACTTTTTTAAAGATATCTTAATCTTTAAAAGTAGTACAGCAAAAAGCAAAAAAAAAACGTGATTATTTAGGTATTGTTATAATTGTGTTGACCCAAAAAATAATGTAATTTTTGCTGCAGTGTGTTCACCATAAAAACAAGGCAACACCCCCGGTCCCAAAGATGGTGCAATTGTGGGGTTTTCTGTTCAGTACATTATATGGTCCTCAGACAGATTAATTGATGGAAAAATAAGTTACGCTTTTTTGAAAGTGGGGAGGAGAAACCAGAAATGAATTTTAAAAAAGGGGGGCACATCATTAGGAGGTTAAAATTGTTATGCAGGGAGGGAAATATTTGATCCAGTCCAGGGCCAGTGGTGCTGGTAACTCCACTTCTGGCCCTTTTCCATCACCATGTCACATATCATTGAGTCTTCCTCCCCTCTCTAATTGCTAGTAACGTGCTTGCAGAGAGCTGTTTTTTTATACATTTTAATGAGTGAGCCAACCCTCTTCTCTATTATGATTGATACAGAAACTGAGAAGGGGACTGGCTCGGTTACTGAAATGAGCTGAACAGCCAGTCCCATGCAGTGACATCACCAACAGGAACAGGGGGATGAGGAGTTCATACCAACCAGCACTGCTGGACCTGGAATGATCAGGTATTTCTCTTGCTGGAGTCAATCAATCGTCTGTTCAATCAAAATTGATTTTCGTTCACTCTATGGGTCATTCTCCTCAATACAGATCTATTGATTATTGTTTCCTTGAGTTCCGTCAGGGTTATGCTGGTGTCAAAATTGATTGTAGCAAGAGACATAACTTAAAGCTCCTGGGCCCCAATGCAAAACCGGTAACAGGGCCCCCAACTATAATGCTTTATTCATAGTACTGGGCTCCCTATATGGAGAAGAGAAACCTTATGGACCCTCTAAGGCTTCTGGGCCCAGGATCCCCTATAGTTACACCAGTGGAAGCAAGCCTATGAGTTGTCGGTTGGCCTTTGGTTGTTTTTTTGGTTTGTTCAGTGTGAATTTTAGAATTTGGTAAAATAAATTAAACAGTTTGTAAAAAGGGTTTACTGGTCACCCATAAAGTGATGTAAAATAGTAATTTTGCATGAATAAGGCTACATGTAGGATGAAATTAGAAGAAAAAACAGTTGGAACTGTCACCAAAGGAGGTATTTCGAAACTTTTAAAGAGGTCTATGAAAACTTAGTCACTACAAAGAATTACAAGCTTGTGTCTAGGTAACAGAAGAAAATCATCTGAGTCTATAGAAAGTGAATCGTCTCAGTTTGGCATGAAGTGGAGTACAAGGACTGTCCGGCGAAGATTGAAAGAATTTGGTCTAACTCTAAATGCTGCAATTCCATGAAAAAAAGCCATTTATATGACTCGAAACTTGAGAAGATTATAAGGCTAAAACCCATATTACCTGGACAGAGGAACAATAGGATAGTCAATCTCCCTATTCAGTAGTGATAGCATGAAGTACATGAGGAGAAGCATTGAAGATGATTTGCATCCTGATTACCTTACAGCTACCATGAAGCACCCAGATAGTGTTATGACCTGGGGAGGTATGACAGCAAAAGGTGTGGGCACAATTTGTGTGATTAATGGGATGAGAAATTTCAAAAAATACATAAGCAAAATACTTCCCCTCCAAGCTGAAGCCTTCTGCAGGTTCAACAAGACTCGGCTCCATGTCATGTTGTTGCTGTATGCAAAAGGTTCAGGATAATCCTATCACACTGCTGAAATGGACTGGAAATAGCCGTGATTTTAAGGTAGGACTAAAGAAGCTTGTTGGAAGAAACTAAGGCATAAAACCGCAATTAATAGAAACAAAAATGCTATCTTGGTTTCACATTACAACACCTGAAGAACTAAAATACTTGGTTCACTCCATGGGAAAGTCTTGTAAGACCATAATTAAGGCCAGTGCCATAACTTGAAGCTCCTGGGCCCCAATGCAAGCCATCAAACATAAAAAATGCAATTTTTTTCAAAAGGTTTCCACAATTTTGTCTACTAGTGTACCTAAATACTACCGTATAGAGCAGCGCTGTGTAACCACTAGTATTCTGGCTATGGAACTTCAACTTCCTGTATGCTCCAACATTTAAGCCCTTTGGGGTGTACTGAAAGTTGTAGGCTTACGATAACTGTGGGATGGCAAATCGCACATCATTCTTGTTTAATGGGGTACACAGACAATGCCTGTATAGCTAATTACTTTAACCCCTTTGTGACCAAGCCTTTAATGCCTAAATATCTTTATAAACATTTCATTTTCCAGAATAATACATTCTAAGGCTTCATTCACACGAGCGTATATATTTCGGCCCCGTTTTCATGGCCGACTGATATATGCTGCCCATCTGATGCATTAATTAACAACGCATCAGTTCAGATGGGTGTATTTCCGCGGCGTAACATCGCCTTGTCGGCCAAGATAGTGCTTTTACACCATAGACTCCTATGGGACCTGTCCTCCGCTTGCCAGCTGTTTGTAATGGGAGGGGTCTGGAGCTAGTTGCTAAGCTCCTGCCCCGTCCCAATCCCTCTCATTGCTGGCAGCCAACAAGGGGTGGAGTGGGGGCGGGAGCTTAGCACACTAGCTCCCGCCCCGTCCTCTCTCCTGGCAAGGGGGTGGAAAGGGGGAGGCAGTTTAGCAGAGCTAAACTGTCTCCCTCCGCCCAACAGTATCCTGGGCTTAGCATATACTCGCCTGACCAGGCCTTCTGAACATTCGCACAAACAGGAGATTTGTGCGCCCATTCACGCGATTTTCAGTCGCGCTGTGGCCATGACACAACCGAAAATCGCCTATGCCCGTGTGAATGAGCCCTAAGTGTTATTATTTTTTATTTGATCCCTAATTTTAGTGATATGGATTGGGCTTTCTTATGGTACCGGGCCAGTATCTTTTAATTTTTTGTTTTATAAAGAGAAAATAGACAGACATAGTATAAAATTAAAAATGTCTTCATCTTTTCTATTTCTAATTCAATGTATTGAATTTGAAAAAAAGACCAAATTAACCCCTTAATGACATGGCCTATTTTGGGCTTAAGGACGTAACGATTTTTGGCGGATTTTACATCTCCATTTTTCAAAAGCCATAACTTTTGTACTTTTCCATCGACGCGGCTGTATAAGGGCTTGTTTTTTGCGTGGCGTGGTTTTTGATGTTGCCATTTTTGGGTACATGGACTATATTGTAAAACTTATTATTTTTTTTTATGATAACAGGGAGAGAAAACGCATTAATTCTGCCATAGATTTTTATTTTTTTACAGCGTTAATCATGCAGCATATATGAGACAATACATTTTTCTGCGGGCCGGTACAATTACAACGATACCAAAATTCTTATATTTTTTTAGGTTTTTCCACTTTTCTGCAATACAAAGCCTTTTTTCTCTCTAAATCACTGCATTTAAAGTCCGGTAACTTTCTTTATTTTTCTATGTACGGAGCTCTGTGAGAGCTTATTTTTTTGCGAGACGAGCTGTAGTTTTTATTCGTACCATTTTGGGGAGCATACAGCTTTTTTTATCGCTTTTATTGCATTTTTTTGGGAGGCAAAATGCTAAAAATTAGCAGGATAAAAAGCATGTTTAACTTATTGTACACGGACGGTACAATCCGCTAGTGTCGTTACAGACCCGTCGATACCAAATATGTGGGATTTTAATTTCTTTTTAGCCTTTTTTATGCTAATATGAGAAAAAGCACCTAAAAATGTATTTTTTTTACTTTTTTTTACATTTTTCTTTTTTTTACATTTTTATTATCTTGTTTTTACACTATTTTTGGCCCTCTGCTGGACATACACTGTAGCACTGATGATCACTGTGATAAGGCATGGCAGAACTTCTGTTCTGCCATGCCTAATTGCTTATACAGCAATCACAGGCTCTGGCAACACAGGACACAGGTATCTGGCGTCCTGTTGCCATGGCAACCAGCCGGGCTCGGCAACTTCACAGAGGAAGCGCGCTCCCTCTGTGAATCCTTCCCATGCAGCGATCTACATAGATCGTGGCAGGGAAGGGGTTAACAGTGGGGGGCACATCTCCGATGCACTCCCGCTGTTGCAGCAGGAGGCCGCCTATCAGTGACAGCTGGCTCCCACTGCCGGATAGCGCAAGATCTGTCATGATCTCGCGCTATCCCTATGACGTAAGGGTATGTCATTTTGCGGGAAGTACCCCGGTCCCATGATGTACCCTTACGTCATAGGGAGGGTGGGGGTTAAAAAAAAATCTGCTCAAACTCCTGTGTATAACAATACTAGTAATTATTAGGAAATTATAGTACCAGTGTTTCTGGTGGCGTGATACGCCACACAGCTCTGCTACATGGTACATGCACACACACAACTCTACTACACCCCACACATCACACACACAGCTTGGCTCCTCCCACAGCAGTGACGTCACCACGGGTCCTTTAGCCTATCGGATCTCTGTGGTGGAGATAGGTCAGTGTGTTCTGTCAGGACTGCTGAGTTGTGTCAGATATAACGGCTTAGTTGTATTCTCATTTTGTTATTTTTGTCTTGCCCTTTTCAAGAGCCCTAACTGTGTTGTTCTTCTGTCGGTTAGACTCTGTGTTTTATATATGTTGTAGGACCTTCAATGATGTCTCCAGGGGGCGAACAATGACATCACCAGGGGAGAATCATAAAAATCCAGCTGGGAATTTTCAACTGTTTCATTCCTGAGGACTATAAAGTCTAAGTAGGAGAGTTTAGAACAATCTAAAAATTCAATAATTAAAGATTTAGTGGAGCCAAAAAATGTAATAGAAGCAGCAAGATTGGCTAGTTTCCTCTATATATAATAGAAAATATAGATTCATATTTACTTAAGAAATTAAACCAGAAAACTGTTTGCACGCTCATACACATACATAGTGTCGTTAGTAGTTTGGTTAATACGTGTACCCCGATTAACTTATCATTACTGGGAACAATTGTCCCCAAATGTATTTTTTTAGCATATCCTGTCATTAGGCTGGGCTCACACAAACGGGTTGGATTTCGCATGCAGAATTTGGCAGGGGAAGACCTGCGATCATTTGTGGAAAAACGAAAGATTTGGTACTGTGTTAGCCAGTAGAGCAAAGTGTGATTGTTCTCAGTAAGAGAAGCCAAGTAATCTTGTAGCTATGATAGCTTTTAATGGCTAACAAAAATACATGATGTTACAGCAAGCAAGTTTTTCGGATTTTCTATGGACCCTTCATCAGGCTTAATGAAACTGATTTGGATGGGTGTCTTCTCTGCATTTGTGTATACATATATATGCCCCAGCCATTAAAAGGTATCATATCCACAAGATTACTTGGTTTCTCTTACTGAGAACATTCACATTTGCAGAAAGTAATTGCGAATGATTGCAGATATACCTTAATGTATATGTTATGGTACATTCGCACTTATGTTTGGGCTTTCAGTTATAATTCCATCTCTTGGTTCCGTTTTTGTAGCAGAAAAAGGGAAATAAATAGAGATGAGCGAGCCCACTTTGTAAGGCAGTTACTCGAGCAAGCATCGCTCTTCTCGAGTAACTGCTTAGTAATCCAAGCAGGCTCGGGTGGGCTGCGGGGGGGGGGGGGGGGAGCGGAGCCGGGGGAAGAGAGAGAGAGATCTCTCTCACTCTTCCTCCCACTCTGCTACCCCCCCCCGCAGCCCACCCAAGCCTGCTTAGATCACTAAGCAGTTACTTGAGAAGAGCGATGCTCGCTCGAGTAACTGCCTCTAGAAATCTCTAGAAATAAACATTTTCTTTGTTTTACTCATTTCAAGTAGCTGATTTCAAGTAGTGCCCATTGATTTCAAGTAGTGCTGCACAAGTTCCCTCCCCTGAGCAGCATGCAATATTCGGGAGTCTTGTGTAGACTAAAAATTATGTGAGATCAGATCTGGTGTATTTTGTCAATAATTTTGTGCTTAGAAAATTGCTAGAATTTGTACATTTCAGAAAACGTGGTGCAAGGGCTTTGAAAATTTGGTGCTCATGCTGAACCAGAGGTGTAGCTAGGTATTCCAGCACCCGGGGCAAAGATTCAGTTTGGTGCCCCCTTGACCAATTAATGAATTAATGTAACAACGTAAAGTAACCTTTTAGAAATTTTATTTTGTTTCTACATTGTGTGGTCTGGATCTTGACATCTGAGGGTAAGGCCCCACCGTATGGCTTCTGGGCAGCCGTGATGCAGCTGAAAAATGAGTGGAACAGCATGTTGCCACAGTTTGGAAATTGATTGTTATTGGGTGCCTGGTTTTGCTGGTAAGGCCACTGTTTACCTACAAAATTGTGCAGCCATTTAACAACTGATTTGAAACTGCACCAAAGAATATCTTGGAACAATTCTCAGCTGTACTGTGACTCTACTCAAAGTGGAAGGGGTGTAACCAGAGGCTCACAGACCCTAGTATAAAAATTCAGTCTGGTGCCCCTCTGTGCAACTTCTATTTATGGTTGCTGGCTACATTTCATTTGTAACTTTTAGTTTCTTCGCTGAATCTCCTAAAGTGGCACTCCGGCCGTAGAGAACCAAAGATAGCTGCACCACTTCTCTGACTACCTGATACATATTATGCATGGTATTGCAACACCGTAGAGGGATGATTCTGGGCACCTGGCTAACGTGAAGAGCTGGCAGGGTTAAGTGCTGCCATGTCACTGTAGCACCTACCGTGCTCTGGTCCCGGAGGGATGACACGCAACCAAGGCAAGTGTAGATTGCAGCCAAGCTTCGACACTTCTTTGGCTGGGAGTGCCAATAAAGGGGATGAAGAGGGCTGTAGTGGTTATCACATCGTGACGCCACCGTTCCCACACACTATTAATCTAAGCGACGGAGTAATAACACGGATACTTGTGTATAGTACCTCAGGTCCTCAGGAACGGTTAAGGCCTGGTAAAATTTACTTGAATAAACAGGTAGTTACAGGTACAATTCACTTGCAGTAATTACAGACTAGGGCTTAGAGGTTGGGAGGAAACACAGGAACAATATAGCCCTATAGTCCACATTATCTATATGTCATCGGTCCTGGAATTTGGGAGTACTCCGGAGGAAGTAAAGGGTAGAGGTCACTCCACACACACTCTGGCAGACAAAATTACTCAGAAATACGGCTTTGGGTGTCACAATTAAGTACCTCTGTGTGGTTATCCTAACGGTGGTTGGCCACACAAGAAAAATGCCTGAGGTGTGAACGGGTACCTGTTTCAGTAATGTGGGCGTTGCGTGCTCTCTCTATCTGGAAGGAACTCACTCCTCTCACATCCACTCTCCAGACGCTATGGGTAGTCGTTCCTCTTCCTCCATCTTCACCAACATGGAAGCTAAAGGTGCTACTGAAGATGGACTCTTTCCCGCTCTCAGACACTCACTTTTAGAACCTCACTTGTACCACGTAACACAGTAAGAAAGATACATTCAGCAGCAGAGCTGACAAGCAATGATTTTTGGGAGTCAACCCTTCAGACTCTGCAGCTGTGCCACACACATACAGAAAATTACATGACAGCTTTGCACAGTGCATCCACAAAAGACAGAACATGTATGACACTAATGGAGGGGAGCAGGATGGTGTTCTGGGACACTACAATATGCATCGCTAGTCTTAGACATTACATGCTGATCTGACTGGTCAACACTGCTCATGTGGGCAGCACTGGCCAATCAAAGCAGGTGTAGTGTCTAAAGGCCATCTAAGTTTGTCCAGGCCTGGAAGTTGCTTTAAGCTATATTCATATGGTGGCTATTTTAAGTGCAATTCCGCTTCAGAAATCTGTGTGGTTGCTGCAGATTTCAGACATGGATTTACATTTGTTAAAGCCACAGATCTATATGCAGACTTAGCTCCATCAATGGGAAAAATCTGTGTACGATTTTCTAAAGCTGGATCTACCTTAAGAAGTGACATGTCATTGTTTTTTCTTCCCCACACAGATTTCAAGTTCACGTGCAGAAAAAAATCTGCACTATATGCAATACCGCATGGATTTCCTTTAAAGTTATTGAGACTTCAGATGCAGATATTGCTGGGAATTGATGTGGAAATGGCGCAGATTCCACTTCAAATCCAGAATAAAAAAACACCATGAGACGATGATCTTAACGAGGTGTTCCCATCTGGGGAAACCTGTTTCAATGTGTTCGAAGTCACAAAACAATGCATAAGATGCTTCTTTCCAAAATGCTCCATTCTCCAGATATTGATTCCTCTGTACTCTGGTTGTTTACTGCTCATTGCCAGAGAAGCAGGCCATCTCTTCCATGGAAAGAAATAGCAGAGCACAGAGGTAGCTGGTGGCCGGGACGAAAACCAGTGTGCATGTGCTCCTGAGACCCGGCTTGGGGTTTAGATAAAAAAAAGTGCGCAAGGGCCAGCCAAAATCTGGAGCAATTCCTGGTTTTCCATGGAGTTATGGCCTCAAATTACAATATTTTCAAATTTACCATGGTTGTTCTAGAACCAATTTTTATAACATGAGGTCCCACTGTACATGGCTATGGGGTCTGCTATCTTGCCTCAGCAGATGTTAACAGCATTCAGACATATGCTTTACAGCTGCCACATGAATCATAGACATCTGTAGTCTGGAGATGTTTATTCACATCTGCAGAAGAATGTTCTGGCCATGCTGGTTCTGGTTCTGCTATCTGCGCAGGGAGAGGTAAATTGAGACTAAAGGGCCATTCACACGTAACAATTAATCGCTCAAAATTTGTTTAAACGACAGCAAATGAGCAATAATAATTGCGTGTAAACACGGGCATCATGCACTTTTCGTCTGAACAATGATTTTAAGGTGAACTTAAAATCAATCGTTCAGCCGCAGAGAGATAAAGTATCTCTCAATAGACCATATTCTCCATTCTTCTGTGTTCCCCACGGGAGACAGATTACATTGTATTCTGCCAGTAGCCCCGATGTGTGCAGAGCCCAGCCCACATGCTGGGCTCTGTAAACAGCTCCAGGAGGCTCTTTTGCTTGCAAATGAAGATGATAAAGTATTAATGGACATTAGTGGCTATTAAGACTTTATGCAAAATGATTGCTAAAACTTTTAATCGTTTGAATGATTATCTTTGCGTGTAAATGAGCCTTATCACTGATTGTGAACAGTGGATTCTGCGTTTTCTACATATATGTTATTTCCTGATCACACGTTTCTTTTTGTGAAGACAGCATGCAGGAATACAAACAGCATAACTAACAACTACAAACTTGCAAATGCTAGTTTGAGGAACACTTTGCTTGTATGT
Source organism: Eleutherodactylus coqui (assembly GCF_035609145.1). Lineage (NCBI taxonomy): Eukaryota > Metazoa > Chordata > Amphibia > Anura > Eleutherodactylidae > Eleutherodactylus > Eleutherodactylus coqui. The sequence goes on from NC_089837.1 coordinate 342,516,872, forward strand.
GAGGCTTTCAATTGTACAAGTTTGTCCAATTAAAAGCTTAACAGCTTGCTTATATACTTGGTTTCAATTCCTCACTATTTTCAATATACTTGTTGCTGTCAGTGAATGCAATTGTATCCAGTCTAGACAACGCTCTGTGAGCTTAACTGCCGGGACCTCAGACAATACACTATCAATACATCTCACACAGCTAAAAAGCGTGTTTTAGGCTATGTCCAGACAGGACGGATTTGTGCCACTACCACATCGCCTGAGCAGCGGCACTGCGCCCACTAGAGGCTGCCAGGTGCCAAATGCATTGACAGTGTTAAGAATTTGGGGGTAAGAAGGAGCACGGTGGTGGTGACATTGGCTGTAGAAATGCAGTTGCTTTGTAGTCAAATTCATTTTGGCTTTCTGTCTTTTGGCTGTAGATTTTGAGGTGGAATTTCCTGCTGCAGAAAGTCTGCAGCATTTCCACTACGTATGAACATACCCTCAGAACAGCGCAGATTCTGCTGCAGAGTTATACTATATACCGTATGTATTGTATGTTTTGGACTTTAAGGCTTTGTTCATGAGATCAATCTGCTGCGGAATTTACATACGGTCTCTATGCCACGACTGTGTTTTTTGCAGAAATGCGTCACAATTTGCAGTGGAATTTTTCGCAGCACTTCCGCTACGTGTGAACGTACCCTCAAGCAGATTTTGGTAAGGATCTTCCGCAGGTGTCACCCCTTAAATGAAAGTCATGAAATCTGCTAAGGAAAACCACAGTCTAAGTAGATCTATGGTGCGAATCCTCATGTGGATTTCACTGTTTCACATAAAGGGGGTGAATGCAGTGTTAAAATCTGTAGCATTTTGTGTGGGAACTAAGATATAAAAATGTCCATAGCCAAGACTGCAAAAGGGTAGGGCGAATTTTACAGTCCCACATACATAGCATATACTGTACAGGCTTCCCCACGTACAGAATTCTTAGATGTTATGGTCTCCACTTTCCAGCTCTCACGGCCTCTTTGATAAAGAGCAAGAGGCAGCTGCCACCTGCTGGCCAGATGAATTATGTCAGAGGCTAGTTTTAGGCTGCTATTACATGAGCTCTAGATAGAGGCAGCCGTCAGCGCACACATTTTTCACAACAATTTCAGGGCTGAATCTGCAAGCATAGGTGCAGCCCAGCAATTAGCGCTATAACCTGAGAGCTAGCAGATCGTATATACGCCCGTGTGAATGTGCCCTAAGGCCGGCTTCACACAGCCGCACAAATATTAGCCCATTTCTTTTTTGAATGGGGTCATGCAGATGAGCAATGTTTTCCTGCATGGCACTGCGATGCTATGCAGCAAACAAATCGCAGCATATTCTATCTTTCTGTGTTATCTTGCATCGCAGCGTCCATTGTTGGGAAAAGCAATGGGAGAAACTGTGACAGCCGCGCTAGAGGATTGCTTCCTCCCGAAGTGACATGAGGCTGTTTTGCCATGAAAACGCCTTGCATCCTTGGGGAATTCACATGATGGGGAGCACGATATGCGGACAGAATTCATGGCCCCATATCACGCCCACCCGTTGTGATAAAAGTGCGACGAGATTGATGGCTGAGTGATTAGGAAGATATCCAGTTTATAGGTAGTAACTGGAAATGAGCGAGCATACTCGATAAGGCAAACTACACGAGCGAGTAGTGCCTTATTCGAGTACCTGCCCGCTCGTCTCTAAAGATTCGGGTGCCGGCAGGGGGCGTGGGGGGGGGAGAGCAGGGAGGAACGGAGGGGAGATCTCTCTCCCCCTCTCTCCCCCCCGCAACTCACCTGTCACCCGCGCCAGCAGCAGAATCTTTAGAGACGAGCAGGCAGATACTCGAATAAGGCACTACTCGATCGAGTAGTTTGCCTTATCGAGTATGCTTGCTCATCTCTAGTAGTAATCAATATGATTCTTTGCCGGGACTCTTGCTTCGTCTACTAAAGTTCATTGAGCTGTTGTTACAGAAGGAGAATACTGATTTGAGCTGGAGTCATAACTCATGGTCACATCCTTGAACGTGGACAAAGAACAAGTCATTGTACGTGATCACACAAGGTGATCATGTGCTGAAATATTCTAGAAGGTCGTACTACGGCTGTGTAAGCGTGATAGTTATATGATAATTTGTGAAAGAGTACTATGCAGAACCGGAAACATTTGTGTAATAGAAAATAATATAAAAGAGGGAGATTTGCAGAGGGAATTGGGACTCTTGCAGAGGTCAAGCAGACGTGCTGACGGTGATTTCCCAGATTCCTCCTGACAATCGATACCGAGATCCCCCGATTGAGGAGTGATGCTACAAAATCCGGTGATGTATTGATGCTTACTTCTTGATTACCCATGATTGTGCATGTTTAGAATGTATTCCAGGGTATATATCATAAATAGTTATACTTATTTTACCTCAAAACTGACTCAGTATGCTTAACTAGTATGTTACTGAGGGGAAGCGGCAGTCTAATCTTGAGCAGGTAAGACACCTGTGTGAAGTTAGACTTAACCCCTATTTACACACATTTATTATCATTTGAATGAACGAACGAACAACTTTTTTGCTTTCAAATGCTGACCACTTGCATATAGAGAGAATCGTTTAACCCTTTCCAGTCCACTGTCTGAAGTCTTAAGACATTATGATTGTACAGCTTCGATGTTGGAAGACGTCCGTCAGGGTTCTCTTACTGTATATTGCCGGCCTCTCTGCTGTCTGCGCATATCAAACGTGTCACCTTATGCAGTACTGGCTTTAGCCAGCAGATAGCACTGTTGTAAAATGGCAGAAAAAGAGTAAGCCCCTAGGAAAACCAGGATACAAGTTGGATTGGAAAGGGTTAACATCCTTGCCATTTCCCTCGGTAGCTATGTAAGCATGTATATAGCTCCATTCATTCTGACATCACTGCAGGGGGAAAAAAAGCAACCTCCGCAGTAACAGCCAGAGAGGGACTTGGGATCTTGCATATAACTTGTGATCCTGGTACAACCCCTTTAAATTTACTTTGGAATCTTGATCAACAAAACTTTTCAAATCTTCGTGACATTATCTTCTTCCTCTGCGATATTATCCCGCAAAGAGTTGGCATTAAGATTGACTAATAGCTGTATGCAAATACTGGACTGGTAGGAGCATCAAATCCAGGGACCGTCAGCTGCAAAGTGCAAACCATTTCGATGGTGCGCGGCCTCAATCTTCCGGTATAATTGAGGTTAGTGGGCTCCTTCACCCTCGCCCTGATAATATGCCATATGTGGTAAAGCAGGCAGCTGGTTCTTTTCTTTAGCTGTTTCAATCTTCTAGGGAAATCAGCAGGAAGACCAGCGTCCACTTTGTCTAACAGCATTTTTTAGCTCCCTGAGATGCACAGATTCTCCCTACCTCTGGAAGTGCAAACCTCTCCGCTTTATTTTCAATATTCAAAATCTCCACAAATGACAATTTCTTGTGTGCAATCTTATTACTGATCCGCAGATGAGAAGTAATCTGTTTTATTCAGAAGACCAGCAAACTAGCCGCATCCAGTTGTGTATCCTATGAATGTTAATTATGCTTTACTTGATAGCTTGGTAGGATCATCTGATGAAGTGCAGCTCACCTCCATGCAAGATACGGTGCGCCAGCCTGAGACAGCCTGACCCTCTACATCACCCAGGTGTGCCCTGCTATTCTGAATATATGGCCACTGCCCTCCCAGCACTTCACCCGTTATGGAGGTTCTACAACGGAACCATTCTTGTACATGTCTGGTATGGTTTTCTAATGAAGATATTTTCACCAATTAGTTGCATCTGTTTCTTTTCCGCAGAGAAAAATACACCGTGGATCCACATTTAGAGAGGTGAAATCTGCAGCATAAACTAACATGTTGCAGATTCAAAATGCGCCCCGCAGGTCAGTTTACGATGTGGATCTCCAGCAACATGGCAAGAATTCTCAAAACCTACTTCACATCTGCCACATGTGAACATACCATTAAAAAGTGGTATTCCGGTTCCAATACGTTATTCTCCATCCATGGAATAGAGCATAACTAGCTGATTGGCGAGGGTCAGACCGCCAGGACCTCCACTGATCACAAGAATGGAGGCAGGTCGCGTACCTTCAGAGCTCTCACCAAAATGAACGGAGCGAAGTTTGCCTGCCCGATGTGCGCTTCCTTCGTTCAGGGACCGACTAGGCCCTCGTTCTGGTTAGCAGTGGGGAACCCAGGGGTTGGACCGCTACCGAACATCTGTAGCTAGGGGATAACTGTAATACCCCTTTCAAAGGTAATTGAGTCAATATGGGGACAATCCTAAGCAGGCCCCTTATCTCTTGGCTAGAGTAGTCTCATATCTACCTGACCTCTATTACAGTCAAGTCTACAGATGAGACAATACTTAAACTATCCTCTGTGGTAGGGCAGGAAGAAAAATTAACACGGTCAGGTTTCCCCACAGTTAACAGGTGATGACTGGGGTCCCAGCGGGGGGGCACTAATCAGTTTAGTGTCAAGGGACCCTTCTAATGAGTAATAATTGTTCAACTGTTTTGTTCAACTGTTTTCAGAAACAGCAGAGGGTTCATAAAGGTTTTCAAAAAAAAAAAAAAAAAAATTTCCATGACAAAATCTTGATTTTCAATTACACTCGCGTAACTCAAAATACACCGAATCAAAGGTTTAGGGCTTCTTCACGCTGGCGATCGCGATATCACTGCATGAAAGTCACGATTTTTTCCTTGTGATTTTTGAGCATCAAAACTTTTTCCTCGCAAAAACATGGCTGCCACTTGCGGTTTTCTCAAGCGATTTTGCAGCAATTTTTTAAGCGCGAAAGTCAATACAAGTTTCTAATGATAAGAATGCATCGCATAAAAAACACATGTTCCTGCTTCGCGATGCAAAAGGAGGCTTCATAAGAAACCATAGGAGAAAAAACAAAAGGACAAGCCGTGATTTTTTTTTTCTCGCAACACGAGTGAAAACATTGCAAATGTGAAGGAAACAATCGAAAATCATTGGTTTCATAATTCAGCGCTTTCACTCACTCTCACATCTCTCCAAAAATGTGCGACTTTCTCACACCCTTAATGTTTTTATATTCAAAAATAATAAAAAAGACGCACACTGCTAGCCAAGCTATCTCCAAATATCTATCTATATCTATAGAGATTATATCTTTTTTTTATTATTAAAAAATCCCCATCTGTGAGAGGCCGGTTGAGAACAAAAATTTCAATGCACTTCAAAATCGGAAATATTTTTTGTATTTTTAAGACTGAGTATTGGGATTCTTGTGCGTTTTTAATTCTGTTTATCCAGAACAATTTCTTTATTCCTTTGGCTTATAGTGTTAGACACAATACTGGATTGTAATGGAATAAAGAAATTGTTTTGGACAAACGTAACTAAAACAGACAAAAATCTCAGAAAATCTAATTACTCAGAAAAAAAATCCATGAAAAATCTGAAAATTCTATGACATTTCCAGATATTCCATGACTCATCAAATTCCAGGTTTTCCATGACACGTATGAACCCTGCAGCACCACATCTGTCCATGGGCCGTGTATGGTATTGCAGTTCAGCTTCAGTAACTAGTACAGGGATAAAATATAAGGACAGATGTGGAGCGGTTTCTGGAAAACGGTAGATCATTTTTTAAAGTTTTCGACAAACCCCTTTAAAGGGGTTGTCCCGCGGCAGCAAGTGGGTCTATACACTTCTGTATGGCCATATTAATGCACTTTGTAATGTACATTGTGCATTAATTATGAGCCATACAGAAGTTATAAGAAGTTTTTCACTTACCTGCTCCGTTGCTAGCGTCCTCGTTTCCATGGAGGCTGTCTAATTTTCGGCGTCTAATGGCCAAATTAGACGCGCTTGCGCAGTCCGGGTCTTCTTCTTTTCTCAATGGGGCTCCGTGTAGCTCCGCCCCGTCACGTGCCGATTCCAGCCAATCAGGAGGCTGGAATCGGCACTGGACCGCACAGAAGCCCTGCGGTCCACCGAGGAAGAAGATCCCGGCGGCCATCTTCAACCGGTAAGTAAGAAGTCACCGGAGCGCGGGGATTCAGGTAAGCGCTGTCCGGTGTTCTTTTTTAACCCCTGCATCGGGGTTGTCTCGCGCCGAACGGGAGGGGGGGGTTTGAAAAAAAAAAAAAACCCGTTTCGGCGCGGGACAACCCCTTTAAGCTGCAGAAGAGTTTCTTTGGCTACCAACACTTGTCATGTGTCCACGTTGTGCACGAGAGGTTCGAGTGCTACTTGCATTGGACACCTGTCTGTGTGCTGTCCGCTATATGAAAGGCCTGCACATAGACACGCATTTGCATCTTCCCATGCTTGTCCATGATGCGGATAAGATGACATGCAATGAGTTTTTGCACGTGGAAAGAACAGTAATGAGTTACCATGGACAGCACATGGACCCAAATACCCCAATATACCAAAGGCCTTACTGTGACAACAAAACCAAGTACAATCCCACACACGCCGTTATTACATTTGTGACCACCACAGAAAAAAAACTAAAAATCTTGCTGATTGCTAGAGTCCCACTTACATGCTGTAATGCCATATAGAAGAGAACACCTTTTTTGAGGTGTTTCAAATCCAATTACTTAAACTGGGGGGTGGGGAATGGAACTGCAATTAACTTTTTCTGATCCAATGTCTGACATCTTTCGAAATTATGGTTTGGCCTTTACAGGTCTGATGTCGGAAAACATCAAAGACAGGGTTTTTTAACTGGATTTGCTTGACTGCTCTGCTGTTAGAGTCTGCCTGACGCGGTACGTATTGTAGTACTGGCTTAAGCCTGCAGATAGCGCCAGCTGTTTCTCGGCAGATGAGTATGCAGGTGGTAGAAAATGGGCTTGGAAAGGGTTAAAACCATAAGCAAGTAAGTGTGTGTTTTCCATAGTGGACCTTTTGTAGAAAGCCAGCACCCGGTCCTACAGCGTGTGCAGAAAGCACTGATCTGTGATATACTGCCCACATGGGTAACGGTCATCTCTGTACATACACTTTGGTTTCTCAATTATTTGATAATTTACCACAAAAGTGAATGAAGGCGTGATAGTCCCGATTCGGAAAGGGTTTATTTAAATAGAAAGAAAAATCATGACATCACAGACAGATCCATCCTGCCAGAGATCGCTCTCCAAATCTCTCACACCTCCCTGGCAATAATTGAGGCGTTCACATAACATTTGCTAAGTGTGTTGTGTCTTGGTCTCTTCTGGAAGTCTTCAGGCCCAGAAAATCTACTTAAGAGGAACATCTATTGTTGAATCAAATGTTCATTAGAAACCTGCAAAAAAACAACAAAAAGTAAAAACCTGTAAATTTGTAGCTACATACCACTGTCTGTGTGTAAGGCCTCATGTCCACTAGTACGCACGGAGTCCACTGCTGAATCCCACAGTGGAATCCGTGCATGCCCATGGCCATGGAGAGGGAAGAGACATTTTCTTACCTCTCCGGATCCAGCGAGGCTCCCCTCAATGCCGGATGGATCTTCTTTCTTCTGCCCGGCACGCCAGCGCCGTGCACACTTTTTTTTTTTCTTCTTTTCAATCTCCTGCTCTCCCGCGGATTTGCAGCACAGCACAACAGCTACGGGTGTGCCGCAGATACAGACGGCTTCCATTGACTTCAATGGAAGACGTTCGTGCCGGTGATCCGCAGGAAAATGGAGCATGCTGCGATTTCTTCCCGCACGTGCGAGCCGTACACTATTATACTCACACTAATGGTATTTTTTTCATTACGTATAATACGCAAGTAAAAAAATGCAGCATGTTCTATTTTACCGCATATTATGTGATAGAGCCCTATGAGTGCATACTAAACGCTGTACATAGTTCCATTGCGTGCGTGCAGCGTTTATATGGAACATCACTAAGCGACAGGGAGGGAAGTTGAAAAAAATAAAGTAAAAATGAAGCCAGGAAGAACTACACATGACGACGTGCATGAGATACGCTGTCGTGCACAGTCAAAAATCTCTGCCATACGCAGCGATATACCGGCTCACACAGCAGTAAAACGCTGCATTCTGTATGTGAGAGCCCTGCCTTAACCTCAGGTGCACTTGGGCTCTCCTGCTTTTACATTTCCCAGAACCAAAGATTTGGGGGGTTTATACAGTGCATGTAATCTATAGACGAAAAGACATTTATGAGGCTTTTTTGCGCTGTTGCCCGTCACTTAGGGGTCTGCAGCCATACAGCATCAGTGAAGTACATGCTTAGGGGAAGAGGCGGTAGACCAAACTCATCACAATGATCCTGTACAATGTCCTCCGTGTCTGGACTGTGTTGTAGCAGCTCTTACCATTAGTGTAACACTTTATGCGCATTTAAGACAAAATACCAATAGCGTTGTGATCGGTTAGTCAGAAAGGTCTTACCATTTGCGAAGCGGCATTGTTTGAGCACCTCGGAGAAGCCCTCGCACAGCTTCAGGTCGCTCTGGTTCTGAGCGCACTCCAAGAACTGCTTCAGCTCATACTGGCACGGCGTGCTCTGAGACGGCTGCTGGTACGCCGGCTGGGAAGCCACGGGCTCCTGAAATAAGGGCATATGTTACAAAGGACTACAGAAGGAAAGCAAAACTTCAAGAACATCATAGAAGTCTAAACAAATATGTAACAGTATTCCAAGGGGCCGTCTGCTCTAAGGCCGGGTTCACATCTGCATCGGAACCTCCAGCTCAAAGTACCGGCAGAAAAAAAAAGGGTTGCATGTAGCGCTTATCCTTCCATTGAAAAGCCAGGTGGACACAAGGCGAAGCCATTCAGCTGTGGGGACTCCACTTTCCTGCTCCCTGAATGGAGCAGGGAACCAGAAAACCTCTAAGGCCTCCTTCCCACGAACGGATTTACGCCGCGTAAATTCGCGGCAAAAATCCGCTGCGTTGCCCCCTGCTATTAGGTTCTATTGAACCTAATAGCACAATGCTCACGATGCGGAATTCCACCTCGGAATTTCGCACCGTGAAATCTCCCGTCCTCACCCACAGCATGCTCTATTTGCCGCGGGTGTACGTGCTGACGGCTTCCATTGCAGTCAATAGAAGCCGTCCGTTCACGCTATCTCCCACTGTAACACAGCGGAAGATAGCGTGAAAACGCTTTCCCGCCTACCCCCGCCGCGTCACGTGACACGGCCGGCCGCGTCATGTGACGCGGTGGGAGTGTCACATGACGCGACGGCGGTGGGCGGGGAAGCGTCTTCACGCTATCTTCCGCTGGTAAGTATGGGGTCTCTGGGGGGCGCCGTGACGGGCTTCACTGCGGAATATTCCGCTGCGGAGCCCGTCACGCTCGTGTGAAGCCGGCCAAATACATAGAAAAGTAAACAGATAAAAGTATAGCTGATGTAATAGCAGGTCATGCACAGAAATTCACGTGGCTTTCTTTTAAACTTCATTAACAATCTGATAAATACAAAAAGGTAACATACAAGGGACTGTTACGTAATATACATGTTATTTTAATACATCCTAAAGAAAAACCTGCTAGCTAGATTACAGCGTTTTTCCATTATAGTATTGGCTGACAATTGTCCTTACCAGAAAATATATAAAAGCAATGTACAGGGGGTAGACAAAAATACGGAAACACCTATGAAATGCATGCTTTAGGGCTAATGCCCAGGGCTGGATTACTGCCACGTGAAACGCGGTGGAAATCCACGACGTTATCCTGCAGCTATTAGGTTCTATTGAGCCTGACAGATCAATGTTCACGCTGGGGAATTCTACCGCAGAATTCCGCAGAGTGAAAGAAACGTTCTAATTGCCGCGGAAAAACGCATGTCCGGCCTCCATTGTAGTCAATGAAAGCCGGACGTCGCACAGTACTTCCGCTGTGAGCACAGCAGAAGTATCACGTGATTACACATCATCGCCCACTGCCGTCGCGTCATGCGCTGTACTGTGCAGGCACATCGGATGGGACTTGTGCGATAGATCCAGAGAGGTGAGCATGGGGTCGGGGGGGGGGGGGGGGGCTGTGACGGACTCTGCTGCGATAGTCCGCTGGCGGAATCCATCACGGCCGTGGGCATGAGGCCTTAAGTTACATGTGGTTATAAAGCATATTTCTATAAGACATGTAGAAACCAATTTTAAGTGGAGGTAATATGCCACAGATGCAGCCAGGGAGAAGTGACCATCTGCTCAAGTAACAAGATTCTATTGGTCTGGGGTTTGAGTCACTCGGCTACTGTTACCAGCTGCTTCCAAAACCAACCAGAGCAGGGCAGGAGGTGAAGTAAACACAAATTTGGTAGGAAAGCTCTGAGCCAAGCAGGGGGCAAAAGAGCAGCTCAGTGCTAATGTTTAAAATCCCATGTATTTTGTATGGTGCTTCCATATTTTTGTCCACCCCCTGTATGTGGCTGACACTATACTAAGGGTGAGATATTCTGTTTATCACATACATTATACAAAAACCTCCCTGTATTCAAACCAACCCAAGTATATTACCTGGTAAGTTATATCTGCTCTTTCAGTCTCAGAATTGCTTCCTCCACCAAAGCCTCCAGTCATGGCATGTCCTAATGTGTGTCCTATCGCAGAACCAACTGCCACACCTGCCGCTGTGGTTGCCATCTGTGCCATGAGACCCGGCTGCCTAGGGGCCGCTGCTGGTCCAACTGCGGAAGGTGCAGCAGCTGCGGGCACAGGTGCAGGCCTCATCGGAGGAGCAGGTCTCATCACAGGAGCCCGGCTGTGGGAGGGAAGAGAACATCATCAGTTACTGCATCCTTACGATGGAGGTTTTATAGGTTCTACTCATTATGAGTTTCTGGCTATTTCAGTAAAGTCGTAGTTTTGCACAAATCCCAGTTAAAAAAAGGAAATAATAAAGTTTGGCCACAATGTGTGAACTCGCCCTCCATATTTTTCTGGACTCGAGTGAACATGATCCCCGGGCTGTCCAAGCAAATTGGCTGTGTACACTCTTGTGGATATGACTGTCATACATGCCAACACGTTACACAACAGGCAGACATGTAACGCCTCGATAACTAGTACTTACTGCTATAATATTGCATCAGTCAGAGATCAACTTCGCTTCGTTAGGCCGGGTTCACATGGAGCGGAATTGCTGTGGATTTTCCATGGGGATCCTCCGCACAGAAACTCCCCTGCATTTACGTAGCAGCAAAGTGGACAAGATTTTACAAAGATCCCTTCTTGATCTCTGCACTGGCTGTGACAGGAAAGCCAGCGGTTATTGAAATGAGCCAAACTACGAGCTACTATTATGGGCAACCGAAGGGCCATACCACACGCCCGAAATCAGGTCAGCAAGGGAGGATCCAACCTTGGGCTGGGCCCACACAACTGGAGTTGAATTGTGGATTCCATGATCGCTGTCTGCGTGTATGATACGAGGGCAATCAAAATGCATGGACTTCGCTGGTTTGCGGGTAAAAATGGCAGATTCTGTAAGTGTAAAAAAAAATTGTAGCAAGCTCTATTTTATGGCGGGTTCTGTGCGTATAAGTGTGATAGATTTGTATGGATGCGCCGCACAGCTGGTCTGTGCATGCGCAGAAGACCTGTGCGGCGCGAGCACGCCGGAGCGGCCCCTTCAACGGGACAGAAGAGGCAGACTGCGCAAGCGCGTCTAATCCACGCAGAAGGCGGCTTCAGTCGTCGCCATGGAGACGGGGACGCCAACACCGGAGGGGGTAAGTGTATAACTTCTGTATGGCCAATATTTAATGCACGATGTATATTACAAAGTGCATTAATATGGCCATACAGAAGTGTTTACCTTTACTTCATTTTGCGGGACAACCCCTTTAATAGTAGCCTAAGAAATATTTACTAACGTCCTGCACAATCCCTTCATTCAATACCTACAAAAGGGAAGTCAACTCTATATGACCAATTAACCCCTTAAGGGCATGGCCCTTCTTTTCTTACCATTTTTGGTCTTTCCGGACCCATTAAAAAAAAAACAACCCATAACTCTTATTTATCCATCGACGTCGCTGTATGAGGGCTTGTTATTTGCGGGACGAGTTATATTTTTCAATGGTGCTATTTAATGTACCATATAATGTACTGAAAAGCTTTTTAAAAATTCTAAATGGAGTAAAATGAAAAAAAAACAAAAAAATTATGGCATCTTTCAGTGCGTCTTGTTTCTACAGCACACAAACTGCAACAAACATGACATGATAACTTTATTCTATGGGTCAGTACTATTACTATTTGTATAGGTTTTTTTTTTTTAAATCAAAGATTTTTTTTTATCATATTCTGTCGACGTCTTCTGACAGCCATAGCTTTTTTCCGTGGAAATAGTTGTTTGCGGGCTGATTTTGTGCGGGACGTCCGGTAGTTACTATAGGCTCCATTCTGGAGTACATATGTTTACATCGCTTTTATTACATCTTTTCTTGGGAGACGGGTGACCAAAAAAAAAAGCGCACAATTTTGGCACTGTTTTTTCGGACGTTCACCATGCGGGGTAAATTATGTGTTACTTTGACAGATCAGACTTTTATGGACGCGGCGATACTAAATATGTATATTATTCAGAGGTTATAAATATGCCAAAAAACCAGCATTTAAAACGTATTCGTTTTTATTCTTTTTTAATAATTGGCAAACCTTTTTAAAACTTTACGTTTTTTTGTAGTCCCCAGAGAGGGCAAGAACATGTGATGCTTTGATCGCTCCTGCAGTATGATGTAAGGCCATAGCATTACATCATACTGCGATTGGGCAGACCGTCTATCAAGCTACGCCGCAGGCAATGGTTAGATAGGCATTCTGCAATGACAGCTGTGGGGCCTTTCAGAAGGCTCCCAGTTGCCATGACAACTGTACGGCAACCCACGGAACAGTGCGGGACCCCCGAACATCAGTCAAGTCATTTAAATGGTTAACAGCTCTGAGGAGCGGCATTACTTATCGGAGCTGTTGCGGTCAGGTGATGGCTATAAGAAACAGCCGGCACCCACGTTGTATGGAGTGGGGTCCACCTGCAATCGCCCCCAAGTACGCCCTGCAGCGTTAAGGGGTTAACAGATCGCTCAGTCCCCAATGGCTGCAGCTCCTGTTACACAACCACAAGACCCCGATTATCGTTCACCGGAGTGACATCAGCGGCTCATTTGCCCTCGGGCCACCAGTTTAGATTGCGCAGTTGTGGCGGAGAGCAGTGTGGGCCGTCATCTTCCTGTGCGACACTCGGCCATCAGTGTATAAACGGAACGAGAAACGCGCGAACAGGACAGTTGTATGCCGGCTGCAACTGAATGCCAAGTGTGAACCACAGGATCCTCCTCCACCAGCTCACACTAAGCAACCAGCGCAGACTTTGGGTCATTTGAACAGTTAAGGGTGATGGCAGAGCTATATGTGATCCCCAGTGTGACCCCCAGACACAGGAGGGACCGGCCACCACATCACTGGCGCCCCGGGCTGCATCCACTTCTATGGGGTTCTAATGACATTGGTCTCTGCAGCTACAGAGGAGCCGGGTGGCCGACTACTCGGTATGTGCGACATGACTAGTCCCCAGACCCCGGAGTGTGGGCGGCGCTAGTCCCTCCAGGACTGCTGACCACACGTGACACAACAGAGCCGGCTCTGGAGGACTCCTAATGCCGGGAGACACAGGGCCGCGCCACGCTGGCTCTACCTCCCCCTAACACCCCGTACCTGGCCGGCGGGGCCATCCGCGAAGTCCGGCTGCGGCTTCCTCTCGGCATGACTAGACGCGCTGGTCGCTGCTCGTCCTTCAGCACACGGGGTACTTACAACGTGATTGCGTCACGCAGCCTGCCGAGCACTTATAAGATCTCTGACGTACACCGTAGCCACGCCCTCCACGTAACTAGCCCCGCCTACCACGTGGACTTCTAGAAAATGTCTCCGCAGTCGGCAACGTGAAGGTCAAAGCGTGACGCAACAGAAAGTAACCTCCGCGGCGGATGTGGAGACAGCAGAGATGGCTTTGTACAGGGTACAGCGGCGACCACTAGGACCAGGCTGGAGTAAGGGGTTTTACCCTATTTCCCCTTCAGCTACCAAAGTTATTTTTGGTACTTTTTTCTGTTTTATTGGGGGGGTAAAAAAAAAGCTAAAATTAAATTTTATTTGTGTAAATATACTTAACAAAACAAAAACTAAAGAGTGGGAATGGGTTCCTTCTTGTGTTTGACATTTTGATATATAGTATGTATAGTCTTAGGGCTTATTTCGGCTTGGTTTTCACACCAAGCCGATATGTCCCCCCCTTGTCTGGAGGGGGGAGGGGGAGGATGGAAGAGCCAGGAGCAGGAACTGAGCTCCAGCCCCTTCCCCCTATTTTCAATGGGAGGGGTCGGATGGGGGTGGAGCTAAGCAACAGTTACTTAGCTCTACCCCCTTCTATTGCAGATAGTGGAGAGGGGGAGGGAGCTCAGTTCCTGCTCCTGGCTCTTCCATCCTCCCCCCTGCAGACAAGGACACTGTATATCGGCTCGGTGTGAAAACCGAGCCCATATACGGTCGTCTGAACTAGCCCTAAGAATACAGGGCGCACACAGCAACTTTTTATAACTTTTTTTTTGCCATATATGTCCAAGATGTCATAAGACCTGAGAGTCACTTTTATTTGACACTTGCCTTGTAGTCCCAGTTACAGGAAAAACATCCCCCTGTAGTGAAAATAGTCACTGGCAGAGCTGATCAGGGTCTGGTAGCATCCTTGAGCTTTGCTGTAACAGGGAGATTCCGGTGGTCATGTGATCACCAGATCACATAGTGGAGGTAATATTGCCACTTTTTAGTACATACCACTCAATGAGGGCTATGTAGGTTAGAAACCACTTCCCCCTCCTCCTCCGGGCCCTCTGCCGAAAACCTGGCCTGCTCCTGCTTGATTGCAGCAGCAGAGGCTTTAATCCCGCATCTCTCTTTCAGTAGGGATTATAGCCCAGGACCAAGCGCTGTAAATTTACCAATCTTAGACCATAAAGGGGTGAAGGGGATGGAGTGCAAGGCCACATTCATATCTGCCATCTCCATCTGTCCTGGTTGCCAAACCAAAATATCAGATCTGGTGGGTTATTGATCAGAGCCGTGCCAGTTTACCAGAATGGTGTACCAACATACAAGTTTAGTAATACATGACCCCTCTAGCTGGTTATGGCATCAGAGGTCCGGCTGCTACTACAAGACTTTTGATCTGTGCCGTTGCCTGTCCCTGTGTGTACAGAGGAGGACCTGGGAGATATAGGAGTGATCTCCAGTGTTATCTGCTGGAGGGCAGGACTGTGCAGCTGCAGTATGTATGGCTGCAGAGTTCTCCCCATGATCAGGCAACGGTCAGGAGTCTCTGGATCTACCCCCCCCCCCCCCCCCCCACGATAAGAAGCAGACACTTCGCAAAAAAAAAAAAACTGCATGCTTTATCTTTTTGTGCATTCTTTGGAACACATCATCACCTATTGTTTTCAATGGGACAGTAAACCCATCGTACGGCGTGCGATGTGCCCTGCGTGGCTTCACTCAGAAGACAAGAAACACTTGCCGATCCTTTAACACGGCTGAAAGCCGCACCAGAGGATCGGTACTTCGCAGAGGTGATGGGGTGGCATCTTGCCAGAAAAACGTCTCGCATAGACGTGAAAACCCCACGCTGGCGAGCGCATTATTGGGCCGAGTTTCTCAGCCAGATACTGCCCTCACCCGTGTGTAGGTAGCCTAAGGAACCCAAGTACTTTGCCTCGGTTTTCTGAATGCATGCCCCACAGCCACCCCAGCAGGTCCTTCCCCCCCCATCCCTACCAGATGACGGACAGCCAGAAGCGGCTCCAGTTCTTGATGATTCGCAAACAGTGCATCACTATAAGCCTTGAGAGCGATCCCTACATGAAGAGTCAGACAGAAGACTTGGAAAACTTTAAAACTTTACACTTTATTTTTACACCAAGCAAAAATATAAAAAATGGGTTTTATACAACCAAATTTCTTAATATAAATGCGTCATTACAGGACACGGTGTGCAGTATAAAACCATTATTGCACCGCTTAAGGCGCCATTAGTTGCTGCAGTCATACAGAACTGACATCTCAACAGCAAAGCCACAAGTGGAGTACAAACTGCCATTGTGGCCGGCCGCTCCGGGAAGGCTGCCGCAGCGATAGTCCAGCTCTGCGTCCTGTTGTAAGGCAGGGTTAGGTTTCGTTACAAAACCGGAAACACAATTCAAAGTCAACCGAGCGAGAGTCCGATACCTGGAAGACAGAGGAACAGTTTAAGGGAGGACGTTCTACTGGTCCACGTTGTATAATCTGCAGGCTGCCGTGGTCTCCTGAATGCGGACACAGCAGTCCTTCCTGGTAGCGGGCCTTGAATACCCCGACTCCAGCGAACTAATGCTCTAGTTGGTTAATCGAGCCGTGTCAGCCCATCAGAGCATTAGCTTGCTGAAGGTGGGATATTCAAGCCCAACCACAAGGAAGAACTGCTTAGTCATCATTCAGGAGAACACAGAAGCCTGTGGCCCAGTGCGAGGGACCCTAACAGTCTACTAGGTGAGTAGTATTTTTTTTAATGTTGTCTAGCTAGGGCTTATATTTCAAGCTCCTCCTCAACCCCCTCCCCCCCCCCCCCCAATAAAATAAGGGTAGGTCTTATCAGGGAACCATGGTATATAAAAAGCAGATCTGTCCCTTTTAAGAGGAAAGTTCCATCATCATAAATGGAACAATTCTGATAAACACTTATGGAATAGCTGTTCTCTTCTGTAAAATAATTTGTTTACAAATAGAGATTAAAGACCAGAAAAGTCTATTAAATAAATAAAAACAAACACACTATATTCTCAGGGCAAAATTGTCCAACCCTAATTGCTACCCTTAGGCCCCCTGTCCACGGCAGTGTATTTGTTGGAGGTACACCGCTGGCGAATCACGCTGGCCGACGCTTCCCATAGCATTGCTATGGAAAGCGCCAGCACCTGTCCACGAGCAGAGAATCATTGTGATTCTCCACAGTCAGCCTATCAGATAGGGCTAACCGGCGGAGATTCGGCGGCAGCTCCTGCTCCCTTGCAGAGCTTTGCCGCGGGATACTGTGTTGCCTGTGGACAGCCGGCCTTAAGAAAGGTATGCACTGTGGCTTTTTCTTTAACAAAACAAACAAACAAACAAACAAACACACATTTTCCTGTGAGACAAGAAAACTTTTGAAGGAAACCATCAGGGAGGTTCCAGTTCACATGCCCAAAAGCGGAGCTTAAAAAGGGTTTGTGCCATGAGCACAGCCCTATTCAATATGCTGCAGTTGGGCACATGAACATCGGGGGACATGTACACTCAGGAACCCTAAAGGAAGAGCCACTCAGTAAGAGTGCGTCCTGTAATACCAGATCTCCCCTGCAGGGAAGATGTGTAGCTGGCTACAGCTTCAACTGACAGATTCAGCCACTTGTCCAGGTCCTGCTCTCCACACCCCAGTGATCAGCAGTTTGCCCCTGGGTCCTCCTGCACTCTGGGAGGGGTGCATCTTAGCACAACCCAACTTTAACCATTCTGAATGTGATCTTCCTGCATTTACAATGTTCCACTGATGCCAGATTATAGGAATTATGGGAATTATGATGTATTGGCAATGGAGAACACTGAATGTAACTAACTTAGTATATAGATGTGATGAAATGCAGGATTAACGCGGGGCTCCAATTAGATGGGGAATAATAAGTCAGCAATAAGGGCTTATTCACATGGAGGAGTTTAAAGTCAGAGTGAATGCCCTAACTGGTCTGACTTTAATGGGTTCAAGTTGTGTGTGTGTTCACGTGCAGGTTTTTTTTTAGCAGACCTATGGTAATATAAAAAGACACCCACAAAACATGCTATTTTAGTGCGAGTCTGACTAGAATCTCCCATTTAAACAAATGGGTGCAAAAAAAAAACAAAAAAAACAAACATAACAGTTCTTTATCTCACAGAGTTGTGTATCCTGTGAAGCGTCCTGTTGCACGTAGCTGCTGAGTAGTCGCAGAATAGCGCCACCGTGAGTGATGGGGATTTCTGATATTGCCTCCACATGCTTGTACTGGAAGTTCTGCAGCGGAACCAACAGTGCTTATGGCCCGTGTGAGGGCGCCTTAACGGGAACCGGTCACAAACTACGCCCGCTCACACAGGATGTAACCGCGGTACAATACGACCATTGATTTCAGTGGGGCCTCGCAGACCAGCACTCAGATGGGTGACTTCTAACTGCAATTTTCAAGCGCCGTCTGCTCCATTTTTACACTGTATCACAGCGATGGGGTGCGTTAAACGCTGTAACAGGAGTTCAAAAACGCTGCACGAATTTGCAGTAAAATGTCATGGTTTTGTGCGGTGTTTGCTGAATGCATGTGAGTGTGCAGCCAGAGTTCTGGCGCTGCTGGGAGAGGAGGGTGATTTGTGCCATGCGCCAACTTCAGAGGTGCACTGTTTGATCATGGAAGCAGGTGAGTATAACACACATCACCGGCTCCCTGCCATGTCCCCTACAGCACCATAACTAAGTGAACAGTGCTGTGCGGACGCAACAGAGTCACTGTGAGGGACTCATCACGCGGGTGGAACAATTCCACCCCAAGATCCTCAGGGCGGACTGCCAAGGTGGATGTGGAATTGCAGGCTGATTTAAGCAATTTTTTTTCCCACACTCCCCACATCGCCTGCCCCTGCTCATACTGACCTACAGAGTTACTATCAGATTAGCTTTACTACATGGAGAATGCCACCTCCCACCCCAAGAGGGGAGGACATGTACCCCCAAAATAATAAAAATACTAACTTGAACTAAAAAACATCGTGTCAACAGAAAAGGTTCTGTCTCTTGGAGGGTAACCATGGAAACCACCGAGAGAGTGTTGGCATCCGGCCCTGCAGGAGGCAGAGATCCCGTCAGCATATTTCCCTTTTCAGCCGCAGTTCTCCGGCACCGCGCATTCAGCCAATCAGCTGGCTGGAATCGGCACCACGTGACTACACAACGTGCACGCAGATTGCCTTCAACAGCCGTGCACTACACACTGCAGTTAAGCAGCACGGGGTTAGGGTTAGGGTTAACTAAACCAAACCCCAACCCTAAAACTAATCCCAACCACTAAGCCCGTGCTGCTTAAGTGTAGTGTGTAGTGCACGTCTGCTTAACTGTAGTGTGTAGTGCATGGCTGCTTAAGGCAATCCGCGTGCACGCTGTGTAGTCACGTGGTGCCGATTCCAGCCAGCTGATTGGCTGAATGCGCCGCGCCGGAGAACTGCGGCTGAAAAGGGTAATATGCATCCCGTCACCACTGCGCTGCCTTATGCCTCGCTGTATGGCTGCCGCAGCACGTCTCTGGGCGCCCCCTAGTGGCTCGCACTGGCTGTGAGCTGCAGGTCCGCTTACCTGAGCGGAGGGGCTGCCTTAGTCTAGTTGGACGAGTTGCGGCTCCTCCGGCGCTTTACTTCGCTGTTGTACAGTTTCCCCAAGATCTTCCTTTCGTGGCCGGCGGGGACATGGCGGTTGCCGTTCTGCTCTATCTCCCTCTTGGTCCTGCCTTTGCCGCCCGCCCCGCAGCTGTACTCCCGCAGGTTGTAGTAGTCGTACTCGTCGTAATGGAAGTGCTCGAACACGAACAGGCTCTCCACGTCTGCAGACATGACTGCACGACCCAGCAGCTGCTTCAGCTTGTAAACACACGGGGCCGGCCTGCCATTGGCCGTGACAGTCCAATCTCGGCCAATCAGGAGACAGTGTTCAGGGTCACGCCTTCTACTGTAAACGTACGCGGATTGGCTGTTTTACTGGCAAGTGCAGTTATGTATAGCGGACGCTGCGCCTACATACAGCGCGATGTGTACTGGCGGCAGAGGAGAGGGCACGGAGCGCAAGCACTACATTGCGGTGTCCCGCACTCATAGACATTTCAGGTCTGCAGCTCACTGCATCAGGGACAGCACAACCTGTGGACATAAGGGGCGCAGCTGTAGCCATGTCCTTGTTAACCCCTTCATGACCTAGGTGTTTTTTTCCACCAATTTCAGTTTTTTTCTAACCACTCTAAAAAAAACCAACGTAACTTTTATTTTTCCAACAACCTGAGGGCTTGTTTTTGTGGGCCGTGTTGTATTTAACAAATCTACTATATAATGTACTGAAAAACCTTAAAAAAATTTCTAAGTAGAGTGAAATTGCAAAAAAACCTGCATCTTCTCAGGTGGAGGGTCTTATTTTTATGGTGTACACACTGCAGCCAAAAAATGACATACTGTTATTCTACAGGTCGGAACGATTACGGCAGTGTCAATTTATATAGTTTTCTTTGCTGTACTACTTAAAAAAATTAATTAGCTTTGAAAAAAAGGTTGTTTTTTTTTGGCTTTGTGTATTTTTTTTATTTTTTTTTACGACGGCGTTCACTGTGCAGGATAAATAATGTTACTTGGATACATCAGACTTACAGATGTAGCAATATCAAATATGTGGTTGTTTTTTTTTTTTGCTCAATTTGGGAAATATGTTTTTTTAACTTTTAATATCCTTTAGCCCGGCTGGGATTCCACATGTGCGAGCCTGCAGCGAAATCCGTCCCTGACTGCAGCCGGCGTCCACTTGTACCTGTCTCCTGTCATCTTTAGCTATACTGTTGATGGCTGTGGCGCGCCACTGTTGGACATGCGCAGTACAGATTTTTTTAAAAATGTTTACTTTTCCCGCGACGTTGCTAGGCGATAACGCAGAGATTGCAACTTTTCCGCAATGTCAATAGCGAAAGGGCCGCAGGTCGGATGACCTTCATTGACTTCGATGAAAGCCGTCCGCGCAAAAATAGAACATGCTGCAGTTTTTTTTCCCCGCAAATGGGAATTGCAATCGCTGGCGTGAGCGGACATGCGAATGTTCTATTTTTGCTAATGGATGCGGAATGCCATGGATCGTCTGTCTGTATGACTATTATGGATTCCGCAATCCAAATCCGGCCGTGTGCAGCCGGCCTTACTTTTTACAATAATGTCTGTTTTTCACCTATTTTTACTTACTTTTTTATAGTCTAAGGAGACCTGAAATTGTAATCGTTTGACCGCTCATACAGGCTAATGTATTCTGACCGGCACATCTTGACAGGCGATCATTCTTGGCAGCCCTAGGAGCTTTCAGAAGGCCCCCGGCTGCCATAACAACCAAACAGCACCTCATGAACTCATTGCGAGGTGGTTTATCAGGACTAGAGATGAGTGAGCACGCTCGGTAAAGGCAGATAGTCAAGCGAGCATCGCTCTTCTCAAATAACTGCTTACTGGGCGCTAAGCTGCACTTCTCCTTCCCGAAGCTCTGCCGCACTTGTTTGCGGTCTTCAGCTGCTGCTTGCTGGTCAGGGGGGTTCATAAATCCCACCTCCAGGAAGCGCTGGCTCTGACTGGTTCTCGAGTGCCGTGGCTTAGCCAATCACTGCAGCGCTCTATGAACCAATCAAAGCTATTGCTTCCTGGAGGTGAGGTTTTTGAACATCCAATCTAGGAAGCGCTGACAGAAGACTTCAAACAAGTGCCAGGGACTTGCGAGAAGAAGTGCGACGGAGCTGACAGCGCCTGTTAGGTGATGTATTGTGTTTTTAATTTTTTTTTAATGCAGTCAGGGCTTATTTTCAGGGTAGGGCTTATATTTCAAGCCCTCCGAAAATCCCGTCAAGAGAGTGCTACAAAGTCATGATATCGGGAAAACGCAGTGATATCGCACAGAACACAGATGCGATATCGCTGTCACCCTTGTGAGAGAGACCTAACACGCAGTTATTACATCCTGGTCAATTTGTAGCATTAAAGGGGTTGTCCCGCGAAAGCAAGTGGGGTTATACACTTCTGTATGGCCATATTAATGCACTTTGTAATATACATCGTGCATTAAATATGAGCCATACAGAAGTTATTCACTTACCTGCTCCGTTGCTAGCGTCCCCATCGCCATGGCTCCGTCTAAATTCGCTGGCGGCTTGCTTTTTTAGACGCGCTTGCGCAGTCCGGTCTTCTGCTCTGAGCACGAGCCGTTTCAGTGTGCTCGCCGCTACAGCTCTTCTGCGCATGCGCAGACGAGCTGTATCTTCTCGGGAGCGCGCTGGAGCGGCCATTCTGCTACCATCCTCTCTTAGAGGAAGGTGCAGAGCCGCCCAGCCGTGCCGAGAAGCCGCCCAGCCGCCCAGCAGAGCTGCCCAGCCCAGGTAAGTGATGGGTGACGGACTGACAGGGGTGACGCGTGACTGACTGCCGCTGTGGCCCCGGAGCCTACCGCTGTGGCCCCGGAGCCTACCGCTGTGGCCCCGGAGCCTACCGCTGTGGCCCCGGGGCGTAGCGCTGGGCCCCGGGGCGTAGCGCTGGGGAGCCGGGGCGTAGCGCTGGGGAGCCGGGGCGTAGCGCTGGGGAGCCGGGGCGTAGCGCTGGGGAGCCGGGGCGTAGCGCTGGGGAGCCGGGGCGTAGCGCTGGGGAGCCGGGGCTAGCGCGGGGGAGCCGGGGGCTAGCGCCGGTTACCTGCTGCCTGGCGGTGGGTGACTGGTCGGCTGCGTTCAATCCCGGGGTCCGGTCGGCGGCTGCGGGGCGTCTGGTTGTCAGGGAGACACAGCTGGTAGCGTCTCGGGAGCGCGCACGTCGGGCTACAGCAAGCGACGGGAAAAGAGCTGGCGGCCATCTTGGGGAAACTTTTTATAAGTTGCTGAAACGCTGGAACTGTAAGTACAAACCAGCTAGAAAAGTCATTTACAGGGGGGCTTAGTAATGTATGCTTAATTAGGGGGACTGGGCAAAAAAAAAAATTTCACTGCTTCTTCGAGACAACCCCTTTAAAGGCTCCCTCAAACGATCATATGCAAAAAAAATGCTTGCATAAATGCTGAGCATTTTCACAGTGAACAATACGTATTACTTCTTGCGTGAGTTCTAGATGTGTTCTTTTTCCTGTGGAATTGTGCAGTGTATTGTGCAATTGCGTTGGTATTAAGTGCGCATTTGCACACCTCCCATAGACTTCTATAGGGACCGTTAAAGCGCAAAGACAGTATTTAATTTTCTTTTCCCTTGCTCCAGGCTCTCAGAGCTTTCTTCCAGCCATGGCTTGTTTGTGCACACTCCTGGCATCCTGCTGCCACAACCTCTGACGCACTTCTCAGTGCACCCCCTGTAGTAATAATGTGCCTATTGTAGTCCTACTGGCGTCCTGCAGCAACCCAGACACAAGGACCACACTGAGGAGCTGGTGGGGTGGAAATGGCATTTGTCACGGTGGCTCTACCAAACTCCTCCCCTGTATGCAACTTCAGCGAGGGCACTGCTAGGCCTCTTCCAGGCAACGCTGGGATAGCGGTCACCTGTATATGGATGTAGTAGACTGAAGAAGTTGTCACTCGTGACGCCACCATTTCTTCACACGGTTGATTCTCCAGCAGTAGAAATAATAAAGTCCAGACACTGTTAATGTTGAAAACTCAATCACTGGGAATGGGCAGTGACTGGAAACTTTACTTCTTGTTTGCAAGATACAGCTTTACATGCCAGTGCAGGAAAGACAGTTTAGAAGACGGTCAGGGAGGAGGACACATGATGAAACCGGGTCTACAGTTGCTCTCTGTATGACTCTGCTGCTGGACACACACACTCCGGGATGCACACTTATATATACACGTGCAGATACATAGGTAGCAACATGCTTTCGCATACATACATTTCACAGATACATACAGGGGTGTGCGCACATATATGCAAACAGACCGCAGTGGACTCTGTAAGGAGTAATCCAGAAGACACAGGAGAAGACAGCTTAGAAGATGCTTCTCCATTATAGAGGAGTTGCTGCTGCTTGGAAGGCCAATGGGACATTTAGGCCCAATGTCCACGGGCGGAATTTGATTTGCGGAATCCACGCAGAAGATTCACAATTCAAAGTGCCAATAGGGAAGCATGGGCATCCGCAACTGAATTTAAGCATGTGAATTTGATTTGCGGACCGTTTGGTGCAGAAAACAAATCGCAGCATGCTCCATTTCAGCGGATTCCGAGCGGATAGGCCCAATAAAAGTCAATGGGTGCGGATGATCCGCAGTGTATCCGCAAATACAATTGTGGATGCACTGCGGATTTGAAGGTTAAAATCAATTAGGGAGCTGGGGTTGTGGATTTTTTTCTGTGCGGATCATCCGCAGTGCATCTACCTACATCCGCACAGAAAAACCATTACATCCGTGATCGTCCACAAATGGTTTCCGCAGGTCTCCCGCATGCTGGATCCGATCCGCCCGTGGACATGAGACCTTAGGAGCAAAGACCACATGGGAGCTGGGCATTATTATGGTGTTTTTTTCTTTTATTAGGAGGGTCCTTTAGTAACTCACCTGTGCTGAGAGGACGTTTGAGGGTCAGCTGAGGAATCCTTGAGAACTTTCTAGAATATCTGCCAGGAGAATCAGGTGACTTGGTGACAGTGCTGGATTGGCTGTCCAGGCTGGCGTGATGATCTGGACTCAATAAGCAGCTGATCATCTGCCCTGAAGAAGCTGGCAGTGAAGAATAGCTGAAGAGGTGCTTAGCTGTCCCCCTTCCTCCTGCAGAAAAACACGATGCTGGTAAGTGTAAGGACATTGCAGAGGTCGGACCCAGAACTGGAAGCAGATGACCTTTGCATCGGAAGTGTTGAAAAGAGGACCAGGAGAAAACAGAGGCGCTACTCCCCACCATTGCTGCCTGCAAAGCAAAGTGGACCACAGGAGAGTGCTTGCTCCCGTCAGTGGAGGCCCAAAGTGCTGCGGCAGCAGGGACCGGGTGAAGACCCCAAGGATTATGAGATCCCCAGTGGTCAGAGTCCGTCTCTGTCCGCTGGCAGCGGTATTTCTCCCCTTGTACCTAGTAATAGTGAACTAGATATTGTAGCTTTTTAACAGTGTTTTATTAACTTTCTAGCCTGCTGCCAGGGAATGCAGGGAGGGGGGCTAGCGAAACAGCTAGTATATTAACTGATCCTAGGCTGTCCAGGTCCAGCCTGGGAACCTGTATCTATTATACCCAGTTTAGAATAGGGCGGGTGTTAGGTATGCATGAAGAAGGCGCTAATGTGTGAGCTGTATCCTGTAGGTTATCATCTCCCTCAGAGTTTCAAAGAAAAAATATGGAGAGATGAATTTGTGGAACTGATGTCCTTACCACCATCGGCAAAAGAGTTTGCGACAAAGTCTGATAAAAAGATTTATGAACAGGCGGACGAGCATAGAAGAGCCCCTGTGAAATCTTTTAATAATGGTCTACAAGCCTTTTGTATATTTGCTGCTGTTTTGTCAGATCATTTAGAAGACAGTGCTTCTAGGTTATTTCAACATATCAACGTAATTTTTGAAGCTTCTCATAATTTTGCTGGTGTTTCTTGGTATTCGTATGACAAAATGTTTCTTCAAAATTTGCAGTTTATCCTAACGTTAAATGGGATGTCAAGGACGTCGGCCTCTACTTGAACCTAATCCTCCCTCAGAGGCCGACATCTAATTTTAAATCACAGTCTTTTGGCACTACTTTGCCTGGCTTTTGTAAAGGGGTCTGCTGTGTCTTTAATGAGGGCCAATGTAAGTGGTTACAGAATTGGAGATACCGCCATGAATGCTCCTATTGTGGTGGGAGGCATACCATGTTGTGGTGTTTAAAAAGAGCCGCTCAGCTTAAAGTCCTCCCTTTGGTAAAAAGTTTTTACCTAAAAGCCTTGACACCAGTGAGGCTTCCAAGAATGCTTTCCTGGCTAGAAGTCTATCCAGACCATCTGAAGGCCCAGCTAATGACTTCGGCTTTTCAGTACGGGTTTTTTTGTTCTTGAGTTTACGGGTTCAGGTTGTTCATGGATTAAAAATGTAAAGTCAGTGGATATGCATCATGATGTTGTTAGAACTAAACTTGAAAAAGAAGTGGCTGGAGACGTATTGCTAGCACTTTTGGTAGTTTCTAGAGATGAGCGATACTCGGATAAAGCAAATTACTCGAGCGAGTAGTGCTTTTCCGAGTACGCTCGCGCATCTCTAGTAGTTTCCCCTTTTGCCAAATTTAGACAATTTCAACTAAACTTTTTTGTTTATTGGCCCTTGCTGGTTTCTGTAAAATTTTTGAATTTTTTGTTATCTCATGTGCTTGTTTGGAATCTTTAGGCATTACCATTAATAGTCATACTATACAATTTCTTTTACTACAAGACAAGTTGCAGCAACTACGTTATTGTTTGCGTACGGCACTACGTCGTAAAAAGATTACGTTTAAAGCAACTACAATCTCTCTTAAAGCAATTGGTTTTTGCCACAAGGGTGATTACGATTTGTTGCATTTTTCTAAAAGATTGTTTAGTGCCACTAAGAGCCTTAAATCTCCTTCTTTATGTATATTTGTCTCATGCCTTGAAGGAGGACTTAGTGATTTGACTAGAATTTTTGTTTGATTTTTAACATGCATTCAGTTTGGCAAGCCGAGTTTGTTGAAGCCTCAGAATTGCATTTATTTCCTGATGCATCAGATACTCATGGATACAGTGTTTTCTGGGATGGGCATTGGTCGGCTGAGCCATGGCATGTTTTTTGGGTCAAAAACACTCTGACTAAGAATTTAGTGTTACTAGAGTTACCTCCTGTGGTAGTGGCTGGTTTGTCTAATTAGCGTCTTCTGTTAAATACTGACAGCAAAGGTTGTTTTTGCCATTAACCCCTTAATGACGCGGTCCCTTTTTCTTTTTCCATTTTCGTTTTTTCATCCCCCCCTTCAAAAAAATCGTAACTCCTTTATTTATCCATCGACGTCGCTGTATGAGGGTTTGTTTTTTGCGGGACGAGTTGTATTTTTCAATGGTGCTATTTAAAGTACCATATAATGTACTGAAAAACTTTTAAAAAATTCTAAGTGGAGTAAAATGAAAAAAAAACAAACGACATTCCGCCATCTTTTAGTGCGTCTTGTTTCTACAGCGCACAAACGGCAACAAAAGCGACATGATAACTTTATTCTATGGGTCGGTACGATTACTACGATACCAAAGGTTTTTTTTACTGTACTACTCTTTTTTTTTTTCAGACATTTAATTTTTTTAAAATTATTTTCTGCGGTCATTCTGTGCGCGCAATAACTTTTTTATTTTTCCGTCGACGTAGTTGAGCAAGGGCTCATTTTTTGCGGGATGTCCTGTAGTTTCCGATAGTATCAATTTGGAATACATATGACTTTTTGATCGCTTTTTATTGCGTTTTTTCTGGCAGACAGGGTAACTAAAAAAATGCATTTCTGGCGTTCTTTATTTTTTTTTCGGACAACGTTCACCATGTGGGAAAAATAATGGGCTACTTTGATAGATCGGACTTTTACGGACATGGCTATACCAAATACATATTTTTATTTTATGATTTAGATTTTTTAATAATAGTTATGGCAAAAGGGGGGTGATTTAAACGTGTACAACTTTTTTTTTTACAATTAAAAAAACTTTATTGATTTTTTTTTACTTTACTTTGAAGTCCCCAGGGGGACTTTAACATGCGATGCTTTGATCGCTCTTGCAGTATGACGTAATGCTATAGCATTACGTCATACTGCAGTTTAACAGGCAGCCTATCAAGCCACCCCACGGGGGTGGCTTGATAGGCAGTCTGGTAAGGCAGCCCTGGGGCCTTTATTAGGCCCCCGGCTGCCATGACACCTGCATGGCTCCCCCAAACTCACTGCGGGGGGGCCATGCAGGACCCCCGAACATCGTTCGGGGAATTTAAATGGTTAATAGCCGCGATCGGCCGCCCGCACTGTATGAAGAGAGGTTGCCCCGCAACCTCTCTTCATACATACCCCGCCGCTCCATGACGTACCGGTACATCATGGAGCGGGAAGGGATTAATTATCTGTCCTCAAAAACTGATCCGGTTGTACAATTATTGTGTCATCTTGTATGGTTATGTTTTTATGTGAATATTTTATTAAGAACAAGGCACATGTATGGATACAGCAATGTAATTGCGGATGCTTTGTCTCGCCTTCAGATGGAGAGGTTTCGGGAAGCAGCACCGGACGCAGACATGGTGGGCTTGGAGTGTCCAATACATCTATGGGGTTTAATATCGGACGAATGTATCAACTACTGGCTCGTTCAGTTGCACCCAAGATATGGAACTATTATAAGTCAGCCTGGGAATTCTAGACAAAATGTTGTTCTGAGAAGTGTATTGATACTTTTACTCATGCTGTGAATCTCTATAGTTTCTATGCTCTATTTTTCGTCAGGGTTCATCGCACAGTATGTTATGAAACTTTTAGCTGGAATTTTGTTTTTTCAGAAATGGCATAATGTTCGTCCAATTCATTCCTATTTTTAGGTTAAGCAGTTGGTTAAAGGCTATAAATGCTTGGCTCCTGGGCCTGATGGTCGTCTCCTATTTCATTTATTAGGTGAATTAATATTTGTCTTGCCTCAGGTTTGTTTTTCAAAGTACGAAACATTATTGTTTCATTGTGCCTTTTTTATTGGCTTTTCTCGGTGTGCTTTGCATTGTTAGTCACCGTCTAGGTCCAAGGTTTCTTTTTCCCTCCTCTATTACTGTCAGACGCGTGTTTCAGCAAAGTTTTTGTTAAATTATTGCTGCATTGATCTAAAATGGATATGTTGCGTCAAGGTGTTTCAGGGAAACATTCTGGTTAATTTAGATCTATGTCCGGTTCAAAATTTGTTGGTTTTTGTTGACCCTTATGTAGTGGTTCTCTATTAATTCATGCCGATGGCTCTTCTCTTTCCCAATTTCATTTAACTATGGTTTTAAAGAAAGATTTAGTTTTATTGGGAATTATTAATACACGGGTTACTTGGCATTCATTCAGAATTAGGGCCGCAATGGAAGCTGTAGCCTTGGGCTTTAATGAAGAAGTAATATGAAAGCTTGGGAAATGGGATTCTACTCACTTTAGGGCTCCTGTCCATGGGCCATTGTGCATTGCGTTACTCACTGCAATAATCTGGCCGCGGGTAACGCAGTGCTATGGAAAGCGCAGCCTCCTGTCTACAAGCGGAGAATCATAGCGCTTCTCTGCTCACAGGACTCAAATCGGGGCATGCCGCGATTCTCTGCGGAGGCATACCTCGCCCGTGGACAGGGGGCCTTAGACTGCATGTTCAGCCAAATTCGCTAATTGTTTAATTGTTTTTCCTTCATTGGGTGTTGCAGAGAGATATATATTGATAATCGGTCACTCCTTTGTTCTTCTGGGCCTAGAGAGGGGTTTCGGAGAGAAGGTACACTGAGAATCTTGCACTGGATAGCTCTAGATTTCATATTTTTGAGGGCAATAATCAATTCCTTGTTATCTCCCCGATATTGTAGATTTATGGGTCAAATAAAATATATTACCTTTTTCTTCTGAAGAAAAGGTCCTATACATTTTGCCTCCCATTTGGAGATAAAGGGAGGATCCTCAGGGGAGATAGAGTCACCCACCCCCTCCCTCAGCAATGCACAAACCCAAAAAAACCATGTGTAAGACATATCGGCTTGAACGGAGTAAGGCAGCACATAATATTAGACCGATAGGTTAATGTATCTCGTAGATAGAAAGTGCTTAAGTTGAGTATTTAAAGCCAGTCTCTACCTGGGGATAGAGAAAGGCCCAATAACGCATGTAATTTAGAGATGTCCATGACGTTTCTGACCCATAAACAAGGAGGTGGTAAAAGATCAAAAAGAGAAGAAGCCCTATACCTGGAGCAAATTGTGGGTTACCTATTAATGGAGTAAGAGGATCTGGTATAGAAGAAAGCAGCCAGTGATGGAGTATACGATCCCAAGGGAATAACCATGTTTTGGGTCAAAAGGAAGCCCCTAGGGCAAGAGATGCTACATGAGGGTAGTGAGTAGGGAACATATTGATTTCTGGGGTCAGCCATTGTTTGGGTTTAATATTATGAAAAAGATCTAAAGTCAGATGCACACATTTCGTGTGTGCAAGTTGCACCCAGGAGGCGAGGGCGTAACGTGTACCAGACAGCACATGAACACCTGTGTTTTGTGGGAAGAGTAAATCTCTCACATTGAAGTATTACCGTGTGAAGTCAGACATTGCTACCAATCAAGTCAGGTAATGAGTGGGAAAATGGCATGTAATACATGCTATGCAATAAACATAAACAAGGTGTCTGATATCATCAAACAACAAATAATGGTCAGAATGCAACTGTAAATGACGCACCCAGCCATCACCCTAAAATAGCAGTGGCGGGAGCCCTCAGCAAATGTCAAACCTATGGGTCAAGCAGCGACAACCCTCCTCAAATTATAACATAATTTTCAATAACCTAACATTAAAAACACACTACTGGCCGACACAGAAAAATTAGGCAAAACCAAAAGTAATAACCAAAACATGTATAAAGCATATATGCCTCTAAATGGGAAAAAGAAAGCAAGATATCATATAGCAATTACAGGTCATGGACTAACAGAACCAGCAGGACAGTGGGAACCACCAGTGGTACCAAACCAGGTTAAGTAACAGCCTGTGGAGACTTAGTCTTGGGACTCCTAGCAGGAGTTTGCCATCTTTCACAATGCGGAGGGTTTGTGGAAGCCTTGATCATGGCTAGTTTCAACTTGCGGAAAAAATTTAGGAAGGACCCCTACGTTTAAAAGCTCTCCTAAGTTGTAGGGTACATCATACTAGGTCTGCCAGGAAGTTATGTAATTTTATAGAAATGAACCCTGCATATTACATCCCATGACAAGAGTAGGATGTATTCTGTCCTGTTCTATTGCAGCAAGAGTAGGGTCATCAAGTTGGTGTCAGGTTGTGCTGATGGGATCTGTTGTTCTACGGGTTTCCCGCTGCACAGCTTCACAGGTGTAGGATAATTGAGCTGGCTGGGTGTGGAGTTCTCCAACCAGCCAATCCCCCTGGTCTGCTGCTCATATGTACCAGGCCCTTTGGCTAGAGGAAGCTGGTTTCCCAACACCCTCGTGTTTGCTCCATGCATGGTGTCTGTGCATCTTGTGTTTGTGTGAACATCGCCCAGCGTCCGTGCCACACAGACGTGACAGTTGGTAAATAAAAGTTGCGCAGTGGAATACCAGTCTTTGGATACCACTAATTCAGGGAGTCCCATTATCCTCATGTTATTATGGCAACCTCTATTTTCATTATATTCCTGTGAAGACGCCAGAGCCTGTAACTTTGCTGAGTGACACTGCAGAATTGTATGGTGTTCTTCTAGTTGGTCCAAGATTGGGTTGATTCCACATCAGCGACTTTATGATCAAATTATACAGTGTCCAGTTCTTTTTTTATATGTAGTTTCCAGTAAAGATATATATTGTTCTATGTCTCCTTTTTTGGAGGGAGACTTAGCCCAATGTCCGTGGAACTGATTTGCGGAATCTACGCAGGTCGCCCATGCGAAAGATCTGCAAATCAAGCCACCCATAGGGAAGTATGGACGTCTGCACATGAATTAAAGCATGTGGATTTGTTTTGCGGACCTTTTGGTCCAAAAAACAAATTGCAGCATGCTCCATTTCAGTGCGGTTCCCGCACGGACGGCTTCCGTTGAAGTGAATTGAAGCCGCATGATCCGCGGCCCATCCGCAATTGAATTGCGGAGGGCCGTGGATTCCACGGGAAAGCAGGAGTTTGAAAAAAAAAATTCCACTGCGGCGCACTGGCACTTCCACAATGAAGAAAATAGAAGACCTGGACAGGCACCCAGAAAACCCAGATGGGTAAGAGTATCCTTGGCCACAGGCAGGGTCTGATCCCTCTGCAGGCTCGGCATGCAGAATCCGGTCCGCCTGTGGACATTGGGCCTTAAGGTGAGCTTACATGTCCCACTCGTCATCGGTATCCATATGGTCAATGCCTGTAAATGACTGAAAATTGAGTGGGGGTTAACAGGGGTTGATGCCTCACCCCTTCTGTGCCCCCACATTCTAATATCAGGGTGTGAAGGCGCAGAGGAGGCCACAATTAAGAAGTGAAGACAAAAAGGGATTCACTAGTAAGGTATGAGGGCACAGAATCGGCCACAATTATGATGTGAAGCAGGGCTGGTGTCATAATTCTGGCACAGGGCTGGAGTCTCTTGTTGTAACTAGTACTGGAGGGTAGCGTTATCAAGGAATAGCCGAGGCCTGGTACACAAGATGGTGGTGCAGCACAGAAGGTTTTGAGCAGAATTGTAGTCAGGAGATAGCCTAGGTCTGGTAATACAGGCGGACGATCTAATTGTGAGAGGCAGGTATGCAGGGAGGAAGCTTGTTACAAGGCACAATAAAAACGCAAGCAGGGGGAGGCATAAGGCCAGGTTTATATAAATAAATAACAATTACCTGAAAGCGCTGCGGAATAAGTTGGCGCTATACAAATAACAAGTCCCCTCACCGTCTGATATATAGCCGTCTGGTACATAACGTTATTGGACCATCCCCTCGTCGACTGGTACATAACGTTATGGTACCGTCCCGTCTAGTATATAGTATTATTCTTCATCCCCTCAACATCTAGTACATAGCGTTATTATACAAGCCCCTTCCCCTCTAGTATATAGTATTATTTACCATCCTCTGCTCTGATATATAGCATTGTTATACTGTCCCCTCTATATTTTATGTAAAAAATGAGAAATATCCCTTATAAACATCAGGATGATACTAAATGGGTCTCAAGGGACGATTCTGAGTATATTTTATAAAATGTCACACAATTCTCTTCTGTAAAATACTGTTTCCCTGTTGTTGTTTTTACTTTATCAAAAAGAAAAATAAAGATTAAAATTAAGAATTGTCTATAAGCTGAAAGAAATTGAGATTTTAATTTTATCCCAAATCGCCCTACAATACAGTTATATTTAAAGGGGTTGTCCCGCGCCGAAACGGGTTTTTTTTTTTTCAACCCCCCCCCCCCCCCCCGTTCGGCGCGAGACAACCCCGATGCAGGGACTTTAAAAAAAAAGCAGCACAGCGCTTACCTGAATCCCCGCGCTCCGGTGACTTCTTACTTACCGGTTGAAGATGGCCGCCGGGGTCTTCTCCCTCCGTGGACCGCAGCTCTTCTGTGCGGTCCATTGCCGATTCCAGCCTCCTGATTGGCTGGAATCGGCACGTGACGGGGCGGAGCTACACGGAGCTACACGGAGCCCCATTGAGAAGATAAGAAGACCCGGACTGCGCAAGCGCGTCTAATTTGGCCATTAGACGGCGAAAATTAGACGGCAACCATGGAGACGAGGACGCTAGCAACGGAACAGGTAAGTGAATAACTTTTTATAACTTCTGTATGGCTCATAATTAATGCACAATGTACATTACAAAGTGCATTATTATGGCCATACAGAAGTGTATAGACCCACTTGCTGCCGCGGGACAACCCCTTTAATGACTCGCAGGCATCTTTTCTGACTTGAATCATTCGCTTGAAGTGTAATAGTGATCTCCCCATGACTACTTATAGTGACCCCTCACTGCCCCATGACTACTTATAGTGGCCACTGACTGCCCCATGACTACTTATAGTGGCCCCTCCCTGCTCAAAGTAGAAAATAATGATATTATTGTATCTTGACGTCACCAGAACATAGGGGTTTCACAGGAGGAATGCCCCTCTCAAACCCACAGTTCCCCATAGGGTCAAGCGTAAAAGGTCCTTGCAGCACAAAGTGCATTGCTTATTGTCGGCTGTGGTGGCTTAGGGTGAGGGTTACTTTTCCATTTAGGCTTACATTATCAGCTGTAACAAGAAAAGGAACTCCCACCGTAAGCCACCAGGGCCGGCAAAAAGCAATGTACAGGGTGCACCTGTGACTCTCACCTCTGCTGGGCGCGCTGCTTGTGTGTGATGGCTCCCAGCCGCAGGGAGAATGAGGGCTAATTGTCGGACGCCGGCTGTGTCTTCTGTTCTGCTGGCCGGCTGCCTGCTCCCAGCATCCTGGGGCATGTGTGCTCTGTAACAACGGCTCCCTCGGGCACACATACTGGCCATGTGCCGGCGCCGCCGCTAACAATGCTGCTGCAGTCCCGCGGCACACTACCATCCCTGGTGTGCTGCTCACTGTGCGTCCGGCTGACTGTGACAGTGCCTCTCCGGCCGCAGTGCCTTCCCTGCTGCATCCGCCATCAGTAAGTTACATGGGGGAGGGAGGGCGCTAGTGGGCTGCAGGAGAAGGTACTTCACGGCTCTTTCGCCTCACTACTTAGTAGCCTGGGCCAGGAGGAGCCCACGCAGTATGCCTTTTCAAAAGAGGTTTAATCGCCTTCCAGGACCTACTGCCTTGGCAGCTGTCCAGCC
Organism: Eleutherodactylus coqui; assembly: GCF_035609145.1. Classification (NCBI taxonomy): domain Eukaryota; kingdom Metazoa; phylum Chordata; class Amphibia; order Anura; family Eleutherodactylidae; genus Eleutherodactylus; species Eleutherodactylus coqui. Next base: position 342,551,188 of record NC_089837.1, read on the forward strand.
AATCAGGTACAGGGAGCGTCACCCCCCTGTCAATCATGACTCCACAAGGACTTCCTGGTGGTGTCAAGATACAATAATACCGGATAAAATTAAACAAAAAATAATGCTTCGCGAGCTATGAACGTCTTCCTGCAGTGTGTCATTCCCCAGGCAGATGGTGTAATGTAGGGAGGTCACCGTGCCGCCAATGTCCTGTGTGCAGGTCTTGCATACTATCATAGTCCTGTGGGCGCTGATCCAATTGATAGTGGTTCATTGGTAATCTACCCCGTCGGGCAGATTGCCAGTCCGGGCCTGATGTGAGGGCACAGAAGGGGCCACTATTAGGGTGTGAGGGCTTAGAGGGGGCCCACTATATTGCCCCACTGTGGCCTACTCCGTGTCCTACTCAGCGCCGGCCCCATTGAAAACAATGGGAGGACATCACGATCTCCTGCCGTGACTGTGACAGCCGCAGGGGTAATGAACGGGAGCTCTGCAGTGATACGAGTCTGTTTCCATGTGACAACGCCTCGCATCCAGGGGTTTTCAGAAGGACTGTGAGGGCGATATCGGTCCGTGATTGCTCCCGCCATTGTGCAGAAACCCTTAGGACCTAGCACTGTAAATTTACGGCGCTTGATCTTGGGCATTTTAGGCCACTTTCACACGGGTTACAAAACCTTACGATTTTCTCGCAATGTGACAGCGCTACAAGACACATGTATGCGAGGCCCATGCTTTCCTATGGGTTTCTTCAAATTAATGCTCTTGTTTGCTGCTATCTTGCGAGGATATTGCCGTGATTTCTGATGTTTTGTAGCTCATGTTTCCCTATGGATTTCACAAAAATCTTGTTTTTTGTGAAATGCCATAACATTAAAAAGTTCTACTCTCTTTCTTGCAAAAACACTGCAGCAAAATCGTGCGAGAGGCCACCATGCTTTTGTGAGAAAACGCAGCAATATTGTACAAAAATCATGGAAGCACAGGTGCGATATTGCTGCGATTTTCTTGCGACAACATTACTGCTGATCGTATGAAAGAGGCATAATTCTAACTGATAGTAAACATATAGTGCAAGATTAAGGCCGGCTGCACACGGGCGGATTTGCATTGCGGAATCCGTAGTGAGTGTCTACCTCCGGATTTCGCAGCAAATACCGCCGATAATCAGTTGCGATTTTCTGCTTGCGGAGAAGTCGCAGCACGCTCTATTTCTGTGCGGATTCTGTACGGACGGCTTCCATTGAAGTCAATGGAAACCATCGACCCCCGACCCTTCCGCAATGATATTGCGGAAAGGTCGCAGGTACCCACGTAAAAAAAAACAAAACTGTACTATGCATGTCCGACGCCTCGCCGTGTGCACCATCCGCAGTACAGTTAGAGTGAAGAAATGTCAGGTACGCACCGACGCCACTGCGGGATTCGGCATCTGACCCGGCCGTGTGCGGGCGGCCTAAAGCTCCTGCCTTCTCTCTTGCAGGCTGCATAGCGCCCTGGAATCTGCGACTATAGAAATGATATATTACAACGCCCAAAACAAATTCCTGTACTTTATTATATATTTATAATACACAAATTTAAAAAGTAACTATAAATTAAGTTTTTATTTTTTTTAAGCTTTTTACGCCCAATAATACTAAAAAACAGGGAAAAATTAAGATAAAAGAAAATAAATAAATAAAAAAAATAGCCCAGAATGTCATGGAGAAAAAAAAGGCAGCAAAAATAATTATTGTATAGGGCCTCTGGTCCTTTTGAACCAAAGCACAGCGGTCCTTGAGGGGTTAATAGTAGTTACCCTTCCATGCCCCCCTCCCAGGACAAATGCAACCGCACACTTCCTAAAATGCTTCCCCTGCCCCACTGGCAGTATTGGCTCCTATTGTGGAGTGAGGACCTAGGGGGACGACTACAATTGCGCCCCCTATAGCTACACTACTGCTGTGGCGCAAACTCATTTAACCCTTTGAAGAGACTCCGGCGTGATGCGTGATACATACAGGACTCCGAGAGCCCCAGCTGTTACATGTCCTGCCGGCGAGGTGACATAACTAGAGCAGCCAGCAGGTGGCAGCAGGAGGAACAGGGGGTCTGTGGGGAGAACTATGAGCGGAGCCTGCGACAGCCGGGGACTTCTGCTTACTATAGAGAATGTAAACATTAATGTCACGTGTGCTTCTGTCCCACCAAACACATAGCAACAGGCAGCCGGCTACCCACAGTGCAACACAACATATGGCCAGCGCAGAAAACGTCCTAACACTGGGCGCTACGAGCAGGCACGGCATTAGTCTGCTATGAGGTGGCAGTGTCTCCAGCACTAAGCAGCTCCACGTCCTCCGGCTTCCAGTCCGTTGTCTTCCCCTCAGTGTCCATAGACACACCTGTGTCTGACGTCACACAGCGAGCGCCGCCTATCGCTAGTCACGTGCTTGATCTAGGCCGTAGAACAGGCGATTCAAGGAACGAGAGGCGTGCTCTCCGAGTTTGGCCTGCACTATAGGGCGTGGCTACAAGTAAGCTCTCGGACGGTATTGGTCTGGCACTCGCAGGAGGCGTCTCCCTGACCCGCCCACGGTCAGCCTGTGCTCGGCTCTTCCTGCTGGCTTGGGGTCGGATCATGCCGCAGCTGGGGTCTTGTAGGAGCCACAAGTGGTAGCGCTCCGGGGAGGGGAGGCTCCTGCGCCCCCTGGCATCCATACAGGTATATACCCACACAAGTGTCTGCGGAGGGCCGGCGGAGCGCTGCGTGGACTTCACCCCGGACTTTACTTTAGGGGTAAAGTTGGCTGAGCCAGAAGGACAGATGTGCCCGAGCTGTAGGAATGGGGTAGCGTGTGGCTGCAGTGTCACCGAGCAGCCTGCAGACAGGGGGCAGTGTGCTGTGCTTCTACTCGGCAGCTTCTTACAAGTCACATTTCCTGGTTTATTACTTGTAAGTAACTTTTCTAGAAGTCCCCATATCCTTGATGTGTGCACGCGGGAGGAGCGCCATGACATCTCATGCGTGTTCGCGGTGGCGGTCATGTTTGCGGCAGCACATACGTGATAGAGGGGACAATTTGTGGCTAAGATGACCATTTTATATTCTGGCCATAACTGGGCTTCTTATGGCCATGTATACAGGATGTAGCCAAGAAGGCGGATCTACTTGTATCTCACTAGTGTATAGGAAGACATGGATGCGCTCCATGATGTATGGCGCATGGGCTCCTGGGGGGCCCCGGAACATGGATTTAAATTTTGCGCTGTGGCCTCGATAAGTAGAAATTCGCTGTCCGCATCTGTCTACGACCCGTGGGACCGCAGCGATGACTGAAGTGTGGGAACGTCCTGGAAGCGGCCTCCACCTGTGATACCTGCATGGCACCGTCGTTGGACCTGTGCTCATCCCAGGGGCTCAGCACAGATGGCTACGTGGTGGATGACTTCCTGGATCAGCTGCCACTATGGAAGCTGCTTTGAGTACGCTTTCCTTACTTGAGTCATAGCAGAGGTTCCACGGGACGTGGAAAGCGGGTTTCTACTTCTCACGTGCTGCTCTCCAACTTTGTAATTGGGTCTTACGCTCTATCTCTTATGGCGGCCACAATACAAAATTAAAATCCATATTCTGGGGCCCCCAGGAGCCCGTGTGCTATACCATCGTGTAGAGCATCCATGGCTTCCTACACAAGTGCACTATTATTTCAGTTCTGAGATCTAGCGCTGGATCAGTCTTTTCTGACTGCACTCTGTATACAATATAACGTAACATCCGTAGTTGATGAACAAAGGTCTGTCATTAGGACCCCCATGCATCAGCTGATCATTGGGTACAGCGGGCTAAATGTTGTCAATGGCCAGCACGGGACGTGCATGCCCTGCCTGCACTCCTATTGAAATCGGTGCTCCTCCACTTCTACACTGTCCTCCAGGACTGGATGTGACGGCACGACAGGAGCAGCGCCGCTCTGCCATTGATTTCAATAGAAGGGAGGTTGGTGCGTGCACTTACCGTTCTGGCCGCTAGTGACAGCATCCAGCCCGCTGCACTGGACGCTGGGCCGGATGATGAGCTGATGGACGTGTGTCCTGTAAGGCGGATCCCTGTTCATCAACTTCTAATGATCTGTCTAGAAGCTACCATAGGTCTTCAGGGGAAATGTGCCGACAACCTCTTTCTAAGGCCGCCTGCAGACGAGCGGGTCGGATCCGGCGGCGAGAATTCTCGCCGCGGGACCCGAGCGCCTGCAGAGACGAGCGCGTACTCACCCGGGGAGCGCAGACCGGAGCCGGCGGCCGGGTGAGTGACGTATCTGTGCGAGGCTCTGCGAGCCCCGCACAAAAATAGGACGTGCCGCGGTTTGTTTGCCGCGCGACATTTCGCGCGGCCGTCTGCATAGGAGTGCGTATTGTAATGCACTCCTATGCAGACTTTGAGCGGCGGAAATCCCACCGCGGGATTTCCGCCCCGTGTGCAGGCGGCCTAAGGCCGGTAAGAAAACTGTTGCGAGACTCACAAATATGAACCCCCTTCTTTTGAATGGCGTCATACACATGAGAGATATTTTCCTACATGGCACCATGATGCGATGCAGGAAACAAATCGCGGCATGTTCTAGCTTCCTGCGTTCTCTCGCATCGCAGCTCCCATTGTTGCCAATGGGGCCAGCGCAGCATACCAAGGTCTTCCTAAAAACAGTGTTGGGTACTCCACGATCCTCTGCTATGACTGTCAGCCAAGGTGGAGGATTGGTTCTTCATGTTTCAACATGAAAGCGCCTTGGGGGAATCACATGGTGGGGAGCCTGATATGGGGGCAGGATTCACGGGGTCCTGAGTGGCAGATCCCAGCCAATCAACTATTGATGACCCATTCTGAAAATCAGATACATGGATGTGCCGGCCACACACAAGTGGGGCAGTGCTCTTACCCCACTGGCTTTGCTCTGTGTAATATACTGTATATACCCATGTAGGGTGTATACACATGTATCATCCCCTGTGCTAGTAAGACATGTTTGCCCATGGTGACTAATTGGATCGCTATTTTCAGTTGGTGACCTGCTCTGGACAAATATAGCTTGGGATCTGTAATAGGAGAGCCTGAATGTTCTGTTTGAGTTTATTGAATTTCATTGTTTAGTTTGAATTCGGGTGTTTTGTTATAATAAATTGGTCTCCCTAGATGTTTTCGAGGGATTTAATATTGATGGCCTGTTCTTTAGGATAGGTTGTCAATATCAAATCTGGGGGTCTGACTCCCAGCCAAACAGTGTATTGAAGAGCTGTGACACTTTGCTGAAAGCTGCAACTTCTTCATTACTTACCAGGCACAGCTCCATACATTTTATAGTGGCTGTACCTGGTACTGCAGCTCAGTGCCACTTAATAGAACGGGACTGATCTGCAGTAAGGCTGCCTGTTCACGGGCGTTGTGATATCCCACTGCAGATCTCCGCCGCCGGGGAGCAGGAACCAGCTGACGGATCTCCGACAGTCAGCATAAGCAGGAGTACCAGGCACAGCCACTACAACATGTACGGAGCTGTGCCTGGTAAGTAATGAAGAGACGAGGGTTTTGGGGGCTGCAAGTAGCGACCCACCAAGCATAGCCTGGAGAGGAGTAAAACGCTGATTAGACTGGATGGTACAGGGATGCAAACTGCAGCATTTGACACACTGGAAAAAGTGCAGAAAAAGGGTGGGAAGTCAAGAAGCAATACAACATGCGGGGAGGGGAGGAGCTACAGGAGCGTGCCAGGAGTGAGGGCGCACACTGTTGTATTTGCAAGAATTACCAGATGGGTAATCAGCCAAGACCATGAATATTAAATCGTATTCCAGAACAAATTTCCTAAGACGAGCTTAGAAACTTCTAGTGGGGCAGATCAATGTGATTCAATCCACTTTATCACTGTGCAAAGTACACTAGTGTGGGAGCCACTCTTAAAGGGGTATGTTGGCATTTTTACTATTGATGACCTATCCTCATGTTCTGGATCCCTGCCAATCAGCTGATTACCCACTGTCAGTGTAGCGGGCTGGACATCGTAATCGGCTTCACTTCCATTCAAATCAACGGGAGTGATGCCTAATATTACAGTTTCGTTTCTGACTGCAACGAGGAGCCAGACGCGTGATACTAGGCATGGTTCCAATTGACTTCAAGGGAAGTGAGGCTGCATAACTACCAGTACTGACTACCGATGCGGACGTCTGGCCCTACTGCACTGACGGCATGCCAGACGATCAAGTGATCGGCAGGGATCCTGAGAAAGCAAACCTCCACTGATCCACTATTGATGATCTATCCTCAGGATAAGGCTGGTCTCTCACGAACGGGTCAGAGCCCGCGGTGGAATCCGACCTGTGCCCAGCCGGCAGACGCGCGTACCTTTTCGCTGTACAGCGGATGGCTGCCGCGAGCCACCATCAGACATGGGCAATACAGATTTTAAAAAAAATTATTTTCCCCACGCCTTCGTTACGCGATGATGCGGGTACCCGCAACCTTTCCGCAATGTCGATTGCGGAAGGGCTGCAGGTCGGACGACTTCCATTGACACAGCACGAAAGTAGAGCGAGCTGTATTTCTTTCTTTCTTTTCCCCCCTCCGCTCGTGGAAACCATTTGGGGTTTCCACAAGTGGAGGGGAAAAAAAAGTATGCAGGAAGAAGCGCTTTCCCTTAGCATGCTATGAACAGTATTTGTTGCAGATCCGCGGTGCGGGCGCTCACCGCGGATTCTGCAATGCAACCGTATGTGTACAGGCGATCTAAGTACAAGTGCTAGAATATCGCTTTAAGGTATGGTCACTTGATTTGCAAAATCTTCATCTATTACATGTGACTAGTGTAAGATATCATCGCTTTCATAGATATACAAACTGTGTATATCGCCACAGACGGAGAAATACTTGTGATATACCGAGTAAGTGAGGACAAACTTGTATGACACGAGCTCTCACAACTATTGCGTAGATGGCGGTCTGTGCTAGTCTTTGGGAGCGCAGAAGATACGCTTTTATGTAAAAGTTGTGTGGAATTTAGCTTCAGTCCCAACGATGTCTTCCCATCTCCCCCAAAACATATATGAAACTTCCTTTATACATCTAGTTTGCAAAAAAAAAAGTGGCCAGTTGATGTGGCCAACGGCACCATTACTGGGGGGTGCAACCCACGTTGTCTTCCAGCTTCCCTGCAGCTTTAGGGCCTGTTTACACCAGTACTTCCCAAACTTTTTCAGCAATGGAGCAAAGTTTCTCATGGAGCCCCAAAGTGGGACAGAGTGTGGGGTCAGGGGAGGGGTTAGGGGTGTGGCTTATCACTATGTCCTTATAAAAAGGACAGGGCCATTAAAAAAAAACAAAACGGAGGAGCACTGGTTGGGTAGTTGATATACATTATATTTAAAACTAACATGCTGTGGAATTAAATTCTGCACCACATTATCAGCACGGGTTTTGTGTAGATTTTCTCCACAGTGTGCTGATGAGATTTTTAAAATCTCATCCACTTTGCTGCTACAGCTACTGTAAATTCTGCAGCAAATCTACCCTGTGTAGTAGTAGTGACCCCTATATTGGGGGCCCCGGTAGTAGTAGAAGTGACCCCCTATATTGGTGGCCCCGGTGGTAGTAGTAGTAGTAGTGACTCCCTATATTGGTGGCCCTGGTGGTGGTGGTGGTGGTGGTGGTAGTAGTAGTGACTCCCTATATTGGTGGCCCCAGTAGTAGTAGTAGTGACTCCCTATATTGGGGGCCCTGGTAGTAGTGACTCCCTATATTGGGGGCCCTGGTAGTAGCGACTCCCTATATTGGGGGCCCTGGTAGTAGCGACTCCCTATATTGGGGGCCCTGGTAGTAGCGACTCCCTATATTGGGGGCCCTGGTAGTAGCGACTCCCTATATTGGGGGCCCCGGTAGTAGTAGTAGCGACTCCCTATATTGGGGGCCCCGGTAGTAGTAGTAGCGACTCCCTATATTGGGGGCCCCGGTAGTAGTAGTAGCGACTCCCTATATTGGGGGCCCCGGTAGTAGTAGTAGCGACTCCCTATATTGGGGGCCCCGGTAGTAGTAGTAGCGACTCCCTATATTGGGGGCCCCGGTAGTAGTAGTAGTAGCGACTCCCTATATTGGGGGCCCCGGTAGTAGTAGTAGCGACCCCCTATATTGGGGGCCCCGGTAGTAGTAGTAGCGACCCCCTATATTGGGGGCCCCGGTAGTAGTAGTAGCGACCCCCTATATTGGTGGCCCCGGTAGTAGTAGTAGCGACCCCCTATATTGGTGGCCCCGGTAGTAGTAGTAGCGACCCCCTATATTGGTGGCCCCGGTAGTAGTAGTAGCGACCCCCTATATTGGTGGCCCCGGTAGTAGTAGTAGCGACCCCCTATATTGGTGGCCCCGGTAGTAGTAGTAGCGACCCCCTATATTGGTGGCCCCGGTAGTAGTAGTAGCGACCCCCTATATTGGTGGCCCCGGTAGTAGTAGTAGCGACCCCCTATATTGGTGGCCCCGGTAGTAGTAGTAGTAGTGACCCTCTATATTTGTGGCCCCGGTTGTAGTAGTAGTAGTGACCCCCTATATTGGTGGCGCCGGTAGTAGTAGTGACCCCCCTATATTGGTGGCCCCGGTAGTAGAAGTAGTGAACCCTGTAATAGTGACCCCCTATATGGGGTGCCGTGGTAGTAGTAGTAGTAGTAGTAGTGACCCCCTCTATTGGTGACTGCGGTAGTAGTAACTCTCTATATTGGTGGCCCCGGTAGTAGTAATGACCCCCTATATTGGTGACCCCGGTAGTAATAGCGTCCCCCCACAGTGGCCCCAGTAATAATAGCGTAATCACTATAGTGGTGAACAGACGTCGGCACTCGTGCCATAAATTCCCTATCGTGGAGCCCCTGACTGTCGCTTGCGGAGCACAGTTTGGGAACCCCTGGTTTACACTGCTGTGAACATTGGTGGTACATACCAGCAGGATTTCCTGACATATACCATAGGCTGCTGTGGTAGTCTGTTTTTTCTTGTTTCGTTTCTCTTTGCAAATGACGCAGCAGACTACACTATTCCATACAATTGGGAAAAATGTATACCAACCTTACCAAAAGGACCCTCTTTTGGTCTCCATTGTACGAAGGCGGCCTATAGACACGGTCGACACTTGCACGGGGAGCTATTTTGGCAGCTGCGCTGTGACTTCACCCTTATTGACTGACGTTATCTGTCAACATATTTCCTAATACCCCTTGTTAGTGGAGCGTACGGCTGACAAGGTCTGACTGATTGCTATAGTAGGGCTGACATTGTTCATAGTTCTATGTAATCCACATAATTACCATCATCCATAAATATCCTGTTGTGTGGACGGTGCAGTCATGTCATTGTGATAGTAACCTAGCAATATGATACATGGACGGACACTCCCGCAGGTTCACGCAAACCTTTAGCCTTTGTTTTTCCATCAACGTGCAGATTTATTATGTTGACTGTCAATATATTAATACATGTCTGCTATTTCCAGTTTTTCCTTATTGGTATCAGGCCCTCAAATCCTTGTCCTTATTTACTGCTGTAATTGCGTATTTATTATTTGGTAATCCCTTGCAGTTTTTTTTTTAGTTCTTAGTATGCACCAAAAACTGTAACAAATGCGCTGTGTGAACATGGCCCTTCCATCATTGGTGAACTATGGACAGCCAAATCCAATTCAGATTGAGACCCACCCTTTACCCATGAGTTTATTATAGGTCACTACAGCTTGCGACAGGTTGTGGGGTGATAAGTCTATTCTAGATTGGTGTGAGCTCCGTCGATCACGAGAACAAGGCTGGGATGGTGGGCTTGTGCTTTCCGTCCCTCAGTGTGGAGGAGTTTGATTTGAGCAACGGTTGCGTGCTACCGTTAATGAAGATGGCCAAGTACAGTGCTGCATTATTTTCATCAGTTCCATGGATGTTAAGTGGAGTGATGTCACACATACTCAACTGCTGTTCCATTCAAGCTCCTCTTCACTGTGGTCTTGAGTAAAGGCCCATTTACATGCTATGAATATCGATCAAAATTTGCTCAAAAGTGTGTAAATGCTCCCATTTTTCACTCTTCGGCTGAACGATGATTTTTAGGTGAGCATAAAATTCATTGTTCAGCTGGAGAGAAGACAACACAGACCGCTTGCTGTGTTTGCTGTCCATGGTGCTGTATTCTACACAGGAGTGCTGATTACATTGTATTCAGCAGAAAGCCCATGGCAGAGCAAAGGTGCTGACTGCAGAGAGCAGACCACCTGCTGTTCTCTGCATACAGGTCCAGGAGGCTCATTTACATGCAAATTAAGGCGATAAGCTGCTAATGGACATTAGTGTCCATTAGGTTTTGAGCGATTGTTTTGCATAAACTGCTATCTTTTGAACAATTATCTTTGCGTGTAAATGGGTCTTTAGGATGAACGGAGGACACAAAACCCCCAGTCTCATAATTTGTTGGGTTCCCGGCAGTCCAATATTTATCACCTCTGAATTGGTGATCAATATTGAATCCGGGATTAAGATCCAAATGGACATTCACAAAGTGAAAGGGGGAGCATGACAGAATCGCTATCTTCCTGCCTAATTGTTGGGGTGAAACCACATGTTGGCCAACCATGCACACCCACATTAGCCAATGACCAAACAATTTTGTATTCACTAAAGATTGGTGGATTTTCTGTCACATGCAATATTGGACCATATGTCCTTCACCGGATGGAGGAAGCACTTTATCTGCTTATAGGATTTGTCCAATATTGAGGGCTGGGCTGGGAGAGGAAAGACTTCAACATACTTGCTTCATCAAAGCCCATTTTCATGGGTTTCAACTACGTAATGGAGTCCTTTTGGCATAGATTTGACAGGTCTAATTTTGTGTTCCATTTGAATTAATTTGCAAAGTGTAAGCTTGGATCCATCTGGGAAAGAAAATCCACACACTTCTTGTAGAGGGGCTGTCTGGTCTAGTTTATAAAACCCACAGAATGCATGTGATTTGCAATTAATTGCTGGGCTGCACATGGGAGTTCGTCCCAACAATAATCTGTACAAAAGCGCAGTAGCAGTGGCCATTAGTGTTGGTTCACGTATCCTTTTGGGTTGAGAATTAATATTTTGGGGTCCCTCATTCGTGAATAAAATTATTTGGCCAGAATGGTGAGTAGATGCAGATGATTTCTATCTGGAGTTATATGTAACGGGATAGGAGAGAATACGTATCGGCACTGCACCCCGCAGATGAATGAAGCAGTGATTAGTGTTCAATGGAAGTCCATTCAGAGCATATCCAAGGAGATGAAAAGCAAATTAACACAGCGCTCACCTGCACGAAGCATGCTTGTCGCAATCATGGCTGTCTGCCAGGTCATGGAAGGAGCTCGTTCCTACCTGACTACTCTACTGGTGTTCTAAACTGGATGTGGTCATACGGATGAAGCATTAACTGTGGTAAGTGCCTTGTTAATTTGCTTTGCATCTCATTGGAGTGGGTCTCTAGAGGACCCAGCAAGTCCTTTCATTGCACAAAGGGCCTGTTTTTTTTTTTTGTTGTTGTTGTTTTTTTTTGGCATTCCATGCTTCAACTATGGGGGTTCTGCAGTGGGACTGAACAGTTGTTGCCAGATTTTGGACACCCTATGGCCATCTCATACTTGGCGGACCCGTCTAGAAAACGGGAATGGTCTAAAGCTGTTTTCCTATTGTGACAATCTGTGTCCAATTCATTAGAATGGAAATCCACAGCGTAGTGGGTTTTTTTCTGCAGGTCTTATTACTTTTTGATGCAGAAATGTTTGGATGTCTCGAAAGCGAATTTGTGCCCTTAAGTGGGACTAATCCACATGTAGATCTGTGACATCTGTAAATGCAGATCTATTGCTCGGCCTTTGCTTTCTGCTGCTCTTTATATGGTATATCTGTATTGAAGTTTTCCGACATGGATTATGCTGTGCGGATGGGCCTTAAAGGAGACAACAACTCTTAAAGAAAAATGCAAAGATGTTTAAATAGGAGTTACAACCACTGTTACACTTTTCTGGTGAATGATCCGTTAAACAGAACTCTGGTAAAAACAATTTGGGTTTGTCTCACAAAGCTTTGGATGGTATAGACTTTTTAACTCCTTGGAGAGTAGCCTATTTTGTGCTTTAAGGACCAAGTGATTCTTATCAATAATGTAATAATCTTTTTGTATAGTGCCCCCTTATTTCGCAGCGCTTATCACATTGCAAGAGCCATAACTGCTTGACATAGTCTTATAACGGCTTGTGGGACGAGGTGTATATATTGATGGCACCACTCTGGGTACATATAATATGTTGTATAGCATTTATTCCTTTTTTCTTCTTTTTTGGGGGAGGGGTGGAGAGGATGAATCCGGAAATTCTGCCATTATTTTTCTTTTTTTGCACAATAAAAACACGTTTTTTTTTTTTTTTAAAGAAAACCAATTGACTCTGCATCACCACATTCTATGGCTACCTGCACACGAGCAAACCTCGCATCTTATGCCATGCAATGTTTTTTTCCTGTCCCATTGAAAACAATAGCCGATGCTTTCCAAGGAACAAAAAAATATAGGACATTTATATGACTCCATTGAAAAGAATGGGGTTCATATTCGTGCGTCTCGCAATGCACAAATCTCACATGATTTTCTTGGCCACGTGAAAGCGGCCTAAGACACGTAGCATTCTTACTTTTCCAGTAATGGAGCTATGTGATGACTTGTTTTTTGCATGAAGCTTGGTAGTTTTTATTGGTACCAGTTTGTGGTACATGTGACTTTTGGATTGCTTTTTATTGTATTTTTTTTCTGAGGCAAACAAAAGAAAAATGACAATTCTAGCATTACCTTTTTTTAAAAAACTATATTTTTACTACATTCACCATGAGAGATAAATAAAATATTTTTATTGTCTGGGTCGTTATGAAGATGTTAATACCTATTATGTGTTGCTTTTTTAACATTTTTTTTTTTGTGGGAAAAAATGTAATATGTATAATATTATATATAATTTTTTATTTTTTTAACTGGAATTTTTTTTCCCTTTGAATTACTTTATTGAACTTTTTTTAGTCCCTGAAGGGGACTTGAAGATGTGATAATACAATCTCTAAAATAGTACACTGCATTACTTATGTAGTGCATTCTACTAAGACAATGACAGCATCCATAGGAGGCGGGTTTTAATAGGCTGAGATGCATGGCAGACTTGGAGGCCTTTGTCAATCTTTTGGATGCCATGAGAACACATTGGTACTTTGCGATTGCATTGCGGGATGCTGATGGGTGACAGAGCCCCCTCCTTCTAGCATCTGCTTACATGCTATTGATTGTGGCATGTAATGGGTTAAACTGCCAGAATCTTAAGTCCCATTTACACACACACAATCGTTCAAAATTCAGCAGAAACTGACAGTTTTGAGCGATCCTTTTGTATTAGCTACTAACTAGTTTCATGTATTTAGAGAACAGCGGGTGGTCTGTTCTCTAAATACATAACTATTGTTCTCCAGCAGGACAGCTGCTGAAAGAATCTTATCAGCCTTGCCCGCGGAAAACTCGGTGTGCAGTGCCTCTTATCAAGGACAACGGATTTTAAGCTGAGCTGAACTCAGCGATGGGCGAAAAGTGCGCGATGGGCACATTTGCACACAACGGTTATCTCTCAAAAAATGGCTTTTGAGCTAATTTTGAGCAATAATCGTTGTGTGTAAAAGGGCCTTTAGGCTTCTCGGCTACTAGCTATTAGAGCAGGAGCCTGGCTGTCAGTAGTCAGCCAAACCACCACCTAAAAAGACGTACGGGCAGGTTTAAAGCCCATCAGTGAGATCAGTGAAAAAAAAAGGCATATTGCGGACTTGAATGGGTTAACAAATGAACAGTATACCTCCTCTGTAAGGACCAAGTATGATGTGAACTTGGTCTAACTTCATTCTTTTATGCAGAATTCACTGTGGTTGGAGTAATGGCTTGGCACTTATTTTTTAATATACCAGTTTTTAGTTAATTCTGTGCCTGTTAAACATTTTGGCCTGTTGGCAGCTATGTAAAACCCTTCTAATCCCATCTCTGGAGTTGGCAGGAACTTCCTCACAAACACGTTTGACCAGTCTGTGCGCCAGGCTCCAAGATTTTAGAATAGAAGGGTTTAGGAAACACAGTTTTTGTTACCTTTCCTGTAAAACCTATTACCCAGAGTCGCGGCGCACAGAGCATTTTCTATATACCAGTACATTATATTTCATGTTGGGACAACTAGAATCGCTAATTGTCGGTTAGAGTAGAAGAAAGACGAAGAAAAGTAGCTTTATAGTAACGTGGATGGTGAACATTGCGAAGCTCCCTCTGCGCGCTAATGAAACATTTAGTGCAGCTTTGTCTATGAAGAATACTTATTACACTATAATGGGCTGAAAACTAGGGCACCTATATAACCTGGAACACCGGATTAAAGGAAGCATACGGTAGGCTACACGCCTCAAAGTTTTGTATTTTTTCCAAATTTCTCCCTGTAGAAGGCCGGTGGCCAGAATCCGCATGGAGGATCCGCTGCAAAAGGCATGCATTGAAGGTATGTAAAATCACTTTTTCCTGAACACTTGCGGAAACTTAATGCAATTTCCGCGAGTGGAGGGGAAAACTGCAGCATGCTCTATTTTGCTGTGGACTCCGCCCATTAAAGTCAATGGAAGCCGTCCAATTCGCGGCTCATCCGCACTTGACATTGTGGATAGGCCATGGGTACCCACATCATCGCCTAGCAATGGCGTAGGAGGAACAAACCTTAAAAAAAATAAAAAAATCTGTACTGTGCATGACCGACAGCGAGCATCCGCAGTCATTCGCAATACAGAAAATGAGAGGTACATGGGGACAGAGCTAGATTCAGCTCCGCGTCTATTCTTGTGCCACTGGCCTATATGTTAGGTTTTTACATATAAAATGTATCTTAAGACTCCTTTCCCACTGCTTTCAATATATACGGTACGTTCAGTGTATATATCGGGGGGGGGGGGGGTGCGGACCTATGGATTGCCATTGCAGAAGAGAAATGTAAACCATATGGTAGGTTTTCTTTTTGCGCAGCCACACTCCTTTGACCTATGTTGGATCCATAGTAAACCACTGACGAGTACATTTACGAGTGCAGGCAGAAAAGTTTCACTACAGATAGTACGAGCTGAGCTCATGAAAAATATATAGTCAACAAGCCATTGCTTCCTTTGGACTACAGGCATTGTTACCAAATACTGGTTTATAGGCCTCTTATGGTCTTAGTAGTCTTCCGCCGAACCCCGATATTCCTAGTAATCAGATCCAGGGTTCCCGAGACGAGGGCACCCCCTGAACTCTGCTGTCTGTTGTGCCAATACCCATGAGATTAACGTGGTGTGAACAAGGAATACCGTTAATACTGGATTCCCATTAGACACATGCACTTCTGGAGGAGTTTAATGTTTGGGTTGTACTTAAGTGCAGAATGATCATGGCTGTCACGTTGGGGTTGACTGTAGGTCATGAACTGGGTGCCCTGGCCAAGTGTCGGAGCATCATTATGTAATGGGTTTCGGTTACCAGGATTAGTGGGCTGAATGGGTTATCATTTTTCTTTCTGCGGCTTCATAACCCTGATCTACAGTGAGACTTGAAGTATTTAGCTCAGGACGTTCATTGTCGCCTTGTGTTTTCTGTACAAGGGAATGAAATCACCAGTTGGATTTTAACCATTTGATCACCATTTGATTTTTTTTTTTTTTGCTTCAATGTAGCTCTTGCCTTGCATAAGCAGAAAGTACAGGAAAATACAACGATGCGTATGCAAAAAAGCAACGTTTGTTCCTTAAATGCTGCGCTCATGCGCGTGCAAATGTACGTATGCACATGTGAATCCATCCTTAAGCCACTTATTGCTGCTTTTTGCAGTGATGGATCTCTTATTTAATGGTTAGACCAGCCGGAGTCATGTTTAACCCCTTAAGCACCAGGCTGTTTTGTACCTTAAGGACCAGACACTTTTTAGGGATTTTAGCCATGTGGTGGTTTTACTGCCCTATTCTTTTTCCTTCAGCTACTAAAATTATTTTTGCTGGGTTTTTTCCCCGTGACATATAGGGCTATTTTAAAAATATCTTTTCCCCCAGTCGTCTCCACGACAGCACCAATGAGATTGCCTCCTCCTGGTAGGACAGGAACATACTGAGAGGTTAAAAGCTCCCCCCCTTCCCCACTTTCCTCAGTGTCTTCCTGTCCTGCCAGGAGGCAGGATCTATGAGAGGAGCTGGTGGAGAAGCCAGCGAAAGCATACAGGCGGATCGGAAGGCAGTGGCTCACCCTGTCATCCCTTCGCAGCCAGACGACTCCCGGGACGCCACATCAGGGTGGTAACCCCCGGGCCAGGTTCCTCCCGCGGCGGCCCATAGGGGGTTCAAAGCGGGAGCCTCAGTCCCCCTCGTCCTCCGGCAGAAATTACAGCGCGGCGCTCCAGGAAGCCCTTTGACGGCAGGGGGCGGGGCGCCGCATCTCACGTCCAGCGCGATGACGTCATCGCGTCTGCATTAGGAGCGGAGGGGGCGGGGCTTAGCGCAGGAGCGCGAAAATTCAAATAGGAACCTGAGAGAAGCCAGAACACCAGCATCACAGGTCGCAGGGTGTCTGCAGCACTGGTATAAAGATGAGTGCTCCAGCCCCAGAGACAGCTGAAACCTCAGCCTCAGCGGCCGTAAGTAGCCAGTGCGGCAAAAATACAATGCAAATATCCAGTATGTTGTGTATGGAAAAATTGCATGTTTACCCGCAAAAATGCTTTGTTTGTCAGGGGGATAAAAAAGACATCCCCCCCCAGAACAAAACTGCGAAAGTGCGTGGAATGCGGGACGAGACTGCCAGCCACGTATCAGAGGCCTCTATGCAAGGCATGCGTGGCTAGGCTAGTCAGAGAGGAATCGGGGGGATTCCTGGATGACGTTAGAAAGCTGGTGAAGGAAGAGGTTCAATCAGCTCTAACGTCACTGCCGGCACCGCCAGCAAAACGCCGAAGAAAGGCATATGTTCCCGAGGAGTCTTCTGATTCCGAGAACTCCATCGGATCAGAGCAAGAGGAGCAGGCGGCCGAAGAGTCCTCAGAGGAGGAGGACTACAGGAAATATTTGTTCCATCAAGATGAATTGACGGAACTAATTAAATCAGTTAGGGCTACGTTAAAAATAGAACAGCCCAGAGAGCCGCGGACCCGACAGGATGAGATATTCAGTGGACTTGGGGAGAGGCGCAAACATACCTTCCCGGTCCACAAAAACATCTCTAAAATAATTCAGAGAGAGTGGAGTAAACCAGACGCAGGTTCCTACTCCGCTCGAGGCGTAAAAAGGAGATACCCCCTGGAGGAGGAAGCTTGCGCAAGCTGGGACGAAATACCTAAGGTAGACGTCCCGGTGGCCAAGGTAGCCAAGAGGACGACTCTGCCCTTTGAGGATGCCGCACAGCTAAAAGACCCCATGGATCGCAAGGCAGAGGGACTCCTAAAGAAATCATGGGAGGCAGCGGCAAACATCCTTAGGCCAGGGATCGCAGCCACTTGCGTGGCGCGGACCCTGGGGGTATGGTTAGAGCAGCTGGAACTACATCTGACCAACAAAACGCCGAGGGATCAGATCCTTAACTCCCTTCCCATACTGCGCATGGCCACTAACTTCTTAGCGGACGCCGCAGCCGAGACCGTCAAACTCTCAGCAAAAGCCACAGCCCGCGCTAACTCAGCCAGAAGGGTGTTATGGCTGAGGTCATGGTCAGGCGACCTGGCCTCGAAAAACAAATTGTGTGCCCTCCCTTTCTACGGCCAATTTCTATTCGGACCGGACCTAGATAAAATTCTAGAGAAGGCGGCCGACAGGAAAAAAGGGTTCCCTGAGGAAAAACCACAGAGAGTGAAGACCTTTCCCCGGGCCCCAATGCAGCAGCCCGAGGCCTACCGAGGCAAGGGCAAGACAGGCCGCTGGAGTTACCCCAAGGGGGGCAGAGGAAGGAATATCCTCTTCAACCCCCATCAGGGGGAGCCGAAGCAAAGACCCTGACGCCATCCCCGTAGGGGCAAGGCTGGGGAGCTTTGTGGATCAATGGGCCGCAATCTGCGGGGGCCCATGGATCCCAAAGATCCTACAGCACGGATACCAGATAGAGCTGGTATCCATCCCCAGAAGGAAATTCATTACCACGCGAGCCCCAAAAAAACAGCTACATTTACTAGGGCAAAGCGTGCGCGACTTGCAGCGGTTAAACGCAATATCTCCCGTACCGCGAAACGAGGAAACCCAGGGCTATTACTCCAGGCTCTTTTTAGTAAAAAAACCCGGCGGGAAACACCGGACGATAATAAACCTGAAAGACCTGAACACCTGCGTCCGATACAGGAGATTCAAAATGGAAACCATCTCCTCGACAATAAAGTTGATCCCCAGAGGAGCCTACATGGCGTCCATCGATCTGAAGGACGCGTATTTTCACATCCCGATCCACAAAGATTCACAGAAATACCTGCGGTTCGCAGTGGACATGGGCGGAAGAACAGAGCACCACCAGTTCAGATGCCTGCCCTTCGGGATATCCTCAGCTCCCAGAATCTTTACCAAGATTATGGCGGAGGTAGCCGCCCACCTGAGAGAAAAATCGATCCTAGTAGTACCGTACCTGGACGATATTCTATTAATAGCAGAGTCCAAAAAACTCCTAACCAAACATCTGGAGACAGTGCTACAACTTCTCCAATCATTGGGATGGATTATAAACTGGGAAAAATCCAGCCTAGATCCCGGCAAGCAGAAGACGTTTCTGGGAATAACTCTCGACTCAGAATCGCAATGCTCCTACCTACCCGAGGAGAGAATACAAAAAATCCGCAGAATAGTCAAAACCTTCCTACGAAGACGATTCTGCACAATTCGGGAGGCAATGTCTCTTCTGGGGAGCTTGACATCATGCATCCCAGGAGTAGCATGGGCCCAGGCCCACACCAGAGCCCTACAGGCCGTAGTCCTATCCTCGTGGGACAAAAGGCAGTCCTCGCTAGGGGCAAGGATGTACATCCCAAACAGGGCAAAAACATCCCTGCGTTGGTGGACATCCCCAGAGAACCTGCGGAGAGGGGTTCACTGGCTACAAAACCCAGCCATCCACATCACAACAGACGCAAGCGCCTGTGGATGGGGAGCGCATGTGGGGAACCAATTCTTTCAGGGTCCCTGGCCTCAGAGGATAAAAGAACAATCCTCAAATTTCAGAGAACTACAGGCAGTTTGGCAGGTTCTACAGCAGTTGGGCAACTCGCTACAGAACCATCACATAAAAATACTGTCAGACAATGTCACCGCGGTCGCTCACATACGACACCAAGGGGGCACAAGATCTCCCCCACTACAAAGCATCGCACAGGAAATCTTTCACTGGGCGGAGGGCCGGATCCTCTCGATCACGGCAACCCACTTAAAGGGGACACTAAATGGAAAAGCAGACTTCCTCAGCAGGAAGCAGATAGACCCAGGAGAGTGGTCCCTCTCCCCAGAGGCATTCAGAATCTTAACCAACCGGTGGGGGACCCCACAGTTGGACCTCTTCGCAACCAGGGAGAACACGAAAGTAGGCAACTTTTTCTCCCTCCGGCCAGGAGATCGTCCGATAGCGGTAGACGCCCTGGGCCAGGACTGGGGACAAGGACTGGCCTACGCCTTTCCTCCCATACCACTAATCCCCAGGGTTTTACAACACTTCAGAACCCAGGGATGCACGCTAATCCTAGTGACCCCCTTCTGGCCAAAAAGAAGCTGGTTCGGTCTTCTGACAACACTGAGCGTCCAGGACCCAGTCACCTTGCCTACCTGGACGGATCTTCTATCGCAGGGGCCACTGAACCACCCCGGCCTAGACAAACTCCATTTAACGGCATGGCTCTTGAGGAATCCTCGCTAAGACAGAAAGGATTCTCAGAGAAAGTAGTAGAAACCCTAATGTCCAGTAGGAAAAAGACGACCCACCTGATCTACCAGAAGGTCTGGAGAAAGTTTTCCTCATGGAGACAGGGAAGGGATCGCGGGGATTCTATCCCCGACACTCCGCTAATCTTAGAATTCCTGCAGGAGGGCTTAGAGATGGGCCTCTCCCCGAGCACCCTAAAAGTCCAGGTTTCAGCCCTTAGCGCTATCTGCGACACAAAATTCGCAGACGATAGATGGGTCCACAGGTTCCTAACAGCAGCAGCTAGATTACGCCCTAGGCCCATAAACCTGTTCCCAGACTGGAACCTTAATTGGGTTCTAGGGGCCATGACAGCGGTACCATTCGAACCGATCAAAGCGCTACCTATAAGAACGCTGACAATCAAGACCATCTTCCTAGTAGCCATTACATCCGCAAGACGGGTTAGCGAACTACAGGCCTTGTCCATCCGCCACCCGTTTATGAAAATTACAGACACCAAACTAATATTTAAAACAGACCCGGCCTTTATGCCGAAAGTAGTGTCAGATTTTCATAGGTCCCAGGATATAATAATCCCCTCATTCTTCAGCCACCCAAAAAACGAGGAGGAAAGAACCCTAAGCTGCCTGGACGTTAGGAGAGCAGTCCTAACCTACATAGATACAACGAGCCACTGGAGGCGGGACGACAACCTGTTCGTCCAGTTCAGTGGCCCAAATAAGGGTAGCAAAGCAGCGAAAAGTTCCATAGCCAGGTGGATCCGCCTGGCCATCATAGAATCCTATAAAGCCCTCGGGAAGGAGATCCCGTTAGCGCTTAAAGCCCATTCCACAAGGGCAGTAGCGTCCTCATGGGCCGAACACAGTTCAGCCTCGGTCGAGCAAATTTGCAAGGCCGCAGTCTGGAAAAAACCCCACACGTTCACTAAACACTATAGGGTAAAAGTGCAGCAGGACGAGGACATGGCCTTCGGCCGCAAAGTCCTCTCGGCAGCAATCCCACCCTAATAAACTTTAGTTGGTACGTCTCATTGGTGCTGTCGTGGAGACGACTGGGGGAAAAAGTGGATTATACCCACCTGATAATCAGGTTTCCAGTAGTCTCCACGACAGCACCCGTACCTTTCCCGCCCTAGAAAAATAAAATAATAAATTTAAAATTAAAAAACCCCGGTTAGGGGAAAAAATTTAAGTTTAGCTCCTGCCCCGGCAATTCGTTAGAATCCACTGAGGAAAGTGGGGAAGGGGGGGAGCTTTTAACCTCTCAGTATGTTCCTGTCCTACCAGGAGGAGGCAATCTCATTGGTGCTGTCGTGGAGACTACTGGAAACCTGATTATCAGGTGGGTATAATCCACTTTTTTCACTAACTTTTTTCAGTTTTTTTGTTTGTTTGTTTGTTTTCCTGGGGGTAAAAAGCTAAAAAAATGTTTTTAGTTTTTTTAAATTGGTATATTTACGTTAAAATAAAGTATGGGAACGGGTTCCTTATTTTGTTTCGGACGTTTTGATATATAATATGTATGGTATTGGATTACAGGGAGTTTATAGCGACTCTTTGGTTGGCATCGGCTTTGGGTTATTTTCTTTCTTATGTATATATTGTTTTATTCTGTAATTTTTTTACTTATGTATGTAATAATTCTTTTTACTATCTATGTCCCCCATGATGTCACATAAGACCTCTGGGGGGCATTCACGTGTTTTTTTTTTATTTTTTTTTATTTGACACTTTCCCACTGTAGCTAGAGCATCCATAGGAGCCCCAGTTACAGGGAAAACATCCTGTAGTGACATTATTCACTGGCAGAGCTGATCAGGGTCTGCTAGAACCCTGCAGCTCTGCTGTAGCAGGGAATCTGATGGTCGCGTGACTGCCGGCTTGTATAGTGGAAGAAACCCATCCACTTTCACTTTTAGTACATAGTGCTCATTGAGCGATGTGTACTGAAAAAAGGAGGAGGCAGAAAGGGTTTAAAACCCACTTCTTCCCCCCCCCCCCTCTCCTCTAGGTTACAACCTGACATGCGTCTGATTGATTGCAGAAGCAAGAGGCTTTAATTCCTGCTGTAATTTTACATATTGCTAGGCTTTAAGTCCGGGACCAAGAGCCGTAAATTTACAGTGCTTGGTCCTTAATAGGTAAGCGCCCCAACTGCACGGACGCTGATGTCACTACTGAGGTCGTTAACACTCGTGTAGAGCATTTGGACAGGCAGAGAACACCAGTGGATTGCAGATTTCTCGCTCAGTGCTTCACATTCTATGTTTACACGCAGCGAGAAGCCCGTGATCCAGATGAAACATGCGCTGGAAGCCAGCTGACCACTGTGGGAAATCAAAGGCCGTAGTATTGCCTTTCAAACAGCTGCCATTGACGCTCACATCTAGAGCACTGTGATGCCAGGAATTGGGATGGTGACACTATGGCTTCTGGCCGCAGCAGTGGTCACTTGACTGCCGGAAGACAAGTACAAGGCAGTGGGAGGAGATGCTCAGTTGGGTCCCCTAGACAGATAAGTATGTGGGAACTTTATTTTATCACTAGCCCAGCCGTAAAAAAAATATATATATTTTATTTTAATCGCACAACGCCTTTTAACCGCATTAGTGGCACGCCTGAAAATTTTTCGGGACTAGCTGCACTGCCCATAGTGATATAGCCCAGAAGATTTCCAGGCTATGTTTCACTATGGGACCATGCAGAACACCATGCCATAAGCTGTGATGTTGTGTCCTGCACAGTCCCACAGAGAACCAGTGCAGGACTTAAAAAAAAAAGAAGCAGGATGATATAACTGATCTGCCGGCAACTTCCTGCTTCTTTTTTTTTTTTTTGAACTCCTGCACTGTTTACAGGTTGCCATGGAGACCATCGGCTTGTCAGAAGCCGGCCGAGGGTTCCCGTGGCAGGAAGAGCTGGGGATTAGCTGTCAGATGATAGCCGGGCACCAGCTCTTACAGCGGAGAACAATGAAATCAATGTATTGTATACTCTGCTTATTGCACGTGTAAATACGCCTGTGCGAAGGGGCCCTGATGGACCAAGGTCAAGTGTTCCAGGGACAGGTACAGCACAAGAGGAGTCATTTTGCAGTATCTTGGAGGACTGAAGTGTTGGGCATGATTAAGTTCCACATAGACTACCCAAATACGAATTCTTCTTGGGCTGCTGTCACAGCTGCCTTGGGTCAGTGCAGGGAGAGAAAGAAACTGATGGAAAAACTGTAATAACAATGAGCTTTTTTCCACATTGAATTTAATGTTGTTTCTTTTTAAAAGATTTGTTTACTTCAGTTCCGTTCTGCTTTAGTTTTTTTTTTTTTTTTTGACTGGAACAAAAACGGTTATAAAGAAAATATGTAAAACTAACGGAATGGAAGCAAACAGAAGCCTTTCCGTTTGCTTTCTGTTTTTATTTTTTAAGCCAATAGGGGAGAAAACTGATCCATGTTTTTGTTTTTTTTTTCCATTTCTCTACTCCAAAAACGGAGAAGCTAGACTGAAACCTTGAACTGAGCCCTATCGCAGGTGTGAGGGCAGCCGCATTGATAGTTTCTGTATTTATGTTGTGTGAATATCTTAGCCGTGTGAACAGAATACTACTTTTCTTCTGTTTCCCCTTACCACCACATTAGTGCCAGTTTATTCAGACAGCAATTACTGTACCAATATGTCTCCTAAACACTGAGTGACATGCCCTCGTAAACATGGCAACCGTACTCAGATGGCAGCTTCTGCAGAACTTGGCACAGTACTGCTTGGCGGGCATGAATGCTGCGTAGAGCGAGATGTAGCCGGCGCAGACGTCTTATTTCTGGATATTAAGTTGATGTGCTTTTTCCTTTTTTTTTATTTGCAAAATGTAGCCTTTTCGTTCCCTTGGACAAAACTCTAATGATCTGTATGGTTTTATAGTGGTTGATGTTAACCCTTTATTTAGGAATGGGCCTCCCCTCAGCAGAACATGGAAGTATACATAGAGCAGCTTTAGGGCGCACACAACACAAACGCTAGTTGTATGTCGGACATCTAGACCTGTAGTAAGCTGGATCCTTTAGGGATCAAAGGATTAGAATGGATTGTGTAACTTAGAAATGTGACGCGCTGATAGTGACCTCAAAGGACTTTATTCCTATTCTTTTAATGTATTTGTCTGTGAATAGGAAGAGCACATGGCCGCATTATAATGGTGTATTCAAATGTGCATCTTTTACACGGACAAATGGTCCACACAAAAAAAAAACAAAAAAAAAAAAAACATTGCCTCATGACCTTTTTTGGTCTATGTTCATGGACCAAAGCCGCCTACTAAAGTCTATGGGTGCGTGTGTTTGTGGATTTTTTTTTTTTTTTTTTTTAAACAAACATGCATTAGCATCCGTATTCACTTCCGTGGTTTCTTTTAGTTTTAGACGTGGAGAACGGGTAACACACAGATGCAATTCAGATATTAAAAACATACACAACAGCAAACGAGCATGTAATGCGCACGTACACGGTGAAAACAGCTTTTTTTTTTCTAACAGAGCAAAATTGCATATGCCTGTGAGTCTATAAATATTCAAGAAGAATGAGGGCTCATTCTCATTGGCATTCAGCGTGTGTTAAGGCTTTCTGTTTCTCTGTTCTGTTTTTGGAGCAAGAGGGATGGAATTAAACAATTATCATTTGTTTAAATTTGTTGATTAGAAGTTTAATTTGGCTCCTAAATTTTTCAGGTCGCGTTTTTTTTTTTTTTTTTTTTTTTTTTTTTTTATTAGAAGCACTGGTGTGTACCTGAAGAGTAGCACTATTTATTACCTATTATATGATTTATTTTATGTGGCGTTTTTCACCAGTTTTTATGAGCTAATGCGCAGAGACTAACTGCTATAGTGTCTCCTATACACAGAGAAGGCCCTGCCCTCCTATCTCTCTGTGAATCAGTAGCATCATAGAGGAAGTTATACAGCAGTACTGAGCAGTGTAGCTGTGACTTATAACAGTGGAGTGTGAAAAAACACTTACTAGAGCTTTCTACAGCATCTTGGTGTATGTCTTTCTACCACTCTCTGCACCTACAATATGGAGAGCCACCGACTAGAGCACAGGAGGTTGTAGGTTCAAGCCTTGACGTCTTGTTCCAAGTCCTCAGATCACTCAACCAGCTCCGAACATGCATGAATTGTAAGAAGGGATTCTTGGGAGGTCTATGGAAGTGTTAAAGCCCACAGATTATCATCTAAAATTCGTTCAAACGATGTCTTTTGAGTGATAATCGTTGCGTGCTACCATCGTTCACTTTTCGGCCGAACGATTTTTAGTTCAGCATAAAAACCATCCTTTGGCCAGCCAGCTGATGGCAGGGACCGCACGCTGTGAGTCTGACCTTGTCTTCAGCTGCAGTCCCACGGGAGAACAATGGAGCTGTATGCAGATAACAGATCACCCGCTGTTATCTGCATATAGCTAATGGTGCATTTACACGGCAAGATGATCGCTTAAACTGCAGTTTGAGTGACCGTGTTGAGCGATCACTTTGCACAAGCTCTTAAGTAATTAGCTACTTAAGAACTTATTAGTGTGAAAATGAGGGCTCACGCTGTTTGCAGAAGACAGTGGGAGCGCTGGCTTCTGCATACAGCTGCTTTGTTCTCTGAGCTGTCAGCTGGTATCCCGCTGAGCTGATAGCGCCGAGAACATCAGGAGCTGCTTTTGTACTGAGCAATCGCTGAGATCTCCATGCAGGATTTCATACGGAAGAATGCTATCAGCTAGTATCCCGCAGAGAAGTCAGAGTGCGGCGCTGATAAGGTTCCTCGCTGATTTTTTTTTATTTTTAAAGCTTGCTGGAAATCGGCAATGAGCGAATAGTGCATGATGGCCGCATATTTAGACACAACAATTATTGCTGAAAAGATGGCTTTTGAGCGAATTTTGAGCGTAAATCTTGCCTAAATGGGTTTTAAGGGAGCTTCGTTTAAATGCAAATGACGCTAATAAGCTACTACTAGGCATTAGTGCCCATTAGTAGCTATGCAAAATGATCACTCAAAAAGAATTTTGAGCGATCATCTTTGTGTGTAAATGGAGCTTTAGTTTGCAATTCCTCCTCCTGCTAGTGTTTCCAGTACTATGCATGTTATTTTCCAGACTTGCTCTAAGAATCTTACAAGATTACAGTTGTCCTGTCATTAGCCACCTTGGCCGTGATTAGGTAATAAGATGACTCTCAGACGTCTGCATGGCAGGTGCACTACAGGTTATTCCTCCTGCCATTAGATCTGTTGCAGCTCATATGGTGATGTGAGGCAGTGTACATTGTTACTGCAGGGGTTCTCTTCTTGCCTGCTCGACTGGTTTAACAAGAAGTCCTCTCCCAGCGGAGGGTTTGCGGGACATTGGCTGCTGTCATCTGACCGTGACGCAGGTGTTCTCTGTAACCGGATCTCGCTCTACAGTTGGTGTGTTACAGTATATGAAAGGCGTAACTTTTGCCAGTGCAGTATTGAAACAAGAAGCGTTACCTGTTTCCATAACTGTACACCTTGTTGCAGAAATATCTGCTTCTTAAAAGGATTGTCGAAGACTCACAAGATGAAGTTAAGACTATCTTAAACTTGCACTGAGTCTCAATATCAATAAGATACAAAGAGCTAAATTATAAAATAATCTCCAGATGGTACAAGACCCCAGATCTTCTCCACAAAATCCAAAACGCCCCACTCTATGCTGGAGATGTCTCAAAGCAGAAGGTACACTCTCACAGTATTATTGTATCTTGACGCCACCAGAAGCTAGGAGTTTGACAGGGCTTGGATCCAGGAACGCCCCTTTCACACCCCTAGCTTCCGATTGGCTGCCTTCATGTAGGTCCTATCAGTAGCGTGTGGATTTCTTTTTGCCTAGGCTGGAGGGTTGTAACATGGAAGCATTGACTGGGTATTAGTGTATCTTGACGCCACCGGAAGCTAGGGGTTTAACAGGAGAAACACCCTGTCACACTAGCTCCTGATAGGGCCAGGGCTGGCAGGTCCTAGCTGCACACTGTGGTTACATTACTGCGTTGTCTGCAGCCGTACGCTCAGGGTAACGTGTTATTAGGCTTACATTATTACCTGTAAATGGTGCCATGTTGCCACAGTAACATGGCAGCATTAACATGTAATGACGTAAGCCTAATAACACGTTACCTTGACCCTGAGGCCCCCTGCTCACATTTGCCGGCCTCAGCGGTTGTGCTCCACTGCCTGCATAGTCTGCTTGGTCTTGGCCACTCGCTGCTGTTGCGTTCAGTTATTGCATCGCCACCCTGACCGTGATGTCCCTGGACGCCCCTCCCCAGCTGAGAGATGCCACTTCTTTGCCGTTGCCGTGACAGTCAGATGTGTGCCAGACGCTCCCCCACTGACAGCTGCCGGGCTGAGCAGTTATGCTATGTCGCTGGGAAAAGCCGCATCATATGTGTGTGTGGGGTGGGGTGTGGAAAGGCAGCGGTGTGGGCTCCTGCACCGGGCGGCCGCCAGATAACACTGTGTCTTCCCCCCCCCCCCCCCTCCCTCCTTTCCCTGGCCATATCGCCTCCCTGCTGCTGCCGGTATTTTTAACTCCCTTCGGTTGCGGGTGGGGGTGCCTGTTGTGCAGCGCCACCGTCTCTAGTGCCCTTCCAGGACCTATGTGGCAGGCTGCTGTGCAGCCAATCGGGTGCAGGGGGCATTACCCCCCCCCTCCCCTGTCAATCTTGACGCCACCAGGACTTCCTGGTGGCGTCAGAATACACTAATACCCATTGACAGCAAGTAAGCAAAGGCAAACAGGAACACTAATCCCTAACAATCCAGGGCAGGCGAACATGTATGCACACTGACTTGGAAACATAGGACCCTGCCCCGCTGCTGGAAAACTGCTTCGCTCAATAAGCAGGGCCCCTCCCAAGCGCTGCTCATCGCTACAGCACATCCACCCGGCCCCGCTGCTGCCGGCAAACAGCTCCGTTCATGACACAGTGCCGAGCCCCCCCTCCCCCAGCCCTTGCAACACTCACCACTTCCTTCCCACAGCGGCTCTGAAGTGCCGACCGCCGCCTCTGACCTTCCTCAACGGCGGGTGTCGGCGCCTACAGTACCTGTGAGGCCGAGGACTGGGAGACAGCCGGACAACCAATCAGGACACTGATTGGCCCCCGTTCCTGTCTTACCCCTTACCTTTGATAACCCAATCTCGCTTTTTGTAATTCTACTCATTGATGTATCCATGCAATTTTGCAATCATGATTGTTGTGAGAATGTTGGTGTGCTGTTCCACCCGTACCCTCATTTCCCTCTTTTCCTTCTGTACCCCCTCAAATCTATAAAGAATTTATTTTGTAGAAACTGTGGATCTTCTATTGTATGTAAATTCCATCTCCGCTCTACATGTTTTGCTCAGAACAGTCATTTTATTTATTTTTGTTTTTAGCATGTCTAGTGTCTTCTTGGTTTTCCATACTAGAGTCAATATTGACAATATTGGTGCAAGGCCTAGAACGAAGTTCGTTATCCATCGAAGAAATATCCATAAACAAACAGCTCTTTGTCCTCAGTATATTGCGCCTACAAAAAGTATCCACACTCTATCAACTTGGCACTGTTCACCACCCTTCTGAGCTGTACTTCTTTCCTTTATTTCCAGGTTCCCTGAAATCTGTTTGAGGAAGGAAAGCTATTATTTTAAAGGGGAACTCCTATGAAAACGGTTTTTCTCCTTTTTTAATCCCTGCCCCAATGATCTGATTGTCCGATAACACTCTGGAGGTTTCCCCTGTATATTGCAGTCCCTTCCATGTAGTGGAGCTTCCTGTCTGATACTTAGCAGCCATCATCTTGATGTTGAGATTTCTCCCTGCTTTCGCTTTCACTATTCTGTGCTAGTAATCCCAGCATGCATCAGCACAAAATTACATGAGCATTTAGACCCTGTACTATCTCTGCCTGCTGGGAGGACAGTAATTATCATTGCCTTTTTTATTCACTAAAAAAAAGCTACAGGCTAGAATTATACAGTCAGGAGGCTTAGCTATCATCTTCATTGCTGTTTAGAGTGTCTCTGGTAGTCGTGTAGCTCCTCTCTATTAACTATTTTTGTTTTGGTCAATTTATACTTGGGCTTGCAGACACCTGTAATTCTCCCAGGAGAAATACATAGCAAAAATGATAACCAAATTCAGTCGCAGAAAAAAAAGGAGGAAGGGGGTGGGAGCCAGGCAATTATAACATAGATTTTATTGCAAACTAATAAAGTTATCTGAATCCTATGCCTTATTGGCCAATAATGTTCACTCACACGTGGAGCACCCTCCCCAAAGGGGGTAACCCTGCACAAGAAACTCGCCATGCTAAACTATAGTAACTTAGGAATGTTTGGCCTATGCTTACGACAATTTTTAAGTCAATTTGTAGTCCCAAAGTCCACTCTTTGAAACATATAGTTTTGGGTCTGCTTTAGTAAAGAATATACTGACAATATATTTGTGCCAGGACATGACATCAGAAGAAAATGAGTGGATGTTTGTGTCTTCTTTTATTGCATATTGTAACATTCATCTCTCCGTTGAAGTAAAATTGTGGTTTCCACCCCCTCTTTGGTTTATGTGATAAATTAATTACATTGATCACTAGTTAATAGTCTACTCTAGCAGTATTAAATGCGTGAAATTGATTCCTGAGCTTTAGTGGCCTCGGGGTATGCTCACTGCCTGGTTTCACTGCAAATTGATGGCCTGTACTTATGTAATATTAGATCTGGAGCATTGAGACTTTTGTTCAGTGTACATGTAGGAAGTGTTATAATTTTATTATCCGCCTTGAATACATCTGTATTCATATTTGTCACTTCAATGTCAATTCTTCCGTATAACAGTACGTGGTAAGACTTATATTATGCATTATTATATAAACAATTTATTGGTCTATGTATATTGGTTACTTTTCATCTTGAAGGAAACCTGATACCGGGGTCATGCCGCAGGCAGCATAATGATTCAGATAACTTTCTTATGACGTTTTTACTGAATGGTGAATGCCGTAAAAACTAAACCCAAAAACAATGGTGATATTTCTAGAAGTTTTCTTCATCTCCTCCCCCAAAAAACATGTAATGAAAGTTATACAACACATTATAAGTACCCCGGACTTGTCTGCAAAGGGACCCTCGTACAGCTATGTCAACAAGTTATGTCACTTGCAGTGCGGCGATGAAAATCGATTGGCCTTTAAGGCACAAAATATGCTGTTCACTAAGGGGTTAAATACGTTAAGGGTATAAGTAAGGTTCAGGATGATAGTTTTTTATTAGTAAGCTAAACACTATAACAAGGGGCACAATCTGGCATTGTGTGTGTGTGTGTGGGGGGGGGGGGGGGGGGGGGCGATCAGAAGCAATGTTGGAAAATACATTTTACGGACTTAGTAGGAGATGCTTGGAACAAACTTCCAGCAGACGTGGTTGGAAAATCAGTAAATGAATTCAAGCACGTGTGGGTTAGGAATAGATCTCACCTAAGACATAAAAAAAAGGAATATAAGGGCAGACTAGATCGACCATGCGGTCATTTTCTGCTGTCCATTTTCTATGTTTCATCCAGTCCTAGATTACATCTACACTGTTCAGTACTGCTCTACAATGTCCTGAATGCTATTTCTGAGGGTGTGCTACAGAGAGATGGGTGAGCAGGGTCTCTTCTCCATGTAGCGCCAGTTCAGGGAAGACTGGGTATTAGAGATACAGCCTGCAGAGGGTAAAACATGTGATTAATGTCATAAGCGAGCCATACAGTGGTCATAAATAATAGTATTACTCATGTGCACTCAGGAGAACTTATTCTGAAACGTCATCTGAGATAAGTTACTTTATTTAAAGTGTGCGTTGTCATAAGTGATCAGGAGATCATGTGGTGCTAGGGAAAGTGGAAGTAAGGAGTGAAGGGCCCCGCCTTAGTGCTGATAAGGATGCAGAAGTCATGAGATCGGGGAGTGTATGTTCAGTTGTAGTTGTCCTTAGACAAGCCCCCGAGTGAAGCAGCAGTTGGTGTGTTGTGAGGTTGCCATTAACAGGACTTTATGCATATAACTTGTTACGTTACTCCAAGCATTTCCTGTGCTGCACCTCTCAACATCTGAAAGTCTCTTCCTGTTTCTTCAACACTTTTTGCAAACTGCATTGTCACCGTGATCGTGATAAAGTTAGTTTGTCACATGGTTTCATTTTTTTGTTTTCTGGCCAACATGGATTTTGACATGGAATTCCCTACAGTGTAAGATGTTGTTTGTGTTACTTCTGTTACACTAGTCTGCCTGTGAGTCTGGTACCACGATTTTGGGTGAGTTTTTACATGCTTTTTATAATGTGTTAAATAGAATCACTTCCAGCTAGTTTTATCAACAAATTGAATAAGTGCCCTGTGTTAAAAAAAAATTTAAAAAAATTATATATATATCATATATCATGCACCTCCTTCACTATCAGCTGATATGGCTTGGGATTCAAAAGTTTGTTCTACAATATATATTACCGAAGCCCATAAAGCCGCCCATATTATTTTCATTCTGCATTTTTAGGTCACGAGGAGTAAATAATAATTAAGGGTATGTTCACACTTGGCGGAGACACTGCAGATGTGCCGTGTGAAATTCTGTGAATTACAGTAACGGCGAAGTCCATGAGATTTAGGAAAAGATCCACATGTTACGGAAAATAATCTGCCTGGAAATTGACCTGTTGTCAATCTGCAGCCTGGTAATTTCTTTCTGCTGACTTTTCATTGCCGATTTCAGCCTTAGCAATACCCGGGGTGAAATCTGTGGCTATTCTGCGACAAAATCCACACGAAACATCCAATTTTATTATTGGTATGTAGTGTATGCAACTTCTGTGCGTGAATATCACACTATTTGTCCTGCGTATATGTCCATATTCGCTGCGTAGTTTCTGTGTGGGGGGGGGTTTCACATGTGTCTCGCATCCGTTCACTGTTTTTCACACGCACAAAACAAACAATACTCAAATGATGTCACTTTTTTTTTACCCACTGTGTTCTGGCAACATGCATAAAAATGCAGTGAGTACGCATGAAATTGCAGGAAGAGTAAAGGAGAAGTAAAGTGATGTGTGTACTCTTGTTTCTTTTATGCGGCTTAGTCTAATACCTTATATAAGGCCGAATGCACACGGCTGGATTTGCATTGCGGAATCCGGAGTGGGAATACACCTCTGGATTCCGCAGCAAATACATGCAATGTAAAAGTGGGTTTTCATGCCCATGAGCGGAAATCAATTGCGTTTTTTTAAGTATATGCACATTATTTTACACTTTGTGTGACAGACGTTTGCTGCATCTGTAGATCACCATAATGACCACAGAAATTCTCCAAAGCTCAACTTAAAATGTTAAATATATACTATGGCATAGAAATGTTTCTTGCCTTTTTAATAGCTTTTCAGTGGCTTTTATTGTGTTACTATAGAATAAGTGGTTGCGGCAAGTTAACAGCACTGAGTTACATTTTGCTACATCTGTAGGTCATTTTAAGTCTAAACTTGATGTAATCCATTGCAGGTGAAATATCTTATATGCAGTTTTTTTTCTCTGCAGATTTCTCAAACTTTCAATCTCTTTTAAGCAGGTGTGATTATGTGGGCTGCATGCTGTAACTGGTTGTGTGTAGATACGGAGCCCGAAGAGATCCCTCAAAGTGCAAGAACAAGTGATCACCCCAATCAGAACATCAGAACTTCTCCTCCAGTTTCAGAAACATGTAAAGCTTGTGGTACCAGACTGCAGAGCACCAGTAGGAAAGTAAGTGGCCAGATCTGTACGTGTAAAAGTGCAGAATAAAGGTGTATGCAAACGGGTCACAAATTTCCAGGAGGTGGGGCTTTCATACACAGGATTTGGTGGCAGTATTTTGCACCAAAGCCATAAGTGGATTCAATAGTGATTGGGTATATAATGGAAGATCTGCTGCACAACACCCCGAGTGTGAAACCACCCTGAAGGAGTTGTCTCATTTTTGAAGGCAATCCCTTTTTTATTAGAAGGGTTCCAAATAGAAGCTAATCAAAGGATGTCTGACCTCTGTGGCCGCAAGAGACCCCCCCCCCCCCCCTATAATTTTCAATGAAACTGAACATCAAGTGATCAATTTGGAACAGGGTTTATTTTGCTGTGATCATGAATTAGCTGATAAGTACAGATGAGCTAATCGGCCAGCCTCACTGACGGATCTCTTATTGAGACTTGGACTGCAGTTTCTATATACAGTGATATGTAGGAGCTGCAGAAGAAAAACTGCAAACATTTTAATTAAACCTTATTGCAAAAATGTTGTCAGCCTAAAATACATAAAGAAGAAAAATGAAATTTCCAGCTAAAGCTTCTATTCCTTTTAGCTCATGACCATCATGCAGCCAACAAATTGTATTTGTATGCTTTCAGAATGAATGGCTAATGAAAAGTGAGTGAAAATTGTTCGGATGTTGGCTTGTGTTTAGACCGAATGATGATTATTCACTTTCGCTCATTTGCACCATAATTGTCCCATCTAAAAGCACCTTTTAACGAAATAAAAAATCCTTTGTGCCCTGAAATTCTTTGTAAATCCAATTATGTGAGCTGCATCCCAAAACATACAGCGTTCTCTGCAGAAATACTACTTTGTTTGCTGTGTCATCTGCTGACCCAAGTTGTCATCACATCAGCCATGTATTGTTTCACCACCCTCCTAACAATCGGGTTACTGTGTGTGCGTCCTCAGCCTTGTTAACATGGCATGTAATTGTGTGGAGGCTCGCATGTTTTGTAAAGTGACTATACAATGGGACAAACAGAATGCATTGCGTGCACCAGGGTGTGTGTGTCTGAAGAAAATGTAAAAAAAAGATATATATATATATATATATATATATATATATATATATATATATATATATATATATATATATATATATATATATATATATATATTTTCCCACACTTGGATTTATGTTTATTTAGATTGTTTCTTTCACTTTACATCTGGGGTTCATTTTTTTAAAATCTGATGTCTTCCATAGAACACCTGCATGGATTGCAGAAATAACTTTTGCGCAACATGTGTAACACAATTAAATGACAGCCTACCTCTTTGTCAACTGTGCCGGAGGATACGCTCCACTTCTTTCTCCCGAGAGGAGTTACTCAGACTCAAAGTAAAAGATCTTCGGGACTATTTATCAATGAGAGATGTACCCACAGACTTGTGTCGAGAGAAGGAAGACCTGGTACAACTTGTATTGACTCTAAGACCTGTTTCCTTTTCGGATGTGACGAATGTTCCATCGTTTCCATCTAATCTGAACAGCCAAATGACCGGGTCGGGTGAAATATGCACAGAACAAGACATTCCAACAGTAAGTAATGGAAGAGTTTGTGGAGCTAATGTCCTGAATGGGCACGGACCCCATGTGCCCCTGTCAGGGACGCTCTCGGGGTTTCCATTGACGCTGTGCTATTCTTGGTGACATAATGTGAACGCTGACTGACTGCTATGGCTTGCGTTGTGGTAACAGAGCCGTAGAGGGCTGTATATAAGGATGATTTGTATACCACCAGACTCTATATGACCGTGCTTGGCACTCAAGTATGATCTTCCTGTAAATTCTTGCAAAGTTTGAAGTTGCATGAAGACAAAAATAAAAAAGACTCTGAGTCATGTATAATGTTTCTGGAATCTAGTTTTCCTTAATTACAGGTTTAAATCGACGCTACCCACTTATATCTTATGTGAGCAATGATGGAAAGGCCTATGAAAAGCATCTTAACTTCCTGTATAGCGCCTACACATGTGGTCATTTTTAGAAAATTACATGTGTTTTCTACTGTTTCCCGGTTGAAATGAATATAGTGCTTGTATGCTAGTGCTCCTTGAGACAAATATTGGGTTTTCCAAATCTTATTAACCCCTTAAGGACACAGCTCTTTTTTCTCCCCCCCCCCCCCCCTCTTTTTATTTCTTTCCTCCCCACTTTCAAAAAATCATAGCTTTTATTTATCAGCGTAGCTGTCTGAGGTGTTTTTTTGTTTTTTTTGTGGGACAAACTGTGTTTTTTAGTGGTACCATGTAATGAACCATATTATGTACTAAAAAACCTGAAAAAAAGTGCAGTGAAATGTTCGGAAAAAACCCTAGAATTACACCATCTTTGGGGGGCCTTGTTTCTACGACTGTGGTGAAGATGACATAACTTTATTCTATCGGTTAGTAAGATTGTGACATTTCTCCATGGAGAGAGCACCTTTGAAGGCCTCTCACTAGCCAAGCCAGAAACTTAGAGCACACTGATGGGTAATCGCCCTGAACCGGTTTGTCTGTACAAGGTTACCTCCTCCTTTGGAGAAGATTCTAGCTTTGGCTCACAAGTCCCAGTCATTGTCACAAGGCTTGTTAAAAAGTCTGATGTTGACTTGCAGGAATGCTGCCTTCCAATAGGTGGTGCTGTAGAGGCATGGTTCCATCTGGCATGCACATGCTGCAACACCTTTAACCCATGAGCTATAGTATCCTTGTTGACATTTAGGATAACTGTAGTGTTCAGATCCTCAAGCAATATTGGTGATGGACTGGGCAGTTCTGAACTCTTAGCCTTTTGTCAGTCATTTTGAATGACCTCAGAGAATGAATGTTGTACTTATGGCAATAATCTTATTGTGATGCCTGAAGTTTAGTATGAAAACGTTCAGATGCCTAGCGGATGTGTTCCTGGTTGTGGAAGTTGCATCGGTGTTCAAGGAATTACAGTAGACAGGCTTGTAGGATACAGATCATGTCTTCTTAGCTGCCCTGAGCCTCAGTGCAAATAAGAATAAGGGTGTGAAAGATTATCTAGTGAGATACGGAGATGACCCGTGTGATATTGCACCTAAGGGTCCTTTTATACCGGATGACTGTTGGGTGCTTAAAGGGGTTGTCCCGCGAAACAAAGTTGGGGTATACACTTCTGTATGGCCATATTAATGCACTTTGTAATGTACATTGTGCATTAATTATGAGCCATACAGAAGTTATTCATTTACCTGCTCCGTTGCCAGCGTCCTCGTCTCCATGGTGCCGTCTAATTTTCAGCGTCTAATCGCCCGATTAGACGCGCTTGCGCAGTCCGGTCTTCTCCGTGTTGAATGGGGCTGCTCGTGCTGGAGAGCTGCTCCTCGTAGCTCCGCCCCGTCACGTGTGCCGATTCCAGCCAATCAGGAGGCTGGAATCGGCAATGGACCGCACAGAAGACCTGCGGTCCACCGAGGGTGAAGATCCCGGCGGACATCTTCGCAAGGTAAGTAAGAAGTCACCGGAGCGCGGGGATTCGGGTAAGTACTATCCGTTTTTTTTTTTCAACACATGCATCGGGTTTGTCTCGCACCGAACGGGGGGCTATTGAAAAGAAAACCCGTTTCGGCACAGGACAACCCCTTTAAGCTCCTGATAGCCAGCCTGGTGATTCTTACTCCTGTGCTTTCACACTGAATGGAGGTGGCGAGCACAAGAGATCTCTTTTGGTGCCATTCAGAGTAAACAGGCAGTTGTTCACAATGAGCCACTGCCTGTTTAAGGGTACTTCTACATGGAATGCAATTTGCCATCGTAATTGCTCAAAAGAGCGATTATGGGCAATGGTCATCCCACATTAAAGATGGAACCCCGACAGGGCAAGTGAACAAGAATGAGCAAGAATAATGTACCATAAATTCCATTTCCAGTTGCCCTAGGCTCAGTTGGTGGTGTTAGAAATTACATTAGTTCTACCAGATGCCGCACATTAAAACTTCTAATTTGTACTTGCGTTTTATTACAGCGTTATCAGTCTGTAAATATAAGTAGAAGAACTTGCATGTGTTAATGTTTTCTCAATCTTTTTCTTCCTGTAGGCAAACCAAGACATATCTTCATCTCCAGTAGATGGACCAGAAGTACTGACAAATGACCAGGCCGATGATGGGGATGAGGTAACGTCATTCAGGGTGCGTTCACACCTGGTGGATCCGTTGCGGATTTTCCTCCAACAGAAAAAATCCACATCTAAGCTGCACCAAAATCCATGTCCAACTCCGAACCATATATCTTTCTTCCCTTCAACTGAAGGACTGAAACCTACTGTGGACCTGAAGCAAAATCTTCCCTTTGTTGCGGGTATGCTGTGGATTTTTCCGTTGCAGAAAATACGCAGCAAATCCACCATGCGTGAACACGCCCATAGTCTTTCAAGCTGTGGTTTCTAGATACAATTGTATTACGGCATTCCATTAAAGGGGTTGTCCGTGAATTCAAACATTTCATTTTTTTTCTGTTGATTACTTGTCTTCAGAATAGGTCATCAATAGATGATTGGCGGAGATCTGTCTCTGAGATTCCCAACACCACAGTCAGAGACGGTGCAGGGAGCAAATTGTGCCGAACCGACTACATTGACTCAGTTTGGAGCTGCAGGCGCAGCTCCTATTGAATTTAATAGGAG
Organism: Eleutherodactylus coqui; assembly: GCF_035609145.1. Lineage (NCBI taxonomy): Eukaryota > Metazoa > Chordata > Amphibia > Anura > Eleutherodactylidae > Eleutherodactylus > Eleutherodactylus coqui. Next base: position 342,588,654 of record NC_089837.1, read on the forward strand.
CTTAGCCTGCAGATCCAAACCAGGCCACTGTGGAAAGGTCTGCACAGTCTGCTTCCTGCACCGTCCCTACTTAGAGTGGTGCTCGGGGTCCGAGTGCAAAACTTCTGACTATCTATTAAGAGCCTGTCTGGAAGAGAACTCCTCAATAGAAAAATGTCTGAATTCCAGGACAACCCCTTTTAACACTGGTACATTCCCCTCTGTAACTCATTGTTCTCCTTTCATAGTCCACAGACTCAGAAGAAATACTTGTGCTTGGAAAAAGAGCCTCGCTCTCGGACATAAGCAACTTGGATGACATTGAATCCTTGTCTGTGCGTCAGTTAAAGGAGATTTTAGCCAGGAACTTTGTGAACTACAAGGGCTGCTGTGAAAAATGGGAACTAATGGAACGTGTAACCAGATTATACAACAGCCAGAAGGATCTTCAGCAAAAAGGTACAACTGGCTTCAACTTTCGTGAAAATAGCGCAGTTTGCAGCATTATTTTTCCGTAATCTCCCACCACCCCCCACTGGGGGCTGAAACTTCAGCAACTTTGATCGGCTGATAGAATACACTGCAATCCTGCTAATATATTCAAAACTGTGCAAAAGATTTAGGCAAAACGCTGTGATGTTAGAATGTTTTCAAAATTAAAGGGGTAATAGTTTATTTTGGTCAATTAACAAAGTGCAAAGTGGATAAACGTGTCTAACCACTGTCACACAATTCACTCCTCCAATCACTTCTTTTTAAGCCCCATTTTCATGCAATGATTATTGCTCAAAATTCATTCAAACAATGGCATATGAGTGATAATCGTTGTGTGTAGACACTGCATTCGTTCACTCTTTGGCTGAACGATGATTTTAAGGTGAGCCTAAAATCCATCGTTCAGCCGGAGAGAGTTAACAAGGAACACACTGTGTTCTTCTCGGGAGTCGGAGATTACATTATATTCTGCTGACAGCCCATGCAAACCGCTCCTGAGGCCCTTTTACATGCAAACGAAGCTGGTAAAGTGTTAATCGATATTAGTGTCCATTAACACTTTATGCAAAACGATCGCTAAAAACTGTCAAATCTTTAAATCGTTTGGAAGATTGTCATTGCATGTAAATGGGCCTTAAGACTTGCTGGGGAGGCACAGTACACCAATCAAATGTGGTATATATAAATATATTCTCATAAATCCCTTTATACTTACCCGTGCATATAATCACTGTGCTAATTTTTCTATAATTTCATCTCATTATCTACTTTTCTGTTATTGCGCTGATTATCTAACCCCGTACAGTAATTTTCCCGTTATCTAGTTATGACTGTATCATCCCACATAATGGCATATCATGAGTCTTAATAGTTTCTTCGTTTACCTGCTCTTCAGAACTATAAATTGTACAGGAGATTTTCCAATTACGACTTGTCTCATACCTACTTTTTTAACTTCAAAGAACATCTTTACTTTGAAGTCAGAATCTTGCCTGACATGTTGTAATCTTTCTTTTCTTTTTTTTTCTTTTCCTCCTTTAGTTACTATGGGAGAAGAAAAAGGTAAGATCCGAACCTGCTTAATCCGCCATCCTACTGTCACCTTTTGAACTGGCTCTGTGTCCCTTAGTGAGAAGGATTAGACAGGGCACCGGAGTGTCACGCACGGCTGTATCACATAGCTGCTGCCGAGGTGCTGAGCCGTCGGGTCATACAGACATGTATTTAAAGGAGATTAAAGGGACAGAAAGAGATTCAGTTCAGCTCACACTGAGTAGTGCTTGATCATGGACGATATACGTGGATGGAACTGCGGCAGGTTGTTATATACAGTACTGTGTAAATGAATAGGGGTATACAAGTGAAGGTTGTGTTCTCCCAGTCAGTGGCTGGTGCACGTCTGGACTCTGCAATGGCTATCTTTTGCATTTTAAATGTCCCACTGTAAATTCCTGTTAGTCCCTACGGGGGAGGATCCGCAGGAAAATGCGCAGCATGAACTTTCGCTTTTTCATGTACACTCTTGGATATGAATTGCGTATAGAGGGAAATAAATCGCAGCATACTCTATTTAGCCGTGGACTCCACGCGGACGATCTCCATTGATGTCTGACTTGCAGCACACACGCAATTATCTAAGTGATGACGCCGGAAATGCTAAATATTGAAGAAAACTATACTGCGCATGACTGATGGCGAGCGACCGCAGACACCTGCAGTACTGAGAATTCAGGTATGCAGGGTTGCCAGATGGACTCACAGCCGGAATCCACTGCGGCCTCTCGCATACAGAAACCAGTCCACCCGTTTGAGTCTAGCCCAAGTGCTGCGTATTATGTGGTAAAAAAAAGCTTCTATTAGACTGGGCTGAAGTTATATTTAAATTGGATTGTGTTTTCCATGCTTTTTACTTTGTGGTGTAAAGATGGCTCTCTCCTCAAAAGCATTCCAAAATTGTTACTGAAGCGATAATTTGGGAAATCTGAAAAGTAGTTGGTTAGGAAGTGTTTGAAGAATTGTGACACTGATAAGGTTGTACCCGATATTGCGCTTGGAAACATATAGCAATGAAAAAAGACTTCGGCAGCATCCAGGGTGCAAATTGATATCCAAAGTTTTATTCCCCCATCACAGAAAAACAGGCAACGTTTCGGCCATGTTGGCCTTTGTCAAGCTCACTTGGAAACATATGATGTACCCATGGATGTGAGACATTTGTGTCAAAAACGCCCTCCATCACCTCAGTACACGTCATCGGATCAGCAAGTGTTTCCCAATGTGCACACCGTGCAGTGTGTTTTCTGGCCCCATTGAAAACAATGGGCGAGGCATTCCGAGGAAATACCCAAAGATGCTGCAATTTTTTAAAATTTTCCCCACACTGCGATGCACAAAAGAAATCGCTCATGTATATAGTTTTTTGAATGGGATTTATATTCGTTTGAGATTTGTATCTCACAATGCACAAATCTCGCACGATTTTCTCGGCCATGTAAAAGCGTTTTAAATCATCAGGTACAACAGAAATTTTCTGGAAAGGACACTATGGAACAAAAAAGAAAACCATGCCAAGCTGATGTCTAATTTGGATAATAAGTATAATCAACCCCTGAAAAACAAGTGGGGATATCAAGAGAGACATGGCATCACAAAGGATCGATATCCATGCCTCCACAGTGCACTACCGACTTCTGGAATCTGTCCGCAGGAGGACAATCTGTCAAGAAGCAACTTGTAATCACCGCCATTAAGAAAAAATGCTTGTGGGTGAAAAAAAATAATAAATCAAGACTGTGAACAAATGGAAAGTTTTTTTTTTTTAATTATTTTTTATTTTTTTTAATTTTTTTTCCCCTCCTGACAAAACTCACTTTGAAGTACTGTGGAGGTCATCCAGGGAGCATCTACCAGCTGACTGCATCCAACAATACCTACCGAGACTGGTTGGAAGGTCTCTGGTCCAGCACCTCCAAAGACATCAGAAAAATGTGTGGCCGTTCTGAAGACCTATCTGCTACTATTTCCAAGTGGTGATGGCACGTTCCAGTAAGACCTGGTACCCTGCCAGTTACACCAAGGAGTTTTTACCCCACTACACATTTTTGCATTGTTGGACTGGCCTGGACACTCGTCGGATCCGAACCCTATAGAACTCCTACAGGCTGTTGTGTAGTCACAAATGGGAATCGTGGATTGTGCAACAAAACAATAAGATGACAGCCAGTCATCAAAAGGGGGTTCCAGGATCAAGAAGTTAAAGTAACCCCAGCAAAAGGAGGATACATCATGTATTACAACCTGTGAAAACAATTGAACTTTATACCATTCTTTTTATCTCCTTTATAATACTGTTTGCGCCAATTAATGTGCACGGTGCTGTACATCCATCTAATCTGTGTTGCCTGTCCTCAGCGTATCCACCAGTGCTGTACTGTGGGGTAGGCAGGTATACATCAATGCTGTTGTAGGAGGTTTTTTTTCCTGCTCCATTCGCTAAGATTTACTGATATCCATGATCAGGCACTAGTACAGTATACTGGCATTTAAGGGCTCCTTCACACAGGTATGTGTAACTGCGCACAACTTGGCACATCGTATTTGTATTACGAACAAGGCTTTTTTTGCACTCTCATCAGCTTATTTTACTGTACTCTCTGTTCACTGGGCAAGGTTTTATGCTAATTCTGGATATTTTGGTTCAAAAATGGAAAAAGAAATCAGTCAAAAAGTCATATGAACCTCCAAAATGGTACCAATAAAAACTTCAATTCATCCTGAAAAAAACGGATCTCAAACAGCTCTGTCAATGTAAAACAAAAATCTTAGCCATTTGAGTGTGGCAATGCAAAAAATAATACTGCACAATGAATGGTCAAAATCCACATTGGAATCACTTTATGTAATCTTTTGTCTTTTGCATAGCCGTTAGAGCCTATTTACAGGCAACGATTATGGCCTAAAATTCGCCCAAAAGCCATCCATTGAGCGAGATGTGTGTAAATGCTCCCATCTTTCACTCGTTAATTTTTAGGTGAGCTTAAAATCCATTGTTCAGCCAGAGAGAAGAGAACTCAGACAGCATGCTGTGTTTGCTGCCCATAGTGTGCTGTATTCTCCACGGGAGCTGCTGATTACATTGTATTCAACAAAAAGCCGTGGCAAAACGAGCTGAATGCAGAGAACAGACCACCTGCTGTCCTCTGCATACAGCTGCGGAGGCTCATTTACATGCAACTGAAGGTGATAAGTTGCTAATGAACATTAGTGTCCATTAGCAGGTTTTGAGCGATTGTTTTGCAGCTATTTTTTGGTCGATTATCTGTGCGTGTACATGGGCCGTTATTTAGATATTGGGTGTCACAATTGTGAATTGCCCACTTTGTTCATGTGTTTGTAAGTGCCTGTTGTATATTTTTAACCATATTTTAAAAATAATTTTTTACTTTATTTTTATCTACCCAGCAATTTTGAAGATGACCTTTTTAACAGGATGTGCTATTAGAATATTACTGAATGTTTGAACCATACAAAAAGTATATACTAATCACAAAAAAAGGAAAATCTATTTTGAGAGATTCTACTTGCCTTTGTGGGGAAGGAACTCAAATGTGTATCGTGTGTACATTTTAATTCTCAGTACTTTTCTTTTGTGAGTTATTGTTGACTCTGTGTCCTTGTTGTCTTACAGGCAAGTTCGGGCCTGCCAGTGATGAAAACATATGCAAGGTCTGCATGGATTCCCCCATCGACTGTGTACTTCTGGAATGTGGTCACATGGTGACTTGCACAAAGTGCGGCAAGCGTATGAGCGAATGCCCAATCTGCCGACAGTACGTAGTGCGGGCTGTACACGTCTTCCGGTCTTGACTCAGCAGTGCATTGTTGAGTTGTTATGTAGCATCTTTCATATCAATGTTGGACTTAACAAGAGTTAATGAAGCACCCACTTATGTGGAATCCTTATTTTTGAATGTCTTTCTTTTGCTGGATTTCAGTACGTGGCACATGTACCTGGGCGCTCTCCGTCCAGCTGTGTGTGCTAACATGCATTTATGGTAAAAATTTAATATGCAACTCCGATTTCAACACGATCAACTAGTTAGTGCCTTGAATCTATTGTCTAAGCCATTTTGTTGGCGGAGCTTTCTTACAGAGACTATGCTTAAAGTTATTTTTGATAGACCAAAGTTGGATATGCTGTTGAATGAAGAGTTGCACAGTTGTGACATCATTCTTCTTTTTTTTTTTTGGATACAAGAAGTTACCAAAACAGAAGGTTTCTGTTTAGCCGTGTTGGGCTTGACTCAGTTGGACTTTCCTTTTAATTAGGGAATACGTCTAATACTCCTTTAATTACTCACTTATCTTGTCTTTCCATTGCAAGATGCAATATATATATATTTTTTTGTAATTGTGAAGCCAAGAGTACTTACCATTTGTGGTGCTTTATGATATCGGTTTAAGATGTTCTCTTCAAGAACTATATCAAGAAGACTTTCCAGTGGTAAGACCTTCCCTGCTGTGGACTCAACAGCTGATAATTCATTACTTTCCCGTCTGATGCTGCTTTTTGTGTAATCTTAAAGATGTTTCGTTGCTAAGCACAAACCTAGGAAGAAATTGTTTAACAAATCTGATATTTTAATATGTTAAAACTGATAAAATCTATTCTGATATAATTGAGACTGTACACTGCAAAAGCAGTAATGTGCCTTTTTACAGAATGCAACCTCCCTGTATGAGAACGCTGAGCCTTAGAAGTTGGCCACCATTGCGAAAGGCCATAAGCAAGATAATTATCCTCTTACTTGGAAAGTACGTTGGATCATTAAGACTAGGGGTACATGGAGATCCTTTTTTTCTTTTTGATTGACTTTCCAGTTTGAAGCAAGCTGCCATTCAAAGAAATACTGTGAGTTGCATGCATTGTGAACTGCGGCTGTCGTTCAGTTGTGAAAGTTGTGCTATGGAAAGTCTCCATCTAACCTTAGAGGGGGCCCAGTGAAGAGGTGTGGACATCGGGCACAGTAAAATGGGAGGACTGCATTATAAATAATACAAACATTTCCGAATATAAATGGTATAACAAGTTAATGTCTTGTAAGAGCTCATATTGAGTGCAATATTTCAATGGGTATGGTTACTAAACCTTTAATACCAAGGCACAGCCCAGTCTTACCTTTCATTGTGAACATTTATTTCCAGTTGGACCACGTGCATCTTCTGTCCTTTCTGTCACACTTGCATACATGAGCAATAGGAATCTAGTGTTTAAAAGGGGTATTCTGGGTATTTAATCCCTTGTAGGATTAATGACCTAACTGCAAGATAGGTCATCAATAGTTGATTTGCGCGGTCCACCACTTGGACCCCCAGCGATCAGCTGATCTCGGCTCTTGCATTCACTGCAGCAGGCTGGATGTTGACTGTTTCATTTGCATTGGGAGCTGTAGCTTCTATTGCACTTCCAGCTATGATTCCTATTGCACTACTGGTTCTGACTCCCAATGCAGATGGAACTGTCAACATCTGTCCTGCGGCAGTGACTACGGGGCCTGAGATCAGCCGATCACTGAGGATCCCAAGCGGCAGAGCTCCACTGACCAGCTATTAATGGCCTAGCCTAAGAATAGGTCATTTATACTACAAGGCATTAAATGCCAAGAATACCCCTTTAATTCATTGCCCTGCCTAGGCTTATGTAGGGTGCAAACCCATCAGTGACACTGTAGCATCTATGACCAGTATTAGGTAGGACAATAGATATTCTATATAACTAATCTGACGTCCGCCTAGCTGTATGGACCAGTAGGTGACATTATTTTAGTGCGTCGGAGATGAGCCAGTGACTTTGATGTTCTCAGCTGCTACCTGTGGTACACATTAAAAGGGCTATACTGTGTAAATGGACTGAGTGCTGTGCCTGCTCTACAACAGCCCTCTGTGCCTCTCACCACTGAAGAAGCTTTATCACTTTAATAGTTTCAGAATTACACTCCAGACTGTGGGGTATTTTTACATTGAAGAGTTTTTGCTTTTTTTTTTTTTTAAATAAAGTTATATGATTGTCAAGAATCTGTAATCGTCTTGCTTTCTTTCCAACATAACACTTTAAAGGGAACCTGTTGTATTTTTACACCACCATAAAATAAGTTATGGTGCAGTTAGGGAAGGTGACAGGAAGCTCGCGGTATAATCACGTGGCGGAGTAAAATCAGATTTTAGTTTTTGAATCCCGTACGGAGTTAAATGAGCTTGCTAAAATGTCATAATGATACCAATAGAAGCTTGCTCTGCAAAAACACAAGTGCTCGCACAGCCCTATCAAGAAAACAAACTCATGGGGCTTAGAATGTAGTGACAAAAAAAAAGGTAAAATTAAAAAAAAAAAAAGAAAATTGGTATCTAAGTAGAAAAAACTAAAAAAATCAACAAAGCAAACACAGAACGCCCCCCTGCCGCCCTTTTCTGTTCCACCGCCCCCATGGGGCAATAACGCCCACGTTGAGAACCACTGTTCTAGATGTTTGTTACCCATTAAAGGAGATGTCCCGAGGCAGCAAGTGGGTCTATACACTTCTGTATGGCCATAATAATGCACTTTGTAATGTACATTGTGCATTAATTATGAGCCATACAGAAGTTATAAAAAGTTTTATACTTACCTGCTCCGTTGCTAGCGTCCTCGTCTCCATGGTGCCGACTAATTTTCGCCCTCCGATGGTCAAATTAGCCGCGCTTGCGCAGTCCGGGTCTTCTCCTCTTCTCTATGGGGCTCCGTGTAGCTCCGCCCCATCACGTGCCGATTCCAGCCAATCAGGAGGCTGGAATCGGCAATGGACCGCACAGAAGCCCTGCGGTCCATGAAGACAGAGGATCCCGGCGGCCATCTTCAGCAGGTGAGTATGAAGACGCCGGACCGCCGGGATGCAGGTAAGCGCTGTGCGGGTGGTTTTTTTAACCCCTGCATCGGGGTTGTCTCGCGCCGAACGGGGGGGGGGTTTAAAAAAAAACAAAAAAAACCCGTTTCGGCGCGGGACATCTCCTTTAAAAGGTATCATATCTACAAGATTACTTGGTCTCTCTTAGGGCTCATACCCACTTTTTTTTTGCAAACACCACTAGTGTGGGTTTTTTTTTTGTTTTTTTTTTTATTTGTTTGCTTTTTTTTAATGCTGCGATATCGCTGCATTTTTTCAATGGTACTTTCTAATGTTAAAATCGCATCGCACAAAAATCGCAAAGCACAAACTTGCGATGCGTTTAACATTAGAAAGTCCCATTTGACATTCACATTAAAAAAACGCAAGTGGGTAGGAGCCCTTACTGAGAACTATTACATTTGGCAAGCGTGAGACAAACCTTTTTGTTTTGCAAAGCGCAATTTAATAATGTTCATCAGTATGATCTCAGCCATGGATTACATTTTTGCCCAATATATATATATATATATATAATTTTTTTTTTTTTATTGTGGAATCATGTACATTGAAATAACTGAGGTCTGCAATTTTTTAAGATCTTCGTTTTGTGACCTACTAGGATAGTTGTCAAAGCGCTCTTGGTGAAAATTTGGTAGTCCAGCCACCCCTGGATTCAGTTCAGGTTCACCACTCTTCCAAGTTTTCTCCATTTGTGGATCATTGCTCTTATTGTGGAGGATCTGGAGTACCAGATCCTTTACAAATGGTAGATTTTAGTAACTTTGTTTTGTATTTGAAGCTCATTCGAACGTGGCATCTTGTGCTGCGGTTTGGCAATGTTAAGCAGACTAGAAGGTATCAGACATGTTCCATGTAATTGATGTTTAGATTCAACAGTTCTTGCAATAATCATCCGTGAATTTAGCTAGTGCAATTGAACACAATTGTCAACTTAATTTGGGGAACTAGTAGCTAAGGGGGCATTTACTTTTCCACATAGTGCCAGGTAGGGCTAAGCAATAAATTACTTCAATAGATGTAGGTAATTTTAGAACAGAATTTAAGCGCTATTTACATGGAACGAATGCGAGCCAATGATACTTGCTCCTGTGCAACAGAACGGGAGCGAATACATGCAAGGATGAGTGTTGGGCATCATTTGCCCAACATTCATCCAGTATAAATGGGGCTTTACTTACATTAACATTGTCTAATATTACAAGAAAACACTAGTTGGATTATGTGAAACATTCAAGTGTAACAAAAATGCTAAAATTAGGGGGGGGGGGGGAAACTACAGAAGGGCAAATGCTCTGACAGCATTGTATGTGAATTCACATTTATAGAACAAAATGCATTTATTATACGAGCGGCTGCTAATAAGTCTTTGGCTTTACCCAGAAAGAAACGAGATAGGGAGATGGAACTTTACATTTATTCCACATACTCTCCATGATGGCAACACACTTCTTACATCGGTATTCCAAGTTCAGTTGTGCCTCAAACCAGTCATCTGTAGCAGCCATGGCATCAGAAATGGTGTGAAATTTGGTACCCTTGAGGTGTTTCTTCAGGTTTGGAAACATGATAGTCGAAGGGAGCTAGATCTGGTGAATAAGATGGGTGGTCAACCAGCTGGAAGCCTAGCTCCACCGGTTTTGCTGTGGTTGCTTGTGCAGTGTGAGCGGAGGCACTGTCTTGCAGGAACAAGATTTCTTTGGACAGTTTTTGTGGTGCCTTCTGGCCTTCAGAGCTGCCTGCAATTGGTCCAAAAGTTCAATGTAATACCTTGCATTGTTGGTAGAACCATTTTCAAGGTAGTCCACTAGCAGCATGCCTCCTTATCCCAGAACACAGACGCCATCACCTTTAGTGGCTGATTTTTGATCCCTGAACTTCTTTGGGTGAGGAGAACCACTGTGCCTCCACTCTTTTGACTGCTCCTTGGTTTCAGGGTCATACAAATAAATCCAGGTCTCATCCATAGTGACCAGTCGATCCAGGAATTTCTTATCAGTCCGGAAACGCTGACAAATTGACCGGGAAGTTTTCACTCACATGCTTTTCTGATCTGTTGTCAAACATTTGCTGACCCACTTTGCAGATACTTCTTCATGTTCAAGTGTTCATGGATAATGACACAAACACGTTTACGAGAAATCCCCATGATGTCTGCTATTCCTTTAGCTGAGATTCTCCAGTATGAGGTTGTGCTCCGCATCGACGATCTACGGAACAACAACCTCTCTCGGTCGTCCAGGACGTTCCTCATCATTGGTGCTGAAGTGGCCCGTTTTAAATTTGGCAACCCAGTTCTTAACTGTAGAATATAAAGGGCATCGGTTTATGTTTTTTTTTTTATTTTTTATCCCCCCCCCCCCCCATTACCTGCTGCTTATTAAGCAGTTTATCTTACCAGGTGTGTTCCACGAGTCCAGCTTTTGTTGACACTTTCCAATCCACTCTCTGACGTCTAAAGACATTCTGATTGAAGCTGTACAGCTCCGATGTTGGAAGACGTCCGCCAGGGTATTCTTGCTGTATATTACTGTCTACTCTGTTGTCGGGGGCCTCTCCAGCATGTCACATATTGGCTCTAGCCAGCAGATGGCACCACTGTATAATTGTGGAAAGAAAAAGCCCCCTAGGAAACCTTGAATCCAAAATTAGATTGCAAAGGGTTAATTAAAAAATATACAAAAAATAGGCCCTCGCACTTCTATATTAAAGTGAATGTTTACTTTTTACCAGCATATTTTTTTGTGTTCAAATGGTGTTCATGTCTTAACCCCCACCTGCTAATGATGTTATATGTACATAAGGGCAGGAGGATCTTATCACTAAGTTCTGTACAATTAAGGGATATACAGTAGATGGCACAAAGAGAGGAGGTAATAAGCTGACTAATTGGCAGCCACAGTTACTCTGCAGTAACAAGGGCCTGAGATGATACTGATCCCCTTTAACACCTTGCATGCTGTGAGTAATAATCATAGCGGCATGTAATAACAGGCGTGAGCTTCCTCTGATGTCATCGATTCTCCTCTATGCAAGCACAGAACGATGTGTTGCCATGGCAACTGCAGGCCTGCCAATGGCCTCCAGCTCTGCTATTGCTGTCAGAGAAACAGAGGTTTAGAAGCAATGTAATGCGTTATCGCCGGTTTAAGTTCCTCACAGGGACATAAAAAAGGTGTTAAAGGTAAAGAAACATTAAGGTAAAAAAGCCTTTTTGCACACTTTATATAGAATGAAAAAAAAATGGATTATACCTACCTGATAATCAGGTTTCCAGGAGTCTCCACAACAGCACCAATTGAGATTGCCTCCTCCTGATAGGACAGGAACACACACAGGTTAAAAGCTCCCCCCCCCCCCCTTCCCCACTTTCCTCAGTGGATTCTAACGGTAGGAGCGCAACTTAAATTTCTTCCCTTAACCGGGGTTTTTTGTTGATTATAAAAAATATATTATATATTTTATTTTTTATATTATATTCTATAGTTTATTTCTATCCATTTGGGGGGGGGGGGGGGGTGCTGTCATGGAGACTCCTGGAAACCTGATTATCAGGTAGGTATAATACATTTTTTCCCCCAGTCGTCTCCACGACAGCACCAATTGAGACGTACCAACTAAAGTTTATTAGGGTGGGATTGCTGCCGAGAGGACTTTGCGGCCGAAGGCCATGTCCTCGCCCTGCTGCACTTTTACCCTATAGTGTTTAGTGAACGTGTGGGGTTTCTTCCAGACTGCAGCCTTGCATATCTGCTCGACCAAGGCTGAGCTATGTTCGGCCCATGAGGATGCTACTGCCCTTGTAGAATGGGCTTTAAGAGCTAAGGGGATTTCCTTCCCGAGGGCCTTATAGGACTCTGATGACCAGGCAGATCCACCTGGCTATGGAGTTTTTTGCCGCTTTGTTCCCTTTATTTGGGCCACTGAACTGGATAAGCACGTTGTCGTCCCGTCTCCAGTGGCTTGTCGCATCTATGTAGCCTAGGACTGCTCTCCTGATGTCCAGGTAGCTTAGGATTTTTTCTTCCTCTTTTTTAGGTTTGCTAAAAAATGAGGGAATTATTACGTCCTGGGACCTATGAAAATGTGATACCACCTTTGGCATGAAGGCAGGGTCCGTTTTAAATACTAATTTGCAGTCTGAGATTTTTAGAAATGGGTGGCGAATGGACAAAGCCTGAAGCTCGCTATCCCTCCTCGCAGACGTGATGGCTACTAGAAAAACGGTCTTGATCGTAAGCATTTTTATCGGTAGTGCTTTGAGCGGCTCGAATGGTTCCGCTGACATGGCCCTTAGAACCCACTTAAGGTTCCAGTCTGGAACAAGTTTTATGGGTCTAGGTCGTAATCTAGCTGCTGCTGTCAGGAACCTGTTGACCCATCTATTGTCCGCAAACTTTGTGTCGCATATGGCGCTAAGGGCTGCGACCTGGACCTTCAGGGTACTTGGAGAGAGGCCCATCTGTAGGCCCTCCTGCAAGAATGCTAAGATCAAAGGGATGCTCGGGATAGAATCCCCGGAATCCCTTCCCTGTCTCCATGAGGAGAACCTTCTCCAAACCTTCTGGTAGATAAGGTGGGTCGTCTTTTTTTCTGCTGGACATTAACGTTTCTATCACTCTTTGTGAGAATCCCTTCCCCCTTAGTGAGGATTCCTCAAGAGCCATGCTGTTAAGTGGTCTGTTTAAGCCCGGGTGGTTCAGTGGCCCCTGTGATAGCAGATCTGTCCAGGTCGGAAAGGTGCTGGGTCCTGGACACTCAATGTTGTCAGAAAACCGAACCAACTTCTCTTGGGCCAGAAGGGGGTCACCAGGATTAGCGTGCATACCTGGGTTCTGAAATGTTGTAAGACCCTGGGGATCAGCAGTATCGGAGGAAACGCGTACGCTAGCCCCTTTCCCCAGTCCTGGCCTAGGGCGTCTATTGCCGTAGGACGATCTCCTGGCCGGAGGGAGAAGAAATTGCCTACTTTGGCGTTCTCCCTAGTTGCAAATAGGTCCAATTGCGGGGACCCCCACCAGTTGGTCAGGATTCTGAATGCCTCCAAGGAGAGAGACCATTCTCCTGGGTCTATCTGCCTCCTGCTGAGGAAGTCTGCTTTTTGGTTTAGTGTCCCTTTTAAGTGTGTTGCCGTGATCAAAAGGATCCGGCCCTCTGCCCAGTGGAAAATTTTCTGCGAAATGTTTTGCAGGGCAGGCGACCTTGTGCCCCCCTGGTGCCGAATATGGGCGACCGTGGTGGTATTGTCCAACAGTATCTTTATATGCTGGTTCCGTAGCGAGTTTCCTAACTGCTGTAGGACCCGCCATACGGCCTGAAGTTCTCTGTAATTGGAGGATTGTTCTTTTATCCTTTGGGACCACGGGCCCTGAAAGAACTGGTTCCCCACATGCGCTCCCCATCCCCAGGCGCTTGTGTCCGTTGTGATGTGCGTGGCTGGGTTTTGTAGCCAATGAACCCCTTCCTGCAGGTTCGCCGGGGATGTCCACCAACGCAGGGATGTTTTCACTGTGTTTGGGATATACATTTTTGTCCCTAGCGAGGACTGCTTTTTGTCCCATGTGGATAGGACTGAGGCCTGTAGAGCTCTGGTGTGAGCCTGGGCCCATGCTACTCCGGGAATGCATGACGTTAGGCTTCCCAGGAGAGACATGGCTTCCCGAATTGTTCATGATTGTTTCTGTAGGAAGGATCTGACCAGCCTTTGTATTTTTTGTATTTTTTCCTCGGGCAGGCAGGAGCATTGTAATTCTGAGTTGAGCGTTATGCCTAAAAACGTCTTCTTCCTGTCGGGGTCTAAGCTTGATTTTACCCAGTTTATGGCCATCCTAGAGACTGGAGGAGTTCTAGCACTATCTCAGGTGCTTTGTTAGTAGTTTCCTGGACTCTGCTATTATTAAAATATTGTCCAGGTAGGGTATTATTAGGATCTACTTTTTTCTCAGGTATGCAGCTACCTCTGCCATAATTTTGGTAAAAATTCTGGGTGCTGAGGAGATCCCGAAAGGCAGGCATCTGAATTGGTGGTGCTCTATTCCTTTGCCCATATCCACTGCGAACCTTAGGTATCTTTGGGACCCCTCGTGGATCGGTACATGGAAATAAGCGTCCTTCAGATCGATGGACGCCATGTAGGCCCCTTTGGGAATCAACTTTATCGTTGAAGAGATGGACTCCATTTTGAATTTTCTGTACTTGACACAGGTGTTCAGAGGCTTCAGATTCACTATTATCCGCTGTTTTCCGCAGGGTTTTCTTACTAGGAAGAGCCTGGAATAATGGCCCTGAGTTTCCTCGTTTTGCGGTACGGGGGATATTGCGTTTAGATGTTGCAGGTCCCGAACGCTCTGCCTTAGTAAGTGTAACTGTTGCCCTGAGCCTCCTGTGATAATGAATTTCCTTCTGGGGAGGGACACCAGTTCTATCCGGTATCCCTGCTGTAGGATCTTTGGGATCCATGGGCCTTCGCAAATTGCGGCCCATTGGTCCACAAAGTTCCCCAGCCTTGCCCCTACGGAGCTGGCGTCAGGGTCTCTGCTTGGGCTCCCCCTGGTGGGGATTAAAGAGGATATTTCTCCCTCTGCCCCCCTTGGGGTAACTCCAGCGGCCTGTCTTGCCCTTGCCTCGGTAGGCCTCGGGCTGTTGCCCTGGGGTTCGGAAGAAGGTCTTCCCTCTCTGCGGCTTTTCTTCTGGAAATCCCTCTTTTTTGTCAGCCGCCTTCTCCAGGATTTTGTCTAGGTCTGGTCCGAACAAAAACTGACCGTAGAACGGGAGGGCGCATAGTTTATTTTTTGAGGCTAAATCGCCTGACCATGATTTCAGCCATAGTACTCTTCTGGCTGAGTTAGATCGGGCTGTAGCTTTTGCCGAGAGTTTAACCGTTTCGGCTGCGGCATCTGCTAGGAAATTTGTTGCCATGCGCAGGATAGGTAGGGAATTTAGGATCTGTTCCCTTGGCATTTTATTGGTTAAGTGTAGCTCCAGCTGTTCGAGCCATACCCCCAGAGTGCGCGCCACGCAGGTGGCTGCGATCCCTGGCCTAAGTATGCTTGCTGCTGTCTCCCATGATTTTTTTAGAAGGCCTTCGGCTTTGCGATCCATGGGATCTTTTAATTGTGCGGCGTCCTCAAAGGGCAGGCTCATCCTCCTAGCTACTTTGGCCACTGGGACGTCTACCTTGGGTATCTCTTCCCAGCTTGTGCAAACTTCCTCCTCGAATGGGTACCTTCTTTTTACCCCTCTAGCGGAGAAGGAACCTGCGCCTGGTTTCTTCCACTTCTTTTGGATAATTTTAATGATGTTTTTGTGGACAGGGAAGGTATGTTTACGCCTCTCCCCTAGTCCCCCGAATTTCTCGTCGTCTTGCAGGGTGCGTGGTTCTCTGAGCTCTTCCATTTTTAATGTAGCCCTGACTGACTTAATCAATTCTGTTATGTCGTCCTGATGGAATAGGTATCTTTTGTAGTCCTCAGCGTCTGAGGACTCCTCGGCCGCCTGTTCCTCTTGCTCCGATCCGATAGAACTCTTGGAGTCGGAAGGCTCGTCGGGAACATACGCCTTTTTCTGGCTTTTCGCTGGCGGCGCCAGCTGTGACGTTAGGGCTGATCGAACCTCCTCCTTCACCAGCTTCCTAACGTCATCCAGGAATCCCCCCAATTCCTCTTTGACTAGCCTAGCTACGGTACGTAGCTGGCAGTCTCGTCCCGCACTCCACGCATTTTTTGGGTTTTGTTCTGGGGGGGTTATGTCTTTTTTTATCCCCCTGACAAAAAAAGGGAAAGTATTTTTTGCGGGTAAATATGCAATTTTTCCATATACAATACATTGGATTTTGCATTTTCTATTTTTTGCTGCACTGGCTACTTACGGCCGCTGAGGCTTCAGCTATCTCTGGGGCTGGAGCACTCATTACTGTACTGGTGCTGCAGACACCCTGCGACCTGTAGTGCTGGTCCACCTTCTGACTTCTCTCAGGTTCCTTATTTTGAATTTTCGCGCTCCTGCGCTAGGCCCCGCCCCCTCCGTGCGGCTCCTGATGCGAGTGTGATGACATCACCACGCTGGGCACGTGTTACGCGCCCCCCCCCCCCCCCCCGCCAAAGGGCTTTCTGGAGCGCCGCGCTGTGACTATACGAGGAGGAGGAGGAGGAGGAGGGGGACTGAGGCTCCTGCTTTGTACCCCCCCATGGGCCGCCGCGGGAGGAACCTGGCCCGGGGGTTACCACCCCATGTGGCGTCCCGGAAGTCATCTGGCTGGGAAGGGAGGACAGGCTGACCCACTGCCCTCCGATCTACCTGTAAGTAATCCTGGCTGGCTTCTCCACCAGCCCCTCTGAGATCCTGCCTCCTGGCAGGACAGGAAGACACTGAGGAAAGTGGGGAAGGGGGGAGCTTTTAACCTCTCAGTGTATTCCTGTCCTATCAGGAGGAGGCAATCTCAATTGGTGCTGTCGTGGAGACGACTGGGGGAAATTGCAATTACTTGCATCCATAAGGATCGGTACACGAAATTAAAAACGCACACTTTTTATTCTACACGGCAAACACTAAAAAATTGCACCTGTCATTCAAAAAACAAGCTGTCGATTGGAGATAAAAAAAAATAAATAAAAAAATACAAAAGTAATGGGTCTTTGAATGTGGTGATACTAAAAGCCAATTGTTTTCTAAACAACAAAAAAGTTTTATTGTGCAAACGTTGAAAAACCTAAACAAAAATATATACTTTTGGCATTGTTGTAACTGTACTAACCCGGAAAAACATTATCCCTTATACTGCATGCTGTAAAAAGAAGCAGCAGCACAATTTTTTTTTTTTACACAACCCCCTCCCAAAAAATGAATACGTTGCTCTACAATGCCAAAATGGTACCAATGAAAACTACACTTTTTCTTACAATGAATGAGCTTTAATATGTCAAAGGAAAAGTCGTTATGTCTTTTGAAAAGTAGAATGTCCCCTAAAATTGTTGTTCTTAACCCCTTAACACAAAAGGCTGATCTTGCGCCATTCAATGTGGGTGTTGACATTTTCTTGTAGCTGCCACCCACTCATAACAGCTGCAATCAGCACCACCAAGGCTTGCAGCTATTAACCCTTAAAATGCCACCTTCAATTCTGACAGCGGCATTTAAATTGCTCTGATTGGAGTTTGAGCATCCCGTAGGGTCTCTCGGGATCAAATGGTGTCATTCGATTGCCATGGCATCTGAGGGCCATCTGAAAGCCCTCAGGACTGCAATTTCAGATTGCCTGTCAGATCGGGATATAATGTTATTCTATCAGACCATCACAAGTTCATGTTCTCCATGGGGACTAAAAACTGTATTAAAAAAAAAAAACATTTTAAAAAAAACCTTTCCTCATATTTTAGAATTAAAAAACAAACAACTAAATAAAGAACCCGCAAAAATATTTTGGTTTTGCGTCCATAAAAGTCTGATCTGTCAAAGTGACACATTATTTTTTTTTAAAGTAGTACCGCAAAAAAAGGTATAAATTTGGTATCAGTAATTGTGCTGACCCTTAAAATGTATGTAATTTTTGCGGAAGCTTGTACCAAAGATGACCGAATTTGCACTTTTTTTTTCTCCTTCCCCATTTTACTTCACTTGGAATTTTTAAAAAGTTTTCCAATACATCATATGCTACATTAAATAGTACCATTGAAAAATACAACTCGCCTCACAAAAAAACAAGCTCTCAGACAGCTATTTTGATGGATTTATGTTTTGATGGAGTTATGTTTTTTTTTTTTTTTGGGGGGGGGGGGGGGACCTGATCACTCAGGGGGTTTCTGCAGTGATAGGAAGAAACCAGCACACAGTCATTTATAGTTTCATGTAATCTTCCAGACAGGGAAGTGCAGTCTATGGAAAGCTTATATGTCATTGTTACATTCACTCTAAGTAGTAAGAAGATAAGAATGTGATATATCAGGAGGCAGAAACTGTAGTACAGAGGGCTTAATGACCGTGTTGGGAGATTCTGATAATCTTGCCAGCCCCATGCCCTGGCATGCTTTACCTAGCAGTACTAATAGTCGTGCTGTGCACCATCCACATTATTCCCCTCCCCTAGTATACTTTAGGCTGCTTGCACACAGTAGAGTCCACATGCAGAATCCGGCCATGGCAGCAGCACCACCCGTACTTTCTAATATCTTCATCTGTACTGTGGATTGTTCCGCACGGTGAGCCGTTAGACATGCACAGTACCGAATTTTTAAAAATCAAACTTCTGCTTCTCGCGTGGCCTGTCTGTAATGTAAATTGCGGACGTGCCGCAGGTCGGACAGCTTCCAATGACTTCAATGGAAGCCGTTCGTGCGGACACCACAGGAAAATGAAGCATGCTGAGATTTTTTTTCTTCATCCATGATCAGAAACCGCAATTTGTTTCCGCTCGTGTGCATGAAGAATCACTTTTTCATAGCATGCTATGGGCGGTATTTGCTGCGGAATCCGGAGATAGTCTCCCAATCCGGATTCCGCAATTCAAATCCACCCGTGTGTATTCACCCTTAGGGCCCTTTCACACAAGCGTGATGATTTTCGGCCAGCTGTGTCACGGCCCCAGAATGGCTGAAAATTGCATGAACAGGGGTTTAAATTCACGTTTTTTCGCCCGTTCAGATAGCCCAGGTACGGCAACTATATATGCCGAACCCGTTGCCAGCAATGGGAAGGGATGGGGCGGGAGCTTAGCAACTAGGACAGCTTGTGACTTGGAAGGTTATGTCTTTATGGATCTTATTTTGAGCACAAGGGCACGACCATACTGGGATAGGAAAGGGACTCTTCACACCTGTAGCCACAATGGTTTAAAATGTCTTTGTATGCGGTAACATTAACATTACCCTTTACTGGAAGTTGGAGGATTGGCTTAACCCCCTAACACTGCCCCACATCCCATTCCTTCACCAAATCCTTACAGTACCTACTATCTGTTTTAGTATCTAGTGGTCTTCAGGCAGCTACAAACCCCAGATTCATCCATCAGACTGCCAGAGAATGAAATGGTTTTTCATTGTGGTTGTCATTTACAAATATTTAAAATACACAAGTGTAAATGAGACTTTTGAGAAATGAAGCATGCTAGTCTATGTGACAAATGAAAGGTTGGTACTACTTTCTTGCATGGAACAGCACAGACTACGCATTCACCCGGCCAAGTGCAATATCGCCCATTGTAAAATTGTGCTGCTGGATTCTTATTTAAAGGGCTTGTACACAGAATGTCTTATCACCTATCCTTAGGATAAGTGATAAAAATATAACTGGTGGGTGGGTCTTACTGCTGTATCCTCCATGAATCCCTTAAACAGGGGTCCTGTGTCGTTTTCATCTCCTCACTGTGGACTCTCTGGAAACTGAATGGAGTGGCACTGGCACAGGCATGGTGCATACATCTTCAATGGGACTGCCAGTTATAGTTGAGCGCTTGTACTGTGCTATTTCTATTAGTCCCGTTGAAATGAACAGAGCAGCACTGCACCCCCTACATGGGAGATCCGTGCGTTGTGCTGCCCATAGGGATGCATTAGCATCTGTAGGGCAGCTAAAAGCATGCGGATAGGATTTTTTTCCCGGCGTGGGGGTCATACACATGGGAAGAAATTGCAGAATGCTCCATTTAGCTGCGGATCTGCCGCACAGATGGAAGCCGTCCGTATCCGCAGTACAGCCGCAGCTGTGTTTGTGCTGTGGATACAGACGGAAGCCGTCCGTATCCACAGTACAGCCGCAGCTGTGTTTATGCTGTGGATACGCGAGAGAGCAGGAGATTTATATAAAAAAAAAAAATTAAAAAAAGATGGTGTGCACAGCACATGCGCACGGCACACTGCAAGCACGCCGATCACATTCGCCGGCCAGAAGAAAAAAGATCGGGCCTGCATTGAGACGGGTCCACAGCGTCTGGAGAGGTGAGTATAATGTATTTACCCTCTCAATGGCCGCAGGCACGCACGGATTTCACTGCTGTATTCAGCAGTGAAATCCCTGCGTGCAAGTGGACATGAGGCCTTAGTCTTATCTTTACAGAAAATGCCATAGTTAACCCCTAAGTGACCAGCCCCATTGCCTTTTTACGTCCTGGCCTGCTGGGCTTAATTCCCAGAGGACGTAAAAACATGCATCCCCTGGGAATGAAAGCCCTGCAGGCCCTGGATGTCACAGCTCCATGCTGCCGGTTACCGTCATCCCGGGCCGTGGGACCCCACTCCCGGTCACGCGTTTGCGGTAAAGTCAGTGAAAAAGTTGAAAAAAGTTAGTTTCAGCTCCCCTTATGGATCGGATCTGTACGGGGAGCTGAGAATACTCACCCCGTCCTCCGCGTCTTTTTCGTTCTGCCCGGCCCTGTCGCCGACGTCTGCGCATGCGCAGAGAGCCGGGAGGCCCAGGAAATTCAATAACTTCCTGCTATCGGCTAGTATGAGTAGCCGAGAGCAAGGAGCCTTTAACGGGGAGCCACTGTATGCGGTTCCTGGTCACATGATCGCTGCTATCCAATGTAAAAGTTTTTTAAAAGTTTAAAAAGTGTAAAAAGAGAAAAAGTTTGTTTTATCTCTCCTAATGGATCATATCCATGAGGGGAGATAAAATAAGGTACCTAAGGCCCCCGGATTAATCCGCAGACTTTACCCTGGCTTCTGTGCACGCGTCCGCCGCTAAAATGGCGGCCGCAGGCGCAAAAGCAGCAAATTGCCGGGGTACTTTAAAATCTCTCTGCACCTGGCTACTAAATGTAGCCAAGACCCTGGAGATTTCATGGGGGGCCACGGTACGCGTTTACCAGTCACGTGATCGCCGTTATCCATTGGATCACATAAAAGTAAAAAAAAAAAAAAGCTCAATTTTCACCTCCTGTCACGGATCCGATCCGTGAGGAGAGGTGAAATTACTTAACCAAGGCCACCGGCTATGTACGCTGACAGGATCCTTATCCGCGGACCTTTCCCCAGCTTTGGCTCATGCGCCCGTCGCCAAAATGGCAGACGCAAGCACAGAAGCTGGGGAGGGCAAGAGGAAATTTAAAATCTCCTTGCTCCTGGCTACTAAAGGTAGCCGAGAGCTCGGAGATATCACAGGCGGCCGCAGAGAGCGGTCTTCTCTCCCGTGATCGCCATTATCCATCACATAAAAGTTAATAGTTAAAGTTTGACGCTCTATTCAGTTTGGGCCCCGTTGTGCATCCAGACAGAAGATTAGGGCCACAATGGGTATGTTTCTGAACACGGGACAAATGGGGGTATCCATTTTGGGGTGAAAGTCTTTATTACTCTGTATGCTGTACAAAAAAAACCCAACTATTTTTAAAATGATGCGATTGCCAAAAAAACAAAAATCGTATATTTTTTGCTTCTGCTTTGCTTCGATTCATTCAAAAACGGTGGGGTCAAAATACTCAGTACACAGCTAGATGAATGCGTTAAGGGGTCTAGTTTTTAAAATGGGGTCATTTGTGGGGGTTCTCCATCATTTTGGCAGCTCAAGGGCTCTACAAGTGGACAATGGGGCCTAAAACACCTTCAAGCAAAATGTCTTCTGAAAACCACCCGTTGCTCCTTTCGGTTAGGGCCCCGTTGTGCATACGGACAGAAGATTGGGGCCACAATGGGTATGTTTCTGAACACAGGACAAACGGGGATCCATTTTGGGGTGAAAGTCTTTATTAATGTGTGCTGTACAAAAAAAAAATTTTAAATGACAATTGGTAAAAAAAAAAAAAATTAAAATCGTATATTTTTATTCTGCTTTGATTCATTCAAAAACTGTTGGGTCAAAATACGCAGTACACCCCTAGATGAATTCATTAAGAGGTCTTGTTTCCATAATGAGGTCATTTGTGAGGGTCCTGTGTCGTTTTGGCTGCTCAAGGGGGTCTACAAGTGGGCAATGGGGCCTAAACTGCCTTCAAGCAAAATGTCTGTTCTGAAAGCCATTGGCTGCTCCTTTTGGTTTGGGCCCCGTTGTGCACACGAACATAATATTAGGGCCACAATAGGTATGTTTCTGAACACAGGACAAATGGGGGTATCCATGGAGGAGAGTGCGGCCACAGCGGAAGAAGAAAAAAATGTACATGCTGCCGCCGAGGAATCCGCACCGCAGCAGCGGCTTTGCCGTCCTGTGTGGACGAGATTTCAGAGAAATCTCATCCACATGACTGGCTAATCCTGGGATTAGCGGCCACAGGCGGATGTGCTGTGATGGAATTTCCGCCCTGTGTGAACCCAGCCCTAAGATGAGGAGGCATCTACGTGAGATAGTGGCCCAAAAGGTAGATTCGCCAGTATCTAAAGTTTCTAAGAAGATGGCACTAGCTTTACAGGACCTTGGGTAGAAGAGCTGAGGCATAGTGAAAGAAAAATTGGGAAGTCTCTACTTCCTCCTTTAGACCAAGTGTTGCCGCAACCTCTTTAAATGGTATGGCTCAATCAGTTATTATTCAGAGCTAAGACACCCTGCCATCAGCTAGCTGTTAGAATCTATCCCCACCACTTAGCTGTTGATGTTATAGCAGATGCTCTTAGACCAAGTACCACAGCAGAGGCCTGAACAAATGCAGTTCGAAGGACATTATGACTGAAGTCATGAAATGGTTAGGTCACTTCTAAAAGGGAAACTGTAAGCCATGGGAAAACTCCTTTTTGGTCCAATTGTAGACAATTTTTCAAGGTCGAGTCTTTAGGCAGAAGGAGGAAAACAGGGGGCTAAGGGTTCAGTCATACAAGCATATATACGCCACAATTACACGCACTTTTTTTGCTTGTGTAAGTTCCGTGACTTGAATTTATTGGGTTCTATGTGTTTGTTCACATTTGCAAATTTTTTTTACACAACCAACACGTCCGCTCTTTGTGCGTATTTAGACGCCTATTATATTAAAGTATATAGAATGAGTAAATATGTTATGCAAAAACCCCTGCACTTGCATATATACACTGCATTTTTGTGCAGCTTATGTAACTGAAACCTGTGTGAATGAAAGCAAGAAATGGAAATCCAATCACAAACACAAGGACGTCTCTTCAAACTACTGTTTGATTCCCCCCAGTAAAGGCCAGCAATGACGCCAGGCCCCAGGTTCAATTTCTGTCAGCTCCTCGGTCAAAGACCTAATTAGAGATGGTTATCGGCTGGAGTTTTGCTCCCTTTCTCTGGAAAGATTCAAGCTGACAAGCCTGAGGTCAGACTCCGTAAAACAAAAGGCATTACTAGAGGAAAGCTTTTCCTTGTTAGAAAAAAGGGGTTCGTGTTAACGTTCCGAAAGAAGAAACGTCAGGGCTTCTGTTTAACTCTCATAAGTAAGAAAACCAGATGGGTCTTTCTGCACTATAAATCTGACCACTAAATAGGCATCTGACTTATCACCAGTCCCGTATGGAAACAGTCCAGTCCACCGCTCAATATGTGTGCAAAGATTGAATCATGGCATGTCGATATCAAAAGGGCACATGTCTCCATTCATCCTTCCTCACATAAATGCCTAAGGGCTTCTTCACACTGGCGAGGACGATATCAGGCAGTGAATCACGGGCCAATATCAGCCTCACCATCCATGTGAAACCCGTAGATGCAGGGCTTTTACTTTTTTCCTGCAGAACATGGGGCCACGCAGGAAGACATCGCTAATGTATATGAAACTATTCAAAAGAATAGGTTTCACATTTGTGTGAGATTTATATGTCTTGGCAACGCACAAATCTCGCATGATTTTCTCGCCAGTATGAAATCAACCTAAGGCCACTCTTACACGCACCATGATTACAGCGGTGTTTTGAACTACCATTGATGTGAATGGGGCCCTGCAGACATGCGCTTGAACGTGGAGTTTTCTATAGCTGCAATTTTTGAGCGGTGTCTGCTCTATTTTGCCGGGTTTAACGCAACTCATCACGACCGGGTGCGTTAAAACCGGCTGTCGGATACAGTAACCTGCGTCTGAGAATGGCACTAAAGCCGCGATAAAAAAATTGTGGCGTTTTGCCTATGCTGCATGTGAGTGGTTTAAGTGTAGCAATACAGGCCAACAATTCTATAATGCACCTGCAGTACAGGGCCCTTCCATTTGGGGTGTCTCAAGCACCAAGAATATTTACAAAGTTGGTGGCAAAACCTATGGTCTGTATTAGAGAGGAAGACAGCAATTATCCTGTATTTGGAAGACTCCCGCTAGTAGGCCAAATGATAGAGGATCTAAAGATTCCAATAGTGAGAGGAATAGCTATCCCATCGCAGCGGGGTTCACAAATTGAAAGAAGTCTTGTCTTCTCAGAGATTCCACATGCATCAGCCTCAGGAAATTATTAGATTTAAGGGCGCCTACCCACTTGCGATTTTTTTTCCTTTGCGTTTTTTCTGAAGAGCAATTAGTATAGAATGTGTTCCTGTCCACTTACGGTTTTTTTTTTCGGTCCGTTGCAATTTTTAACATAGGAACTGTCAGTTGCATATGTGTCCTTATTTTTCTTTTAATGCACCCATGAATGTCAATGGAAATTAACGGAAAAGCCTCGAAAACCGCTGCGTTTTTCACGCACGAAAATCGCAAACGCCAGTGGGTAGGCACCTTAAAGCTGCAAACCAGTTTCCTTCCACCAAAAAAATAAAAATAAAAATTCTGACTAATTATAGCAAAGGGGGAGAGTCTGAGAGACTTTAGTCAGACCACTTTGAGGGAGGCTATGGCAGTTCTAGTAATAATGACATCTTTTATGCAGACAGTAAAATGGGCACAATTTTGCTCAAGAACTCTACAACTAGAAATTCTGGCCCATTGAGATGGAGGATCCGATTGCTCTGGTTCTCCCATTTCCTCTTGTCTTCTCAGGTGAAGGATTCTCTCCTTTGGGGGATTTCTCCCTCTTAGCTGTGAGAAAGCGGGTGCTATGGAAAATTCACTTACCCCTGATGCGAGGCCCAGAGGTTGCGTAGCTCACTCAGAATCATTTCTATTCCAGAGACTTTAGGAATAGAGATGAGCGAATATACTCGTTTCGAGTAATTACTTGATCAAGCACCGCGATTTTCGAGTACTTCCGTACTTGGGTGAAAAGATTCGGGGGGCGCCGGGGGGAGGCATGGCGGAGCGGGGGTAGCAGCGGGGAACAGGGGGGAGCCCTCTCTCCCTCTCCCCCCCCACTCCCCGCTGCAACACCCCACTCACCCACGGCACCCCCCCGAGTCTTTTCACCCGAGTACGGAAGTACTTGAAAATCGCGGCGCTCTGGTGCAAAAGGGGCGTGGCCGAGTACGCTCGCTCATCTCTATTTAGGAACCAACCCAAGCCTTAGACTCTCTTAATGCAATAGAGCTGAGAGCCATTCTTCTCTCCCAGTCTCAGTCAATTCCTTTTATAACAGATATGAGGATTATGACAGACAATGCCACAGCAGTGACTTTTATCAACTAGGGGGTACCAGATCCTCAACTTTGAGAAATTCCACTGTACACAGTGCTAATGTGTAGTCAGCTAACTCTCTGCCCTACTGATGATTCATGCAGCATCCAGTCTGCGCTACGGTTGCCTTAATCACAAAATTGCCACCCCAGTCTCAGACTACACTATGTAGTGTGCAGCGCTAGCCCGAGAACTCCCTTCTTTAGATGGGGCAAACAGCAATGACAGTCACTGTATCCAGCCTGCCAGTCTTTCCCTATAAGCTTCCTTACTAGAGTTTCTGCTGTAGCTGGAACCACTGCATTGAAACATGCCCAGGAAGAACACAGCATCAACATCCCTTGCATTGTTCCACAAGAGAGGGAGTTGGAAGGAAGGGGGTGAGAAAGCTAACCATGTTGAGGGAGACAATTTTGCAATGAGGGCAACAGAACAGGTAGGGTGGATCATGAGGAAGGTACCAGTAAAGTCGACTATACATGAGCAATGACTGGCCCAATTTTCAGTTTTTGCTACAAGATCGCTTTGAGTAAACCAGGGAATCCTGGGTTTACACTGTTAGAACTTTATTTTTTTGCAGTGTGAGGCTTCTGGGTTAAATCTGACCAAGCACCAGATTTTCCTGGAGTTTGCAATTCCCTGAGAAAACTAAATGCACACACAAGGAGAACATACAGTTTCATCGTATTCCAAAAAATGTACACAGATTGCAAGACCAATCTAAATGGTAACCTAAGGGTAACCGGGACCAATATAATAAACATTTACATTGCTATGGCTCATCTCACTTTTGTCTGTGTACTTTTTACCCTTTTGGTACATCTGTGGCAGTTCCACAACTTTGTAGCAGAACTATGAAAAGGTTTTCCTATATGGACAGGGTTAGACAGATGTTTTACAAGGCTGGTTACAGTTTTTTTTTCTTTAAAGAAGTAAAAAATAATTTAATAAAAGTTCAACTATGCATAAGGGCGACGCCATACTTTTACTACACATTGTTGCCTCCAATGTGGTTATGTAGCCTTAAGAATACAGCAGATTGAGCAAGGCTTGCCCATTCCAGTCGACATATCTATATACACAATTTCTGTAATCTTTGAACATTTACATTTTAACTGTCCTTTGTATCAAGCAGTGCAGCTGCAGCTTTAATTAGTGAATGACATCTGAAAATCATTGCAGGCTTTAATACATCCATAGACAGATATATATGCTCCAACACTACATCACTCTGGAGGAGTTAACTGTACAGTTAGTAAAATGGCACATATAAAAACATGTCTATTCCAGTGTCCAGTAATAGAAGTGTTTGGGAAGCCCATTTTTCCTTAGGCAACCCCTTTGTACTAGCATTTGTGACTCAAAACAAAGCAACAATAAAAAGTTCACTTAGTACCGTTTCCCTAAAGTCAGAACAATAATTTCCATACACCTAATTATGTAAAATCAATAGTGTTCATACATTATTTATACTGAAAAATAAATTCTACATTTTGAGTACAAAGCAGCCCTGCAGAACAGTGCCCGTAGGATCCAGGGGCGACGTTCTTACCCAAGACATTTTGGGTAGAAGGGTAGATCTGTGGGGAGAAGTTCCAGATCTGGGCACACTTCATAACCGTAGTAGTAAACCTTCATTGTTAGTGTACCGAATGCACTAGCTGCTGCGACACTGGTATCTTCTCTGGTCTTTGACTGCTCAGCCAGGAGTTCAACTTGTAACATGTTCTGTAAACATCAGGGTGTAAACAGGCCCATAAGGGTTGCCTGGGCTTGCCTTCATTAGCACGGTGCCACAAGTCTACGACGGCGTATGCACTCCCATATCCAGCGTGGTGTAACACGCTTGGCGTCTTCAGCACACTCGGAAGCATCACCCATCACATGTGTAGCCGAAGGGATATCAAATTCTGGGACTAGATCACCATCATACGCAATGAAGTAACGCCGCAGTTTTGCATATTCCTCAAGTGAAGAAGGGAGATAAAGCTTCACGCCAGTGAAAATCTCTAGAAGAGTCTAAAAACAAATAGTTTTATTAAAGGGGTTGTCTCGCGGCAGCAAGTGGGGTTATACACTTCTGTATGGCCATATTAATGCACTTTGTAATATACATCGTGCATTAAATATGAGCCATACAGAAGTTATTCACTTACCTGCTCCGTTGCTAGCGTCCTCGTCGCCATGGTTCCGTCTAATTTCGGGGTCTGCTTGCTTCTTTAGACGCGCTTGCGCAGATCCGTCTTCTCCCTTCGGCTCCGCTCGGCAGCATCGGCGATTTGGCTCTGCCCCCTTGTACGCATCATCGCGTAGCTCCGCCCCATGATGTGTGCCGGTTCCAGCCTCCTGATTGGCTGGAATTGGCACGTGACGGGGGCGGAGCTACGCGATGATGCGTACAAGGGGGCGGAGCCAAATCGCCGATGCTGCCGAGCGGAGCCGAAGGGAGAAGACGGATCTGCGCAAGCGCGTCTAAAGAAGCGAGAAGACCCCGAAATTAGACGGAACCATGGAGACGGGGACGCTAGCAACGGAGCAGGTAAGTGAATAACTTCTGTATGGCTCATATTTAATGCACGATGTATATTACGAAGGGCATTAATATGGCCATACAGAAGTGCCTAACCCCACTTGCTTTCGCGAGACAACCCCTTTAAGAGAGAAAGATACATGAGTAGTTTGTAAATCAGTATTAGCAACCTGAATTTTTCCCTTCTTAAGGCCCATTTAGACGATTATCGCTCAAAAGCAGTCTTGATGGATAATCATGTGTAACTGCACTGACATTGTGCCGTTTTCGTTCTCCCGTCACTTATCGTCGTCTTTTAGCGTGCTGAAAGATGAGCCTTATCAGGGATTCACAGTGGGGTACAGCTGTTAATATTGTTTCAGCTGTATCCCGCTCCCTGATAACAGGCTGGGTATGAAGAACAGAGCAGTCCAGCTCTGTTCCCCATACCCAGGGTGGAGCGCTCGGCTGTATAACAGATGGGTGCTCTGTGCAGAAAACATCTGGATGCAGAAGACAAGCGGAGACACCCAGCTTGTCTTCTGCATCCTCTGCTCTGAGCGCTCGGCTGTATGACAGCCAGGCACTCCCAGTAGGGAACAGCTGGATGCAGAAGGCAAGCGGGGACACCCTGCTTGTCTTCTGCATGCTCCGCTGGCAGCGCAAGGTGATCGTTCATCTTGCACTGTAAATGACACAACGATGATCGCTCAAGTCACTTGAGCGACATCTTTTGAGCGATTATCGTTGTGTCTAAATGGGCCTTCAGAAAATGGAATGGTTTAATCAAGATTGTGTTTCCTTAGACTCTGCAAGAACATGAATACAGTCTAATAAATGACCAGAAGTAGGCAGACTGACAACGAAAAGGAGTTTTATTGATTGTAAGCCAGCGTTTACCTACATGGTCCCTTTCCACAAGAATGCCTGGTCTAGTCATAATGAATACTTACTTTGGAAGTGGATGAAGACTGCGCCATATTGTGTCCATTGCTTTGGTTAGAATTTGCAATTTTACCCTGCAGTAAAAGAGAATTATTAAACATAACACAGGGGATGAAAATAGGGGACACCTGAACAGCACCCCCTTATGTTTTCTACTCCACATAAGTGGCCAGTCTTTTTGAATACGTTTTGCTTCTTAAAAGAAAAAAAAAAAAAAAAAGAAAAAAGGGAGTCTGTCGGCAGTTTTGACCCTGCAAAACTGATTCCAATTAAGGCCACTTACACATCTGTGTCAGGGTTCCATTTTTTTGTTATAGGAGGAGGAAAGTGGAATCCCTTATGACGAAACTGATGGCAGAACGAACCCCATTGACCCCCCCCCCCCCAGTATTGATCAGTGGGGGTCCCGCTGATTGCTAAAATGAAGGGGCTGCAGAGCACTGTGCCCTCTTGACTCCTCTCAGCAGCTAAAGATGGGCATATAGTTGTCAGCGGAGGACCTAATCCGACGAGAGGAACTGAAAGGCAATGAAGACAGCCGAATGGGCACACAGCTTGTGTGAGCACTGAACTCCCTTCATTTCAGCAATCAGCAAAGATCTCAGCAGCCGGACCCCACTGGTCAAAACTTTTGAAATGTTAACCTCAAGTGTCAATTTTAAAAAGTGCAATTCCTTTTTAAGATCTGTGCTTCAAGTAGTGTGAAAGAAAGGGGAGGGAATGTTAGCCCTGAAACCTTGCCTCTGCATATTGCAAATAGCCCAGTCATTGGCTGGATTAGTAGCTACTGCTCAAATCAGAAGAGAAATTTCAAGAATTGCTGTAGGCAATGTACTTAGGAATGCACACCAAAATCCCTCACCCTAAACATATATATTATATATCTGTGTCTTGGTATTGAATAACTGTTCCTAAGACAACATACAACAGTCATTTATGTAGAACTTAAAGGAGATGTCCCGCGCCGAAACGGGTTTTTTTTTTTTTAACCCCCCCCCCCCGTTCGGCGCGAGACAACCCCGATGCAGGGGTTAAAAAAACCACCCGCACAGCGCTTACCTGAATCCCGGCGGTCCGGTGACTTCAATACTTACCGCTGAAGATGGCCGCCGGGATCTTCTACCTTCGTGGACCGCAGCTCTTCTGTGCGGTCCACTGCCGATTCCAGCCTCCTGATTGGCTGGAATCGGCACGTGACGGGGCGGAGCTACACGGAGCCGCTCTTTGGCACGAGCGGCTCCATAGAAGAAAGCTGAAGACCCGGACTGCGCAAGCGCGGCTAATTTGGCCATCGGAGGCCAAAAATTAGTCGGCTCCATGGAGACGAGGACGCTAGCAACGGAGCAGGTAAGTATAAAACTTTTTATAACTTCTGTATGGCTCATAATTAATGCACGATGTACATTACAAAGTGCATTATTATGGCCATACAGAAGTGTATAGACCCACTTGCTGCCTCGGGACATCTCCTTTAATTATAACCCCTTTATGTTTGGCAAGACAGCCTTTTCATGTTAGCCAAGTATTGAAGTTTTTTTTTCCTTCACCATCTCTCCCCATAAACAAAACAAAGGAATTAAATACATATTCACATCATACAGATTCTCCCTATAGCACACTTTTTTTTAGTATATTTAGTTACGCCGGCATTTCATACGCTAGTCTAAGGGCTTATTTAAACGAGTGTATATTGGCCAGCGCTCTGCCTCTCCTCCCCTCCAGCTGTTTGCAAAGGCAGGGGGCAAGATGGGGCGGAGCCAAGCACCACCCTATTCCTTTCATTGCTGGCCTCGTACAAGGGGTGGGGGCGGGAGCTTAACTTTGCCCCCTCCCATTGAAAACTGGCAGAGGGGAGGAGAGAGATGCAGAGAGCCGATGAGGGGAAGGGAAGGTGGAAAGACAGCTCAAATGGTAGCGTATATTGGCCAGCCACGAAGACGGCGGCCGATATATGCTCCTGTGAATAAGTCCCAAGTTTATGCCCATACATGTGCCATAAGTAAATAAGAGGAACAAGCCTTTTAATACATTTCTCACAGACAGTACCCTCCATGTGCCAGACTGAGATTTATGCCAGCTACTAGCTGGTGTAGATTCCAGCTATAAAATTTATACGAGGCTCTGGGGTAAATCATAGTAAATCTGATGCCCCCTAATGCTAGGTCATATCTACTTTATTTTAAAATAAGAAAGTGTGGTCACATTTTTGGTCAGTTGCACCAAAACTGTAGCTTTTTGATGCCACAATTCTGTGCAAGCAGGGTAACACAAGTATTTTCAAATATATGTATGGCAATATCAAAATTATATATTTAAGGTGTTACAAAACTTTGTGTCACCTCATTTTGAGAGCCACAAATGTATTTTTTTCCACTTTTCCTCATTGACATAAATTGTATGAGACCCTGCATTTTTCAGGGACAGGTTGTACATAAGCCTTATGAAGGGAAGAAAAAAGAAATATCATCCTCTATCATCTTTCTTAAACAGGATTAAAATTACATTTTTGGATTTAAAAAAAGGATGTTTTTTTCCTAAAAGGCAGTGGGGTGGTTATTTTTACCCCTTTATATTTTTAAGGCCCCTGGCTGGCATGAAAACCTATTTGCAACACACCATTGCGTCACCGTCTAACTGCTTAGATGCTGCAAATTCTATTGACCACAGCATCTGAGAAGTAAACGGCCAAAATTATAGTAATATAGAAGAGACACCTACTCTGAATGGTGTGGACACGGCTACATTTACAGTGCTTGGCCCCAGGAGGGCGGACGTTCTAGATTGAAAACGTCTCAGTAACAGCTACTATTCTCAAAAATTAAACTACTAGACTTAAAAAGGCCACCAATACAGAGCAATTTTCTTCCCTTCTTATAATGAACAAGATAAACTTTCCTCCATGTCGCAAAATTTAGGAGATGTGGAGAATATTAAGCTGAAATTGTGCCGTATTCTACTAAAACATTATGCAAACCCACTAATCTCAGATAAGTGCTCACCTTCTTATTTTCAGTAGGGGCAGGAGACACCATTTTCCTTTTCTGTGCCTTAGGTGGCTCTTCCCTTTTCTTCGTCTGTGAAAGCTTACCACCTTAAGCACACGATAAAATATAATATTTAGTTTTGTGGTATAAAGATGGAAAAATTACAAGAAGTTATATTTTTTATTTAAAGTTGAAGTCTTACTGTCACTTTTTTTGTCTTTTCCCAGTGACTTTGAAGTTAAAGTTTTAGGACTCTTCATGGAGCCACTAGGGGTTGACGGTCTTGATGTTCCTTCGTTTTCACGACTACTGTTTTCAGATGAGCCTTCTTCATCCAGAGAAGACGCAGCAGTAACAGTAAAATCTGATTTTTCCTTAGAGATGCGGTAAAGATCCTAGAAGACAGAAGTATATAACCATCATTAGACAATGACAAACAGAAGCATTTGCATCAGTTGCGCAATAATTTTCCAAAGAACAAGGATAGGTCTTTCTTAATTTTTCCCCCTCTTAAATACACATTATTCATCGTGCATTTTAAACTTGCTAACTTTAGAATATAGGGCATGCATTACCATTGCAAAGGAAACTGAAAGCATTCAGCTTTTTTTAATTTAAAAAACAGATTGAAATCTGTGAGAAAATACCTGAAAGTTTATTTCAGTATTACTTCCACTTCTCTGTTCCAAAAACAGAACAAAGAGATGGAAGACCTAAAATGCAAGTGTGAAGTGGCTTTGTCATGGCACCTGGAAGCTTGCCATGGCTAGAGTTGCAAGAAAATGACGACTATTCACAAACAAAGCCATCACCTCATAAGTGGCCATTTACCATGGCATTGGAGTGCCCTTCAATCCTGTCCACTACAGCAGAAAGTCTATTCTGGCTGGCATACGCTGCTGATGGCACACAAGCATAGCTCATGTGCCACTGCCATCCACTGGATGTAATAGTACAGCTACCTGTTGGAAAGCGTTAATATCAGAAAATTCACTGCAATGTTCATGGCTCAAGGATTGAAGTGATGAGAAAATAGCCATACCTGGGTACACATTGTACAGGAAAAACAGTTGAAAGAAGCGGTGGTGCAGTAGCTGTTTAGGTCAAGGATAGCTTTAAATAAGTGGGGACTCAATACAGACAGAGCTAGAAGCTCTTTGGGTTTGCATGCAAACTGGAGAGCAAACAGTAATCTGAATTGGTGTTGTATATAGGTCTCTGGGGCAAACTGAGGATTATTTTCATCTATTGATGAAATTTCTCAAAAGGCAATAAAAAGATACTATAATAATGGGTGAATTCATATTGATTGAAAATTCCCCAGAAGCAGGAATTTGATAAAAAGCACTTGAAGCATCTCTAAAACACCTTGTTAGACACTAAATGTAGACTGCTATCTTGCCTGGTTAAAGATCTGAGGTAAGGTGGAATATAAATTTTGGTTCCACTGTCCACCAGTGTTTATAGTTTTACATATCAGGCTTTGAGCAATCCTTTACTACACCAAACTTTTAGTTTTCAGAAAGACTAATTTCAAGGATATGGAGCTTTTTTTTTATTTTTATTTTTTACAAAAAGAGTTAGGACTTCTGCATATTGGGCAAATTGAGCAGTGGACTCCACGCTTGTCATGTGGAGATTTCACTCTCCACGCACACCAGCAGATCTTATTTGCGGACGCTTCGTCCCAAAATAAAATCGCAGCATGCTCTATTTTCCTGCTGATCCTGCAGCGATGGCTTCCATTGCAGTCCCTGCTGTGGAACACTCGCAGCTGTCAGTGCGGACGTGCCGTGGATCCGCAGGAAAGCAAGGGACGAAAAAAAAAAAAACAACCAAAAACTGCACATGCGTGTTGGCCCAGCGTGCCGAAGACAGACGATCCGGCCTCGACAAAGGAGACCTACGCTGGCAAATTCCGAAGTGGGATTCAGGAGCAGAATCTGTGCATGCGGCTTTTGGGTGGAATAAAACAGGTGTGTGATATTAAAACGGCCATCTTAAAGGCAACTAAATGTTATGTCAGACAAAATAGCAAAAGGAAAGCAAAGCCATCATGGTTTACTAGAGAAGTAATAGTAAAATATCTGCCTATGAGTTATAAAGAAAGTAAAAGTGCAACTAACAGTTATATAAAATTAGAAGGCAAAGCCTAGCAATGCTGCTAAAGCGCAAAATGAGGAAAAAATCTATTAAGGAGAGGGAAAAGAAAAAAATTAAAAAAAAAAAAAAAAAAGAAAGAAAGAAACTGGAATTACAAAAAAAATAATGGGGATAACCATATTAATGGAGAGAAGACTGTTGCTGTTCATCTGAATAGCTACTATTGT
Source organism: Eleutherodactylus coqui (assembly GCF_035609145.1). Taxonomy (NCBI): domain Eukaryota; kingdom Metazoa; phylum Chordata; class Amphibia; order Anura; family Eleutherodactylidae; genus Eleutherodactylus; species Eleutherodactylus coqui. The sequence goes on from NC_089837.1 coordinate 342,623,243, forward strand.
TCAGCATTTTCAGAAGCTGGTTCTCAGGCTTTATTCACATAAGCGTATATACACAGAGCCATCTACCCGCATAAATACGCCGGGCCAGCTGAATGAATGCACTGAATCAAATTGCATTGTCTCTAATAGACAGACGTATTTAGGCAGGTAAATAGTTACATATATACGCTTGAGTGAAGGCAGCGTCAGGGCTTATTCTGGAATAAGCCCTCAGAGTGAGAATAGGATTGGGCCTGGTGTTACCTCCATATGTAAGGGTTCTCATCCATCGTTTTGGGAGGCTGATGTTGTAAGTGAATGTTTATATTTAGAGATGAGCGAGCATACTCGTCCGAGCTTGATGCTCGTTCGAGTATTAGGGTGCTCGAGATGCTCGTTGCTCGAGACGAGCACCACGCGGTACTCGTCTCGATTAAATGAGCACTGACCATTGAATTCAATGGAGCCGGCAATACAGCCGGCTCCATTGAAAGCAATGGCCTGCCGCGAGCGCGGAATGAATTGTTGGGAAGGGCTTAAATATATAAGCCCTTCCCCGCAATTCATCCAGAAATGTGTAAAAAAAAATATACATATATTATATACACACACACACACACACCTTGTCCCGACAGAACGATGTTAGCCCATTGAATTCAATGGAGCCGGCAATACAGCCGGCTCCATTAAAAGCAATGGGCTGCCGGCGATCGCGGGATGAATTGTCAGGAAGGGGTTAAATATATAAGCCCTTCCCTGAACACAAACACAAACACAAACACACGGAGTTCAGCGCGGCCAGCGGCCGTCCTCCTGAACTGCTCTGAACAGCTGTGAGTAGTATTCAGCAGCCGGGGATTTAAAATCCCTGCCTGCTGAATGAGCTGCCTCTAATTGGTCACAGCCTGACCAAATCAGAGGCAGATTCCACTCACACACCCATTCATGAATGGGTGTGTGACTGCTGCCTCTGATTGGCTCAGCGGGACCAATCAGATGAGAGGCAGCAGTCACTCACCCATTCATAAATTCATGAATGGGTGTGTGAGTGGAATCTGCCTCTGATTGGTCAGGCTGTGACCAATTAGAGGCAGCTCATTCAGCAGGCAGGGATTTTAAATCCCCGGCTGCTGAATACTACTCACAGCTGTTCAGAGCAGTTCAGGAGGACTGCCGCTGGCCGCGCTGAACTCCGTCTGCCGGGACCGTATGTGTGTGTGTATACATACATACATACATACATACATACATATAGATATATACACATATACACAATAAATATTATATATACATACACACACAATAAATATTATATATACATACACACACAATATATATATATATATATATATATATATATATATATATATATATATATATATATATATATATATATATATATATATATACATATACATATACACACACACATATATACATATACACACACACACACACACACACACATACATATATACACACACACACACATCGTTCTTCTCTGCCACAGCTGTTACAGCTGTGGAAGAGAACAATCGTTATGCTGACAGTGGAGGGGGGGGGGTCTCACTCTTGCCACTATTGTGGCTTAACAGTGAGACCTCAGAGCCCGAAATGCAGCCCTGCATGTTGCTCCTCGCCTGCCCTATCCATTTCTGTGTTTTTTACATGACTTTGGTGATTTGCTAAGATTTTCACAAATGAAAGCCTTAGCGGAGCACCAGTCATATACAAAAATGCTCGAGTCGCCCATTGACTTCAATGGGGTTCGTTACTCGAAACGAACTCTCGAGCATCACTGAAAGTTCGACTCGAGTAACGAGCACCCGAGCATTTTGGTGCTCGCTCATCTCTATTTATATTGAAAGATAAATAAAGCGATTAGTCCAGATTGGATTCACTAAGGAGTTCCTAAAGAACTCCAATCTGTGATTGCTCAACCTCTAACAGATTTGTTTAACCAGTCATTTCTAACAGGTGATGTCCCTGCTGATTTAAAAATGGCCACTGTTGTAACCATCCATGAGAAGGAAAGTACAGAAAAAGCCAGCAATCACAAGCCAGTTTAACTTCTGTAGTAGTTAGAGGTGCTTTCAGAGTTATTACTTTTATACAGATTTGGGCCACCCATGCCCCAAACTATTTAAAAGTAATCTGTGGATCCGCAGCATCTGACAGGTGATATCACCCAACTAGCAGGCTTCTAACATAGAAGCCCAGAGGCAGGTTTATGGAACCTCACTGAGGACATCCCTGCTGGCCTACCATGTTAACAGATCAGAGAACAGCACGCAGCAGGAGGAGAGTAGGTTTTTGTTCTTTTAAGCTCCTTAGGTACTTCAAACCCTCCCTCCCCCAACTAAGGTTGGGGACTCAGAGATCCCCTTAAACACCTTAACATGGCCAATTTTGGCATTGAGGATGCAACGATTTTTGGGAGATTTTCCTCTCCACTTTTCAAAAGCTATAACTTTATTTTTCCAGCGACATGATGCTTTTTTTTTTTTTTTTTTAACAGTGTTAACCATGCAGCATAAATGACAGTACATTTTTTCCCGTGCAATAAAAACCTTTTGGAAATTTGGGCAAACCACAGGGAAGAAAAACGGCTGTCCGCGCTCCTAGGGATATCAGACTCTGATCCAGGATAATCAATTCCTTCTTTTTATTGGGAACACATACAGGGATCTTCGAGCAACGCGTTTCAGTAGGTACAACTACCTTTCTCAAGCTCTACACAACTCCGACTGACACACAACATAAATAGGCATAAATAGACCGTCCGTGTAGAGCTTGAGAAAGGTAGTTGTACCTACTGAAACGCGTTGCTCGAAGATCCCTGTATGTGTTCCCAATAAAAAGAAGGAATTGATTATCCTGGATCAGAGTCTGATATCCCTAGGAGCGCGGACAGCCGTTTTTCTTCCCTGTGGTTTGCCGTAATTAAGCCCCGGTTACCCGGTGTAGCTTACCTGGATTGTCCGGCTGCTCTCTGACGAAGGTTGGATGGATTAAAGACCTATCTTACAAGTGGACGTGGATTGCGGTGTCAGCGAGATACCTTTTGCAAGGTATTCTCGCTAGACACCAGGTGAGTTTAACACTCTACCTTGTTTTTCATTTCATGTTAAGATAATATAACATGATTTAGCAAAGCATCAAGTGCGCCTCCTTATAATATAATTCTTTTGGAAATTTGATTTTCTAAATCGTTGCATTTAAAGTCCTATAACTTTAATTTTGCTGTCGTTTTTATGGGTACCATTTTAGGGTACATACGACTTTTTTTGATTGCTTTTTTGTAAAGACAGTGAAAAAGCATTTTGCCTCGGGTTTTATTTTTTTACGCTTTTTGCTGTGCAGGTTAAAAAGGGTGTTCAATTTGTTGGGCAAGTCGTTACAGATACGACTACCAAATCAGTGGGATCTAAATTTTAACTTTTTTTTATCATACTAATAAAGGGGTTTCCTTTTTTGTTTTTGACATGTAGAATTATTTATTTATTTTTTTTAAGCACCATTTGTGTCCCTGTGGGAGACTTTCACCATAGCACCTATGATCACTATGATAAAGCAGTGCAGGATTTCTGTCTTGCAATGCCTTATTGCTTGTTATAGTGATCATAGGCACTGGCAATGCAGGAGGACGCCCATGTCTGACATCCTGTTACCATGGCAACCCGTCAGGCTCTCCGCGATTATATCAATAGAGCCCGATGACGGCAGAGGGAGTGCCCTCCCTCTATGAGCCTTATACATGCCGCAATCTACATAGATCGCAACAGAGAAGGTGTTAACAGGGGACGGGGGCGCCGTTCTGATGCACCCCCGCTGTTGCAGGGTGAGGTTGGCCATCGGTGACAGCCAGTTCCCGCTGCCGGATAGTGCGGAATCTCTTCTGATCTCGCGCCATCCACAGGACACAAGTGTACGTCCTGTTGCGTTAAGTACCCGTCAGCCAGGCCGTACATTTATGTCCTGTGGTGTTAAGGGGGTTAATGGAAATGGCTCCTAAAAGAGATGGGTTTTTAAAAAAAAAAAAATTTTAAATCCAACAATCTGTTGTACCCTAAACAGCACAACTTTACTGAAAGCAGATATCAAGCTAATCTCAATGATTTCTACGACTTCACATAAATGGTGGAAAAAGGTGGTGCCGTGGCTATTGCCAGTTCCGCATTCCATGCAGTTCCGCATAAAGAACTCCTAGATAAGCTACTAAAATTGAACTTAGTCCTTCGATGGTCTAGTAGATTTGCAGTTTGTTATTAACAACGTACTGATACCCATTAACCAAGCGGATTTTGAACAGGGCCAAGTTCAAAGTTGTGACTTCAATGGTCTGAACTCAATCCTATGCTTTTTAGTGTGTTTTTAAGGCACAAAGAAGAATAAGTTAGGTTTATCAGTTTGCAGATTACATAAAAATGAGCAGTAGTGTTGCTACTCCTTGTGTTCACGAGTGTATTCTACATTTGGAAATGCTGGAGAAGCAATCGTATCTGTTCTGATTTCTGATAGCTACAGTGTAGTCCTGTAGCAAAGAGTAAGTAGGATGCTCGGCTGCATAGCTAGAGGTATAACCAGTAGAAAGACGGAGATTGTGATCCCACTGTATAGAGCTCTGGGTATTCCAGATGTGGTCTCCCATGTTAAGTTCTGGAGACCTCAAGCGACATTGATAAAATAGAAAAGTCCAAAGACAAGCTACAAAAATAGCGCAAGGTCTGAAGAACAAAAAGTTATCAGGAAAGATTTAGGAACTTAATTTGTACAGCCTGAAGGAAAGAAGTGAGAGGGAGACATAACACCTTTATACATGTTAAAAAGGTATAAATAAGATTCTGGAGGGAAGAAATTTTATTAAGAAGCTCAACATTAGAACAAGGGGACACAAAGTTAAATTAGTTTGGGAAAAGGGGGAATCCGAAGCAATGTCAGAAAATACAACTTTACAGAAAGAGTATTAAATGCTTGGAGCAAACTTCCAGCAGATGTGCCTAAAGAAGAAAAATGAATTCCAAACATGCCTGGGATAAGCATATATCTTTCCTAAGAGAGCGAGAAAGGAAAAAAGGATAAGAGCAGACTAGTTGGACCATGTGCTCTTTTTCTGCAGTCAAATTTTCCTATATCACAAACTCAAGAAGAAACCACCACAAAAGCCTGACCAAAACAGCGTGTAAACCAAGTTGTGAACAAACCTTTAGCTGCTGCAGCGTAGTGGCAGACTTCCAGTCCTTGTCATCTCTGAACCGGGTGCAGCGCGGAAAGCGAATGGATATGCCACCAGCTGTGTGAGCCTCTGCCTTGGAAAACTCTGCTCCAGTGATTTCCCAGATAGGAGCTTTCTGTAAGACAGATATGGAATATGTAGAACATTAAACGTCATGCAGTTTTATCTAGTTTATCAATTACTTATCGTTTTCAAGATCTCTGCCTATAACCTTTTCATGAAAGAACATGCATCCTCTGGAGGATGCAAGTCCATCCTGGTCATGCAAGAACACGACTTATTAGAAGACCGGGTTTTGATAACTTTAGTGTAAGGAGCTCTGCACCTTGAGTGATCATCAGATCACCAGCACAGATTCACATCTGCATTTAAACCATGGAAGCTCCTACACACTGGCAGCAGAGGTAGTAAGTACTCAATTGGTACACAAGTTATATGGGGGGGCATAAAATGTACCTATAGAGAGTCGGGTCAGTAAAATTATACAGCCTTTACAGGTGGCTTCCGATCCACTAGTTTGACGACTGCTTTACATCTTCGAAGACTAGAATGTAGTCTTCTCCAAATAATTTTGATCTTTTAGGTCAATATCAGAATGCTGACACTAACGAAGGTGTGTGGCATCGTCAAGCACATTCTATTAAGCTTGCAAAGTAACAATACAGTAGAATTAGTGGACATTACCTCAGGATCTCGTATAATGAAGTCCGGGTAATAGTTCTTGTTAATCTTTAGCCAAGATGGGATTTTGGTTGGGTCCTACAAATAAAGTGCAGAATAAAATACAAAAACTCAGTACAAAATAGATTTCACCGATTGTATGTGGACTAAAATATTAAACAGTTATTGGGTAAATTAAAACCCAAATAGCGGGGGAGAGCAATACAGTATCCCCTTGAACCACCATGACCAGACATTAGGCTAACTAGGGAGCAGATTCAAACCGGGCTTCCGAATTACCGATGACTTATACCAAGTACTTTTATCTCAGATTTTCTGAATGTTACATCTAAGGAGATTACTATTGCTCCATCTTGTAGAGTAAGGGCCGAGACAGAGTTACTTCTAGGAAGGCCTCTTTCAAGGTAGGTTTGCTCTGAGCATTATTTGCTGTGCCATCTTCTGCAGACAGGAGCAGTGACAGATATGCGCAGTATGTATCTGGTCACTTCATGCAGGGCTTAATCCACATTTACCCCATTCAGGCTGGTCTCTTGCGGTTCATCAGTGGCTTCTCAGCTAATCGTCGGTTTCCTCTAAGAACACTTTTTGTAAAGTGCTCCAGCTTAATAGAAGCCCCTTTCTGCAATTCTAGAAGCTCAGTAGAGTGAGCCGTGCTGAAAGTAGCAGTGCCACCATGACAGTCACACTCTCCTGCCCCCAACAGGGGTCTTCTGTCCCCAACTACACCCCTGCAGCGAGGACGAGGGTTAATCGAGCTGCAGTCTCCACACGCGAGGGGCTACTCCATTCATCTTCAATGGGGCCGATGGGGATAGCAGAGCGCCTGTACTCTGCCATTTCTGTCAGCGCCGTTGACACGAATGGAGCAGTGGCCATGTATGCTTGGTCACCGCTCTGTTCAATCTGATGTTACTGTAGGCGGGTGAAGAGAGCCTGCAGTGAAGACAAGAGGGGGACATGGGACCCCCAATCTCTGCGATGAGAACAGCATAGCACAATGAGCTACACTGTTCCCTCAAGCTTTGACCACCATATTCAGCTGGGCCAGGGGTCAGAGCTAGGGGTTTGTGGATCTCACAGGTGGGACCTGCATCTTTCAGAAAGTCTCAGATGGGAATACCCCTTTAAAATGCCTGTTGGCTTAACTTGATAGCTGGAGAAGATATCACACTGAAAGTCCAAGAGTTCTTTGACATATGGTGTCCCATACCACGCCAGGCGCCACAGAACCTCCATTAATATCAAATCACATTAAAAGGCGAAACATGGGAAATTGTTGCAAGTTAAAGATTTGGTTGAAGCATAGAGGGTTGTGCAGGAAGGTATGGCAGCGGCATGGAATAATTTAACAGAGGCTCAAGCCCATTTAAATGAACTCACTTGACTAAGGCTGCCTATCCACGGACATTGCGGTATCCCGCAACAAAGATGGCCTTACTGTTTTGCTAAAGGAGGCCCAAAAAGTTTTATATGCCATATTCGTAGCATGGGAAATATGAGACATAATGGCTGCCAACAAAGACAGGAAAGACTATTGGGTCCTTGATTTTCACGTCTACTAGTCTATTAGAGTGCAACATTGTTTTCGAAGAAAGTCTGGTGAAGATCCACCCACCCAATGGACACACAATTTGTAAGCAGGGCTCCAATTTTAGAAAACAAGGTTGCATCTGTAAATGAAATTCCTCCGGCCGTCCACCAGTAAGTGTGGAAACAGTGGAGCCTGTATGTGCAAGTTTCATACAAAATCCCCCCCGCCCCTGCACATGCGCAGTGAAGTTTTGTTTTTCTTAATCTCCTGCTTTCCCGCTGCACACCCGGAGTAACAGTTCCGGGTGTGCCGCAGATCAGACGGCTTCCATTGACTTCATTGGAAGCAGTCCCCCCCGGGTCCCGTGGCAAAACTCAGCATGCTCCGGAAGACAAACCCGCATGCGTTAATTAAGCTGAGGGCGCTCATAAATTGCCTGTGGGTGGCTTTAACTCTGAATCATCTATGCGGGTGCCCCACGTGGATCCCGGAATTCAAACCTGGCCGTGGAAATGAGCCCTTAGGTAGGGGGATACAGAAGTCAGAAAACAAAAACGTCACTTCAAAAAACAGTGTCTGTAAGGAGTTGAAAAAAAAAAAAAAAAAAAAAAAGGCCACTGCATTAAAAACAAAGAGGTGTGAAACCACCCTTAATTTTAATATTTTAGTTGACATACAATTAGGGATATCGCCATTAGGATCCCCAAACCATCAGCAGAGTAGGACGTGTAGTAACTAACCTTACTAATCTTCACCATATCCAGCTCCTTTTGTAAACGTGCAAGTGTTGCATCATCATACCCACTGGAACACTTTGATACTGTGCACCACTTACGAGTATCAGTGTCATAGCATCCCATCAGAAATATGGACATTAAGCCACCTGTAATAACACAAAGCATACGTGTGAAATGGCATAGTTCTAAAGCATAACCGTTTCAAAACAAAGGAATGTTTTATAGGTTCACTAACCATTGGCTCCCTTCCCATAAAATGCTCCCAATACTGCAAGATCAGCAGTATCTGCCATAGCGCCTTCATTCAAATAATCCTTTTTCACTTTTAGCCAATGACGCTTTCCAGGCTCGTAGATGGACTACAAAATTACAGAACAAAAAAAAAAATAAAAATTTTAGTAGAAAATGGCTTTACATTTGGTAGGTCTGAATTTTATGAACTGATAATACATACAGATATTAAAGACGGTCACTTTTAGCCCGTGAGTGAAAAGAAGGTGACCCACCGAGTCAGGATGCAAATGCTTAACTTACCTTCCCCATTGCTCCCCCGTTGTCAGCACTGGAAGCAGTAGCTCAGTGCGTTTAGTGGTGCTAGGAAGTAATCCGCCCATCATAAGATCAGAACAGGCAGACTACTCAGCAGCGCCACTCAATACATTGACCAACAGGTTTCGGTACCCACACAAAGGGGGGGGGGGGGGGGGGAAACAAAAAAAAAAAAACACATGGAAGGCAAGTAGTTGACTCAGTAGGTCGCAAACCTTTAGCCCACAGATTCCCTTTCAACACACACACCACACACACCACACACACACACACACACACACACACTTCAGTATAATGATCCCTGGGACTTTAATGGGAGACAGTAGATACCTTCAAGTCTTTAAGCACAAGGCCCTCTAAACCTTCCCGGATAACTCTTGTAATCATATCTGCAAGATCTGCTGCTTTCTAGGAGTAAGCACATAAGGTTACAAGTATAGGCGTCACGTCTGTCACAGTCACACTGACAAGGTGGAGTATACTGGTAATGCACTCACTGTAACATGTTTCATCTCTGAGAACAAGATATGGTTTTGGATTTCTACCATATTATCTCGCATAAATTTTCGGCGCTCATTAAGTGGCCTATAATAAGAACAGAGGGTCACTGGATACAATTGGTACATTAAACATTACTGACAACATGATGCAGGTCATTTCATACTCACCTGTCCATTAAACTGACACCATTAAAATATATGCAGTCAAAGACAAAGAGGCAAACATTGGCATCCTTAAAAGCAGCTTTCTACAAAGAAAAATTGATAAGTAAATAAAACATTCATCACAAAGCGTAAATTCAATTTATACAGGAAAATATGTGTCTATTACACCAAAGGTAGATGTGCACCTATGAATCAGTTTCAGGTAAATTCATTGATGCAGATCACTTTGGTAACCCTCCAAGTCATTCTGCCCGAGGAAAGAACTGTCCATGTACCCAAGACTAGCAATTATTACAATTTGTAACACAGTGGCTGGAAAAAGGCCAAATCATGTGTATTAAGATTTAGAGGACTATGCTCATTAAGCCCTTAGTGACTAGCCCACTTTACACCTGAATGACCATTTCCATTGTCACATTCCAAGAACCATACAATTAACATTTTTTATTTCAATTATCAATTGGAGAGTTTTTATTTTGCAGGTAGAGAGCTATATAAAATATTTACATAAATAAAAAAAGCTCAAAAACACTAGTTGAAAAAAAAAAAAAAAAAAAACAAAAAAAAAACAAACCACAACACACAGAGAAAGCGATTGCAGAATTTTTTCAGAGCTCACTATACCATAAAGATGACTTGTAAATTACAGTTAACAGCAGTACCAATTATTGTGTTACTACTTCTGCAAACAGGGTCCAATAGGCAGAAATAAATGCTGGGAATCACAGGATGCCAATGGATTGCCATGGCAGCCAGCGGCCCATCAACCGCTTACATGGCGGAGTCGCTACTGACTGTGGTATGTAAGGGATTGAACAGCCATTAGTGAACAGCCATTAGAACAAGAGTTCAGCTGCCAGTAGACAGCCAAGTCCCAGCTCAAAACTTTAATGAAATATATATCCATCCAATTTTTTTTTTTTTTTAAACAGCAGCCTAGCTTAAGGCCCCTTAGTGATTGTTTATTGGTGGCCACCAAGGGGTTAAAATGTAGCCCATTAATTTTGGTATCATACTATGCTAGAACAGAATTAAAACTACATAAAACATTCTACCTTTGTTTTTTTTTTTTCCCAAACGATAACTGCTATACTGGACCAACATGTACTTTGGTGAGGAAAGAAGTACAGAGAGAAAAAAAAAACAACAAAAAAAAAAAACATTGACATGTTACCTTATGAACACCCAATGTTCCAAATGGAAGCGGCTTCCCAGTATTGGTGTCAATGAGCAGCACTTCAGCGTCCAAAATCATGCTATTACCACCTGGAAACGCTTTTGGAATATAATCTTTGAAATGAGCAACCTATAAAACAAAAAGAAAGTCACACCAATGAATATAAACAAAAGAGAAGCTGGAAAATAAAAAGCTCACAAAGAAGAAGTCCAGCTGAATTACCTTATGGGGAAGAACAGGCTTGAGACTACGACTGAAGTAACTAAAGTGATCACCGTTTTTGTGCACTTGGACTCGTTCCCCATCATACTTTATTTCTGCATACATTCCGTTGGGACATTTCTTCATGGCATACTCTATGGATTTGCAAGCTTCAGCCTGGAAGATTTAAAAGGAAAACTTGAGCAAACTATAAACAATCTTTAAGGGATTTATCAGGTAGGAAAAACAAACAAAAAAAAACAAACAAAAAAACAACTCCGTCACGGCTGAGCGAGAGCACTCGTCTGTCTGTCTTGGCCAGTGATAAATCAGAATTACAGACACTGCTAAATTTGTTTTTTATGCCATTTCCGTAACTTCTGAGATGTGAAGACCGCGTTTGCTGTACGACACATTTTATGCAACTCTTAATTCCTTCTATGGTAGTCAGCGGACTGTACTATGGCATTTCTATAGAACCTAGTCACCACAGGCAGCGATAGGCAGTTTTTGCGCTAGGCAAGGGTCCCAAAGGGTGGCAAGTAACAGTTTTATCAGATATTTTTGTCATATCCGTAAATGTCTGACATGGGATACCTCTTTAAAATATTAGTTTAAGTGGTCAGTGATATCTGTACAGCGTAAAATATCGAGAGGCCTGAAGGGAAGAGATATTTGTTCAGAGACCTTGGCTTTATGTTATTGCATCCCATAGACATATTTTTAAATCTAAAGACAAAAAATTATCACTCATGCTTAAGTGTACACACACACACACACACACACACACACACACACTTTTTTTTACGTGCACTACATATGCTTAAAGAAAAGTCTGAATATACTTTACCAGCATAGGTTGGACAGGGGTCATAAGTGATGCTTCAACAGTAAGTGCTTTCTTCATTCCTGGGCCTTGCTGTCTGTTGCGCAGAACCCGCTCTACAACATCCCCTAAATTACGAGAGGCTTTGAAGGCATCATATGCATTAGGATCAAGAGCATCGAGACTGAAACAAAGACAGAAATTGGTTATGTTCCTGCAATATCTTACAGCAAAGATCCTGTGCCCAGAACATTAACTTGTTTTATACAGGAAAAAAAAAGGTTTAAACAAAAACAAAAAAAAAAAAATTATATATATATATATATATATATATATATATATATATATATATATATATATATATATTTATTTATTACAGGGTCCATCGATAATACAAGGCCCTTATAGCTGCAGCAAGTACGACTGCTGTGGGGTAGTCAATCAGCAGTTGTGCATCTACACTTTTCTTGTAGTAATGTATTTTCTGCATTGCCTACTGCCATAACATAATACGTGGTTTTAATGCATCTTCGTGCTGCAGGTCATGTATACATTTAGTCAGGGAACTGAACCAGTGAGGCACTCTCTTCAAAAAGATATAGAAGTGCAGCAACTTCTAAAAAAAGTAAACAGACTGACTTAGGCCGCCTGCACACGGGCAGAAATCCTGCGGCGGGATTTCCGCCACTGAAAGCCTGCATAGGAGTGCATTACAATACGCACTCCTATGCAGATGGCCACGGTTTGGCCGCGCAAAATGTTGCGCGGCAAACAAACCGCGGCATGTCCTATTTCTGTGCGGGGCTCGCAGAGCCTCGCACAGAAACGTCACTCACCCAGCCGCTGGCTCCGGTGTGCGCATGCGCCGGCTGCCCGTCAGCCGGCACATGAAAGAGCCGGGGCCGCCGGGCGCGGGTGAGTACGCTCTCCTCCCTGCAGGCGCTCGGGTCGGGTCCCGCGGCAAGAATTCTCGCCGCCGGATCCGACCCGCCCGTCTGCAGGCGGCCTTATTCTGTAACATCAAACTTGTTGCTGAAACCCTGCCAACATCCACAGTATGTTCACTAACTTACAGTATATTCTAGAAAGGAAAAGAGCCACAATCAGTTTTAGATGCATCGTCACTTACACATGTTTGGCTCCAGAGTTCATCTTCAAATCATGCTTGATGAGGCGAATTATGCACTTGAGATCATTGCTGGTACACCTGGAAATAGAGAGGTTATTGATCCACTTTAACACTGAAACAACCCTTACCCTAATCAAGCACGGGTGTAACGAGTGTCAATGTATGCATACAGCATTCAGGATAACCTCTATTGTAGAAGACAGACAGACACACACAAAATGGTAAAACACTGAGCCCAGCCTTTGTAGGGCTGTAGTTGTAGAGTTGTCTTACAGTCAGCAAGGGCTGACTGCATGACATTACAGATTTATATACATTAGTCAAGAATATAAAATTAACAACAATATAGTACGATGTATATGCATTGTGCCCTCCGATGTACTACCTGCATGCTATGTCCTCCAGGACCTTTTGCTGGTCCTCTTCTTTGGTCATTTTGGAAAGCTGATTCAGCATGTCATCCACCTCATGGATTGTCAGAAGACTCTTAGCAGCGGGTGGGAAAGTTTTGCTCTCTTCAAAGAAGATTCGAACAGTTTCTGACACATCGCCCTAAACATAAATATATGGCATTTTTATGCCCAAATGAAAGCCACCATAATCGTAGCTGGAGAGTAATAGGTTAACAGAGCCACTTAAAAAGTGTTGCTTTTTTTTTTTTTTTTAAATCACCTGCTCAAGATCTCGAACCATTTCCTCCTGGTTACAGCTGAACACCCGACTAAAAAGTTTGACAATCTGCTTATCATTGAGGTTGTACACATTCTTGATAACACCCGGTAACAACAGCTTCACTGTTAAGTATGTGTCTCCATGAAAGCCATCTGTTTGGAGGCAAACCAACAATTTATAACTACTGTATTACTACTATATTCCTGTTTCAAAATTTATATTAAAATTTGATTGATCTAATTTAAAATGATAGGAGCAGTCACTAGTATTACAATTTATGATGAGAGAGAGATTTTCCAAGATTTTTATTTTAAACCCAGCTGCCCATAGCTCCAAAAAGAAAACAGCAACTTATACTCCCAGCACATCTTCATTCTCGCCTCTGTCAGTCAACCCACCGATGGGATGTCACAGGCTACTGCAATCACAGACCTCAGTGTTTGACCGCTGAGGTCTGATTGACTACCATGGCCTGTGCCACCACCTCAGACAGGCAGACTACAAACCTGTTAACAGACTCTGCAGGGAGAGCAGAGAGGCATGGCTGGAGCCATTAATTTGGTTATAGCAGCTGCTTTTTAACTAGAACATACAAATGCCTACTGATTTCATAGTTCCCAGAATTAGGGCGCATTCAGACGACCGTATATCGACCGCTGGCCGATATACGGAGTCTCTCTGCAGGGGGTGGAGGCTGGAAGAGCCGGGAGCAGTGCTCTGAGCTCCCGCCCCCTCTCTGCCTCCTCTGCACTATTTTCAATGAGGAGAGGTGGGACAGGGCAGGGCTAATTCCCAGAACTTAGCACTGCCCATATCCCACCTCCTCTCATTGCAAATAGTGCAGAGAGGCACAGAGGAGGTGGGAGCTCAGATCACTGCTCCTGGCTCTTCCAGCCTCCACCCCCTGCAGAGAGACGCTGTATATTGGCCGGCGGCCGATATACGGTTGTCTGAATGCGCCCTTAGGGTGATGGCTCTACAGATGTGAACATGGATGCCACCTTTATTTGCAAGCATTTGCAGAAGTTAAATAACTTAAACCAAATAATGTGATCCACCTCACAATAAGTCCTACCTCCACCTGTTCCCTTTGTCAGGAAGTCATGGATAATCTGGGTCTTGGTATTGTAGCTTGCCTGCTCGGCGACCATGGCACACAGCTTGCGGAATTCACGCAGCAGACAGTCCTTGTGCTTGGGATCGCATTGTGCGGTGGAAAGACTCGAGCCACTGCTAGAACTTGGTGCAGGAGATTGGTCTGGTTTGGCTGTGGGAGCAAGAACTAAGACTGTTAGACCAACAAGATTTTTCCTAAGGTTTTGCACAAATCAACTTGGTGATGACCTACATATGGAAGAGTGTTCAAAGGATTTCGAAAGCCGTACTTTAATGAAATACTATTGTATAAACGTTCTTGACCAGTGTGGTCATTTACTTTACTGTGGATATGAGTGTTTAAAAGGGCGTTCACCAGATAGTGTGTACTTTGTTGCTTTACAACATTCATTGTGTCGCTAGCATTTCCCCACTGGTTTCATATAGCTGTAGCTGGAACAACAGAGAATTAACCCTTTCCAATCCAATTTTGGACTCTGGGTTTTCTAAAAGGCTTTCTCTTTTTGCTGTTAGACAACGGTGCCATCTGCTGGCTAAAGTGTGTGTGTGTGTGTGTGTGTGTGTGTGTGTGCGTGCGTGCGTGCGTGCGCGCCAGAGAGGCTCTGACAGCGGAGTGGTTGGCAATAGACAGTAAGAATACCCTGACGGACGTCTTCTGACATTGGAGCCGTAGAAGCTTCAATCAGAATGTAGGAAGATGTCAGACAGTGGATTGGAAAGGCTTAAAGTGTTTTAGCAAGCATACCTGAAAAACCTGAAAATTTCAGGGGTGAAGGGTTTGCAGTAGATGCTTTAGTAGGAGTTATACTCGGTGCTCCTGGGGATTGGTTTGCTTTTGATGGCGTCTTTTTCCGGGGAGTAGGTGCAGACCCTGCTTTGGAAGCAAGCTCTGTGAACACAATCAATGTTACAGGGTAAGATTACAATGTATTAGAGCAGTGGTCTACAAAAAAAAAAAAAAGATAACTTGTGTAACAGATTTTCATTTACATAAATTATTCACAACTACCCTCCATTCTAGCTATCTATCTCCCAGTCGTTACACAAGCACTTCAGCCCCTGCACCAGTGGATAAGTGTAAGTCACACAACATTTCCTATGGAAATACACACCTAGGACCAATTTCCTCATAGAAGGTCTATCTTTCTGTAAAGCGTTATTTTCTGTCTACAAGTGACCTGCAATAAGGACCCCGCAGATTTACATATTAGCAGGAAAGTTAAAAGGAGTTCTTTGGGACTTTAATATTTATGGTTTGTCCTACTAATATCAATACGATAGGGATTCAGCTCCTGCCAGCCCCACTGATAAAGAAACTGAACGGTTGCGGCATACTAACCAGCACAGCATTCTCTTCGTTAGTTAGCAGGCCCAGTGCTGTACGTTATGCAATGGCTATGCCTGGTACTTCAGTCCTCTGATATCATGTACAATCACTACCAGTTGCACAGATCCGTGCCTGGTAAACAATGAAGGCTATACGGCTCTTGTAGGACCTTCGTCAGCCGATTCGCACAGATCTGATATTGCTTGACTAACCTAAGGCTTCATCATCAAAAGTTCCATACATACCCTTTTAACCCCTTAGTGCCTCAGGATGTATATGTATGCAGCAGGATCAGGAGCTGTAGCCATATAGCTGTCTTTGATAGCTGACACCCACCCACAACAGCTGCAATTAGCATTCACCCTGACTGTTAACTCCTCAAATGCAGCTGTCAATTCCGACAATGGCGTTAAATGCCCTATTCAGGGTTTTGTAGGTCTCAAACAGCCCTCACATGATGTGATCATGAGTTGCTGTTGTTATTGTAGTCAGGGGCCTTCTGTGGCCCGTCTTCATAGAATGCCTGTTGAAATACCATATACTACAATACTGAAGTATTGCAGTATGTGGTATAAGCAATCAAACGATGGCAAGTTCAAGCCCCCTATGGGAACTGAAAAAAGTTTTTGCGGAGTTAGCACGTATATAACCATCTATTACGTATACAGCTTGGGAGCCCATTCACGGTGGGCATCGTCTGCAACAGCTGCAATCAGAAAACGCTGATAGCCGTTGTCAATTTAAATGGACTGATCGGTTAAAGGTTTGCCTACGCTCTAGTCCCCACGTTTTTTGTTACAGAGGAGGTCACAGGAAATCAAGTGACTGCCACAGAAAGTGAGGCTGCAGCGTCACTACTCATTCTCCTAGAATTGACGCTCACATCCTGAGCTCCAGGTACACGACGCTGCAGTGTCTCATTGTCTGCAGCGATATCTATCACAACAAGAGACAGGACTAGAGCAGGGCTGCAGCGCTGGATCCCGGTGGAGGCGGAGGGGTAAGTATAGTTCAGTTTATTATTTTAATACATGAGGCCGTATTGCAGCAGGGTTGTCCGGTAACCGGAAAACCCATTTAAGGAAACGTATGCCTTACTGAGGACTTCATAAAGTTGGATCCATCACTGACTGCCCCCTCTATCAGCCAGAGCAAAAAGCCGTGAAGTAATAGCTCTCAGTATTGCATGCCCATCACAGGAAGCTACATTCCCAATGCAGGGTAAGATGTCTAACCATCATCAGATCTTCCCCAAGGTGATCGCAGCGGATTGTTCAGTAGACTTTGACCATCTTCATGAGACCACCCCTCTAACTTTACCTTTGACATGCTGGTTGATGAGGTCTTTCTCCGGGTCCTGCAGCTCTTGCCAGCCTTCAAGCTCTGTAAGGTCATCAATCTTCTTGGTAGTTGCCCGAACACGTTCCAGTTTCTCGAACATACACTTGATATGGTACCACTCCTTCATATCGCCAGCAGATTCACTAAAGGGATTTGGAACGATCTTCCCAATGCGCACTAACCCCTTCCCAATTTTTTCCTTACACTTTTTGCAGCCAGCAGTCCCACGCTTGGCATACTCCACACAATACCGCTGCTCTGCCATGTTGTGCCAACTAGATATGCAGACAGCAAAGTTTAAATATGAGGTACCAAGATGAGGTAAGTGAGAAGAGCAGCGGTGCAAAGCAGCAGGACACTGCAAAGTTCCCCTTGTTGATAGCTGGCCGAAGGTCCTCACTGCCTGATGGAGAAGGTTAAATAGTCCTCTCATAAAAACCTGTCAGAAAAACAAAATAAAATAAAATTACATACCAAAAGCTGAACCTCATTACATACTTCACTAACAGCCCAACATACAACCTCCGCAGTGGGAGGAAGCTTAAGGCCGCCTGCAGACGGCCGGGTTGGATCCGGCTGTGAGAATTCTCATAGTGGGACCCGACCCGAGCGTCTGCAGAGAGCAGCGTGTCACTCACCTGCTCCCGCAGCCCCGGCTCTTTCATGTGCCAGCTGCCGGTGCATGTGCAGAGCGGAGCCGGCGGCCGGGAAGTGACGTTTCTGTGTGGGGCAGAGCATGCCGCGGTTTGTTTGCCGCACGAGATTTCACGCGGCCAAATCGCGGCCGTCTGCATAAGATTGCGTTTGTTAACGCAATCCTATGGCAGCTTCCAGGGGCGGAAATTCTGTGGGAAATCCTGCCGCGGAATTTCCGCCCGTCTGCAAGCGGCCTTACAGATGGGAGGAGTTCTTGGGCAGGAAGTTCAAACCTACTGCTGACAGACGACACGTTAACCCCTTCACGACACATATGACCAAGGGCTACCTGCACACACCCCATGCAATCAGGATGTATATAGCCCTGCACAGCACAAGCTGTGCATGGAGTGAGCTCAGGAGCCGAACCCGCTGCATACATGGCGAATATGGGCTGTCCTTTGATGGCTGACACCTATCCACAATATCGGGGATCAGAGGACCATTAACCCTTTAAATGCAGCATTTAGAGGTTTAAATGTCCAGCTCTGAATCAAAATGTACCAAATGCCCCCCACAGGTGCCGTCTGGTTGTCATGGTAACTTGTGGCCCTCTTCAGGAAGAGTAAAAGTACATAAAACATAACTTTTTACAAATATATGTATCACAGTATCACATTAGTAAAGGTCAAATTTATTAAAATATCCCATTATAAGGCTACTTTCACACAAAGAAAAATTGAGTGAAATTTGTGCATTGCAAAACGCAAGAATATGAACCCTTTTTTTTTTTTAATGCATTTTTCAGATTGTTAACACACACACACACACACACACACACACACAAAATATGTTTGGCATCTTGGTAATTGTAATGACCTTCAGAATAAAGAAAATGTGTCATTTTTACTGCACCATAAACACTGTAAAAATAACCTCCCCCGCCCCCAAAAATAAAATCCTGAGAGTTTTCCACATTGGATGTTGTGATGTTAACATGAGGTTAGGGTTGCTCGGCTCAGCCTGCATCCTCCCCTGGTGGCCAAGTAGGGGCAGTACAGCCAGACATAGGTAGGCTGTTGGCGTACAGCATGGCGGA
This sequence comes from Eleutherodactylus coqui, assembly GCF_035609145.1. Lineage (NCBI taxonomy): Eukaryota > Metazoa > Chordata > Amphibia > Anura > Eleutherodactylidae > Eleutherodactylus > Eleutherodactylus coqui. Next base: position 342,642,148 of record NC_089837.1, read on the forward strand.
GCCGCTAGTCAGTGAGCAGACTGAAAAATCTCTGTGCCACTTTCAAAATCTTGGCCCCACTGGAAATGCCCTGGCCCTGTGAGGGCTACATACAGCGTTTTGCTTTCTGGCTTTTTTCTCCCCAAAACTCAGCATGCTCCAGATATTCCACCTGCATTTTTAAGCCTGAGACTGAGGCTTCTTTCACACGGGTGACTGCGATCTCGCAGCCTTGTACGCAGTTTAGTAGCATCAGCGATGCTTTTCGTGAGATAACCTCACATCGCCGCTGATAACATTCTGCCATTTTTTATTGCATAAGTCAGCAGCCGTTTGTAATGTTAAAAACAACTAGAAAGATTTCGGCAGCAGAATACAGGCTGAAGGCCGCAGGTTTTGAAGCAGCCTCTCTGCTGAGGAAGTCTTGCGGAATTTCCGTGCGGTCGCACTGCGGACATTCCGCAAGATTTCTATCCTGTGTGAACCAGCCGTACGCTGCTTTTCTGAATTGTTAGAATCTGCTCTGCATGCACCATTGCAGGAAAAAATTAAAAAAATAAATCACTAAAACTCTTATTTAGCTGCGATTTTAAAGCGCGCCAACCGTACGCCGAGCATTCCACAGCGGTGCCGTCCCATGTGACCATAGCATTAAGCCGGCTTCACACAGCCGTCACGGCGCCCCCCCAGAGACCCCAATACTTACCTCCAGATCCGGCGTCCTACGTCCCGCATGACACTTTGGCGCGCATGCGCAATAGAGCGCGTAACGCGCCACAGTGTCATGTGACGCACCGGCCGTGTCATATGACGCGGTAGGCGGGGAAGCGGTTTCACGCTATCTTCCACTGTGCTACAGTGGAAGATAGCGTGACGGATGGCTTCTATTGACTGCAATGGAAGCCGTCCGCACGTACACCCGTGGCAAATAGAGCATGCCACGGGTGAGGACGGGTGATTTCACGGTGCGGAATTCCACTGCGGAATTCGGCACCAGAAGCATTGCGCTATTAGATTCAGTAGAACCTAATAGCTGCGGGGCAAAACGGCGGAAATCCGTCCGTGGGCAGGAGGCCTTACTGTATGCAGTGGGAAAGCTACTGGCACACCCTCTAGACAGACCCATAGCCCCCAGTGACCCCATGTGGGCCTCCATCTGGCTGGTCTCACTGCCTGGAAGCGCACATTAGCAGACAGGGCAGTATAGATGGGTTTCCCACCACAGGCACGCACAGCTGGGGGAGATGTTGGTCACATGACCTTGCTCATTTGGCCCCCAGCATTTAAAAGCCAAGCGGCCCTGCAGCCAATCAGATTTCAGCTCTCATTTCAGTAGCGCTGCAGAAAACGAAAGCAGACAGCTTATACGACGGCAGCCACCCCGGAGTGCAGCGAGAGCTAGGAAGCCGGCAGCCGCAGCCACACACAGTGTTCTGTGCACCGCTGGAGGCCAAACCCGCCGAGAACCCCGAGCTAGTGCTGCTAGCCGCCCGCGAGGTGCAGCTCCCAGCTCACCGCTGCATGCCCGCCATCTAATCACTTACCTCTGGTCATGGCCTTCCCGCCTGCCCTCATCACCGCTCAGCAGCTGTGTCCAGGAAAGCCCGGGGACAGTTGGAGGCCTGGCAGGCCTCGGAGTGTAGCGACTTCCCCTTTAAAGCCGGAGGCGGAACATAGTTTCTGCGCTAAAGAATCCCAGCAGGAAGCGGGTGACGTCATGTTTAAAGGCATGGCAAGGGAAACAAGTGGGCCGACGAAAATGCAATTGGCTGGAGACGTCAGCACGTTCGTTTACGTGTCTCATCCTACGTGGACGGTCACGTGACTGCTGGAGAAGGAGGCGGGGGTGGCTGCTGGGATGCCGGGCTCTTTAAAAAAAAGGCAAACTGGTCTCTGTTTCCACAAGACGTCATAACTCATAACGCGTTTATGTCTCCACCGGCGGAGGTCTACAAGGACTTATATTCTGCGGGACGGCCTGTAGGTTCATTGGTACCATGTTTGGGTACAGATCACTTCTGATTCCAGCAATTCACTATAAATGATGTTTGCTGCATGCTGTGGCTCAGTACAACTACAGCAAAGACTTAGTATTTTTCACTGTATTTGCACAATACCAACTTTTTAAAAATAAAAACTATTGCATTTGCATCACTGCGTTACAAGATCCATTGCGTTATTATTTTTTCACCAAATGCGCTGTCGAATATCGTGGTTTCTTTGGTTTTTTTTTGCAGGAAGAGTTCTAGTTTAATTGGTCCCATTTTGGAGTTCATGTGCCACTTGGATCACTTTTTTGCATATTTGGAAGGGGATGGACAGAAAACAGCAGTTTAGGTCATGTGTTTTTCCTTTCTGTCATTCACCGTGCAGGGTAAATAACATATTTTCGTAGATTGTGGTGTTGTGAATGTAACACCAACTATTGTGGGTTTTTAAAAAATGTTATTTTAGGTATTTTTTCCCATTCTAAAGGCCATTGTCAAAGTAAAATGTGTATTTTTAACAGGTGATTATTTTTTTCAAATAAAGTTTAATCTTACTTTAAATAATTTTTGGTCCCTCAAAGGGATTTTAAGATGCAATCGTCCAATCATTCGTATAGTACACTGCATTACTTAGGCATGCTACACTGCACTACATATCACAGCAGCCTATTAGTCCTATGGGAAGCGGTGTCTAGTAGGCTGGATTACGTGGCACACATGTAGGATTTTGTCTTGCCTCCAGCTGTGCACACGAGTGCGTGTTTTACTGTACTTGTTGCGCATGCAGAAAAAACCACACAAGTATTCTCCCATTCATTGAAATGGGCAATTAATTAGTTCACTGTGTGTTATTTGTGTGCGCAAATGTGCATAAAAATAGAGCATGCTGCATATTTTTGTCCTGTGCAAACAAAGTCTTCATGCATAATACGCTGCACAAATACGTTCCTGGGATTCCGGTTTTCTTCACTTCACTTGTCCGTAGTCTTAATGCCATGGCTGATCAGTGTGCCTACACTATGTGCTGAAGAACAACAAAGTAACAACTTGTTCATTCTAGTGATAGACTTTTCCGTTTTCCCACTCCATTTGGGGATCAGGAAACCGCCAACCCCCTGGGCGAATGGATCAGGCTTATGACAGAACTGAACAGACCCCATAGACTGTAATGGTGGCAAGGTCTCCAACATTTTACAGGACGAAATAGCACAGCATTCAGCACTATTTTCATAGCGTCCATCATGACAGCACACATGGAGGTTGCTCCGCCTTTCATCCTTGGGACAGGAAGAAGGAGTTCTTTAAAAGCCACCTCCCACCGCTTGACTCCAGTGTCTTCCTGTCCCAAACGGACACAGCAGGAGTTCTCCGTGCTGAGGATGGAGGCAGGGGGAGCTGCGAGCGCTACTCACCGGGCGCGGAGTATCCGGCCAGGGGAGGCAGCTTCCTCGCTCTGTCCGGAGGAATCAGCATCTTCAGTGGGGAAGGAGCGGCAGGTGCAGGGTGACTGCTCTGCGCTTCTACTCCCTGGCGGCGCGGCAGCCGGCTTCTGGGTATGGGGCGGCGCCGCGTCGTGCGCGATGACGCCAGACGTCGGATGGGATGACGTCAGACGCAGCGCGGGCGCTTAAAAGCGCCAAATTCAAAAGAAAGATCCTTTTCATGTCCCAGGCATCTCTTTCCTTCCTGGCTGAGCAAGTATGGATAGCGCTGAAGGGGATAAGATTGTGCCAACTGTAAGTAGTCCACTTGGCCAAAAATGGGTGACATTTTTTTGTGAGTAAAAGAAGTTTTTTTTCACACCTGGTATTAGTAATGGCTTCTCCTTATAGGAGGAAGCATTAAAAACTAAGGAGAAAAAAAGGATCAAGAGGTGTGCGTTATGCGCAAAAAAAGTGGACGATAACGCCAAGAGACCCATATGCTCGGACTGTGCTACGAAAATAGTTAAAGACGATCAACACAACCTATTACAGGGTATCCGTGAAATGGTGCGGGAAGAGGTACAGGCGCTAAAAGAGCAAACATTGGACGCCCAGCCGGGACCATCCCGGAAAAGGGCCCGCACTGAAACTTATATGGTCTCTTCACCCGAACATTCCGAGGGAGAGTTCTCAGACAACTCGGAATTGTTAACCCCCACAGAAGGGGATACAAAATTCTTTTTTTCAAATACGGACCTGGAGCAGCTAATCTCTGCAGTCCGTAACACCATGGAGCTCACTGATGCACCACAGGTCAAATCAGTGCAAGATGAAATGTTTGAGGGTCTCAGAATCCATCACAAAAAGTGCTTCCCAGTTAACGAAAACCTGCGAAACATGATCTTGGATGAGTGGCGCAAACCCACACGAGGGTCCATCATCCAAAAAGAGTTCAGAGAGAGACTCTCTTTTGCTGCAGAGGATGCCTCTCTGTGGCGAGTGATCCCCAAGGTGGACGTTCCAGTCGCAAAACTGACAAAAAAGACGGCGCTCCCCTTTGAGGACTGCTCCCACTTAAAAGATCCTATGGAGCGTAAATTGGAGGGGTTTCTGAAGGCGTATGGGAATCAGCCTCTACGGTCATAGAGACCAACATAGCGGCCACATTGGTGGCAAGATCCCTACACCTATGGCTTGATCAGTTGGATTCCCACCTACAATTAAAAACCCCTAGGGAAGAGCTTCTCAAATGTCTACCCCTAATTAAAAAAGCGACAGCTTTTTTAGTGGACGCATCGGGGGAGTCCGTAAGGTTCGCTGCAAGAGGTGCAGGCCTAGGGAATGCGGCCAGACGGGCCTTATGGCTCAGATCATGGACAGGAGACCAAACGTCCAAGTCCAGGTTATGCACGATCCCTCTGGTGGGCGAATACCTTTTCGGACCAACTCTGGACAAAATTTTGGAGAAAGCAGCAGATAAAAAACTAGGCTTCCCAACAGACTATCTACCTAAGAAAACCATCCCCTTTAGGAGAGAGTATTTTCCAAGAGGAAAAAGCAAAGGGAAGACGGGTAGGTGGTCCTACCCGAAAGGGGGTAGAGGGAGAACTTCGGGGTTTCCCTCTAGATCTGACCCAAGATAAAAGCGTTAAAGTGGGGGGTAGACTTCTCCAGTACTCAGAAAACTGGCTGCAGATCTCAAAAAGCCCCTGGGTTCTGGAGATAGTCTCTACAGGTTATAAAATCAGGCTGAACTCGAATCCCCCCGATAATTTCTGCATAACACCATTGCAGCCCCCCAACCTCCAAGCAAAATTGGAGGAGGGAGTACTTAATTTGATTAAAATAGGAGCAGTTATCCCTGTCCCTACGGCGGAACAAAGCCAGGGTTATTATTCCCATTTATTTTTGGTCCCAAAGCCGAACGGCAAGTTTAGAGTTATTTTGAATCTCAAAAAATTGACCGCTTATGTGAATAATTATACGTTTAAAATGGAAACCATACACTCGACGGTCCCATTAATAGGTCGGAATAACGTTATGAGTACTATAGACCTAAAAGATGCGTATTTCCACATCCCCATCCATGCGACATCCCAAAAATTCTTAAGATTTTCAGTTTATATGAATAATACTATACGGCATTTTCAATTTATCTGCCCGTTCGGCATCTCCTCAGCCCCCAGGGTGTTCACTAAAATCATGATAGAACCAGTTAGGTTCCTGTGGGAACGCAATATTAAAATCATCCCCTATCTAGACGACCTTCTATTGATAGCAAGTGACGCTAAAACCATGAGGGTCCAGTTAGAGGAGACATTACATCTAAAAAAACTAGGTTGGATCATCAATTACGAAAAATCTAGTCCAGTTCCAGAAACCAAAAAGATTTTTTTGGGGATCCTCCTGGATTCAAATAAAAATCGGTCCTTTTTACCCGAATCAAAAGTTTCCCACATTTTGAAAGAGGTACGGAATTTCCAGAAGAAAAAAAAGGTGTCAGTAAGGGAAACAATGCACATCTTGGGCCTAATGACATCCTGTCTTCCGGCAGTTCCCTGGTCTCAATTTCACTCCAGGTCTTTACAACAAAAATTGTTGGCGACTTGGGATCGCTCCCAGGAGTCCTTGGAGGAGAAATTTAAACTACCACCATGGGTAAAAAAATCCTTAGACTGGTGGCTGACACCATCAAATCTTAGGAAAGGAGTCCAGTGGACACTCTCTCCATGCGTCACTATAAATACGGACGCCAGCGGTACAGGATGGGGAGCCCAAGTGGCAGGTGAAGCCTTACAGGGATCCTGGTCTAGGTTCACCAGTACCCACTCATCCAATTACAGGGAGCTAAGGGCGGTCTGAGAGACCCTGATTAGATCTGAGGATGTATTGAGAAACAGACACGTAAAAATACTGTCAGATAATATGACTACAGTTTCCTTTCTCCGTCACCAGGGAGGCACCCGGTATCCTCGCCTGCAGTATATAGCGAGCAAAATCCTATCGTGGGCAGAGGTCAACACAGCATCCCTCTCGGCGGTCCATTTAAAGGGGACTCAAAATCAGGTGGCGGACTTCCTGAGTAGGGAAAGACTGGATCCGGGAAACTGGTCCCTCAACCCAGAAGTATTCCAACAACTTACAGACCAGTGGGGGCTACCACAAGTAGACCTGTTTGCCTCAAGAAAAAATGCAAAATGCCGGGACTTCTCCCTAGATCCAGTAGACCAACCACTAGCACTGGACGCACTATCCCAGGAATGGGAAATGCCCCTGGCTTATGCGTTCCCTCCCTTACCGTTGATAGCCAAATGCCTACAAAAGATTGCACGCAGTCACACCACCGTCATATTCATCGCCCCAGCGTGGCCAAAACGACCTTGGTATCCAATGCTGAATTGGTTGGCAATACAATCTCCAATAGCGCTACCCCTCAGAGAGGATCTCCTATCCCAGGGCCCAGTTTTGTTCCAGAGAATCCACTGGCTAAAACTGACGGCCTGGCTGCTGAGAGGCAGAGATTAAAAAAACAGGGGCTTTCCGACAAGGTGATTAATGCTTTGTTCAAGAGTTGGAAATCAACTACTTCAAAAATTTATTACAGAATTTGGGAAGTATTTTGTATATGGTATAAACCAGAGAACCCTAACCTAGATTGTCCGGATATTATTAAAATTCTAGATTTTCTGCAAGCAGGGCTAGACAAAGGTCTTAGTCCCCGAACTCTGCGAGTTCAGACAGCAGCTCTTAGTGCTCTGTTTGATTTCAAACTCTCGGAAAACAAATGGATAAGAAGGTTCCTGAAGGGGGCTGACAGATCAAAACCCTTTTGTGAGGGGGCCATCCCCCTCATGGGCCCTTAATTTAGTCCTGGAGGGCCTCTGTGACCCGCAATTTGAGCCCATTAACCAAATCACGGTTAAAAATCTATCCATAAAAGTCGCTTTCCTGATCGCCATTACATCGGCCAGAAGGATTGGCGAGTTGCAAGCCTTATCCAGTAGAGAACCCTACTTAAGGATCTTAGATGATCGGGTAATATTCAAACACCCCCCCCCCCCGACCTTTTACCAAAAGTCGTATCTCCTTTTCACTTAAATCAGGAAATAACACTGCCATCCTTTTGCCAAAATTTCAGTAACGTGAAAGAAGAGCGTCTTCATAGTTTAGATGTCCGTAGAGTAGTAAAAACCTACCTAGAGGTTGCTCAAACTTTCCGAGAGTCAGAAAAGTTCTTCTTACAATACCAAGGGGCAAATAGGGGCAGACCAGCTTCTAAGGACACTATAGCTAGATGGATCAGATTAGCAATCCAGGAGACCTATAAAACCAGAGGTTTGGTAGCTCTGGAGGGGACGAGGGCCCTCTCCACCAGGGCACTCACCACCTCCTGGGCAGAACGCAGGGGAGCCTCAATAGATCAGATATGCAAGGCAGCAACATGGTCTAGTATAAATACGTTCGCAAGACATTATAGACTAGATCTCCACTCAAACACGGAGTTGGCCTTTGGACGGAAAGTACTCCAGGCAGTTGTCCCCCCTTAAAGAAAGGTCTTATGATTTGTTATACCTCCATGTGTGCTGTCATGATGGACGCTATGAAAAGACAAGAATTATTCTTACCGTTAATTCCTTTTTCATGAGTCCATCATGACAGCATATGCTTTCCCACCCTTGATTGATGTATATAATGTCTGTACATACGATTAATGTCTTTCAGTGCTAATAATAAAACTGTTGGACCTCGTATCCGTTGTGATAATTTGGAAGTCACTGGAGTCAAGCGGTGGGAGGTGGCTTTTAAAGAACTCCTTCTTCCTGTCCCAAGGATCACAGGCGGAGCAACCTCCATGTGTGCTGTCATGATGGACTCATGAAAAAGAATTAACGGTAAGAATAATTCTTGTCTTTCGTCCTGTGTTTTTTATTTTTTGGGGGGGAAATCGGTGATGGAACTCCTTAGCGGAACCTTTGAAGTTGATACAAACGAGGCCTAACACATGAAGTAAGTGTACACACCCCTAAATGATATAAAGAGGTTATTGCACCACACAAAGGTCGTATCAAGGAAATCATAACCAGATATGAACCAGGTATCCATTGTGAGAAGATGGCCCTACTGCAATGCAAAACCATAAAAAGGCAAAGCAACAAGGGTTAATATAAAGGCAGTACCCCAGTAAACAGTGACAATAGACATGTATATTGAACCCTAATAGACATGTCTTAATGTGAGAGAAGCCATAGTGTTTGCTGAACACCATCTTGTTCTTAACTCCATTTCATAATTTACTTGACACCCGTATTCAGATATTTTGGCACAAGAACAGGAGAATCGGAAGTTTACAAGGATGTTTCCAAAGCCTGAAGAAGGATTGTTACGATTGACCTTTGCTCACGCTTGAGTACTCTGGGGGAGACGGTGGGCTTTGTCTAGAAATATTCGTATGCTGTATGATCAGTCTGCTTAGCAAATAGTAAGACATAATAAAGAGGGATTCATCTGATCTTCTATACTTATATTTAACCCCTTAGTGACCAGGCTTTTTTGCTTTTTTCCATTTTTGTTTTTTCCTACTCCTTTTTAAAAAATCATAGCTCCTTTATTTATCCATCGACGTCGCTGTATGAGGGCTTGTTTTTTGCGGGACGAGTTGTATTTTTCAATGACACTATTTATTGTACCATATAATGTACTGCAAATTTTTTTTAAATTCTTAGCGGAGAGAAATGGAAAAAAACCCGACATTCCACCATCTTTCGGTGCGTCCTGTTTCTACGGCGCACAAACTGCAATAAAAATGACCTGATATTTTTATTCTACGGGTCAGTATGATTACTACGATACCAAACTTATATAGTTTTTTTTTTTGCTGTAGTACTTGTATTTTTTTTTTAAGATATTTAATTTTTTTCAATTATTTTCTGCGGTCATTTTGTGTGCGCAATAACTTTTTTATTTTTCTGTCGACGTAGTTGTGCAAGGGCTCAATTTTTGCGGGATGTCCTGTAGTTTCCGATAGTATCAATTTGGAATACATACAACTTTTTGATTGCTTTTTATTGCATTTTTTCTGGAAGACAGGGTAACTAAAAAAGTGTATTTCTGGCATTCTTTATTTTTTTTTCGGACGACGTTCACCGTGCAGGAAAAATGATGCACTACTTTGATAGATCGGACTTTTACGGACGCGGCGATACCAAATACATATTTTTATTTTATGATTTAGATTTTTTAGTAATTGATATGGCAAAAGGGGGGTGATTTTAAACTTTTATAACTTTTTTTTTTACAATTTAAAAAACTTTATTGATCTTTTTTTTAACTTTACTTTGAAGTCCCCCTGGGGGACTTTAACATGCGATGCTTTGATCGCTCCTGCAGTATGACGTAATGCTATAGCATTACGTCATACTGCTTTTTTACAAGCAGTCTATCAAGCCACCCTGTGTGGATAGCTTGATAGGCAGTCTGCTAAGGCAGCCCTGGGACCATTCATTAGGCCCCCGGCTGCCTTGACACCTGCACGGATCCCCCGATCTCACAGCGGGGGGGGGGGGGGGGGGGGCGTGCAGGACCCCCAAACAGCGTTCGGGGCATTTAAAGGGTTAATAGCCGCGATCGGCCGAATGGCTGAGCGTGGCTATTGCCCGCGGGTGTCAGCTGTAATAAACAGCTGACGCCCGCACTGTATGGAGGGAGATAGCAGCGCTACCTCCCTCCATACACGTCCTGCAGCTGCAGGACGTAAAAACACTATAGGGTGGTCACTAAGGGGCTAACTATGCAAGCCTTAACTAAGCTCATGTAACTGATTAATGAAAGCCAAACACTGCCATCATACAAGCTCATGAATGTTTAAAGATTAACAATTAATGATCAGAGAAGAGAGCAGCCCTCGCCACCCGAGAGAGATGCGGACAGGGAAGTGGCACTTCTTCTACACTTGGACGGATGCATACTTATATCAGCATAGTAATATTCCAGTAATGGTGGCTCCCCCTTGAACCCCCAGCAGTATTTCCCAATCTTTGGAAGTAAGCACAGGAGATCTGCATGAGCCACTCCCTGGGGCCACAGACATGGGCACTGGTCAGTCTATTATACAGAAACTGAGACTCCACTACGGAGTCAAATTCTGAGTTGTTATGTGATTACTCACCTAGCGACACATCACTAATAGGCATACAAATTGCTCTCCTTCAAAGAGCCCTGCCAAGCAACATATGAAATGGTGCTCACAACCTGATATTAATAGACCTGACACTGATGGTACTTTCTCAGACACACTTGCAGATGACTCACTCAATGCAATCGGCTCGCAATCAGACAGCATCAAGAAGCTATGATGGCTTTACGTAGTTCTATCTCAAAGGATATCTCCAAAGCAATAGCTGTAGTTTCGACTAATGTTGACTCAGAATAAAAGAGTAGATCACGTAGAACAAAAGATAGGGGAATCTTCTACTGCCCAAAACACATTAGTGCATGCATATAACTCCTAAAGGCCCATTTAGACAGGCGAGTATCGGGCAAGCGATGCTCGGCATTCGTCCCCGCACATACTAGCTACCGTGCACCTGCACGGGAGCTAGTATCGCTGGCTCACAGCGGGGAGGCTGCAGGAGATTTCTCTGCTCGTGCTCCCCTGCCCCCTCTCAATTGACATAACATAGAGGCTGTTCAATACTGAAGGCCTGCTACTTACACTGAATGATGATCGTTCAGCTCATTGTCCATCATTTATGCTGTTCAGTGTAAATAGCAGCCTTCAGTATTGAACTGCCACTATGTTATGTCAATGGAGAGGGCTGGGGGAGATCGAGGAGAGAAATCTCCTGCAGCCTCCCCACTGTGAGCCAGTGATACTAGCTTCGGTGAAGGTGCACGGGAGCTAGTATGTGCAGGGATGAGTGTCGGGCATCGATTGCCCGACACTCATCCCCTCTAAGTAGAGCTTTGGAGGAGGAATTTGAGGCATTAAAATCTAGATTGGCCGACTTAAGATCTAAATAGAAGGAACACTATAAAGTTCAAAGACATTCCAGAATTGGTATCACCTCCCAAACTCTTCCGATTGCTGCAGAAGTTAATTCATACACTCCTCCCCAGCTGCTTGCCTCAAGAACTAGCTATCAATCGAGCTCATTAGATTTTTGAAGCAAAAGAATCTCCCAGACTCTAACCCATGAGATGTCATTGCTCATATTCATTTTTTTTCATGTGAAAGAACAGCTCAGGTCATTATCAAGAAAATTACTCTTCCTGAATCTTATGAAAACATTCTGATGTTTGTCAACCTCTCGCTAGTCAAAATTGCAGCCAGAAAAAAGCTTTCTTCAGTTACCCAAATGTTATGTAAAAAAAATGCCATTCTCTATAATTGGGGTTACCACACAAAATTAATTATTTTGAAAAATGGCTCTAACAACAATTTTAGCTCTTTGGAAAGAGGCATGCAACTTCTTAAACTCTGGTGCCTAGGTCCCCCTTTTCCAACCAACCAGAAGGAAATTAAAAACCCATTGTTCTGGGGCTGAGCTTGGCCGCTGTCATCTTTCAAGCTCCCGCTGATAGCTCCATAGCAGCACACTTGGCCGCTGTCGTGTTCCGAGCTTCCACTGATAGTAGCTCCATAGCAACACACAGAGCTCACATCAAGCCTTTTCATTAGCTCTACTTGCCAGTGGTGCTTTCTTTTCATTGCCTGCAGCCATGACCTGTAAGTGGAGCAAAGTTACTGCTCCCAGAAAGCAAATGGACTTCTTTAGTCCCGGAGCGTGTATCTCCCAAGATGATGTGGGACAATGAGCCTCTTCATCACCGGAGTGTCTGTTCACTGCTACTTCATAGGAGAGCAGGCCTGAGCAACAGAGGGTTTGCAGCAACTCTTCCTCCCCAGTCCTGCTGGATTCAGCTCTCTCTGGTAAGGAACTGGTTAAGAGAGATATTCCCTCCTCCCTTCAAGCCTCTCCTATTGCAAAAGGCTGTGCTTTTAAAAATGGTTCTGATCATGCCTACGAAGTAAAATAATGGTCACCACTAGAGATGAGCGAACGTACTCGTCCGAGCTTGATACTCGTTCGAGTATTAGCGTGTTTGAGATGCTCATTACTCGAGACGAGTACCACGCGGTGTTCGAGTTACTTTCACTTTCATCTCTGAGACGTTAGCGCGCTTTTCTGGCCAATAGAAAGACAGGGAAGGCATTACAACTTCCCCCTGCGACGTTCAAGCCCTATACCACCCCCCTGCAGTGAGTGGCTGGCGAGATCAGGTGTCACCCGAGTATATAAATCGGCCCCTCCCGCGGCTCGCCACAGATGCGTTCTGACAGAGATCAGAGAAAGTGCTGCTGGTGCCGGAGCTGCTATAGGGAGAGCGTTAGGAGTTATTTTAGGCTTCAAGAACCCCAACGGTCCTTCTTAGGGCCACATCTAACCGTGTGCAGTAGTGTGGAGGCTGCTTTTTGCAGTGTTGCACATTTTTTTTTTTTGGTATATCGGCCGTGCAGAGCATTGCGCCCTGCAGTAATACTCCAGGGCCAGAAGTGGTGGTTAGGCAGGGACAGAAGACATATGTTGTGAGGCAGGGACAGAAGACATATTTATTGAATATAGGCAGTGGGCTTTTCCAAAAACATTAGGGGAAAAAAAATCTATTTGGGCTGCCTGTGACTGTCCTCAGTGTACTGGGTCTGTGCTGGGGGTAGTTGTCCTAATTCATACGCAGCCAGCTAAGTGTTACAGCAGGCTTGCGCAAAATTATTTCCTGGCTCTGTGTTGGCTGTTACATCACCGCTGTATTCCAGTCCACAGTGCAACAATTTGCAGTTATTTTACATTCTCCAGGGCCAGTAGTGGTGACACAGAGAGAGAAGACATATACAGTGTATATAGACATTGGGCCTTTCCAAAAACATTTGGGGAAAAAAAATCTATTTGGGCTGCCTGTGACTGTCCTCAGTGTACTGGGTCTGTGCTGGGGGTAGTTGTCCTAATTCATACGCAGCCAGCTAAGTGTTACAGCAGGCTTGCGCAAAATTATTTCCTGGCTCTGCTGTGCGTTCCGTAAGCGAAGTCAGCCTCCAACCACAGGCCAATAAGTGGCACATTTAATTACAGCGTTCTGTTTCTGCACTACTGGTAATACAGCATGCTGAGGGGTAGGGGTAGGCCTAGAGGACGTGGACGCGGGCGAGGACGCGGAGGCCCAAGTCAGGGTGTGGGCACAGGCCGAGCCAGTGCGGTGGCCAGGGGTAGAGGCAGGGCCAGACCGAATAATCCACCAACTGTTTCCCAAAGCGCCCCCTCACGCCATGCCACCCTGCAGAGGTCAAGGTGCTCTACGGTGTGGCAGTTTTTCACAGAGACGCCTGACGACCGACGAACAGTGGTGTGCAACCTTTGTCACGCCAAGATCAGCTGGGGAGCCACCACCACCAGCATGTGCAGGCATATGATGGCCAAGCAGCCCACAAGGTGGGACGAAGGCCGTTCACCGCCTCTGGTTTGCACCACTGCCTCTCCCCCTGTGCCCCAACCTGCCACTGAGATCCAACCCCCCCTCTGAGGACACAGGCACTATCGTCTCCTGGCCTGCACCCACACCCTCACCTCCGCTGTCCTCGGCCCCATCCAGCAATGTCTCTCAGTGCAGCGTCCAGACGTCGCTAGCGCCACTGTTTGAGCGGAATCGCAAGTACGCCGCCACGCACCCGCACGCTCAAGCGTTAAACGTGCACATTGCCAAATTGATCAGCCTGGAGATGCTGCCGTATAGGCTTGTGGAAACGGAGGCTTTGAAAAGCATGATGGCGGCGGCGGCCCCGCGCTACTCGGTTCCCAGTTGCCACTACTTTGCCCGATGTGCCGTCCCAGCCCTGCACGACCACGTCTCCCGCAACATTGTACGCGCCCTCACCAATGCGGTTACTGCCAAGGTCCACTTAACAACGGACACGTGGACAAGCACAGGCGGCAGGGCCACTATATCTCCCTGACGGCACATTGGGTGAATTTAGTGGAGGCTGGGACCGAGTCAGAGCCTGGGACTGCTCACGTCCTACCCACCCCCAGAATTGTGCGCCCCAGCTCGGTGCTGGTATCTGCGGCGGTGTATGCTTCCTCCACTAAACCACCCTCCTCCTCCTCCAACGCAACCTCTGTCTCGCAATCAAGATGTGTCAGCAGCAGCAGCACGTCGCCAGCAGTCGCTGTCGCGCGGCGCGGCAGCACAGTGGTGGGCAAGCGTAAGCAGGCCGTGCTGAAACTACTCAGCTTAGGAGAGAAGAGGCACACGTCCCACGAACTGCTGCAGGGTCTGACAGAGCAGACCGACCGCTGGCTTTCGCCGCTGAGCCTCCAACCGGGCATGGTCGTGTGTGATCCTTTCAGCGTGTATGGCCGGAGGAGGAGGAGGAGGAGGAGGATCCTGAAAGTGATCTTCCTAGTGAGGACAGCCATGTGTTGCGTACAGGTACCCTGGCACACATGGCTGACTTCATGTTAGGATGCCTTTCTCGTGACCCTCGCGTTACACGCATTCTGGCCACTACGGATTACTGGGTGTACACACTGCTCGACCCACGGTATAAGGAGAACCTTTCCACTCTCATTCCCGAAGAGGAAAGGGGTTCGAGAATGATGCTATACAACAGGGCCCTGGTCGACAAACTGATGGTAAACTTCCCATCCGACAGCGCTAGTGGCAGAAGGCGCAGTTCCGAGGGCCAGGTAGCAGGGGAGGCGCAGAGATCAGGCAGCATGTACAGCGCAGGCAGGGGAACATTCTCCAAGGCCTTTGCCAGCTTTATGGCTCCCCAGCAAGACTGTGTCACCGCTCCTCAGTCAAGGTTGAGTTGGCGGGAGCACTGTAAAAGGATGGTGAGGGAGTACTTAGCCGATCGCACGACCGTCCTCGGTGACGCCTCTGCCCCCTACAACTACTGGGTGTCGAAGCTGGACACGTGGCCTGAACTCGTGCTGTATGCCCTGGAGGTGCTTGCTTGTCCTGCGGCTAGCGTCTTGTCAGAGAGGGTGTTTAGTGCGGCTGGGGGAATCATCACGGATAAGCGTACCCGCCTGTCAACCGACAGTGCCGACAGGCTTACACTCATCAAGATGAACAAAGCCTGGATTTCCCCAGACTTCTCTTCTTCACCAGCGGACAGCAGCGATACCTAAGCAATACGTAGGCTGCACCCGTGGATGGAAGCATCGTTCTCTATCACCATCAAAAACGGGGACATTTTTGCTTCATCAATCTGTGTATAATATTCCTCCTCCTCCTCCTGCTCCTCCTCCTGAAACCTCACGTAATCACGCCGAACGGGCAATTTTTCTTAGGCCCACAAGGCTCAGTCATATCATTTTTCTAAACAATTTTTGTACGTTTCAATGCTCATTAAAGCGTTGAAACTTGCACCTGAACCAATTTTTATTTTAACTGGGCTGCCTCCAGGCCTAGTTACCAATTAAGCCACATTAACCAAAGCGATTAATGGGTTTCACCTGGGTTGGGCATGGGCAATTTTTCTGAGGTACATTAGTACTGTTGGTACACCAATTTTTGGGGGCCCTCGCCTACAGTGTAATCCAATTAATTTTTTGCCCACCTGCATTACAGCTGACGTTACATCAGCTGTGCTGGGCACTGCAATGGGATATATTTATGTACCGCCGGTGGGTTTCCCGGGAGCCACCCATGCTGTCGGTCTACACGGAGTTGTAACATGTGTCCATTTCTAAAGAACCCCAGTCTGACTGGGGCATGCAGTGTGGGCCGAAGCCCACCTGCATTAAACATGACATTACCTCAGCTGTGATGGGCAATGCTATGGGATATATTTATGTGCCGCCGGTGGCTTCCTGGGACCCACCCATGCTGTCGGTCCACAGGGACTTCACAATAGGGAGTTGTACCTGCCTGTGTCTATGAATTAAAAAGCCCGGTCAGGTTGGGGCATGCAGTGTGGGCCGAAGCCCACCTGCATTTAATCTGACGTTAGCTCTGCTGTCCAGGGCACTGCAATGGGATACATTTATGTACAGCCGGTGGGTTCCAGGGAGCCACCCATGCTGTGGGTGCACGCGGAATTCCCATTGCGGAGTTGGGGATTTCCAGTTGTACCTGCCTGTGACTATTTATAAAAAAACGCGGTCTGACTGGGGCATGCAGACACCTTGACAGAATGAATAGTGTGTGGCACATAGGTTTCCCATTGCTATGCCCACGTGTGCAGCTCCTGATGGCGGTGGCACAGGATTATATTTCTCATTGCTTCTGTACAGCATTGTGGGTTATCGCCCCGCCCCTTTTAAAGAGGGTCGCTGCCTAGCCGTGCCAACCCTCTGCAGTGTGTGCCTGCGGTTCCTCCTCATGGCAGATGCACTTATAAATAGACATGAGTGTGGCGTGGCATGAGTGCAGCTGAAGGCTGGGCAGGGACAGTTTGGTGTGCGCTGTGGACACTGGGTCATGTAGGGGGGGGGTTGGGCAGCATGTAACCCAGGAGAAGTGGCAGCGGAGTGTCATGCAGGCAGTGATTGTGCTTTGTTGGAGGTAGTGTGGTGCTTAGCTAAGGTATGCATTGCTAATGAGGGCTTTTCAGAAGTAAAAATTGTTGGGAGGGGGGGGCCCACTCTTGCCGCTATTGTGGCTTAATAGTGGGACCTGGGAACTTGAGATGCAGCCCAACATGTAGCCCCTCGCCTGCCCTATCCGTTTCTGTGTCGTTCCCATCACTCTCTTGAATTGCCCAGATTTTCACAAATGAAAACCTTAGCGAGCATCGGCGATATACAAAAATGCTCGGGTCGCCCATTGACTTCAATGGGGTTCGTTATTCGAAACGAACCCTCGAGCATCGCGAAATTTTGGTCCCGAGTAACGAGCACCCGAGCATTTTGGTGCTCGCTCATCTCTAGTCACCACAGTGAACCTCCAAAATAAATCCTTGTGCTACTTATAATGAAGAGGAGAAATGAATTGACTTCACTTGAGGGGTTTGAATTACATCCAACTCCCCCCTCCACTCCCCTCTTCAAATCTTAGTCAGCCAGACGCAAGTTAGGCAGGTAATGGGAGAAATTCTTCATCCAGGTCTTTATTTATAATGCAGTAATGTATCACATACAAAAACAGGCAACGCGTTTCGGGGTGCTTAGGACCCCTTTTTCCAGCCTAATACACATACATACATGACTTACTTAAATACTTTGTCGTTCTCATGTAAATATGTACATAGGCGATATATATATCCATATACCAATAGCCTTTCTTCCTTCATGAACAATTGTTACACCCCCTTCTTGTTTGTTAGTTTTTCTTGTCTTGAGTAGTGGTCCTAATATTTTAAAATTCCTGCATATAGATTTTTAATTATAATATACTTTTATATATAGAGCTTCTAATATGTATTGTTAAATCCTCTATAGAGATTAGCGAGTACCCAAATGCTCGGGTCCTCGTTATTCGAGTCGAGCTTTTCATAAAATTCGAGAGCTCTATTTTGTATGGGACCCGCCAGTTGCCGAGCTTTTTTTTTTTTTGTTCTCTCTCTCTCTCTCTCTTCCCACTCACCCCCCAAGCCAGCCACAAACTACCATTGACGTGCACCGTGTCGCAGCAGGGAGGGGTCAAAACTGACAGGTCACAGCAGCGAGGGGCTAAAACTGGGGCAGGGTCGAACACGAGGTGATGCTCGCTCGAGTAGCGAGCTCCATTGATTATGCTAATACTCAAACGAGCATCAAGCTCAGCAGAGTACGTTCGCTCAACTCTTATCCTCTATAGTTATTCTTTCTATATTATTAAATCTTAAACACAGCTATATTCTTGTATAAAGTTCTCCAGAAGGAGATATTTTTATCTCTATACAAAAAGCTTTCTTTTTATATATATTTTTAATTTTATATATTTATTAAATTGTCATACTTAAATTTATCCTATTTCCTGTAGCCATCAGAGACACTGAGACTATAGTATGTGAATTAGCTCCATAGCACATTGCATATAGTTCAAATGTGGCTTCCATTTGAAACGCAAGTGACACGCAGCACTGGCCATGTGATCTAACATGTGCATGTGACGTCACTCCGCAAACACATCGAACGTCCCATCCCCTCAGAGCACTGGAGAGTTATCAGTAGGCGCCAGAAAGACATGAGAACGATGAAGTATTTAAGTCATGTATGTATGTGTATTAGGCTTGAAAAAGGGGTCCTGAGCACTGCAAAACGCGTGGCCTGTTTTCTTTGTGTGTGATACAATTCTGCATTATTAATAAAAGACCTGGATAAAGAATTTCTCCCATTACCTGCCTAACTTGCGTCTGGCTGACCTGGATTTGGGGGTGGTGGTGGTGGGGAGTTGGATATAATTCAACTCCCCCAAGTGAGGTTTTAATTCCATCATAGATAATTCTCTTGACTCTTCTGCTAGCATTAGATGCCTCTCTTCTATTGTCCCTTTTTTGAAGAAGATGGATCTTTATTAGAGTTGAGCGAACGTACTCTTCCGAGCTTGATGCTCGTTCGAGTATTAGCATACTCGATGGTGCTCACTACTCGAGCGAGCATCACGCCGTATTCGACCCTGCCCCAGTTTTGGCCCCTCCCCGCCGCTGATGTGTCAGATTTGACCCCTCCCCACTACAATACTGTGCATGTCAATGGTAGTTTGTGGCTGGCTTGGCGGAGGAGAGAGAGAGAGAGAAAAAAAACGGCGGGTCCCATACAAAAGTCTTCCATTGAAGTCAATGGGGTTTGTTACTCGAATAGAGCTCTCGAATTTTATGAAAAGCTCGACTCGAATAACGAGGACCCGAGCATTTTGTTGCTCGCTCATCTGTAATCTTTATGATTGTGGGGTTGTAATCATGGCTCTAAAAGGGATTACGGCCTCTTTTCACGGCCTCATGTTATCTATTCAAGAATTGATGTTTTTTTCTTGACCAAAGAGGTTTGCAGACCGATGTAGGAACAAAAATCGGGACCGTTATGTGGTCTAACCATGCCCCCATTCAACTAGTACTTAATGAAAATTTGTCTTTGGCAGCTTAACGAGTATTTACTTTCACATCTAGAATATAGAGACATTTTGGAATCTGAGTTGAAGGCTTTTTTCTTTTTTAAAATTAATATTAACTTTAGCCCTAGCATCTTTTCTGTAAGGAATATTCACAAAGTGGTTATGAGAGGCTTGTTTTTGAAATATAGCTAGACTCAAGAAAACAAGAATTTACTAGCCTTTCATCTCAGATTCATCTTTTAGAGTCTCAAAATAAAACCAATCCCTCTAATGTTAGATCAAAAGAGTTTGTGAACTTACCACTTCAGTTACAAACCCTATTGATGCAGAAATGCGATTACGTGTTTAAGAAATTGCAGATGCGTTTATAAATACATAACACTGTACAGACACTCTTTTAGCAAGACAATTAAAGGGGACTACGGTTAAGGAGAAACTTGGGTTTCTCTCACATCCACAGAAAATTGCTGACCAATTTGCAAATTACTACTCATCCATTTATAACCCTAGGGGGAATAAAGAGACCTTTCAACCGCTTCCAGAAGTTATATCTAAATTTTTGGATAGAGTCCACCTCCCATGCTTTTTGTCCTCCTCAGTTGGAGTCTATTTCTATCCCAGTTATTATTAAAGAAGTAACCAATACCATTAAATTGCTTAAACATTTTAAATCACCAGGTTGTGAAGGCCTCCTTAACAGATGATATTAAACTCTATGTAGATTGTTTGGCCCCTCAATTGACATCCTTCAGGAGATGCTCAAGGCCTTGATTGTTACTTTGCCGAAGATCAGTAAGGAGTGTATATCACCAGCGAATTGTCAGCCTATATTGCTGTTGAACATGGATGTCATGATTTATGCTAAGATATTGACAAGTCATCTTGCTACTGTTCTTCCCTACTTGGCTGGACCAGACCAAATAGGATTTGTTCCCTGAAGACAGGTCCTAGATGGGACCAGGTGAATCTTTAAATCTTATCGGATGTGCAGAGTTGAGTTGTGTGCTTTGGACGCGGAGAAGACGTTTGCCCAGATCCACTGGGGCTACCTGGAGGCCACCTAATCCAAATTTGGCTATTCTTATAATTTATTTATCCCCTTCTACCAGGGGATTCATGTCTGGATATATTTCTCAATCTTTCCTAATTTCAAATGGGATGACATAGTGTTGCGCCCTGTCCCCTCTCATATTTGCCCTGATGATGGAGCCTCTGGTGGAATTGGTTATGCCATCCCCTAAAATTAAAGGTATCCAGGTAGGCAGCCAAGAGCATAAAATAGGGCTATATGCGATGATGTAATCTTGGCATTATTCAATGATCACATCCTTGACAAGCACTCAAATTTTATTATTGGACTTTGGAAAGGTTTCTATTATAAAATTAATAACTCTCAACTTTTAAATATAGATCTAGATGGCTCTACAAAATGGGATGTTGGCAATTCTTTCACTTTTTGCTGTAGTGTAGACTCTTTTCTGTGTTTAGGAATCTCCCTTTCTAGTCCTAGTTCCCGAATATTTTGAGAAAACTATATACCCTTTCTTTCTTCCATTTCCCAACTCTTGCAATCCATTTATCATCTTATCTATTTATCCGCAGGGTGGATTTCAGTTATAAAAATGATGATTCTCCCTAAGATATTGTATATTTTTAGAATTGTGATCACTGTTCCCTCTTTTTTCTCTAAGCTTCCATCTATGCTTTAATAGATTCATTTGGCTGGGCTCTAGTTGTGGGGTTAAATTCTTAAGTATTTCTAGACCTTGTAAGTTTGAAGAGATGAGTGCACCAGACATTAAAAGAGATTATTATGCAACCATTTTAGATCAACTTAAATCCTGGTAGTCTCCTGGTATTTATAAAAGATATTTGAAGTCTTTAGAACCTCCTTAGATTCCGATCTTGGTTCTCTCATTACGTTTTCTGTACTCCATGCTTTCAGACTTAGCCTATCGGGAGAGGTTGGGCATACGTAAAATTGTTGATCTATATAATGAAGACTCAATGCTTAGTTTTGCATCTCTTCAATCTCGATATGGGGTTTCCAATATTTCTGTCCCTTTTTCATAACTTCTTTTTCAATCTGTCTAAGGTTAAGTGGTCACGAATGTGCCTCTTGGAGATTAAGGCCTCTTTCACACAGGTGACAGTGATATCGCTGCAAGAAAATCGCAGTGATATCACATGAGTGTTCTGTGCATTATCGCAATTTTGTGTCGCTACAAAGTGGCGCGACTTTGTAGCACTCTTTTGCTGGAATTTTTTTGGGAGCTTGAAATAGAAGCTCTACCCCTAAAATAAGCCATACTGCATAAAAAACCCAAATACATCACCTAACAGCTGCTGTCAGCTCCACCGCACGTCTACTCTACAGGTCCCTAGCACTTGTCTTCAGTCAATGATTCCTGGTCAGGATTTTGAAAGACCTCACCTCCAGGAAGCGCTGCTTCTGAATGGCTGAGCAGCGGTGCTCGAGAACCAATCAGAGCCAGAGTTTAATGAACTAACTCACAGCCATTCAACCCCTGGAGGCGGGGTTTTTGAACCTCTAATCCGGGAAGCGCTGACAGAAGACTTCAAACAAGTGCCAGAGACCTGCAAGGAGAAGTGCTGCGGAGCTGAAAGTGGCTGTTAGGTGATGCATTGTGTTTTTTTTAATACAGATAGGGCTTAGTTTAGGGACAAACAGTAGGACTTCCTACTGTAAAAGTTGCATTGCACTGCACGAAAACCGCGTTTTCATGCAATATGATGCAACAGAAAGGAAGGATTCTTCAGGAAACATGGGCTACAAAACATTGCACATCGCGGCAATATTTAGCAACCCTCAATAATTTTTTGGAAAGCATGGGCTTCACATACATGCAATTTATAGCACTGTTGCATAGTGAGAAAATCGCACAATTTTGTCACCCTTGTGAAACCGGCCTAAAGATCTAACAAGATTTTATTAAGCAATTTTCTTTGAAGGATTGGATAGAAGCTCTTTCACGGACTATAAAGATTTCCTGTGGAATTCAAAATTGGAAGAACTCACAAAAAATTTTTCCTACGATGGTGCCTGAATCCTGTTAAACTTGCAAGACTGCAGGTTTGCTACTTCTAAACTTGTAGTTGTGCTATGGAACTGTGTTGGAGGGGATCTGGACACAAGGGTTTCTGTTTCCATATGTGGTAGTCTTGCTCAACAATTCAGATGTTTTGGAATTCAGTTTTTCTCCCTTATATACCAGGTTTCCTCTTACCTTATTCGTCCTGACCCACATCTCACCTAATACCATTCCCACCCCAGACAGAAGATGGAGAAACACATACAGATTATACTAGATTATTTAGAAAAGAAGCAATCCCACAACTGCCGCAACACCAGCTTCAGCACTATGTTCTTTTGAAGGCTGATTATCTTCCTCATAACTATACAGTCATCATCTCCTCTTGATGGCCTGGGCTGTAATTGTGAAGAAATGGAGATCCTCAGCTACTCATTTTCTATCAGAGGTTATAATTGCAGGTTCATCTACATAATAACTTGAACAGCTTTAGATGCACTCCGTCAACACTCTATTATTTGGCTTCCTTGGACATTATTCATGGCTATGCAGCCCAAGTAGTTATTTGTATGGCGGATGTCATTTCTATAGAACTATACCTCTCATTTGATATGCTATTCCTAGAGCTTTCCTTTTGTTTATGTGAGACATTTATGACACATCAGTGTAATTATTTGATGTATTAATGTCTTCCCTGATTGTTTTTTACAGTTTCTGCTTGAAAACTGAAAACTTTAATAAAAAACTAATTGAGAAAAAAAACATTGCTCTTTCTTAAGCTGACCGAAGAGTGGAACACTTTAGATAGAATCTGCTGAGGTATACTACACATCCACCATTTCGTAGGCCTGGGACAAGAACTGTCTTCTTACAATATTTCCCAAAATCTCACACACTGCCCAAATTTTCTTTATTGTTTGTTAGTATTTAACACCTCGATTATCAGTTCTTTGTTGATCCCAATGATCCTCCTAGTTCTTTTTTTTTATCCGTATGCCATTCTGGCTTGGCAACTGTGTTAATCCACTACAGGTCACTGAGGGTGGAGAGACAGGATGGAGCAAAACTACCGTATGCCTTTTGTGCTAATTCACAATGACTAAAAATGTTATGACTTAACGTTAAAGGACTGAATAGCCCATACAAACCCTCATTATTGTGGAAGAATATGAAATAGCTCAATAGCTTTTGCTAAAGAAACTTAAAAATATAATCTCAGGAAGGCTTAGTATATGTTGCAATTTTAATATTTTTTATGATGCCGTTTTAGATAACAATGCCTAGGTGCAACCGGCTTCCCCTTCAGTTAGGTCCATGGCGTGCCAGGGAAGACTTATATGGTGTATGGAGGTGCCTACACACATCTGAAAAAGATCTTCTTCCATATTCTTTTCTGAACGTCATAACATATACACACGAATTGATATGTTTGTCACCACTAATTGGGTTATCCCAGACATAAGCCATTGTGACATTTGACAAATCGTGTGAAAGATCATGCCCGTATTACCTTTACCATCCATATGCCCACTTATCCAAACAATAAATATATACATGGAGGAATAACACTTGTCATGTCCTTAAAGCAAACACAGACAGCGATCAACTGGCCACCTACAGAATTTTTTGCTATTAATAAACCAACGGTATAAAATAATTTCTCCCGCTGGAATTCATACAAAGCCTACGCCCAAGGTTTGTTAATACATTGAGATTTATAAACAGTGACTCAAAAATTTATCCAGGATTTGATGGGTGAAATTAAATCCTTAGAAGAACGGGACAAATCCAATCCGTCACATAAAACAATGCTCATCTCCAAGATGCACAAAACTCTCTCCAGAGTTATATTTCTTGAAAGCTTGAGAAGCATGCCAAAAAAATTAAAAATGACATACTATAACTCGTATAATATAGGTAGCAGGCTGATGGGGAATTGGGTAAAAACTGTTAGAACCAAAGCTAGAATAGTCTATTTGAATTCACTAAACCCCAAGGACAAAATCTTAAATCCCCAGGCCATAGGTGATGAATGTAGCCGATATTATTACAAATTATACAGCTTAAAGCTCGACCCTTCTACTATACAACCCTAACAAGGCCTGATAAATTATTGCATCCAAGGGCTATAGTTAACTAGGTTATCATCAGAACAGTTACAGACCTTAAATGAACCTACATAAGGGCAATAAATAGCTTCTGCCATCCATTCGCTAAAACTAGGGAAAGCTCCAGGCCTAGGTGGATTTTCTAATTAGTATTTGAAATTATCTCATCCTTTTTTACTTCCACATATTTCGATTTCTTTAACCTAGTTCTGCTTAAAGGAGACTTTCCAGAGGAGAATTTAATAATTTAGCACTTCCTAAACCTGACATACACCCAGATACCCCCAAAACTTTCTGCCCCATTTCTCTTCTCAATTTAGATGTAAAATTAAATGCCAAATTATAGCGAATAAATTATTCCCCATATTGCCAAGTTTAATTAAAAATGACCAAGTGGGCTTTACTTGCAGTTATCAAGCACCAGATGATACTCAAAAGTTAATACATCTGGTGGATGTAACAAGTTTGTCAGATGCCTTCTTTCCTTTTTTTCCTGTATAGGGGTCAGAGATTTGGCTTTGTGGGACCCATCCTTTCTGCTATTAAGGGCCTATATTCTTCCCCCTTGAATTTAGTTCTGATTAATGGAATCCTCCAAATTTTACAAGACTAGGCTGCCTCTTATCACTTTTTTCTCGATTGTCATAAAACCATTAGCCGGAGATATTAGGAGTAACATTTAACCCCTTAGTGACGAAGCCTGTTTGCGCCTTAGTGACGGAGCCAAATTTTGGAAATCTGACATGCGTCGTTCAACGTGGCATAACTCCGTAAAGGCTTTACATATCCCAGTGATTCTGACATTGTTTTTTCGCCACATGTAGTACTTCATTTAGATTGTAAAAAGAGACCGATATAATTTGTGTATATTTATTAAAAGTACCAATATTGGAAAAATTTTGAAAAAATTGTCATTTTTTCACATTTTCAACCGTAATATCTCAAATATGTCCAAACATACTGTACAAATTTTTGATAAGATATGTATTTCCATCTGTTTACTTTATTCTGAATGCACACTTGAAAAACTTTTGTGTTTTTTTTAACCATTTAGAGGACGTACAAATTTAACATTACTTTTCAGCATTTTGAGGAGCACTTTGTTTTCCTGCACCAAGCCAAGTTTGCAGAGGCTCATAAGTGTCAGAATAATAGATACACCCACAAATGACCCCATTTTAAAAACTACACCCCTTATTGTATTCACTGAGGGGTGTCATGAGTATTTTGACCCCACCAGTTCTTTTCAGGAATTAGTTCAATTTAGGGGACAAAAAATAAAATTTCATATTTTTGCAAATATGTCATTTTAAAGACATATTTTTTTCCTATAGAGCCCATGAAAATGAGGATTTACACACCAAAATGGATACCCCCGTTTCTCCCGTGTTCAGAAACATACCCATTGTGGCCCTAATCTTATGTCTGGATGCATAACGGGAGCCAAAATGAAAGGAGTAGTCGGTGTCTTTCAGAACATAAATTTTGCTTGAAGGCGATTTAGGCCCCATAGCACTTTTGTAGAGCTCTTGAGTGGCCAAAACCAAAGAGAACCCCCACAAGTGACCCCATTTTGAAAACTAGACCCCTTAACGAATTTATCTAGGGGTGTACTGACCATTTTGACCCCACAGTTTTTGAATGAATTCAAGCCAAGCAAAAGGAAAAAATTGTGATTTTCATTTTTTTGTCAATTCTGTCATTTTAAAAACAGCTTTTTTTGTACAGCACACGCATGAATGAAGCCTTTCATCCCAAAATGGATACTCCTGTTTCTCCCGTGTTCAGAGACATACCCATTGTGGCCCTAATCTTATGTCTGGATGCACAATGGGGCCCAAAACGAAAGGAGTAGTCGGTGGCTTTAAGAACATAGATTTTCCTTGAAGGAGTTTTAGGCCCATAGCACTTTTGTAGAGCTCTTGAGCGGCCAAAATCAAAGAGAACCCCCACAAGTGACCCCATTTTGAAAACTAGACCCCTGAATGAATTTATCTAGGGGTGTACTGCGTATTTTGAGCCCACAGTTTTTGAATGAATTGAAGCAAAGCAAAAGGAAAAAATTGTGATTTTCGTTTTTTTGGCAATTCTGTCGTTTTAAAAACTGCTTTTTTGGTACAGCACACACATGAATGAAGACTTGCACCCCAAAGTGGATACCCCTGTTTGTCCCGTGTTCAGAGACATACCCATTGTGGCCCTAATCTTTTGTCTGGATGCACAACGGGGCCCAAAATGAAAGGAGTAGTCGGTGGCTTTCAGAACAGAAATTTAGCATGAAGGTGATTTAGGCCCCATTGCCCACTTGTAGAGCCCTTGAGCGGCCAAAACGACAGAGAACCCCCACAAATGATCCCATTTTGAAAACTAGACCCCCTAATGAATTTATCTAGGGGTGTACTGTGTATTTTTACCCTACAATTTTTGAATAAATCTAAGCAAAGCAGTAGGAAAAAAATTACAATTTTCATTTTTTTGGCAGTTGTATCAATTTAAAAACTGTTTTTTTTTTTTGTACAGCACACATAGGGATGAAGACTTTCACCCCAAAATGGATACCCCTGTTTGTCCCGTGTTCAGAACCATACCCCTTGTGGCCCTAATCTACTTAAAGGACGCATGGCTAGGTCTATAATGGAAGGAGCACCCGTTGGATTTTAGGGTACAACGGAATAAATTCCAGGCCCCATTGCCCACTTATAGAGCCATTGAGCGTCCAAAACTATAAAGACCCCCACAAATATCCCCATTTTAAAAACTAGACCCCTTAACGAATTCATCTAGGGGTGTACTGCGTATTTTGACCACACAGTATTTGAATAAATTTCAGCAAAGCAGAAGAAAAAAATTACAATTTTCATTTTTTTGGCAATTTTGTCAATTTAAAAACTTTTTTTTTTGTACAGTTTACATAGGAATGAAGACATTCACCCCAAAATGGATACCCCCTTTTGTCCCGTGTTCAAAAACATACCCATTGTGGCCCTAATCTACTTACAGGAAACATGGCAAGGCCTGTAATGGAGGGAACACCAGCTGGATTGCAGGGCACAACTGAATACATTCCAGGCCCCATTGCTCATTTGTACGGAATAAAAATTGACTCCCTAAAATCCCCCCCCCCCTCCACGCCCTTTTCGGCGTTCCCCAAATCTTAGATAAAAGTAATAATGTGAACTGTGTAGTATTTCCAAAGACGGGTAATTATGGAGGCTGGTTGGGATGGGCACATGGGGCAATAAAACCGGGTATCCCCCCTCCTTTCATGCTTTTTGGGAGTCATTTTTTGACCTCAGTGGCGGGGATGGGGTGTAAAAAGTGGCGCTCTGTGAGTCTCCGTAAGCTTGATGAGGTGCGGCGGTCTCACACAGAAGACGCTCAACAAGCTGCTCCTGGAACTGCAGGAAGGCGAGCGTTCCCGGGGCTTCTTGTAAATTGCGTATTACAGGCAGCAGTCTGAATAACGCCGGGCTCACACAGCCGTAGGTGGATCCCGGCTGTGAGCCCGGCTGTGACCCTGCGTACGGCCGCGTAATGTACTGCGCATAACTGCGTACTTACACGGGCGGTCATGCGCAGTACACTTTTTTTTTTTTGTTGTTTGTATTTCCCGCACCGTCGCTTAGCGATGACGCGGGTACCCGCAGCCCGTATACAACGTAGTTGCATATGGGCTGCGGGTATATCCATGACCATGGAGCACAATTGGCTCTATGTTGCCAATATCCGCAGTAAAATAGAACCTGCTGCGTTCTCTTTTCTGCGAATGGATTACACAATTCCAACCCGCTAATGTGAGCGGAATTGTGTAATCCAATGCGATTGATCTGCGTATTACCGCTAATCAAACGCATGCGGAATCCGTAATTCCTATCCGGTCATGTGAGACCGACCTAAGGTAGATCGCTACCATTTTTTCACGTGACCGGGGACCGCTCAACACGGCCACTCGTCACTGCTCCAGGCTCTCGGTGACCGGTGGTCGCTGGGAGCAAGGAGATATTAAGTTTCCTGGGCTCCCCGACTCCTGCGCATGTGTCCGGTGTTTTGCCAGCGGTCGCATGCGCAGAATACGGGAAAGTTCACGGAAGAAGATTGCGTCGGGGTGCAAATATGGAGGCCTCCGGTAAAAAATTTTATCTCCTCTCACCGATCGCATCGGTGAGGGGAGATGAAGCTTCACCTTTTTTTAACTTTTACGTGATCGCCATTATTCTTTGGATAACGGCGAACACGTGATCAGGAACCGCTCACCGCGGCTCTCCGTGAAATCTCCAGGCTCTCGGCTAAGTTTTGTAGCCAGGAGCAGGGAGATTTTAAAAAACTACGGCTTTTGCGCATGCGCCTGCCAC
This sequence comes from Eleutherodactylus coqui, assembly GCF_035609145.1. Lineage (NCBI taxonomy): Eukaryota > Metazoa > Chordata > Amphibia > Anura > Eleutherodactylidae > Eleutherodactylus > Eleutherodactylus coqui. The sequence continues at coordinate 342,671,087 of NC_089837.1, forward strand.
ATTGGTGACGGGCGCGTGCGCAGAAGCTGGGTTGAGGTCCGCGGATAAATCCGCAGGCCTTAGGTACGTCATTTCATCCTCCCTCACGGATATGATCCGTGGGGGGAGATGAAACGCAAGCTTTTTTAAACTTTTTAAAACTTTTTTTTTACTTTTTGCACTTTTTTTTTTTACCTTTTACCCCTTTTTTTATTTTTATTTTTTTACTTTTTGCACTTTTTTTTTTACTTTACATGATCACTGTCATCCATTGGATGACAGTGATCATGTCCCTGGTGACATCCCTCTGCTCTTGGCTACACATGGCAGCCAGGAGCAGAGCAATTTTGAATTTCCCGGGGCTCGAGCCCCTCTGTGCACGCGCCCGATGTCAATCATCGGGCGCGCATGCGCAGACGGGGATTTCGGGTCTCGGGACATCGGGACATCGCAGAGGACCGGGGGTGAGTATCTTCATCTCCCCTCATGGATCCGATCCATGAGGGGAGGTGAAACTTTACTTTTGTTTTACTTTTTAAACTTTTTCGCGATCACCGCTATCGCAATGGATAGCGGTGATCGCGGGCCCGGGGACCGCTCACAGTGGTCCCCGGTAACACCTCCTGGTTCCCGGCTACCTTCAGGAGCCGGGAGCCAGGAGATTTTAAATTTGCCGGGGACACCCGGGCTTCTGCGCGTGCGCGTGACGTCATCGTCAGGCGCGCATGCGCAGAAGGTCGCCGGCGGGTCCGGGAGGACGAGATCTCCGGGGGACACCGCCGACAAGCCGTGTGAGTATTTTCAGCTGCCGTGATGGATCCGATCCATCATAGCAGCTGAATTACTACTTTTTTTCACTGTTTTATTTACTTTTTTGCGATCGGCGCTATTCATTTTATAGCGCCGATCGCAATTCCGAGGGGGACTGCCCGCATCCTGGGATGACAGCTCCATGCTGTCGGCTACCTGCGGGCACCGACAGCATGGAGCTGTCACGTCCTCAGGCCAGTGGGCATCAATCCAAAGAGGATGCATAAAACTACGTCCTCTAGGATTAAGGCCCACTTTCTGAGGACGTAGTTTCCCGATGGGGCCGTCGTTAAGGGGTTAATGTCCCTTTTTCACACAACTAGAAATGTACAATTAAAGTTTGCCTGAGCAAACAAGCTGGTGACATCATCACCAGCTCGTTCACGCTTGTGCAGCCTGTTTACACAGGCAGATCATCGTTGAGAATTGTTCAGTTCTCGTTCGGTGTTTCACATTCTGTGAGTGTTTAAACACAACAAGAAGTGAAAAAGCCAACAAGATTTTTATGCCAGCTGAAACTTAATGATGAACAAAAAGTTAATGATTCATCGTACAGTCATTGACTCACATTTAAAATGAACGATTATCATTCACTTTTGTTCATTTGAACGATTTTTGGGACAATAAACATACCTTTAGGGTTCAGCTAGACAAGCAAATTTTAAACGCATGTATAGGCACGTTTTTAAAATGGATCTATTGAAACCAATGCTTTCCAATGAAAGTATGAAAGTGATCACATGTCCGGTTTTATATGCGTTTAAAATTCGCCTAGGGAAAAAATAGGACAGCATTTTTCGATTCGCACAAAAACGCAATTTTCATGTGAATCAATGCAACTTTGACAGTAAGAAATTCTACTGTCAAAGCCCTAGTTGCAGGAAAAAAAAAAAATACATCACCTAGAAGTGTTGTGAGCTCCAGCGCGTCTTCTCTAAATGTTCTTCTGGCCGGGGATTGAATCACAGCCGAATGGTCAAGGCGCTCAGCCAATCAGAGGCAGTGCTTCCAGGAGGCGGGGATTTTTCAATCCCCGGCCAGAAGAACATGAAGAAGAAGAGCCTGGGAGCACTTCTAGGTGATGTGTGTGCGTGTGTGTGTGTATGTATATATATATATATTTTTTTTCCTGCAGCTCGGGCTTCTTTTCAGGGTAGGGCTTATATTTCAAGCCCCCGCCGAAAATCACTGCCTTCATCCCATTTCTGTCAATGGGGCGGCAGCAGAATCCTGGCCCCATTGAAAGCAATGGGATAAAACCATGCTCCTCTGCCACAGCTGTGATAGGGGATTCTTTCGTTCCGCGGGGAGTCCCCTTATCACTGAACACTGTGACACTGTGAAAACACAGTGTTCAATGATGACTTCCCGCGGAAATGAAGGAATCCCCTGTCACAGCTGTGGCAGAGGAGCACGGTTTTATCCCTATGTTGTCACTGGAACTGGTGCTACTGCCGCCAACCCCATTGACAACAAGGTGAAACCCCTGGATGTGACAGCATCCAGAGGTTTCACATCCAAGGAATCCCCTGCTGCAGCTGTCACAGCCGCAGTAGGGGATAGTGATCCACTCCCATTGCTTTCAATGGGGCTGCACTACATGTGCGAATTTCAGATTTGTGTGACCGCACAAGTGCAAATAAAAAAACGCATCTGCCGTTTCAGCCACACGTTTTTTTATACATGCATCTCGTTTTCATAGACCTATACATCCGTGAAAAAAACGCTCGTCTGACTGAGCACCAATCCAGAAACGTTGTTAGAGACACTGGAAAAATGTTATAAAAATTTGTCCCTCTGTCCTATTACAGGGTTAACAACACAAAGTGCTTGATAAATCTGTATAAACATACATAACACTATTTTACATCTAATTTTCCTTATCAGTGGAGCATTTATTTAATTCCTTACTTGGGCATTTTATTAACCTCTTCTAATTCAGATTTAGTCAAATTTAATTTTCCAACTCTGCTTATGAACTAGGTTGGATGGGCAGAATCACCATGTACAAAATGATCATACTCCCTAGCATTTTGTACCATCCGAACACTCCCTATCCTAATATCAGATGTGATTTTCTCTTTTTTCTATAAACTAATGAGCCTATTTATCTGGCAGAAAGTGAAGGCCTGAGTAACTTTCTCTACTATGATGGGAAACAAGACACGTGGTGGAATAGAATTGTTTAATATGCAAGTACCAGAGCTCTATTTTACTAGACCAAATTACATTTCTTTCTGTTAACAAATCCAACCAGATCTCACATTCATCATAACCCCACATCTCACAAGTATTTGATTGGAAAACTTATCACTTTCTCCAGCTACCCAGGATTGCAGTTGACACCTTCTACCCTACCAATACGGGATACTTTGATGGCTTGAAAAACAAGCTGAACAAGGGGCCTTTCCTCACAAGATAGCTTCAGTTTCCCAATTCCCTTGTTGGCTTTAAACTATCAAATCACTAACAATTTTCTAGATGTGTGGTTAGATAATGGGATGAAGAGTGTTCTTAAGTTCTATCATAGTGCCATTTTTTTAAATTGAAGGAACATACACAATTCCCTCTACTACGTTTTATACATTTCTTCAAATCAGGAGATTTCTTCATACCCATCCATTAACACACCACTATTCCACTAATACTCAAAGACCAAATTTTTCCCCCTCTCAATAAATATGTAATGTATACAAAGTCAATTTATTCATTCCTATCAGACAACTTGTATCTTAAGAAAACAGCACACTTTCTGAAATGGGAAAAAGGTACTCTCATGTCAAGCTTCCGGGAGAGGCAGGTTACCTTAAGGTGGGCCCTTTTAGTCTACCTTGATAGTTGGTACTATACACCATTAAAGTTTGCACATATTTTCCAATGTATTATTTATAGAGTCCTAGAATGGTAGAGTTGGCAGGGACCTCTGGGGTCATCTGGTCCAACCCCCTGCTCAGTGCAGGATTCACTAAATCATCCCAGACAGATATTTGTCCAGCCTTCGTTTGAAGACTTCCATTGAAGGAGAACTCACCACCTCCCGTGGTAACCTGTTCCACTCATTGATCACCATCACTGTCAGAAAGGTTTTTCTAATATCTAATTTGTTTCTCCTCCCTTTCAGTTTCATCCCATTGCTTCTAGTCTTTCCTTGAGCAAATGAGAATAGGGCTGATCCCTCTGCACTGTAGCAGCCCTTCAGATATTTGTAGACCGCTATTAAGTCTCCTCTCAGCCTTCTTTTTTGCAAGCTAAATATTCCCAGATCCTTTAACTGTACTTCATAGGACATGATTTGCAGACCGCTCACTATCTTGGTAACTCTTCTCTGAACTTGCTCCAGTTTGTCTATGTCTTTTTTAAAGTGGGGTGCCCAGAACTGAACACAGTATTCCAGATGAGATCTGACTCAGAAAGAGTAGAGGGGAATCACACGTGATCTAGACTCTATGCTTCTCCTAATACATCCCAGAATTGTGTTTGCCTTTTTGGCTGCTGCATCACATTGCTCACTCATGTTCAGTCTATGATCTATTAATATACCCAAGTCTTTTTTACATGTGCTGCTGCTTAGCTCAATTCCTCCCATTCTGTATGTGCTTTCTTCATTTTTCTTGTCCAGATGTAGGACTTTGCATTTCTCCGTGTTAAAGGGGTTGTCCCGCGCCGAAACGGGGGTTTTTTTTTTCAACCCCCCTCCCCGTTCGGCGCGAGACAACCCCGAAGCAGGGGTTAAAAAAGATCACCGGACAGCGCTTACCTGAATCCCCGCGCTCCGGTGACTTCTTACTTACCCGGTGAAGATGGCCGCCGGCATCTTCTCCCTCCGTGGACCGCAGGGCTTCTGTGCGGTCCACTGCCGATTCCAGCCTCCTGATTGGCTGGAATCGGCACGTGACGGGGCGGAGCTACACGGAGCTACACGGAGCCCCATTGAGAAGATAAGAAGACCCGGACTGCGCAAGCGCGTCTAATTTGGCCATTAGACGGCGAAAATTAGACGGCAACCATGGAGACGAGGACGCCAGCAACGGAGCAGGTAAGTGAAAAACTTTTTATAACTTCTGTATGGCTCATAATTAATGCACAATGTACATTACAAAGTGCATTAATATGGCCATACAGAAGTGTATAGACCCACTTGCTGCCGCGGGACAACCCCTTTAAATACCATTCTGTTAGTCGCTACCCACTGTGCAAGCTTTTCTAGATCTTTTTGAATACTCTCTCTCTCCTTCCTAGTGTTATCTCTTTTCCTCCTAACTTTGTGTCGTCAGCAAATTTGATCAGTTTCCCATCAATTACCTCCTCCAGATCATTTATAAAAATATTGAACAACGTTGGGCCAAGGACAGAGCCATGTGGTACCCCACTTGATACATTCTTCTACTTGGATGTGCGGCCATTTATGACCATTCTTTGAGTACGATCACTCAGCCAGTTGTGAATCCACCTAACAGTTGCCTTGTCAATCCCATATTTGATCATTTTTTCAATAAGTATAGTATGAGAAACTTTGTCAAATGCTTTACTAAGGTCAAGATAAACTATGTCCACCGCATTTCACTGATCAACCCAGTCAGTGATTCTGTCATAGAAGTAAATTAGATTAGTCTGGCATGACTTGTTTGTTACAAACCCATGCTGGCTCTGGTTAATTACTCCATTTTCATCCAAGTACTTGCATACATGCTGTTTAATAATTTGTTCAAAGATCTTTCCGGGTATAGAAGTCAGGCTCATAGGCCTGCAGTTTCTTGGATCTATCTTCTTGCAGTTTTTGAAGATAGGAACAACATTTGCCCATTTTTCAATCTTCTTGGAGTTCTCCTGTTCTCCAGAAATTTTCAAAGATTATGGCGAGTGCTTCAGCAATTACCTCTGCCGCTTACTTTAGTATCCTAGGATGTAATTCATCTGGACCTTGAGACTTGAATTCATTTAAGTTAGCTAAGTGTTCCATCACCATCTCTCTGCTTATAGATAGCCTGCATTTTTTAAATTTCCCCAATAGCACAGGGAAGATCAGGTGATGTTCCATCTACTTTCTGAGAGAAAACAGATACAAAATAGGAATTTAAAAGTTCGGACTTCTCAACATCATTCTTAACCAATTCACTATTTTCATCTTGTAAGCATCTAATAGCATCTTTGACTTTTCATTTGCTTTTGGCAGACCCTCAAAATCCTTTTTGATTGCTTTTGGCCTCTGTTGCAAGCCTCAATTTATTATTAGCTTTAGCTTTTCCGACACTTGCCCTTCAGTTTCTACAGACCACATTATATTCTTCTTTAGATATCTCTCCATCTTTTCATTTGATAAACATATTTTTCTTTGTTTTAACATGTGTGCAAGTTCTGTGTTCATCCATCATGGTTTCTTTAAATGCCTCCCATTCTTCCTTCTTTTAGGGATTTTCAACCATTGTGCTTTGAGAATCTCATTTCGCAATATTTCTCAACCTTCTTGGACATTTTTGTCCTTAGGAACATCCAGTCATTGGATTCTTCCTACACTCTTTCTGAGTTCATTGAAATCTAGCTTTCTGAAATCCAACCTTGAGGTCTGAGTCTTCTCAGGTCTTCCTCCCCTTTTTATCCAAAATTCAAGGATAGCATGATCACTGCCTTCTAAGGTCCCAGCTACCCATACTTCCTCAACCCTTTCCTCCCTGTTGGTAAGAATTAGCTCCAAGATAGCAGATCCCCTTGTTTTCTCTTTGACCTTTTGGAAGATAAAGTTGTCAGCAAGAGCTGATAAGAATTTGTTGGATCTATTACTTTTACCTGAGAGAGATTCCCAACAAATATCTAGACAGTTAAAATCTCCCATGATCACATGCTTTTTTGAGAGCTTGGCCATCTGATGTAGAAAGAGTTCATCCATATCTTCTGCTTGTCCAGGTGGCCTATAGTAAATGCCTACAATAGTGTCTTTTCTGTTGTTCTCTCCTTGTATTCTTACCCAAACAGCTTCTACAGAACTATCATGCTCTGAAGCTTGAAACTCTATGGAGATTAATGTTTTCCTAACATACAATGCAACACCTCCTCCCCTTTTTTTGGTCTGTTTCTTATAAATAAGTTGTATCCTTCAAGCCTTGTATTCCAATCATGTGTATCATTTCACCAAGTTTCCGTGATGCCTATGACATCATATTTCTCTTCCTGTGTTAGGAGCTTTAATTCTCCTTGTTTGTTTCCCATGGTCTGTGCATTTGTGTAAAAACCTTTCAGTTTGTGATCGGTGTCTCTTACTCCTCTACTTGCCTTCTGAATTTTTTCTCTTTGTTCTTTTTGTTCCACTTCTAATAGCGAGTTTCTCAAATGTATAATTATTAGCTACATATTTTTACCTGGCCTTTCACTTCCCTTCCCATATTGTTCTAGTTTAAAGCTCTCCTAATGAGTGAAGCTAGGCAAAGAAGGTGAAGCAATGCTAGAAGAACTGTGGTCTCACAGAGAACATGCTCCACATTTTGTGGAGTTGCAGTTTAATTACCTCATTATAAACTTTATATTTCAAACATTGGCACCTAATTGAGGTGTTAGTAATTCAATAACTATATGTAACTACCTAAATAGCTTTATATACAGAAATAACATTATTTTTATGCGTTATAATGTAAATGATCATATTGTCTATCTCACAGGTGTCAAACACAAGGCCAGTGGCCGCTCACCACAGCAGTGAATACCAGCTGGGGACCGCAGCTTCCCTGCCGGTATTCACTCAGCAGCGCAGATCCCAGGTGCACACTGTGACATCAGTGTACACCTGGGATTCTCCTCCCCCCTCCCCTGGTTCCATGAGAGCAGAAGGGAGGAGGCATCCAGACGTGCACACTGACATCACAGTGTGCACCTGCAATCAGCACCAGTAACAGCGACAGAGGAGCAGCCGCACTTCCACAAGGAGGAGGAGGGGGGAAGTATATGGATTTCAGGGAGCGCTATAACTACTGGGGCTAATATAGGGAATACTATTAATGATAGTGTCCCCTATATCGGCTCCAGTAGTAATAGAATTACTACTGGGGCTGCTGTGAGGGTCACTATTACTGCTTATGCCTCTGTGGGGGTCACTATTACTGCTGGGGCTGCTGTAAGGGTCACTATTACTGCTGATGCCTCTGTGGGGGGGTCACTATTTCTGTTGAGGCCACTATGGGGGGTCACTATTACTGCTGCAGCCTCTGTGGGGGTCACTATTACTTCTGATGTCTCTGTGGGGGTCACTATTACAGCGGTGGTCTCTGTGGGGGTCATTATTTCTGCTAAGGCCGCTGTCGGGGTCACTATTACTACTAGGGATGCTGTGGGGGTCACTATTACTGCTGAGGCCGCTGTGGGGGGTCATTATTACTGCTAATGCCTCTTTGGGGATCACTATTACTGCGGAGGTCTCTGTGGGGGGTCACTAGTACTGCTGAGGCCACTGTGGGGGTCACTATTACTACTGAGGCCGCTGTGGGGGTCACTATTACTGTTGAGGCCTCTGTGCGGGTCATTATTACTGTTGAGGCCACTGTAGGGGTCACTGTTATTGTTGAGGCTGCTGTGGGGGTCACTATTACTGTTGAGGCTGCTGTGGGGGTCACGATTACTGCTGATGCCTCTGTGGGGGTCTCTATTACTGTGGAGGTCTCTGTGGGGATCACTATTACTGCTGAGGCCACTATGGGGGTCACTATTACTGCTGAGGCCTCTGTGGGGGTCACTATCACTGCTGAGGCCTCTCTGGGGGTCACTATTACTCCTGAGGCCTCTGTGGGTGTCGCTATTTCTACTGCTATTAGTATGCAGGGCACCAAGGGAGGCATTATTTGGGACACAGGTGCTAAAGAGGTGTTTTACAAAAGTTATTTAAAAGGTGTCGGATATGGTTAAGCATGGGCAAATAATTTTTTTTGTAAATTAATGGAAGGTAGAGCTTGTTAAATGAATACCTAGATAAGGTATGGAATAGTTGTTCAGAAAAGTGTTGTTGATATGTTATTTGGTTTTGGTGTCAATCGCAACATTTAAAAAATGGGATTTTGTATTATTTACCCTGTAGTATGAATTTTTCTAAAAGTTAAAGAATACAGATTGGGTTTGTATTAAACAAAAGATTGGATCTGCTAATGTTAAAATGACATCATCAGCATAAAGCCCTATTTTGTGTTCCTGGTGTTCTAATATAATTCCCTTGATGTTTTTATTAGATCTAATCTATTAAGCTAGGGGTTCTATAAGTAGAGCAAAAATGAGAGGTGAGAGAGGGCAGCCCTGTCAAGTACCACTGGAGAATGTAAATGAAGGGGAAATACATCAGGATGAAAAAAACTGTCCAGATGGGACTGAGTACAATGACAAACCGCGTATTTGATAAGGCTAAGGAATCTAAACCATAAAGGGCTTCCAACATTTCTGGAGGGAAGGCACCAGTATTCATCGCTTCATTGAATACTGATATCAAATAAGTGGTCAGAAGAGAAAAATATTTTTTATAATAAACATTACAAAAACCATCTGGGCCCGAGGATTTCAAAGGTTTTAACGCTTTAATAGCCTCTAACACTTCAAACATAGAAATTGGTGTAGAAAGAGAGGTTAATTGGTCTGCTGACAGGTGAGGGAGGTTAATGCTCTGAAGAAAGTTTACAATTTCTTTATTTTGGGGTTGGTACATATTTATGTCTTTTCTTATCTAATTCTTTCCTTGGATTTAAGACTCTTAAGTGGTTTGGCCAAAAGCGCCCCAGTATGGTTATAATGGGCGTAAAATTGCATATTCATTTTTTGAAAAGTAATATGCTTTTGTAGCTAAAAGACTGTAGAGCTTGGCGCGTAGTTTAAATATTTCTTTTGTTCTCTGAGGTGCGGAATAAGCTTTGTTTAAAGCGTCAATAGTGTTAATTTGAGAGGTCAGGAGACTTAACACATCCTCCCTCTTTCTTTTAGCTTTGGAACAATATTTTAAAAATAGGCCTCTCACATAAGTTTTATTGGCATTCTATGCTGGAAAATGCCAGGGACCAACGAAGAGTTAATGGTAAAAAACCATTTCAGTTCAGTTTTCAAATTAGATTCATACTCTGGATGTGAAAGGATGTATTCCTTAAGTCTCCAGGGTAACAAAGAGGAGTGAGAATGCCTCTCACATATTGACAAATACACAAGTGCATGGTCTGATCAAGTAATGGTTCCGATCTTAGTCCGTATAACTTCCTTTAATCCTCCTGCATCCAGGAAAAACATCAATATATCAATTTTTGAATAAGAAGACTAGGGTAGAGATCGAACAGTATAATCTCTCTCGGAGCCATGAAGACTGTGCGGTGCATCATGTAGTTCTTCACTAAGTGCAACAATAGGGAAGGATAGCCTAGAGCTGAAAGAAGAATTGAAAGACGGATCCATGACTGAATTAAAGTCACCCTTAATTACTAATATGCCATTTTGAATCTTAGCAGTTTCTTTCAAGACGTGTAAAGAATCTAACTTGTTGTTTATCTGTGGAATATACCCTCCCTAGTGTAAAAGTGTGTTTTTGATTTCACAAACCAGAATCATGAATTGACCTAAAGGGTCTTGGTACACATTCTATTAGGAAAATGATACTTAATTACTAGAGATGAGCGAGCACCAAAATGCTCGGGTGCTTGTTACCCGGGACGAAATTTTCGCGATGCCTGAGGGTTCGTTTCGAGTAACGAACCCCATTGAAGTCAATGGGCGACCCGAGCATTTTTGTATATCGCCGATGCTCGCTAAGGTTTCCATTTGTGAAAATCTGGGCAATTCAAGAAAGTGATGGGAACGACACAGAAACGGATAGGGCAGGCGAGGGGCTACATGTTGGGCTGCATCTCAAGTTCCCAGGTCCCACTAGTAAGCCACAATAGCGGCAAGAGTGGGCCCCCCCCCCTCCCAACAATTTTTACTTCTGAAAAGCCCTCATTAGCAATGCATACCTTAGCTAAGCACCACACTACCTCCAACAAAGCACAATCACTGCCTGCATGACACTCCGCTGCCACTTCTCCTGGGTTACATGCTGCCCAACCCCCCCCCCCTGCACGACCCAGTGTCCACAGCGCACACCAAATTGTCCCTGCGCAGCCTTCAGCTGCCCTCATGCCACACCACCCTCATGTCTATTTATAAGTGCGTCTGCCATGAGGAGGAACCGCAGGCACACACTGCAGAGGGTTGGCACGGCTAGGCAGCGACCCTCTTTAAAAGGGGCGGGGCAATAGCCCACAATGCTGTACAGAAGCAATGAGAAATCCAATCCTGTGCCACCTCCATCAGGAGCTGCACACGTGGGCATAGCAATGGGGAACCAATGTGCCACACTCTATTCATTCTGTCAAGGTGTCTGCATGCCCCAGTCAGACCGCGGTTTTTTATAAATAGTCACAAGCAGGTACAAATCCGCAATGGGAATTCCGTGTGCACCCACAGCATGGGTGGCTCCCTGGAACCCACCGGCGGTACATAAATATATCCCATTGCATTGCCCATCACAGCTGAGGTAATGTCATGTTAAATGCAGGTGGGCTTCGGCCCACACTGCATGCCCCAGTCAGACTGGGGTTCTTTAGAAGTAGACACATGCAGTTACAACTCCGTGTGCACCGACAGCATGGGTGGGTGCCAGGAAGCCACCGGCGGTACATAAATATATCCCATTGCATTGCCCATCACAGCTGAGGTAATGTCATGTTAAATGCAGGTGGGCTTCGGCCCACACTGCATGCCCCAGTCAGACTGGGGTTCTTTAGAAGTAGACACATGCAGTTACAACTCCCTGTGGACCCACAGCATTGGTGGGTGCCAGGAAGCCACCGGCGATACATAAATATATCCCATTGCATTGCCCATCACAGCTGAGGTAATGTCATGTTAAATGCAGGTGGGCTTCGGCCCACACTGCATGCCCCAGTCAGACTGGGGTTCTTTAGAAGTAGACACATGCAGTTACAACTCCGTGTGGACCGACAGCATGGGTGGGTGCCAGGAAGCCACCGGCGGTACATAAATATATCCCATTGCATTGCTCATCACAGCGGAGGTAATGTCATGTTAAATGCAGGTGGGCTTCGGCCCACACTGCATGCCCCAGTCAGACTGGGGTTCTTTAGAAGTAGACACATGCAGTTACAACTCCCTGTGGACCCACAGCATGGGTGGCTCCCTGGAACCCACCGGCGGTACATAAATATATCCCATTGCAGTGCCCAGCACAGCTGATGTAATGTCATGTTAAATGCAGGTGGGCTTCGGCCCACACTGCATGCCACAGTCAGACTGGGATTCTTTAGAAGTAGACACATGCAGTTACAACTCCCTGTGGACCCACAGCATGGGTGGGTGCCAGGAAGCCACCGGCGGTACATAAATATATCCCATTGCAGTGCCCAGCACACCTGATGTAATGTCATGTTAAATGCAGGTGGGCTTCGGCCCACACTGCATGCCCCAGTCAGACTGGGGTTCTTTAGAAGTGGACACATGCAGTTACAACTCCGTGTGGACTGACAGCATGGGTGGGTCCCAGGAAGCCACCGGCGGTACATAAATATATCCCATTGCATTGCCCATCACAGCTGAGGTAACGTCCGATTAAATGCAGGTGGTCTTCGGCCCACACTGCATGCCCCAGTCTGACCGGGGTTTTTAATACATAGACACTGGCAGGTACAAATCCCTAATGTGAAGTCCCTGTGGACACACAGCATGGGTGGCTCCCTGGAACCCACCGGCGGTACATAAATATATCCCATTGCAGTGCCCAGCACAGCTGAGGTAACGTCAGCTTTAATGCAGGTGGGCTAAAAATTACTAGGATTACAATGTAGGCGAGGGCCCCAAAAAATTGGTGTACCAACAGTACAAATGTACTTCAGAAAAATTGCCCATGCCCAACCAAGAGGGCAGGTGAAACCCATTAATCGCTTTGGTTAATGTGGCTTAATTTGTAACTAGGCCTGTAGGCAGCCCAGTTAAAATAAAAATTGGTTCAGGTGCAAGTTTCAATGCTTTATTCAATTGAGAATTGAAACGTATAAACATTGTTTACAAAAGTTATATGACTGAGCCTTGTGGGCCTAAGAAAAATTGCCCGTTCGGCGTGATTACGTGAGGTTTCAGGAGGAGGAGCAGGAGGAGGAGGATGAATATAATACACAGATTGATGAAGCTAAAATGTCCCCGTTTTTGATGGTGATAGAGAACGATGCTTCCATCCGCGGGTGCAGCCTACGTATTGTTTAGGTATCGCTGCTGTCCGCTGGTGGAGAAGAAAAGTCTGGGGAAATCCAGGCTTTGTTCATCTTTATGAGTGTAAGCCTGTCGGCACTGTCAGTTGACAGGCAGGTACGCTTATCTGTGATGATTCCCCCAGCAGCACCAAACACCCTCTCTGACAAGACGCTAGCCGCAGGACAAGCAAGCACCTCCAGGGCATAGAGCGCGAGTTCAGGCCATGTGTCCAGCTTCGACACCCAGTAGATGTAGGGGGTGTCACAGAGGACGGTCGTGCGACTCAGCTTTGACTGGGGAGCGGTGACACAGTCTTGCTGGGGAGCCATAAAGCTGGCAAAGGCCTTGAAGAGTGTTCCCCTGCCTGCGCTGTACATGCTGCCTGATGTCCGCGCCTCCCCTGCTACCTGGCCCTCGGAACTGCGCCTTCTGCCACTAGCGCTGTTGGATGGGAATTTTACCATCAGCTTGTCCGCCAGGGTCCTGTGGTATAGCATCACTCTCGAACCCCTTTCCTCTTCGGGTATGAGAGTGGAAAGGTTCTCCTTATACCGTGAGTCGAGCAGTGTGTACACCCAGTAATCCGTAGTGGCCAGAATGCGTGTAACGCGAGGGTCACGAGAAAGGCATCCTAACATGAAGTCAGCCATGTGTGCCACGGTACCTGTACGCAACACATGGCTGTCCTCACTAGGAAGATCACTTTCAGGATCCTCCTCCTCCTCAGGCCATACACGCTGAAAGGATGACAGGCAAGCAGCATGGGTACCCTCAGCAGTGGGCCAAGCTGTCTCTTCCCCCTCCTCCTCATCCCCCTCCCCCTCCTCCTCAACGCGCTGAGATATAGACATGAGGGTGCTCTGACTATCCAGCGACATACTGTCTTCCCCCGCCTCCATTTCCGAGCGCAAAGCGTCTGCCTTTATGCTTTGCAGGAAACTTCTCAAGAGGCATAGCAGAGGAATGGTGACGCTAATGATTGCAGTATTGCCGCTCACCATCTGGGTAGACTCCTCAAAGTTTCCAAGGACCTGGCAGATGGCTGCCAACCAGGCCCACTCTTCTGTAAAGAATTGAGGAGGCTGACTCCCACTGCGCGCCAATAAGGCACATTTAATTACAGCGTTCTGTTTCTGCTCTACTCGTAGTACACCATGCTGAGGGGTAGGGGTAGGCCTAGAGGATGTGGGCGTGGACGCGGGCGAGGACGCGGAGGCCCAAGTCAGGGTGTGGGCACAGGCCGAGCTCCTGGTCCAGGTGTATTGCAGCTGACTGCTGCCGCGATTAGGAGAGAGGCAAGTTTCTGGCGTCCCCAGATTCATCTCACAATTAATGGGTCCACGCGGTAGACCTTTATTAGAAACTGAGCGGTGTGAGCAGGTCCTGTCGTGAATGGCAGAAAGTGCATCCAGCAATCTATCGACCACCCAGTCTTCGACGCCGTCCACTGCTGCAACTCTGAATCCTCTGGCTGCTGCTCCTCCTTCCCCCCAGCCTCTTCACTCCATGAAAATGACACATTCTGAGGAGCAGGCAGACTCCCAGGAACTGTTCTCGGGCCCCTGCCCAGATTGGGCAGCAATGCTTCCTCTTCCACCGGAGGAGTTTGTCGTGACTGATGCCCAACCTTTGGAAAGTTCCCGGGGTCCGGGGGATGAGGCTGGGGACTTCCGGCAACTGTCTCAAGAGCTTTCAGTGGGTGAGGAGGACGATGACGATGAGACACAGTTGTCTATCAGTGAGGTAGTAGTAAGGACAGTAAGTCCCAGGGAGGAGCGCACAGAGGATTCGGAGGAAGAGCCGCTGGACGATGAGGTGACTGACCCCACCTGGTGTGATAAGCCAACTGAGGACCAGTCTTCAGAGGGGGAGGCAATTGCAGCCGCAGGACAGGTTGGAAGAGGCAGTGGGGTGGCCAGGGGTAGAGGCAGGGCCAGACCGAATAATCCACCAACTGTTTCCCAAAGTGCCCCCTCACGCCATGCCACCCTGCAGAGGCCGAGGTGCTCAAAGGTGTGGCAGTTTTTCACTGAGAGTGCAGACGACCGACGAACTGTGGTGTGCAAGGTTTGTCGCGCCAAGATCAGCCGGGGAGCCACCACCACCAGCCTCACCACCATCAGCATGCGCAGGCATATGATGGCCAAGCACCCCACAAGGTGGGACGAAGGCCGTTCACCGCCTACGGTTTGCACCACTGCCTCTCCCCCTGTGCCCCAACCTGCCACTGAGATCTAACCCCCCTCTCAGGACACAGGCACGACTGTCTCCCGGCCTCCACACACACGCTCACCTCCACTGTCCTCGGCCCCATCCAGCAATGTCTCTCAGCGCAACGTCCAGCCGTTGCTAGCACAACTGTTTGAGCGCAAGCGCAAGTACACCGCCACGCACCCGCACGCTCAAGCGTTAAACAGGCACATAGCCAAATTGATCAGCCTGCAGATGCTGCCGTATAGGCTTGTGGAAACGGAGGCTTTCAAAAACATGATGGCGGCGGCCCCGCGCTACTCGATTCCCAGTCGCCACTACTTTTCCCGATGTGCCGTCCCAGCCCTGCACGACCACGTCTCCCGCAACATTGTACGCGCCCTCACCAACGCGGTTACTGCCAAGGTCCACTTAACAACGGACACGTGGACAAGCACAGGCGGGCAGGGCCACTATATCTCCCTGACGGCACATTGGGTGAATTTAGTGGAGGCTGGGACCGAGTCAGAGCCTGGGACTGCTCACGTCCTACCCACCCCCAGAATTGCGGGCCCCAGCTCGGTGGTGGTATCTGCGGCGGTGTATGCTTCCTCCACTAAACCACCCTCCTCCTCCTCCTACGCAACCTCTGTCTCGCAATCAAGATGTGTCAGCAGCAGCACGTCGCCACCAGTCGGTGTCACGCGGCGTGGCAGCACAGAGGTGGACAAGCGTCAGCAGGCCGTGCTGAAACTACTCAGCTTAGGAGAGAAGAGGCACACGGCCCACGAACTGCTGCAGGGTCTGACAGAGCAGACCGACCGCTGGCTTTCGCCGCTGAGCCTCCAACCGGGCATGGTCGTGTGTGACAACGGCCGTAACCTGGTGGCGGCTCTGCAGCTCGGCAGCCCCACGCACGTGCCATGCCTGGCCCACGTCTTTAATTTGGTGGTTCAGCAGTTTCTGAAAAGCTACCCACGCTTGCCAGACCTGCTCGGAAAGGTGGGCCGGCTCAGCGCACATTTCCGCAAGTCTAACACGGACGCTGCCACCCTGCGGACCCTGCAACATCGGTTTAATCTGCCAGTGCACCAACTGCTGTGTGACGTGCCCACACGGTGGAACTCTACGCTCCACATGTTGGCCAGGCTCTATGAGCAGCGTAGAGCTATAGTGGAATACCAACTCCAACATGGGCAGCGCAGTGGGAGTCAGCCTCCTCAATTCTTTACAGAAGAGTGGGCCTGGTTGGCAGACATCTGCCAGGTCCTTGGAAACTTTAAGGAGTCTACCCAGATGGTGAGCGGCGATGCTGCAATCATTAGCGTCACCATTCCTCTGCTATGCCTCTTGAGAAGTTCCCTGCAAAGCATAAAGGCAGACGCTTTGCGCTCGGAAACGGAGGTGGGGGAAGACAGTATGTCGCTGGATAGTCAGAGCACCCTCATGTCTATATCTCAGCGCGGTGAGGAGGAGGAGGAGGGGGAGGAGTATGAGGAGGAGGGGGAAGAGACAGCTTGGTCCACTGCTGAGGGTACCCATGCTGCTTGCCTGTCATCCTTTCAGCGTGTATGGCCTGAGGAGGAGGAGGATCCTGAAAGTGATCTTCCTAGTGAGGACAGCCATGTGTTGCGTACAGGTACCCTGTCACACATGGTGGACTTCATGTTAGGATGCCTTTCTCGTGACCCTCGCGTTACACGCATTCTGGCCACTACGGATTACTGGGTGTAAACACTGCTCGACCCACGTTATAAGGAGAACCTTTGCACTCTCATACCCGAAGAGGAAAGGGGTTCGAGAGTGATGCTATACCACAGGACCCTGGCGGACAAACTGATGGTAAAATTCCCATCCGACAGCGCTAGTGGCAGAAGGCGCAGTTCCGAGGGCCAGGTAGCAGGGGAGGCGCGGAGATCAGGCAGCATGTACAGCGCCGGCAGGGGAACACTCTTCAAGGCCTTTGCCAGCCTTATGGCTCCCCAGCAAGCCTGTGTTACCGCTCCCCAGTCAAGGCTGAGTCGGCGGGAGCACTGTAAAAGGATGGTGAGGGAGTACGTAGCCGATCGCACGACCATCCTCCGTGACGCCTCTGCTCCCTACAACTACTGGGTGTCGAAGCTGGACACGTGGCCTGAACTTGCGCTGTATGCCCTGGAGGTGCTTGCTTGTCCTGCGCCTAGCGTCTTGTCAGAGAGGATGTTTAGTGCGGCTGGGGGAATCATCACGGATAAGCGTAGCCGCCTGTCAACTGACAGTGCCGACAGGCTTACACTCATAAAGATGAACAAAGCCTGGATTTCCCCAGACTTCTCTTCTCCACCAGCGGACAGCAGCGGTACCTAAACAATACGTAAGCTGCACCCGCGGATGGAAGCATCGTTCTCTATCACCATCAAAAACGGGGACATTTTAGCTTCATCAATCTGTGTATTATATTCCTCCTCCTCCTCCTGCTCCTCCTCCTGAAACCTCACGTAATCACGCCGAACGGGTAATTTTTCTTAGGCCCACAAGGCTCAGTCATATGACTTTTGTAAACAATGTTTATACGTTTCAATTCTCATTAAAGTGTTGAAACTTGCACCTGAAGCAATTTTTATTTTAACTGGGCTGCCTCCAGGCCTAGTTACAAATTAAGCCACAGTAACCAAAGCGATTAATGGGTTTCACCTGCTCTCTTGGTTGGGCATGGGCAATTTTTCTGAGGTACATTAGTACTGTTGGTACACTAATTTTTTTGGGCCCTCGCCTACAGTGTAATCCTAGTAATTTTTATGGGCTTCGCTTGCACTTATGGTACAGCAAGGTGTGTGGGGTTGGCCCACACTTTTGCTACATAAATGTAACTGGGGCCTTGTCTATACTGCAACTACTGAAATGTGAAAGAGACTGTTATCTCCCTAAACTGCTGCAACGGGAATGTTACTGTGGCCTGTCTTGACTGCTACTACTACTGAAATGGAACTAAGACTGTGCTCCCCCTATACTGCTGCTAGTGATATGTTACTGGGGCCTGTTCCTAATGCTACCGCTGAAATGTTACTAATTCTGGGCTCTGACTATACCGCTGCTAATGCTATGTCACTGGGGTGTGGAAACGGAGGCTTCCCAAAGACATGATGGTGGCGAGGCCATTTCCCACCAACGCGGTTACTGTTAAGGTACATATTACCAGTCTGACTGGGGCATGCACTGTGGGCCGAAGCCCACCTGTATTGTATGTGACGTTAGCTCTGCTGAGCAGGGCACTGCAATGGGATACATTTATGTACCGCCGATGGGTTCCAGGGAGCCACCCATGCTGTCGGTCCACAGGGACTTCACATTAGTGATTTGTACCTGTCAGTGTCTATGTATTAAAAACCCCGGTCAGACTGGGGCATGCAGTGTGGGCCGAAGCCCACCTGCATTTAATCTGATGTTACCTCAGCTGTGCTGGGCAATGCAATGGGATTTATTTATGTACCGCTGGAGGCTTCCTGGGACCCACCCATGCTGTCGGTTCACATGGAGTTGTACCTGCCTGTGTCTACTTATAAAGAACCCCCTGTCTGACTGGGGCATGCAGTGTGGGCCAAAGCCCACCTGTATTTAATCTGACGTTAGCTCTGCTGTCCAGGGCACTGCAATGGGATTTGTTTATGTACCGCGGCTGGGTTCCAGGGAGCCACCCATGCTTTGGGTCCACACGGACTTCACATTAGGGAGTTGTACCTGCCTGTGTCTATGTATTAAAAACCCCGGTCAGACTGGGGCATGCAGTGTGGGCCGAAGCCCACCTGCATTTCATCTGACGTTACCTCAGCTGTGCTGGGCAATGCAATAGGAATTATTTATGTACCGCCGGTGGCTTCCTGGGACCCACCCATGCTGTCGGTCCACACGGAGTTGTAACTGCATGTGTCTACTTATAAAGAACCCCAGTCTGACTGGGGCATGCAGTGTGGGCCGAAGCCCACCTGTATTTCATCTGACGTTACCTCAGTTGTGCTAGGCAATGCAATGGGAATTATTTATATACCGCCGGTGGCTTCCTGGGACCCACCTATGCTGTCGGTCCACACGGAGTTGTAACTGCCTGTGTCTACTTATAAAGAACCCCAGTCTGACTGGGGCATGCAGTGTGGGCCGAAGCCCATCTGCATTTAATGTGATGTTACCTCAGCTGTGCTGGGCACTGCAATGGGATTTGTTCATGTACCGCCGGTGGCTTCCTGGGACCCACCTATGCTGTCGGTCCACACGGAGTTGTAACTGCCTGTGTCTACTTATAAAGAACCCCAGTCTGACTGGGGCATGCAGTGTGGGCCGAAGCCCACCTGCATTTAATGCGACGTTACCTCAGCTGTGCTGGGCACTGCAATGGGATTTGTTTATATACCTCCGGTGGGTTCCAGGGTGCCACCCATGCTGTGGGTGCACACGGAATTCCCATTGCGGAGTTGTACCTGCCTGTGACTATTTATAAAAAACCCCGGTCTGACTGGGGAATGCAGTGTGGGCCGAAGCCCACCTGCATTTCATCTGACGTTACCTCATTTGTGCTGGGCAATGCAATGGGAATTATTTATGTACCGCCGGTGGCTTCCTGGGACCCACCTATGGTGTCGGTCCACACGGAGTTGTAACTGCATGTGTCTACTTATAAAGAACCCCAGTCTGACTGGGGCATGCAGTGTGGGCCGAAGCCCATCTGCATTTAATGTGATGTTACCTCAGCTGTGCTGGGCACTGCAATGGGATTTGTTCATGTACCGCCGGTGGCTTCCTGGGACCCACCTATGCTGTCGGTCCACACGGAGTTGTAACTGCCTGTGTCTACTTATAAAGAACCCCAGTCTGACTGGGGCATGCAGTGTGGGCCGAAGCCCACCTGCATTTAATGCGACGTTACCTCAGCTGTGCTGGGCACTGCAATGGGATTTGTTTATATACCTCCGGTGGGTTCCAGGGAGCCACCCATGCTGTGGGTGCACACGGAATTCCCATTGCGGAGTTGTACCTGCCTGTGACTATTTATATAAAACCCCGGTCTGACTGGGGAATGCAGTGTGGGCCGAAGCCCACCTGCATTTCATCTGATGTTACCTCATTTGTGCTGGGCAATGCAATGGGAATTATTTATGTACCGCCGGTGGCTTCCTGGGACCCACCTACGGTGTCGGTCCACACGGAGTTGTAACTGCATGTGTCTACTTATAAAGAACCCCAGTCTGACTGGGGCATGCAGTGTGGGCCGAAGCCCATCTGCATTTAATGTGATGTTACCTCAGCTGTGCTGGGCACTGCAATGGGATTTGTTTATGTACCGCCGGTGGGTTCCAGGTAGCCACCCATGCTGTCGGGGGCACACGGAATTCCCATTGCGTTGTACCTGCTTGTGACTATTTATAAAAATATGAGGCAGGCGTGTGGCATGAGGGCAGCTGAAGGCTGCGCAGGGACAATTTGGTGTGCGCTGTGGACACTGGGTCGTGCGGGGGGGTTGGGCAGCATGTAACCCAGGAGAAGTGGCAGCGGAGTGTCATGCAGGCAGTCATTGTGCTTTGTTGGAGGTAGTGTGGTGCTTAGCTAAGGTATGCCTTGCTAATGAGGGTTTTTCAGAAGTAAAAATTGTTGGGGGGGGGGCTCCCACTCTTGCCGCTATTGTGGCTTAATAGTGGGACCTGGGAACTTGAGATGCAGCCCAACATGTAGCCCCTCGCCTGCCCTATCCGTTTCTGTGTCGTTCCCATCACTTTCTTGAATTTCCCAGATTTTCACAAAGAAAACCTTAGCGAGCATCGGCGATATACAAAAATGCTCGAGTCGTCCATTGACTTCAATGGGGTTCGTTACTCGAAACGAACCCTCGAGCATCGCTGAAAGTTCGACTCGAGCAACGAGCACCCGAGCATTTTGGTGCTCGGTCATCTGTAGTCGTAGCATTACATCATACTGTGATTGGGCAGGCAGTCTATCAAGCCACACCGTGGGGATGGCTTGATAGGCATTCTGCCAGGACAGCACTGGGGCCTTTCAGAAGGCCCCCGGCTGCCGTGACACCCACACGGCTCCCTACACTTTTGCTGCTGGGTGTTGTCTGTAAGAAACAGCCACTGCTGGCATTGTATGATGGGAGATCGCTGTGCATACATACTCTGAGGCTGCAGGATGTAAATGTACACTCTGCAGCATTAAGGGGTTAAACATCATGAATAATGTAAATAAGTATGAAAACCTTGAAAATTATAAGAAAATAACAACATCATTAAAGTACTTATCAGTTAAAGATGATGACCATTCTTGCCGACGAGAACCGTTCTTGTGTGATCCTGGGTGGACCTTTATTCGTTGAAAGAGATGCAGCTTGGTCAACTGGTATGTCCCATTTCTTCAGGAGGAACAGTCCATCTGTCACGATCGTTTCTATATAGGTCACTCCATTTCTTGAGATGAGAAGTTTAGTAGGGAATACCATGTGTACTTAATATTGAGTGGGCGTGAAAACAGTGGAACGTGCCTATGCAACTTTCACACAAAGTTCTCAGAAATCCACTTTCAGAACAAGAAGAGAATTGGGCATCCTGCAACCAACTTTGTAGAAGATTCTGCTCTTCTATCCCTAGCAGTTCTTATAGGCCCCGAAACTGGACAATAAAGCGAGGCGACATTCTTTCTACGAGAGTATGCAAACGCTAATGGAAACTGATGGTGTCATGTAATCTTTAGTGTTTAGTGAAAGCCGCAATCTACCTTTTGGGCACAGTTAATAAACGTAATGTCATAATCTAGTGAAGAGTAACCCCACATGGCTTACTTGGAGAATATGTGCATCGCCCACAAGGTGAATGTGTTTTGCGCTATAACCTGTAGGAGGAAACAATCACTGGGATTTTGTATCTGGACACTTCAGGTATGGCTTCTGCCGCAGCTGCAACAGGAAATCACAGGTTTCACCTTCCAACAGGATGGCTCAACCTCTATTTTCACAGATGTCAGAAGTGAGGTCAATATGTAACTATCAAACTGTTGGATTAGCTGTGCAGGTTATGATGATAGTGAACTTCTTCCTTGGCCTCTACGTTCCCCGGACCTTACGCCTTGTGATTTTTCCCTCTGGCTAGTCACATGATTAATTTTTCACACAGACTAATGTTCCATCTAAGAAAAAAAGAAAAATCCCACACACAACCCTATGGACAAGGATGGCATTATGTTTGGAAGAAAGCAGTCATGTTTTGCTAACCCTAGACAAATCCTTAAACCAGTCTGTCTCCAAGCCCCCTATTGGCCACTCATATAATTGCTCTCCTACAGCGGTTAGTGTGGATTGGCTGCAGTGTGTACATGTATCCTAAGATGTGATTGTTCCCATTAAGAGAAACCAAGTAATCTTGTAGATATGATACCTTTTAATGGCTAACAAAAATACATGATGTTTTAGCAAGCTTTCGAACCTCTTAACAACCGGAGAGGTTCAAAAGCTCACAATAACATTATGTACGTTTGCTCTACTGGCTAATACGGTACCAAACCTTTTTTTTTTTGTTGTACCCTAAGAAGGTTGTCATAGATGTGAGTAAGTTATTACAGACCTACAAATAAATACATTTATGTATTGGCTTTGGAAGCAATATGTAAAAGATATTAAATCATAATAGTTAGCACTGTGGTGTCAAACACTGTATTAGGAGCAGCCATTGATGTAATTTGTTTCTTCGTGCAGAGTTAAATATATTGCAGTTCTACTTCTGACAAAAACGGGGTAAATTATGTATTCCTGGCACAGTTTCATCTGTCAGTGATTTTGACATTATCAGTAGGTCTGTTTGACAAACCTGACTGAACCAATTATTGTATAACGGCATCTGATTTGTTTATGCCAGCCCTACATCCTAAAGAGATTGCGATTGAGAATAAATTAAAACTGCAAGTCCACTTTTATACATCTCCTCACATGTCATTGAAACATGCCAGAACATAGGTGGCAGTTCGCAAGCCAAGATCTCAGCCAAATGCTAGAATGATGGGAAAGCTCTCTTGTGAACATCATGGCACTTGCTTTTCACCATATCACTAACTAAGTAGCAGCTCTAAAGTCATGGAGGGTTAAATATTTGTGCCACTTCTGGTTCACCACATCACATGTTCAAGTTATCGTCAGAAAGAAGACTAGTAGCTCTTTGTTGTTGAGGTCAAGACTAATAAGGCCACTAATAACACTCACACAAGTGTTTGTAAAAACACAGTGTTTTAAAGTGTTGAGTGCAGCATTTACAGCATCTTTGTGTTTGCCTGTGTTATTAATACAGATTTTGTGCCATAACAACGCAGGCAAAGTAAGCTGGTGATGTCAACATTTTATTTCCCCTCCCGGTGGCATAGTAATTAGCGTTAAAACACCATTTTTAACACACTGCATTTATTTCAATGGTCGTCAAAAACACGCTGCAACATCCGAAAATACAACATACAAACGCTGCCTGGCCGGTGACCCCTGCGTACTTGTCCGCAGTCTTCTTTTCTGTATTGCTGATGCCTTGGCTGACGCACATGCGCAGTACAGTAAATGCCGCTTCATCGCTAGGCGATGATGCAGAATCTGCGACCCTTCCGCAATGTTATTGATTTCTGCTTGTGGATATGGAAAAGCAATTTTCCATAGCATGTCTATGGACAGTATTTGCTGCGGAATCCGGAGGCGGATGCCCACTCCAGAATCCGCAATGCAAATACGCCCGTGTGCATTGGGCCTTAAGTGCACTTATTTTACAGCACTGCGGAAGAATTCATATAACTTTCTAAGCATGCTTTATTGATTGTTTAACTATGCACCTGGTGCATAGTTCAATATTTATTAACGCTGTGCTTAGCTGTTTGTGTCAGCCCCAAATAAGTAAATGGAGTGGTGGTCACGGATGTGCGGAACGTCTTTATTGAACTTGGAGCGCTCCATTCTCATGATTTCTGAGTCCCAGCAGTTAGATGTCCAGCAATTAAAAATTTTGGTTGCATAGCTCCTTTAAAGGGGTTCTCTGGGTCTTTTGGGATTTCTCTCGGTTGATGATCTGTCTTCAGGGCATGTCATTAATAGATGATTGGACAGGGTCCGCCTCTCAAGATCCCAGCTAATTAGCTGATTTTCAGTGTTGCTGTCAGCACGGACAGCGCAGGAAGCAGACTGCATCGTCAATAGTGCAGCAGCCAAGTTTAGGTATTGCAGGCACAGCTCCCGTTGAATTTAATAAGAGCTGTGCCTGCAGTACTCAACCCAGCTACTGCAATTTTGTCAGCACTGCCTGCTTCCATTGCTGATGACATTGATAGCGGCACCAGTATTCAGGTGATTGGCAGGGACTCCAGGTGTCGGACCTTCATTGATCATCTATTGATGACCTGTCTTGAGGAGAGGAGCCTTTAACCCCTTAAAGGTGTTGTCTCACGAAAGCAAGTGGGTCTATACACTTCTGTATGGCCATATTAATGCACTTTGTAATGTACATTGTGCATTAATTATGAGCCATACAGAAGTTATTCACTTACCTGCTCCGTTGCTAGCGTCCCCGTTGCCATGGTTCCGTCTAACTTCGGTGTCTTCTTGCTTTTTTAGACGCGCTTGCGCAGATGGATCTTCTCCCTTCGGCTGGTCTTGGAAGCATCGGCGTTTTGGCTCCGCCCCCTTGTACGCGTCATCGCGTAGCTCCGCCCCATGACCTGTGCCGGTTCCAGCCTCCTGATTGGCTGGAATCGGCACGTGACGGGGCGGAGCTACGCGATGATGCGTACAAGGGGGCGGAGCCAAAACACCGATGCTTCCAAGACCAGCTGAAGGGAGAAGATCCATCTGCACAAGCGCGTCTAAAAAAGCAAGAAGACACCGAAGTTAGACGGAACCATGGCAACGGGGACGCTAGCAACGGAGCAGGTAAGTGAATAACTTCTGTATGGCTCATATTTAATGCACGATGTATATTACAAAGTGCATTAATATGGCCATACAGAGGTGCATAGACCCACTTGCTTTCGTGAGACAACCCCTTTAAGGACCAGGCTGTTTTGTACCTTAAAGGGGTTGTCTCACGGCAGCAAGTGGGGTTATACACTTCAGATAGCCTGTAGTCAATCATAGGTGAACTGCAGATTGCTAGAAGTCAAGAAAAATGCAATTGATCAAATAACTTGCAAAATGTCACATTCACATATTCTATCTACCCCTAAGGGTGCGTTCACACGAGCGTAGGCGTATTTACGTTCGTACGAGCGCAACGTATAATCGCCGGAGAGAACGTTTTTCGCCGATCACGACCACAGCTAGAAAGCGTATTTTCGTTTGTTCCTACTTTGCAAAGTATCTTTTCAGCCATCGAATATGCGTTGGCGCGTATTTCGGTCGCATATGTTCCGTTTTTTTTTCGGGTTGCTGTTTTTACGCGCCGTAAAATCGCCCATGTGAACGAATACATTCGAAACCATGGTCACGTATATACGTTTGGTCGCAAAAACGCACCGTTTATGCGCTCGTGTGAACGCACCCTAAGGCTTTGTTCACATTCACATTGGAGGCTCCATTTGAATACGACACTATTTTCTCAAAACGACAGATGGAACAATGGAACCCAACTAACACTATTATAAGTCAGCGGGGTCCATCGGATGGCATTAAGACACATAAAGCATCAGATCAGGCTGAGTCAGGTTTTTATAAACTAAATGGCATGTTATTGCTTCCTTTATGAGGAATAATTGCTTTAATGTCTGAATTTTATTTCTTCTACCTATTGGCACCTGTAGCATTTGGGTTTTAGTGGAACAGAGATATGGAGGCAAATTTATTGAAGAAATTTGTGCACCTAAAAATCTGTTCCATATGGCCCCCTGCACACGGGCAGAAATTCCATGGTGAGATTTCCCGCAGAATTTCTGCCCGTGCCCGCCTGCATAGGATTGCATTACAAAACGCAATCCTATGCAGACGTCCGCGATTTGTCCACATGAAAATACACAGGAAAACAAATCGTGGCATGTTCTATTTCTGTGTGGGTCTCGCACTCCCGCTGCACCGCTGGGTGGCAGCTGGAACATCACAGAGCCGGAGCCGCGGGAGCAGGTGAGAGCCACACTGGTCATTGCAGGGATGTGGGTCGGACCCTGGTGCGAGAATTCTCGCAGGGAACTGACCCGCCTGTCTGCAGGGTGCCTTAAATCTGATAGAGTTTCTTTATGCAACATATGCCTATATATTTTTGCAAGCCCCATACTAATGAATGGAGCGGCCACAGAAATTTCTGCGAGTGAACTTTTTTTAATAAACAAATAGTCTGAAATATCTCTTTATGGATTTGTGAAAAAGCAGCACTATCTTAAATTACGTGATTATAGAGTTCAGGTATTTACTGATTTTACCATATATAACCCTTCCATTCGGTTTATAACAGAAACCACGACACAGCTGGATCCATCACATAAAAACATAAAAAGGACAAGGACAGATACTGACATCATTCACATTATCTGAGTGCTGCATATGTTTGTACAGGTTACTTGAGAAGACCCCACAGGACATAGACCCCCTAGCAGATGGTGTAAACAGTGAGTACTAAACCTGATGCAGTGTACTGTACATGGCATGTTAAAGGGGTTGTCTCGCGAAAGCAAGTGGGGTTATACACTTCTGCATGGCCATATTAATGCACTTTGTAATGTACATTGTGCATTAATTATGAGCCATACAGAAGTTATTCACTTACCTGCTCCGTTGCTAGCGTCCCCATCGCCATGGATCCGTCTAATTCTGATGTCTTCTTGCTTTTTTAGACGCGCTTGCGCTGTGCGGTCTTCTGCCTGGTGAATGGGGCCGCTCGTGCCGGAGAGCTCGTCACCACGTCGTCATCGTAGCTCCGCCCCGTCACGTGTGCCGATTCCAGCCAATCAGGAGGCTGGAATCGGCAATGGAACGCACAGAGCCCATGGTGCACCATGGGAGAAGACCCGTGGTGCACCATGGGAGAAAACCACGGTGCATCCCTGGGAAAGGACCGGCGGCCATCTTGGGGAGAGGATTTTTATAACTTCATATTTCGTCAGATCGGTGAGTAGCAAGCGGTTTAGAAACCGCTTTAAATTGCTATTTTATGCCAGGGGGGGGAGAGGGTGACAGAGGGAATGGGGTAATGTAAAATTTTGATGTTTGCCTCGGGATAACACCTTTAATGACCAGACACTTTTAAGGGATTTTACCCATGTGGTGGTTTTACCGCCCTATTTTTTTTCCTTTAGCTATCAAAATTACTTCTGCTGTGTTTTTGTTTCCGTGACATATAGGATTATTTTTTTAATATCTTTTTCATTTACTTTTGTTTTTATTTTTTATTTTTATTCGGGATAAAATGCTAAAAAAAATGGGTTTTTTTAACATTTATAGTTATTTTTTATTTAGTATATTTATGCTAAAATAAAGTATGAGAGTGGGTTTCTCTATTTGTTTTGGATGTTTTGATATATAGTATGTATGGTATTGGTTTACAGGGCGCATACGGCGACGTTTTTTGTTGGCGTCGGCTTTGTGTTATTTTCTTTCTTATGTGTATATTGTTGTTTTATTCTGTTATTTTGTGTTACTGATGTATGGAATTATGTTTTTTACTATCTATGCCCCCCAATGACATCATATAAGACCTCTGGGGGACATTTATTTATTTTTTCTTTTTATTTGACAGTTTCCCACTGTAGCTGGGGCATCCATAGGACCCCTGTTACACCGGAAAACAGCCCCTGCAGTGACAGTAGTCACTGGCAGAGCTGGTCAGGATCTAGTCTGACCCCCCAGCTCTGCTGTAGCAGACAACCCAGGCGGTCACATGACCCTCCGGGCTCTTGTAGTGAAAGTTGCATGTTACTTTCACTTCACAATGCTCATCGAGCACTGTGTACTAGGGGAAGCAGGAGGCAGGAAGGGTTAAAAACCCCTCCTGCCTTCTTTTCTGGGTTATCAGCTGTTACTAACAGCTCTGATAACCCCTTCCTGCCACTGACTGATTGCAGAGACAGGAGACTTAAAGCGCCGCCATAATTTTACATATGGCGGGCTTTAAGCCCAGCACCAGGCGCCGTATATTTACAGTGCCTGGTCCTAAACGGGTTAATAACCTTTTTGTAGGGCCCTTTTACATGGAATCATTATCGTAAAAAAAATTGTTGGATTGTGTAAAATTCGAACGCTAATTGTTTAGCCTAAACATGGCCAATGATTGGACAATGAATGATAATTCGTTCACTTCTCGTTCGTTTATTTTATGCAGGCATAAAAATCATTATTCACTCATTGTTCAACTTTTCACATTCACTAGTACAGTGAATGTGATTGAGCAAACGAAATTTAAACAATTTATCTTTCTGTACAAACTGGCTGAATGAGCAAGCACCTGCTTGTGCAAACAATGTCTCGCTCAGTGTAAAAGGACCCTAAAGCTCCATTTAGATGGGACGAATGTTAGCCAACAATGCCCGACACTCGTCCCCGCGCATAATACCTCCTGTGCTGCTGCACAGGAGCTATTATCACTGGCTAACAGGTGGGGAGGCTGCAGGAGATTTCTCTCCTCGCGTTCCCCCACCCCTCTGTATTGACTTAACACAGCGGCCGTTCAGTACTGAACGGCTATTAACACTGAGCTATTAGCTCATTGTCCATCATTCATGCAGCATAAACGATGGACGATGAGCTGATCGCTCAGTGTAAATAGCAGCCATTCAGTACTGAACGGTTACTATATTAAGTCAATGAAGAGGGGCGGGGAGCACGAGGAGAGAAATCTCCTGCAGCCTCCCCGCCCCCCTTCTGGCCGCTCTGTGAGCGAGCCAGCACTTCTATCTCCCGTGCAACAGCACAGGAGCAAGGACACACAGGGCCGAGTTTTGGGCATCATTTGCCCAAGAGCTTAACACTCTTATCTCCTTGAGTGCCAATAATCTATTCGGCTTATGATCTCCCTTCCTTTTTGCCACTTTCCTGTTCCATTTTACTAGTCTGTTTCATTGTTTATTTTATGGCAAATGACTGTTAGTAAATCTTCAAATGAAGATATCTGTTGTTATCAGTCAACCTTGACTCTATACTCAGTTGTTTGACCACATTAAGGTAATTGAGCTTTTGTTCTCTTCTGCTATGGGGTGCAGACTCTTCTCCTTGGAGCAAAGAAAAAGGTTTGATACCATACTGGCCAGTGGAGCAAAATGCTATTGCTGTAAAAAAAAATAAAAAATCTTGGAGATATGATACCTGTTAGGCTGCTCTCACACAGGACGCTTTTTACCGTGATTAGCGCAGCATCCTGAACACTGTGCTAGCCACGTTACAATGCCACCATTGATTTCAGCTGGGCCAGTGCTCGAATGCAGCGTTTCCATCGCCATGATTTTCGATCGCTGTCTGCTTTATTTTCAAGTGTTTTAGTGCTTTTTAACGCACCTCATCAGCCATCACAGAGATAGGGAGCAA
Source organism: Eleutherodactylus coqui (assembly GCF_035609145.1). Lineage (NCBI taxonomy): Eukaryota > Metazoa > Chordata > Amphibia > Anura > Eleutherodactylidae > Eleutherodactylus > Eleutherodactylus coqui. Next base: position 342,700,797 of record NC_089837.1, read on the forward strand.
AGTCACGGTAAAATACTGTGGTTTTGTGCAGTATTTTGTGAACGCATGTGTGAGAGCAGCCTTAAAGGCTAACAAAAAGAAATTATATTACAGAGCAAGTTTCAAGGTTACTTAGGTCTCTTCATAAGGCTAGTATAACAAAATATCTGAAAAATATATGTATATACACAAACACATGACAGCAGAGACCTGGTGGGATTGAGATACATTTAAAAAGTAACATTAACAGTCCTTAAAGTCCTCAATTAGTTCACATATGTGAGTGTGAGAGTTTTATAGGTCTCTGAATTGATGGAAGTTCAAAGGCCTGGAACCCCAACAATCTCCCTGAACCTCATCTCTCAGATGTTATAAGCCGCCATAAAACTTTGAACAGTATTGAGATCTGTGCATGAGAGACCTAATGTGATTACTGCTTACTCTGATTCTCAACTGTCATTTAGTGCTAAAAAAAAACAATAACATGAAAAAAATACACATTTGATTGTGGTGAGGGATAAAAACATTGGGGGGTTGGTATGAGTTGCACAAAAAGGAAATGTGCAAATAGCAGCAATCACAATTTGTACATACCAGTGGTAATATTGGGTCTGGATGGGTATCATCTCTCCTTAAGAAGAGCACCTAGAAGGTGTGTGAGGAGACTTATAAGGCCATGCATGCTCCTCTGGGAAATATATGCAAATAAGGAAGATGGAACAATACCTCTGCAGCGCCACCTATTGGATGGCAGCATTCCTGCAAATCAATGTCAGCCCCTTTATACAGGTCTTTTTAACAAAGATTGGGAATTGAATCAATCATCATTTTAAAGACCTGTATAAAGGGTCGGACATTGATTTGCAGGAATACTGCCATCTTATTGGATGGTGCTGCAGAGATATTGTTCTATCTTCCTTATTTGCAGTGATAATATTTGCACAGTTTAATATTTGTTGGGGGCTATCTATACAGTGTGTTTGCTCACATACAAATGATTTCATTTTAGTTGAGTGTAAGCTGCGTTCACATCAGCATTGCAGTATCTGTTTTCCTGCTCCAATCAGAGCCCCTAACACTGATGTGAATGTAGCCTAATCCCTATATGGATAAATAGATTTTCATGATATTTCTTTAATTTTGGTTACTGAACTTGGAACAGGATGAACACCACTTGTGTATATTTGTTTGAAGCATTTTAGCTAAATTAGTACAAGTATGATGACTTAAGTATTCCTAATGGACTGAGCTCTACTTACAGTTATACATTATTATTTAAAACTCAGTAGCCTTGCTAAAATACTTCATTTAAATGCCTTACAGTTCTTCTCTTAAAGAGAAGGACCATTGTGTGCCTGTAGTAATGGACTCATGAAGTCAATTAGCCATGAACTGTTTTCCCAATAAAAGCAAATCAATTTGTCCGAAAACTTTTGTGCATGATTATTGAATTGACAAACAAGCAGCAAGGCATTAGCTGGAAATAAAAAGAACGCGGTTAATGGCTACTTGTTTTCACCCAATAATTAACCATTAACCGTTCCTAGGGGCCTCTCAGGAAATTGATTTCAATTGCTATTGGATTATAATTATACCATCCAAGGACATGAAACCTGACTAGCCAATAATTACTCCGCACTAGGTTAGGGCCATCAGTTAAAGGTATGCAAACACTAATAGAAGCTCAGCACCTGCACATCAAGGCTGTTTCTTCCGGGGCTGCACCTTACAGAGTCATTCTTTTGATAAAATACAAATAGATGCAGTAAAATGAATTGTTGAGAGTATTTCACTTCAGCAACACGTTCCATGTGAACTTTCAATTTATAGTGCTGCTCTCAGACCTTCAATTGCAATTACTTTTGTTTGTAATCTTTGAATTACCAAAGTAATTATGTAAACTTTCCGGTTGCTTTCGTTAAATGACTGCATTTTGTAAACCTCTCAACAAGGTAATTGACTTCAACAAACATATACAGAAAAATGGGACTGGACATTTTTCGTTCTAGAAAAAACAAAATAACCAAACCTATTTCAATCAGGCTTTGAAGAATGAAAAAAATGAAGCCATTGTGACCGGGGCTGTTAATGGCAGTCATGAAAGCGTTCATATCCACCAGAGAACTCATCAAAAAAAATAATACATCTCTAGGCGAAACGGAAAAGGGGACCTCTCTGGGCTCTCCCAAATAATAACAAACTCCTCTCACCTGCTCTAACACTCATACATGCACTCAACACATCCCCCTGATTTCTATACCTTTCCATGCTTACTATACCTATCTGTCCCTCTCATGCTTCTCTCGTGAGGGTCTGGATGCCCACCATAATGTTTCACAACAGATATGGGGTGGGGAGGCACGGCTCGTGGACTTGACTCACCCAGCCTCCCTCCCACTAGGGACCGCAGCATCACGTTGCTGCATAGACGTCAGTCGTCTATTAGTTCTAGAAGGTTTACCACAGCGGATTACGACAGTAATAATTGTTTCGTTATTAATGTTCATATGTGGCTTTAAGTTTTCCCTCCTCCCCGCCCTGATCCACCCTTATGTTTGGCCCCTATCCCCCCCCCAGCTCCAGGCGACACCCATGGGTAAGACACAGGGCCAAGATGCCCGCACAATATGGTCAACTCACAACATATTCCAATGGCTAATCTAACAACATGCTCCTTCAACGCAAAGGGCCTTAATTGTCCCAACAAGCGTAACCAGGTGCTGTACAGGCTCCACAGGAAAAGGGTGCTGATAGTAATGCTCCAAGAAACACATTTCCCGCGTACCGGTACGCCGGACTGTAGTAGAAACAAATATTATACTAAATGGTTTCACTCCACGCACCCTGAAAACAAAACCTGTGGGGTCTCTATAGCCCTGCACAAGTCATTGGCCCCAGAGGTGCTGGCACAGAAGTCAGATGAAGACGGACGGTACATATTCATAAAGATACTTATTGCTAACAAAATTTTCACAATTGCCAATGTGTATTTTCCCAACCAAGGACAGGTGGGGTTCGCCTCCAGAGCTCTCCGGGGACTCTCAGACTTTGCAGAGGGGACTCCGATCGTGTTAGGAGGAGACTTCAACATGTGTATGGAGCCCCGACTGGATTCCTCCACGGGACGGTCGGCGCTATCCAAAGCTGCTATCCGCAAGGTACAAAAGACACTCGTGAGTATGGACTTGATCGACCTATGGCGCATCCTCCATCCGGGTAAGCGAGATTATAGTTTTCACTCCACAGCGCACAACTCGTATAGTAGGATTGACTATGTATTCATTTCACATGGTTTGCTCGACGGGGCCCCTAGGTGCTCTATGGACATATTTCTATGGTCCGACCACTCTCCGATATATGCATCCCTGGGCTCGGGGGACAACACGGGGGGAACACGTACATGGCGTCTTAATGAGAACTTACTTAAAGACACCGCATGCCTGCACGACATTAAGAAGACGATAGAAAACTTTAAAAAAGATCATGAGTCAGACCCCACCAGCGCCCCAATAAAATGGGAAACTCTTAAATGTGTGTTGAGAGGAGTTTTCATCTCACACAGTGCGAGGATCAAAAAAGACCATACCGCGCGCCTCACCCAATTAATAAAAGAACTCAACTCAAAAGAAACCTCCAATAAAGCAGCCTCTTCCACTATCCTCCAAGCGGAGATATCGGAACTCCGGCATAAAATACTAGATATCTTGGACCAAAAAGCTCTCTGCAGAAGAGACAAATTGAAAGCCGGATACTATGAATATGGTGATAAGAGCGGCAGCTGGCTCGCCAGAGCATTACACCCAAGGGCGACCCACCCGCACATACACTCTATTAACTCCTCAGGGGGCGGGCGGGTTCACTCCCCACAGGAAATATTGGAGGAATTTAGACTATTTTACTCCAAATTATATAACATACGCGAGCCGGGGGCCGAGACAGAATATCAGCACACGCAAAAAATAGCGGAATATCTGGAGCTCTACGCCCCCGGGTCCCTCCCACCGGAGGGATCCGAGGGACTAGAAAGAGATTTTGAATCAGAGGAGTTCAGGCGGGTACTCTCAGAAATTAAAGTAGGGAAGAGCCCGGGCCCGGACGGGTTCCCCCCGAGATTCTATAAAATATGCGGAGATCTGATTATAGACATGATGCTCCAAGCATTTAACGAGGTATCGGGGGGATGTCCCTTCCCACCCCAGGCCCTCCAGGCACATATAGTTCTGATACCCAAACCAGGAAGGGACCCCCTGTCGTGCGGCAGCTACCGACCAATCTCACTCATCAACTGCGATTTAAAAATTTTTTCCAAAATAATAGCTAATAGATTGAATCCTGCAGTCCCCCGGATTATTCACGGGGACCAAGTGGGTTTCGTCTTGGGGAGAGAAGCAAGAGATAACTCCGTAAAGACCCTGGTCCTGATCGATCGGGCTAGAAAGGAGGGGACACCATTATGCCTGCTGTCTGTCGACGCCGAAAAAGCGTTCGACAGAATCAGCTGGAAATTCTTAGAAGCAACCCTCCGGAAGGTGGGACTTGGCCCCAGAGCAATAGCATGGATAATGGCCCTTTACCATCGCCCCTCGGCACAGGTCAGGGTCAACGGTAAGCTGTCAGCCCCATTTGAGGTCGGGAATGGCACGCGACAGGGGTGTCCTCTATCCCCCACCCTATATATTCTGGTTATGGAGGCACTTGCAAACGCCATCAGGAATAATCCATCAATACGCGGAATACAGAGCGGAAAGGAGGAACATAAACTATCACTATATGCGGACGATCTCCTGCTGTATGTTACCGAACCCCGCATAGGCTTCCCCAATATTATGCAAGAGTTTGCCACCTTTGGTAAGCTCAGCAACTACAAAGTAAATGTTCAAAAGTCGGTAGTTCTGAATATTACGATCCCACAACAAGAAGCCAGGAACATAGCCACAGCTCTCCCGTTCCATTGGGGAAGAGACTCAATCAAGTATTTAGGGATCCAGATCCCACCCGATCCAACTCAAATATACGAATTAAATTACAAGCCCCTGTTATCCACTCTGAAAAGAGATATGGAGGGTTGGGCAGGAGGGTCACTGTCATGGTTCGGTAGGATGAATGCAGTCAAAATGGATGTCCTTCCACGGCTCCTATATGTATTCCAAACCGCACCATGCAACCCCCCGAAAATCTTCTTTGACAGATTGAGAAGTCATATACTTCGTTTCATATGGAGGGGAGGATCTAAAAGGCTTAGTTACAAAAGCCTAACCAAACCAAAGTCCAAAGGGGGGGTAGGTCTCCCTGACATACATCTCTACCATAAAGCCACAATCGGTACCCTAATATTAGATTTATACCACCACAGGTCAGATAAATTATGGGTGCAAATAGAAGAAGAGAACAATACCCTCTTACCAAGAGGGGCATTCTGGATTCCGAAAGGGGTTAAGGGGAGAAAAGTGGAGACATCGGCCCTGATGGTCACTCTCCTGGGGGCATGGAGGGGGGGATGCCGGACATCCATCCCGGGTGCCCTCACCCCATTAGTAGGAAATCCACAGATCCCGGCAACCCTGGACACTCGTAGTCTGGGATTCTTGCCCCGTGGAGCGGAAGCAAGGGTGGGGGAGGTACTGGATGCTCAGGGCCTCCGCGACATGGCGAGCTTACAGGGGAATGGGGGGACTCCCCCGGGCTCATGGATGCAATATTTGCAGGTTCGCAGCTACCTGGGTAAGATAAGACCTGGAAGAGGGTGGAGCCTGGACCTCACACCCTTCGAGAAACTGTGTGTCATGGAAGAGGCACCTAGACATACTGTGTCATTTTTATATAGTCAAATACTAGAAGAGCGAGTAGGTGACCACACCCCCAGGTGGGTTGCCGCTTGGGAGGAGGCGCTGGGTCGATCCATCCCCGGAGAGCTCTGGAACAAGGCATTCCAATACACCCACAAGATGTCGGTGTCTAGTAGGTTGCAAGAATTGAATTTTAAAATCTTATCAAGGTGGTACATGACACCAGAAAGACTCCACTCTCTCTTTCCAGCGACGCCAGACACTTGCTGGCGGTGTAATGGGGGAGTGGGTTCGATGCTACACATATGGTGGGAGTGTCCCATGATTACACCCATATGGAAAGATATAGAGAAGCTGTACGAGAAGGTGAGCAGGGAACCATTGTCCCTGACGCCGGAGGCGGCACTATTGTCCATCCCCCCACCCGGCACCCACTCATTTAAAAAAGGCCTGTTGAAATTTTTCATTATGGCCACAAGACAAGTAATTCCCAGATTTTGGAAACAGGACATCGAAATTCCTAGATGTGCGTGGGTGGGGGCGATGGACGAAATCGAGCGACTAGAGAAACTGAGGACGCAGGATGACATAACTAGACACGAGAGCTTTCATCGCACCTGGGCGGTTTGGATAAGCGCACGCAACTCACAGTCATTCACTAGGTGGCTGCAGAATGGCAACTATGAGTGATGGCCCACACCATAAGTGGTAAAGCTAACCAGGGGGTCCAACCTGGAGCACTCCCCCCCGCCCCCTCCCCTTGACCCCAACCCCCACATCCTACCCTTCCCACTGCCCTTGTCTGTCAAGTAATAGAATGTAACAATTATATCTTAGTGGTTTTCATAAGTTCTCTTTTAATGGTTACAACAATAAGATGTGAAGTGGAATTCACGATTCTATCAGTTCTTGACATTGTAAAGTTATATATATACTGTAAAATCAATAAAATATATTGAAAGAAAAAAAAAAAAAAAAAAAAAAAAAAAAAAAAAAAAAAATAATACATCTGTTCTTAGAGGCTGGGGCATGTTGTGAGTTGACTGGTGTGCACAGGGGCACAACTATAGGGGTTCACAGGGGTGACTGCACCCAGACCTTGGAGTCTTGATAGGCCTTTGAGGTCTGTCTTCTTCATATGAGAAAACCAATGCTATATTATAGTTTGGGGTCCATTTACAGAGTTTGAATTGAGGTTTAGAAGGTTCATGTCATGCCTCTGGATGTTAAAAAATAAAACCCCAATCCCTGTGTAGGCAGTTGTATGACTTGCATATTTGAGGTCTTTTAGTCTTCTTTGCTGGTTTCTGTAATGTACATTGCTCAAACTCTAGGTTCTTCCTGGGCTGTGTGCTATGAGCCAATCAGATATACGCCCTTCTCTCTTCCTCGCGTTGTTTCCTTGGAACAGAAACTAGAGCTGCATCTTTTCCTCTATGTCTTTTATTAATTGTTTTACAGAAGGTTGCCTTTATAGTAACCAAAGAAGATTCTGAGCCATACAGATAGCCTGTAGTCAATCATAGGGGAACTGCAGATTGCTAGAAGTCAAGAAAAATGCAATTGATCAAATAACTTGCAAAATGTCACATTCACATATTCTATCTACCCCTAAGGCTTTGTTCACATTTAGATTGGAGGCTCCATTTGAATACGACACTATTTTCTCAAAACGACAGATGGAACAATGGAACCCAACTAACACTATTATAAGTCAGCGGAGTCCATCGGATGGCATTAAGACTAGAGATGAGCGAACACCAAAATGTTCGGGTGTTCGTTATTCGTAACGAACTTCCCATGATGCTCGAGGGTTCGTTTCGAACAACGAACCCCATTGAAGTCAATGGGCGACCAGAACATTTTTGTATTTCGCCGATGCTCGCTAAGGTTTTCATGTGTGAAAATCTGGGCAATTCAGGAAAGTGATGGGAATGACACAGTGACGGATAGGGCAGGCGAGGGGCTACATGTTGGGCTGCATCTCAAGTTCCCAGGTCCCACTATTAAGCCACAATACCGGCAAGAGTGGGCCCCCCCCCCCTCCCAACAACTTTTACTTCTGAAAAGCCCTCATTAGCATGGCATACCTTTGCTAAGCACCACACTACCTCCAACAAAGCACAATCACTGCCTGCATGACACTCCACTGACACTTCTCCTGGGTTACATGCTGCCCAACCGCCCCCCCTCCCCCCCACAGCGCACACCAAAGTGTCCCTGCGCAGCCTTCAGCTGCCCTCATGCCACACCACGCTCATGTCTATTTAGAATTGCGTCTGCCATGACGAGGGACCGCAGGCACACACTGCAGAGGTTGGCACGGCTAGGCAGCGACTCTCTTTAAAAGTGGCGGAGCGATAGCCCACAATGCTGTACAGAAGCAATGAGAAATAGAATCCTGTGCCACCGCCATCAGGAGCTGCACACGTGGGCATAGCAATGGGGAACCTATGTGCCACACACTATTCATTCTGTCAAGGTGTCTGCATGCCCCAGTCAGACCGGGCTTTTTAATTCATAGACACAGGCAGGTACAACTCCCTATTGTGAAGTCCCTGTCGACCCACAGCATGGGTGGCTCCCTGGAACCCACTGGCGGTACACAGAAATATCCCATTGCATTGCCCAACACAGCTGAGGTAGTAATGTCGTGCTTAATGCAGGTGGGCTTCGGCCCACACTGCATGCCCCAGTCTGACTGGGGTTCTTTATAAGTGTACAGATGTAGTAAAAACTCCGTGTGCACCTACAGCATGGGTGGGTGCCAGGAAGCCACCGGCGGTACATAGAAATATCCCATTGCATTGCCCAACACAGCTGAGGTAGTAATGTTGTGCTTAACCCTTTCCAATCCAATTTGTATATGGTTTTCCTAGGGGGCTTACTCTTTTTCTGCTGTTATACAACGGCGCTATATGCTGGCTAAAGCCAGTACTGCATGAGCTGACACGTAGGATAGGCTCCGACAGCAGAGAGGCTGGCAATATACAGTAAGAGAACCCCGACGGACGTCTACCAACAACGGAGCTGTACAGCCTTAAACCCTAATGTCTTCACAGGTCACACAGTGGACTGGAAAGGGTTAATGCAGGTGGGCTTCGGCCCACACTGCATGCCCCAGTCAGACTGGGGTTCTTTACAAGTGGACACATGTAGGTTTAACTCCCTGTGGACCCACTGCCTGGGTGGGTGCCAGGAAGCCACCGGCGGTACATAGAAATATCCCATTGCATTGCCCAACACAGCTGAGGTAGTAATGTCGTGCGTAATACAGGTGGGCTTCGGCCCACACTGCATGCCCCAGTCAGACGGGTTCTTTAGAAGTGTACAGAAGTATTAAAAACTCAGTGTGCACCTACAGCATGGGTGGCTCCCTGGAACCCACCGGCGGTACACAAAAATATCCCATTGCATTGCCCAACACAGCTGAGGTAACGTCAGCTGTAATGCAGGTGGGCTAAAAATTTATTTGATTACACTGTAGGCGAGGGCCCACAAAAATTGCTGTATCAACAGTACTAATGTACATCCCAAAAATTGGCCATGGCCAGCCAAGAGGGCAGGTGAAACCCATTAATCGCTTTGGTTAATGTGGCTTAAGTGGTAACTAGGCCTGGAGGCAGCCCAGTGTAACGAAAAATTGGTTCAAGTTAAAGTTCCAATGCTTTTAAGCGCATTGAAACTTATAAAAATTGTTCAGAAAAATTATTTGAGTGAGCCTTGTGGCCCTAAGAAAAATTGCCCGTTCAGCGTGATTACGTGAGGTTTCAGGAGGAGGAGCAGGAGGAGGAGGAGGAGGAATATTAGACACAGATTGATGAAGCAGAAATGTCCCCGTTTTGGATGGTGAGAGAGAACGTAGCTTCCATCCGCGGGTGCAGCCTACGTATTGCTTACGTATCGCTGCTGTCCGCTGGTGGAGAACAGAAGTCTGGCGAAATCCAGCCTTTGTTCATCTTGATGAGTGTTAGCCTGTCGGCACTGTCGGTTGACAAGCGGCTACGCTTATCTGTGATGATTCCCCCAGCCGCACTAAACACCCTCTCCGACAACACGCTAGCCGCAGGACAAGCAAGCACCTCAAGGGCATACAGGGCTAGTTCAGGCCACGTGTCCAGCTTCGACACCCAGTAGTTGTAGGGGGCAGAGGCGTCACCGAGGATGGTCGTGCGATCCGCTACGTACTCCCTCACCATCCTTTTGCAGTGCTCCCGCCGACTCAGCCGTGACTGGGGAGCGGTGACACAGTCTTGGTGGGGAGCCATAAAGCTGGCCAGGCCCTTAAAGACTGTTGCACTGCCTGGGATGTACATGCTGCTCGATCTACGCACATCCCCTGCAACATGGCCCTCGGAACTGCGCCTTCTGCCACTAGCGCTGTCGGCTGGGAATTTTACCATCAGCTTGTCCGCAAGGGTCCTGTGGTATAGCAACACTCTCGAACCCCTTTCCTCTTCGGGAATCAGAGTGGGCAGGTTCTCCTTATACCGTGGATCGAGCAGTGTGTACACCCAGTAATCCGTAGTGGCCAGAATGCGTGCAACGCGAGGGTCACGAGAAAGGCATCCTAACATGAAGTCAGCCATGTGTGCCAGGGTACCTGTACGCAACACATGGCTGTCTTCACTAGGAAGATCACTTTCAGGATCCTCCTCCTCCTCCTCCTCCTCAGGCCATACACGCTGAAAGGATGACAGGCAATCAGCCGGTGTACCGTCAGCAGCGGGCCAAGCTGTCTCTTCCCCCTCCTCCTCATCCTCCTCATGCTCCTCCTCCTCCTCCTGTACGCGCTGAGAAATAGACAGGAGGGTGCCCTGACTATCCAGCGGCATACTGTATTCCCCCGCCCCCGTTTCCGAGCGCAAAGCAGCTGCCTTTATGGTTTGCAGGGAATTTCTCAAGATGCATAGCAGAGGAATGGTGACGCTAATGATTGTAGCATCGCCGCTCACCACCTGGGTAGACTCCTCAAAATTACCAAGGACATGGCAGATGTCTGCCAACCAGGCCCACTCTTCTGAAAGGAATTGAGGAGGCTGACTCCCACTGCGCCGCCCATGTTGGAGTTGGTATTCGACTATAGCTCTACGCTGTTCATAGAGCCTGGCCAACATGTGGAGCGTAGAGTTCCACCGTGTGGGCACGTCGCACAGCAGTCGGTGCACTGGCAGCTTAAAGTGATGTTGCAGGGTGCGCAGGGTGGCAGCGTCCGTGTGGGACTTGCGGAAATGTGCGCAGAGCCGGCGCGCCTTTACGAGCAGGTCTGACAAGCGTGGGTAGCTTTTCAGAAACCGCTGAACCACCAAATTAAAGACGTGGGCCAGGCATGGCACGTGCGTGAGGCTGCCGAGCTGCAGAGCCGCCACCAGGTTACGGCCGTTGTCACACACGACCATGCCCGGTTGGAGGCTCAGCGGCGCAAGCCAGCGGTCGGTCTGCTGTGTCAGACCCTGCAGCAGTTCGTGGGCCGTGTGCCTCTTATCGCCTAAGCTGAGTAGTTTCAGCACGGCCTGCTGACGCTTGCCCACCGCTGTGCTGCCACACCGCGCGACACCGACTGCTGGCGACATGCTGCTGCTAACACATCTTGATTGTGAGACAGAGGAGGAGGAGGAGGAGGAGGGTGCTTTAGTGGAGGAAGCATACACCTCCGCAGATACCACCACCGAGCTGGGGCCCGCAATTCTGGGGGTGGGTAGGACGTGAGCGGTCCCAGGCTCTGACTCTGTCCCAGCCTCCACTAAATTCACCCAATGTGCCGTCAGGGAGATGTAGTGGCCCTGCCCGCCTGTGCTTGTCCACGTGTCCGTAGTTAAGTGGACCGTGGCAGTAACCGCGTTGGTGAGGGCGCGCACAATGTTGCGGGAGACGTGGTCGTGCAGGGCTGGGACGGCACATCGGGAAAAGTAGTGGCGACTGGGAACTGAGTAGCGCGGGGCCGCCGCCTCCATGATACTTTTGAAGGACTCCGTTTCCACAACCCTATACGGCAGCATCTCAAGGCTGATGAATTTTGCGATGCGGACGGTTAACGTTTGAGCGTGCGGGTGCGTGGCGGCGTACTTGCGCTTGCGCTCGAACACTTGCGCAAGCGACGGCTGAACGGTGCGCTGAACTACACTGCTGGATGGGGCCGAGGACAGCGGAGATGAGGGTGTGGGTGCAGGCCATGAGGCGGTAGTGCCTGTGTCCTGAGAGGGGGGTTGCATCTCAGTGGCAGGTTGGGGCACAGGGGGAGAGGCAGGGGTGCAAACCGGAGGCGGTGAACGGCCTTTGTCCCACCTTGCGGGGTGCTTGGCCATCATATGTCTGCGCATGGTGGTGGTGGTGAGGCTGTTGGTGTTGGCTCCCCAGCTGAGCTTTGCGCGACAAAGGTTGCACACCACTGTTCGTCGGTCGTCAGGCGTCTCTGTGAAAAACTGCCAGACCTTAGAGCACCTCGGCCTCCGCAGGGTGGCATGGCGCGAGGGGGCGCTTTGGGAAACACTTGGTGGATTATTCGGTCTGGCCCTGCCTCTACCCCTGGCCACTGCACTGCCTCTTGCAACCTGCCCTGCTGATGCCCTTGACTCCCCCTCTGAAGACCTGTCCTCCTGAGTAAGCGTTGCACACCAGGTGGGGTCAGTCACCTCATCGTCCTGCTGCTCTTCCTCCGAATCCTCTGTGCGCTGCTCCCTGGGACTTACTGCCCTTACTACTACCTCACTGCAAGACAACTGTGTCTGATCGTCATCGTCCTCCTCACCCACAGAAAGTTGTTGAGACAGTTGGCGGAAGTCCCCAGCCTCTTCCCCCGGACCCCGGGAACTTTCGAATGGTTGGGCATCAGTGACGATAAACTCCTCTGGTGGGAGAGGAACCGCTGCTGCCCAATCTAAGCAGGGGCCCGAGAACAGTTCCTGGGAGTGTTCCCGCTCCTGAGCAGGTGTCATTGTAGTGGAGTGAGGAGGCTGGGAGGAAGGAGGAGCAGCAGACAGAGGATTCGGATTGGCAGCAGTGGACGGCGCAGAACTGCGGGTAGACGATAGGTTGCTCGAAGCACTTTCTGCCATCCAGGACAGGACCTGCTCACACTGCTCATTTTCTAATAACCGTCTCCCGCGTGGACCCATTAATTGGGCGATGAATGTGGGGACGCCAGAAACGTGCCTCTCTCCTAATCGCGCAGCAGACAGCTGCGACACACCTGGATCAGGAGCTTGGCCTGTGCCCACACCCTCACTTGGCCCTCCGCGTCCTCGGCCACGTCCACGTCCACGTCCTCTAGGCTTACCCCTACCCCTCAGCATGCTGTATTACCAGTGATTAGATTTCCCAGGCAGGAAATAAATTGGCGCAAGACTGCAGGCCAAATATAATTTTTGCCCTTTTTGGAAAACGAAAGGCCCCACTGCCTCTAGTGAATGAATTATCTAAGTTTAATAACTGTGCTGTGTCCCTGCTTATGTGTCACAGAACGTGAGGGTAGCAGAGTTATTAACTGTGGCAGAGCAGGTATTTTTTTTTCCCAATTAAGGAAAGCAAATGGCGAAGCCAGCAGTAAAGCGTAGCTGGGTGCGTATGATTTAGCAATGTTTTTCACGCAGCTCACACGTCTCCACAGGCGTAAGGACGGACACAGGCTGGACAAATAGATTTCTTTTCAGTTTTTTCCCACCAACAGGCAGCACTGCGTATATTCAATGAACCTGAGAAGTTTAATAACTGTGCTGTGTCCCTGCTTATGTGTCACAGAACGTGAGGGTAGCAGAGTTATTATAACTCTTGGAGAGCAGGTATTTTTTTTCCCAATTAAGGAAAGCAAATGGCGAACCCAGCAGTAAAGCGTAGCTGGGTGCGTATGATTTAGCAATGTTTTTCACGCAGCTCACACGTCTCCACAGGCGTAAGGACGGACACAGGCTGGACAAATAGATTTCTTTTCAGTTTTTTCCCACCAACAGGCAGCACTGCGTATATTCAATGAACCTGAGAAGTTTAATAACTGTGCTGTGTCCCTGCTTATGTGTCACAGAACGTGAGGGTAGCAGAGTTATTATAACTCTTGGAGAGCAGGTATTTTTTTTCCCAATTAAGGAAAGCAAATGGCGAACCCAGCAGTAAAGCGTAGCTGGCTGCGTATGATTTAGCAATGTTTTTCACGCAGCTCACACGTCTCCACAGGCGTAAGGACGGACACAGGCTGGACAAATAGATTTCTTTTCAGTTTTTTCCCACCAACAGGCAGCACTGCGTATATTCAATGAACCTGAGAAGTTTAATAACTGTGCTGTGTCCCTGCTTATGTGTCACAGAACGTGAGGGTAGCAGAGTTATTATAACTCTTGGAGAGCAGGTATTTTTTTTCCCAATTAAGGAAAGCAAATGGCGAACCCAGCAGTAAAGCGTAGCTGGGTGCGTATGATTTAGCAATGTTTTTCACGCAGCTCACACGTCTCCACAGGCGTAAGGACGGACACAGGCTGGACAAATAGATTTCTTTTCAGTTTTTTCCCACCAACAGGCAGCACTGCGTATATTCAATGAACCTGAGAAGTTTAATAACTGTGCTGTGTCCCTGCTTATGTGTCACAGAACGTGAGGGTAGCAGAGTTATTATAACTCTTGGAGAGCAGGTATTTTTTTTCCCAATTAAGGAAAGCAAATGGCGAACCCAGCAGTAAAGCGTAGCTGGGTGCGTATGATTTAGCAATGTTTTTCACGCAGCTCACACGTCTCCACAGGCGTAAGGACGGACACAGGCTGGACAAATAGATTTCTTTTCAGTTTTTTCCCACCAACAGGCAGCACTGCGTATATTCAATGAACCTGAGAAGTTTAATAACTGTGCTGTGTCCCTGCTTATGTGTCACAGAACGTGAGGGTAGCAGAGTTATTATAACTCTTGGAGAGCAGGTATTTTTTTTCCCAATTAAGGAAAGCAAATGGCGAACCCAGCAGTAAAGCGTAGCTGGCTGCGTATGATTTAGCAATGTTTTTCACGCAGCTCACACGTCTCCACAGGCGTAAGGACGGACACAGGCTGGACAAATAGATTTCTTTTCAGTTTTTTCCCACCAACAGGCAGCACTGCGTATATTCAATGAACCTGAGAAGTTTAATAACTGTGCTGTGTCCCTGCTTATGTGTCACAGAACGTGAGGGTAGCAGAGTTATTATAACTCTTGGAGAGCAGGTATTTTTTTTCCCAATTAAGGAAAGCAAATGGCGAACCCAGCAGTAAAGCGTAGCTGGGTGCGTATGATTTAGCAATGTTTTTCACGCAGCTCACACGTCTCCACAGGCGTAAGGACGGACACAGGCTGGACAAATAGATTTCTTTTCAGTTTTTTCCCACCAACAGGCAGCACTGCGTATATTCAATGAACCTGAGAAGTTTAATAACTGTGCTGTGTCCCTGCTTATGTGTCACAGAACGTGAGGGTAGCAGAGTTATTATAACTCTTGGAGAGCAGGTATTTTTTTTCCCAATTAAGGAAAGCAAATGGCGAACCCAGCAGTAAAGCGTAGCTGGCTGCGTATGATTTAGCAATGTTTTTCACGCAGCTCACACGTGTCCACCGCCCGTAAGGACGGACAGAGGCTGGACAAATAGATTTGTTTTCAGTTTTTTCCCACCAACAGGCAGCACTGCGTATATTCTATGAATAATAACTGTGTTGTGGCCCTGCCTATACAATTCTTTCCCTGCAGTATCAATGGAGGGTGGAATGCTCTGCAGAGGCGATTTTGAGAAGCCCAAAAAAAATGCAGCACAGCCAACAGCAGCCTGGACAGTACTGCACACGGATAAATATGGCCCTAGAAAGGACCGTTGAGGTTCTTGAAGGCTACACTCACTCCTAACACTCTCCCTGCCTATGCAGCACTTCTGTCCCTAATGCCAGGTGCAACGGTCTGCAGAGGCGATTTTGAGAAAAAAAAAATCCCACTGCTAACAGCAGCCAACACACAGCTATCAGTGGCCCTAATAAGGACCTTTGGGGGTCTTGAAGCCTACACTAACTACCAATTCTTTCCCTACAGCAGCTCCGGTATAAACAGCACTGTCCCTCATCTAACTCACACCGCATCTGAGGCGAGCCGCGGGAGGGGCCGACTTTTATATTAGGCGAACACCTGATCTCGCCAGCCACTCACAGCAGGGGGGTGGTATAGGGCTTAAACGTTGCAGGGGGAAGTTGTAATGCCTTCCCTGTCTTTCAATTGGCCAGAAAAGCGCGCTAACGTCTCAGGGAAGGAAGTGAAAGTAACCAGAACACCGCATGGTGTTCATTACGAATAACGAACATCCCGAACACCCTAATATTCGCACGAATATCAAGCTCGGACGAACGCGTTCGCTCATCTCTAATTAAGACACATAAAGCATCAGATCAGGCTGAGTCAGGTTTTTCATAAACTAAATGGCATGTTATTGCTTCCTTTATGAGGAATAATTGCTTTAATGTCTGAATTTTATTTCTTCTACCTATTGGCACCTGTAGCATTTGGGTTTTAGTGGAACAGAGATATGGAGGCAAATTTATTGAAGAAATTTGTGCACCTAAAAATCTGTTCCATATGGCCCCCTGCACACGGGCAGAAATTCCACGGTGAGATTTCTCGCAGAATTTCCGCCCGTGCCCGCCTGCATAGGATTGCATTACAAAACGCAATCCTATGCAGACATCCGCGATTTGTCCACATGAAAATACACAGGAAAACAAATCGCGGCATGTTCTATTTCTGTGCGGGTGTCGCACTCCCGCTGCACCGGCTGGGTGGCAGCCGGAACATCACAGAGCCGGAGCCGCGGGAGCAGGTGAGAGCCACACTGGTCATTGTAGGGATGTGGGTCGGACCCTGGTGCGAGAATTCTCGCAGGGGATCCGACCCGCCTGTCTGCAGGGTGCCTTAAATCTGATAGAGTTTGTTTCTGCAGCATATGCCTATATATTTTTGCAAGCCCCATACTAATGAATGGAGCGGCCACAGAAATTTCTGCGAGTGAACTTTTTTTAATAAACAAATAGTCTGAAATATCTCTTTATGGATTTGTGAAAAAGCAGCACTATCTTAAATTACGTGATTATAGAGTTCAGGTATTTACTAATTTTACCATATATAACCCTTCCATTCGGTTTATAACAGAAACCACGACACAGCTGGATCCATCACATAAAAACATAAAAAGGACAAGGACAGATACTGACATCATTCACATTATCTGAGTGCTGCATATGTTTGTACTGGTTACTTGAGAAGACCCCACAGGACATAGACCCCCTAGCAGATGGTGTAAACAGTGAGTACTAAACCTGATGCAGTGTACTGTACATGGCATGTTAAAGGGCTTGTCTCGCGAAAGCAAGTGGGGTTATACACTTCTGTATGGCCATATTAATGCACTTTGTAATGTACATCGTGCATTAAATATGAGCCATACAGAAGTTATTTACTTACCTGCTCCGTTGCTAGCGTCCCCGTCGCCATGGATCCGTCTAATTCTGATGTCTTCTTGCTTTTTTAGATGCGCTTGCGCTGTGCGGTCTTCTGCCTGGTGAATGGGGCCGCTCGTGCCGGAGAGCTGGTCACCGCGTCGTCATCGTAGCTCCGCCCCGTCACGTGTGCCGATTCCAGCCAATCAGGAGGCTGGAATCGGCAATGGAATGCACAGAGAAGACCCGCAGTGCACCATGGGAGAAAACCGCAGTGCATCCCTGGGAAAGGACCGGTGGCCATCTTTGGGAGAAGATTTTTTAAAGTCCTTATTTCATCGGATCGGTGAGTAGCAAGCGGTTTAAAAACCGCTTTAATTTGCTATTTTATGCCAGGGGGGTGACAGGGGGAATGGGGTAAGGTAAAATTTTGAGGTTTGCCGCGAGACAACTCCTTTAATTGTCAGATGTGCAAAACTTTATATGAGATAGAGTTTACTATCCTCAAGTTACTTTCTGGTGCAAAAATGTGATTTTCTGTAAACAGTTCTCCATGCAATATTTGCAATTTCTGTTTGATGATTAATACATCTCTATTCTAGGTCACCCATGGATAACAGTTTTGAGAGATAAATCTGCGTAATTGCATTTCTGAAAGGTTAATTAAATCATAAGCAACATCTTCAATCAAAGAATTCTGAAATAATTTCTAGTTATTTTTGTTAATACACAGAAGACCCAAAGTAAATAATCATAATATTAAATATTAATTGCAATCTAATAGCATGCGGTAAGAATATTTTCCTAAGTTTTCTAACAATCTATGCTGTAAAGTCAGATTTCATTAATAAATTATTTTCCTGTGTTTTTCAGCCTTCCTATATCTCAAATTAGTGGTGCTAGGTTGGCTTTACTTAGGACAATTATCATCGGAATAATCGCTCGAAAGTGTGAATGCATACGACATTCATTCCTTGTAAACACGACCACCAACAGGGTGAATAGCCATAATTTGCTCACTAGTTGTTTCATTTCAACTCAACTGAAAAATAGTTGCTAGTTGATCAAAAGTTGCCCAGTGAAATGTCACAGTCATTCATATTTCAACGACTTGAGAATGAATTTGCATGGCAGTTTCCCATGTGAATGAAATCTTAGCTATCAACTAATGAGCAATAAGCTCTCTGTGTTAGAACTTTTGAACAACTGTCTTTCTTATGCTTCTATGGCTTTTTTGAGCCATTATCTGAAAGATAGTTGCTCAGTGTTAAGGTACCACTACAGTTTTATACCATTTACTATTTGTACACAAAACAATCAAACATCTAGAAGGAGTTGTCATCTTGCTGCAAAACTCGACATGTAGTTACATCTCAGACCGATATACAAATGATTAGAATTATGGCATGCTTGGATGAACTGTCTTGCCCCCCTGAAAATGGTTCTACATTTGGCCTATAAAAGGCTCTCAGAGGCTCTTTAGTGTAGCGGACCTCTTCTCCACTTGTGTAGTACTTGTTGACAACTATATATGCCTCCATTATAATTATCCATTATTAGAATGCGAGAAGCTGGATGGTTTTATCAACAAATTGCCCATCACCCGGACCATTCTGACCAGGCTGTTAGGAGGTGTTGGGACCAGTGGTTGCGTGAGGGCACACATACAAGGTGACAGGGCTTAAGTCACTCTCAATAGACCACCAATAGAGAGTTTCATCTAATTGCTCAATCAAAGCGATTTCGCCCAGTTAACAGAGTTTGAGAGGCGGTACATTATTGAAATGCGAGAAGCTGGATGGTTGTAAAGATGAATTGCCCACCACCTGGGTCATTCTGACTAGACTGATAGGAGGTGTTGGGATTAGTGGATGCATAGGGGAACACACACAAGGTGACTAGGCTCAGAATGTCCTCGGGAGACCACCAGTACAGAGGATCATTTGACAAGCACAAGCAGCTCCAACTATTTCATTGTCTGCCATCTAAAGACAGGTAG
Organism: Eleutherodactylus coqui; assembly: GCF_035609145.1. NCBI lineage: Eukaryota > Metazoa > Chordata > Amphibia > Anura > Eleutherodactylidae > Eleutherodactylus > Eleutherodactylus coqui. Next base: position 342,719,984 of record NC_089837.1, read on the forward strand.
CACAATCATTTCAGGCTCTTGTGTTTGTTGGAACCACTTCCAGGTGCTTGGTTGAAGGGCATTTAGCCTCAATTCCCCCATTATGTGTACTGGCTTTGGCACCCGCCTTCACCTCCATTTGCAGTGGTGTCATGAACAGCAAAACTGGACTGCTACAGAGTGGAATCAAGTTGTCTTCAGCAACAAATCCAGATTTAGTTTGGGCACTGATGACAGCTGTGTTCATATCGGGAGACCTAGGGGTAAGCGCAAAAATTCTGCCTTTACTGTACAGTGGAACACTGCCCTGAATACTGGTGTGATGGTTTGTGAGCCGGTCATCCTAAAAATGGTACGAGGGACAATGACAGCTCAACAATATGTTACGGATATCCTGCAGCCACATGCGTTGACTCTCTTGGCAGGGCTTCTAAAAGGCATTTTCCAGCAAAATAATTCTTGGCTACAAACACCAGAATAGGGCCTCGTGTGGCACAGAATGTTAAGGCAGTAGAAATGCAGTCCTAAGCTCTCACTCATGACCTGAAGGTTGTGGGTTCAATCCTCGCGTGGTTCAGGTAGACAACTCAATGTTGACTCAGCCTTCCATCCTTCCGAGTTCGGTAAAATAGGTACCCAGTTTGCTGGGGGGTAAAATATGACTAGGGAAGGCAATGGCAAACCACCTCGCAAAAACAGTCTGCCGAGAAAATGTCATGTTGTGACGTCACCCGAGGAGTCAGTCATGACTTGGTGCTTGCACCAGGGCACTTTACCTTTTACCCTACACACACTAGGGTGTCACAAGAATGCTTCCACAACATTGCCACACTTCCCTTGCCTGCTTGATTGCCAGATTTATCCCTAATAGAATATGTACAAGTATGGGACCATCTGGGATGCCAATTTCGACAGCCTATGAGTTTGCACGATCTAGAGTGCCCTGCAGCGAAGCTGGAAGGGAGACTCTTAGTGGCAGTCACTTGAAACGTGATTTACTGTGGTAAAGCAATAAAATTTGTAACGTAAGCATATTACAGAAATGATGAGACTAACATAAGTTAGTAGATAAATTGTCTAAAAAGGTAGTGACCCCTTAACCATCCCTCTTTCTACATCTTATTTCAGGGGGGAAAGTCTAGACTCAGAAAGCGGGAAAATATTATTATTACTACTATTAAGGAAATCAGTAGCCAATTGTGCTGGTTGGAGGAATAGATGTATGTGTATATGATCCAGACATATTTGCACATCTTGGAATCTTACTAATGTGAAATATTGTTACCTTTGATGCATGATGCCTTCATCTTGAGCATGGTCTTGACCTTCAGTGATCTCACTTCATCCATCTACCTAATTAGCACAGGATCAGACTTACTTCTGCAAATTATTTATATTTTCCTATTTTAACACAGAACGTACGTGTAAAGATCCATCAGTTAATATTTTACTTTAATAGAAACTAGAGATATGTTTTCTCCTCTCTTGTGATGATCAAAGTTGTTCCACCGTATCACGCTTTATCACTTCAATAACATTCTTTCTGAACTTTTGACTTTGGAGACTTGGCAAGTCTAGCTGTCGGCAGCGGTATCCTCATTATTCATAAGCTGAACGCAGTATTCAGTGTTTGTTTTTATTTTTCTTGTGCTATTCAGGCTTCTTAATAATTTATTTGCTCCACTCAGCACTTGCTTATGTTTTGCATAATATACACTGCAGTTGCCTCTAAATGTTTAGTACCTTTTTTAGTTACTATAGGTATTAACTTTGCATGGGTTCTAAGCCTCAGTGACTTACTCTAACATTAATAGACGAGCAGTTAAGTTTCATGGCAAATATTCTATATTTGTTCATTTTGGTTAGTGTCCTAAAGCATCTATTACTGGCTTGTAAAGGGAATATTGCAGGATTACTTTGTAGAATGTCTGATCTGAATTATCGCTAGTAAATAAGAATTCATGCTACAATACAAGATACAGTAAGTGTACACTGTAAACTGAATATAGTAACACATTGATTTAATTAATCTCATAAGAGCTTTTACAAATTACATTAAAAAGAGATTCAAACAAGCATAAAGAAGTTGTGTTCTTATATTTTAGATTTCTATTTCTTTCCGATCTTCATTATAGAGAAGCTTAAAGTTACCCAGTTAAAAATAAAAAAAATGTGATAAAACAATACGAAAAACAGTACTGACCTGTACTCACCTGGGCTGCGGCACCCACGGTCCCCTGTCAGTCTCTATTTGCAAGCGGCCACCAGTAATGTTTCGAACTGCTGGTGAATGCTTCTACCAATCAGTGATCGCAGCGGTCACATGCCGTATTTTTGCATTATAACTCCCATCATTGAGCAATGATGCCAGTAGTAGGAGTTTATGACTGATGAGACCATTAGTGGTCGCATTCTGTTCACATGTAACCAAACACTAGGGCGACCATGGATGCTGGCTGCAGTGCCTGGATCTTTCAGTTAAAGGACCTGTAAGCATTGGTTCTTTTATTGTTTTATCCTATTTCCAGTCTTTTTTTAAATTGTTTTTTAAAAGCAGTTAACCTCTTTAATCTTATTTTAAACCATATGGTATATAGTAATAATAAAAAAAATTACAATATTAGTGGAGAAGCTTCAATTTTCAAGCATATTTATACTTTTGCATCCATTCTCTTAATTTTTTCAGTGCATGTGAAGCAAAAAAGTAAGAAGAATTGCAGAAAGCTCTGAATATAGCTTCCATGTAAACTAATGCATATCAGGTATGATGTTGCCACAAATTTGCGAAACAGGTATACCTTGCTTATGTGAAATTTGTTATAAAAGTTACACAGTTTAGTGTAATCAGAAGGATCTCAGAATTATTTTGTCATACAGCAAACCTTTATAGTTTTAAATCAAAGGATGTGCTTTTCTACCTAGCCAATCAAGTGTGCATCATTTTTAAAAAACCATTAGTTCTGCTTTGTCATCTTATTTTTGCTACTTGAGCACACGCCATCACGTCAATTGTTCCTTATCAATGTGTTTCTATTGGCTGTGTATTTAGACAAATGTCTAAAGCAGCGATGTTAGACTACAACCATATGTTGTTTGCTGAAAACTACTTAATATAAAATATCTGTCTATAGCTTTCTTAAATATTGTGAGTGTCAATACCTGGGAATACACGTCACTAGACACCCCTCCTGACTATATAAAACAAACATAGAATCTTACATAAAAAATCTGGAAACAACTTTAAGCTATTGGAAAAACTTCTCACCATCCTTCTTGGGAAGAGCTAACTTCCTAAAAATGGTGGAGTTTCCTCGTTTGTTATACCTCCTCCACTCCTTACCCATATTCTTAAAACCAAAAGATGAGAAAAAAATCAATTATCTAAATAGAAATTTTATATGGGGTATAAAAAGGCCACGCATAGCTTTTAAAATATTACAAAAATACAAATCTAATGGAAGAATTAATTTCCCCCACATAAAAGACTATAACTTTGCATCACAAGCCTTCATCATCCTAGATTGGATATACTCCCAGTCAAACTTGACAAACCAAAACTTAGAACAAAAGATGTCTGCCCCTACACAACTGCAGAGCATCCTTCACCTCTAGAGATGAGCGAGCACCAAAATGCTCGGGTGCTCGTTACTCGAGTCGAACTTTCAGTGATGCTCGAGAGTTCGTTTCGAGTAACGAACCCCATTGAAGTCAATGGGCGACTCGAGCATTTTTGTATATCGCCGATGCTCGCTAAGGTTTTCATTTGTGAAAACCTGGGAAATTCAAGAAAGTGATGGGAACAACACAGAAACGGATAGGGCAGGCGAGGGGCTACATGTTGGGCTGCATCTCAAGTTCCCAGGTCCCACTATTAAGCCACAATAGTGGCAAGAGTGAGACCCCCCCCCCACACTGTCAGCATAAAGATCGTTCTCCTCTGCCACAGCTGTAACAGCTGTGGCAGAGAAGAACGATGTTAGCCCATTGAATTCAATGGAGCCGGCAATACAGCTGGCTCCATTGAAAGCAATGGGCTGCTAGCGATCGCGGGATGAATTGTCGGGAAGGGCTTAAATATATAAGCCCTTCCCTGCAATTCATCCAGAAATGTGTAAAAATTAAAAAAAATATACTCACCTTGTCCCGGCAGAACGATGTTAGCCCACTGAATTCAATGGAGCCGGCAATACAGCTGGCTCCATTAAAAGCAATGGGCTGCCGGCGATCGCGGGATGAATTGTCGGGAAGGGGTTAAATATATAAGCCCTTCCCTGCAATTCATCCAGAAATGTGTAAAAATTAAAAAAAATATACTCACCTTGTCCCGGCAGAATGATGTTAGCCCACTGAGTTCAATGGAGCCGGCAATACAGCTGGCTCCATTGAAAGCAATGGGCTGCCGGCGATCGCGGGATGAATTGTCGGGAAGGGGTTAAATATATAAGCCCTTCCCTGCAATTCATCCAGAAATGTGTAAAAATAAAAAATATATATATACTCACCTGGTCCCGGCAGACGGAGTTCAGCGCGGCCAGCGGCAGTCCTCCTGAACTGCTCTGAACAGCTGTGAGTAGTATTTAGCAGCCGGGGATTTAAAATCCCCGCCTGCTGAATGAGCTGCCTCTAATTGGTCACAGCCTGACCAATCAGAGGCAGATTCCACTCACACCCATTCATGAATTTATGAATGGGTGAGTGACTGCTGCCTCTCATCTGATTGGTTCCGCTGAGCCAATCAGAGGCAGCAGTCACACACCCATTCATAAATTCATGAATGGGTGTGTGAGTGGAATCTGCCTCTGATTGGTCAGGCTGTGACCAATTAGAGGCAGCTCATTCAGCAGGCGGGGATTTTAAATCCCCGGCTGCTGAATACTACTCACAGCTGTTCAGAGCAGTTCAGGAGGACTGCCGCTGGCCGCGCTGAACTCCGTCTGCCGGGACCAGGTGAGTATATATATATTTTTTATTTTTACACATTTCTGGATGAATTGCAGGGAAGGGCTTATATATTTAACCCCTTCCCGACAATTCATCCCGCGATCGCCGGCAGCCCATTGCTTTTAATGGAGCCGGCTGTATTGCCGGCTCCATTGAATTCAATGGGCTAACATCGTTCTGCCGGGACAAGGTGAGTGTATATATATATATATATATTTTTTTTACACATTTCTGGATGAATTGCAGGGAAGGGCTTATATATTTAAGCCCTTCCCGACAATTCATCCCGCACTCGCCGGCAGGCCATTGCTTTCAATGGAGCCGGCTGTATTGCCGGCTCCATTGAATTCAATGGTCAGTGCTCGTTTAATCGAGACGAGTACCGCGTGGTGCTTGTCTCGAGTAACGAGCATCTCGAGCACCCTAATACTCGAACGAGCATCAAGCTCGGACGAGTATGCTCGCTCATCTCTATTCACCTCCCATATACAGAACTACCAGAAACCATTAAAAATAACCCCCTGATATTCACCGCGTGGAAGGCATGGGGCAGACTGCGTTATGACAGCCACACATCTCCTCACATATCCTCTTATCTGTCCCTCATTAAAAAAATTCTAAATAACAGCCCATATGGGATTTTTCACTATTGGCACACCAGGGGAATCGATTCAATAGACAAATTATTACACAAAAGGGAATAACATATCCTGTACTATGAGGATTGCCACTGCCAATCTTTTCTTATCTACAGGCTAGGCATTATGTCCAACAACTATTACCAGAATCTGAGACTTTGATTGGAATTCCATGGGAAATACCTGGATCTCTTTACTAATGACTACATGGGGTTTGATCTCTCAATTATACAGATCGATTCGAAATATGTGAGAATTAGATAACGTTGATTCCGGAGTTAGAAAGTGGTCCATGGATTCTCCAGATCTGACCCCGGTGGTGATTCTAAAATCAATGTCATCTGCCGAAACACCACACTTTAAAGATAGAATGGTACAGTCCTTTTTCATGACATGGGGGAGCTTCATCCAGATCCTACCACAGAGAATCAGGGATAGACTAAAAAACTGTTTCTATTATACATGTTGGTTGCAGAAACGACTAGGATTGGGGAAATCACCGCTTTAGGGAGTTCTAAATGCTCCACTGGGGTCGGGAGGGGTTTCCGAGTCTACCTACCATATCTCCAGAATAAAGTCTAACAATTCAATCTTCTTTATTATTTTCGATACAAAGATACCGAGATGGACGTCTGGAAAGACAACCAGCACTGCTTCCCCTTCGTTTTACGGGAGGGAGGTGCACATTAACTTTGTGGCTATAGCAGGTATGGCTTACTATTCATTGTTTTACTTATTTTTTATTAAAAACATTTTTCTAAGGGCTTCTACCCACTCGCATTTTTTTAACGATGCAATATCGCTATGTTTTTTTTTTTTACTGCAAATGTCAATGGGACTTTCTAATGTTAAAATCGCATCGCACAAAAATCGTAAGTTTGCGCTTCTGTAATTTTTGTGTGATGCGATTTTAACATTAGAAAGTCCCATTGACATTTGCAGTAAAAAAATTGCTGCAATATCACAGCGTTAAAAAAATCCCCACAACTGCATCTGAATCTAATCCTTCTTCTGAAATGTCTACAGGTGTCTTTATTATATCATCCAACCAGCGGCGCAAACTAAACAAGCGTGGATGAATGAACCCTATCTACTACCATAATTTTGTAGAGACAATTATCTAAATTTCACATGTGTTTTGATGTATGTTTTGGAAAAGTTTAATAAAAACGTACAAAAAAAATGCTGTGAGTGTAATCTGATCCTGCAGTCCTCCCATACTTGTAGTTAACATTCTCTTAAGCATGGTAGAAACATATATGATCAGAGCAGCTTAGCATTATTTGTACACCGCATGCTATATATCCCTTAAAATACTCCGAAGTCCCATTTCTCAGATAATTCACAGCTTGGTTATGAGATGGAAGGGGAGGAATGGAGATAGACAGGCTACAGCAGTGATAGGGAAGAGAGAAAATAGGGATTTATAGGAATGTCCTACTGAGCTTGAAACCAGCAGGACCACAAGCAGGCATGTTAGGAAATATAAATGTTAAAAATGAAAGTTTTTCTTCTTGTTTTACATACATAAAGCTTAGTCACTATGTAAATGAACATTTCTTATTTTTTTTAATATACTCCAGTTAATATGTTCCAGTTTTCATAATTTTTAAGATTTTTGTTTGCTGTCAGTGATTGAGAACCACTTATTTATATTCAGAAGCAGCAAACCACTACATATCTAGTCCATCTGTGCTGGTGGAGAAGATGGCTAGAAGGTTGTAGGAGTGTTTAACCTAGGAACCAGAGAAGGTGTCAGTGTAGACAGTGACCTGGGACCAAGTAATGGGAATGGGGGTCGAGCTGGGGGTTAGTACAGTTAAAACTGACAGAACAGCTAATAGGACCATAAGTTGCCTAATACATATAAAGAATAACAACAACCTTATAAATTGTATGGCAACAAATGCAAGAAGTCTGATCAGTAAAGTGGGTGAGCTTGAAGCAAAAATGTCTGATTAAAATTCCGATATAGTAGGAATAACAGAAACATGGCCTGATGATAAGTGTGATTGGGTGGTGAATTTACAGGGTTACAATCTCTTCAGAAGAGACTGTGGGAACCAGAAAGGGGGAGGGGTATGTCTGTATGTTAAATCCTACGTAATGCTGAGGCTACAAGAAGATATAGGTGTGGGAGATGAACATGTGGAATCCCTGTGTGTTGAAATACAAACAGGGAAAAATAACAAAATCCTGATAGGGTTCTTTTTATAGGCCACAAAAATAACATAAGAACTTAAAACTTATTATTAAGACGAATAGAAAAGCTGTCAAACAGCAATGAAGTAATTATGGGAGACTTTAATTATCCGGATATAATATGGGAAGACAAAACCTGCAAATCTCACATGGGGGTGATAATTTCTTGAGAATAATTAAAAATAACTACCTTACCCAACTTGTATGGGAGCCAACTAGAGGGAGGGCCATTCTAGACCTAATCAACAGACCGGACAGAATTACGGGGGTGCAGATTGAGGGACACTTGGGAAATAGTGACCACAATATAATTAATTTCCAGTTGTCATTCAATAAGAAGCCTTATCAGGGAGCAACAAAAGAAACTAATCTTTAGAAAAGCAAAATTTGATCAGCTCAGAATTACTCCTTGCAACATTAATTAGGACAACGTCCTCAAAAATAACAATAGAGGCAACAAGTGGGGGAAGTTTTAAAACATCCTAATTACCTCATGTGAGCAGTTCATACCCTTTAAAAAAAGAACTACAAATAGAATTAAAGCAATGTGGTTTAACAAGACTTTAAGGGGGGCAATAATCAAAACAAATAAAGCGTTTAAGTTATTAAAACAAGAAGGCAGTGAAGAAGTGCCTAAAACATACAGGGGAAAAAACTAATTATGTAAGGAAAAGATCAAAACTGCCAAGGAGGAGGCAGAAAGACTGATTGCCAAAGAGAGCAAAAATAACCCTGAACTATTTTTCAATTATGTATAATGTAAAAGGATTTGCACTGAAAGCACTGGCCCATTAACAAATAATGCAGGAGAAACCATAGAAGATGATGGGGGAAAGGCAAATTTAATAAAATATTTTTTTCTTAAGTGTATTAACGAAGGAAAAAGAAATGTCACATAAGATGTAGGGGGATAAAACGAACCTCCTGCCAAATATCACCTGCCTAACTCAGAAGGAAGTGGAGAGACGGTTAAAAAGGATTAAAATCAACAAATCGCCCGGCCCAGATGGAATACATCCAAGGGTTCTAAAGGAACTAAGTGAATATGACAGATAGACTGCTATTTCTTATATTTAGGTACTCTATTGGTACCGGGGTTGTACCACTGGATTGGTATATTGCCGATTTGGTTCCAGCATACAAAAAGGGATCAAGAAAAGAGCCTTGAAACTACAGGCCAGTAAGTCTCACTTCAATAATTGGAAAAATATTTGATGGGTTTCTGAGAGATGCCTGGAATACCTTAAAGGGGTTGTCCCGCGAAACAAAGTGGGGGTATACACTTCTGTATGGCCATATTAATGCACTTTGTAATGTACATTGTGCATTAATTATGAGCCATACAGAAGTTATTCACTTACCTGTTCCGTTGCTGGCGTCCCCGTCTCCATGGTGCCGTCTAATCTTCAGCGTCTAATCGCCCGATTAGACGCGCTTGCGCAGTCCGGTCTTCTCCCTTCTGAATGGGGCCGCTCGTGCCGGAGAGCGGCTCCTCGTAGCTCCGCCCCGTCACGTGTGCCGATTCCAGCCAATCAGGAGGCTGGAATCGGCAATGGACCGCACAGAAGACCTGTGGTCCACCGAGGGTGAAGATCCCGGTGGCCATCTTCACAAGGTAAGTAAGAAGTCACCGGAGCGCGGGGATTCGGGTAAGTACTATCCGTTTTTGTTTTTTTTAACCCCTGCATCGGGTTTGTCTCGCGCCGAACGGGGGGCTATTGAAAAAAAACAAAAACGTTTCGGCGCGGGACAACCCCTTTAAGGAAAACAATGGTATAACTCCTCATCAGCTTGGGTTCATAAGGGGTCGATCATGTCAGACCAAGTTGATCAGCTTCTACAATGAAGTTTGTTCTAGGCTGGACCTGGGAGAGTCTATTGATCTCATATATATGGATTTTTCTAAAGTATTTGACACCGTGCAGTATAATAGGTTGATATATAAAATGAGACAGCTCTGTATAGGTGAAAACGTGTGTATCTGGGTAAAGAACTGACTCGGAGATAGAAAGCAGAGGGTAGTAATCAATGGTTTGTACTCTGATTGGACCACAATTGCTAGCAGGGTGCCACAGGGTTCATATTAGGCCCATTTTTGTTCAATATATTTATCAATGACCTGATAGAGCAACTGCACAGTAAAATATCAATATTTGCAGACAATACGAAATTATACAAGATTAATGCAATAGAGAACAATATATGGCTGCATATGGACCTAGATAAGCTGGGGGGCTTGAGTAGAAAAATGGCAAATGAAGTTCAATATTGATAAATGTAAGGTTATGCACATGGGCAGGAGAAACGGATGTCACCAATATACACTAAATGGGGTACTGCTAGGGAAAAGAGAGATGGAAAAAGACCTTGCTGTACTAGTTGACTGTAGACTTAACTGGAGAAATCAATGCCAGTCAGCTGCTGCAAAAGCAAATAAAGTCTTGGGGTGCATTAAAAGAGGTATAGGGACCAGGGACGAGAACATTATTCTTCCACTATATAAGGCAGTTGTCAGGCCTCACATGGAATACTGTGTACAGTTCTGGACACCGGTGCTCAGGAAAGATGTAGCAGTGCTTGAGGGGGTTCAAAGAAGGGCAACTAAATTATTAAACAAAATGAGAGGACTGGAATACCCAGAGAGACTATCAAAATTGGGATTATTCACCCTGGAAAAAAGACAGATAAGGGGAGACCAAATAACCATGTATAAATACATTATGGGACAGTATAAGAATCTCTCCTATAATCTGTTTATGCCCAGGATAGTAACACCAGGACATCCTCTACATCTAGAGGAAAAAAGGTTCCATCGCCAACACAGAAGGAGGTTCTTTACTGTAAAAGCAGTAAGACCGCGGAACTTTCTGACGGAGGATGTGGCGATCGCAAAATCGATAGAGGAGTTTAAGAGGGGACTATACGTCTTTTTAGAGTGCTATTGTCGGGGGTCCTTCCAAAAGAGACCAGATGCTAATGTTGCCATGTCCAAATTAGCATAAGCAATCAATCGAGCGCTCGGAGAAGACACGCTGACAGAGTGTGATCAAAATGGCTTCTAGTTTATTGAAGGAAATACACTGGATTATAAAGACCATAGACCACTGCCCAGGCAGGAAGGACTTGTCTTGTGGTCAGCAAATAATGGCAAGGATACATTCCTTCTTAATGAGCTATTGTAAAGCAAAAGGAGACAGTACATCTTGTTAGTTTAGAACACGGGATGTTCTTGTTCACTAGATAAGAGAGACCTTGAATCTTCAGAGAAGTCCATTCTCAACCACCTGTTTCCCTAACCAGAACACATTTTGTATTTAAACTATTTATTCGTATTTTGATAGCCTAGCAACTAAATTAACCCCCTACACTATGATATTACAGGATATTGACATTAAATAACCACAGGGGTTGTTGATTGGGACTTGCAGTTAGGTATGAACTATCAAACATTGATCCAGGGATTATTCTGACTGCCATTATGGAGTCAGGAAGGAATTTTTCCTCCAAATGAGCTAAATTGGCTTTTGCTTCATTGTTTTTTGCCTTTCTCTGGATCAACAAGGGTGAGTGGAAACACGCTGAACTAGATGGACATTGTCTTCTTTCAGCCCTATCATACTATGTTACTGTGTTCTCTCAGATGAAAAGTGAGGTATTTCTCTCAGCTGAGATGCAGATACAATTGTATACACAGTCCTATTTAACTTAAAGAGCCATACGAGTATTTTTTTCCATTCATTATGTAACTAGTTCCACGGCATATATAAGTCACCTAGTATTACCTTGCTTAGTTATTCCTTTCTATATGGAACTCTTCTCAGGTGAGTATTGTAATCTCAATTCTGACTAGCTGAGATTTACTTGGGGTTATGTGTTCTCAAATTAGTCAGTTTTTCAGTCAACACAATTCTTGTGTGATGGACCCTACCACATAAGCTCTTTAGAGGGGGATACAGAAACTCCTATCACAGTTACTGATGTTGCTCAGAGGCTGCTGTCACACAGTTATAAAAAATTAGATCACAGCTCATCCTCCTGACTGTATACTTATGGGTTGTAGCTTATTTAGGTAAATATAGAATACGGATGGTAATAGCACTGTCTCCCAGCAGGTAGAGCTGGCACAGTCTCTAGCTTATCTTGCAATGCTGTGCTGATAAATCATGGGATTGATAGCACAGAATAGTCAAAGAGAAAGCAGTGTACAAATCTAGATTGTGGCTGATAAGCATAGGACAGGAGGCAGCAGGGATAGAAAAATGTGTTTTTCTGTGGTTGCCCTTTAAACACCTTGGACTTTGAAACCATACATTGTTGAAAACTACAGCTGCAATCTAAATTATTCAGCTCCCAGTGCAAATTTGGTTTAAATGGCAAATTAAAACCTGAATTTTGTGTTGAATTTGGAGAAACCTCTTGTTATATTTGTTGTGTTGAGCTATTTAATTTGGTCTTGTTTGATTGTTTTATTGCAAACAGCTTAAAGTTTGTAAATTTGGCAAATAAACCTAATTTGCAATGGGAGTTGAATCATTTTGATTGGAACCACCACCTGATTTTAGTCTGTGAATGTAAACAAGTGTTTACTCATTTACTGACAGTAAACAGATATCTCGAAAGTGGCATGTAACTGAAGTGCAAAGTATTTTAGAAAGTCCTATAGCATTTCATGTATATATTGTGATTATGTGTTAATATTTACATAAAACTGGAAACGCATTCTAAAAAGCAATGCATAAGGGCTTAGTCACACGGGCGTTTATTGCCGCGATTTGCGCATGCGCATGCGTCCGGCGACTTTTTAAAACCATTGCTTTGCAATGGTATCGGACACATGAGCGCTTTTTATGCGCTCGTCCGATAAATTAGAGAACAGAAATCGCAGATCGCACCTATCTGCGATCTGCGATTCCTGTTCTCTTCTCTATATGCGCTCAACGGGGCCGGCGGCAGCAGCGCCGACCCCATTGAGAACATATAGAAGACAAATCATTCTTCTCTGCCACAGCTGGAACAGCTGTGGCAGAGAAGAACGATGTTTGCCCATTGAATTCAATGGAGCGGCAATACAGCCGCTCCATTGAAAGCAATGGGCTGCCGGCGTGCGCGGGGTTAATTGTCGGGAAGGGGTTAAATATATAACCCCTTACCTGCAATGCATCCTTAAATGTGAAAAAATAAAAAAAAAGGATGTTCTCACCTGCTCCCGGCAGCTGGAGATCCCGGCGGTCGGCCTGCAGTGGGTGTGAAGGAGGTGTGACTCAGGCTTGCCCCTGATTGGCTCAGCCTGAGCCAATCAGAGGCTGAGCTCAGTCACACCCATTCATGAATTCATGAATGGGTGTGACTGAGACTTGCTTCTGATTGGCTCAGCGCTGAGCCAATCAGGGGCAAGCCTGAGTCACACCTCCTTCACACCCACTGCAGGCCGACCGCCGGGATCTCCAGCTGCCGGGAGCAGGTGAGTACATCCTTTTTTTTTATTTTTTCACATTTAAGGATGCATTGCAGGTAAGGGGTTATATATTTAACCCCTTCCCGACAATTAACCCCGCGCACGCCCGCAGCGCTTGCATTCAATGGAGCCGCTGTATTGCCGGCTCCATTGAATGCAATGCGCTGGACAGCTCCGGCCCGTTTCTAATGAAACGCGGCTAGGAGCAGATTTTCGGGCGATTTTTGGGCCGATTTTTCGGCGCCGGTCACGCGATTTGCGCATGCGCATCCGTCATGCGATGCGCAAATCGCGTGAAAAAACGCCCGTGTGACTAAGGCCTAAATCAGCTAAGTGCTACTGATGCACATAGCCTTCGTTTTCTGAATATTCTTTTTTACACCCAAAGTGTTACATTGTGATACATGTAGCTTGTTCTATTGTATAGAAGGCAAAATAAGTTCACGGGTGCTTTTATAAGAGCGCTAGTAGCTAATGCTGAAACTTAATGGCACTTGTGTAATAGCTACTTTACTCAACCAGTTTCATCCATAAACATTTTGTAAATCAAACAGAATCTGCTGCCAATAACCAGTGCTGATAGCAGTAACTAATCGTGGGGATGTGGTCTTGCCTGAGTAGGGATCATATGCCCATTTCTGAAGCAAGTCCCACATTGAGGATCTTAATCTCTTGGCCAAAGCGTAGAAGAATTTCAAATAGTGTTTCTTGCTTTTGAGTACCTGTCCTGTATGAGGGCTTAGTCACATGGGCGTATCAGCGCTTGTTCACGGGCCCTTACTGCAGGAAGAAGACGGCTGTAACTCAGGATGGATGTCTCCCCGCAGTGCAGAAGAAAGAACACATGACCAGCAATAAAGCCGGTCACATGTTCTTTTTTCCGGCGCTGCAGAGAGACGTCCGTCCTGAAGTGCGGCCGTCTCCTTCCGGCAGACAATGTACAACATTTAATTTTCCCTGTACTGGAGCTTCAGGGAAATTCAACACTTAGCGCTCTTTTACACGAGCGTATATTGGCTGCCGTATTCACAGCTGGCCGATATACGCAACGATCTGATGCATTGGAATCCAATGCATTAGATCACATGGCTATATTCCCGCGATGTAAAAGCGTCCAGCCGGCCAATATAGCAAAAGGATAGTCGTGGAACTATCTTCCCGTCCGGAATACGTTGGCCGCTGCATTGACTCCTATGGGCTTAGCCCCGCCCCCGTCCTGCCTTCTCCCATTGCAAACAGCTAGAGGGGAGGAGAGAGAAGGTGTGCCGGTGAGGGGGAGGGAAGGGGCAATGGCATGGTGGCCTCGCCGCAATATGCGTCGGGCCCATACCGTCTGAACAGGCACACAAACGTTAAATTTGTGAGCCCCTTCATATGTTTTTTTGCATCAGATCAGAAAAACGGCGGCCGATATATGCTCATGTGAAAGAGCCCTTACTGATAGCCTTCTCCTCAGCTGATTGCAGGAGACCCCAGAAGGTGGACACTTTGTGATTAGTGTATTATAAGATTACCATTCTAACAAGGCAGACAACACTTCAATGGAAAGGGATGTCCTTTTTATATACAAAGTATGCTACCTTTTACAACCCAGGAGTTAGGTGATGGGGTGGTGGTATTCATTATGTACAGTAGCACTCTTTGACTTCTACTACTCTTTCCCCTATATGTCATAGTTTATATCTGCTCCCAGATTCTCTTTAAATATGTTTCATTGTGCTGTGTTGTTTTGAGCAGATCGTTTTAATGTGACAGTTCATATGTAATAATTGTAAAACACTGTGCCCACTGTACTTTGTTGTTTGCGGCATGTTCTGACCTCAATGGAATTTACTGGTTTACTTCCAAGACGGAGTTAACAAATTCATTTTGACCTAAACCAAAGTACTGATATCATTTGGATGTGTGTCAGGATGACTTCCAAGAAAAATCACAGAAGGCAGCAGTCAACTCAATGAATGGAGGCTGGCATCAAATATGAGAACAGCTGCTCACAGCTATTTACCAATTACCCTTTATAACATTTTTTTTTAACAGTTAAAGCATTCTCAATTAAAAAATGGTTTGCTTCCTTATCACCTGCTTAGGGCCAAAATCACCTTTTATGTATCTACTATTTGGTGATTGAATAATATAAAAAATATGAAGTTCCAAGGCACCAGGCATGATATGTCCTGGTAAGGTTTGACATATAAAGAATGGGGATGTCTGGGATTGGGCATAGAATAAGAATAAAATAGATAAAACATGTGAAGCTCTACTTTAATTATTAACCTGTTAAGGACCAAGCACAGAAAATTTACAGTGCTTTTTCCTAAGCTTTAATCCTGTTGAATTTGTGGGTTTGAAGGCCCAGTTACAGGGGAATGTATTCCCCTGTAACTGGGGCTCCTATGGATGTCATGGGGGACATAGGTATTTAAAAAAATACAAAAATAATTATAAAATTACAGAATAAAATAAAAATATAAAAAAAGAAAATGAACCACTGCTGACGCCAACCAAAACCGTCTCCTTTATTTTAGCTTAAATATACTAATTTTTTAAAAATAAAAAGCTATAAATGTTTTTCTAAAAATCATTCTTTTTACTCTGTATAAAACTGAAAAATATTTTTAAAAAGTCAGTGAAAAAAGATACTAAAAGACTTGACCTATATGTCACAGCAAAAATAATTCTGGCAGCTGAAGAAAAGAATAGGGCAATAGAACTACCACGTGGATAGAATCCCTAAAAAGTGCACAGTTCTTTAGAACTGAAACAGCCTGGTCCTTAAGGGGTTAAACAAGTATTCCAATCTCAAGCATTTAAGCCTACAGCCAGAGCGTAGGTCCGTGACCTCATCCTACCTCATCTCCACAGCCAACTGGTGGTCGGGATTATGGAAACAAACGAATTGGCTCCTTGCGCATAGAAGTGAATGTTAGTTGCATAAACAGTGTAAAACAATGTCGCTAATAGCTTATACAGCAATATTTGTAGTGTAGGATTTGGGACATTTCAACATTTATATTTATAAATATATGTATTAAAAATGGTCATCAATAATCACTGGGGACCCACCACACGGAGTACCTTGTGACCACCTGATCGACCGGCCTGCTGTCAGTGCTTCGAGCTGGACGTGTATCACAGGAGATGGGAGCAAAAGTACCCTAGCTGGCTTCATTCCCCTGAAATCAATTATAACTGTTCTGGCACTTCCGCCTCTGACATTGGGGTTGGACGTGGAGTGTAATAGCTGCTTTAGCTGCCATTGATTTCAACTGGAGTGAAGCCAGTTATTGCTTCTATGATATACGTGCATCCCACTGCACTGACAGCAGACTGGGAAATCATTTTTGCCGAAAAAACGCTGTAAATCAAAGGAAATATGGAGGCATAGTGGTAGTGAATTACATTATTTGTACCAGTTCAGCATACTGGCTGTCTTATGGTATATTCGATAGAGCTCATTCATTAAAAGGAATATTATGGTTTCAACAAATAAAGCTTTCTTATTGGTTAATGAAAAGTTTCTAATATACTGACTATATCAATTCCTTATTGCTCTCAAGATTCCTTTTTGCTTTCATAGTTTGGAAACCTAAATTGCTTACTTTTAAGGGATGAAAAATCTGTCCTGTTCATGTGCTGATCACAATAGTGCTTGGTTCATTGCAGGTACAATACAATTACCGGAGGTTTGTTTTATGTTTAATCATTTTTTATTGATTTTTAGCAAATAAAAATATGTACAAATTAAAAAGTAGGTCACGCAGGACCCTTAAACAGAACAAATAACAGGGTAAGACATTATTGAGAAACTTGGATCCAGCGCCATCCTTAACTCTTTCTGACAATCACAGAGTATTGTAAAAACGGAGCAACTACATACATAACCAATCTTTTATAGAGTTGCGTTGTGCGGTCTCAGTCACACGGGCGCATCGGAGGCCGTGTTACTGCAGGAAGGAGACTGCCGTACCTCTAGATGGACGTCTCTCAGCAGCGCCGGGAGAAAAAACATGTGACCGGCTTCATTGCCGGTTAGGTGTTCTTTCTTCAGCGCTGCAGAGAGACGTCCGTCTTGAGGTACGGCCATCTTCCTCCTGCAGTGAGGGCTCAGTCACACGGGCGCATCAGCGCCTGTGTACGGATGCCGATGCGCCCGTGTGACTGAGCCCTTCTAGCGGATCCCAATAATGAGGTACGCAGCTAACCTAGTAGCTTTCAAAAGAAAAAAATCTACCGAAGAGGTAAAGCGAAGATCGAAGAAGAGAAGGGGTAAAGAGAAGAGGGGAAAAAACAACAAAATGCGACAGAAAGAATAATGAACAGATATAAAGGTCTAGTGGGGGGTGGGGGGAGTAAGGCAGGGGATTCAAGATATAAATCCCTGTTTTCTAGCAAAAGGATGCTGGACGACCCTGAGTCTTATGTGAGTTTTACGGAAATAGGTTGCGGAACTCCGCTGATGATTCAAAGTGAATCCATGGTTGCCACAGCTACAGAAATTTATCAGTTTCTCTTGAGTATTCTGTGCACAGTTCCTCCACATAGCATATTGGAGACAAGTCTTGCTGCCATTCTGACATCGAGGGAAAAAGCCATGGATAGTTTGTTCATGAAGATAAATGCCTTCTGCCAGTCGTTTTTTGAGATTGTGCCCCCAAGCTTCTGCTCCCAAGCCTGTTCAAAACTGGGATCTGGCATGAAGGTCTCTCAAATCAACAGGCCATATATCAGGGCTACTGCATGTATCAGAGGGGACTCTTACGTAAACAGAGTCTCAAAGGGTATGGGGGAGGATTCAAAAGTGTTTCTGTCACCTTAAGTAGCAAGGGAAGAGCACAGTTGGTAGAATTCCAGCCAGGAAAGATTACGTTTGCTGAATCTATTTTTTAGTTCCTGGAACAACAGTATTGAAGAACTATTAAGGATGTGGTGGACTCTTGGATAGTCTCTTGCCTCCCATTCCATAAAGTGTTTCCGGGTCCCGCCCGGTGGGAATGCTGGGTTGGAAAATAGAAGTGTAAGCGGACTGTCTGATCTCGATAAGATCTGTTTCCACATATC
Source organism: Eleutherodactylus coqui (assembly GCF_035609145.1). Lineage (NCBI taxonomy): Eukaryota > Metazoa > Chordata > Amphibia > Anura > Eleutherodactylidae > Eleutherodactylus > Eleutherodactylus coqui. The sequence goes on from NC_089837.1 coordinate 342,738,257, forward strand.
CCATAACTTCACTGTTCCTTTTAAAATGAAGTTTGGGGACAGGGTCTGTGCCCTGTCACATGGTCGGATCCCGGAGGTTTGTTTTATAATAAGCCAAGACATGACCAGTACAGACTTTCATCCTCTGAAAGTAAACAATAAAAGTTTTCCCTCAATGAGAAAAAACAAAGGTCTTATAAAATACCAAGTACATTAGAGAATGGAAAAATCTGCCTTGGTCATGTGATGATCATGTGTATTATACATCGAATGAGATTTATTTGCTGAATCTGTACTATCCTTTTAAGTGTGGCCCATTGTACAATAACAGCGTATTAAGAATTTCATTACAGCATGCTGCCAGATTTTACATGTATAGCTTTAGAATTTTCTAAAATCTGTTAAAGGAAAGAGTATGATTAGAAAACACCTACCTGATCTGTTGAAGTTCGCTTTAATCTAAAAGTGAGATAATTATTGGAATTAGGGAAATTACTGGTACAATGTAACACAGGCAAGCAATTGTGTTTTCACTCCACACATTATGATAGTACTTTACTGAACATACACTTCATATTCACAAAGGCCATATACTTTTACAGAAAATTGCTCATTACCCTATTAATGGTAATGTTCTTTCATTTTCACTCATTATTTTATCTTATATGATTCCAGGTCTTTTTACCCAGTATTCAAGTTTTGCAAATTTACTTCATTTCATTCTCTGAAGGTAATTCTCACCAGAATGTAATTCCATGTAACAGAAGCTAGAATTTTTACAAGACAGTCTGTCTTACATGGTTACAGCAGCAAGAAAAAGGAATGGAATTACCTGGATTTCTACATTAATATTAATAAAAGTCATAGTTTAAGACAAACACAATCAACTAAAGGAAATTACAGTGGTACCGTCCATGTCTTTTATTGAGCCCATCGAGCAAACATCCACAATGCAGGGAGAAAAAGTAAGGAACTCTTGAATGTAATGTAATAACCTGCAGATTCCTTTAGCAGAAATCACCTCCACCTCCATGCCAGGAGAAGCAGGTGATTTCCACTCAAATGGGCAGGAATCTCTAATCCTGATTATTTAACCTCTTTGATGCCACATCAATAATGACTCTGGCAATAATGAACCACCCTAAGTGGTTCCAAGGTAGGGGGCTCTTTCAGTCACCCCATCAGCCCCCTGCAAATTGATCCCAGGGTGTGATGGGTTGTTATATCTGGTGGTATAAGCATTGTTCTAATAAGTGTAAATGCAAAAACTGCTTCTAGCTATAGTCTGGATTTAATTTCAAACATTCTTTGTTCAACAACACCTCTAAACTGTTAGTTTATCCCTATTAACTGATGTATTGTATTTTTTAATTGGTACGGAGAACTGTAGATATTATTTTGGTTACAAGCATTGTGTAAGTGTACTCTTTAACTCTGACATTACGTATAGAAAAAAAATGCATGTTGAGTGATCAGGTTGCCAAGACAACCGTCCAACGCTCAACAAGTATTGTGCACGGGTTCTTAATTAATGGGACCTGTGCATGATCCTTGCTGTTTGTTGGACTGTTGCCTCAGCAACTGTTCTTTCCAGCATGCAGTTACTTTTCTCTACCCCTGATATTAGAGAACATAACCCTTTTAAACAAAAATTGGGAAGCATAATGAACATTTTTTTAAGAAACTGTATTGGGATAAAGTACAAAATGTCTGCCATCAAATACTCTAAATATGCCCCAGTAGCAACATCCATAGTGCCACCTTGAAAGCCACAAGGCCCTACTCAATACCACAGTCCATTTTGTCCCATCATTGGGCCTTCTTCACAGCCAATGCCTTTGTCCCAATCACAGTGCCTCACTCATAGCCAAATCCCTTCTTTCCCATCACATAGCCCCTTTTATAGCCAGATCGCTCTTTAGGTGGCACTGGATGTACACTGTGTACTTATTAGTGTTGCCACCAGGTAAGTAAATTACCAGCTTGGCCAGAATTTTTTTACTGGGAATCTGGTACCAGTAGAAACTCTGTTCATGTAGGATGGCTGACAGAGCAACTATGTGCTATAGAGTCAAATCCATGTTAAGCTACACTCCTACAATCACACCTTTTCTAACTTAGGGTACTTATACATGGGCGGACAGTAACCTGAGTAATTGCTCAAAAGCAATTATTGGCTACTTTCCTCCCCAGCCGGGCAAGAGAGTGAGAATCGTTCACTTGGCTAACTTACTTGGTTCTCAGTTCACCTAAAAACCAAGTGACTATTGGTCTGTGTAAACAGGCAGTCTTTTATCCACTTTTCAACTGTCTGTTTACTGTGAATAAAGGCAGGCAGATAAAAGAAAGAGATCTCTGGCCGGCTGTCATTGCTCCAGTGTGGTAGAGAACAACGCCTTATGAACGTATTGTTCTCTACTGATATGGCAACAGTGTCTCTACCTGTATCTGTCTGATAGGATGAAGAATAACTAACGTGATAAGTGACTAAAAACAATATCAGTTACATAACTGAATTTACTCAAGTGTTGTTTAAACTGGACATTTCACCTACAGCACGCATGCACTAGAAGGGGAAATTCATCCATGAACATTTAGCCATATGCACTGTCAGTTTAGGCTTGCTAAGAAACTGTTCACTGACTGGAATTTGATAATAGCTGCATGGTTTGCCTAAAATCATGAGGACATTATCAATGAACAGTCCATGAACAGTTAATTCATAAGCAAGGTGCATGGACCTGTGTCACGGCAGGGTTCTCAACCGCATCACCTTATTTCCACTATTTTCCAACAATTCACCTTTAATTGCTGAACCACAGCAAGTCCTTCTGATCTCTCCATGCAGGACACTTTGTTTAGCTGAGTGTACATGTGTTCAAAATAGTCAGAGGGGAGTAAGCCAATGCCAGACATGAAAAACATATTAAATACATAAAAAAACTATAAAAAGTTTCGATCCCCATAATTGTGTTTAGCAAGTCTAAAAGCACTACTGCCTTACTGCCAACTAGCATACACTGCTGCTGCCAGTCAGTGTTGCCTGTATTGCCATTGCCACCCAATAAATAGAATGTTCATTGCTGTTGTTCTTAGTAAAGTTCTTGTTAAAGCATCACCATAAAGGTTTGCTTTTTAGCCAAATCGCCTCACATACCAACTTATCACCCCTGACCAGTATGATTTTAAGAAACCCAATTTGCCAGCTGAAGTGATGAGTGATCCAGACCCTACAGAAACTGCTGAGTTATGTTTTCCCTGGCCCAACGGGTGAGCCTGGCGTTGGCTTACATATATATATGTATTTAGTAATACTGACCTTTGAATTTACAATTTGTTAAAAAAAAGGTCAAGGACCTAGAGGAAGTTGTTGTTTTGCTGCAAAACTCAGCATGCAGTTACATCTCAGGTCGATACGCAAATGATTAGAATTGTGGCATGATTAGATGAACAGTCTTCTCACCTGAGGCCCTAAAAGTGGTTCTACCTTTGGCCTACAGAAATAGAAGCTACTTGTGTGTAGTGGACCTCTTTTTCTGCTTGTGTAGAGCTTGTTGACCACTAGACATGCTTCTACAACTGAATTGAAGAGATTTTGCCCAGTTAACAGGTTTGAGAGGCGGCATATTATTGAAATGGATAGTCGTAAAGACTATCCATGACCCGCCACCTGGGTCATTCTGACTAGACTGTTAGGAGGTGTTGGGACTAGTGGATGCATAGGGGAACACACACAAGATGACTGGGCTCAGGACATCCTCGGCAGACCACCAGTACAGAGTATCATTCAACAACCAAAAGCAGCTCCAAATGTTTCATTATCCGCCATCCAGGGACAGGTGACACCATCGTTACAGCCCCCTGTGTCTGTCACAACCATTTCCAGGCACTTGGCTGAAAGACTTTTGGTCTCACAGTGCCCATTACATGCATTGTCTTTGAGAAGCAGCATCTGAGGAGTGGGCCCACAGCCGAGGAGATAGTGGGGGAGATAAGGCCTTGTCATGGGGCTCTACTGTTTCTTCCCCTGGGGGTGGCATGGGACCCAACCAAGTTACTGCTGGGGGAGTTTCACAGGGAAGACCCAATCTGCAATTTACCTTGCAGTTCTTCTTTTCATGGGTGATGCCACCGTTCCATCCTCTGTGGTGAATCCAGAAGTGGTAATAAATTACGCAGGGATAACTTTATGAGCAAAACCGGGAACGATCAGTACAGCTCGTTTACTTGCATAAAGCATTGAACAATTCATACATATTACATCAGCCAGCATAACACAGGTGCCAAATAGAATAGTGGTGTGACAGGGAGGATTCACAGGATGCCAGAAGAAGCCACAGTCCCAGTTATCTGTGGGGTTCTGCTCCCGGTGACTCTCTTTACTCTCTCTCTCCAGTTCTCTACTGGTATGCACTCACATTTAGAAGTTGCACTCAGTGTTGTGTGGCAGCTCCTTTCTCACTCTCAATATGGCTTAGTAATGCCAAGGCTTCCTGGGTGAAGTGGGCCCAGGGCAAGTAGTCGGCCATCGCTCAGCCTCTTCTATCTTGGGGTCCTCCTAACACGAGGCATAGTTTCTCTGACTCACTAGCAGACTGACTTCACTCCACACTCTTTCTTGCAAGAAGACCAGAAGACTCACTCACTACACCTTGCAAAACACATATATATAACACGATCACATGACACACAACAAGATACATTTCTCAGACATAACCCACACATTAACTGGACTGCTACAGAGTGGAACTGGGTTCTCTTTAGCAACTAATCCATTTGGGCATTGATGATGGTCATGTTCATGTCTGGAGACTTAGGGGTGAGTGCCTTATTCCTGTTGGTGTGATAGTTTGGGGGGCCATCGCATACCACACTCAGTGATCCCTAGTAGTGGTACGGGGGACAATGACAACTAAGCGATATGTTCCTGCAGCCACATGTGTTGTCTCTCATGGCGGAGCTTCCAAGAAGCATTTTATCAGCAGGATAATGCTCGGCCGCGCACAGAAAGGGTGTCATAGGAATGCCTGCACAATATTGCAGATTTATTGCCACAAGAACATGTATGAGGCCATCTGAATTCCGACTTTGACTGCCCACAAGTTTGCACAATCTAGAGGCTCAGTTAAGGCTGATTAACATACAATGACTATTCCTCAAAATTCGTCAAAACTAATTGTGTGCCCATCTCGCACTTACTGTGCATTCTTCCTCCATAGCTGAGTTCAGCTCAGCATAAAAACCATTGTCCCTGATAAAAGGGACCACATGTTGAGTTCTTCATGGAAAGCGCTGATAACATAGTTATTAGCCAGCAGCCCCACCACAGAACAATGGACATGTATTTAAAGAACAGACCACTTGCTGTTCTGTAAATACATCTCCTGTCAGCTGATTAACATGCAAATGATGTTAATTAGCTGCTAATGGACATTAGCAGCTAATTAGCATCATTAGTACCTACTGCAAAATGATCCCTCAAAGCTGGCAGTTTCTGATGAATTTTGAGCGATTTATCTTTGTGTGTAAATGGACCTTTACAGCAAATGTGAAACAATATGCTGAAGGACACCTATGCCTCTATGCCCAGCCGTATCACATCTAGAGGCAGCCCAGCAGGGCACTACAGCCTTCCTATTTCTGCAATAAATCACCCTTTTGCTCTGATATTGTAATCACTTACTTCTATCAGCATTACAATCACAGATATAAAGTTTCATTCGATTCCGACAACTCGTTCTAGGTGCTTGAATTTTTTTGACAATGAATGTATTTTATTAGTGGCTTTCTTAATATTTCTGTTCTAGGTCTTCTACTTTGTAACCTTGGGTCTTGGTACTAGTCCATTGTGTTTATACATGATCTCACTAAAATATTTTTACACAGTCGGCTGTGTGGTAACACTCCTGAGACACTTTGCTACTGAGCCTGATCTCCTAAAGTCATCTTTTACCACAGTCAATAGAGATTGTGCTAAGAAAGCAACGATTTGTAACTTCCTATAGAAGAGAATTAGTTTATTGACTTGTCAGGGAATGAGTGAGAAATCAATACTTTGACATGGCCTTGAGTCCTTATGTGTGTTTTTTTTGTCAGATTCTTTCTAAAGACAATTTCAAAGGCCAGGTACTTTTCAGGAATATTGCTTTTCTAATCTGCTGAATTTTTATCCCTCGTTCTACTGCAACGTGATTAATTAGTTTGAAAGCAAAGTGTCTGCTTTGTTATTTAGATTTGAAATCATTAAAACTGTGTATACTGTACTATGCTTCTGGGCAGCTGCTAAGGTGCTCAGAAATGATACAATCAAATATTAAAATTTAATTGTTTACCATTTACATACTCATTGTTATTCTTGCCTCATGTCTGACTCCTGGCAGCACTTGTATCAAAGAGAAAAAAAGATCAGGTAGGTTATATTGTTTGCAGATCTCGAGTACACATTCCGACCCATATAGTCTGTCTTATTACTCTTTCTGTGTATCTTCCAGTCTTCAATGCAGTTTTGACATTCAATTCATGATCCAAGAGGATGAACAGTACCTAGATAGAAGAAGATTCCTTTGAGATTTTTAGATGACAAGTAAAAATCATTATACTATTAGTAAAAAAAAAAAAATTAAATGGGCACTAGAGATGAGCGAACACCAAAATGTTCGGGTGTTCGTTATTCGGAACGAACTTCCCGTGATGCTCGAGGGTTCGTTTCGAACAACGAACCCCATTGAAGTCAATGGGCGACCAGAACATTTTTGTATTTCGCCGATGCTCGCTAAGGTTTTCATGTGTGAAAATCTGGGCAATTCAGGAAAGTGATGGGAATGACACAGTGACGGATAGGGCAGGCGAGGGGCTACGTGTTGGGCTGCATCTCAAGTTCACAGGTCCCACTATTAAGCCACAATACCGGCAAGAGTGGGCCCCCCCCCCTCCCAACAACTTTTACTTCTGAAAAGCCCTCATTAGCATGGCATACCTTTGCTAAGCACCACACTACCTCCAACAAAGCACAATCACTGCCTGCATGACACTCCACTGACACTTCTCCTGGGTTACATGCTGCCCAACCGCCCCCCCTCCCCCCCCCACAGCGCACACCAAAGTGTCCCTGGGCAGCCTTCAGCTGCCCTCATGCCACACCACGCTCATGTCTATTTAGAATTGCGTCTGCCATGACGAGGGACCGCAGGCACACACTGCAGAGGTTGGCATGGCTAGGCAGCGACCCTCTTTAAAAGTGGCGGAGCGATAGCCCACAATGCTGTACAGAAGCAATGAGAAATAGAATCCTGTGCCACCGCCATCAGGAGCTGCACACGTGGGCATAGCAATGGGGAACCTATGTGCCACACACTATTCATTCTGTCAAGGTGTCTGCATGCCCCAGTCAGACCGGGCTTTTTAATTCATAGACACAGGCAGGTACAACTCCCTATTGTGAAGTCCCTGTCGACCCACAGCATGGGTGGCTCCCTGGAACCCACCGGCGGTACACAGAAATATCCCATTGCATTGCCCAACACAGCTGAGGTAGTAATGTCGTGCTTAATGCAGGTGGGCTTCGGCCCACACTGCATGCCCCAGTCTGACTGGGGTTCTTTATAAGTGTACAGATGTAGTAAAAACTCCGTGTGCACCTACAGCATGGGTGGGTGCCAGGAAGCCACCGGCGGTACATAGAAATATCCCATTGCATTGCCCAACACAGCTGAGGTAGTAATGTTGTGCTTAACCCTTTCCAATCCAATTTGTATATGGTTTTCCTAGGGGGCTTACTCTTTTTCTGCTGTTATACAACGGCGCTATATGCTGGCTAAAGCCAGTACTGCATGAGCTGACACGTAGGATAGGCTCCGACAGCAGAGAGGCTGGCAATATACAGTAAGAGAACCCCGACGGACGTCTACCAACAACGGAGCTGTACAGCCTTAAACCCTAATGTCTTCACAGGTCACACAGTGGACTGGAAAGGGTTAATGCAGGTGGGCTTCGGCCCACACTGCATGCCCCAGTCAGACTGGGGTTCTTTACAAGTGGACACATGTAGGTTAAACTCCCTGTGGACCCACTGCCTGGGTGGGTGCCAGGAAGCCACCGGCGGTACATAGAAATATCCCATTGCATTGCCCAACACAGCTGAGGTAGTAATGTCGTGCGTAATACAGGTGGGCTTCGGCCCACACTGCATGCCCCAGTCAGACGGGTTCTTTAGAAGTGTACAGATGTATTAAAAACTCAGTGTTCACCTACAGCATGGGTGGCTCCCTGGAACCCACCGGCGGTACATAAATATATCCCATTGCATTGCCCAACACAGCTGAGGTAACGTCAGCTGTAATGCAGGTGGGCTAAAAATTAATTTGATTACACTGTAGGCGAGGGCCCACAAAAATTGCTGTATCAACAGTACTAATGTACATCCCAAAAATTGGCCATGGCCAGCCAAGAGGGCAGGTGAAACACATTAATCGCTTTGGTTAATGTGGCTTAAGTGGTAACTAGGCCTGGAGGCAGCCCAGTGTAACGAAAAATTGGTTCAAGTTAAAGTTCCAATGCTTTTAAGCGCATTGAAACTTATAAAAATTGTTCTGAAAAATTATTTGAGTGAGCCTTGTGGCCCTAAGAAAAATTGCCCGTTCAGCGTGATTACGTGAGGTTTCAGGAGGAGGAGCAGGAGGAGGAGGAGGAGGAATATTAGACACAGATTGATGAAGCAGAAATGTCCCCGTTTTGGATGGTGAGAGAGAACGTAGCTTCCATCCGCGGGTGCAGCCTACGTATTGCTTACGTATCGCTGCTGTCCGCTGGTGGAGAACAGAAGTCTGGGGAAATCCAGCCTTTGTTCATCTTGATGAGTGTTAGCCTGTCGGCACTGTCGGTTGACAAGCGGCTACGCTTATCTGTGATGATTCCCCCAGCCGCACTAAACACCCTCTCCGACAAGACGCTAGCCGCAGGACAAGCAAGCACCTCCAGGGCATACAGCGCTAGTTCAGGCCACATGTCCAGCTTCGACACCCAGTAGTTGTAGGGGGCAGAGGCGTCACCAAGGATGGTCATGCGATCCGCTACGTACTCCCTCACCATCCTTTTACAGTGCTCCCGCCGACTCAGCCGTGACTGGGGAGCGGTGACACAGTCTTGGTGGGGAGCCATAAAGCTGGCCAGGCCCTTAAAGACTGTTGCACTGCCTGGGATGTACATGCTGCTCGATCTACGCACATCCCCTGCTACCTTGCCCTCGGTACTGCGCCTTCTGCCACTAGCGCTGTCGGCTGGGAATTTTACCATCAGCTTGTCCGCAAGGGTCCTGTGGTATAGCAACACTCTCGAACCCCTTTCCTCTTCGGGAATCAGAGTGGGCAGGTTCTCCTTATACCGTGGATCGAGCAGTGTGTACACCCAGTAATCCGTAGTGGCCAGAATGCGTGCAACGCGAGGGTCACGAGAAAGGCATCCTAACATGAAGTCAGCCATGTGTGCCAGGGTACCTGTACGCAACACATGGCTGTCTTCACTAGGAAGATCACTTTCAGGATCCTCCTCCTCCTCCTCCTCCTCCTCCTCCTCAGGCCATACACGCTGAAAGGATGACAGGCAATCAGCCGGTGTACCGTCAGCAGCGGCCCAAGCTGTCTCTTCCCCCTCCTCCTCATCCTCCTCATGCTCCTCCTCCTCCTCCTGTACGCGCTGAGAAATAGACAGGAGGGTGCCCTGACTATCCAGCGGCATACTGTCTTCCCCCGCCCCCGTTTCCGAGCGCAAAGCAGCTGCCTTTATGGTTTGCAGGGAATTTCTCAAGATGCATAGCAGAGGAATGGTGACGCTAATGATTGTAGCATCGCCGCTCACCACCTGGGTAGACTCCTCAAAATTACCAAGGACATGGCAGATGTCTGCCAACCAGGCCCACTCTTCTGAAAGGAATTGAGGAGGCTGACTCCCACTGCGCCGCCCATGTTGGAGTTGGTATTCGACTATAGCTCTACGTTGTTCATAGAGCCTGGCCAACATGTGGAGCGTAGAGTTCCACCGTGTGGGCACGTCGCACAGCAGTCGGTGCACTGGCAGCTTAAAGTGATGTTGCAGGGTGCGCAGGGTGGCAGCGTCCGTGTGGGACTTGCGGAAATGTGCGCAGAGCCGGCGCGCCTTTACGAGCAGGTCTGACAAGCGTGGGTAGCTTTTCAGAAAGCGCTGAACCACCAAATTAAAGACGTGGGCCAGGCATGGCACGTGCGTGAGGCTGCCAAGCTGCAGAGCCGCCACCAGGTTACGCCCGTTGTCACACACGACCATGCCCGGTTGGAGGCTCAGCGGCGCAAGCCAGCGGTCGGTCTGCTCTGTCAGACCCTGCAGCAGTTCGTGGGCCGTGTGCCTCTTATCGCCTAAGCTGAGTAGTTTCAGCACGGCCTGCTGACGCTTGCCCACCGCTGTGCTGCCACACCGCGCGACACCGACTGCTGGCGACATGCTGCTGCTAACACATCTTGATTGCGAGACAGAGGAGGAGGAGGAGGAGGAGGGTGCTTTAGTGGAGGAAGCATACACCTCCGCAGATACCAGCACCGAGCTGGGGCCCGCAATTCTGGGGGTGGGTAGGACGTGAGCGGTCCCAGGCTCTGACTCTGTCCCAGCCTCCACTAAATTCACCCAATGTGCCGTCAGGGAGATGTAGTGGCCCTGCCCGCCTGTGCTTGTCCACGTGTCCGTAGTTAAGTGGACCGTGGCAGTAACCGCGTTGGTGAGGGCGCGCACAATGTTGCGGGAGACGTGGTCGTGCAGGGCTGGGATGGCACATCGGGAAAAGTAGTGGCGACTGGGAACTGAGTAGCGCGGGGCCGCCGCCTCCATGATACTTTTGAAGGACTCAGTTTCCACAACCCTATACGGCAGCATCTCAAGGCTGATGAATTTTGCTATGCGGACGGTTAACGTTTGAGCGTGCGGGTGCGTGGCGGCGTACTTGCGCTTGCGCTCGAACACTTGCGCAAGCGACGGCTGAACGGTGCGCTGAACTACACTGCTGGATGGGGCCGAGGACAGCGGAGATGAGGGTGTGGGTGCAGGCCATGAGGCGGTAGTGCCTGTGTCCTGAGAGGGGGGTTGCATCTCAGTGGCAGGTTGGGGCACAGGGGGAGAGGCAGGGGTGCAAACCGGAGGCGGTGAACGGCCTTCGTCCCACCTTGTGGGGTGCTTGGCCATCATATGTCTGCGCATGGTGGTGGTGGTGAGGCTGTTGGTGTTGGCTCCCCGGCTGAGCTTTGCGCAACAAAGGTTGCACACCACTGTTCATCGGTCGTCAGGCGTCTCTGTGAAAAACTGCCAGACCTTAGAGCACCTCGGCCTCTGCAGGGTGGCATGGCGCGAGGGGGCGCTTTGGGAAACACTTGGTGGATTATTCGGTCTGGCCCTGCCTCTACCCCTGGCCCTGGCCACCGCACTGCCTCTTGCAACCTGCCCTGCTGATGCCCTTGACTCCCCCTCTGAAGACCTGTCCTCCTGAGTAAGCGTTGCACACCAGGTGGGGTCAGTCACCTCATCGTCCTGCTGCTCTTCCTCCGAATCCTCTGTGCGCTGCTCCCTTGGACTTACTGCCCTTACTACTACCTCACTGCAAGACAACTGTGTCTGATCGTCATCGTCCTCCTCACCCACAGAAAGTTGTTGAGACAGTTGGCGGAAGTCCCCAGCCTCTTCCCTCGGACCCCGGGAACTTTCGAATGGTTGGGCATCAGTGACGATAAACTCCTCTGGTGGGAGAGGAACCGCTGCTGCCCAATCTAAGCAGGGGCCCGAGAACAGTTCCTGGGAGTGTTCCCGCTCCTGAGCAGGTGTCATTGTAGTGGAGTGAGGAGGCTGGGAGGAAGGAGGAGCAGCAGACAGAGGATTCGGATTTGCAGCAGTGGACGGCGCAGAACTGCGTGTTGACGATAGGTTGCTCGAAGCACTTTCTGCCATCCAGGACAGGACCTGCTCACACTGCTCATTTTCTAATAACCGTCTCCCGCGTGGACCCATTAATTGGGCGATGAATGTGGGGACGCCAGAAATGTGCCTCTCTCCTAATCGCGCAGCAGTCGGCTGCGACACACCGGGATCAGGAGCTCGGCCTGTGCCCACACCCTGACTTGGCCCTCCGCGTCCTCGGCCGCGTCCACGTCCTCTAGGCCTACCCCTACCCCTCAGCATGCTGTATTACCAGTGATTTGATTTCACAGGCAGGAAATAAATTGGCGCAAGACTGCAGGCCAAATATAATTTTTTCCCTTTTTGGAAAACGAAAGGCCCCACTGCCTCTAGTGAATGAATAATCTAAGTTTAATAACTGTGCTGTGTCCCTGCTAATGTGTCACAGAACGTGAGGGTAGCAGAGTTATTATAACTCTGGCAGAGCAGGTATTTTTTTTCCCAATTAAGGAAAGCAAATGGCAAAGCCAGCAGTAAAGCGTAGCTGGGTGCGTATGATTTAGCAATGTTTTTCACGCAGCTCACACGTGTCCACCGCCCATAAGGACGGACAGAGGCTGGACAAATAGATTTGTTTTCACTTGTTTTTCCACCAAAAGGCAGCACTGCGTATATTCAATGAACATGAGAAGTTTAATAACTGTGCTGTGTCCCTGCTAATGTGTCACAGAACGTGAGGGTAGCAGAGTTATTATAACTCTGGCAGAGCAGGTATTTTTTTTCCCAATTAAGGAAAGCAAATGGCGAAGCCAGCAGTAAAGCGTAGCTGGGTGCGTATGATTTAGCAATGTTTTTCACGCAGCTCACACGTGTCCACCGCCCGTAAGGACGGACAGAGGCTGGACAAATAGATTTGTTTTCACTTGTTTTTCCACCAAAAGGCAGCACTGCGTATATTCAATGAACATGAGAAGTTTAATAACTGTGCTGTGTCCCTGCTAATGTGTCACAGAACGTGAGGGTAGCAGAGTTATTATAACTCTGGCAGAGCAGGTATTTTTTTTCCCAATTAAGGAAAGCAAATGGCGAAGCCAGCAGTAAAGCGTAGCTGGGTGCGTATGATTTAGCAATGTTTTTCACGCAGCTCACACATGTCCACCGCCCGTAAGGACGGACAGAGGCTGGACAAATAGATTTGTTTTCACTTGTTTTTCCACCAAAAGGCAGCACTGCGTATATTCTATGAATAATAACTGTGTTGTGGCCCTGCCTATACAATTCTTTCCCTGCAGTATCAATGGAGGGTGGAATGCTCTGCAGAGGCGATTTTGAGAAGCCCCCAAAAAATGCAGCACAGCTAACAGCAGCCTGGACAGTACTGCACACGGATAAATATGGCCCTAGAAAGGACCGTTGAGGTTCTTGAAGGCTACACTCACTCCTAACACTCTCCCTGCCTATGCAGCACTTCTGTCCCTAATGCCAGGTGCAACGCTCTGCAGAGCCGATTTTGAGAAAAAAAAATTGCCACTGCTAACAGCAGCCAACACACAGCTATCAGTGGCCCTAATAAGGACCTTTGGGGGGTCTTGAAGCCTACACTAACTACCAATTCTTTCCCTACAGCAGCTCCGGTATACACAGCACTGTCCCTCATCTAACTCACCAGGCATCTGAGGCGAGCCGCGGGAGGGGCCGACTTTTATATTAGGCGAACACCTGATCTCGCCAGCCACTCACAGCAGGGGGGTGGTATAGGGCTTAAACGTTGCAGGGGGAAGTTGTAATGCCTTCCCTGTCTTTCAATTGGCCAGAAAAGCGCGCTAACGTCTCAGGGAAGGAAGTGAAAGTAACCAGAACACCGCATGGTGTTCGTTACGAATAACGAACATCCCGAACACCCTAATATTCGCACGAATATCAAGCTCGGACGAACGCGTTCGCTCATCTCTAATGGGCACCATTAGTGCAATCCACATTCAATAAAAAGCTTTTAAAATCTACCCATTATCTCACTGGTATAGCTGATAGAACTACATAAGCTTTATGTATTTCGTCACATATGCAGGAATAACCCTTTCTAATCCAGTGTCGGACCTTGTCTGACATTCAGATTTCTCTGCATAGCTCCGATGTTGGGATAAAGGTCTGACAGGTTCAACATGATGCAGGACAGCTCTCCGATGTTGGAGGCCGTTCTGCACGTGTATGTTACAATGTGCAGGACAGCGCTCCGACATCGGAGCGCTGTCCTGCATACTGTTAGAAAAATTTGCTATACACATTGTATGCAGTATGGCACTGCATTACAGAGATAGATAGATAGATAGATAAATTAGGATTGGATAGAGTCGTATTATAGAAAATGTATGTAATATCAATATACATATATTTACAGGATTATTACAAATGATCTTCCTGATATGTAATACTCATAACTCAAGTTTAATTTTCAAAAAATTGCTAATAGCATCATCATGACCGTTAATTTTTATGTGTTTCTGTTGAGTAATTCCAAGGAACCCACAATGCTCTTTCCCACCAAAATATAAATAAGAGCTGGGCAGTGTGCAGGAGGCAGGGAAATGGGATTGGAATGGGTTAATAAGTAAAAAGTTAAATAATATATGACTTAATGTTAAAAATATTTCTTATGGGTATCTTAAAAAAAAAGTTGATCTAGATCTTTTTTCTTTATTAATTGCACTAGGTTTTAGGGTAAATTTGGATTATTAGATGTGGATACAAAGAAAATGATATGGTGAGGATTTTGAAAGTCTCAAACTAAATACCTTGAAGTAAATGCAGAAGGCCAGAGTGTTTTGCTTGTTTGAACCTATGGCCTACGATAACTCTGGAGACATCTGTGGCAAAACAGTGCTGAATAGTAATCATGGTTGGAGCTCAGGAGTTACAACCTCATCTTCCTTGTGTGCATGGACAGAATAATGATTAAGAGGACTCCAGGTTTCAAACACTACACAAGGCCAATATCCTGAAGGTGAAGAGCAAAGGCCAACAGGAGATGAGTGTGTGGAAAAACTCAAGAAATATAGAAATATTTGTTATTGCTGTAAATTTTTAAATAGATAACAATACAAATAAGAGATAAGGAACATTTAATAAATTATTCCTGATATCCACCGTGAACTGACAATCAATACGCTAGTGACACATAAGACCCCCCCCCCCACATACACGCACATACACTTGCTCATGAAACCTGCTTTAAACAGTTCACTGAACAACCTGTCTTTCTGAGCAAAAACTGAACTTTCTCATAAAAGCGCTTGTCAATCTCTCCAGCAGTAACCTACAGGCCCTAGTGACAGGAGCCACATAACTTGCTTTAGGCTTTGTGGTCCATAAAGGACATGTTAAAAGCTTTTCATTACAGTGATGAAAGTAGATTTGACAGCTAATGTCATTATTCACATTACACTGCTACCAAAATCTTACTTTAAAAAAAAAAAGAATTTGCATTAAGTTCAAAAACTGTTGATTTAGTTCAAGTTTTACTGCTATGAACTTTTATGCTACAATAGGTATTGTAACCTGGTAACTCATGTATTTAATGGAATGAAAAAGTACAGTGATGAATAGGAAAAAGAAAACTATTCTCACAATTCATTAACTAAGTATAACAATTTCTCCCATAGTGAATACATAAAAAGATTTAGAGTTTTTCCATTTTAAAGAGAACCTGTCATATACATTACATGGTTCTCACTGAAGGCAGCATAAAGTAGTGACAGACATGCTGATTTCAGCGGTGCGTCACTTGTGGGGTAATGAGCAGTGGGCTTTAATAACTTACAGCTTGTTTGCAACTCACAGCAAGTGATGCGTCTAGTTATATATAGTGGAAGGGATTTTCCAAGTTATTTTATTATGCTGCTGATTAATCCCCCATGCTGCCCCCATCAACTTTCCAAATTACTTTTTTCTCTTACATACACCTGTTGTCAGGGTTTGTACTCATGAGCTTCTATGCTCCAAGCTGCAGCTCTGCCTGCTAAGCTATCTAGCCTTCTGAACAGCTCCCATGCTGAGCCCTAGCCTTGTTCCTTGCTCCTGATCCAGTTTCTGTTTTGGCTACACCCTGTTTGTGAATTGGACATGCTATAAAAGCCTAGCCCTTCCTCCAGTTCCTTGTGAGATTATTGAGCTCCCAGCCTGTAATCAAGCTCCTCTTCTTTCTGCTCCTCCTTCTCCAAATAGCTGCTTTTGTGTACTGACCTCTGGCTTCCCCCAACTCCGTTACCCGCCTGTTCCTTTGTGTCACAACCGATATCACCTGTGTACCGATCTCTGGCTTCCCCCAACTCCGTTACCCGCCTATTCCTTTGTGTCGCAACCGATATCACCTGTGTACCGATCTCTGGCTTCCCCTGACTACGCTACCAGCCTGCACTAGTCGCATACACCATATCCTTTTGATTTCTTCAGTAAAGTCAGAGTAAATGCAACACGAATATGAGTCAGTTTTTGCCATCAAACTCACTTTACAGCAGCATTAAGGGCATTATACATCAGTACTAAGCAGTATAGCTATGATTCCAGCACTAAGGTTAGATGGAAAACTTACGAGAACAGTGTTTCTGTGTGCCTCTCTGTCTCTGTTTATTTACAACTGCTTCCCCCCATTTCTGTAGACCTCTATGGGCAGTAACTGTAGCCTTATCCATCAATGACCTGCTAACTTGTCTTCATCAAAGACTGATTTTACCAATACATTGTGAGTGACTGATTAGTGCAGTATGCAGAGGGGAAAAGGAGGGAAATTTGGTAAGTGAAGAAAGAAGCCTCTTTCACTAATACGATATAAAGTTTGTTTGTATTATGGATATATGGAAAAAAAAGAGAATGGCTCCAGTGCAGATATGAAAAGAACCTAAACAATTGTGCTGCCCTGATCATACTGAAACACTGTATCAACTAACAAAAATAATGCAACCTGGACAAGGAATATATTAACATTTAAAAACACATAACATAAAAGTACACACACTGTGCAAAGACTATGCAAGGTGAAGAAACACAAAAAATAATTGGGAAAGTTGTTGCTGCCCTCTTTAAAAGTCATGATTACGGGAGGCAGGATTGTCAGCCTCAACCTGCCGCAGCCTTTGTAAAAGAGCTTTGGAACAGCCTATGATTGTAAATGAGATTCACAAATCTCATTTATCCAGGGCCAATGTGGAGGCCAATGAAAAAATTTACAAAAGCTCTTTTTTTAAATTTTAATATTTCTTGTTATGCGAGCATTTTTAATTGGACTATCTAGTAGTAAATGCATTTTAATAAACGGTAATTATAAAGACAAATTCCTCACTAATATACATTTTGATCTATTTGTGTTTGCTTACTCTTGGGCTACTTCAGTAGACGTAAACAACATTTCCTTTTTTTTATTATATCTTACACCCAAGGGACATATATGTGAACAGAGATGTAGATGTTAATGTGTTGCAGTGCTACAGACTGTACCCTGTGATCCCCTAACATAGAACTGTGGCATAACAGGATCTGAGAGCATAGCTATCAATCATACTGCAGTCTCGCTCACAACATAAGTAGCTGAATGATTATTCTATATATGCATAGAGGAAACGCAGAATGGAAACTATTACCAAAGATTTCTTTCTTGTTATTGCAGTAAGCCATATCTCAACACCTCTCATACACCTGGACAACCCCTTTAATTCAGTTTACTTCTGTTGAACAATTGTTCTTCGCTAGGTGAAAGTTCATTTGTCTAGAATTTACTTTTGAGCTGAAACAAATAAAGGACTTAACATTTCTTCGTGACAAATAACTTATTTTGTAACTCTAACGCTTACGATTAGGTGATCTGTAGTGAGTGCTGCATGCACCCTTGTGGCATTGGGGTAATGAGCTCACTGACCAAACCATCATGCAGTTTTTACATTCACTTTGTTTTCACATAAGTTTCTTCACAGCCTTTCCTTAAAAATATACTGATATGTAATTTTGTTTTCATGTCACACTGGATATGTGGAGTATGAGTAGGTTCTAACTAAAGATGAGCGAGTATACTCGCTAAGGCACATTACTCGAGCGAGTAGTGCCTTAGCCGAGTATCTCCCTGCTCATCTCTAAAGATTCGGGGGCCGGCACGGGTGACAGGTGAGTTGCGGGGGAAAAAAAGGAAGAGAGAGATCTCCCCTCTGTTCCTCCCCATTCTCCCCCGCCGGCCCCCGAATCTTTACAGACGAGTGGGGAGATACTCGGCTAAGGCACTACTCACTCGAGTAATGTGCCTTAGAGAGTATACTCACTCATCTCTAGTTCTAACCCTTGTCAATGTAAAAGTATAACTCTAATATATGTCAGAGAAAGAGTTGTGAAATAGAACCATTCTTTGCTAGCCCACTAAATCATCCTTTCCTTCTTGGCAAATATTTATCCATGTTGTTGTTTTGGGTCACACTTTGTTTCCTTTTAAATTCAGATGGATTATATCTCATTTCTAATGACCTGGTATTGCATTACAATGAACAGCCATCCATTTAGTAACTAGTAGTTATGTAGGCAAACATCCATCCTATGGCATTTCACTCTATCAGCAACCACTCTTTGGTGACCTACGGAGAAAGCATCTGTTTTCACGTGTCATTTATTGTTACAATATGCATTGTTCCAGAACAACTGATGCAATGATTGTCATGTAACAGCAGAAAAACATCAACAGTGAAATAATTGTTAACATTTATAGCCTATCCAAAGCTATAGAAGATAAATGTCTGATCGCTAGGGGCCACACCGCTGGGACCTCAAGGCTCACCAGAACAAGGGTCTTCATGAAAGATACAGGATGTTGTGTGATGGCGCAATGGTGACATACGGAGGCGGAAGCAGTTTGTTGCAGCAAAATAAACCTTTGATTAAACAGAAATATTAGTTACAGTTCATCACTTTATGGGAGGGTTAAATGCTTAAAGGTTGAATAACAATAAAGTTCAACTTCTCTAAATACAAAGCGAAAGGCAATTTAAGCAAACATTCATGCGCTTGTGTCCAGGTCATACTCTGTAGTTCTGGCATCCTCACTTTCAGAAGGCCATGACTTTTTTTTCCAATAAAATATCTACATAGGGGCTTGTTTTTTTGAAGGATGAGTTGTATTTGTCAACGGCACCATTTAACATAACATATGATGCATTGGTATTTATTTATAAAAGTGGGGCAAAATGAGAAAAAAAGGCAATTGCATCATTGTTTTTTACGGCATTCATGGTGCAATAAAAATAACATTTTGTCTTTATTCTGTGGGTCAATAAAATTACATTGATACCAAATGTATACTGTTTTTTACATGCTTTAAAAATGCTTTAAAAACCCCTTTAACATTTTTTTTTGTCGCCATCTTTTGACCTTCATAACTTTTTTTTCATTGATGGGACTGTATGAGGGCTCATTTTTTTGCAGAATGAAGTGTAGTTTATATTGGTGCCATTTTGGGAAAAATATGACTTTTAAATAGCTTTTTAATAATTTTTCCTTGAAGACAGATGGACCAAAAAGAAAAAACAATTCTGCCATCTTGTTTTTTTTCTTACATTAACCATGTAGGATTAATGATGTAATATTTCAATAAATTGAACCTTTATGGATGCAGTGATCCCAATTTTAAGGTTTTTATATTTTAAAAAAATTTTACGATGCGGCAATTGGGAAATTTATTTAAAAAACTTTTATAATAACAAAAAAAATATTTCAGTTATCTTTTTACCTTTTTTTATTAGTCCCCATAGGGACTTGAACTTGCAATCGTGTGATCGCTTATATAGTACAATGCAATACTACAGTATTGCATTATACCATGTCTTAACAAGTTTTCTATTAAAGATGAACCTCCAGGCACATCGTAATAGGCAGAAATACCATGACATCCAGATGACTTCCCCATGATCTTATTGTAGCAGAGCCATTCGGGACATTTAAATCCCAATTGATCAGGACATTTGAATGCCGCTATCACAAATGGAGACATTTAAAAGGTTATCAGCCATGATAAGAGTTATTGCTGTTCGGGGCTGTTGCTGGCAGATATTAGCCGTCAAAGTCAGAGTTAAACAGCTTATATCCATTGTGTATGGAGCAGGTGGACAGCTATAGACATCCTAACTGCACAGGGTATGTACAGTTAGGATGTATATAGCCATATATATGTCACGAAAGGATTAAGCAATTAACCCCGCCATAATCCATAGGTTGAAGTCTCTACAGCTCGGACTGTGGCTTGAAAGGATACGTCTATTCTCGGTTTAGTGACCGAAACATTAGCAATTTGACAGTCCCACTTTTGGCCATTCTCTTTTAGTGTTTCTCTTGTCTGTTCAACATCGAGAATCCACCATAGTTCTCTACCGTTACAGTCATGTCTCTTTTTCTGCTGATTTTTCTTAATTTCCCACCAGCTTTCCTCCTTGAACACACACAACTCGGGCTTGCTTTCACTTCCACGTACCGGACTACCCATCAAGCACATATCCATTGGGTACTGGGTCTCCGCATCTGACTTTGGTTTCAGTTAAAATTACAGTAGCTTGTCCCTTGTTATTTCCGTCTCTCCGGTGTCAATGTCATTCTCTGTAACACACAGGAGCGCTCAGTATATCTTGGCTCGCTGTGACTCCCTCTCACTTTTTTCTGTCTGTGCAGCAGCCGCCTTGCAAACCTTTACAGCACCCACACTGTCTGTGGGTCAAGAAATGGCAGGGAGAAAGTTCCCGTCAGCTTCCACATGCATACATATCATCTTCACCCCAGTTGTCTGGGCTCAATTGCCTTTTCTGTGGCCTTTCCCAACATAAGGATGTGGCAACTGATGCTCCTCTCTAAGTCTCTTGAATGGCAGCTTCCACCACTACAATGTTCTGCTCTGATGCTCTAGTGCTGCCCTCCTCCTGTCTTATAAAATGGTGCCCGTCCAACACTTAGAAGGTTCTGGCCCATTTAGAGGCAAGACTTAAACTTTCTCCCATTCCCTAATGTAGGGTCTGTTCTTCTAGGCGGTAATAGCTGAGAGCATCACGTACATGTCAGCTTTGTTGCACAAATTTCTGGTAAAATGAAGCATTTTACAATAAATAAAAGAAAAAAATAAAACAGCAGCTTGATATGCATTTTTGAAATGTTTTAGACATTTTTAAACAGTTTTTTGCCAAGTCCAAATTCGGCATGGCTTTACAGGAAAGGGCGTGGTCTAATTAGTCTCTTAACACTCAAATTATGATATAAAATCTGTTATAAAACCAAGCCAATTGGTATTTTGTATATAGTTAGACTAGAAATTCTTAAGATGCACCAAATTTATCATCCAGCATAAATCACTTTCATAAATTGGCACATCTTAAGACTGTCTACATTTGCACTGTCTATTTATTAGACAGTATTAGTAAATCTGCCACTCTGTGGTTTTTGGTGCTTTTTTTTTCTTTACCTTTGGTGCCCTTTTTTGGGTCCATGGTATTTCAAAATCACATTCTCTAAGCATGACATTTTTTCTGTCATTTTCCAAAGGCTTCTCTAGGAAAAAAAACGTGAATACATTAATTAAAATTTGGGACCGTGTGAAAAGGCACTAAGGGTGCCCAATGCCCTGATAATACTTCCAATCAATGCAAAAGAAGCAAAAAGCTTTAAATAATCATTTGCTAATTTATTTAATTGGCTGTCAAAACTCATATTTCTACAGTTTCATGCGGTCATAAGCAAACTAACAAATGTGATAATGTATATCAAATATATATATTTATTGTCCTATTTAGAGTCTTTTATATCTAAAATTCTATTGATATATTTGGATTATGAATTTTAATTGCTGCTGTTTATCTCATCTGTAAGGCAGCTTGCCAGGTAACCTTTTCTGCTGACAGCTGTGACATGCCTACTTGAGTATAAGTCCTTACCTATGCAAATCGCCGCACGATAAGTAGGCTAATCACATGCAAATTAGCTGCCCACACTTGCATAAAAATAGCATACATTTGAGTCTGCATTCAAAGAGTTCATAGTGTCATCTGTTGTATATTATGTATGCATGTCATAATCACAGTGATGATCTGGTCATTACCACTATCCATCCTATTTCAGATTTCTCATACTTTAGATGCCAGTCTCATAACAATCCTATGGGGAAGAGCCCTGACCATTTCTCTTTTGTGTTACATTAGCCTTTCTTTTTCTACATTGGAAATTAACTCAGAAATTCAGAATTTAAATGAGAATTGCTTGTATCTCTTTATACAAACAGCCAGAAGAGGTCATCATAGACTAAGCTAAAAGTCTCAGGCATAGGCAGTTACTCCATAAGCAAGAAATGAAAGGAAAATGAAATTGACTTTTGTGTACAAGTCATCAATTGCTTGGCCTAGTTAGTGTTTGACTTAACTACCCAAGAGGTTGGTTCATTGACTCATTTAATTCAACAACCTTTTACAAGGAAAGAAGACAAGCTACAATTTTGTTAGCTACCTAACGAACCTCCAATGTCCGTCATCACATTCATGCCCTTTATTTAACACTAGTGGCCAAGTACAGATCATGCAAGCTGTTGGCATCATGCCACCAATAAGCATTTGATTAAGCTTCCACTGCTATGGTCCATGTCCTCTGTAACACATTTATTCACATCCCTCTTACTAAAACCGTTATTTGCAGTTACAGTATACAGGGAAACTGCATTTGATCACCAGAGACAAAACCTTGCTTGCAGAAGGTTGGTAGGATTGTTTTCCTGCATTCAATAATACTGAAACTATGTGTGTCAACACATAGCGTTATCTAGTAAGACCCAAAAAAATGACCAAATGTAAATAACTAAGAGCCAAATGATAACAAAATCATTATTTCTCCTTTAGCAAATTGATTGTTCAAGTCTTAAAATGTAGGCGATTTGCCCCACGATGAAAATTCTGCCCTCTGACAAATAAGCACATCATGGGCAGTGATATGATGCAACTTACATTTTCAATATGATGTTCTTGAGGTCATGGCATGTACACTCACAAGATCAACAATGGGCTGCTGCAATGGCTGAGATCAGAGAAGACTCCAGTCCTTGCAGTTAACCTCTTCAGTGCTTGATTACAACACTGTACAGGGAAGGGAGCCTTGTAGTATACGTCAATAGGTGTTTTGGTATATCTTGATGCACAAGTACAGCATGTTGGCATGTAGTATGCCAGTATGTTGTTAATAAAAAAAGAAAGGCAAGTTAAATAGGACAGAAAAAAAAATCTGAAAAAAGGAGTAAAGTTCTGTAATGATAAATGTACATATTTAAAGGGGTTTTGCAAGAATCTAAAGTTAATAAGCTATCCTCAGATCCCAGCAGAAAAACCACATGGGTTAGATACAGCTCGCTCATTATGTTAAGTTCTGAGATTCTCAGTGAATGACTTGTGGTGCATGGACTGCCTGCAAGATGAACAGGCCAACTAGAAGTTCCCAAATAACGGATTAAAACGTCTAGTATCCAAGCAATAAAATGTCAATGTTTTAGTTTCGCATAGTTAAAAAGTGGTCAGGTTATAGTCTACATGTTGCGAATGTAGTAGTTTAGTAATGGCACATGAGTAACTGAAGTACCGGGTGAAACATGCAAGCTGTAACTTGACAATTTTTTAACATTGTGAAAATAAAGCCTTGACATTTTATTATCTGGCTGCTGGATGTTCTTATCCACGTTTAGGGAATAATCAATATCAGATTAGTGGGGATCCACAATCAGTTTGAAGTAGCTGCGAGGCTCGAGTGAGCAACACGGCTGCTTCAGTGCATACCAGCAGTGAATGGACTGAGCAGCTCTCAGGCCATATGACCGATGAACATGATATGACATTCCTTAGAAGTGGACGTGGTATTCACTTGAGCACTGCAAGCTCTTCAAACAGCTGAAAATGGAGGTTTTGAATGGCAGACACCCACTGATCATTTATTTATGACCTATCTTAATTGTAGGTTATTAATATTTGAGTCTTGGAAAACCCCATACTAATCAGAGCTGTTGCAGACGGGTGTCGACTTTGCCACTGGTACCACTAGCACTTTTGGCATCCATATCTTTTCAGTCCCAAGAGTCATATCCCACTTAGCTTGGCTGATGAAGGGGTTCACCTTGAAATGCATATCTTATGCTGGTTTTTAATTTATTTTAATTTATCTAATAAAAGAGAAGTTGGATATTACTTCCTACCATCCTACTACCTTTTCTGGAGAGTCGTGCTCATTCACCAGTTTTTTTCTTTTAGCTTTTCACATATGTGGCGTGCCCACAGTTGTTAGGTTCTTCTGGTTGGTAGCACCTTCACAATTCATCTAATTTTCACAACCCTTTCTAAGGATTTTCAGCTCTGGATATTCATCTAGGATCCAAGCCTCTAATACTATTGAGTATGCTCCACCCCTCTTCCTTCAGGGTTTTTAATGGCATCATAATTTTTCCCACAATATTGGTCTCAAGTATGCCAACCAAGAGTTGGCATAAGGAAAAGTGTCTTTCATGTCTAAAAAGATTTATCACATGAGTGTCACTGTGATAAATTTAGCACATCTGCTGTCTAATCTAGCTTTAAGCTAAAACAGCGATAATAAATCTCGCCAATTTGAGTCCTTTCTGACATAATGACATTTTATATAACCTATAGAACAAATAGTTTACATTTATGCTATTGCTGACCGACTGTGCGTTGAACAAACCTTCCTCCATGCCACAGCCGAAACTCTGATATCTGTTGTCATGGTGCTTCTTGTTTGTTGCCTTTAGCTTTAGACTGTAAATGCCAAGTGTGTGTGCTACATCAGAGTAAAACTGTCAGCATATATGCTGTACCTGTAGTGACCCGAAGTTGTCACTACATAAATATTGTATATAGGTTTGTAAAAATACACTATATATAGTGTATTTTTACAAACTATAATATAGCTCTGTTCCGTTTAAGAATGTTACTAAAATGTAGTTGGTGCTCAGCGCTGAGCCAATCAGGGGGCAGGTCTGACTCACACCCCCTTCACACCCACTGCAGGCCGGCCGCACGGAACTCCGGCTGCCGGGAGCAGGTGAGTATATATATATTTTTTATTTTCTGGATGAATTGCAGGGAAGGGCTTATATATTTAAGCCCTTCCCGACAATTCATTCCGCGATCGCCGGCAGCCCATTGCTTTCAACGGAGCCGGCTGTATTGCCGGCTCCATTGAATTCAATGGGCAAACATCGTTCTTCTCTGCCACAGCTGTTACAGCTGTGGCAGAGAAGAATGATTTGTCTTCTATATGTTCTCAATGGGGTCGGCGCTGCTGCCGCCGGCCCCATTGAGCGCATATAGAGAAGAGAACAGGAATCGCAGATCTCAGGTGCGATCTGCGATTTCTGTTCTATAATTTATCGGACGAGCGCATAAAAAGCGCTCGTGTGTCCGATACCATTGCAAAGCAATGGTTTTTAAAAATCGCTGGACGCATGCGCATGCGCAAATCACGCGAAAAGACGCCCATCTGACTAAGGCCTTTCTCTGCATCCTTAGTTTTCTGTCTAGAGTAAACTAGAAAAAAGTGTGGATCCGTGCTCCTCGGAAATAGGCACTCTCCGGTCAGAAATATTCACATGAATCAATTTTAATGTACAACGCGTTTTGTCCACTCAGGGAAGTTCTTGAGAAAGTCCCGGAGTGGACGAAACGCGTTGTACATTAAAATTGATTCATGTGAATATTTCTGACCGGAGAGTGCCTATTTCCGAGGAGCGTGGATCCACACTTTTTTCTCGTTTACTCTATATCAGCAGCTCTCCAGGTTGAGAGACGGAGGACCCGCTTGCTCTCCTGCTGTCTAGGCCAGTGGGATTACAGGAAACTCCTCATGATTGGACATTAGGCTCACTTGGATATGGGGTGTTAGTGGGGATCCTCAACTGAGGACTCCACTATACACCGGGTAAGTTGTACCCATTTTTTTCTTCTCTTTTGCTGTTGCTGGATTGAGTTGTACAGCTCCATACTATTAACCCTTTGTGGAGCGTTGTAACCCTGTTCGCAGCGCTGTCCTAATTTGTCTATTTTGGTTTAGTTTTCTGTCTAGCCCTTGAGCCCTATGCTCATGGGAGGACTCAGAGTCCATATATACACCGCCCAGTTCTGTAGGGTGCGGTTAGGCAGTCAACAAGAGAGAGTGAAGAAGCGTTAGTTAGTAAGTTAACTAAGTTAGTGCAGTGGAGAAGGAGAGGTGTAGTTAAAGGAGATGTCCCGCGCCGAAACGGGTTTTTTTTTTTTTAAACCCCCCCCCCGTTCGGCGCGAGACAACCCCGATGCAGGGGTTAAAAAAACCACCCGCACAGCGCTTACCTGAATCCCGGCGGTCCGGTGACTTCAATACTTACCGCTGAAGATGGCCGCCGGGATCCTCTATCTTCGTGGACCGCAGCTCTTCTGTGCGGTCCACTGCCGATTCCAGCCTCCTGATTGGCTGGAATCGGCACGTGACGGGGCGGAGCTACACGGAGCTACACGGAGCCCCATAGAGAACAGCAGAAGACCCGGACTGCGCAAGCGCGGCTAATTTGGCCATCGGAGGCCAAAAATTAGTCGGCACCATGGAGACGAGGACGCTAGCAACGGAGCAGGTAAGTAAAAAACTTTTTATAACTTCTGTATGGCTCATAATTAATGCACAATGTATATTACAAAGTGCATTATTATGGCCATACAGAAGTGTATAGACCCACTTGCTGCCTCGGGACATCTCCTTTAATATTAAGAAGAAGAAAAGCTAGAAACAAGAAACAGGAAAGAAGAAAGAAAAAAAAGAAAGTTTATTTCCCCTGAGGGCAGTATCTCTAGTTACTAAAACCTCTGGATTTTGGATGTAAAAGAGAATTAGACTGTATTTGGACATTGCTTTGTTTTTCCTCATCTCCTAATACATGTAACTTCAACTGCTTCACTGTAACCTTCGTCTCCTAGAGTTCCTTCCCACTAGCAACATCTGCACTAAGCTACAGTACATTGCCCTCTGGGGACAGGGACTACCATTATCTTTGTTTGTAACATGACCTGGTGGAAGTGCAACTACCAAGCTGCCCCTCACTCCAGCCTACTACAAATGGTATCACAAACCACAAACATCATTCATTTTGCAAATAACATAGCTGGATGATAGTTGGACTACATAGCCACCATGAACACAAGCCTCCTCCCTTTCCCCATTCATTACATACTTTTTGTAACAATCAAGCTTGCATCTCTTCATGAGAAAAGTAAAAAATTCAGTTCTGCAATGTGTGCATAATTTTGTGCTTTGTCAATGGGTTAGTCACTAGTATACCCCACTTGCTTCATTACACCAATAAATTATCCTTAGTCACCAATACACCCAACTCTTGCTTACTACACCTCTAAATTATCCTTTATTTTTTATTATTCCTATTCTGCAATATATGTAGGCAAAAAATGCTTCAGGGCTTTTTAATGTTCACCTATCTACTAAGTATAATGTGTAGGGGATTAATCCAACTATCTATATGGTAAAGAAGGACTGGACATGTTGGGTAGTCTACAGAAATTTATTTTTTTTATTGCAGTTCATTGTTTAATTTCCAGTGGTATATATAGTTGCAACATATTACGCTGCACAGAGAATGCCACTATTCACATCAGTTTTGCTGCAATCAAACTTTTAGAGAAGGTGTTCCTAGAACTTTTTCGATGGAAAACGGTTCACCATACAGCAAGTAAAAGGGTTTGAAAAAATACAGCATGCCCTGAAAAAAGTGGTGAATTTCAATTAGACTGTGTGACTGATATTTCATGAGATCCCACCCTCAATATCAGTCTGGCATCTATGTAGGAAAATGGAGATTTTTTTCCCCAAAGATTCCCTATGAGTTTGTGAGAAAGCAAAAACAAAAGTTTTGGTATGCTCTATCACATGATGGACCATGGAGGTATTCTTCTCTAGAAATGTTGCTTCCATAAAAAATACAGTGCCTCACAGGGGCATGAATGGAGGTTCAATATGGACTAGTGGGGTTGCTTCTGTAGAAAACAGTGCATATGGCTTTGCTGTGTGAATCTCACTCTATAGGCAAAAACTGCATCGGCTACTGAACTACTGTGTGCAAAGAGAGCCTGGAGCTATGTTAAACCCTGTCAAGATGCTTACTATAAGCATTAACTTTCTACTGTTATAAATTAACATACATTAAATTCCTTTTGGCCATAAGTTTTAAAATGCCCTTTAATGTTCTTAAACAATACATTTAATGTGTGCTTAATTATAAAATAATTGCTTGCAAAAAGTATATTATTTTGCATTAGTTTTTTATCTTGATTAAGCAAATCATTTTAAATACTTCCCTAGGGTGTGGTATAACCATGTGAAACTAACAATGTAATTAAAGTGGCTCTTTCAGTTTAGTATGCTGCCCTATGTATGGGGAGCACATTACAGCTACAGATTGATACTCCTAATACTCTAAAGAAAATCTAGAAATCTAGCCCTTCAACACTCAGTTTGGCTAATAGGAGCACTGATTACATGCAGCAGACGCATAGTCACCCTCATGTCGGTGATTGACAGGATGCCTATCAGTCACCACAGAAAGGGGCAAGGAGGTGAGGGGGGGGGGGGGTCGCTCTTCTTATAAGTACACTGGACTCATGACTAGGAGTCTACTGCATTTTTTTATGTGTACTAGTTAGCCAAGTGGCACAATGTTTTTGTGGCTATAAGGAATATGAACCTGTAGCTGTAATATGCTGTCATAAAATCATAAAATCGTAGCTTGGAAGGGACCTCTAGAGTCATCAGGTCCCACCCCCTACACAATGCAAGATTCACTAAATAATCTCAGACAGATGTCTATCCAGCTTCAGTTTGAAGACTTCCAATGAAGGAGAACTCAACACCTCCCGTGGCAACCTCTTCCACTCATTGATTACTCTCACTGTCAGAAAGTTTTTTCTAATATCTAATCTGTGTCTCCTCCCTTTCAGTTTCATCCCATTGCTTCTAGTCTCTCCTCGTGAAAATGAAAATAGGGCTAATCCTTCTGCACTGTGACAGCCCTTCAGTTATTTGTATGCAGCTATTAAGGCTCCTCTCAGCCTTGTTTTTTGCAAGCTAAGCATTCACAGATCCTTTAACCGTTCCTCATAGGACATTATTTGCAGACTACTCACCATCCTGGTAGATCTTCTCTTAACTTGCTACAGTTTATCTATGTCTTTTTTTAAATTGGGTGTCCAGAACTGGACACATTATTCCAGATGAGGTCTGACTAAGGAAGTGTAGAGGTGGATAATTACCTCACATGGTCTAGCCTCTATGCTTTTCTTAACACATCCCAGAATTGTGTTTGCCTTTTTGGCTGCTGCATCACACTGTTGACTCATGTTCAGTTTGTGATCCATTAGTATACTCGCTCACAGTCAGCCTGAGCACCTGAAAACATTTAAGCCAAACAGGGGCAAATATTACCTACTGACCAGATGAAGATAAAGTTGTATTATGTGTTTTGGGATTTATTACTATACCCAAGTCTTTTTCACATGTGCTGCTTAGCCCAATTCCTCCCATTCTGTATGCGCTTTTTTCATTTTTCTTGCCCAGATATAGGACCTTGCATTTCTCCCTGTTAAATACAATTCTGTTAGTTGCCACCCACTGTTCAAGATTTTCTAGATCTTTTTTAATTCTCTTTCTCTTCTCTAGTGTTAGCTATCCCTTCTAGCTGTGTGTTGTCTGAAAAATTTCACCAGTTTACCCTCAATTCCCTCTTCCAGATCATTTATAAAAATGTTGAACAACACTGGGTCCAGGAAAGAGCCTTGTTGTACCCCACTTGATACATTCTTCCAATTGGCTATGCAGCCATTTATGACCACTTTTTGAGTATGATCACTCAGCCAGTTATGAATCCCCCTAACAGTTGCTTGTCGCCTTGTCAATGCCATATTTGGTCATTATTCCAATAAGTATGATATAAGATACTTTGTCAAATGCTTTACTAAAGTCAAGATATACTATGTCTACCAGATTTTCTTTATCAACCCAGTCAGTGATTCTGTCATAGAAAGAAATTAGATTTGTTTGGCATGACTTGTTTGTTACAAACCCATGCTGGCTCTGGTGAATTATTCCCTTTTTATCCAAGTACTTGCATACATGCTGTTTAATAATTTGTTCAAAAATCTTTCCCAGTATAGAAGTCAGGCTCACAGGCCTGTAGTTTCCTGGATCCACCTTCTTCCCTGTTTTGAAGATAGGGACAACATTTGCCCTTTCCTTACATAACAACATGGTGGTCTTCTTACCTGGCAGACTGTAACTCTCATAATACTGATAAACCATTAACTTTAGTTCACAATAATAGGGAGTTTTCTAGAACTCCAAGAGGATAATAAATAGAGTTAAAATAAAATGCATGGTTGTAAATTGATTTTTTTTCTGTTCCTTGTTGTTGATCACCATAGCAAAAAATGAATCTATTTTATTTTTTTTTTTTAATCAGATATTATTCTACAAATCAGTTAGTGATTCCCCACTGAGAAATGTATTGCATATCCAGGTGATATACTATAAAAATCTGATAGATGAGGATCCTACCTGTGGTATGATGGGTTGGAGGGTATTGATGTGTTGTAAGAACTATGTTGTAAGACAATTTGATGTTTCAACATGTGATGTAACCCATATTACAAATTTCAGGCATTCAAATTAATTTATACATGAAAAATGATAATGATAGGATAATGATGATCCTGGTATATAATGTTCCTTTTTCTAATGCTGCTTGACATTTTATTTGTATTTGTTGCAGCATATGATGCCCCTGTTTTTCATGTCTAGCACCACTGCCTAATCTTATTGCGTGTTATTGCGAGAGTTTGATTCTTAACTGTATTTAGCTGTATTTAAAAGCCTTTGATAAATTCTAGGATTAGTTCAACATGGCTGGAGGTGATGAATATCTAAAGAGGTTTATCATATCCGTGCATATTTTTGCTTACTTTTTTAGAATACATTTGAATGAATCTTTCAACACCTGCTCATGAACATATATTAGGTAAGAAGGGAGTACTTTAAGTTGATAATGTACTCCCCATTATAAAATGTAAGACTATTATCCATGCAATTCATCATACAGGAATTGTGGTAAAATAGTGATTTCTTCTAAGAGCACAATGCCAAATAAATCCCAGGTGGTCACAATGGGATCACATGACCCAACTGAAGAAAATGACCTCGGGGATTATCAGATAGGAAGAACTAACTAATTAACTAAGCTAATACTAGTGGATTTATATACTGGGGGATTAGTTACAAAATCAATGAAAAAGTAGCCCTTTTAAAATTAGTCCTAGAGAGAAGGGAGTATGATATCAAATATTACACTGTGTTAACCCTATTAGAATTTGCCTTTACTAGACTTTTGTAGAAAGAATGATTTCATTATAAGGGGAATCTAACTAGATACTACAATTATTATTAAATGGAGGTAGCTTCTTGAGACTAGAAGATGACATCCTTTCATACAGATAGTTCTCATTAACTGTACTTGCAATTTCTTCTAATGGCGGGGGATTTGAACTTTTTTATTATTTGGTGATTTCTAATCTAATTGCATTAAAAGTACGCATAATCACTGTTTTATGAATGTAATGAAAAATGTCTAGCCCTCATGAAAGTAAACACTGAGAGGGACTTAATTTGATTTTATATCTGCAGATTAGTGAGAGAAGGTCTCTGGCTGCATTCCATAGAGATGCTATTGTATTGCACTTCCACCAAATGAGTAACATTTAAAGGGGTTGTCCCGCGCCGAACGGGGGGGATGGTTGAAAAAAAAAAACCCGTTTCGGCAGGGGTTAAAAAAGAACACCGGAGAGTGCTTACCTGAATCCCCGCGCTCCGGTGACTTCTTACTTACCTGCTGAAGATGGCCGCCGGGATCCTCTCCCTCGGTGGACCGCAGGGCTTCTGTGCGGTCCATTGCCGATTCCAGCCTCCTGATTGGCTGGAATCGGCACGTGATGGGGCGGAGCTACACGGAGCTACACGGAGCTCCATTGAGAAAAGAAGAAGACCCGGACTGCGCAAGCGCGGCTAATTTGGCCATTAGACGGCGAAAATTAGTCGGCTCCATGGAAACGAGGACGCTAGCAACGGAGCAGGTAAGTGGAAAACTTCTTATAACTTATGTATGGCTCATAATTAATGCACAATGTACATTACAAAGTGCATTAATATGGCCATACAGAAGTGTATAGACCCACTTGCTGCCGCGGGACAACCCCTTTAACCAATGTCTTTTTGACAGTGCCAGTACTTATTTGAAGATACTTTATGGAATTTGGCTAGTCTGTGTGGCATAAGATACTATTGATATAGTAGCTTTCTGGAATTGTTCAGATGATTAACACATATTTGGGTACCATCATGACTCCTACCATTATTTAGGTGAACTTTCCATACTTAATTCAGATTCCCATCATTGATTAAAAGGCTATGAAATATTTTGGTAAGCACATGTTCCTGAAAATATCTACAGTAGTTGTAGTTTTCCTACTCTCATTTCCATTTGATGGAAAATGATCTTTTGAATTACTGATCTGCATATAAATTGAGAATATTTGTATATTTGTCTCTTTCTTATTCATAGACTCCTACATATCTTGACAGATTTCAACCAAACTAGGTACATATACTCTTCATGATCCAACTGAAAATGCAGGGGGGTTTCAACTGTTTGTTGCTCATATCAGTCAAACTCCGCATAGCCTTCATTTTACTAGAGCAGATTAAAGAATGATGATTGAGTGCTATTTTCAAGTGTTTTTTACAGTTTCAATAAATGAGGCCTACTGTATAATCTATGACAAAATAAGATGCTTTGTGATTCAGCGTGGTGAATAATTTAGACATGTAGTGGATATGGAATACCTCTGATAAAACAGAAACCCACTGGACAAGTCCAGCCAAAAGTAAGGAAAGTAAAATGACTGCAAGTGATACAAGTGAACAATGTGACCAATAACTTAAAAATGAGTGGGAAAGAACCAGGGTATCAAGGGCTGCAGAGACCCCAGAACAGGCCTAAATTCAAAAAGAGAGGGAAAGAGCTAGCGCATTAAGAGGGTCAGAAACCATGGAACAGCGTAAGGCCCGACTTCAAGTATTGCAAGGAAGAGCCATTACATCAAGAGCTGCAGAGAACCCAGAATAGCACGAACCAGAATTCAAAAAGAGAGAAAGAGCCAGTGCATCAAAAAATACCTATGTAATGCTAGGTTTATAAGCTAGTTTATCAATAAAAGTAAAAAGAACAAACTCTTGTTCATATTCTTTGTCAATCTATTGGATTTTCCTTATTCTACAATCAGTAAGATAAAAATATTGCAAAGCGCACAGGTGTTCACTTTTGAATGATTCCTTCCATTTTTGGCAAGTAGAGCTGCAGGACCAAGGTTTCAATAAAATGGCAGTGCATAATGTTACTGGTCTCCTGTGAAATACCATTGGGGGAAGGGTTCTTGTTACCTTATAGCCAAAGACAGGTCTGATCTGCGTTTTTTGAGAGGGAGGGCTGTTAATTGAACAATCTTATAGAGAATTTCTTATATTTTCATAACTTTGACTACAGTATAAGACAGAATATGATCAAAGGCAAGGATAATTTCTTTTTTTTTCTTTGACATTCAACATTTATTGACAAGAAAAAATATGCAGCCAGTACACTGTCAATATTTTAAATCAAACACAACATGGAAATTTGAAATAGTGCATTTCAGCAACTGTAAAGTGCAATGTCCTTTAGCTTTAGAATCGCAAGAGAAGGGGAGGGGGTCCATACACAATAGACATATATTGATTTACATCAAGCATTTGTATCGGTTGTAAAGGTTATAACATCAGTCACAACAAGTTCTTCTCCAAAATATAAGGAAAGAGGAAAGAAAACACATTAAAGCCTAACAGGTGAACATCAACCCCTTCAGTTATACAGTTTATGTAGCATGAATCCCTACTTGTGATGTGAGGGATAACCACAGGGACCATATTTTTTCTTTAACAATCTCTTTAATAATTTGTAGAAAAGTTCAATAAACAGAATAAAAAATTGGTAGCTTTAAGGATGTACATGATGGTTTGACATTTAAGATAATTAGTAGCTGTCATACCTGTAGCGACAATAAAGAGTAAAAAACCTTTTCAAAGGGAATCTTC
Organism: Eleutherodactylus coqui; assembly: GCF_035609145.1. Classification (NCBI taxonomy): domain Eukaryota; kingdom Metazoa; phylum Chordata; class Amphibia; order Anura; family Eleutherodactylidae; genus Eleutherodactylus; species Eleutherodactylus coqui. The sequence continues at coordinate 342,772,397 of NC_089837.1, forward strand.
AGGAAAAAAAAAGTACTAAATAATATTACCAAAGTAAGAAAAAAATGACGAAAGAATATAATAATAAAAAAGGGAAACGAAGAGAAGAGGTGAGTGGGCTCCTATAATCAAAATGTTTCTAGCTTAAGTTGTGAGTAGGTATAAGTGATACAGGGGCAACAAATTTTAAAAAATTATTGTGGGTATTCATAAGAGTATATGTAATTTTTTCATCTGATCTGGATTTTACTTCCCCAAAGGCTACAGAGGGCTTCTTCCACGCATAGTCTGCTTTCCCTTTTTCCAAAGCTATATGGGGAATGAGGAAAAAAAGTCCATACACTTTAGACCAGAATTAGAGCAACATTAGGAACATGTTGGAGCACATCACCCTCTTGACTGCAACCTCAGAAACACAGGGGAGAATACCCTGTAAAAGCTTTAGCTATAAGAGATGATTCCATGTACCAGCGCATCAGCAACCTGGAAGACAATTCTATGAGGAGTATGCTTGTAGATGAAACTGAAGGAAATATAGGACCAGGCCCAATCCAAATCAACTTCATCTCTGGAGAAGTTCAAATCAAATTCCCACCTGTTGATATATTTATGCAAGGTATAAAGAGCATTATTGAGTGAAGAGTAAAGGAGGCTAATCACCCCCTCTAAATGTGGGGCGTTAAGGCAAATGGATTTGAAGCTAGTTCATTTTCTGAGTTAATTTTTAGTTGATGAGAAACCCTCCAATGCAGTGCTTGCACTTTAGATAGGAGGACACTTCTCCATTTGGCGGATCATATTTATCAACAATATCTGTAAAGGGTATTACATGTGTTGACGAGAGAAGGTGATAAACTTTAGAGAATCCCTGAGAACTCAACCAATAAAATGCTTTGACTTTGTTGGAGCCTAGGTTGAAAACTGAATGCAGACTGAATAATGAGAGATGAGGAGAAATTAATTTACAGAAGTATTGAACCTGATCTCAAGTTGCTAGCATTCAACCAGAAGACCACTATAGCTATCAGTCTGAGTGTCAATAGTGGGCACCCTTGGTGGGAGGCATTTTTAAATAAAAAAGTGATAGTTAAAGTGCCAAGGACTCAGAATCAGGCATGGGGTTAGGAATTCAAGGAGAAAACAGAGTTGACAAAGTCCTCGGAGGCCAAACTAACATACAGTTAGAAGCACGGACGGCAAGTTGACCCTATCAAATGCTTTCTCTGCGTTTATCCCCAGAAGGACAATAGTAAGGATGGTTAAATGTTTAGCATGCAACAGTTACATGGAGTTATCCCTACCTTTTCATCCCATAATCAAAGCCAGTGTTTTCCATATGAATGAGTTTGGGGAGTAGAGGTTGTAGCCTGAAGTCTAGCAGCTTCGCATATATCTTTAAATTAAGATTCAAGAGTGATATAGATAGAGAGCTGCCTCATTTCCTTAGCTCTTTACCCTTTGGCAGTATTGTTATTGGGCTTCTTGTTTCTTGTGTGAAAGGGTATCTTGACATGTATGCATTATATTATAGAGCAAGGTGTGGTGGTAATGCCTCATAGTGAGCTAACAGTGGCCCATCCTGGTCTGGGCTTTTCTTAGGAGCGATGCTATTTAGTACACTTTTTAATAACTCTCAGTAAAGTGGCAATATGGAAAGCAATTGCTAGGCTTTACATTTCCTTTTGTGTTTATGTGAAGGAAAAAGGTAAGGAGAAGGGAATGGAATATGAAAGTTTTTTTTAAAGCCATTGATAGGAATTAAGAAGGGATCCAACTTTTATATTATATTATTATAGATAATATTATAAACCCAAGCAACACAAAGTGTAACAATGAAGAAGGGGAGGATGTTAAGGCTGATCGCGAAAGTGCGCTTTCAATTTTAGTATATAGTAGAGATTTGCTACCTCCTATCTCAAATATATAATCAAATATATGATATCTTAAAGATAATCTTTAGAAACGTGCAAAGTCATAGCAGTACTAAATGCCAAGATAATGAAATATCAAATTGGTTGTAATATCTGGCCAGTCCTAAAATTTCAGTACGCCACAAAGGGGTTTGCCATATCTGTGGGACTCAAGTAGCTTACAATACAGGGAGTCACTCATAACTGAAGGAGAAACACAACAGTTCTCTAAAGTCTCTGAGCCTTCAAGTCTGTTGAGGTTTTCCTTGACTTTTCCTAGCTTTGAAGGTTTTTTGTTTGCCTGTTTTCTATGAGGTTTTTTGGGGGAGCCATTGGATGTTCCTTTGTGAAAATGATGATCTATCACACAGTTTTGGAATGGAGACTCTAAAAAGCTATCTTTATAGTAGCTTAAATATATTGAATGCTTCCAATATCTTGGTAAAAGCTAATTTTGACCCTTTCATAACTGAGGTCTCACCTGTTTTTTTTGCAGAAGATAGTAGATAGATAATATATTTCACCCATATTAGCATATGATAAAAGTCAACCTATGGTATCTACAGTTTCTGGGGCTGAAGACGTGTAATCACTATCTGGTGCTGGCATTTTAAATTTGCTGAATTATTTCTCGGTTTGCTTGGTTTTTCTCATATTTAGGCATATGTTGAAGTTTAATGGCCTTGTCTTTGCTTATATCATCACTTTATAGCACTAAGGAGCATGTAGAAATAAAAATTAGGGAGAGCGCCATTGCTCCAGGAGAGTGCTGGAAAAAAACTTTTTTATGAACTACTGTACAGATTTTACTCACCAGGTGCCAGGCGGAGCAACAAAAAGAACGAATTCCTTGTGTTCCGCCAGCACCAAACAATCCACGTTCACCTTTCAAGGTTTCTTGGCTGGAGGGTCTGTGGTTTAATCCAGGATAGCTTACGGTGAAAAAAATCGCTAGATTCCACTATGCTATACTGGAGAGCAGCAGCTAGAAAAGTACCCCATGATTCACAAAGGAAAGGGGATAAGAATGAGAACAAACAAAAAACAGAAAAAAACTCTTCCTTAGGCTGCGCTACACCATCAGCTGATGGTGTAGCGCAGCCTAAAGAAGAGTTTTTTTCTGTTTTTTGTTTGTTCTCACTAAGGAGCATGTGGAAGTTCCGTGGGCTCAAAAGGAGAGATTAGCGGGGCTCTTAGAAGTGGAGTAGGTATTGCTAGTGACTGACCTGTATCAACAGAGAGAAAAGTTATAGGAGGTCCCAAGCTATGAAATAGTCCAGGATAAGTTAGAGCAGTGCCCTTTATAATATTGAAATCGGGTGTTGATCTTGAAGTGGAGTTTAAGATATTGGTTTTAAATCCTGTTGCAGAATATAGTATAAGTTCTGAAAAATTGAGGCCTAGCCTTTGTATGGTGGAATAAATGTTAAGTAGGGGTGTCTTTTAATAAGGATTAAGAGTCCCACTACTAATGAATCCCTCTTCTAAGCTATCACTGAGGAAGCATAAAGATATATTCTATTGCATATCAGCAGTGCAGTGAAGTAATTGACTGGCCCTGTGGTATGTCGCAGCATTGGGTATTTATAAGGCTGGGTGACTATATTCTCACCTGCCCGGAATTACCAATAGGTGTTGTGAACAGAAGAGCTGTGCGATTCTCGTGGAATTATGGTCATGCTACTGCTGGACACTGGCCACAATTTTAGACTTGTGTTTCATCTCTGCCTTCCAAGAATCATAGCGTTTTCTATGTTTCTGTTGACATAGCTCTATGGAGACTTGTTTTCTTTGCAGGACGAGTTGTATTTTTTAAAGGTAATGTACTATAAAACACAATTTGTCCATTGTTTTTTGGCCTTTGTTTTAACAATGTTCATGGTGTGATAACAATGACATATTGACTTTATTTTAGAGGTCAGTATGTTTATGGCGATACCAAATTTATATTCTTTCTATGTGTTACTACTTTCAAAAAACATAAACAAACTTTTTTCTATACAAAAAATATTGTTTCCTGTGGCCAAATTCTGAGATTTATAATTGTTATATCTATGAATTGATGGGTCGGTGTGAGGGCTTGTTTTTTCATAAGCAAGCTATATTTTTTATTGTTACCATTTTGATGTTTTAGGGCGGGTGTATGATTACTCCCCAATTTTGGTACTGTTTATTTTTTTACATCATTTGCAGCATGGGGTAAATAGTACCCTATTTTAACAGTTCTGACTTTTACAGACACTGTAATACCAATTAAGTTTAATTTTAATTGTTTATTTGAAAAAAACAGGAAAACGTTATTTTTTAAGTTATATATTTTTTAATATTTAAAAACATTTTGTTAAACTTTTTAAACATGTTTAAGTCACACTAGGGGTCTTCTGTACTGTAGTATATTGTATTTTTCATTGTTGCCTATGGATACATTATAGCAGGAAAAACAAATACCAGCGCTTAGGGGTGTGCTAATTTAAACAGTGGCATAACAAATGCACAACTTGGAGACAACTTATGGTCCATTTACACGCAAAGATGATCACTCAAAATTCATCAAAAACTGACAGTTTTGAGCGATCATTTTGCATTAGGTACTAATGGGCTGATCAGCCCATTAGTAGCTAACTAACTTAATTTGCATGTATTGAGAGAACAGCGGGTGATCTGTTCTCTAAATACAGTGTTTTTGTTCAGCCGCGGGCAGCAGGATGCATGAAATGCTATCAGCGCTGCCCGCGGAGAACATAGCATGCCATCCCTTTTTATCAGGGACGACGGCTTTTATGCTGTGCACAATGGGCACACTTTTACATGCGACAGCTGTTGCTCAAAAGCCGTCGTCTGGACGAATTTTGAGCGATAATCGTTGAATGTAAATCAGTCTTTACCCACCATCATCACCCACCATTTTCGGTATTGCTCATTTGTATCTGAGATCTTAGTGATAATGTATGTGGATCCTTCAAATCACCAAACACCACTCCCACGGACTGTAAAGATATTTTTTTATAGCCAACAAATGTCATAATGCGATGTGCCAATGAATTGCCATGGCAGCTCGGGTCTCATGTGAGCATTACTGGCCAATCAAAGCAGGATTAGGGGCTTAGGCTAACAATGCACTGTTGCTTTAACTTAAAGGGGACTGTTACCATATTGTTTCTTTTATAGCGAACATGTAAAACTTCTGTAATATTACAAGACTTACATCACGCACTAAAGGGTCTTTAACTTTGTAGACTTTCCTAGAGCACTGTAGACTTGAGTTTTCTACTTCTACTATAAATGTTGTCACAAGTCTAAAAACCTCACCTTTGATAGACATAAAGGTTTGACTAAAAAGGATTGAGTTAACTTCTGTCTGCACTCTGAAGTGAGAAAGTGTTACTTTAGATCACAGTACCTTGTGGTCTAATAAGTAGTTCTACAAAGCACAGTCTGTACTGTTCATGACAGATGAAAATTCCATCACTTACATTTTATTTGGAAAAATACACATGTATCTGTTAGAGCTTCACTTGAAGAGGACCTATCAGCTGGCGCGACATGTCTATTTTAGATACTTTTACTCCCAATGAAATTACAAATGTATTAATAAATTGACAATTGCATGTTGTCATTCTTCTTCTCAGTAAGGTATGTCCCTATACAATCTGCTACCATCTGTAGTGATTGGACAGGTTAGACAGGTAAGCACTAGAGATGAGCGAACGTACTCATCCGAGCTTGATATTCGTGCGAATATTAGGGTGTTCGGGATGCTCTTTACTCTTAACGAGTACCACGCGGTGTTCGGGTTACTTTCACTTTCCTCTGTGAGACGTTAGCGCGCTTTTCTGGCCAATTGAAAGACAGGGAAGGCATTACAACTTCCCCCTGCAACGTTTAAGCCCTATACCACCCCCCTGCTGTGAGTGGCTGGGGAGATAAGGTGTCACCCGAGTATTGAAATCTGCCCTTCCCGCGGCTCGCTACGGATGTATTCTGACATTAGTTCAGGGAAAGTGGTATCGTGTTGGAGCTGCTATAGGGAGAGTGTTAGGTGTATTGTAGGCTTCAAGAACCCCAACGGTCCTTCTAAAGGCCATAAATCGTCTCTATATGCGCTCAGTGGGGCCGGCGGCAGCAGCGCCGACCCCATTGAGAACATATAGAAGACAAATCCTTCTTTTCTGCCACAGCTGTAACAGCTGTAGCAGAGAAGAACGATGTTTGCCCATTGAATTCAATGGAACCAGCAATACAGCAGGTTCCACTGAATGCAATGGGCTGCCGGCGATCGCAGGATGAATGGTCGGGAAGGGGTTAAATATATAACTCCTTCCCTGCAATTCATCCAGAAATGTGATACACTAAAAATATATACCGGCGTATAAGGCGACGGGGCGTATAAGACGACCCCCCAACTGTCACCTTATACGCCGGCAATACAGTGGAGCAAAGAATAAAAAGCATTACTCACTTCTTCAGACAATCTGCGCCGCTCCTGTAGACTGTCACTCCTTCCTGGTGTTCTGCGGTGCTCCTGCAGGCTGTCGCTCCCTCCTGGTTCCCGGCAGAGCATTGCTTTCTCTACGAAAGGCTTTAAATCCACGCCTCCAGAAACACACGTGCCTTCAGCCAATCACAGCCAATGACAGTGATGTCATTGAATTGCTGTGATTGGCTGTGTTTCTGGAGGCGGGGATTTCAAGCCTTTCATAGAGAAAGCTTTAGTCCGTGGACCAGGAAGGAGTGACAGTCTGCAGGAGCGGCGCAGATCATCTGAAGAAGTAAGTAATGCTTTTTATTCTTTGCTCCACTGTATTGCCGGCGTATAAGGTGACAGTTGGGGGGTCGTCTTATACGCCCCGTCGCCTTATACGCCGGTATATATTTTTAGTGTATCACATTTCTGGATGAATTGCAGGGAAGGGGTTATATATTTAACCCCTTCCTGACCATTCATCCTGCGATCGCCGGCAGCCCATTGCATTCAGTGGAACCTGCTGTGTTGCTGGTTCCATTGAATTCAATGGGCAAACATCGTTCTTCTCTGCTACAGCTGTTACAGCTGTGCCAGAGGAGAACGATCTTTACGTTGACAGTGCGGGGGGGGGGCCCACTCTTGCCGCTATTGTGGCTTAATAGTGGGACCTGGGAACTTGAGATGCAGCCCAACACGTAGCCCCTCGCCTGCCCTATCCGTTGCTGTGTCGTTCCCATCACTTTGTAGAATTGCCCAGATTTTCACACATGAAAACCTTAGCGAGCATCGGCGATATACAAAAATGCTCGAGTCGCCCATTGACTTCAATGGGGTTTGTTACTCGAAACGAACCCTCGAGCATTGCGAAAATTTCGTGCCGAGTAACGAGCACCCGAGCATTTTGGTGTTCGCTCATCTCTAGTAAGCACTCCCCCAACTGGTAACAACCACTTGTCAATTTTGGCCAAACTGAACGTTCATGTGTATAGGGGAGTTAGAGTAAAACAACTGTTAGATGAATGATAGTTTGTCTGACCAGTGTGGAAGGTTTATGGGCATTTAAGTCTGTAGTTTGAGCAGAAGCCAGAGTTTAATTATTACTTTACTTACAGAAATATTGCCATTTTTAATAATTCTTGCAAATATGGCAACAAGAAGTCCAGCCATATTGATTGTGCTTTTGTAATTAACTTTTTAGAAATTGCCAACAAGGTGTCATTTTGCCAATATTTTCATTCATTAACAAAGTGACAGTTTTACCATCACTTACCGAGAAGCTAATTCAAAAGTGACAACCAATATAGCTGTACTTTTCTGGAAGAAAATTGTTTACCACAACAAAATGGAAATGTGTAAAAGTTATAACTACCAAGCCTCAGATTCATTAATTTACAATAAGATTGAACTGAGTATAAAGGGTACCATGGATACACGATCTCAGACTATCTGCAGTGATTGGACAGTGATTGGGCAAGCACCCCCCCCCCCCCCAACTGGTAACACTCAGTTCTCAATTTATTCATACATTTTTGTAGGATCAACAGAGGAGTGCAGAGTTCTAAGAAAATGCGATCCAGATTTGTTATGCACTACAGAATACAATTATTTACTAAAACAGACATATCAAGAGAACTAAAAGGTCATCTTTAATCCATTCCCACTGCAACCCTTTTGTTTTTTTTCATTTTCATTTTTTCACCCCTGCTTTAAAAAAAATTCTACCTTTTTTATCTTTCTGGTGACATAGCTACAAGAGAGCTTGTTTAATGCAGTACAAGTTGTATTTTTAAAGATTATCAATCATTTAATGTACCATGTAATGTACTGGAAAACATTTAAAAAATTTTAAGTGGGGAAAAAATGTTTTAAAAAAAAGCAATTGTGCCATTTTTTGAGGGTTTGTTTTTCTGGCATTCATTGTGCAGTAAAAATTACATTATATTTATTTCGTGGGTCAATATAATTACGGCAATACCAAGTATATATAGTTTTTTATGGAGTACTACTTAGAAAAATAAAATGCCTTTTAAGGCCTAAGTATGACGAGCGTTTTTTTTGCACACCTTTTTTGCACACCTCACTTATGCGGAAAACGCCTAAATGGTCAAAGTTTGTGCATGCAACTTTGCCCATTCACTGGAGTAGCTGATCCACGAAGGTCCCCTCATCACTAAACGCTGTGACAGCACTGTCACAGTGTTCAGTGATGAGGGGACTGCAGCAGGGACGAAAGAATCCCCTGCCACAGCTGTCACAGAGGACCCCGATACTATCCAATTGCTTTCAATGGGGCTGGTTGCTGCTGCAGTCCCATTGAAAGCAATGGGATGAAGGCAACCCCTGCAGTGCTGATTTTCAGAGGGGGAGGGGTGGGGGGGTGGGGTTGAGCTTTAAATATAAGCCCTATCCGGAAAATACTCCCCAGCTGTAAAAAGAAAGTTAACTCACCTAGAAGCGCTGTCCGTCTCTTCTCCCCATCCCTGGCAGCCTTCTTCTGTATTTTGATAGCCATGGATTGAAAAATCCCTGCCTCCAGAAAGCACTGCCTCTGATTGGTCACAGCATGACATTCGCCCATTTTCAGTGTAATTTTGACCAGATTAAATCTGTCTGGCCATGCTGTCTATGCCCACAGCATACAAGCCATGGTGTCTTTTCTGTAAATTAGTTTGAGTGGCATAATTTCCCTCCCTGCGATTAGAATCATATGTACTACTACTAGGCAGCAAAACCGAAAACATACGCAATGCATCCTTTAAGCTTATACAATTTATCACTATGGCAGCTTGTACCCACATTGCTCAAAATCGGCAAAAAATGCAACGACCTTTCACTTGCCTGAATAACAGGATACTTCTAATTGAGAAATTGATGGCCAATTGCCAGGACACGATCTTCAAATTTGAGTCTTCTTGGGAATCATGGATCATCTTTGTCACTATCCCTAATTTTTAATATCATCTCCAACTCTAACCCTCCCAAAATACAATATGTGGTGTAGAACCCGAAGATACAAGATGTCACCCCTTCCTACAAAAACTTCACTGGTTAATTGAAGCCAAAGCTTGACATCAAAAGGGAAAAACAAGGGAAAAAATACTGTGACATTCTCTATTGTACCAACAAAGTACTTAGAATGTATTGTACTGCTTCCCCCTGTCCACGGCACCTGTACAATGTTGGTTTTGCATTCATATATGTTCTTTAATGCTCTTTAGAGTTAATCAAAGTTATCGATGTTAAGAATCCCTTTCTTATGCCAAACCATTATCCCCCTGCATGGGGTCTATGCGGCAGGAATGTTGCCAAAGGTTAAAAGTACTTTTAATAAATACTTTTGAAAAATAAATGGTGCATATGGCATGATACATTTTTCACAATACACTAGACACACAATATTAGACACACCTTTCTCCTTCACAGCTGAATACTGCTAGTTGTGGCCATAATTCTCCCTCCATCTTTCTAAAATGTACATATTTCAGCATTGACAAAGTTTCATAAATCGATAAAAATGTAATATTCACACAAATTATTGGACTATTTTTCTAAGGTGCAAAACAGCACATAAAGTGCTCCTCTATGCTATTATCATTTACTACATTAGGCAAAGGAATGCTTTGATGGCCATGAATATTGCTCTTTTGGAACGGCATCATTTATTTAGACTTGTATTTAAAGGGTGATTAATGAAAAAACTCCATGTATCACCAAGGAAATATCTGCTATTAAATACTGAATAGTCATACAGTATTAATGACCTTTCCTTGATTTGTTACTTTGAAAATGAGTAAATAATTGGATCTATTTCTTAACTAGAAGACAACAATTAAGGCGGGAAGACAAATGTTGCTGCTTCCTGATGATACAAAACTGAATGTACAGTGGTTCTGGTGAGTTATACTCATAATTACTATTGGTTTTCATATTATATCACTTTACATATTATGCAACATCTTCAATGTGTTTAGGGAATATAAACAGTGCTAAAGTAAAATAATCAGCTCTGTCTAGAACCTTCTACGAGTTCTCCTCCTGTACTCTAGTCTTGGATTCGCCAATGCAAGACCCTTTTCATCCAATTACATAACCAACTTGACTTATATCCTCTAATACAATCTAAAAATAAAATATCCTTTGACTGTATATTTGTTATGTGTGCTGCTGGGATTTCTACGTGTGCTGCTGGGATCTGTAGTTCTAAGCTTCCTAGCAGCACAGCTACAGGTGGTTGAGGGTTAATTGAGCTGGCTGGGTGTGATATTCTCCAGCAGCCAATCTCCTTTAGTCTCCAGCACATATAAACCCAGCTCTTGTCGGTCTGAAACTGATCTTGTACTATTTGGATGTATCTGTTATGTTCCCACTCAGATCTGTGTTTGCAAGTAGGTCTGGTTGTGTCTCTCTGCTTCCCTCAAGATGGTTTGGCACACCTGTAGTCCTGGTCTGCAGCACATGCAGCTCCCCTTTCCTTCCCCCTGTACAGGTGCGGCCTCCAAACGTCTTATGTCTCTCCGTGTGTCGGATGGTGGATCCCTGATACAGTTCCCTTTGTCAGCACGGTGGCTGACTGTCTATCCCCCCTGTATAAGGACACATAGACTTACTGTTAGTTTCATCTGTGTGAAGTGTGTGCTGGTTCATGTCCGTTTGTACATTTATTTTCTGTCAGTTTTGTGTTAGCTTGCTGTATGACCTGCGATCTGTGTCCTGTCTTGTTGCAGCTTGCTGTGTGAACTGTGTCCGGTTCTGCTGGACTCCTGGTTAGTGTAGGGACTAGCAGTATAACCAGGAGCCGTGAAGTGGCCTGCTAGCTTCCATGTTTTGTACAAAATATCAACTAACACCTGGTATTTACATTCAGCTTATCATCTGTTACTAGTGGTTGCATTTTGGCTGCTGTGTGCTGTGTTCTCTGCTCTGTGTATCCTGTTATGTGGTATGTGTATGTCTCCTGTTCTGGTTCGTGGTTCCTAGGATCAGATAGGGCTCAGTTCCGAAGACCGCTGGGCCGCCCTTTTATTGGGGCGATGTCACTGCTTAGGTAGGACCATGTCATCCTTCCCAGTAGCACAGGGCAATTTTGTCTGAAACAGTTGTGCATCCATACATCTTTCTTATTTGGTCACGATCGCGTGGGCCTCTTTCTTAGTTTGCCCACACGATCGTAACAACATTAACGTGTGTTCAGTGTTCCCCTGCTTTCTTATGGCTAATCAATGAAGCAGTGATGCAAAATACCATGCTCACTGATTATGAGGCCTTAGTCAGACGGGCGATTTTTCACGCGATTTGCGGATCGCATGACAGATGCGCATCCGCAAATCGCGTGACTGGTGCGCGCAAGTCGCCCGCAAATCGCCCGAAAATCTGCTCCTAGCCGCGTTTCACTAGAAACGGGCCGGAGCTGTCCAGCGCATTGCATTCAATGGAGACGGCAATACAGTCGTCTCCATTGAAAGCAATGCGCTGCGGGCGAGCCCGGGATGAATTGTCGGTAAGGGCTTAAATATATAAGCCCTTCCCTGCAATCCATCCTAAAATGTGTTAAAATAAAAAAAAATTGTATACTCACCTTCTCCCGGCAGCCGGAGCTCCGCGTGGCCGTCCTGCCAGTGTGAAGGGGGTGTGAGTCAGACCTGCCCCCTGATTGGCTCAGCGCTGAGCCAATCAGAGGCATGCCTCACTCACACCCATTCATGAATTCATGAATGGATGTGAGTCAGACCTGCCCCTGATTGGCTCAGCGCTGAGAGGCAGCAGTCACTCACCCATTCATGAATTCATGAATGGGTGTGTGAGTGTTTTCAGCCTCTGATTGGTCAGGGCTGTGACCAATCAGAGGCAGATCATTCAGCAGGCGGGGATTTTAAAGCCCCGCCGGCTGAATAGTGCCAAGAAGCAGTTCAGGAGAACTGACAGCGGCCGCGGCTGGACTCCGGCTGCAGCGGAAAGGTGAGTATACAATTTTTTTTTATTTTAACACATTTTAGAATGAATTGCAGGGAAGGGTTTATATATTTAACCCCTTCCCGACAATTCACCCCGCGCACGCCGGCAGCCCATTGCTTTCAATGAAGCGGCTGTATTGCAGCTCCATTGAATTCAATGGGCAAACATCGTTCTTCTCTGTCACAGCTGTTACAGCTGTGGCAGAGAAGAATGATTTGTCTTCTATATGTTCTCAATGGGGTCGGCGCTGCTGCCGCCGGCCCCATTGAGCGCATATAGAGAAGAGAACAGGAATCGCAGATCGCAGATAGGTGCGATCTGCGATTTTTTGTTCTATAATTTATCGGACGAGCGCATAAAAAGCGCTCATGTGTCCGATACCATTGCAAAGCAATGTTTTATAAAATCGCCGGACGCATGCGCATGCGCAAATCGCGCGAAAAAACGCCCGTCTGACTAAGGCCTGAAACTACATGTATTGGCTAGTCTTACTGTTTATGCTAGAATTCTGCCTCACCTTTGTATCTTTGCCACATCTCTGCCTTATCCTTCGCTACTGTGCTACAGTTTTTCTTTCCTTTCTAGTTTGTGTCAGCTGCCACAGCACCAAGACTACTTCTGGGGTAACGACCCATGGTTTCCTGCAGCGAAGACTAGACTCAGATTGGTGAGGTTAAAGGGTGAAAACGGGGAGACTCCAGGGGCTGCCCTCAGGATTACTCACAAGCCAAGTCGATCTGTAGCATTGTAGGTCAACACCTGCTTTTCTGATATGTATTATAGAGAGTATGCCACGTTAAAAATAAATTAATGCTGACTGTGGTTTTAAATGTTTTGTGTAATCATATCACCTTATAATACGGCTACTGTGGAAGAAATTTCAAAACTTGCAAGTGTAAAATAGACCTCTCAGATGTTTTTTTGTAACATGCTTTATGGATTTGCCTAATAAATCATACTGAATTTTAATTGCTAATGTGGTGAATAATTACTCATTTCTATAGTCTTTTAACACAGCAGTCAGCAATGTAAACATTTATAGGGCAACTCCTGTCACAGTTTCTGATGATGATCACACAGCTTCTGTCACACAGTTATAATAGAGGATATAACAGCTCATCCTCTTAAATGTATACTTATGGTCTGCAGCATATTTAGAAGATTGCAGAAAGTAATAATAATTAAACTGTCTCCACAGCAGGCTTACATTGTATAGCCTGTAGCTAATATGGTGGTGAAGTATCATGAGAGTGATTTGAAAGTGAAAGTTAAATATTTCACCAACAAGATGGTGCCTGATGAGCATCAGTCAGGGGGCTGCACTGCATGCAAGTGGCTGCCATACACAGTGGAGAACTGCAAAGTGTGACAGATAATCAGATAAGGGCGAAGGAATGAAAATATATGTTTTTGCTGGAGTGTCCCTTTAAACAAAAATTATAAAGTTTACAGGACCAAATGGTAACTAATACAGCTTTAGATTACATATAAGGGCTTAGTCACACGGGCACATCAACACCTGTTTATGTTCAGCTGTAAGCACTGACAAATTGCATGAATTAAGTATAGCCATGATCAAGTATCAATCTTTAGCTGCGTATTTTCTGCCATTCACACAGGCAGCTGCGTATTGGCAAAAAATTACGCTGCAGTGCGGAAATCCCTCGATCGGCAGAATTCCTTGGAATAGCTGCTAATGCTTAATTAGAGCCAGCTGTCTTCTTTTCCCAGTGTTGGACTCAGCATATAAAATCGGTGACCGAAAGCAGCCGCCGATGTTCTATTTTTGTCGGTGAGATTTTTTTACGTGGCTAAAAATAGCTTATTTGAATGAATTCTTTGGAATCCAGTGCTTCAGATGGTCGTGATTTTTGCCCGATTTTTGGACGCAGCTAACTAGCTGCGTATATACAGTCGCGTAAATAAGGCCTTAGGATCAGGATTAAAACCATGGAAAAAAAATAAATTAAAGAGGTATTCCCATATTGGTAACCTCATTCAATGAGCTGTAAATAGCACTCACCTATGCCATGTCTTTTTCAAAAATGCCTAGTTTTTTGAAAACCTGTATCTTTTTTAAAGTTGTTTACTGCTCATTTCTAGGGAAGCCAACCACCTCTTTGCAACGCATGCGCAATAGGTCCCGAGCCAGCCACCAACTACCACTGCACTCTGCTGTATCTTTGAACAGAAGGGCTTCTGGGCAGCACAAACAAGGGCTAGTTCATGCAGCTTATATGTCCTTCTATGCAAAAAAAAGAGCAGAGTGCATTAGTAGTTGGTGGCTGGCCTGGCAGCTATTGAGCATATGCTTAAGGGTTAAAAATGCAATGTAATGCACCTTTCAGCCAAGCATAGCAAACACATACTATTATGTGTTCCTTTATACTACAGCTTAAGGTGTGGTTAGATGGAACTATTATTGTTCAAATAATCGTTAAAAAGAACGAAATTTCAGAATAAGGGTGGATTCACACGAGCGTGTTTATGTGCGTACATAGGTGTGCACAAAAACACGCACCTATTAGAAACACTTTGGTTCCCTATGGTGTGTTCACATGTCCATGTTTTACAGGCGTGCAAACGCACGTATCTGCAAAACATAGGACTTGCGTGCACCATACGTCCATAGTGAGCGTCAATATTCCCCAGCGGGGAGTCCCCTTGTCAATAAACACTGTGACAGCACTATCACAGTGTTCTGTGACAAGGGGACTCCCCAAGGAGTAAAGAATCCCCTGCCACAGCTGTCACAGCTGTGACAGCTGTGGCAGAGGATAGCGATGTTCTCCCATTGCTTTCAATGGGACCGGCACTTCTGCAGTCCCATTGAAAGCAATGGGGTGCTGGCAAGCCCTGCAGGGACTTTCGGGGAAGGGTTTTAAATACAAGCCCTTCCCTGAAAATCTTCCCTAAATGTGTTAAAAATAAAAAAAATATATACTCACCTCTCCTCAGCTGCTGGGGCTCAGGCGCATCTAGCTGTCTTCTCCCTGCACTGCTCTGAAGCTGTTTCAGCAGGCAGGGATTTAAAACCCCTGCCTGCTGAAATGGCTGTATTTGACTGGCTAAGCCAATCACAGGCAGCTCTCAGCCATTCATTGAATGACAGCTGAGTGCTGCCTGTGATTGGTCACAGCACTCAGCCAATCACAGGCAGCACCTGTCCATTCATTGAATTCAATGCACGGACCTGCATTCACGCGTTTGAGCACATACATGGGTGAACGGTCTTGTGCGCACCTATGTATGGTACATGCACATGCTCGTGTGAATGCACCCTAAATGTAAGCCAATGACTGAATGACGAAGTATCCTTCGCTTTCCATTCATTGTTCAGTTTCAGCCGGCATAAATATCATTGTTGGCTTGTTCACTTCTCTTTGCATTTAAACACTTCCTGCTCAGTGTTATACATAGGAATGTGAAACACCGAATGAGAACTAAATGATTCTCAATGATGATCTGCCTGTCTCAACAGGCGGCCCGAGTGTGAACGACCAGCTGATAATGTCGCAGCTCGTTCACTTGGGCAGACAAGAATCATGCATTTCTCGTTGTGTGTTAAAGGGCCATTAAGAGGGATTTTAAAGAAAGCATTGTATGCATGTGTTTACCTTATGCCTGCTTGACGAAAGCCCAACATGGCTCCAACGTGTGACTCATCATTTTTAAAGGATGATAGAAATAAAGATTGCATTTCATTTTGGATACCTCTGGTTCCTTGGAATAATTTTGGAACTATTTTTATTTTATGGTTCAAAAAGTATTTTATTAGCTGGAATGGGCAGTACAATAAAGTATCATTGCAGGGTTTGTTATTCATCAATCAAAACCTAACCACAGTCTCTACTCCCTGCTAGTTCCACCGGCACCCATTGTCCCAGCCATTTTTATTTATTAATGAAAGATAAAACTATGATATAACACAACGGAATGGGCAACAATCCCCTGTTGTAAGTTGCTGTGAGTCTCTAGTCTGGGGGACTGGAGGGGTATAGGAGTCTCCAGGGCCCCGTAGCAAAACCAGGAAAACCCTGAAGGGGAGGGAGGGGAAGGGAGCAAAGTGGAGTCTAAAGGGTTAGGGAGTTGGGAGAAATATGAGAGGGGGAGAGTAGAAGAAGAGAGATAAAGAAAAGAGGAGAGAGAGGGAGAAGAGAGAATAGGATGAAGATGAAGATGCCTGTCCGGTCTATAACCACCTATGTATAGATTCGTCAACAATGCAAGGTTCTTCGTTTATGCTTTAGGGTGTTCTGAAGCGTTAGAGAGCGGCAACGCCACCACACAACCACGTGTCCAGTCTAGGTGAGGCCCGAAACTGCAACCATACCGCCCAGGTGTTGTAAAATTTGGAGTACCTCAGTTCGTTTTTGGCACAGAGTTCCTCCATTTGCTTCAGATTATCCATAGCTTCCAGCCACATCAATCGTTATGGGGGGTTGCTGATTTCCACCTCCTGGGAATGATCTGTCTCATTGCCAGTAGGAAAAAGCGCAGCAAGGAACTCTTTGCTCGTGACACTGACCCCGGGATCATGGATAAGAGTGCCACCTCAGAGGTTGCAAACGACTGTGTATAGGGCTTCCACCTCACGCCACAGTGGTTGGATCTGTGCGCATGACCACCATAGATGGACAAAGGTCCCCCGTTTGCTGAGACACCTCCAACAGAGATCCGAGTAATGGGGGTATATTCTGGCCAGTCCCGCCGGGGTCCTGTACCATCGGGTCAGGATCTTATAATTAAGCTCCTGTAGTCTGCTGGAGATGCTTAACTTATGGGTCATTACATAGGCCTTTTCCCAGGATTCCGCCTGAAAATCTATTCCTAGTTCTCTCTCCCATGTCAATTCTAGGGTCCTATTTCCGCCTGATGTGTCCTTCTCTAGAAGTGAGCTATATAGCGAGGAGATAGTTTGTGGGGTCTCTGGTTTAGACATACATATCTTTTTAAAAGCCGTAATTGGTCTCCTCAGTTGTTGCGGGCGGTCCATAGACTTAACATAGTGGCATAGCTGCAGGTATTGGAACCATGCTCCGGCTGGGAAAAAACCCTTCCCTCCAGTACCTCCTGCAGGCTCTTTAGTCCTGTGTCCGTCAGAATGTCCTTAATCCTGGGGACTGGGTCTGCCATCCCAGTCGTCAGGGGTGTGCCCTTTAGGAAAGCCGGTAGTTTCAGATTACCTACTAGTGGGGTGAGTGGGCCCGGGGATGTAATTAGCACAGACTTGATGGCTGGGCCAGTCCAGGCACTGAGTAGGTTTTCAATAAAAGGCGAGAATACCAAGTCTTTGAGTCTATCTTTCCCGGGGATCCAAATGCACCCTCGCCCCCCAAAGAGCGCCGAGTCCTGCTCCGCCTCCACCCATCTTTTCTGGTCCTAACCGTGGAACAAGTCTAGCACACATTTGGTTAAGGATGCCCTGTGATAAAGTGAAAAATTGGGGACTCCCATTCCTCCACTTGCTTTCGGGCCTGATAGGGCCTTCCATCTACGCCTGCGCCTGTGGTTACAGATAAATCTCATGACTAACAGCCGGATCCGAGCCAAAAAAGCGCCTGTTAGTTTTATAGGGACTGTCTGAAAGGCGTACAGGAATTTGGGGAGGGAGTTCATTTTGATTGTATTTATTCTTCCGAACCAGGACAGCGCCAGAGACCTCCATCTATCCAAGTCTTTTTCAAGGGCTGTAAGCAACGGGGCATAGTTTTTTTCAAATAGTTTATCGGGTTCTGCTGTTTTGATTGTCCCTAGGTATCTTATCCCTTCCTCTCTCCATGCGAAGGGAAATGCTAGTTGTAGGGATTCTTTCTCTCCTCTGGGTAAGGTTACGTTTAATATTTCGGATTTATTAAAGGGTTTGTCTCGAGGCAAAAGTGAAATTTTTTTTTGCCCAGTCCCCCTTCTAAAGCAAACATTACTATGCACAAGTGTAAATGGCTTTTAACGATGGTTTCTACTCACCGTTCTAGCGTTTCAGCAACTTATAAAACTTCTTCCAAAGATGGCCGCCGGTCCTTTCCCAGGGATGCACCGCGGTTTTCTCCCATGGTGCACCGCGGGTCTTCTCCCATGGTGCACCGTGGATGTCTTGCGTTCCATTGCCGATTCCAGCCTCCTGATTGGCTGGAATCGGCACACGTGACGGGGCAGAGCTACGCAATGATGCGTAGAAGGGGGCGGAGCCAGAACGCCGCTCGTGCCCAGATCGACCAGAAGGGAGAAGACCCTTCTGCGCAAGCGCGTCTAATCGGGCGATTAGACGCTGAAATTAGACGGAGCCATGGAGACGGGGACGCCATCAACGGAGTGGGTAAGTGAATAACTTCTGTATGGCTCATATTTAATGCACGATGTATATTACAAAGTGCATTAATATGGCCATACAGAAGTGTATAACCCCACTTACTTTCGCGAGACAACCCCTTTAAGGTTTACTTTGAAGTTAGAGACTCCACTAAACATCTCAAACTCCTTTAGGATGCAAGGGAGTGCTATTCTGGGGTTGGTGACGTAAATCAGCAGTTCGTCTGCGTACAGAGCAACCTTGTGTTCTGTCTGGCCCACCCTGACCCCCTGCACGCTACAATTGGCTCTTAAGGCGCTTGCTAGTGTCTCCATCACCAGTATGTAAAGGAAGGGAGACAGGGGACAACCTTGCCTGGTGCCATTGTTAATACTTATTGGCTGAGAAAGTTGTCCATTGACCTGTACCCTAGCGGTAGGGTTATGGTAGAGGGCTAGCACTTTACTCAAAAGCGTGGGCCTATGCCTACCATCCGCAGAGTCGCCTCTAGAAACCTTCAATCCAGTCTATCAAAAGCTTTCTCAACATCCACCGATAGCAGGCACAGTGGGTCTCCCGAGCGATACGCCCTTGATACAATAGCCAATGTTCTAATTGTGTTGTCCCCTGCCTCCCTTCCGGGGACGAATCCCACCTGGTCCCTGTCTATCAGCGAGGGGACAAGCGGTCTCAGACGAGCTGCCAACATCTCTGAATAGATTTTGGTGTCTATGTTTAGCAATGATATGGGCCTGTAGCTACCACAGGCTGAGGGGTCCTTTCCTGGTTTAGGGATGACCGTTATAATGGCCTGTAGGGCCTGTGGCGGGAAAGAACATTCTTGCGATATGGCGTTAAAGGCATCTAACATTATGGGGGCCAACACTTCCCTGCAGATCTTAAAGAAACGTGGGGTGAAGCCATCAGGTCCAGGGCTCTTTCCCACCTTGAGGGCCCGAATACCATCGGTAAGTTCCTCAAGTGAGAAGTCCTCCTCCAGTGAGCGGCCATCGGTTTCAGGGATGGTTTTGGGGAAGTTTTGTAGTAGATAGGCATCCTGACCCCTTATTATTTCTTCTGGGCTTCCTGTGCGATCTATCTGCAGGTTATATAGTTTATGATAGAAAGAATGGAAACTGTCTAGGATTTCTGTGTTAGTATGTACCTGCGCCCCTTTTCGTGACTGGATGGAAAATACGTATGTCTGTGGGGATCTCGGGTTAAGAGCCCTAGCTAGCCCTCTGCTACACTTGTTCCCGTATTGATAGAAGCTGCCCTTTGCCTTATCTCTCTGACATAGCGAGGTTTGATCCAGCAAGAGCAGGATTTGGCTGCGGACATCTGATATCTCTGCCGCCCCCTCGTCCGAAGGTGCCGCTTTGTTGGATCACTCTAGGAGACCCAGTCTAGCGAGCAGGCCCTCAGCAGGCCCTCAATTGTGCTACTTCTTTCTTTTTTCAAGCGTGCCCTGTGAGATATAAAAATACCCCGTAGCACACATTTAAGAGCCTCCCATTTAATTGGGGCTGGGGTATCGTCCAGTTGATGATTGGCTTTAAACTGCTCTATCGCCAACTCGATCTCCTGCAGGCAAACCTTGTCGTTCAGCAAATTATCGTTGAGCCTCCAGTTGCTAATTGTGTTGTTCTTCTGACCCCACTCTAGGGACCCCCAGACCGGAGCATGGTCCGACCACAAAAACGCCCCTATTGAGCACCCCAGGTCCCTATCTAAGAGTCTATGTGAGAGGAATAGGTAGTCTATGCGGTGATAACTGTTATGTGCTGAGGAGTGGTAACTGTAGTCCCTGACCTTGGGATGTAGTACATGCCACATGTCTACTAACCGAAGATTTGTCAACTCTCTCACTAGTCTGCGTGTTGCTGTGTGTGATATGGAGGACTTACCTTCTGATGAGTTGAGGCCAGGATTCAGTCCCAGGTTAAGGTCGCCTCCGAGGAATATAGAAGACCCGTCAGCAAAGGACGCTAGGGCCCCCCAGCATCCGGATCCCAAAGCGAACCTGCACCTGATTTGGGAAATAAACATTAGCAATTGTGAAGACCTCCATACCCAGCTGTATTTTTATAAATAGAAAAACGTCCTTCAGGGTCGATCTCTGAGGAGAGAAGTTTGTGTGGGAAATTTCTGTGGCTGGCGATAGATGTTCCTCCTGCCTTTTTTTGCGGGTGGGGACAGTGAAACCAGGTCGTGTAATGGGGATGCCTGCATCTGGGGACGTTCCCTGCTTGGAAGTGTGTTTCTTGCAATAATACTATCATTATGTGTTGTTTGTGTAGATAGTCTAAAATTTGTCCCCTTTTGGCCGGTTTATTTAGGCCCCTCACATTGAAGGTGCCGAATATGAAGTTAACCATCATGTGGGTGTCATATGGTGTCGTTCAAAGACCGGGCAGGCATGAAATGTGAGAGGGAAAGACAATGGAGTGTAATAGAAAAGGAGAAGGAAAAGCTCAGAGGTGGGAGAGGGAGAAGAGATAGTACGCGGCCAAAGCGGCCAGTAGTTGGTGAATCAGCGGAACCAGCGATTCGCCAGGAGTCGCATTCAGTTGCGCGACTAATCACCCAGTAGGGAGAGTGAGAGCACATCAAGGGTCAGGTAACACCCCCCGGCTACGACCACCCTCTAAAATTATCATAACTCAAACTTATGACCTCAAAGAGGTCTCTGATACTGAGCCCCGGACACCGACGTCCCGATAACGTTATGCAATCTATAAACAGTAGGCCCTTCAGGGCTGAGCCTCTTGAACAGGAAGGCTGAAACAAACATTGCGCCCTTCGACAGCGTCCGTCCCCCCCCCCCCCCCCCGCCCCCAGCAAATGACCGGAGATGGGGGAGGGGGGGGGGCAGCCGAGGACAGACCCTGCTCGGGGGACACACTCAAATAGGCTTTCATGACTTGGGAGTCTCTGTTCATGTGGTATGGCCCCCTCCCCGACGGTCTTCCCGTTGTCTTCTGGGGAGGGCTGTCTGCCACTGCTCCTGTGTGGTCTGCGTGAGCAAGCTAGGAGGTAGGGGCCACTCAGGGAGTGCAATCATTGGTAATTCGAAAGTTCCTAGAAATTTGGGCAGGTCGCCAAGAGATCGGAAAATTGCAGATCTGCCATCCTTTTTTGCCGACAGCAAGAATGGGAAACCCCAGCGATACTGGATTCCGTGGTCTTTGAGTGCCATCAGGAGGGGTCGCAAAGCCCTTCTCAGTTGCAGTGTATGACGGGCTAAGTCCTGTAGTATAATGATGAGTTTGCCTTCGCATACTAGGAGGTCTGGCTGGTCTCTTGCTTTACGGAGTATAGTCTCCTTGTCCCGATAAAAGTGGACGCTGCATATGACATCTCTTGGATGGTTTACATCAGTCGCTCTTGGGCCTAGCGCTCTATGGATCCTATCGAGTTCAATCAGGCGCTCAGGTGGTCTGTCCAGAATGCGCATAAAGAGAGCTTGTGCCCACAGTTCTAGTCAGTTTCCTTCTATTTCCTCAGGGATACCTCTGATGCGCAGGTTGTTCCTCCTGTTCCTGTTCTCTAAGTCGTCAAGGTGCATAGTGAAATTAGCGATCTGATCTGCCTGTGCCTGAATCGCCTGCTTATGTGATTCCAAAATGGCTGCCGTCTCCTCCTGCACCTTCTCCACCTGGTGCAGCCTGTGGCCAATCTGGTGTACCTCTGTATGGATTGACTCTAGGGCCTGCTTGTTGGATGCTTCGAATTTAGTAAAGAGGGCGCTCAGTTCGTCCCTTGTGAGGATCGCCATTATGTGGGCTTTCCAGCTATCCTCCCCTGCCTCTTGTGGTGACATTGCCGGCAGCACCCTCCTTGCTTTCTTAGGGGTCACAGTGGGAAAGTCTGTGGGAGAATGTGTCTCGCTCCAGGGGGACTACTACTCCTCTAAGGTGTCAGCTTCAGTTATTCAGGAGGGAGGGGGAGTGTGGAATGCTGGTGCTGCTGCCTGTGGTACTCACTCGTGCTCCTCCATGGGCACTGGAGAAGTTCATGGGGCTGCTCCTCCTGGATTCCCCGGGGGCTGTGGGACTCTGTAGTGGAGATCCGTGGTCGGCTGTGGTGCCGCTGGCTGTTTTGGCGGGGCTCCCCGCTCCTGACTGAGCCGCCGGAGTCTCCTGCACGTGGCACTCTGGCACCATCTTGGATCTGCGGGCGGCTGGACACGGAGTGCAGAGGTAGTGTTCCATCGCCCCTCCGCTGCTGTCTTCCGACGGCGCCTCTGTCCTATCGGTCCTGCGCCTTCCCATGACCGGTGCTGGGGTTTCTGAGGTGGGTTCTGTCGGTGCTATGGGGTCTGCTTACGGGTGGGTGCCGCGGGAGCTCTCAAGGCTGCTTCCTATCCCTCCATGCGCTAGCCATGCCCCCCCTATTTTTATTTTAGAACTATTTACTGAACCTACAGTAAAAATTTTATTCCCTGGAAAACCCCTTTAGTAACTTAACGACACCTTAATGCCTTTTGATGTCAGCCATTAAGGGGCCATTTATTCTGACGCATAAGGCTTTTTATGAAGCTGCAGCAAAATCCTGGCACAGGTCTCCTGTGCCAGGGGGAGTGGGTGCTCGGCTGTTGAATAACAGCCTGGCACTTGCTCAAGAAGCGGGTACCGGAGAAATCGCTGATCCCCACTCATGCTGCGGTAAATGTGACTGCAGTATGTAAAGGGCCAAATGAGGGAAGTTGCTTCCTCTGTCACCCTTTGGACCCACAGGGTCTCGATGGGTTGCTATATCACCCGGACATTGGAATATGGCGTCTGGATCTCCTAGCTCCAATGGCCTACGAGGCTTAATCTGTGGTTGAGCTTCATAGGATTTATAATACATTGCTATACCTCAGTATAGCAATGTATTATAAGAATGATAAAATATGGTGATATTCAAGTCCCATAGTGGGACAAAAGTAAAAAGTAAAAAAAAATATTTGGTAACAAAAAATAAAAACATCAAAATCGCACCTTTCTACTAAGTTAAAAAATAAATACAGAGAAAAAAAATCACAAAACTTGTATTGCCACTTTCGTAATAACCCAGAGGGAAAAGTTAGTACATTGTTTAACACTAGAGATGAGCGAACGTACTCGGATAGGCACTACTCGTCCGAGTAATGTGCCTTATCCGAGTACCTCCCCGCTCGTGCTGAAAGGTTCGGGTGCCGGCACTGAGCGGGGAGCTGCAGGGGAGAGCGGGGAGGAACGGAGGGGAGATCTTTCTCTCCTTCTCTCCCGCCCGCTCTGCCCCGCTCCCCGCTGCGACTCACCTGTCAGCAGCGGCAGCTCCCGAACCTTTCAGCACGAGCGGGGAGGTACTCGGATAAGGCACATTACTCGGACGAGTAGTGCCTATCCGAGTACGTTCGCTCATCTCTATTTAACACCTACGGTGCACGCCATGGAAAACAAATAAAAAAACCCAAACATCTCGCCTTTCAAAAATTGGACTAGAAAGCGACAAAACGTCCTATGAATGAACAGATAATACCATTAACCCTTTGCAATCCAATATTGAATTTAGGGTTTCCTAGGGAGCTTTCTCTTTCTGCCATTATACAATGGCACCATCTGGCGGCTAGAGCCAGTACTGTGGTATGTGACATGCCCGAGAGGCCCCCGACAACAGAGTGGCCAGTAATATATAATAAGAATACCCTGCCGGACGTCTTCCGACATTGAAGCTGTACAGCCTTAAATCAGAATGTCTTTAGACGTCAGACAGTGGATTGGAAAAGGTTAAAAAGTAATATTCATCCCACAAAAAAACCCCGTCATACAGCACTATTGACATAAATTTGAGGGGAATTTAAAAACAATGATAATTTTTTGTACGTTTGAAAAAGACGCAACAAAAAAGCCTATATAAATTCTGCATTGGCTTAACCCCTTAGTAACGAAGCTTCTTTGCTTTTTTCCATTTTTGTTTTTTCCTACTCCCTTTTAAAAAATCGTAGCTCCTTTATTTATCCATCGACGTTGCTGTATGAGGGCTTGTTTTTTGCGGGATGAGTTGTATTTTTCAATGGCACTATTTATTGTACCATATAATTTACTGAAAAACGTTAAAAAATTTTTAGCGGAGAGAAATGGAAAAAGACCGACATTCCACCATCTTTCGGTGCGTCCTGTTTCTACAGCACACAAATTGCAACAAAAACGACCTGATATTTTTATTCTATGGGTCAGTACGATTGCTTCGATACCAAAGTTGTATAGTATTTTTTTGCTGTAGTACTTTTATTTTTTTTTTAAGATATTTAATTTTTTTCAATTATTTTCTGCGGTCATTTTGTGCGCGCAATACCTTTTTTATTTTTCCGTCGACGTAGTTGAGCAAGGGCTCATTTTTTTGTGGGATGTCCTGAAGTTTCCGATAGTATCAATTTGTAATACATACGACTTTTTGATCGCTTTTTATTGCGTTTTTTCTGGGAGACAGGGTAACTAAAAAAGTGTATTTCTGGCGGTCTTTTTTTTTTTTCAGACGACGTTCACCGTGCGGGAAAAATAATGCACTACTTTGATAGATCGGACTTTTACGGACGCGGCAATATCAAATACATATTTTTATTTTATGATTTTGATTTTTTAATAATGGATATGGCAAAAGGGGGGTGATTTAAACTTTTATAACTTTTTTTTTTTTAACAATTAAAAAAACTTTATTGATTATTTTTTTTACATTACTTTGAAGTCCCCCTGGGGGACTTTAACATGCGATGCTTTGATCGCTCCTGCAGTATGACGTAATGCTATAGCATTACGTCATACTGCTTTTTTATAGGCAGTCTTTCAAGCCACCCTGTGTGGATGGCTTGATAGGCAGTCTGCTAAGGCAGCCCTGGGGCCATTCATTAGGCCCCCAGTTGCCATGACACCTGCACGGCTCCCCCGATCTCAACAGCGTTCGGGGGATTTAAATGCTGCTGTCAGAATTGACAGCGGCATTTAAAGGGTTAATAGCCGCGATCGGCCGAACGGCTGAGTGCAGCTATTGCCCGCGGGTGTCAGCTGTAATAAACAGCTGATGCCCGCGCTGTATGGAGGGAGATAGCGCGGCTACCTCCCTCCATACACGTCCTGCAACAGCAGGACGTAGTTTTACGATAGGGCTGTCACTAAGGGGTTAATCGTACCAGCCTGTAGAATTAATTTAACATATTATTTATACTGCATGGTAGGGTGGTCCAAAAGACTCAACTTTCAACTGCAAAGCAAGACACCCTCTATTTTTTTCGTTTTAACAAACCCGTATTTGGGGCAGTTTCAGGTTCTTATGTCTACAACAAGCTTGTGCTCACAGACCATGAATTTTCAGACTTTTTACTAATAATGAAGAAGAAAAACAACTGTTGCTTCAAGTCGTTGAAGCAAATCACAAGGCTGTTCAACACAGATTACCAAGAAGTCTGCGGTCCAGTCCTTAAGCGCTGACTGACAAGGATTTGTGTCGGAATTTTGACTATTTTCATATATTTGGAGGTATTTTTGTGCAGATTGGCAGGACATACTTAATGTTTTAGAGTATATTGGTTGTTTTGCAAAAGCAAATTGTTAATATTAATGCTGTAGCTTGTATAATTGGAAATCTTGCATGTAAGCGCCATTCCTCATAATATACATCAGTTTGGAGCAGCATCTTGCAGTTGAAATTTAAAGCTAAAACTGTACCCTAACATTACTATTAGCAGATGTAACACATCAGGAAGGTTCTTGCTGTATAGCTGCCACTTTATTTTTTGCCTTATCTCTATGGGCCATTCTACTGCGCAGTGAACAATTAAAAACAAAAAAAACTGCTGGAATTGCAGATTTTGTTAATCTTGCCTCTAAAAAAATGGAACAAAAATCAAGCCATATATTATATCTTCCTAAAATTTGGATAAAAGAAGCCTAGAGTTCATTCCACAAAAAAACAAGCTCTCAGGCCTTAGTCAGACGGGCGTTTTTTCGCGCGATTTGCAGATCGCATGACGGATGCGCATCCGCAAATCGCGTGACCGGTGCCTGAAAATCGCCTGAAAATCTGCTCCTAGCCGCGTTTCATTAGAAACGGGCCGGAGCTGTCCAGCGCATTGCATTCAATGGAGCCAGCAATACAGCCGGCTCCATTGAAAGCAATGCGCTGCGGGCGAGCGCGGGATGAATTGTCGGGAAGGGCTTAAATATATAAGCCCTTCCCTGCAATTCATCCAGAAATGTGTTAAAATAAAAAATATATATACTTACCTTGTCCCGGCAGCCGGAGTTCAGCGCGGCCGGCCTGCAGTGGGTGTGAAGGGGGTGTGAGTCAGACCTGCCCCCTGATTGGCTCAGCCTGAGCCAGTCAGAGGCAGGTCTCACTCACACCCATTCATGAAGGGGGTGTGAGTCAGACCTGCCCCCTGATTGGCTCAGCCTGAGCCAATCAGAGGCAGGTCTCACTCACACCCATTACATCATACTGTACAGCGATCGGACAGGCTTCTATCAAGCCATGCCATAGGCACGCTTGGTAAGCCCTCTGCATAGGCAGCCCTGGGGCCTTTCAGAAGGCCCCCGGCTGCCATGGCAACTGCATGGCATCCAGCGATCTTATCACAGGAGACCGTACAGGACCCCCGAACGTTGGGTGCAGGTTGTTTCTTACAGCCGACATCCAACAGCAACAGCTCCAACAAGCCGCGCTGCTCATCGAAACTATCCGACAAGCTGCGCGGCTTGTCAGAGCTGTTGCGGCCGGATGTCAGCTGTAGGAAACTGCCTGCACCTGACATTGTATGGAGTGAGATGCACCCGCGATCCCCCTCCATACAAGCATTTGTTCGGACATACGAACAAGCTGCACTTACGAACAGCTTCCTGGAACGGAACCTGTTCATAAGTGGGGGACTATCTGTATAGTGCATTATATGTACCCCAAAATGATGTAATTAAAAAATACAACTTGCTCCGCAAAAAAACCCGCTGCCATATGCAATGTTGATGGAAAAATTAAAATGTTATGGGTCTAGCAATGTGACGATAAAAAACAGAAAAATTAGTTGGTCATTAAGGCTCAAAAGGCTTTGTCAGTAAGGGGTTAAGAATGCTTCATGTCAGTGATAGATACTGACTGTCTCTTCACTTGCACAACCGGTTTTAAGGCAGTCATGTTGGAGGTCCATTAATCGACTACAGGCTGCCATAATGTAGTCTTTATTTTCTGAAAAAAGACCAGATGTCATCTCCCTCATCATATCTCGGCCCGATATCGTGCTTGCCCGTGTGAATAAGCCTGTAGAGCGCTAATTACTACATGAAAGGCTGGCACATCTTTGTCTCCTATACACTGGGAATTATACCTCTGAAGATGCTAAGTAACTTAAAGTGTAAGATAAATAAAAGAAAAGTAGACACAACAAGGCAGTTAATGAACACAGGAAACAACATGTTATATGAGTTTGTGGTGGGGAACTAACAGCACCATGGGGGCAATTGATTGAAATCTAAAGGGAATAGTAGAATCTGAAAACTCCAGTTGAGTTTACAGCTGTTAATGGCCCGAAGAACAGCTTGTGACTTCAATGATGCATTTTCCTGAAAAAAAACAAAACAGAAACCCCCGGGATTTGGTTGGTGTATCCAGCACGACTCCTGCTAATGATGAAAATGTGTAAGAATAATGGGAGTAAATAACTCAGAATATATGAGAATGGCTATGAGAATATTAGTATTTGAACATAGTTGTAGGTACCCCATGTGCCTGGGGATGTTACTTTTGAAAAGATCCATATGATAAGGAAATACTGCAGATTTTCCGTACGGATTGTTTGTGCAGGTAAAACCTGATTACAGTATCGGGGTTCAGTCACACGGGCTCATCGGCATCCGTACACCGGTGCCGATGCGCCCGTGTGACTGACAGTTAGAAGACGGCCGTACCTGAAGACGGACGTCTCTCTCTACAGCGCTGCTGAAAGAACACATGACCGGCAATGGAGCCGGTCCCATGTTCTTCCTCCCGGCGCTGCAGAGAGATGTCCGTCTTCAGGTACGGCCGTCTGCTGGCTGCTGCGCCCCTGTGACTGAGCCCTCATGCATGCGGATGAGATTTTAAAAGATTTTATTTGCATGCTGAAAAGGTTTACTGCACTGAAATTGACCTGCGATGTGGACTTTTTGGGTTGTCGATTTCACTCCCGATTCCACCCCTCTCTCTGAAGTGGGGTCAAATCTGTTGTGAATTTGCAGCAAAATCCTGGGATATGACTGTGTTTATTTTTCCTCTACTGTGATATTATTGGCTCATTTGCTACTATTGTGACATCACTGTAGACATAATTGGTGTTATAACTTCATTGAGTTAATTATCCCTATGTGTGAAGGTTTTAAATGGACTAGTAAAATTTGCCACCTATAAAATACAGCTGACACTTGGCCACAGCGTCCACAATCAGATTTAACTCCAATCCCATCCTTTAACCCTTTAGATGCTGCGGTCCGCACTGACTACGCAACTTCAATGGATTGACAACAGGTGGGGGGTCCCTGTGTCTTATAAACGGCTCACCACGATCGCGGCGCAGTGTTCAGTTGCCATGGTACCCTGATGCCTATTGAAGGCTTCCAGGCCTGCCATGGATTTCAGCCTATTAAACCCTGCCTGTAGCTTAATAGGCTGCTTTTAAAATGACAATATACTGCAGTATATTGCACAAGCAATCAGACGATCGTAAGTTCAAGGTTAATAAAGATTTTTTTTAAATTATTGCAAAAAAATATGAAAAGTTTAAAGAAGCCTTTTCCCATTTGCTGCATAAAAACATATTTGGTATCACTGCAACTGTAAAAGTCTGATTTGTTGAAATATTGCATTATTCTTCCCGCATGTTGACCGCCATCAGAAGTAAATACACAATACCAGAATTACACTTATTTACAATAGAAAAGTCATATGTATCCAAAGATGGTACTAAAAGAAACTACAGCTCAACCTGTAAAAACCAAGACTTCAAACAACTCTATCGACAGAAAGTCGATAATAAAGTAATGGGTGTCAGAATATGGGGACAGAAAGCAACTATTTTTTAAAAAGGTATTTAATTTTTTTTATAATGTAGTACAACCAAAAAACCTACATCGATTTGGTATCACTGTAGTCATACTGACTCCCAGAATAAACTTAACATGCCAATCATATTAAGGTTTTCCCGTCGTTTGGTAACACTGCGGAGATTGGGCCATGGTTATGTGCTTGATTGACTACTATGTCTCAATGTACCCTAAGAAGCAAATACAGTATAGCCTATTCAGAAGACCACCTATACCAGATTTCCTGTAGTATATTTTCAATTCCACTGTATACTATACATACTGGCCATCATCTTTGTGAGAACTGCCCCTCTCGAAGTCTGTAATGCCATTTTGAGTGGTCATCCCAAACAAGTATGGCTATGTACGTGAAAATATCATTACAATTAAGGAAATGAAAGAGTCAAATAGTGCTTTAAAATAAGAAAAAAAGTATTGTGCAAAGATAATCACAGTTTAAGAGTATTTCCAACCATTTTCTTCTACAGTGCTCGTAATTGATCTCAAAATATTAGTACTAAGCTGCAAACTCAAGTCTACCTGATTTGCCTAAACTGTGATTTTTTTACCTCAGTATGTGTGCTTGATCCTTCTTGGATGATTAGAGAACAACATCTAGGAGATTAAGTAGCGCAGTGTTGTATA
Source organism: Eleutherodactylus coqui (assembly GCF_035609145.1). NCBI lineage: Eukaryota > Metazoa > Chordata > Amphibia > Anura > Eleutherodactylidae > Eleutherodactylus > Eleutherodactylus coqui. The sequence continues at coordinate 342,802,709 of NC_089837.1, forward strand.
GGAGCCTCTAACGTTTACATCCACATTTATTATCTCTGCAGCTAAGCAGCAATTAACCACAAGGTGTGTTTCAAAGCCCACAGCAATATAGAACTGAGCTTGACTCTCGAGAAACACGATCTACCTTCAATCCTTTAAACAGTCATTTGCAGACAGTCAATGCCGTGTCTAGAGATTGTGTTACATGCAGAGAGATCTAAACGCAGTGTGAAGCACCTGAGAACAGAGCCGTGGGACGTAAAGTTGAGTCTTATTTTATCTCCCATATTCACTTGAAAGCAAGTCACGCCATGGTATTTACTTATTTATCATTTTCGGTTAACTACACAAATTGTTAGTCCACTTGGTAACAAAACCAAGCAATCGCACCTGGGGAATGGAGGAAATGGGATCATTAAGTGCTACATTTCCGATGTGATACAATGGCCACTAGAATGAGTGCTGTGATTAAGGTGTCATATAGCAGGTGCAGCTTCTATATGAATAGGAACAAATTAAACTGTTAGTTCTTCCAGAAAAGGGCCTAGCAGGTTAATCTCTAATTACTCTTTTCATCGCACAATAAACAGTCTCTTTCTATAGATATGTCAACAATTGATTCTTTAATAGTAAATGTCAGTGCTGACGTATTTGATGCTTTCAATCAAAATGACTGCGAAGTGCACGATATTGCATGGTTGCATTTTTGGGACTTTTGTTTGATTACTTGTATAGACATAGATTCAGCGTTTATATGAAATAGTTGTAATATGCAAATCTAAACGTTTGGAAGCAATCACGAATTAATCCTTTTCTTAAATTAAATATATAGTTTATATTTTACTAGTGGTATAAATGACTATTGCTGCTTGAAATCATTTTTAATGCATTATTTATGTATAGATACTGCATTCTTTGCAGCCATTGTAACCACCTTATTAAGGGCTTATTCACACGAGCGTATATCGGCTGGTCGTGAAAATGGCCTACTAATATACATTACTGTGTGATGCACGGGGTGGTTGTATACGCTGTCAGGTGGGGGGAGACAGCCCTTCCCTCCCCCTCGCCAGCTCTCTGCAAGGGGAGGAGGCAGTACAGGCGTGAGCTAGTGTGCTGAGCTCCCGCCCCTCTTCGCCCCTTGCCACTGTTTCCAATGGGATGGGTGGAACAGGGGCTTAGCTCCGCCCCCATCCCGGCCTCCCATTGCAAATAGTGGCAAGGGGCAGAGAGGAGAAGGGAGACTGAGTTTAGCACTCACACTGCTAAACTGCCTCCCACCTCCCTTCTTCTGCAGCTGTCATTGGCTCCCAAAGGAGTCAAGGCAGCTGCTGCTGCCGCCGTAAAGACGCCTGGCCGAGCGCTTTTATGCTGTAGAGATACACTCCTGTGTGAATAAGCCCTAAGACTGAAGCTTCACACAGACCTTTTGAATTGAGATTTTTGATATTACATCTCTCACTTCTTTTATTTTTGCTAAACAGGCTGCCTATGTGAAAAAATAATAAAGAGGCTAATACCTCTCCCAGCTCCCTGCTGTGTCCAACTGCTGCCGCTCTCAGTCCTCCCCATGATATACTGATTATAGGCTACAGCAACTTGTGTATGGGATGTCACAGGCTACTGCAGCCAATGACAAAGCTCAGTGCTCAGGCTGCTGCAGCCTGTAAATATTGCATCAAAGGGGAGAACTGTAGCAACAGTGCTGGATGCAGCAGGAAGAGGTATTAGCTCCTGTATTATTTTTTCACATTGGCAGCCTGTTTAGCTAAGAATAGAACAAGTTGGAAAACAACTTTAACTTTCAAACAATAGCTGCAGTCCTAAGGAATACATTGAGTTTCATGCACTCCTATGGTCTATCCTCCTCTGGCCTGCAAAACTACCATGCTATTACTTAGCTTAAATGGGAAAATCGTGCTAGAAAAAATGTCACTGTAGCCCTTTATTGAGGGTATGATCCCATGATGCGGTAAACTGCAATCAGCCAAAACCTCACCGAATGGATGGAGGCCAGGGGTCATAGATTTTGCCAGTAATGATGCCCTCTTATCTGCAAAACATTATAGCTATTGGCCACTGCCGGTGGGCAGAGTTTTAGCTGCATGCAGTTTACTGCATCAATGGACCGTGCCCTAAACATGTTTAACTGGCAACTGTTTACAATGGACCGTGCCCTAAACATGTTTAACTGGCAACTGTTTAGTAGAGACACTTTTTGCATAATATGTCCACCTCAAATGGCGATACTGCAATGGAATACAGTAGCAGCAAAACAGATGAGATTTGAACCAATTATATCCACAAGCTTTTAAAAATTTCCATATGAAGATTAACCTACAGTGCAGATTTTTAAATTCCCCATTCCACAATGCAAAGGAGTGAAATCCACAGTAAAATCCTCAACAAATTAGCATCAAAATTCACATGTTAAATATGCAGATTTTTCTGTGAATGTGTACAAAAATAGATATGCATAGATAAAAGAAAGAAAAATAGGTAAAAAGGTAAGTGAACCCTTCGGAATTACCCAGGTTTCTGCACTGATTGCTAATAAGACACACTTATTCCTTATTCCTCTAAAATGTAGTGTACATGTGGTAACAATAACAATCATGAAATATGTACGTTTCTGTAATTCTGTAAAAGTGGTACTTATTCATCTAATTTAGAGCTTATTCTTGTTATCTCAAAGGGGGCTCTGATTAAGAGTTTTATTACAGTTGATGAAGCTGTGATGTTTCAATAACTATACTTATCTAATTCTACTAGTGTGGACTTCTGCCTCACCATTGGTATAACACATCAATAGCATCTTGCTACTAAATAAATGTAGGTGTGAAGTGGCTTCTGTCTATCTGTCTTCTCCTGAGCTACTAGAAGCTCAGGAGAGGACAGATAGGCAGAAGCCACTTCACACCTACATTGATCTAGTAGCAAGATCACACAGCCTGGGCACTGGGTTTTTAAACTCATATTAATCTTTGTACAGTAAGCCTTTTTTAGTAGTTAAAGGGGTTTTCCAATATATAAATGCATTGGTGTCACCTGGAGAGATGAAATAGATATGAAAAAATATAATATACTCACCTATCTGCTGATGTGCTACTGCCCCACTGCCACTCAAGGCCCCCGTTGTTCTATTTACATTGTATGCAGCGGTCAGGTCATGTTCTGTGTGTCTGTGCAGGTGGCCGGACATGTGGGGAGCAGACCTGTTCAGGGTGTATTGGTGTGAACAGTGATGTGTTCTGTGCAGGTGGTCGGACATGAGGTAAACAGTCCTGTTCAGGGTGTATTTGTGTGAACAGTGATGTGTTCTGTGTGTCTATGCAGGTGGCCGGACATATGGACTGAACAGTCCTGTTCCGTGTGTTATGCATTCCATTGTGTGTTGGTATGAACTGTTTCCTGTTCTTCTTGGATCATTTTCCATCTAGGGCTAGCCAGGTCCTTAGGTTCCAGTGTGAGGCCGCCCCTATTGGAAAGGTCGCCCCGCTTGCAGGCACGACTCACGGGATTGTTGTCTTGTTAGACTAGGGACCCACGAGACAACAAGGACTCTTGTCGCGGGCTTAAGAATATTGGCCAAAATACCAACCAATACCTTATACCATAGCAAACCTTTACTTACCCCTTTAATGTAGTACAATGAAAAGCTAAGTTTTAATTATTGGTGTGTTAAGTATGCAGTTTAAGGCTCCTTTTACATGGGCTGTTGGCCACTGCAGCACTCGGCAGTCGTTTCAGCAATAATCGCTCCTGAGCTTTCACAGGACCAATGATCATTTAGTGACTGAACGCAGCGTGGGACAGAGATCGCTCCGGCTCGCCCAACTCTATTCACAGTGAACAGTTGTTCATACATGAATGACTTTTCCACAAGCTGATCGTCGTTTGACTTTTTTCCCTGCACAAATTGAGCGACAAACAAATCCTGCAATCCAGCATTAATCTGAACGATTATCTTTCAGTGTAAAAGGAGAGTAAAAGTACATCCACACACTTCCTGTTCACTGCTCAAATTCAGACAGTGTAAACTGATGGAAGTGGAAAATGTTGGTAATTTTAACAACATAGCTGACTGCTCTTTTCTAACCAGCCTTACAAAACTGCCAGGTGTAATATGATTAAGTGTAAGGTAAGCCTGCGGCCCACAGAGATTAATACCACCAATGTATACAGATACATAAATATACACATAATGTACGTAGACTCCTGCAAAGCTGAGATACAATGCAAGATAACTACAATATTGTATATGGGGTTTTGATATAGAACATTCCAAGCAATCAGTCTCTGTCTTCTGGCTGGATTGGCAATGAGCTGAAGGTAGTGCAGATGAAGTTTGGCAGTACCACACTATTGAATGTCTTAACCCTTTCCAATCCACTGTCTGACGTCTAAAGACATTCTAATTGAAGGCTGTACAGCTCGGATGTCGGAGGACGTCCAGCAGGGTATTCTTACTGTAGATTACTGGCCGCTCTGTTGTCGGTAGGCCTCTCCAGCATGTCGCATACTGCAGTACTGGCTCCAGCCAGCAGATGGCGGCATTGCATAATGGCAGAAAGAGAAAGCCCCCTAGGAAACCCTTAATCCAAAATTGGATTGTAAAGGGTTAATACTGCAATATTAGAACACTTATTGTAAAGCTAAATGTAGGACAGAGAATATCTTTATATCTAAACAATTCTATATCTAACACATTCTTCCACAATGAAGAATAAAAAGAATAGAAGAATGGCATAGAAACATAAATGTACTACAGCGATGAGCTATATGCATCAAGACACTAGATATTGTTTTTCTTGCAATTGATTTAACTAGAGCTATATCAATATCTTTGAAACGCATGCAGATTTCCTAATGTACTGTAGCTCTATGCTATGTGGTTTACCACTATTTCAAATATGTATTATATATAGCATTTGTGTTGTGATATAAGACCAATGCAAATGAAGAAACTATGTAAAACTGTACAAAGCTCTATGACTACCTTGCTATTTTATTGATTGTTGCCCAGGATCTCATACTCTGTAAAATACCATAATATATTATAAAACATTGAATCACATAACTAGATTGAGAATTGATCATTTTACATCTACTTGAATAGAAATATATCAATTTTTTATATATCTCAAGATTTTTGGCTTATTCTTGCCAATTTCAAGTACAGAACAGCTCAGCACAGTGCTGGAAGCAACATTTTCTGACGTGGAGTGTCAGACTTGTTTTTGGTCACAGTTTTCCCCCCCAGTTACTTAGTCAGTGACCTATTTTAACATGTTATTTAAGTTAACATGAAGAAGAAAACACTTTTTTTTTTATAATCAACCTTTTATTGTTAAAGGATTTATAGAAAATGCTGAATAAATATACATTGTCACATGCTGGCATGAGAATCTTTTGAGACACAATAACTTTGGCAGCAGCTATTCAGGGGTTTCAAATCTAAAGCAAACTATGTTTTTGCCCTCTTAGAGGGATTCTCAGCCCTTTTTTTGCACTGATGATCTATTGTCTGGATAGGTCATCAATAGTTGATGGTCTACTTCTCGGGACCCCTGTTCATCAGCTGATCATTCGGCCCGCTGTAATGCAGCGGGCTGGATATTGTCATAAGCAGACAGGGGGAAAAGTACATGTGACGGCTTCACTCCCATTGAAATCAACAGGAGAGATGCACTGCTACAGCACTTCCTGCTCGCAGCAGGAGAGGAAGAGGAAGTGGAGGAACAGCATGGCTCTCCCGTTGATTTTAAAGAGAGTGAAGCCGTCACACTCACTTCCTTCCCTGCCAGCTTATGACAATATCCAGCCCACTGCATTTGACAGCGGGACAGATAATCAGGTGTTGAACATAGGTCACGAGTTGTAGCCCCCTGTTCATCAAGTATATAGTTGTCCTGCCCATAGAAATGCATTAGAACTGAAGGCTTTCACTCTCAATCCATTTCTTAATTTTCCTCATTACTAATTTTTTAACAATGCTGTTCTTTGTTTCCAGTTCAAAAAAAGCAACAAAAGTGGATCCTTTCTTTTACATTGTAGTCAATAGGAGGCTGAAAAAGCAGAAAGCAATCTGTTTTAGAGATGAGTGAGCACCAAAATCTCGGGTGCTCGTTGCTTGAACTTTTCGTAATGCTTGAGAGTTTGTTTCGAGTAATGAACCCCATTGAAGTCAATGGGGGACTCAAGCATTTTTGTATGGGACCGATGCTCCGCATAGCTGATGACTTGTCAAACACCAGAAAACATCAGAAAGTCATGGAAACACCATAGAAACGGATAGGGAAGAGTAGGGGCAGCATGCATGGCTGCATCTGAGGCTCCCAGGTCCTACTATTAAGCCAAAATGGGGGCAAGAGTCTGGCGGTCACCCCCCTAACAATTTACTTGGGACAAACCCTCATTAGCAAGGCACACGTGCTGGCACATCTTAGCTAAGCACCACACTACCTGCAAGTATTCCCAATCACTGCCTGCGGTTGACACCGCTGCCTCTTCTCCTTGGTTACATGCTGGCATTGCAGTCCAACCCCCCCCCCCCCGCACGACCCTGCATCCACAGCGCACACAAAAGTTTCCCTGTGTAGCGTTCAGCTGCCCTCATGCCACAGGCTCACTTCATAGCCATACCACCCTCATGTCTATTTATAAGTGCGTACTGGATTAGGAGGAACCGGAGGCACACACTGCAGAGGGTTGGCAGGGCTATGCAGCGACCCTCTTTGAAAGTGTGGGCAATAGCCCACAATGCTGTTGAGAATTGATGATAAATTGACGTACGATCATCATTCCAATCCCGTGCCACTTCTGTCACAAAATTGTCAGGAGCCGCAAACATGGGCATAAAGGGGACTCAGGTGCCAGCACTTCTACACATCTACACAATACAGCAATACTCTATGTGGGAAGCATGTGAGCGGGCCAAGGGTCAGGCTCGGCCCCAGCCTCCACCTTGTGTGACCTAAGGTGCCGCGAGTTACATAGCAATGGGAAAACCATGTGTCCCCACACAATTCATTCTGTGTAGGTGTCAGATAGCTCAACACCGCAATAGGAAGTCTTTGAGTTCCTTGAGCTCGCCTATGCTGTTGGTGCACAAAGATGGTATTACACAGGAAGAAATCAGAGTGCCCAAACATGGCAGAGTTTCACCCCGCCAAGGACCTCGGCCTTGTCCCACATTTCTTCCCAAGTCAGTCAGTGTATTTGTGCCAGATAGGTAAAACACCGCGATGGGAAGTCTTTGTGCCCCCACAGCATAGGCAGACCCCAGTAACATTTCTGTAGCAAGAGTATAGGCGGACCCCAGTAACTTTTCTATAGCAAGAGTATAGGCGGACCCCAGTAACATTTCTGTAGCAAAAGTACAGGTGAACCCCTCAAACCATTCAGTAGAAACTGCATAGGTGGACCCCAGTAACATTTCTGTATCAGAAGTATAGGCAGACCCCTGTAACATTTCTGTAGCAAGAGTATAGGCGGACCCCAGTAACATTTCTATAGCAAGAGTATAGGTGGACCCCAGTAACATTTCTGTACCAAAAGTATAGAGAGACCCCTTAAACCATTTAGTAGGAACTGCATAGGCGGACCCCAGTAACATTTCTGTACCAAAAGTATAGGCAGACCCCTGTAACATTTCTGTAGCAAGAGTATAGGGAAACCCCAGTTACATTTCTGTAGCAAAAGTATAGGCGAACCCCTCAAACCATTCAGTGGAAACTGCATAGGCGGACCCCAGTAATATTTCTGTAGCAAGAGTATAGGCAGACCCCAGTAGCATTTCTGTAGCAAAAGTATAGGGAGACCCCCTCAAACCATTCAGTAGAACTGCATAGGTGGACCCCAGTAACATTTCTGTAGCAAAAAAATAGGCAAACCCTTGTAACTGCGGCTATCTCAACCCCACCAAGGAAAAGGTATTAAGTTAAGCGGTAAGACCACTGTCTAATGCACTGCAGACACAGAACGGTATAACTGAAGTCCTTTGCAGCAGGCTAGGAAATGTTAGAAAGCAGTTTCACGGTGAGATCTGGTTGTACGGCACTGCAGGCTGAGAACGCTATTACTGAAAGGCTGGGAACAAGCCTAGATGCGTAGTACAAAAATTGATGCACTACTGCTCCCAGCCAGTCACAACTATAAAGCACATGGTCAGATGTATCCCTAAGAAGGACCGTGGGGTTCTTGCACGGAGAATAAGGACTGTATAACTTTCCCTATAGAAGTGGCTGTGTCCCTACACTCTGTGTTATGCACTGCAGATACAGAACGGTATAAATGAAGTAGTTCGCAGTAGGCTAGGAAATGCTAGAGTGCAGTTTCACAGTGAGAGCTGGTTGTATGGCACTGCAGGCTGAGAACGCTATTACTGAAAGGCTGGGAACAGGCCTTGATGCGTAATACAAAAATGGATGCACTACAAATCCCAGCAAGCCACAAGTATAATGCACACAGATGTAGCCCTAAGAAGGAGCGTTGGGGTTCTTGTATGGAGGATCAGGACTGTATAACTTTCCGTATAAAGCGGCTCTGACCCTAAACTCTGCGTTATGCACTGCAGACTGAGAACGCTATAGTTGAAATAGCCTGCACAGCCCGAGAAGCTTAAAAAAAAAATGGTGACCTTCTGCTCCCAGCCAGCCACAACAGTAATGCACACTATGAAGAGTAGCCCTAAGCAGGACCGTTGGGGTTCTTGAAGACTGGATCCTACTCTAACACTTTCCCTATATCAGCAGCAGCACTTTCCCTAACCTCTGCCAGCATGCCTCTGAGGCGAGCCACTGGCAGGACCGCTTTAAGTACTCGGCGGTCACTTGATCTCGCCAGCCACTCACTGCTGGGGGGTGGGATAGGGCTGGAACGTCACAGGAGGAAGTGTTAGTTCCTTCCCCGCATGTCTATTGGCTAGAAAATGGCGGGGAAGGAAATGGAATTGACTTGAGTACCGCGTGGTGTTCGTCTCGAGTAATGAGCATCTTGAGTACCCTAATACTCGAACGAGCATCAAACTCGGACTAGTGTGCTCGCTCATCTCTAATCTGTTTTCATTTTTTTTACCTTTCCATTTTTGTATCTATTTCTGAGCATGTGCAGAAGGCGGGAGACAATAGGAGGGACGGAAAGATAAGAAAGCCAAGCAGTACAAAAACAGATCCTTTTAAAATGATGAAAAACAGAAGTGAAATGGAGATGAATGGAAAGCATATTTTCAGTTTTTTTTAAAGGATTCGTTTGATGGATCTGCTAAAGAACTGGAAAAAATGCTTTCCCTTCATTTCTATTTCACAATTCCATTTATTTGTATAACAGGATCCACCCAACAAATGCTACTGTGAACTCAATCTAAAAGATTACAATCACAGCAAATACTGGTTATTTACTGTATCTTAGATTAAAACGGTATGTCATTCCTGCATCAGTTTCTGGTAGTTTCCAAGATCTCTGATTGCAGTCATTTACTAGGAACCTTCATTGTTTGAAAGATAGATAAAAATTGTCCAGTTACAACAGATATCCATAACAAACCATGTAGCCATGTAATCATCACATGACCATTTGACACAAACAGTTAAGGTTTCTTTTGAATGACAGCAAGCAGAGATCTTGAATGCCATCAGAAATTGATAAAGTGTTTTAGAAAACTGTAGAACATTTCATTGTACAAAGAATAATTTTTATTTGCTGAAATTGGAAAACCTTTTAACTGTTCCTCTTGAGGAACCTTTCTGAGTTAAAATAATCCAATAGGTTTAAGTGCAGCTACAAGATGAATGAATCTGTAATTCACTTTGATGTTGTTTCCCCAATCAGCAAATTTTCTATTATAAAGCAGTTTTTCCAAATCAAATTTTCATACATTCCCTTACTTCTACTGTAATCATATGGAAAAACATAAATAACACATTAACACTTTGCAGACTTACACTGAATTTTGTCAAATGACGAATTCAAACTCGGCTGTGTTACACTAGCTCTATTACAAGTATACATTTACACACACACACACATATATATATATATACTAGCGTACCCGTCGCGCGTTGCTGCGAAGACAGACATACATACATACATTCGTTTTTATATATCTAGATGACGGCAGCAGCGACCACTGAGGTTTTGTAGGCCGCTGCTTCCCCCTTGCAGGCTGAATAAAATAGCCGTTGTGTGGAACATCCAATTTATCCGGCTGCTGTGGCTTCTTGGGAAGATAGCCTAGTACATGTTTGCCCACTTCCAACTCCAATGGAGACTGACTGTAAATGGCTGGCGTGCTCTAGTATTTATGGTTTCAAGCTGTACGTGTCATTGCATACAGTCTATCTATCTATCTATCTATCTATCTATCTATCAGGGTTATTGCATACAGTCTATCTATCTATCTATCTATGACATCAGGAAATGAGAGAATTAGATTCCGTACGTAAAATTTGAACGCTAATTCTTTGGCGCTTTGAATTGAATAATCGAGTTGGGACCCATTAACTTTTCCTATTTATGACATAATCAATGCTCGTGCCAAATTTTAAGTTTCTATGACATTGGGAAGTGAGAGAATTAAGTTGGGATGAGACATAAGGCCTTGCCCATAAGCATTCCCCAACCTCCAAGAACTGAACCTACCTACCTGAATGAGATTTTGTAGGCCGCTGCTTCCCCCTTGCGGGCTGAATAAAATAGCCGTTGGGTGGAACATACAATTTATCCGGCTGCTGTGGCTTCTTGGGAAGATAGCCTAGTACATGTTTGCCCACTTCCAACTCCAATGGAGACTGACTGTAAATGGCTGGCGTGCTCTAGTATTTATGGTTTCAAGCTGTACGTGTCATTGCATACAGTCTATCTATCTATCTATCTATCTGGGTTATTGCATACAGTCTATCTATCTATCTATCTATCTATCTATCTATCTATCTATCTATCTGGGTTATTGCATACAGTCTATCTATCTATCTATCTATCTATCTATCAGGGTTATTGCATACAGTCTATCTATCTATCTATCTATCTATCTATCTATCTATCTATCTATCAGGGTTATTGCATACAGTCTATCTATCTATCTATCTATCTATCTGGGTTATTGCATACAGTCTATCTATCTATCTATTTGGGTTATTGCATACAGTCTATCTATCTATCTATCTATCTATCTATCTATCTATCTATCTATCTATCTATCTATCTATCTATCTATGACATCAGGAAATGAGAGAATTAGATTTTGTAGGCCGCTGCTTCCCCCTTGCGGGCTGAATAAAATAGCCGTTGGGTGGAACATACAATTTATCCGGCTGCTGTGGCTTCTTAGGAAGATATCCTAGTACTTGTTTACCCACTTCCAACTCCAATGGTAATTGGCTGGCGTGCTCTAGTGGTTCCAAGCTGTACGTGTCATAATACAGCCTTAATGACATCACAATGCAGCTTATGAGAACATGTTGGGGCATGTTCGCGCGTTGCTGCGAAGACAGACATACATACATACTACGTTTTTATATATCTAGATGACGGCAGCAGCGACCACTGAGGTTTACCGCTGGGGTATGTCACTCTTATTACTAATGGGGGGAGTGTCACTATTATTACTGCTGTGGGATGTCACTATTATCGCTGGGGTGAAGGTGTCACTATTACCGCTGGGGTATGTGTACATGTGGCAGAAATGGGCAGGGCTCTTTCAGAATAGACCGGGTGCAGATTTTGACTGCTTTTTAGATGCGGAAATGCTGCAGAATTTTCCACAGAAATCTCCGCTGAGCACATTCTGCAGTATTTCCGCGTCCAAAAAGCAGTCAGAATCTGCACCCGGTCTATTCTGAAACAGCCTTGTCCTTTTTAGAACGACGGGGGTAAAATCATACGTTGTGATAAGCCCCGCCCCCTGACGTGTTGGCACTTTGTGATACATAAGTGGGTTTTGGGTTGTAGTTTGGGCACTCGGTCCCTAAAAGGTTCGCCATCACTGGCCTAGTACATGTTTGCCCACTTCCAACTTCAATGGAGACTGACTGTAAATGGCTGGCGTGCTCTAGTATTTATGGTTTCAAGCTGTACGTGTCATTGCATACAGTCTATCTATCTATCTATCTATCTATCTATCTATCTATCTATCTATCTATCTATCTATCTATGACATCAGGAAATGAGAGAATTAGATTTTGTAGGCCGCTGCTTCCCCCTTGCGGGCTGAATAAAATAGCCGTTGGGTGGAACATACAATTTATCCGGCTGCTGTGGCTTCTTAGGAAGATATCCTAGTACTTGTTTACCCACTTCCAACTCCAATGGTAATTGGCTGGCGTGCTCTAGTGGTTCCAAGCTGTACGTGTCATAATAGAGCCTTAATGACATCACAATGCAGCTTTATAGAACATGTTGGGGCATGTTCAAGGGCGTCCGATGTTGATGACATCAGTGATGACATCACAATAGCAGGTGGCTTACTTATTCGATCTACGTGGGGGGGGGGGGGCGTAACTTTCGACGAAGCTCGCGCGCCATTTATCGTAGGATATTTGTACTATGCCTATAATCTTCCCAGGAGTGTACTCAACAACTTCCCAAAGTTTCATGGCGATCGGATGAATGGTGTAGTAGCGCATAAAGGACAAACACGCACGCACGCACACACGCACGCACGCACGCAGACAGACATACATTCAATTTTATATATATAGATATCTATATATATATATATAGATATATATATATATATATATATATATATATATATATATATATATATATATGTCATGAGAAAAAGCCAAGTATACCCTGCAAGATTTATATGGTTTTAGATGAAAAAAACATCTTGTCCTAAAATTAGGTAATTACAACCTCAGGTAAACAACAACACATCATGTATTATTTATTTAACAAAAACAAGGCCAAAATGCAGAAGCAGTGTGTGAAAAATTAGATACAAACTAATTGCTTCCATAGGAATTAAAAGGGTAATTTTAATCAAATACCCTTGTTTAATAGATTATCAGCAAATGTGATCACCACTATAAAAGTAGACGTTTTGGCAGTTTGCTGGTCTGGAGCATTCATGCATATGTTAACACAATACTAAGGAAGAAAGATATCAGTAATGATCTTAGAGAAGTAATTGTTGCTGCCCATCAATCTGGGAAGGGTTATAAGGCCATTTCCACACATTTCAGAGTTCATCATTCTACGGTGACCAAGATTAGTGCAAAACATTCAAAACAGTTGATGATCTTTCTAGGAGTGCACTTCCCAGCAAATTCACCCCAAGGTCAGACCTTGCAATGCTCAGAGAAAGTACAGAAAACTCAAGAGCTACAGACTCTAAAGACCTCAGTTGACAGTACAGTTAGAAGAAGACTTACAAGTACGGCTTGTTTGGAAGGGTTGCCAGGAGAAAGCCTCTTCTTTTGAAAAGGAACATGGCAGAACACATTTTGTATACATGTTATTTTTGCCGCATTGTTTCTACTTTACTCCTAACATTTCTCCTTAGACAACAGTACACACACGGGGACTCCTACAATTCACATGAGAACCCTTAGTTAACAGCTATTGATTGCCTGGTCTTGACTCTGTTTTAGGCATATCAATCACTCTAATTACACCAATGTTATAATTAGACCATGAATGACTGTTTGCATTTAAAGGGGACTCCCTACTGGCATCAAAACTCAAACACAAAAGAAAATCAAGTACATTTTTTTCTTCCCATCATATAGTAATGCGACTCTGCAGATTTTCCTTAATTTTAGTCATTACTGAACTTTGTATATAAGTGCATAAATATTTGTGCTGCATATAAAATATATAACTGTAAACTTTGTGAATTGATGTGATGATACTTATGTGAGATTAGAACAGACCAGCAGCTGTTGAGTATTAGACCTGATGTACACTACTGTATTACTGATCTGTGTTGTATGGATCGATACTACCATAGATGACCCATAGTCTACCTTCATGTGCCCACCAATTTGTACTGAAGAACACTCAGCATTTTTCTCATGGATTTATATATAAACTATGAGAGTAAAATCTAGGCATTGTCCAACACACAGTGTATTACAAATATACTCATAGAGGTACCATATTGCAGCAGTATGCTTGTGATTTCATAATAACATGGACCTGTAGGGACTCTGTGTGACTGTAAAACTTTTAACCTTCTATAATTGACCCATAATTCTCAAATTATTGTAGACAGATTGTCATGAAATTATACTTGGTACTGCTTGTAAGAAGAAGGTAGATAGAGTAGGCTAGGCCTCTTTCTATTCTGCTTGGATCATTTACCATTCAGGGCAAGTTGGGTCCTTAGGTTTCAGCGTGGGCCTGTTCTTATTGGGACGATCGCCCCATTTGCAGGCAGGATCATGAAGTAAGTTGTCTTATGAGAGTAGGGACCTACAAGACAACAAAGACCCTTGTCGGCAGGCTCATGGGCTTAAGTATCTTGGTGAAAATACAAACTAATACTCGTACCATATCTACTCCATCTGTGTATGCATGCAGGTATGCTAGGTGAGCGTTTTGGGTGTTTACGAGTCTTTGTGTATGTCTGCCTGTGAGTCCCATTGGTAGCTCCCTAGTTCACATATGAAGGAGACGTAACAGAACACACATATTTCAGCAGTGGTGTACGTAACAATATTTTTTTGTGTAAAAAATTGGGACAATACTATGTGAAAATCAATGTTAACTAACTTATACAGCATTTCCTCCTAGAATAAAATACAAAAAAATCAGAGTAACTGAGTCGTCATCTCTTTTTCTGATCATTCATTTAATTGTATCATTTTGAGAGCAAAAATTACAAACGTTGCAATTACGTATGTAAATGAGATTACAAACATAAAAGACAACAATAAATATAACCATTTTTAACATATTGCCTTCAATCTGTTAGTAACATTGGGACATTCCTTTCTCCAATCCAAGTTATATCAAAAAACAAAGAGCTAGTAATGTACCCTAAGTTGAGAAGAATTCTTTCACCCTCATCAGAGCTGTGTCTTTAAACGAGCGATGCACCTGTGTCATCACATGACTTGGACAAATTTCATCCTCTGCAATCAGACAATAAGGGTATGTTCACACTTCGCAGATCTTTGCAGCAAAAATCCACACCAAATCTGCACCAGTTGGTTAGGATTTTAGCACAGATTTTGGTGTGAATTTCACTCATTTAAAGAGCTGGAATCCGCAATGAATATATGTTGCAGGAATTGATGTCCTGCGCAGGGGCATAACTAAAGGCTCAGGGGCCCTGATGCAAAACCTGAGCTGACCCCCCTCTATCTGTATCTGTACCCGTACCCATACCTAAACCATGCTGCACAGAGACATAACTTGAAGCTTCTGGGCCCCAATGCAAAACCTGTAACAGGGCCCCCAACTATAATGCTTTATTCATAGTACTGGGCTCCCTATATGGAGAAGAGAGGCCTTATGGGCCCTCTAAGGCTCCTGGGTCCAGGTGCAACCACATCCCCTGCACTCTCTATAGTTATGCCCCTGGTCCTGCGTGTATAAGATCTGCACCGTATGTCCATTCTGCTGCAGGTTTCATGTAGGATTTTTCCTATCTACATGGATCAGATCTTTTAAATCTTGTACTGTATATTCTGTGGATTTTCCATATGCAAATTCTATGCAGAAAATCCACTGCACTTACGGCCTGTGTGGGCATGACTCAAAGGCTCCTATTGAATGATGCAAGCAGACATCTTGAAATAATAAGGAATTAATCCAAAAAGTATAATGGAAAATTCTATAATTTTTTTATTTAAATAGAATAGCTGTACTCACTTAAACTGAAACCCCCTTTAATAATTTTTTTGTATGACCTGTCTCATCTTTATTATGCTGTGAATCTCCTTGTCTGCAGTGCTATCCATACTAATGTCTAAATGAACTGTACATCTCTGCAGAGCCAATAAATCACTTCACATGCAGAGATATTGACAAGCTTTGTTGACTTCACAGGAACAGTCATCAGAGTTTCTAGAAATGTGTCCTCATGCATCCAACTAAACACAGGCTATTTTTTGCAAATTACTGCAACTTCTGATATAGAACCCTTCATTTATGAAATGAAGGGGTCCACCCCAAGTTAACCTATTAATAAGGGTGACTTTTTCCTGTGCAATAGCGTTTATACTGTGTATCACTGAAAGGTTCTTCTTTTCATCACTCTACTTCACTCCAATCATGCTTTAAATGGTATCTTCTATCACAACAAATTGCATGAGGAGAGACCTTTTGTTATAGAGTCATGCACTCAGAAATAATTAGCCTTCATGTTCTAAACATTTTGGTTGAGGGAAAAAATGAGGACACCAAAGCTTACAAGTAATCACAAAAATAATATCTGAATTTTTATGTTGTACCACTTAACTCAACAAGTAATTATTGAGTGAAGGGTAATGAAAGAGGACTTTAGAATCAGACTTAGGGCTCTTCTCTACGAGCGTAGGCGTTTTTACATGCGCCTACTGTTGCCGTAAAATCGCGTAAATGGGCGCACAAATCTAACGTTTGTGCGCCCGTTCAGATGACACAGGCCCGGCGAATATACACCGGGGCCGCAATACCATTGCCTACCCCTCTCCTTGCCGGCTCACCTTCTCTCTCCTTCCCTCTGGCTGTTTGCAATGGGAGTCGGTGGGACAGGGGCGAAGCTAAGTACCCGCCCTCTTCGCCTCTTGTTGGCAACAAGCAATGGGAGGGAGCAGAGCTTAGTGTTGCCCCTGTCTCGCCCACTCACATTGCAAACAGCTGGAGGGGAGGAGAGAGGAGTCACACTGCTAAACTATCTCCCACCTCCCTTCTCCAGCTGCTGTCTTCGGCTCCCATAGGAGCCTATGCAGTGGCCAACGTATTCCAGGCACAAAGATAGTTTCAGGACTATCTTTGCTGCCCGGCGTAAAAATGCATGGCGCTATAATTGTGGTCAGGCGCTTTTACGCTGCGGGAATATGCCTGTGTGATCTGATGCATTGGAATCCAATGCATCAGATCGTAGCGTACATCGAGCTGCTAGAAAAAAGGCGTCCGATATACATTCGTGTGAATAAGCCCTCAGTGAAGAGTTAACCTTTGGCTAGCTACTCTACAACTAAGGGTGCATTTAAACTGAAAGATGATCGCTCAAAAATTGCTCAAATGACAGTTTGAGTGACAGTTTTGAGCGATCATCTTTGCATAACTCTTAAGTAGCTAATTAGCTACTTAAAGAGTTAAATGCAGGCGGAGTGAGACACCACTGATTGCAAGTGTCCGGCTGAGCAGATAGCTCAGAGAAACAGCAGGAGCACTGACTGCTCTTTTGTCCTCCAAGCTTTCAGCTGGTATCCTGCTGGGAAGTCCCAGCAGGATGAGAGAATGCTATCAGTGCAGGCCACTCAGAAAATCAACATGCAGCGCTGATAAGAGTCATTGTTGATTTCTAGCTTACTAGAAATCAATGATGAACGAACGGTGCGCCATGGCCACGCATTTAGACACAACAATTATTGCTCAAAAGATGGTTTTTGAGCGAATTTTGAGCGATAATCATTGTATCTAAATGGGCCTTTATTTTACTTAGAAGCAATTAAGAAATCTACTTATATTGTTGTTCCAACTGTTCATTTGAAGGAAACCTGTCATGTCCCCACGGCATCATAAACTAAATTATGCTGCTATTAGAGGAAGTGGCAGGGAGCTGGGTTAGGTTTTTTTTATACTCACCTCCTCCCACTCACCCAGTGAATTTGATGTGCAGCACAAAAATCGGACTCTAGTGGCGCACTCTTCCATTGACCTAACATAGTTAACATAGTATGCAAGGCTGAAAAAGTTCAGCCTGTTTCTACCCCCCTTATTGATCCAAGGGAAGGCAAGAAAAACCCCAAATGAGACAGTCGCCAATTTACCCCATTTGGTGAAAAAAATTTCTTCCTGACTCCATAATGGCAGTCAGAATAATCCCTGGATCAACATTTGATAATTCCTACTTGACTCCAAGACTTGGATCAACAACCCTGCTGGTTATTTAATGTCTATATCCTGTAATGTTGTAGTGCTCTAAAAAGACATCTAGTCCCCTCTTAAACTCCTCCATTGATTTTGCCATCACCACGTCCTCAGGCAGAGAGTTCCACAGTCTAATTGCTTTTACTGTAAACAACCCCCTTCTGTGTTGGTGATGAAACCTGCTTTCTTCTAGACTTGGGGGATGCCCTCTTGTTACCGTTGCAGTCCTGGATATAAACAGATCATGGGAGAGATCCTTGTATTATTCCCTCATGTAATTATATGTAGTTATTTGGTCGCTTCTTAGCCGTCTTTTTTCCAGGGTGAATAATCCCAATTTTGATAGCTTCTCTGGGTATTCCAGTCCTTTCATTCTGTTTATTAGTTTTGTTGCCCTTCTTTGGACCCCTTCTAGATCCATTTGCTTGCATAGGACTGCACATGCACAGGACTCTGAAAAGAGTGATATGCTTGTGCCTCACTCTGGCTTCACCAGGTGCATTGCTGGATCGCTGGAGCAGGCAAGTATAAAAAACACATCACCCGACTCCTTGTCACGTCCCCTTACGGCACCATAACTTACGTAGCTCATTGTGCTGTTGGGACCTAACGGGTTCCTTTTAAATACAAGTGAGTGTAGTTTGCTTAAAATGCAGAGTGTTGTGAATCCTTTAGTTTGTGGCCACATGTAATAATTCCTGTTTGGCTGAAGTTGGTTTTACTGCAAATGGGTATGGTTTCTAAATGCTTGCTAATGTTCACTTATTCTTTGCAGGTAAGCAGCTATGCAACATCTGAACAGCTATTAGGAACTTCACCTGAATGGCGGGCGCTATGTGTGGCCTTACCCTGAGACTCCCAAGTGAGTCATGGCTTCAGGTAAACTTCATTGTACCGTTCTGGAGCAGGGAGCAGTTTGGACAGCATCTTTTCATAGGTAAGGTCCTTTGTAGGATCCTTTATAGAGGGGTATAGACTATAATTTCTAGAATTCTTGTTTAATACAATATATGTTACGCACTGTGTAGAGTTTCTGACATATATTGCAAGTTAGTGAATCCCGAGGAGGAGAGCTGGCAGCCACCATTCTTTAATCAATGTTGCGTTATCCACGGCGACAAGCAGGTGAGCAGTATCGCACTTTCCGATTGCGCTGCACATGGCCAGTAGATACCCACATGAAGCACTTTCCCCCCCCTAATTTTTAACTAGATTCTTGTATAGCAGTGTATAACCTATAAATGTAGAGTAGAGTAGGATAAGCAATTCATTTAATTCACTCTGAAAGCTGCGTATTGCCATAATAGGCTAACATTGGGTTCTGCGTGAAATTGTAGAATAGCATTATGGACACATAGGCAATTCTGAAGCAATACAAGCAAACAAGCATATATTATCAGCTACAACATTCTTATATTGCAGCACCCCAAACCTTTGTGTTTATTAGTACACAGACTGCTAATCTCAATACTATGAGTATCTTTATGTCAGGTGTTTGAGTGAAGTTACGTGGAAATATATATACTACTCATTACCAGACTGCACTGCATGCAAGCATGCTAAGCTCCTATGTAATAAGGCATTTTCCCCTTAATAAGCTGTCTCATGTAGACTTTCTCCTCTTATAACCCTATATTCTGCTTTCCCCGGTGACGTGACGTAAGTGACACCTGTACTGTCCCTTAAGACTTGATTTGTTCAGTCTCCTGACTGACCTACTTCCATATAATTGTAAAGGTATTTCCCCATTAAGCATATGGTGTCATATATTTGCCAGCGTCCTGTGATGTCAGGAGACATAAGTCCTCATTGAACTACTGTGAAATAATTCTCATGTAAGGCTAGGAACACACATGTCATTTTTGATGCAGTTAGATTTGCAGTTTTAGATGTAGGTTTTTGCGCCAAAGCCACAAAAACTGCATGTGTAATTCAAGCTCATGCGTGTTTGCGCACACATGAGCACAGTGTTTTTGCAGAACATTACTTTTTTGCATGCGCATCAGCATATTTTACTGCACTTTTTGTGTATGCAAGGCATGTGCGATTGCACATGCAAAAAAATAGGCACCGATGCTTGCAGAAATAATTAGTCTACTGAGTTCAAGATGTGTTCTTTTTCTTGCACAATTACGCAGTGTTTAACTCATCCCTTAGCATATTGCATGCACATTTGCGCATCCCCATAGACTTCTATCGGGACTTTGCAAATTTGCAGGAAATAGAGCATGCTGCATTTTTTTTGTGCGACTGAAATGCGTTGGAAAATTCTTGCATGTGAACGAACCCATTGAAATCAGTGGGTTCTATTCTCTGCCTATTGCGTGCACAAATACATACTCAAATACGGCCGTGTGAAGCCAACGTAAGGGCTCAGTCACACGGGCGCTGATCAGCCCGTGTTTCTTGATGGTAAGACGACCGCACAGCAGGTGTGGACGACTCTCCGCACCGGCCGGAAAAAGAACACATGGCTAGCAATGGAGCCGGTCATGCAGAGATTCGTCCATACGTGGTACGACCGTCCTTATCGTCCAGAAACACAGGCCCGTGTGACTTAGCCCTCAGGGCCCTACTAATTGATTGCTGGCGTTAGCTTCTATTTATCGCGTTTTCCTGACAATTGCCAGACAGCACTTGCGTTCACATGTACTAGCACCCTAATGAGGACAAACACAAGTAACGCAACTCTCACACAGGTGTTATTACGAACGCCGTATTTTTAAACGCAGCATTTTACAGCGGTGTTTTCAAACGAGTTTGACAGAGTTTTTAATGCACACCTTCATTGCAAAAATGAAAACAATGTGTCAAAAATATTTAGTTTTAGCCTCAAAGTTTTCAGGCTAGCTACACACAATATCGTACAGCCCAATATTGGCCCGTAAAATATTGCGCTTTTGAACATGCGATTTAATCACAGAGGTGAGGCATTTTTCAGGCAAAAACACCTCGCATCTGCGATAATATAATCCTCGCATCGCAATCGCATGCACATCACACGGCATGCAAGATCCATGCGATGCATTAAAGGTTTCATTGAAGTCAATGAGTGATACGTTGCAAGGAATGTGCAAAGATACAGCATTCAAAAGAATGGAGTTCATATTCGTGTGAGATTTGTGCTTCTCGCAACGCACAAATCTCACGTGAGTTTCTCGGCCGCGTGAAACCGAAGAGGAGAAAAAGCACCCACAATTTGTTACGCAATTTCTCCTAAGGATGTGGTATATCCAATGCGATATCCAATGCGCAGTCTTAACCTGCTGTTTGGGCACATGCAGTCCTCAGAAGGTAAAGATCATCATTTGGCTTTTGGAGCGCAGATTTTGTGGGAATGGTTTCCAGGTGCCATGTTTCATCTCCAGAACTCCTGAGAAGGGACCCCATTTTGGAAACTACACCGCTTTAACAGGGGTGTAAAGAGTGTTTTGATCCCACAAGTGCTTTGAAGAAATTGATGCCTAGTGGATGGTGCAAAGTGAAAAATGCAATCTTTCCACATTGATGCCATGTCAGTGCCCAGCACATTGTTCCCAAGCTTTTACCACTAGAGACATACCCCATAAATTGTACTTCCTGGTACTTTAACACTATATATGTGAGCAGAAACTGCCATTTAGACAGCCAGCAGGGTTCAGAAGCTTTTGGGGTACAGATTTGCTGGATTGGTTTTGGACATCATGCTACTTTTGCAGAGTCTCTGAGGTACCAGTACAGTGGAAAACACCAACAAGTAGCCTCATTTTGGAAATTAGAACCCCTTAAGCCATTAGTGACCATGCCTTTTGTTTTCCACTTTAGTTTTTTCCTCCCTCCGTTCTAAAAATTGTAACTCCTTTATTTATCCACCAACGTAGCTGTATAAGGGTCTGTTTTTTGTGGGACGAGTCATATTTTTCAATGGTACTATTTAATGTACCATATAATGTACTAAAAGACTTAAAAAAAAATCTAAGTGGAGAGAAATGGAAAAAAAATTAAATTCCGCCATCTTTCGGTGCATCCTGTTTCTATGGTGCACAAATTGCCACAAAAATGACATGATAACTTAATTCTATGGGTCAGTACAAATACTATGATACCAAACATATTGGTTTTTTTTTGCTGTAGTACTATTTTTTTCAAAGATATATATTTTTTTAATTATTTTCTACCGCCATCTTCTGCGCACAATAGCTTTTTTTGCTTTCCGTCGACATAGTTGTGTGAGGGCTCAATTTTTGTGGGGGGCCCTGTAGTTTGTGTTGGTACCATGGTACATAATAACTGCCATGATCGCTTTTTATTGCATTTTTTTCTTGGAGACAGGGGGACCAAAAAAGCACATTTCTGGCGTTCTTTATTTTTTTTCTGACAACGTTCATCGCATTGTTACTTTGTTTGGGATTTAGGGCGAGCACCCACTGGCGTTTTTTTACCTGCGTTTTGCGTTTTTCCTGCACAGGCATAGAGATAACATGTGTTCCTGTCCACTGGCGTTTTTTTTGCGTTGCGTTTGCGTTTTTAACATAGGAACTGTCAGTTGCATATGTGTCCTTATTTTTCTCAATGGAAATTAACGGAAAAGCCGCGAAAACGCCGCGAAAAACACCGCGAAAAACGCGCGGAAAAATCGCGGGAAACGCGGCGAAAACGCTGCGTTTTTCCCCGCGGAAAACGCAATCGCCAGTGGGTGCTCGCCCTTAACTGCAATTTCAGTTTATAATATGGAGGCATATGTACACCATGCAGAGTACATCAACGTAGACTAAAGTGATGTAACAACAGGGCATACAAGAAGAAGAAAATGAATTCATAAATGTGTGTTACACTTTGATGCAGTCCTCCATGCACAGACCAGGTTTTTCCAGGCAGATGTTGCAATGATAGGTGCTTTCCTTTCATATCCTTCTTCCAGAATGCACTCTGCAGGTTTTTTTGAATCATTCCCTTCTTTTTAGTTTGGGGGACTTCACTCACACCTTCTCAGTGTTTTCCCTATCTGTGTCCTAGGAGGGCCTCTCTGTTTTATGGAGTTTACTGTATTCTGTAGTATTTGCAGAGGTCTAGTTAGGTTTTCCTGCACTGGGGAAAAAGATTCAGTTTAGCGTTCCCATCTGAGGTTAACTCTGCTTGCTGTGCCCCCTCCCTGCACCAATTAACAGAACATACAAATCACACACTATACACATATAAAAAGTATTTTAGGCCATGCTCACATTTGTGTTGGAGGTTCCTTTAGGATCTTCCATTACAGATCTGTTAAAGATATGCAGCTGCACCATTTTTTCCAATAAGAAGTCAGACATCATATCAGAGTCTGTTTTAGTTCATTCGTTCCCTGTGGGGAAGCACAGGTATGAAAAATACATAACTGGTGACAGTGCAACGTCCCCTAGGGTGACTCCGGACACATGGCATACGCTGAGGAGCTGGGAGGGCAAAATGCTGGCTTGTCACGGTAGCACTTGCTACGCTACCTCCCGGAGGGATGCACACAGCCAAGGCCAGGGCAGCGCTGGGCCTTTTCCAAACACCCCTAGGATAGGGGAAAGAGTTTGTCATGGGTGACGCCACCGTTCTGGTATCCACCGGCATGAACATCGGCGGAGAATAAATTACAGGAATAGAGTATCTCAGGTCCTTGGGAATGGTCAGGGCCTGGAATAAGTTTACTGGATAACAACTCCAACAATACAAGGCAAGAGTAGACAGTATTCCAAGTGCAGGTAGTGTTACAGTATTGTTATATATATAGTAGTGTTATATATAAACAAATAGACTTGAAGATAAGTACCACCACACAGTAATCCTAGACTTCAGGATGCCTGTGTGTGTAACAATTGTAGCTGCGTACCTCTACCCAGTGGTCCCAGACTTCAGGACGCTTGAGCGTGAAATTGAAGACAGAAAGAGTACCTCTGCATGGGGCCTTAAGTAAGAAAACTTAGGACTGGCTCACGCTCACTCACTGCTCATGCTTATCCTTGTGCTCGGGAAATCTCTCCTCCTGTTTCATTTTCAACATATGAGGGCTGAAGGTGCCCCCATGTGCCTCTGTGCTTTACTTTCTCTCAGCTCCAGAAGATGGAAGACCTTTTCCTGCTCTCAGTCACTCACATTTATCGCCTCTCTCATACCACATGACAGGACATAAATTGATACATTTACAGACAGTCAGCTCACACTTTGCAGACATTAAAGGGGTTGTCACGAGGCAAAACATCAAAATTTTAAATTAGCCCATTCCCCCTGTCACCCCCCGGCATAAAATAGCATTTTAAAGCGGTTTTTAAACCGCTTGCTACTCACCGATGTGATGAAAGATGAACTTATAAAATTCTTCTCCCAAGATGGCCGCCGGTCTTTTCCCAGGGATGCACTGCGGTTTTCTCCCATGGTGCACCGCGGGTCTTCTCCCATGGTGCACCATGGGCTCTGTGCGTTCCATTGCCGATTCCAGCCTCCTGATTGGCTGGAATCGGCACACATGACGGGGCGTAGCTACGCGATGACGCGTAGAAGGGGCGGAGCCAGAACGCCGCTCGTGCCCGGACTGACCAGAAGAGAGAAGAACCTTCTGCGCAAGCGCGTCTAATCGGGCGATTAGACGCTGAGATTAGACGGAGCCATGGAGACGAGGACGCCAGCAATGGAGCAGGTAAGTGAATAACTTCTGTATGGCTCATATTTAATGCACGATGTATATTACAAAGTGCATTAATATGGCCATACAGAAGTACTTAACCCCACTTGCTTTCATGAGACAACCCCTTTAACCTCTCATTTGCTGCAGCTGTGCAATACACATAACAGAATGACATGACAGTTTTGTACAGAGCATCTACATAAGACATACATGTATGACATTATGGAGGGGGCCAGGAAAGCACATACTGGGCCACCACAACAGTGTTTCACGTTATAACTTGCTTACGCAGTTAGTGTCAAAGCAGACCGGTATAACCATGCAGGAGTGGTGAAGGTCCAATAGACCTGAGTCAGAAAAGGGCCAGACCTGAAAGTTGACTAACTCATTGAGGAGGTGGCAGAGGCTGCAGAACCAAGCAGGAAGATGAGCAGCAAGTGAGGTGATCTTGCATCACCATGTTACAACCCCAGGAGGACTAAGGTGGTGGAGGAGCGGATAAGAGAACTTCCTCTACATTCATTACACAGTATTGCTCAAAAGAGCCAGTGAGCATGACTGGGCTTGCCCAAAACTGCTGCACTCTCATCAGTTGTTACATATGTTAGCCTGCTCTTGCCCAAGTGATGAGTTTAATCTAAATTAAACTGTCGCAGCTGGTTACAATGCTGTACCTGCAAGCCGCAGCCTGCTCAGCTCAGCAATAGACACACACAGAGTCTCAGCATCACTGTTGCTGTGCTGGCACCCCCAGCCGCTCTCACACTTAGCAGCTGCTGATACCTCCTCTTTCTGACCTGCAGCCCCCCAGGTTCAATTCTGCACCCAGCATAATAATATTACCGTGAGACAGAAGAGGGGCCGCTAGCTTCTGACACACTAAAGAGACGATTACCGCAGCTGAGTGTTCTTGACATGCAGCCGCCTAACTCCAAATAGAGAATGCCTCTGTCACTAATGTTAAACTGCTGAGTGATTTTTGTCAGCATCAATCAGCTATTTATTTCAGCTAGGCCTCATGTCCATCGGTGAGGTTGATTTGCGGAACCTGCGCAGGAGATCTGCAAATCAAGCCACCGATAGGGAAGCATGGGCGTCCGTAAATTGATTTAAGAATGCAATTTTTTTTGCGGACTTTTTGGTCCAGAAAACAAATCGCAGCATGCTCCATTTTTTGTACGGGTCCCGCACTGACAGCTTTTATTGAAGTGAATGGAAGCCGTCTTATCCGTGGCACACCCGCAGCTGACACTGCGGATGTGCCACGGATCCCCTGCGAAAGCAGGAGATTTGAAAAAACAACCTGTACTGCACATGTCCAACGACAAGCAGTGCGGACCATGCGTAGTACAGCGAACCCGGAAGTGGTGAGATCTATGCAGGCGCCGCTGCCTGGGAAATACGTGTAAGGTGGATTCCATGAGGGATTTCCCGCTCGGAATCCAACCCACCTGTGGACATGAGGCCTAACAGAGGCGTTTTCTGTGTTGGGCTTGTGGCTGCTGTCACTTGCCAGAAGCATTAGTGTGGCAGCGCAACGTCCCTCTTTTGTGTCATTATGCTGAACTCTGGTGCTGCAGGTCAGGGGACAGGTAGAGTGGAGGTTTATCAGCATTGTTTTTCTTCAGAGTGGGGTCAGCGGAGCACAGCTTTTGTCTGGGTCAGTGACTAGGCAGGAGCGACTCGGACAGCTGTAGGAGCAGAGAACAGGAACAGCGGTTAAAGCCTCATGCACACTGGCGGATTTGATTTGCGGAATCCACGATCGGCACCCACGCTGGAGATCTGCTGTACTAGTTGGCCATAGGAAAGCATGGAGCTTCCTCAGCTCCTCGCACACTGCGGATTTGATTTGCAGATTCTGCGCATGGAAAAGAAATCGCAGCATGCTCCATTCTACAGCAGATTCCGCTCAGATGGGCCTCTATTGATCCCTATGGAAGCGAGCGATCCACAATTCAATTGCGGATGCATTGCGGATTTGTAGGCAGATACCTCTTCTGGTTGCTTGGAGACCTAGCAGGGAGGTTAAGGCAGTCACTTTTTGACGCAGACAATCGTCTGTGAATTTGCGCGGAAATACGATCACATCCACGATCACCAGCAAGCATTTAACAAATCATTTCTGCACTGACCCGCAGGTCTTTCGCTGCATAAATCCGCGTGCCGAATCCATGCGTGCCATGTGCATAAGTCCCAAGTGTGAGAGGCAGGGGGGTGTTGTAAAACTGCTCTTCTGACTTCTGTGCCGAATAGTAGAAAAATACTGGAGTGACTCCAGAACATAATGAAAAAATGGAATTTAAGAGCAATATTCCCGTTTTAAGAATTGGCTGCATCTACTACACATAGAATTTAGGAGTTTCTATGTGTGTTAGATGCAGCCAACCTAAAAGCCTGCTGTACCCCGCTGGGTAGACAGTTAAACCACATATACTGCGATGAAAATAATGTTTTTATTTTATTGATTAGTACATTAAGTAACATCCACAATGTAGGGAGTAAAGAAAAGTAAATCTCTATATTAATGATTTCTCCAAGAGTTATTTGGTAAAATTTGTTTACAAAGATGTGATTGGAAGTGTGGGTTTCACGGGTACTTTGCTCATTAAATAAAGGCACAGAAATCCTGCATACTGCCAAACTTGTTCTTCTTAAGAAAGACTGGTTAGTATGAAGCATATCTCGATGTAAGCAACTTTCAGAAAACATGTTACCTTGTAGCATAAAGATAGAAAAGGCTAAAAAGAATTGTTAAAAGCCAAGGTGTACATCAATCTGGACAAAGTGTTAAGGCCCATTTAGACACAACGATTTTCACTCATAAATCGCTCAAAGCCATCTTTTGAGCGAATTGTTCTATCTAACTGCACTGACATCGTGCAGTTTTCGTTAAGGAATCGCTGATCAATGATCAGTTATCAGGGATTCACAGTGGGATACAGCTGATACTATTGTTTCAGCTGTATCCCGCTCCCTGAAGACAGGCAGGATATGAAAAACACAGCTGTCCAGGTGGAGAATGTATAGGCGGAGACATGGGTTGGGCCCGTCAGTGAGAGGCAACTCCCAGGCCACACGGGTTGGCCGGTGTCACTGACAGGAAACGTCAAGGGCACGCCCCCCCCCTTCATCATGCTGAAATGACCCTGTCAGGTGAAACATGTCCCCGGCGTACTCCCTGTGCCCCCCCCCCTTCGTCCGTGCTGCGCTTATACCCACATGCCCGTGGCAGCTGACACATGTCAACAGCGGACTCCCATCTGCACTGACGTGCCCCTGCCGCTCTGTTCTTCTCTGGTTCCCCTTGCAGCTGGGGCCGCTGTCACTGTGCTCCCTATCACATTCAATGCCAGCTGTGTCTGGCCATATCCCCTCGGCATCACTCTCCTCTCCGCTGTTACCCTACATGCCGCTGCTGTACATGTTCCACCTCCGCACCAGGCCACCGGGGACACTGACAGCGGCGGAGCAGGGATGGAAGAAGGGAGCACGCTGGGATCACTGACAGCGGCGCAGCAGTGATGGAAGAAGGGAACGCATCGGGCCTCCGAGAACACTGACATCGGCACAGCAGGGATGGAAGAAGGGAGTGTGCCGGGCCTCCGGGGACACTGACAGCTGCACAGCAGTCCCACGGGAGACACTGACAGGCAGCCAGTGGTAGGCCTGTTCCAACATTAGAGCTATAGAGGAATTTCATGATGTTGGAGCAGGACAGTCATTGGAGTGGAAAGGGATAAGATCACTCCAAGAGCACAAAGGGTAATCCTAAAACAGATGATAAATTATCTAAGGGTAACTGCAAAAGACTGTGCAAAAACCTCTGTTCACATTTATTTTCAATAATAGAAAAAGATTAAACAAGAATGATGTTCATGGAAGGACATCACAAAGGTAGCTGCTGCTGCTCATAGAAAATTATGGTTGAGATTTGCTTGACACTACCTCAATGTTCCACATTGTTTTTGGGAAAATGTTTTAAGGTCGGATGAGACAAAAATTGAACTTTTTAACACTGTGTTTGGAGGAAAAAGGACACTACACATCGACACCAAAATCTCACGCCAGCCATGAAGCATTGGGGAGGGAGTGTCATGGTTTGGGATTGGTTTGCTGCCTCAGGACCTGGACCCCTTTCTATCATTGAGGGAACAATAGATCAAAACATGTTGGTGTTTCAAAACACTTTGCAAAGAAATGCTGCCCATGACCTTAAGCTGTAGAGATGTTGGGTGACGAAGCAAGACAATGACCCAATGGACACATGTACATCAACTAAAGAATGAGTGAAAAAAAAAATCGGTTTGGGAATGGCCATGTCAGCGTCCTAACCTTACCCTTATTGAGATGCTGCGCCATGATCTGAAGAGGGCTGTGCACAGAAGGCATCCCAGAATTGTTGATGAACTGAAGCACATTTACAGAAAGGAATGTTCCAAAAATCCTTCCTTCTTAACATTGTGCAAATCTTATTTGCAGCAAAAGAAACATTTAGATTTGGTGATTGCTGCTAAAAGGGACCTGCGGGTTATTCCATTCAAGGTTTACTTACTTTTTCTTCCTGCACCGTGAATGTTTCCTTAATGTGTTCAGTAAAAGAAATGAAGAGTACATCTGTTTGTGTGTTATTACTTTAGTTAGATTCTGTTTGTCTATAATAAAGACTTAGACAACAATCAGACCACATTGCATTAGTAATCAATGCAGGAATCCAGGTAATTCCAAAGGGTTCACTTACTTTTTTCTTGTCACTGTACATATTTTATATTAGGAGTACACTAGCTGTAGCTTAATCTTTAAAAATCAGGAGCAACCTCTATTACATCAGATTATGTTTTGTTCCCAAGTATAGAAAATGCCATTTGGCAGCATTACCATATGTGACTGCATTAGAATTGCATTATACAATACAGCGTTGTTCCTCTGTGATTGCACTGAAATTCAAAGACATTTTCAAAGTCAAGTTATTTAATTCATTTAGTTAGAACTTTACCCTTGCTGAACATAGATGTTACTGCACTTAATCCCTTTCTGATCAGCTTTGCTTTCCTGCCGATGTCATACATGATAACTACTTTACGTGTCCATGTGCAACATAACTGACAGGGAGGGAAAAAGGTGATTATCTTTCTTTTCAATGATTACCAAAAAATATCTGTAAGGTTTAAGAAAATTAGTTTGTGGGAAAATACATTCATGTTTTACTTCTTTTCTAGTGTAACTATGGTAGCCATGTATGTAGAAAGCTAAAGCATGATTGGATGGCATAAAGAGGAGGCAAACATTTTTTGTTATAATGTATTGGGTGTCATTATTTTTGTAGAGAACTCTGAATCTTCTACTTAGGGGTTTAGCTATAGTGAGTGCACAACGTGTAGTTGCACCCGAACCATGGAGCCTTAGGACCTTTCATCGGGACTGAATTAGAACGTGTGGGCATTTCTGCATCACAATGTTGTCCCTATGGGGCTTGAATTCCGCACCTGTTAAAGTCTATGGACCTTTACTTCAGAACCACAAGACCAAATTCTGCAGTGGAAAAGCTTTCTGCTGTGGATTCAAGGGCATCTTGCGAAAATTCTTGCTGTGGATTTCAGACTTACAGAAGATGTAATTCTGCAATTAAAGTCTGCAGGAAAAAACATGAGAAATTCCACAAGATGTTCGGCAGAACACATTGCTTGTTTAAAAATGCAACAAAATCAATACTAATTGACAAAATCCATATCTGTGCTGCATCTTGCCCACAATTCCATCTCTAAATTCCACACCAAATTTTGGATTTGCCAGCAGGATCCTGCTATTTTAGATTTGTAAATTAGCTGTGCGGCTTTTGGGGCGGAGTATTCTACAGGAGGGTATATTCTGCGATGCTATTGCAGAATATTCCGTCCTGTGTGACAGATCCCTTGGGGGCCCATAAGGTCTCTGTTCCACCATATGAAGAGACCAATACTATAAATGACTTAATAAAGTTTGGGAAGCCCTGTGACAGATTCTGCATTGGAGTCCAGTAGCTTATAGCTACATCTCTGCTCCTGCTTAGGCCTCCCGTCCACGGCTGTGACAGAATATCGCTACCTGACAGATAGGCTAACCACAGAGAATCGTGGCAAATCCCAGCATGACGCAATTTGAATCCTGCGAGCGGAGAATCGTTATGATTCTCCGCTCGTGGACGTCAGGGCTGCGCTTTCCTTAGCAACGCTATGGAAAGCGTTCACTGCGTTACCCACGGCCGGATTATCGCTGCGGATAACGGAATGAACCATCGCCTGTGCACAGGAGCCCTTATTCTGCACATGGATACATGTAAATATTCTACTACCCCATGTTCACAATTAGAATGAGACTGATGAATACTGATGCCATTGAATTCAACAGACCACTTAATAGTCTTAAAAAATAGTGGGTACTTAAGAAAAATCTTTAATTGCCAAGAGTAGATCGGTGAATTTTTTCCGTTCCACAGGAGAAAAATACAGTTGTCACTTGGGCAGCATAAGAAACAGAGATACAACTGTGATGGGATTTCTTGGGAGTGTGTATATATCTGTTAATCTAGCAAATATCTGATCCTATTCTTACCAGATCATGGGATTTTTTATTGCAATTTTTGTAATACATTGACTAGCCATGATAGAATTTGTTTTTAAAATCCTAGGAAATATCATAGGTCACACCAGTAGAATACCGATGGCATAACTTTCAAAACATGAATATATTGTGTAATACTTCCTATATAACATGATATCGCTTGCCCAATATTAAGTTCTAATGTTATATTTGTATATTTTATGAGAAAATGCATTTTTTAATTTAGTTTTTGGCATTTCCTTTATGATATGTCATACTGCTGTGTTCTATTAAAGGGGTTGTCCCGCGCCGAAACAGGTTTTTTTTTTTTCAATAGCCCCCCCGTTCGGCACGAGACAAACCCGATGCATGCGTTGAAAAAAAAAAACGGATAGTACTTACCCGAATCCCCACGCTCCGGTGACTTCTTACTTACCTTGTGAAGATGGCCGCCGGGATCTTCACCCTCGGTGGACCGCAGGTCTTCTGTGCGGTCCATTGCCGATTCCAGCCTCCTGATTGGCTGGAATCAGCACACGTGACGGGGCGGAGCTACAAGGAGCAGCTCTCCAGCACGAGCAGCCCCATTCAACACGGAGAAGACCGGACTGCGCAAGCGCGTCTAATCGGGCGATTAGACGCTGAAAATTAGACGGCACCATGGAAACGGGGACGCCAGCAATGGAACAGGTAAGTGAATAACTTCTGTATGGCTCATAATTAATGCACGATGTACATTACAAAGTGCATTAATATGGCCATACAGAAGTGTATACCCCAACTTTGTTTCGCGGGACAACCCCTTTAAGTCTAATTCAGAAATATGAATATAGTAGGAAAGCTAATCTAATCTATCTATCCATCTCTCTATGTATCTCATATCTATCTATCTCATATCTATTTGTCAAATATCTATCTATCTATCCATCTACTGTGTTCCCCCGACCTATCGGGTTTTCGTGGGAGGCTTGAAATATAAGGCCTCCCCCGAAAATAGGACCTATCTCGGGTGCAAAACTTACATGGTCTGCAGCGGTGTCAGCGGTGTCCACGGCAGCGTAGGCAGCTGTGGAGTACTGGCGGCGTCGGCAGCGGTGGACTCCCGGCCGCGGTGGAGTCCCGGCCGCGGCAGCGGTGGAGTCCTCCTCTGTCTCACAGCTGCCTTCTGCTGGTGACGGAGCTTTGAATACCCCACCTCCAGCAAACCAAGCGCTGTGATTGGCTAATTGAGCGCCGGCAGCCAATCACAGCCGGCGCCCAATGAGCCCATCACAGCCATTCAGTGAATTACATCACTGAATGGCTATGATTGGCTCATCGAGCGCCAGTTGTGATCGTCTGCCAGCATTCGATTAGCCAATCACAGCGCTTGCTTTGCTGAAGGCATCTGTAAGACGAGGAGGACGCTGCGCCACCGCCGGACACCATAGGGAGACATTTGGATGCCGCGGACCAGGTAAGTAAAAGCCCCCCCCCCGGAAATAAGACACTGTGCCCTTTTTGGGGCCAAAAAAATATAAGACAGTGTCTTATTTTCAGGGAAACAC
Organism: Eleutherodactylus coqui; assembly: GCF_035609145.1. NCBI lineage: Eukaryota > Metazoa > Chordata > Amphibia > Anura > Eleutherodactylidae > Eleutherodactylus > Eleutherodactylus coqui. The sequence goes on from NC_089837.1 coordinate 342,835,475, forward strand.
GGTATCTATCTAGTTATCACATATCGATCTATGACATATCTATCTATCAATCTATCTAATCTATTTTTCTTTTTATATCAGATATGATTGCCTTTGCAGCAGCTGATAACTGTTTTCTAATGAGCCTGAGTTCAGCATATATTGAAAATAATAGATTGCCCTTGCAGTGATTCAATAGACAAGACATTGCTGATGATCCTCAAAACAATCTTTAAGTGGAAAACTAATCTGCCATGATTAAGAATGCCCCTCATTCTGCCATTAGCATGGCTCTCGCTGTCACTCAGTACCCTAAGGAGTGGAGCTGTCCGGTCCTGTTGCCTCGGCTTGACGCCTGAGGACCCATCTCAGCTTGAAGTCCATCACTGTGGCAATTAGCGAAGATCAGCTGCGCTCACAAAAGTGCAAATTGCTGACTGCATGAAAGAGCCAAACATAAATGCCTGACACATTTCTTACAGTGTCCCCAATGAACTTCTCAGTGGACACATTTAATACTGAGGGGGATGTGGAATATATTAGAATGTGGAGTTTACAATTCTCTCTCGAACAGTCTATTTTTATACATCTTGATGTAGGAGGATTGTTTAACCTTTTATTTTATTATGCTGTTTGCTTCTAATGGAAGAGCATAATTGTTATTTTTTTCAATGAACACCATTGACATAGCAACAGTATTGAATGGTTTGGGATAAGTTAATTTCCCTTTAATCTGATATACTGTGGTGTTTTGGATTATGATTTTATTTAACTGGGTGGTGAAAATGTGTATACATGATCACTGGCAGTCCTTTAATCTACATAATAAAAACTCATTGTCTCATAGGGTCTGTTGACACCTTAATACTCCTAAACTCCCCTTTAAAGGATTTGAAGGCAATTGGGGCTCTATATAAGAAAAATGGTGTTCTTCCTGTCTGGCCTGTCAGTCCCCCATCTTGTGTTATGCTTGGTTTATGATATGGATTTTAGGTGACAGACTTCCTTCAGTTCCTTGGCTTAATATGCTGTGTTATAAGGGTGAAGTCACATGAACGTATATCGGCTCGGTTTTTACGCCGAGCCGATATACGTTGTCCTCGTGTGCAGGGGGGAGGATGGAAGAGCCAAGTGCAGGAACTGAGCTCCCGTCCCCTCTCTGCCTCCTCTCCGTCCCTCTGCACTATTTGCAATGGGGAGAGGCGGGGCGGGGGCGGGGCTAATTCACGGAACTTAGATCTCGGAACGCAAATCCGCCCAGTGTGAACCCAGCCTAATAGTAATAAGAGACCAAGCTACTGATTACACAATCTTTCCACAAATGTTCTCTTCAATTCTATGTGTTGCCTTAGCATATAGTAAATAACCATAAAATACTGGACTGTGGATAGAATCAATAATGGAAATGCATTTTGTCACACACCATTGCATATGATAACATATTGGTTTCTGTTGTTTTTGTTTTATGTATTTACATTTATTTGGATGGTCTATCAGTGGCTAGCATTAAGGACTGGGTATGTTGGGGAGCCATGCGGCAGCCGAATGGCATCGTCTGCTCTGACTGTGAAGTATTACTTTCTAACCAGAGTAATATTGCTCAGTGGCAACAGTAGGTCATGGCCAACAGTCTCTTCCCTCTGGGGAAACATTCTATTTGCAGATCTACATTTTGTTGTTCTATGTGATGTAATGACAAGTAACCCTAAATGTTCAGTTTAAGGTCTCTTTTATACGGGCAACAGTGATATCGCCATGGGAAAATCACAGCGATATCACATCTGTGTTCTGTGCAATATCGCAGCGTTTTCTCGTGGCAATATTGCAATTCTGTGTCGCGCGACTTTGTAGCTCTCTTTTGACAGGATTTTCGTAGGTTGCGGGGGGCTTGAAATATAAGTTCTACCCCCAAAATAAGCCCTGGCTGCATTAAAATAACAAAACACAATTACCTCCCAGGTCTCCGGCACACTTGCTTATAGCAGTGATTGGCTCATTGAGCACTGAGTGATTGGCTGAGCTGCAACGCTTGAGAACCAATCAGAACCCTTGACCAGGAAGTGCTGGGGGAAAACTATAAGCAAGTGTTGCAGGGACCTGCGAGGAGAAGTGCGGCTGAGCAGACAGCATCTGTTAGGTGATGTATTGTGTTTTTTTCTTTATTTAATGCAGATAAGAGTTTATTTTAGGAACAAACAGTAGGATGTTCTACCGTAAAAGTTGCATCGCACCACACGAAAACCGCGTTGCAAAGTGCGATGTAATGCAAAACATAGAAAGGTTCCATACCTAAACATGGGCTACAAAACAGCGCAAATTGCAAAGCCATTGAGCAAGCTGTGATTTTTGTATTCCCGCAATGTAGCAGCCTACAAAACATTGCTAAGGAGAAAAAACCCATTGGAAAGCATGGGATTTGTAGCACTGTCACAGCACGAGAAAATTGTGCCATTTTGTCACCCATTTGGGACCGGCCTAAGGGTACTGTCCAGTTGTAAACTATTGATGGCTTATCCTCAGGATAGATCATCAATAGTAGATTGGTGGGGATCTGTCATGTGGGATCCCACACGATCATCTGTTTCTGGGCTGGTGCAATGAGCTGCTGATTTCTGCAGGAAGCAGGCATGTTCATGCAATGGCCAGGCTTGATATTGCAGCAAAATTCCCATTCATTTCAATGCCTGCAATACCAAGCTTGACCACTGATGGACCCCCACTGAGCTACTATTGACGGCCTATCTTGAGGATAGGCCATCAAAAGCTTACAACAGAAAAACATATGTAGTAGAAGCTACTTCCTCCTGCAGGAAAGTTTGGCTTGCACTGACTTGTCACCTATGTTATTTATTATCAGCAAGACCTACTGCATATGACAGTACTTCAAATAGATATTCGGATATTTGTAAACTTATTTTTTTTTTAAGTTAAAAATGATATAAATTAGTGTTAATATTCCAAAATAAAATTACTCATCGCAGCCACAGCATTTCTCATTAGATGGATGATGTTATTCTGAAGATCTTTCCCATTAGATCTGATCAATCACCCTTTTAAAGGATCATTGTATGGTTGAATGTTTGTATTAATTTCAGTTTCGTGCATTTTTTTGTGGTGTGCTATATTTAGTATTTTGACATAGATTAATGATCAGACTGAAGATGAGCACAGATGGTTTAAGCTTACATAATACTGACTCTATAACATTTCTTTACATTAGTTAGAGCTAAAATGACTGCAATAATATTTAACAGGCCTACATTGCATGGTTATATTAAGCCTATCATGAAAAATTCCAATTTTATCTCTTTGAGAAATTGAAGTTTGTGTTTTTGTATGCTGAGGGAAACACCAGTAACTTTAGAAATGAATTAAGACTAAAAGTTTTATACTTTTAACCCTTTCCAATCCAATTTGTATCCTGGTTTTCCAAGGGGGCTTACTCTTTTTCTGCCGTTATACAATGGCGCTATCTGCTGGCTAAAGCCAGTACTGCATGAGGTGACACGATGGATAGGCTCCAACATCAGAGAGGCTGGCAATATACAGTAAGAGAACCCCGATGGATGTCTTCCAACATCGGAGCCGTACAGCCTTAAATCATAATGTCTTCAGAGGTCAGACAGTGGATTGGAAAGGGTTAAAGTCCATCACAGTCATGAAATGACTATACTGTATGTTAGAATTAGAAGATGACTAGATATATTTTTTCACAATATGGATTCCATTACTGTATTCTGCATAGTTTTTTGAATGTATTGCAGATCTAATAATTTGACCCACAGTTAGCATTTGTTAGCAAAGTGGACCAAGATTGTTCTTGTCTAGTCATGGCCTCCTGAAGTGTACATGATTTACAGGATACAGGAAATTTTGCAAGATTCTTCTGGATTGAAATCAAGTGTAGGAATATAGAGCATGTGCCAAGAATATCGTATTTTCTTTCATTTGGATATCTTACTGTATTTACGTCGAGGCTGAAAGGCATAAAGCCTTGTTTAGACCAAGACCAAACATTTCTCACAGCTCAGCATTTGCCATGGTTGTTTTCAGTTGGTAATTAAGGTTGCGCTGGGTCTGGAGGTAGCATGGCAAGAGCAGAACTAGAAGAAGAAAAGGGATTGAAGGTAATCTGCTGATTTCTTTATGTGAGTGAGCGCTTAAAGTTTACCGTCTGCATAAGGTGCTACTTTACCATCCTCAGCATATGACTTTTAGGTCTCAGTTACACGAAAATCTCTTTTATCTGCACCAAAAATAGCGTAAACAGACGATTTTGCATACGCAGAAGACCCGAGCTTCATGTGCGTGAAAATCATGCATTCACTGGAGCAGCGTGTTGCTTAAAAAAAGCGCACCTGCTCCAAGAGAAGATCGCAATTCCCTGCTGCAGTTGTGACAGCTGCGCCAGGGAATTCCTTCAGTCCCACAGGGATGTGAAGCTGTCACATCCAGGGGTTTCCACATGCTCTCAATGGGGCTGGTTGCAGCAGCGCCGGCTCCATTGAAAACAGTAGGAAAAGATCGCAATCTCCTGCCACGGCTGTGACAGCAGCGGCAGGTGAAGGGAATCCTTGCAGGGATGTGAGGCTCTTTCAATGTGAAAATGCCTCACATCCAGGGGTTCTCAGAAGGATGGCAAGGGCGATATTGGGCCATGAATCACGGCCTGATATCCCTCTCGCCAGTGTGAAGGTGCCCAAGGAGATTAAGCCCCACTGGGATTACGCATAGCCCCGCTCTCTCTCTCCCTGCTCTGGGGATCCTCGAAGAATATCCCCATAGTGCAGAAAGAGAGAGGGCATGACTACAGGGGATCCCCAAGGCATATACCCATAGTGTAGACAGTGGGGGCTAGAATTTATCTCCCTGGAATTCCCCCATAGCAAGTTGAGAGGGTTGGGGATAGAGGGTGGATCCCTCTAGCCATGCCCCTGCTCTTGGGGAAGCCCTCTAACCCCACCCCCTCTCTCTCCCCGCTATGGGGAGATCCCTTGGGGAACCCAATGCTGGGGAGAGAGGTGGAGGGAGTCCCCGTTTCCTGCTGCTGAGGAATTCCCCAGCTGTGGGGTTGTAGGAACTCCCTGCTGCTTGCAGCGGGACATTTAAAACTTGCTGCTGAGAAGCACATTTTAGATGTCCTGCTGTAAACTCCTGTTTGTCTCCGTGGGGATTAAGGGGATCCCGAGGGAGATGAATGGAACCCTAAGGGCTTCCTTTCATGTCTGCGGGGACTAAGAGGAGTTTACAGCGAGGTATTTAAAATGTGCTTCTGGGTGAAGCGGCGCTGCTGCTGTTAAGCAGAAATCTCCCTAATAACTTCTAATTTTCTTTTCGGAGCATCAGACACAGCTAAACTCCTGCTCCCATAGGAGTCTATGGAAACTTCTGCGCATCACGCACCAAAGGTAGGTCAGGTCCTATCTTTTCACAGACATCAGATGCGGGCATTGTAGTCACGCATGTTCTATCTTTTGAAGTTGCGCGTTTTTTGCGTGTCTTAAATTATTTCATCTGAATGCTTATATAGGAAACCATTGGTTCCTAAATTAGGCCTTACTCCTCCTCTTTTTCTAGCTGTGCTATGGTGACGCACAGGATGCAAATGGTTATTAAGTAGATGTTTGGTTTGGGTTGCCATGGCCCCCTAGCCCCCAAAATGCCCATATTATCATCTAAGAGAGCCACAGTGGCAGCAGAATGTACACCACAGGGCTCAACTGTGGTAGGAACATCCGGGAGCAAAAGGCACAACTCAAACACAATCTGAGGGCAACTACCCACTACAGTTTTCTTTCACTGCAAAGTTCGCAGCGCTTTTTTTTCTGCAGGGGTTTATGGGACTTGTAATCCGATCATGCAAATTGCAATTTACCGCGAAATTGCGATTTTAACATTACACGTCCCATAGACCCCCTGCAGAAAATAAAATGCTGTGAATTTCGCAGTGAAAAAAAAACTGTAGTGGGTAGTCACCCTAAGGGAGCTGTTATCTCTGCCGAAGTGTGGCTAGATGTTGCAGAGAAGAAACTCAATGAAGGTGATGATCATACATCATCAGACACAAAGGAGGCCATGGTGGCCAATGCCATCAAGGACCAGGATAGTGTGACACCTCCTGCTGCCCAGAGCATAAACCTTTCTGCGATATCATTACATCTGGAGATTCTCTTTGATTAGCCACAAGAACAGCCATTGTTACTGCCTTCCTAATATTAGAAATAAATCACTGCATATGTTGGCAACATGTAGAGAGATTTGGAAACAAATGCCTCATGGTGGAAATACCTCATGGTAGCCACCAGGGCCTGTGATGATGTCACCATCATGTGATCATCTGTGTAGGTTGAGTCAAGGATCACATGACCAGGGGCTGATCACTGTATCCAGGAGTCTGCTGAGCTGGTGATGTCTGGAAATCAGCATGGATGTACCACAGCTGTGTGTGTGATGTATGTAAATCAGGATGCATGTAGTAGAGCTGTGTGTCATGTGTGGGGATCATAATGGATGTACCATGTAGCACAGCTGTGTGGCGCATTGTGCCACCAGAAACTCTAGTACTAGAATTTCCTAATAATTACTAGTATCTTTATATATTGCAGAATGGAGAGGAGTGGGCAGACTCTGGTTATTGTAATCCCCAGCCTTTGCCTGCCTATGCCATAGAAATGAAAGGCTGTTGACATCTATGATTAAGAGCAAATATAATAAAATTAATCTTCTCAGAATCCCTGAATGGTAGTCTAAAGTCATGGCAAAATCTGTTGCGACTACCAGTACAGTTACACTTTTGGCCTGTAGCATGCTATCCGTTAAGGAGAACGCAAGCAGAAGTATCAAGAGGAATTGAAGATATTTGGTATATACAAGCAGATATAACTTGGATGAATGGCAGGGCAATTCTTGAAATCCTAGCTCTACTATATGTACGCAGACAAACCACTATTTCAGCTGAGAGATTATCAGCCACTCTAAATCTGTACTATCCAGTTTATGCATACAAGCTTTGGTGTTGGCTATGTAGGACAGATGGTCTGCATAATACTTCTTTACCGTATAAGTAATCAGTCCTGAACAGTCAACACTAACTTCTGCCATAATCCCAATATTTGAGTATGGGTACAACCAAAGAGTGTGGTGCTAAGCCAATATAAGAAACAGGATAAACCTAATGCTTAAGAATTAGAGATGAGCGAACGTACTCGGATAAGCACTACTCGTCCGAGTAATGTGCTTTATCCGAGTATCGCTGTACTCGTCTTGAAAGATTCGGGGCGCTCCGCTGCTGACAGGTGAGTCACAGGGGGGAGCGGGGCAGAGCGGGCGGGAGAGAAGGAGAGAAAGATCTCCCCTCCGTTCCTCCCCGCTCTCCCCTGCAGCTCCCCGCTCCGCAGCGCGTCCCGAATCTTTCAGGACGAGCAGAGAGGTACTCGGATAAAGCACATTACTCGGACGAGTAGTGCTCATCCGAGTACGTTCGCTCATCTCTATTAAGAATTAATGTCAGCGCAAATTTAGCTTAGATGGAACCAACTTTTGCTGTCAACTTTTTGGGTCTTTTGACTATTCTTACGCTTATCACAAAGCAGCTCAAAGGTTGATTTTGTGATCTTTTGTTCTAAATTGTACTTAGACTGATACTTGATTGAAGGTAGACAAGCATACTGATATTTTTGTAGATAGTACATTACTCTAGATACCACAGACATTCTGGAGACCGCTCTGTAAATTACTATTATTTTATTAATGTATATTCTTGGTAAATATTACTTATAAAATGCTACCGATCACCGTCTGCTAGACATTCTGCTAATCACTTAACTGGGAGAGAAGCCAATGCTCTTTTAATGACTGTAGGCCTTATCTTGCAGTAATTAGAACATGCAGTAAATAAAAGCCAATGAAGAGCCTGGAACTGCCAACTAAATTGTAGTCTGAATAGAATCATAATAATTTGTCTGCAGTAAATATTGTAAGTGTGAAAATGTAACAGTGAGATTATTATGGTTTTAATATTACCTTTGTACAGTAGATAATGAAGCTTACTGTAGTTTATGTGGCTCCGTAGGCTACATCCAATCCATGATTTCACAGTGCCCCTCTACTATAAACCAACTAGTCGAGGCAGGGAACTTGAAATGAAGTCAGAAGCTCATGGAATTTGCTGAAAATGATAAGCATCAAAAACAAGGCAGAAGTTCCAGTACCTCAGAAATGTGAAAATGAGAACTTTTTAAATTCTAAATACATAATTAGAATACAAAATTGTGCATAGAATATGTTACAGGCCTACCCATGTAGAGCGAATCATGACATGTACAAACATTTGAATCCAACAAACGTAACTCCTTTCCATCACATATAGCCAATGACACCAGCCAACTGCCACTTGCCATGAGAAAAGGAGAGGGGAATAAAAGAAATGGGGTGGAGAACAAAGAGAAGAGAAATAAAAGCTAGGTAATTAACCATAAAAGATTAACCCCTTCAATAAAAAAAATACCTACATGTGCTTATTATGCATTTGACCTTTTTCTGTGTTTTGGGCATCTTGAGGCATTCAAAAAGAAAAGCCGAAAAGGATAAAGAAAAAGGAAAGATCAAATCTGCTATTTAAACCATCAGGAATCCTTGTCTCGACTGTAGTTACTATGGTTTAAATAGTAAAGTTGATCTTGTTTATCATTATTAAAGCACTTCCCTTTTCTTCCTTCTTTAAAAAAATTCATCACGATGCATAAAACGCATTACAAAAAGCAAAAGTGTATCAAAAACACACTGAAAATGCTGGAGAAAGAGGTGGAGGGAGTCCCCTTCTGTTCCTTGCCGCTGGGGAATTCTCCAGCAGCAGGGTTGTAGGAATTCACCGCTGCTTACAGTGGGACATTTTAAAACTTGCTGCCCAGAAGTACATTTTAGATGTCCCGCTGTAAACTCCTGTTAGTCCGCGCGGGGATTAAGGGAACCCCTAGGGAGATGAACAGAACCCTTTGGCTTACCCTCATCCGCGTTGTTTTTTCCCCTTTATGTCTTTTCTTAGTATGTTTTTTATATTCTGTTTAATTAAATGAGTTAATCTTATATGGTTATTTCCTGTTTTTCAGTTCTTTCCTTTTTGTTCTCTACAACCTTCATTGATCATATGCCTGTTGCAATTGGCTGTATGGGTGGAAAGTGATTATTTAACTTTGTTGGATTTTTATTTTGGTACGGTATATATGATGATTAAGAGTTTTGCTTGAAACATGTAGGATTGTTAGATATCCTATGCACAGTTTGTACTCTATAATTATGCATATGGAGTAAAAGTTCTTTTCACATTTCTGAACTGCTGGAATGTCTTCATTTATGGCACTCAAGCAGTGGCTTTCTGAATCTGTGCACTCATTGGGAAAAATATCTGTGAGGCTGGGTGAGCTGGCGTTCGGTCCTGGTTGCAAAATGATAACCATGGTATTTGTATGCTCTAATTAATTTGCAGACTAAGGGCGCCCACCCACTGGCGATTCTTTTCCCTGCGAAATTCGCAGCATTTTTTTCTCTGCAGGGGTCTATGGGACTTGTAATGTTAAAATCGCGATCGCGCAAAATCGCGATTTCGCGGTAAATTGCGATTTTGCGCGATCGCTATTTTAACATTACAAATCCCATAGACCCCTGCAGAGAAAAAAATCCTGCGAATTTCGCAGGGAAAAAAATCGCCAGTGGGTGGGCGCCCTTGGGCCTTAGTCAGACGGGCGTTTTTAGCCGCGATTTTCGCATGCGCATGCGTCCGGCGATTTTATAAAACCATTGCTTTGCAATGGTATCGGACACATGAGCGCTTTTTATGCGCTCGTCCGATAAATTATAGAACAGAAATCGTAGATCGCACCTATCTGCGATTCCTGTTCTCTTCTCTATATGCGCTCAATGGGGCCGGCGGCAGCAGCGCCGACCCCATTGAGAACATATAGAAGACAAATCATTCTTCTCTGCCACAGCTGTAACAGCTGTGACAGAGAAGAAGGATGTTTGCCCATTGAATTCAATGGAGCCGGCAATACAGCCGCTCCATTGAAAGCAATGGGCTGCCGGCGTGCGCGGGGTGAATTGTCGGGAAGGGCTTAAATATATAAGCCCTTCCCTGCAATTCATCCCAAAATGTGTTAAAATAAAAAAAAATTGTATACTCACCTTTCCGCTGCAGCCGGAGTCCAGCCGCGGCCGCTGTCAGTTCTCCTGAACTGCTTCTCGGCACTATTCAGCCGGCGGGGCTTTAAAATCCCCGCCTGCTGAATGATCTGCCTCTGATTGGTCACAGCCCTGACCAATCAGAGGCAGGTTTCACTCACACACCCATTCATGAATTCATGAATGGGTGAGTGACTGCTGCCTCTCAGCGCTGAGCCAATCAGGGGCAGGTCTGACTCACATCCATTCATGAATTCATGAATGGGTGTGAGTGAGACATGCCTGATTGGCTCAGCGCTGAGCCAATCAGGGGGCAGGTCTGACTCACACCCCCTTCACACCCACTGCAGGACGGCCGCGCGGAGCTCCGGCTGCCGGGAGAAGGTGAGTATATATATATTTTTTATTTTTACACATTTTAGGATGAATTGCAGGGAAGGGCTTATATATATAAGCCCTTCCCGACAATTCATCCTGGGCTCGCCCGCAGCGCATTGCTTTAAATGGAGCCGGCTCTATTGCCGTCTCCATTGAATGCAATGCGCTGGACAGCTCCGGCCTGTTTCTAATGAAACGCGGCTAGGAGCAGATTTTCGGGCAATTTGCGGGCGACTTGCGCGCACCGGTCACACGATTTGCGGATGCGCATCCGTCATGCAATCCGCAAATCGCGTGAAAAAACGCCCGTGTGACTAAGGCCTTAGAAAGAAGAAATTGGACTTCATGACATGGATTTCAGGTTAGAAATGCACCCATAATATTTCCATGGCAATGCAAGTCTTTGCACACACATACCCAGATGATTCCCAGTACTCTTTAGCCCAATGGTGATGATCATATTTTGAAATTCATAGCCTAATAAACAAAATACTCTACAGCTCAGCATTTTTATGCTAAAATAGGCTGATTGGGTCCTATAGGCATTAAAATAGTACCCAAGAGTCCATAGCCTAAAAAAAGCCCAAACCCTTCAGTCAGTCTGCTAGGCCTGCACTGAAAGCTGAATATAGCTGGTAAGTAACAGGCCCATGACTATTATTACACTGGAGTCCATATCTCTGTCCGTGCCATGTATTAGAGATTGAAGAGAAGCCTGTATCATAGGTCTTGCCTGTTTATCTAATTGCTTATGCATAAATAATTAATGGGTATTTACTGTCAGAATAATCCAAATACCCCTCAACTTTTTAAAAAAGTTCTTTTTTTTTTTTTTTAAATAAAAAGAGGACGATCAGAACTGGAGAATTCTGAGGTGTGTTAGTAAATACGGAGTAGGTGTTCAATGCTTAAGTGCCATACTTTCCCCTCAGACTTGCAACACCTCTATTTCATTGGGCACATTTATAGAAAGTCTCAGTTTGACCACCTATAAAAATGAACGATCCGGTGACAGATGTTCTAGAAAGCTCTGGATTCTGTATGTTACAACATTAAAATATTCTATGACCACAAAATCTCTTACAGCGAGAAAACCGTTTCATCTGCTTCTATATTGGAGAAGTAAATTCAATGCACAATAATTTCACAAAATGTATCCTAAGTGGTCGGCTCATCTGAAAAGAAAGCTGAAGTCTTCTGCAACCATTTTTTTCATTCTTTCATATCTTGTTTTTATTGCCCATCTCAGTTTCTTTCCAATTTTACTTTGTGCTGCATTTTTCCGGTATGACACTCTTAAATCTCACTTGTCAGACTGTATTATGACATAGTGAAGAAAATAAGAAAATATTCCGCACAATCATAATTTTCAACTCCTCCGTGTTTGGTTTTGTAAGACATAAAGCAATTCAAATGGGAAAAATACTATAAATAAGGAGCGAGAAATTTGATGTAAGTAGTATATTAAATATATCATATTTGGCTTGCACTTGTGACTATTGCCTGTTTTACGAGTACAGTCTAAAATATTAACACACGCATCCTACAGTGAGTACAAGCAGGAAAACACTCTTAGGAGACCTGCAATCTATTACGGAGATACAACCACGTTTCGCATTGTAACCTGTGGCTCAGTTCAACCTTCGCAAGTTGAAGGTCAGGCTGGAGCCAGCATGCAAGGTATCGCAAGGGAGAGGAGTTCAGTGGGGCTGAGATCATACAGTTACAAGCTGGCTGACTCCAGCCTATGGGGATTCTCTCGAGCTATCCATTTCGTACAGATTTTGGCTGAATAACAGCAATGCTCAGTCTGCAGTAAAATCCAAATCACAATCGTTAAATAAAAAATAAGAAATATAATCTATCTTGGAGAACTTTAACTCCTTTACTGCCTGCAGTATGATACTTAGGCTAACTGTATTTAATTCTTACTGTATGCTGAATATTGTTTGCATGGTGAAATGTATATTTTTCAAAGAACTTTAAAAATTAGATTAATTTAATTTTAAAAGAGCAATATAAAGTATATATACATAAAATGTGTAGCAATACCATGAAAAAAAACAACTGCCATGATACAGGCCTCTGTATCTACTATAGATTCAGTCTTCGGAAAACTCAAGAGTCTTGAAAAAGATTGTATTTACTATACTAAACGTTACTTAGGAAAAAGTCTCTGCACAAGGCTTAAAGGGGTTGTCCAGTTGTAAACTACTGATGGACTATCCTCAGGGGGCCATTGCTGAAAGACTCCCAACGATCTGCTGTTTGCCGAGCTGGTACCCTCCATTACTGAGCTGATTTCGGCAGGAAGCGACCAGTTCTGTCCCAATTGCAGTACTGACTTATACTGCAGGCCAAATTTCCCTTTTGTGAGAACTGAGCTGAAGGAGCACACTGACCCAATAAACAGCTGATCAGGGAGGGTCCTGGACCCCCCAGTAATGTACTAGTGATTTGATATCCTGAGGAAGAGCTATCAGCAGCTTACAACTGGATCTTTGATTCACACCACTTCTGCAGTGTATATTTATTGTATACACTGGAAAAATCTTTCAATATATCGACATGCCATCAATGGCTGATGCATACAACTGTAAAGACATACAGATGCATACATCTGAGGCATATATACAACAGGGCCAATGGACGAATGTAGAAAACATAAATACCAAACTCGATGTTCACCCAGTCTTACTCACATTAATTTATCCTTTCACATATTTTGCTTGCATCTATCATACTGGAGGGGGTTCTGGTTTTATTTGCGATAAGCAGATAACTTTATGCAAAGTGTGTAACATCATGAACTGTTATGCAGCCTCTATACAGGAGTGTATGGTATAGAGTAGGTTCAGGAGCAGAGCCTGATCCATATGTGGCGAGTGCGGCTATGTTGTACAGCAGATATCTGCCAGGACTGGAGAGAACTCGGATCCTTGCAGCTTTTTCTCTTTGATGTCACAAACAGCTACAGCATCTAAATGGTTGAATAGAAGTGACTGCCATATTCCCTGTCAAATCCCTCCCTTAGAGGTGCTGAAGAGTCATGACAGCTGGGGGCCCAGTAAAGGCTCTCAGGTCTGTCATGTTAGTACTCCTATTAATTTTCCAGAAGCATAGTGTAATGGGATAACACTGACAAGCACAATACACTGCAATATAGAAGTATTGCAGTGTATTATAGAAATTATCACATGATAACAAGTTCAAGTCCCCTAGCCGAACTAAAAAAAAGTTTAGTCACATTTAAAAATATTTAAAAAATATCAAAAGTTTAACCCGCCTTGCCTTTTGATTAAGTAAAAAACCAAAACCTAAAAAATAATACTGGATCACAGGAAAAAAAATTGTCTGCTACTTGGGGTATTGTATGTGTCCTATACTAAACAGAGTTTGTAGAGTTCAAATATGTAGTCATATTTTGCCTAAAACGTTTGGTTCTGAAGTTATACACTGTGTCATTGGCTATTCATACAGACAAGAAAAACTGATCTTATGTTCGCTGTAGAGCCACTGTACATAACTATATTGTGCTTCAAACCTGAGAGATTACAAAAACTTGTTCACATTAACAAACATGTAAATGAAAAGTTCACTTGAGTCTACGCAATGCACATACACTGTTTAAAAGTGCTTTAGGCACTCGCTTTTGCGCTTGTGAGTGTCTATTATTGACTGCTGCAGAAACCAGCAGTAGTCGCCGTCCTGTTGGGGTTGAAGTGGCCTTGGGTTGAAAAAGTTAGCCACCATACATGTTGCGGGGAAAGACAGTCAATCCTTAATATTAAAGTCCAAGAAAACCCTATTTTATCAAGATCCATTCTCTATGCTAAAGTTGTCAATGCCTTCCTTTATAATCAGGTACAATTTATCAGCCTACTTGTACTTCCTCCTCAGTCCTTGCAATGCAGTTTATATGTTGTTCCTGCATACTACAGTTAGATGCCTGATCTGCACAGCGTCATTCACAGCTCCAAGTTATGGTCCTTCCACACCAAACAATTTGTTGTTTGAACGAGGGAACGATGTCAGAGTTCGCACGGCAGACACATTGCTGGCTCGTTCAAACGAGCAATTGTTCAGTCATTGACATTCATTGTATACATGATTGAGAACGACTGAACGATCAGTATTTCAACCGAATGTTTAGCGAACAAGTCAACAATGATTTTTATTCTGCATAACATGAAGGATGAACGAAAAGCAAACAATTTATTCTGGGCGTTCAATCGTTGGCTGCGCTTACACTAAATGATTATCATTCACTTTTTTGAACAATCGTTTCGTGTAAAAGGGCCTTCAGATGTTACCATTACCTCTGGTCCAGCCATGTGGTTACAATGTTTAAATAGTACAAATGTGATAAAGGGCTCCCATACACATCTGTCACTGCTAATATATGGTGCTCTCAACTGTAGTCTTCGGTTTTCTATGTGATAGATAAACAGTAATGAAGCCTTTATAAGGCTGCATTCACATGAGTGTGAATCTCGCGCGAGTTTTGTGCGCTGCATGATGCACAAAACTTGCACGAATATGAACTCCATTCTTTTGAATGGAGTTATACACATGGGCGATGTTTTCCCTCAGAGCGAGGGTGGAAAGAAATCACTGCATGTCCTATTTGTTTGCATTCTGCAGAACGCATTACCATTGATTTCAATGGGACCTTAAATACATTGCGTGACATGGGATGTGCATGCGAGTGTGGTGCGAGGTTTCAATTGGAAACACTTTCAATCCTGCATCACCAGTGAAACACTTGCGAGGGGATTGGAATTTTACAGAAGCGATGCAAGACGTTTTTGCCTGAAAAAGGCCTTGCATCTGCCGATATAATGCACATTGATGAACGTGATATCGGGTCAAGTGACAGCAGCCTAAGGAGGATGTATTGTAAACTGAGGTCGCATATTAAAGAAAGTCTGCAAACAACATATAAACTATGCCATTAAGTTTTTACATACTATTGGCAAACTAAGGGCAAAAACCCAAATAACATCAGCAAAATAATAGACTGTGTGTGCGGTACACCATAATTTATTCATTTACATTTCATAAGAATTTTGAAACTATTATTCAGTAAATAAAAGAATAATTTCCTGTTTGATCATTTCTGTTTGTTTGAGCATTCTTGTGACTCAAATTAAATATTTTTAAGACTTCATTGTATAACAGACATAATTATGTTTATAAGACAAAAGCTGCCATTTTTAACAATGGATTCTTCTGTTCACAGAGGAGGTTGCTATGGTTACAAGTGAAGATTTAAGGTTTTACAGCAACGTGCATATTGCTGTAAGTAAGGTAACACATTAGGTTAATTAGAGGCATAAACAGAACATTCATATTGTGCAAATTTCTGAACACGTGTCTTATTTAAAATTGAATGTCGTAAATAATTAACAGGGATTTGGGTTTCTGTAGCAAAATGTGCCATTTTCTGGTAGAATAAACACCACTTTGTAACATACTGTATTCTATACTGTATTGCATACTGAACATGGTACTAGTAATACCTCGTTTCCTCTTTTTTGTTGGAAATTGATGTGATCAGATAACCAGTACAATAGGTCCAGGCTTGAAAAGCAAGCAGAGTTATAGAGCTTCCCATTCTCAATAGTCAATAACATTTTAAAATCGTTCTTTACTTTTTAACAATTCTAAGCGCATCATAAATAGAACTGGGTCAGGAACGCTATCTTTTCTCTTTAGAGAGAACACCTAGAAGGTAAGTGAGTGAGGAGACTTATAAGGCCATTCATGCTCCTCTGGGTAATATGTAAATAAGGAGATGGAATAATACCTCTGAAGCGCCACCGATTGAAAGGCAGGATTACTGCAAGTCAATGTTAGACTCTTTATACAAGCCTTGTAACAATGACTGGGAATTAAAAGCCAAGCCAGTGAGTGAGTCTCCTCACTCACTAACCTTCTAGGTGCTCTCCCTAAGGAGCCAGAAACCTACTGCATACTGATCAGTGGCAAACACCCTGAATCAGCTGTCTGTGTATGGATTCTTGGCTTGGCTTTCACTTCCCAGTCATTGTTACAAGGCTTGCATAAAGAGTCTAAAGGCCCTTTTACACACAACGAGACTCGCTTAAAAATCGCTTAAAGCCGTCTAAACATCGTGCAGTTTTCGTGCACGAGCCGTTGATCGCTGAATTCTAGCTTGCTAGAATCGAGTGATCAGCTGTTATCAGTGGAGCAGGCTGTTATCAGCCGGCTGCACTGATAAGATTCTCTGTGCCTGTGTCCTGCTCTGAATTCACAGCAGGGATACTGGCAGTCAGAGCAGAGAAGAATACAGCTGTTTCTTTATGCAAAGCAGCTGTATTCTTCTATTAGCGGCCACGGCTGTGTCCCGCTCCGCTTGCATATCCTATAGTAGCTACTTAGCTACTATAAAGTATGCAAAGATGATCGCTCAAAACTGTCACTCAAACTATCGTTTGAGTGACTTTTGAGCAATCATCTATCAGTGTAAATGAGGCTTAACTGGAAATGAGCGAGCGTACTCAGTAAGGACAGATACTCGAGCGAGTATCGTCCTTACCGAGTACCTGCCTGCTCGCCCGCAAAGATTCGGGTGCCGGCGGGGATGAGCGCTGTGTAGCGGGAGTGAGCAGGAGGGAATGGGGGGAGAGAGAGAGCTCCCTCCCAGCCCCTCTCCGGCACCCAAATCTTTGCGGGCGAGCAGGCAGGTACTCGGTAAGGACAATACTCGCTCGAGTATCTGTCCTTACCGAGTACGCTCGCTCATCTCTAGGCTTAACATTGACTTGCAGGAATGCTGCCTTCCAATAGGTAGTGCTGCAGAGGCATTGTTCCATCTCCCTTATTTGCATAATTACAACTAATACACCAAAAAGAACAGCACACACTCATTATGAATGCAAATTCTTGTACAGGTGGCTTAATGGTGAGTCCAGAAGTAGAGTGTGGTAACATTTTGGGCCTGAAGCCCTTTATGATGTATGGAGCCAGACTGAACAAAGCATGCATGCTCCATCGCGACTGTTTGATCCCACTCAAAACATCATTGGATTGATGAAGGTCTTCAGGTTGTGAACATTGCAACACTGAATCGCTGGAGTCATCATTAAAATGTCTGTAAAGAATTGGCATTAATAAAAAGTGCAGTCCTGTTTGGTGTATTTGGACTTTATCTGCTTTTTAACAGTGGAACCTCTAGAATTTAATGCAATATATACATCTACTATACCACCAAGGGCGAGCTACGATTTGCTACAGTTGTTCCTCTCATAAATCGAACTCTCCATTTGGAAATAAGATTGTTTTCTAAAAGCAACTTAGTAATTCTGTTTCTCTGGCAAACACATTAATATGGGAGCATAGCTCACCGCTGGGAGACCGGGAAAGTAGTAAGAGAAGAAGCTGAACTGTGAGGGACACCTGTCACAGCAGCTAGGTAAGCCCCCTGCATCCAGTTACATTACTTACCACCCTTTGCTCAATATTCTTTGGTTTGTTGGGAAAGTGCAGATAAACTCTGTGGATAAGTGCAGGACACCAGTACTTTGTATAGGCTCCCAAGTTATCTCTTTAGGCGGTTTTAATACTGTGCAAGTTTTCACATGGTCAAATTGTCAGCATAGGATTGCATAAACTAATGCAATCCTATCGCAGAGTGCAGCAGCGGAAATTCCTTGTGAAATCCGCAGCTATTAGGTTTTATTGTACCTAATAGCTTTTTGCCTGCCAATGCTCACATGCGGAATTCTAGCGCAGATTTCCGCAGTGGGAAATAAAGCGCTGCATGTTTTATTTGCCGCAGATTTACACCGCGGGAGGTCTCTATTTGTATAGCATTAACGGAGACAGCGGAATTCCTCGATCACCAGCAGTACTCCCGCGGCGTAATCAGCGGGTGTATCCTGCGACACATGAGCTCTTAAGCACAGTAATAATATTGGACCTTGGACATGTATGTGCAGTATATGTATATATATTGTGTACGTATTTGTGTAATTTTTATGTTTGTGTATATACTTTTGGGGCGATATATATATATATATATATGCATGTGTGTAACGCAGTGCTATCTGAGTGTACAATATACTGCTTCCATTTACATATCTTATTTATAGTAATCCATACTATTGTTGTGTTCAATAGATCACGTGTTTTAGGCTAGGTTCCACTAGGTTATAATTTCCTGTTTTCTGTTCTGTCTTAGGGTGCGTTCACACGAGCGCATAAACGCGCGTTTTTGCGCCCAATCGTATAAACGTGACCATCTGAGGCATTGGTTTCCAATGTATTCGTTCGCACGGGCGATTTTACGGCGCGTAAAAACGGCAACCCGAAAAAAAACGGAACATATGCGACCGAAATACGCGCCAACGCATATTCGATGGCCGAAAAGACCGTTTGAAAAGCAGGAACAAACGAAAATACGCTTTCTAGCTCTGGTCGTGATCGGCGAAAAACGTTCTTTCCGGCGATTATACGCTGCGCTCGTGCGAACGTAAATACGCCTACGCTTGTGTGAACGCACTCTTAGGCTGGGCTTATATGGATGGGCCAGATTCCGCTTGCAGTAATGCGGATGTTTTTTTGCATAGATATATGCATATGGACAGTGTATCATCTGCGCAAAAGAAAGCTCATAAGCAGGGAATGATGTCAGAACAACACACAGTCGAACGCCCAGGCCATCTCTCTCTTTTCTATCCAGTCTCCTCGTCATTTGAGAGCGAATCCACGCCCATATGCAGTGTTATTGCACTGTGGATCGCACTCATCCATAGAAATCAATGGAGCCCGTATGCACAGAATCTGCGCTAAAATAGAGCATGCTGCGTTTTTCTTCTGCAATTCCTGCACACTTGTTTGATCGAACCAGCGAGTCTGTTCCATTCAATACCAGCCTATTACGTATTATTATGGCCACTTAAATATTGACTGTATGTTTGCATAGGATTCAAGTTTATCATCAGACGATATTTTTTAAAAAAAATGACATAATTGTAATTAGGTTTGTAGCGAAGGAAGAATGCTTTACACAATGGCAAGAAGACAGAGTGGCTGGAAATCATTGTGTAGTGTTGGCATGCCTCATCACACTGAAAACACTAAGCACAAAAGCAGACTTTTGAAGACATCCTCAGCTTTCTTTATAGACAATATGTGTTTCCTCTTGAGGGATAGACAGATAAGAAAACTTCAGAGAAGGACGTCTCAGCTCTGATGCTCATTATAAGCCACATAGCACTTGTCAGCTTTACAAATGCCTGGCCATCTCAGTGGTTATTATATTTGCCTTGTTTGCACTTAAGGCTGATTCCACTGTCTCCTTTACTCAGCAGGGTGCTGTTGATATTCCCTGTTCCCTGGATGTAAGCTGCTGCACCAAAGTTCTAACACTTTACTCGTATGCATAAATTATAGGACCAGATTGTCTTTGTTTGCAATTCTTCTTGTTCAGTTCTATGAATTATTGTGAATCTCATCAGTTTTAATAGAACAGGTCAGAAGCACCGTAACACAGTACTGCAGGAATAGGCAGGGACAGGCAGGGACACTGGCGTAACTATAGGGGGTGCATGGGATGCGGTTGCACCCGGGCCCAGGAGCCTTAGGGGCCCCATAAGGCCTCTCCTCTCAATATAGGGAGTCCAGTATTATGAATAAAGCATTATAGTTGGGGCCCCTGTTACAGGTTTTGCATTGGGGCCCAGAAGCTTCAAGTTACGTTTCTGGGCATAGACGTAGTCGATATATAAAGCTGAGGACTGGACATGCAAAGTTCTTGCATAAGAGTATGATAGTTAAAGTGTCAGGGCAGGCAGCATACAGATATAACATAGTCAAAGTACAAGCCACGGTCAGGAGGATATGTGAAAGCAGTGTGATTCAGGTATGGTTCAAACCAGGAGTCAGTCAGGTTACAACACAACCTTTGCAGAACCGTATGGAACTAATTGCTCTGGCACTTTCGAGTGGGGAAGGGTAATCACACAGGTAAATATATGACGCTTGGTCCTGGGCTTTAATCCGATAGCAGATGTACGGCGCGGGATTAAAGTCTCTGCTCCTGCAATCAAGCAGGAGCAGGTCAGGTCCTCCGCTGTTAGACACAGCCAAGGACCCGGAGGAGAAGGGCAAAGTTGTTTTTATATAAATTATTTATGAAATTTGGGTTGATGCAGAAAGGAAAAAGGGGAAGGGTGGGTTTGGGTGTAACAGCACACCAAAATTCTCACACTGGCAAACTTGTATATAACAATTGTAGTTTCAGTGAAACAGAGAACAAAAAGTGAGAAAGAAATATCAAAAGTAGGGGGAGTGGGTAGGGCAAGAAACGAAGGGATATATATAGCTCTGCTTATTGATCCATTTGCAGGATTGTACGGAAAATGCGTTACCTTGTAAAGGTATGTTACCTGGTTGAAAAGTATGTGTGTAAGATGGGCATCAGATATTCCTGTAGGAAATCCATTTAGACCATGTTTTAAGGTATTTCTCCACTTTTCCCTCTTGGGAGAATCTGATTTTTAAAAAACTGCTTAGTGTACTGATCTCGTTGAGCCATTCCAGGACGCTAGGGGGGGGGGGGGGGGTCTACTTCTTTCCAGAGTTTTGGGGTTAGTATTTTAACTACATCTATAAAGAATGGGATTTTCCCATAACGGTCAGGGGGATAATGTTAAGCAGGAAATGTTTCGGTGAAATTATTATTACTTTATGCCCAAGGATAAAGTTTGATATCTTTTGCACTTGACTCAGGAAAGACTATAAAGATGAGCATGAAAACATATGGAAACACTGTATGAAAATGCATGCCTTAGGTTACATGGGGTTATAAATCATATTTCAATAATACATGTAGAGATCGATTTTAAGTGGAGGTAATATGACACAGATGCTGCCAGGCAGAAGTAAACATCTGCCTGAGCAGCAAGGTTTCAATCCCAGATTTTGGGCGTTATACCAAGCAGCTTGCTAAATATACTCTTGTGTCCCTTTGAGAGGAAAGCAGTCTTCAGAGTGAAGGATCCCCAAGTGTGCAGAATGCCACGGAGAGGGACATCGTGGGCAGAAATGTAAACTGCTTATGTAGTGGCCTGAAATACATATATCTGGCCCCTCCATAACTGTCTTATATTTGTATCACATGTCATGACTTCACTGTAGATGCACTGTGCAAATTGTCTTGTCAGTAGTTATGTGTATTGCACAGCTGCAGCACGGAAGAGGTTAATGTCTATGAATGTCTGGGTTATGTCTGGAAATGTAGCAATTTATGTTGTCACAGGAGCATGATTGATATATGAGTTGGCAAGGTGTTAAAAAAGTGAGGAGATTCCATTCAGAGTGTGTGGAGAGAGCAAAGAGTTTGTGTGTGGGTTACCTGTAGGCACCTTCAGCCTACAGGTACCAAATAATGGAAGAAGAGGAAAGGTACTGGATGCTCATAACCAGGATCCTATCTCTTACATGCTAGTGAAGTGGAGTCCGCCGTGTAATGTCTAAAAATGTCCGGAAGAAAAGCTGTTCAGTGGTGTGTTTCTTTTCCCTCCTCCGGAGTGTCTCTTCTGCGAGCGTCATCCAGATAACTAAGACTGTGGACCCGGTGTCATCCTGTGTTCTCCTCAAGTTCTGAGTGTGGCCCGTTCCTAGCAACTGTGTGTTCTACAATTTACCCGTGTGTGTGTCTGAACTTTATTTACCTGTTTAGATTCACCGCAGAGTAAGGAATGGTGGCGTCATCCATGAGAAAGTCTAAAGTTCAGTTGCCTAAGTTTATTCAGATAACCGCTACACCAGCATTGCCTAGAGAGGCCTGTCAGGGCTTCGGCAAAGAGTCACACGCATTCCTCAGGGGAAGAGTTGGTAATGCCATCGTAACATCCCTAACAGCTACCCCGCCAACTCCTCAGTGGTGTGCCCTGTGCCTTGTTCACTGCACTTAAGCCAATGACAATCTGTTTGCTTCAAAGGCCCGAGAAGGCGTTGACTATTTCTCATCATGTGGAGAGGTATAATTCCCCTACCTGCTTCACTTCGGCAGAGACAGAGAGAGATAGAGATAGCCTCCCAGGTAGGCTGTTGGGAAAGCACAGAGAAATATGTTATTGTCAAGTGTGTATCAGTCCTTTTTATTCACTCATTGAATATGGGGAGTTTGTAACCTCTATAGCATTTTATACATAGGCTGCATGCTGAACCACTGGTGCTTCATATGGGACTCTTTATACTAGTACTGTGAAACCTGAGCATGTAACAGTTACTGTACTTCACATAGCAACACCCCTAGTAGGAGCTGGGTTAACAGTTATACACTATGGACAGTTATACACTTTCGTCATATCTGACAGCAGAGTGGAGATAAACGACTGTCTGAGCAAAAAATGTCAATGGAAGACAACATGGAATAGAATAAAACAGCTAAAAAAGCATTACGGCCTTATTCACACGGATGTGGTTTTCCCACATAATAGGCACGCGAAAAAATTATGCCTATTAAAACCAATAGTTTGCTATAGAAACGTTCAGATGAAGGAATTTTAGATGCGCAAAAAACTCGCACCTTAAATATAGGATATGCGTAGCTACAATGCCCACATCTAAGGTCCGTGCTGCGTTAAAAGATAGAACCTGACCTTGGTGCGTGATGCGCAGGAGTCTCCATAGGCTCCTATGGAAGCTGGAGTTTAGCTGTGTCCGATGCTCCAAAAAGAAGATTAGAAGTCATTAGGAGGATTTCTGCGGACCATAGGAATTTAAAACAGCAGCGTTGCCGCTACACCCAGAAGCACATTTTAAATGCCCTGCTGTAAACTCCTGTTAGTCCCTGCGGGGAAGAGGGGAAGCCCTAAGGGTTCCACTCATCTCCCCGGGGGGTTCCCTAAATTCCCCGCGGGGACTAACAGGAGTTTACAGCGGGACATTTAAAATGTGCTTCTGGGCTGCAAGTTTTAAATGCTCCACTGTAAGTTTTAAATGCCCCTCCATTAAGGACCAGGCACTGTAAATTTACGGCGCCTGATCCTGGGCTTAAAACCCCGCCGATAGTAAAATTACGGCAGCGCTGTAAGCCTCCTGCCTCTGCAATCAATCACAGACAGGACAGGTTGTCAGATGTTAGTAACGGCTGATAACTCGGAGGAGAAGGCAGGAGGGTTTTCCTTCCCTGAGTACACAGTGCTCAATGAAAGTGGAAGGGTTTCTTCCACTGCGGAAGCCGGGTGACCAAAGGTGAAACCCCTGGATGTGACAGCATCCAGGGGTCTCACATCCAAGGAATCCGCTTCTGCAGCTGGCACAGCCGCAGCAGGAAATAGTGATGGCACCGCACTTTATGTGCACATAGCAAAATGCACGCAGCCAAGTGCGTTTTTTTCAGCGTGTTGCCCACTTCGGTCACGCAAATTTTTTGTGCGTTTGCATTCTGCGCACAAAAATTCACACGTTAAAACGCCTGTCTGACTGAGCCCTAAGGGTGTGAAAAGGGAGGTCAAGGTTTATATGGGAAACCAACATCTAATGCACCTATTAACGTGACATTTGGCAAAAAGGATCCATTGAACAAATAATTAAAAACATAATTTTACAGATTGTTGAAAACACTGACCTAAATATTTGCCCGGCTGCTACTAATTCGCACAAAATACCAATAAGGGCTCCGACCCACGTGCATTTTTTAACGCTGCGATATCACTGCATTTTTTTACCATGATTGTCAATGGGACTTTCTAATGTTAAAGATCTCAAAGTACAAACTTGAGATGAGTTTTAACATTAGAAATTCCCATTGACAATCGCATTAAAAAAATGCAGCGATAAGTGGGTAGGAGCCCTATGTGTGACGGTGCAACATCTCATGAAATAGTCAGCAGAACTGTTGTAATTATTCCCATCACTATCATGAGATAAAATGGGGAAATCATCCCAGTGATTCACCATGTGCTCCAATATCTCCTCCTGTTACATGTTATCTATTGCTCTCTGATATCAGCCATTTCAGAACGAGGAGAAAATGAGTGTAATGGGGTAACAAGCAAAATCATATTTCTATATATATGTTTGACTGGGTGGGCCATGGAAAAGTATAATGGTCAGCTCTAACAGACCTCAGCTGTGGTCATAAGTACAGGAGGAGGAACAGTGGGGTATAGCAACCTGATAGACATAAGAGAGTTCTCATACTATTAGTTTATATAGTCTGTTACTGCTGATAACGCTTCGGTGAGGACTGCTGCGGGTTCGCCAAAGACTCCTGAGTGCAGTGAGGAATGGTACCATAGGCTGCCAGAGAAATACTGCAAGAAGCGTGCAACTAGGGAGAGGGGCTAGAGAAAACCCGGCAGGCTACAGTCTTCGGCCTCCTCCAGCAGTCAAGGGTTTCATGCTAAGCAGTGCTAAAGACTGTGCACAAATAAGCAGGAACCGCTGGGCTGTAATATTTGGCATCGCTGGCTGAAACTCATTGGCTGACTGGATGGCATGTAATGCTGCTGCCGGTGGTTCAGGGTTACCTGGGCTGTAGACTCCCTACATCTAATTATTGGTATTCTGTCTGCACCCTGACTATAAGCAGCAGAAACCACTTGGCTGACAGCAGTTTTTGAAGCAATTGTATGGCAGTGACAGATGTTATACAAAACATACAAAAAAGCTTTACTTTTACTATGTCATGGCCACACCTTCATTTATGCTTCCCAAGGTACCTGTCCGCAGTTGTCTAGTGACAGACACAGGCCTGCCTGACTCAACAATGGAAGTAACATTCAGAAGAGGATTAAATGACAGTACAAAGGCCAAACCACCCAGTGACCAACTGCCTACAACAGGCTTGGGGATCCGGGCCCTTCTGTATGGGTTTCCCAGCCGCAGCACAGCGAGCTGCACAAAACATCACTGTCATCACCATAGCGGAGGGCAGGGTTTAGGAAACCACCAAGGATCATGTCTAGATGGTGACTGCAGGAGCCTGGATGGTCATCCGCCGCAGCATCTAGCCTGCAGGTCCAAGCAGGATGTCGGGGCCTCCCAGATTCAGTGACAAAGTGGGGACCGGTGTGTACCCCCTGAGAAAGAGAAGGAGTGAGGTCTGGGACCGGCGCTCCGAGAACTCCAATGATAATCCAGTCCTGCAGGTATCAGGGCATATGTCTCCAGTTATGTCATTTATTTGCTCACTGATCCAAATAATATTGCCCCATACAGCTCCAATCTACAGAGCGGCTTCCTGGTTTGTTCTGTTATATAATAAGTTATTATTTGCTGGCAGCAGATAGCCAACTTGCCACATATTCCTGCCTTACAGCTCTCTGGGTACCATTGTCATTCCTCAGTATCCCAGTATGTAAATCAGAAGACAAAACTGACAAAATACCAAATTAACAGAACCAATAGAAAATGCAGGGGTTAAAAAGGTAATTTATCCAAGTAGTAATATATCCAAGTTCAAGAATGTACAGTATGACAAATTGTATCTCACCCCAGAGAACAACATGGCAGCAGCTATAAATGGCGCTAGATGAATAAAGATGGAAAATATAAGGAAAGGTTTAAGTATCCATTGAACACCATAATATATGAGCCTGGAAGGTGAGATGATGGGAATGCGGCTTCCCTTTACATTTACTGCTGTGTGAACCATTGTGACAGGTGCCACCAGCAACAGCCAATAGGATCGCAGGATTTGCTTTCAAGCCGAGCAAGAAAACGACAGTTGGTGCCAGTCAGCGATTGCTCTTTCAGAGTTCAGATTGGCTCCCTATTGCTCCCACTAAAGAGATTTCAGAGACTTCAGCGACTTTAAATACTTCTTTCTTCAACTCAGACCTGGATCTACATCACTGTGATGGACTATTCACCACCCGTTGTCCGTGAGGAGGGGTAAGAAGAACCAAAAACTGTAATACAGGGAATTGCTGGTTTATATAATCTGAGTTGGTATTATGTATTTATAATGCTTCTGTATGTAATGCATCTTATATTGTACCGTTTATTTGTATTATTGTATATATTTGCACGTTATCTGTGTTTTGCATATGTATCTATGATGAATCTTCTTGTATTATTCACAATATACTGTATTAACATTTCACTTTACATATATGTGCATGCCCTCACTAAGTTAGCTGCCAGTCACTTAATCTTTTATTACAGAGGTTTTTCATGAAAATCATTTTATCATCTATCTGCAGGATAGGTGATAAATGTATAATCATTGGGGTCCGACTAGTGGGACCTCTAGGGATCCTGATGATAGCATAGGGGGATTGAGAAAAAAAATAATTCTGCCATTTGTTTTTTGGTTTAAATTTTTGCAGCGTTCAATTTACAAAACAAATAATGTGATGACATCATTCTGTGGGTCGGCGCGATTCCGGCGATACCAAGTTTATACAGTTTTTATGTTTTGCTATTTTTGTCCACAAAAAAACACTTTAAAAAAAAGATTTGCTTTTCTGTCGCCGCAATCCAAAAGGCATAGCATTGTTTTCAATCCATGCAGCTTCATGGGGCTTTTTTTTGCTGGATGAACTCAAATCCTCATTTATCCAATTTTGGGGAACATATAACATTTTGATTGCTTTTAATTTCATTTGTTCTAGAGGCAAGATTAAAGAAATTAGCAATTCTTACCTTTTTTTTATTTTTAACGGTGTTCGCCTTGCAGTATAAATAATAGGTTACATTTATTCTGCAGGCCGGTGCAATTATGTCAATACCAAAATGATAGTTAAGAAGAAAAAACTTTTTTATTTTTTTTGCTACATTCAAAGACCCCCTAACATTTTTCTTTTTTTGTCAATGGCGCTGGCACCCCTTCTCTGCCTGGACTTTTTTACTCAGCGCTGCTCTCTTCTCCTGGAATTGTATCTGGGAATAACTACAGAGATATTTGGGTGACGAGGAATAAATATGGCGCTGTGTTAATAACTGTTTTTTATTGTAGTTAAATGAACAATATTAACATTTTTTTTCTTGTTTTCTGTGTAGAAGAGACGATGTGACCACCTGGTAAGCTATGACGTTCACTATAGGGGGTCAGTTACTATACAGGGTGGGACGGGACATGTACACATACTGTAACGACAGGTCTATAGGGACTACACTGGGGTCTATATGTATAACTTAGTTACACTGGACACAGAAACTATCAAGTGTTTGTCCTAATAATAACCCCTTTTTATTTCCCCTGTTAAGGATCATGGACGGCGTAGTGAGATTCCTGCGTATGCTGTTCCGAAGAGACGACCGAGGACAGAAGAGAAAGAGAGATTCCAGCCCGTGTGAGGAAGACCCCCAGAAGAGGAGGAGGGATGACCCAGCCCAACAGCAGGAGGAAATGGCAGCATTCTTCCGTGTTCTTGGTAAGATGCATTGGGGGACATTCAGAAAAGGTTTTATGCCAATTTCTGGCATAACATTTTTTTTATTCTTTACACAAGTGAGGATTTGTACAAAGACTTGCAATTTTTTACTATCTACATCGCTGTCCATCACTTTTTTTGAAAAGGGAACATGGCTTCCCTTTTCAAAAAAATCATTTTTTTTCTATTACAAAAAATGAAAAGAGATGCAGAATGCCCTAATGGAGCCCAAATGTGAATGGGGATCTATTGTATCACTGTCTCTGTGATACGGTCACATGTGATGTCCATGACTTTCAGTAGAGCTCCTGCAGAAGTACAGAACTGATGGCTCTTCCTGCTCTGCTGCTTCTTTCAGTGTTACATGATGGAGGAGATCATGTAACTTTACTGCAGTCACTAAACAAATTCATAAAATTGATAGTTATTAAAAAAAAATTGATATAGTTCCTTTTTGTTCCAGAGGATGGACATCACTGGAAGTTTCTCGCCTGTGATAGCTGCATGATGATATCCGACAAGGTAATATAAAAATGTGGAAAATGTGGTTCTATTCTTTACTTGTTAGTAGTCGCAGCCTCTAACTGTCCCTCTTCTCCCTCCAGTATCTGCTGGCGATGGTGATCATCTACTTCAGGAGAGCCGGACTTCGCACCGAGGAGTACAGCAAAAACTTCTTTCCAGCTCTGTGAGTTTCTTTATTATAACAGATCTGTATTTACAGGCTGATGTATAAATCTAATAATGAATACTAAAATAAGTAACAGGAGAATGAAAGTAAAACATGCAGAGACTCCAGGATCCCATGACTTTACCTAGTGTTCATTCGCTCGCCCCTTTTCTCCGGTTCTCTTCTTCTGACTTGTTCATCATCCAGTTTCATTTTTTCTTCCAGGTTTTTAGCCAACCAGATGGAGGAGGAATTCTACTTTCGATGGGAGATCTTCCCCTGGGCCTTGGGACACACCTGGATGGAAAACAAGCAAGAACTATTCAAGCAACGGAACCAGCTGCTCCTACGGATGGGATTCAGGACTTGGGTGGACCGAACCACTTGTGATCTCGTTAGTAGAAATAATATAAAATACTCCAGTCTTTGCTGAAAAGTTTGTGGTGATAATGATATTCATACTCTGTTTAATTCTAGGTCATGGCAGAAGCCCCTTACCATTGGGCGTGGACAAGGCAGCGGCAGAGCCATCACAGCTTGGCTCCTCACATATTCAGGAGAGTCACTGGAGGCTTCACCATCAGCGGCCCACAGTTCAGCCGACCAACCTGCTCCCTGTGTAAGATTGTTCGCCAGAATCCATCGATGATGAAAGTGTTCCAGGCACAGGAAGTTCTCTACAACGATCTCGACGTCAGCGGCGACCGATGAAGACCGGTAACCTTTTTATAACCTACACATGCACACAGACACTGTGTCACATATTGATGGATCATACTCATACATGTACACACGCACACACACGCACATGCAGTCACTGTAGATAGTCACATGCAGTCACTGTAGATAGTCACATGCAGTCACTGTAGATAGTCACACACCCCCACCTTGCATACATTTTATAGTGTTACCCTCCCTTAGTATGCCCAGAGGAAGGGCAGTACAGCAGCCATGGTTTCCCTACAGGTTTCCTCCACAGGGGTTTTTTCCTGTCCTGCGTGTTGCTGTACCCTCCTTGTGAGTGATGGGAGGTAACAACCAAAACACATATGATAAAAATAAATGTTCCATTATTTAACTTACTATAATTGGTCTGAGTTATTCTTTTTTCTATTTCTATTTCTGTGTATGGCGTCCTGCAGACGGTCGGGTGAGATCCCGCTGTGAGAATTCTCACAGTGACCTGGTTTCACCTTCTCCTGGCATCTCACTCTACGCTGACTGTCACACAGCCGTGCTTGCGCAGACCAGAGCCAGCGCATCACCAGTGATGTTTGTGTACGGCCTCTGCAGGGCATGCTGTGATTTGGTTACCGAGTGAGTTTTTATGCGATCAAATCACGGCTGTCTGCATAGGATTGCATCATCTAATGCAATCCTATGGCAGCGTGCATGGGCGGAAATTCTGTGGGAAATCCCACCACGGAATTTCTGCCCATGTGCATTTGGCCTATGATAGTAAAATCTCATTTACTGGGGTCCTGTGTAATAATACTCACATATAGCCTCGATGTGCCGTCAGTATGTGATTGGTCCTGGTCAGGCCATTGGGATTCTCACTGGTCATGGGAATGAAGCGGCTGCTGTACCTGGTGGGTTGCAGTCGTCTTTTCATCGACACCAAAACAAGATCTGCGTGTGAAATAGAAGAGGATACCAGAGTAAGAAGATATGGCCTCCAATGAAAGGACATCACAGTGTGTATATGTCATACAAAGATTGTGACCGACTGTTATGATTTGTGAATCTGTGGAATAAAGTATTCTTTAATTACTGCCGTTGTCCGCCTCAGTTATTGCGCCATTATTAAGCATTACAAGTGGTCAGGTGCCACACATTAAACACTAATCCACTAACAATGAAGGTTATGTATCAGCATCCGTACATTATTTGTTAAAAAGTATCGATGCATCTCTTAACCCCTTAGTGACCAGCCCATTGTCTTTTTATGTCCTAGTTGGTGGGCCTTAATCCCTGAGGATGTAGAAACATGGTTCCTGCGGGGATTAAGGTCCTGCCACCTGAGAACGTGACAGCCGGCAACCTGGATCTATCATCCTGGTCCGCGGTCCTGGTCCGTTGGCATTTACCGAATGAATATAAATCCTATAAAAGTTAATAAAAAGTTTAAAAAAGGTAGATTCAGCTGCTCTGATGGATCGGATCCATCGAGCAGCTACAAGTACTTACCCGCCTCCTCCGCGTTGTCCTGCAGTGTCCTGGCCTCCCGGGTCCCAACGGTGCTTTCTGCGTATGCGTGCCAAACGTCATAGGTCGGGCGCGTACACAGAAGGGCGCGCGGCCCGGGAAATTTAAAATCTTTCTGGCTCCCGGCTCCTATGTGTAGCCGAGAGCAGGGAGATGTCACTGGGAGCCACTGTATGCAGTCACATGATCGCTGCTATCCAATAGATAACAGCGATCAGGTAAAGAAAAAAAGTTTAAAAAAAAAATAAAAAAAATGTAAGTTTCACCTCCCCTCATGGATTATATGAGTGAAGGGAGATGAAATTACGTACCCAAGGCCACCGGATTTATCCATAGAGCTCACCACGGCTTCTGCGCACACATCCACAGCCAAAATGGCAGACGCATGCGCAAAAGCTGCAGATTGCCAGGGTAATTTAAAATCTACCTGCTCATGGCTGCCAAACATAGCCAAGAGCCTGGAGATTTCATGGGGGCCCGCGGTACGCGGTCCCTAGTCACGTGATCGCCAATAGAAAACGATCACGTAAAAGTAAAAAAATTAAAGTTTAACCTCAAATCACGGATCCGATCTGTGAGGGGAGTCGAAATTACCTACCTAAGGCCTCCGGTGAGGTCCCCCGATAGGATCCTAATCCGCAGACCTTTCCCCAACTTCGGCGCATCTACCCATCAGCAAAATGGCAGACACAAACGCAAGAGCTGAAGAGGGCCTAAGAAATTTAAAGTGTCCTTGCTCCTGGCTCCCAAAGGCAGATGAGAGCCTGGAGCAGTGACTGAGGGCCGCAGTGAGTGATCCCAGGTCACATGATCACCGTTATCCAATGGATAATGCCTATTACGTAAAAGTTAAAACACAGTTGAAGTTTGATGCTCCTTTCAGTTTGGGACCAGTTGTGCTTACAGACATAATATTAGGGCCACAAAACGTATGTTTCTGATCACGGAGCAAACGGGGGCATCCATTTTGGAATGCAAGTCTACATTCAAAGGTATGTTGTACAAATTTTAAAATGACACAATTGCCAAAAAAATTTAAATCGTAATTTTTTCCTTCTGCTTTGCTCAAATTCATTCAAAAACTGTGGGGTAAAAATACACAGTACACCCCTAGATGAATGCGTTAAGGGGTCTAGTTTTCAAAATGGGGTCATTTATGGGTGTTCTCTGTTGTTTTGACCGCTCAAGCAAAAGCCACCGGCGCTCCTTTCGGTTTGGGCTCCTTTGTGCATACACACACAAGATTAGGGCCACATTGGATATGCCTTTGAACACAGGACAAACAGGGTTATCCATTTTGGGTGCAAATCCTCATTTTCATTTGGGGCTCAGTCAGAAGTGACCAAACAGAGGCAGCACTCCACTATTGAATGACAGCTGTGATTTGTGATTGGTCCCTGCGCTCAGGTAATCAGAGGCAGCACTCACCCTTTCATTGGCTTAATTCAATGAATGGGTGAGTGCTGCCTCTGATTGGCTGAGCACTGTGGCCAATCAGAGGAAGCTCTTAGCTGTCATTCAATAGCTGAGTGCTGCCTTTGATTGGTCACAGTGCTCAGCCCTTCAGCAGGCGGGGCTGTGACAGCGGTGCCAGAGGATCGTGATGTTCACTGTATGTACTCATTGGGGTCGACGCTGCTGCCGCCGGCCCCACTGAGCACAAGGTGAACCCCTGGATGCAACGGCATCCAGGGGTTTCACATCCAAAAAAGCCCTATATTTACCGCTGCACATTTTTGTTCGCAGATAAATATCGGGCATATGACTGCTGGCTGCCATTGAAAAGCACTGGTTTTTAATACATGCGGATAGCAAACACAGGTAACAAACGCATCTAAAAATGCCTGTCTAACTGAGCCCTAAATGACATATTTGCAAAAATATGAAATTTTAGTTTTCTCCTCTAAATTGCATTAATTCCTGAAAAAAACTGTTGGGTTAAAATATGCCTGACCCCCCTCAATGAATATATTAAGGGGTGTAGTTTTTAAAATGGGGTCATTTGTGGGCGTATCTATCATTCTAACACCTATGAGCCTTTGCAATGTTTGCTTGATGTAGGAAAAGAAAGTGTTCTTCAAAATGTTAAAAATCAATGTTAAATTAGTACGTCTCCTAAATTGTTAAAAAAACTGAAGTTTTTCCAATGTGTGTCCAGAATAAAGTAAACAGATTGAAATATATATCTCATTAAAAATTGTACAGTATGTTTGCACATATTTAACATATTGCAGTTGAAAATGTGCAAAAAATGACAATTTTTAAAATTTTTTCCCAAGTTTGGCGTTTTAAATAAATATACACAAATTCTATCAGCCTTTTTTTACCACCTAGATGAAGTACAATATGTGGCGAAAAAACAATGTCAAAATCACTTGGATATGAAAAACCTTTACAGAGTTATTCTATCTTAAAGTGACATGTCAGATTTCCAAAATTTGCCCTGGTCATTAAGGCGCAAACAGATTTGGTCACTAAGGGGTTAAATACCCTGCTATAACCTCCTGTTAGTCCCTGTGGGGATAAGGGGAAGCCCTAAGGTTTCCACCCATCTCCCTGAGGGATTCCCTAAATCCCCCGCGGGGACTAACAGGAGTTTACAGCGGGACATTTAAAATGTGCTTCTGGGCTGCCAGTTTTAAATGCCCCGCTGTAAGCAGCAGAGAATTCCTCCAGCCCCGCTGCTGGGCAATTCCTCAATAGCAGGGGGCAGTATGGAACTCGCTCCACCTCTCTCTCCAGCATAGGATTCCCCAAAGGGTTTACCCAAAGCTGGGAGAGAGAGGGGATGGAGTTAGATGGCTTTCCTGAGAGCACAACAGAGCTAGAGGGTCCGACCCTGCTATTGGGATATCTCTCTGGGATGCCCTGTAGGCCCACCCCCTCTCTCTCTGCACTATGGGAATATCCCTCAGGGATCCACATAGCAGGAAAAGAGAGTGGGGCTATGGGGGATTTCCCCATAGCAGGGAGAGAACAGGGCTATGGGTTAATTTCACATAGCCCCACTCTCTCTCCCTGCTATGGGGAAATCCCTAAGCCCTCCGTGCTTCTTCTCCCTCTCCTCCTGAAGCCGCTACGTTTTTTTTTTAAAGCAACACACCGCTCCAGTGAATGGCGATTTTCACGCGCATGAAGCTCAGGTCTTCTTTGTGTGAAAGAGCAGCCCTTCTCCGATTTTTAGTGCAGTATAGCCACATTTTTTTCACGTGCCTATACTGCGCTAAAACATGTCTATGTGAAAGAGGCTAAAGCAAAGTATACACAAACGTACTCCGCCTTTTATTAACATTTCAGCTGAGAAATCTTGTTCAAAAAAGTAAATAAAGGCAAAAGCTTTAAGATATTGAATTTTTATTTACATACTTATCCCTATAAAAGGATACCTTGAGAATGGGTACGTTGGGTTTATCTAAACAGCAAGACAAATTTAGAGATTGGCATAGGTCTTCACTGTCTTGGCACAGTGCTGTCGGTGGAAAATGACCATTAATGACTCACCAAGTCCATTAGAAGGCTTTAATAACTGGAGCTACTAAAGGTCATTTTTGAATAATGGTGCATATAAATCTCCTTCTTGTCGAACAGATGACAGAATGTCATAATAAAGAGTAATTATGAAGAATTATTTGAGTTCATTATTTCCTCACATAAAGAATGACCAAGCCATAACACTAGTGGGCACTTGATTTTGCTTTTCAATATCCCAATATCCAGTGAAATCTCAAGTTGCCCTGATTAGTATAGAAATGAAATAATCTGTTATGATAAATTATCTGCACCCAGTGACCTCTACTGTAATTTAGTGAAATTCATTTCAGTGATCTTGTGTATTCTTCTAGTGGAAGTAACTAAGAGTCATGAGTTTGTTCCTTATGTTCTAAGGCTTCCACTGAGGTCAGATGTGTCAAGGGACACAAATGATTTCTCCCTGCGGCATACTAATTGCCATGATTATACAGGGAAAATCCGATGGATACTTGGGTATGCATTGCTCTGACAGGCGGCTAATGTGAAGGCTGTAGATAATAGAGGTTAAACATGACAGTATGCACTGCTCAGCAAGTTATTCCACACTCATCATGGCCAGAAGACAGCAAGAGTTTAGATTGGTACCTTTAGACGGCACGAAATGTTGCCAAGACAATAGCAGTGTCAATGAATTATCAAGTTCCAGAGAAAAAAAAAACACAACAGACATTATTAATCAAAATCCCAGAAAAATGCAGAGCAAATGCTTCAAACTGGACCAGATCAATGAAACTTGTAAAGCTGAATGCATTCCGTAAACGTATAGGCAGACCATGTTGGTTCTTAAAGGGCTAAACAAAGAAAATCAACATCTTATTATTGTAAAAGGTATCTAATATAATAAAGTCTACAGGATTTTCTTGCCCCACACTTTGACCCCTTGCGTGACCTTTGGTGGATGAGTTTGATGTCATTAAATTAAAAAAAATAGATCTTGTTATTTGTATAGCGCCAACTTATTCCACAGCGCTTTCAGATAATTTATTTATTACGCCCGACCAAGCTGGGTACTCCTTTTAACCGACCTCGGAAGGATAAATTGACCTTGAGCTAGCAGGGATTGTAGAACTATGACAAAGGGAGATTGCCTACAAGTGGGAATAATCTGAAAAAATGACTGCTTTGTTTTTGTTCTTCAACTTACAGTATATGCCTGACAAGACACTCATCGGTAATTTGGGTGTAAATACGCTTGTCTGAAACTGGCGAAAAGATTTGCTGTGGCCAGAGATTAGCCAGGGGTGGGGGGTACATGATGTTCTAATGGATTTAAATGGGTTTCCAAGAGTAAAAAAAGGGTGAATGGGTTAAAATAAAAAAATAAGCCATATACACAGGTCAGCGTCTCCTCTCTGCCCCGTTCCATGCCATCTGATCCTGGAAGAAGCTGCAGCAGTGCCATGCCATTCAATGTATGCATGACTGCTCTGTCAATCACTAGCTACAGCAATCAAATGCCATTCATGGCTGATTGTTACAATGGATAGCATGTGACCGCTGCAGCTTCTTCTTCTTGCACTGGACCGGGGGGTAACATCTGATTGATGATCGTTACTTATTTTTTTATTTTAGTTCATTCCCTTCCCATACAATTTTTTGTTACTCTCGGAAAACCTTTTTAAGTACGGGTAAAAAACGATAAAGAAATAAGATATTCCTGACAAAAACAAAAGCTTCATATGACTTTCCAGAAATGTACATATAGAACTTTATTACTGCTTACAAGGCTATTATTTTTCATCCATTTTTTTCCTTTTTGCTCCAATTCCATATCAGGCATATACTATTAAGTCAGTCTTACAGATTGCTGCCCAGCTGCCTTATTCCTGTAGTGCCATATTCTGCATGTTTCATTTGGCACAATACTACATAAAATTAAAGCAGACCCGTATGTTTTTTTCTACATCTATGTGGTTGCAAGGGTGACAGTGTTTCTGGTAGAAGCTGTCTTTTTTGTCATCTCAAAGCCCATTTAAATTGACAAAAATACAAACTATACTCTGTGGCCTTCTGTTCTCACATATTGTGTGAGACCCCATGAGCTTTTGGTATGCCCCAGCTTCTACTCTCAACCCATTCACTTCACAGATCCATAGTATGTTAGGCCGAAAAAGACATGTACATCCAGTTCAACCTTTTACCCCCACCACCATCACCCCAATGTTGATCCAGAAAAAAGGCAAAAAAACCCAATGAGGTAGCAGCCAATTTTCACCATTTAAGAGGAAAATTCCTTCCTGACTCCAATCTGGCAATCAAAATAATCCCTGAATGAACAACCCTTCAGAAGTAATTAGCAACTATTACATATAATATTGTATCGCCCAAGAAAGGCATCCAGGCCCCACTTGAACTCTTTTATTGAATTTGCCATCACCATGCCTTCAGGCAGAGCGTTCCATAGTCTCACTGCTGTTATAGTAAAGATCCCCTTTCTATGTAGAAACCTTCTTTCCTCTAGACTAGGGGTGTCAAACTCGTTTTCACAGAGGGCCACATCAGCCTTATGGTTGCCTTCAAAGGGCCGATTGTAATTGTAAGACTGTATAGTAATAGCGAACCCCCATAGTGGCCCGAATGGTAATAGGGTCCCCATTGTGGTCCCAGTAGTTATAAGGTCCCCATAGTGACCCCAGTGGTAATAGGGCCACCCATAGTGGCCCCAGTGGTAATAGCGTCACCCATAGTGGCCCCAGTGGTAATAGCGTCACCCATAGTGGCCCCATTAGTAAGTAACCCCCATAGTGACCCATAATAGTCATAGTGCTCCTATAGTGGTCCCAGTAGTAATAGTGACCTCCATAATAGCCTCTGTAGTCATAGTGCAACTATTGTGGCCCTAGTAGTAATAGTAACCTTCATAATGGCCCCAGAAGTCATAGTTGTCCCATAGTGGTCCCAGTAGTAATATTGATCCCCATTGTGGCCCCAGTAGTAATAGGGTCCCCCATGGTGGCCCCAATAGTAATAGGTTCGCCCATAGTGGCCCCAGTAGTAATAGTGCCCCATTGTAGCCCCTATATTGGCCATAGTAGTAAAAAGTGACCCCCACACAAATATATATATATATATAATGCACACTTTTATATATGAATATATATACACACACGTGAGATAGATTATATATATATTACACACACACACACGGACACTTGTGCATTTTTATACTCAACGCAAACACATGCTTATATAACAGACGAACAATCTGTATACTCACCTGCATCCAATGTGGTGCCAGTGGCTGGTATACAGGCTGCTCTCAGTCCTTTTGAGGGCC
The DNA here is from genome assembly GCF_035609145.1 of Eleutherodactylus coqui. Taxonomy (NCBI): domain Eukaryota; kingdom Metazoa; phylum Chordata; class Amphibia; order Anura; family Eleutherodactylidae; genus Eleutherodactylus; species Eleutherodactylus coqui. Next base: position 342,873,054 of record NC_089837.1, read on the forward strand.
CTCCTGCATACTTGGGCCCCTGATGCCTCCCCAGATCTGCTGCCATGAACCGAGGGAGGGTCGGTGAGAGCTCTCATCCTGAAGCTGCTCCTCCTCAGTCCTGCTCTCTTTGTACCAGAGATGGTGTTATCTGCAGGCTTCTTCCCTCCTCTGCGGCGTTGTCAGTGTGCTATCGGCACTCATCTGTTTTTGCCTGCTCTGCTAGACGAAACAAGCCGATAGACGATCTCATACTGACAGCAGCACAGGGGGTCAGGGAACTTACTGCACAGCCTGCGGGCCTCAGACAATCAGGTTTGTTATAGTCACAGTCCAGGGTATAAACAGATCGGCATGCTGTGACAGTAGTAGACGTGTGGCCGGGCTGGGACTCTTTTCTATGTAATATGCCTTTAATACGTTCCTCTGAAGCGAGTTTGGTTCTGGGGCCTTGTTTATGTTATGAGCTTGGTTCTGTGGCTGCATTTATGCTATAGCCTCCGTTCTAGGACTATTTTTGAGTGGTAAGGTTAGTGGTGGTTCTGTGTTTATGGCTGGGTCGGATCCCTCTGCGACAATTCTCGCAGCGATTTGCGGACCCGTGCCCCTGCGCAGCCCTGCGGCTCACCCGCTCCAAGCGTCTTCTCTCTGCACTATGTGCTGGCTGCTGCCCAGCCGGCGCATGGGCAGAGTGGAGCCAGCCCATCACCAGTGACATTTCTGTATGGGCCTCTGCGATACCCGCACAGAAATAGAACATGCCGCGATTTGTTTTCCGCGTGTGTTTTCACGTGGACAAATCACGGGCGTCTGCCCAGGATTGCGTTATCTAATGCAATCCTATGCAGGTGGGCACGGGCGGAAATTCTGCGGGAAATCCCGCCGTGGAATCTCCGCCCGTGTGCAGGGGCCCTATGTTAAATAGGTAAACAAGTTAGGGATGGAAGGACATGATGTGACTGGCCGCACTTCAGCAGACCATGCCATTGTGTGGAGATGGTTTAGCTGGGTATGGTCCATGGCACCATAAATTTCCGCTCCTAGGCTATGCTCACACAAGGTGGATTTTCAAATGCTGAATTCACCCCCACATTTGAAGAGGTGGAATCCACACCAACAATATGGTGCTATAATTGACATGATTGGATCCAAAATCCACTCTGCAGGTCCATTTCCGCAGCATGTGAACAAGATTTTGAAATTCATATCCATTTTGCTGCTACTTAAAATGCCACAAAGTTTCTCCTGCAAATCTGCTCCATGTGAACATGGCCTGTAGGGTAGGCTGCTGCTTATGTGTCAGTACTACCGGTATGTGCTTGACCCCAAGGCTAAAATTTGCCAGTCAGCCCTTATTGTCTGCTGTATGAGAGCTGAGATAGCACTGACACTGGTAGCCGCAGTTTGACAGATCGCAGTCTCTGTCCCACCACTATGAAGGACCGTTAGTTGCTTGAGAATTGACAGTGCCGGCACCAAAATGATCATATATACATACACACAGCGCTTACTAGAGACAGGGTATTCAAAGCCCACTTACCAGGCGAAGAGAATCCGGTCAGTGCTGAGATCTGTAGCCTGCAGCAGAGCGGGGACCAGTGCGAGGGACACAGATGAGTAAAAGCAATAAGGTAAAAAAAGCAATTATCACCTAGCTGCTGGCGTCTGCATCCCTTGCACTGATTCCCATGCTGCTGCAGTTCTCAGCGCTGACAGGATTCTCTTCGCCTGGTAACAGGGCTTTGAATACTCCACCTTCGGTAAGCGCTGTGATTGGATCGAGCGCCAGCCAATCAGATATGGTGCTCGATGAACCAATCACAACCATTCAGTGCTGTCATTCACTGAATGGCTGTGAATGATCGAGTACCAGCTTTGATTGGCTGACGCGCAATCCAATCACAGCACTTTATTACCGGAGGTGGGGTATTCAAAGCCCTGTCACCAGAAGAGAATCCTGTCAGCGCTGAGTACTGCAGCCTGCCACAGCGCCGGAGACCAGCGCGAGGGGCACAGACGCCAGCAGCTAGGTGATTATTGCTTTTTTTTTTTTTTTAACCTAGTGTTACTAGGGGATTATTTTCGGGGGAGGGCTTATATTTCATACAATGTGCTAATTTCTGCAGAAAGCAGACAGCTCTGTTCCCAATGCAGTCTCCAGGCTTGGTATTGCAGGCCAAGTTACCATTCACTTTAATGACATCTTGGCTTGTAATACCAAGTCTGACCACTGCAGTGAGAGTTGACATGTTTGCTTCCTGCAGAAATCAGCTCAGTGCACAAGTACGCACAAGTACAACGAACAGCTGATTGACAGGGGTCCTTGGAAATATACCCCGTCAATCTACTGTTTATAATTCATTCTACTAATAGACGATCAATAGTTTAAAACTGAACAAGCCCTTTAACAATCCTATAAAAGGTAGTAATAATTTCATACATTGTCTTGAATAGAATTCTTCACTTAGCTCATATTGCTTTTCTCATCTTAATACTAATTGTTTACACTATTGCATCATTATGGTTTTCCAGTATTGACGTGAAAAAGCTGTACAATATACAGTAGTTTGAAATTGAAATATAAATGTACTTGCAGCAGAGCAGCTATCTAAAGACTTCATATTAACCTACCATTCATAAAGCCCGATCACTTCTGATAATGCTGTCATTACAAAAAATGCATTTTTATTAGCTCTTTATGATTGTTATTAAAGCCTCGTTAGTGAGAAGACAGAAGAGGAGTAAAGTGCTCTGATAAAATCAGGGGAGGCTAGGGGTGTGGATACAAATTAGGCTAATAAATGAAGCAAAATGCCGAATGAAAAGACAATATATAATGAAGTGGAACACATCTAAAATGCAAAAAAGACAACAATTTAATTGCAAAGGAGTGCAGATTGTAATGATTTAATAAGTAAAAGCAAAAGGGGAAATGAGAAACTGAATGAATAATATCCAAGAATAGATGAAAGAGCACACAATGTATTCTATGCTTCTTTAAAAAGTGCAAAATGAAAATCACATGCATTTGTGTTGGCTCGGAACTGAAAACACAGGTCAAAATCTTTGGTGCTTTGTCATCTATGTTGCAGATGTTCTGGCATATGGTGCAGCTATCTCTGACTGAACAATGGACTAATGGTTCATTTTTCCTTTGGCTGATATTCTTTGAAGTGATTCAGCTAGAAAACTGCTGTAAGCTAATTCAACATGTAAACATGCATTTAAGAAACATTTCCGAATATCCCTAAAGGAAATTAATACAAGGCTGCCATGTCTTACCTTGCAAAAATCAACACCAATCTTACCTAATATGAACCATTCCCAGGGCTGTTTTAGCACATTGGGTGGGCCCAGTGCAATGGTTTCAGGGCATTTCTATTTAGAGACAAATTTTTATGGTTCAATCAATTTTATTTAGGCAAACAAATGCAGAAACATGTCCATCACAAGTAAAACAAGCTGGCTATTGAAAAAAAACATAAAAGTCCCTTTTTCAGTGAGGAAAGGGAGCCTGGTAAGACAGAAAGTAAGGCCATTGCCGAGGACCACTTGAGAGTAGAATGAAATACTACTCTACAGGTTATTGACAGTCACTCAGAAGAGGACACATGTTTCACAGTACCACCAGATGTTTGTACAAAGTAATGAAGTAAGGCTGATGCCCTATACCAGCTAGAAAATTCACTTGTAAATTGAAAGAGTTAGGGGGAACACCCACTTGGCAGGCGGGGGGGGGGGGGAGGAGAGAGAGAGAGAGAACACACGAACCAAGGAAAAAAAAAAAGCTCAGGACCCGGCCTCTCACATACAAAAATGCTCGAGTCTCCCATTGTAGTCAATGGGGTTCGTTACTCGAGTAGAGCTCTCGAATTTTATGAAAAGCTCAACTCGAATAACGCGGACCCGAGCATTTGGGTGCTCGCTCATTTCTAATAACCATCTTATTCCATTCCTCTGATGAGACATTTTGGCCTAGATCTAGTCCTCAGGTAGACATAAATGGGAACAGAAGATCAGTTTACCTCGCCTTCCGAAGTATGCCTCAAAGCATAAACACCAAGTGGGATGGGGGGAATTTTGTGTGCGTATATGTTCAAAGGATTTTCTACCGCTAGTGAGATGTGCATGTAGAAGCTGATATGGTAAGGCCACCTGGGAATGAGGGCTTCTGGTTTGGAAAGGCCTAAAATGTGAGAGTGCTTCATGCCTCATTAAAGAGAATGGGCCCAGCGTGAAGGAAATCCCTAAGGACACAAAATTCTTTTCGCAGAGTTTCAAAATCATAGAAATGACTGGGAGGGAAAGATAATATTGCTTCTGATATCTTCTTTGGAGTCTTTAACTTTCTTCTCTAATCTGGCCCAGACCACTATGATGATTTTTTCCAGCGATGACTCCATAGTGTCTCTGACAAGAATAATGTCAGATAGACATCAACTCAAATTTTGGTAACTCAGACAGGGTACGCAACACAATGTTTGTGCCCCGTTTTATGCCCCAGTAATACTCTCTCCTTTTAGAGCTCCCACATGATCACACAACGATCAGTTGATCTGCAGGAATTCTGAGTGGCAGGATCCTCACCAGTAATGAAGACATGCCACGCGCTGCACTGACAGCGCGCCCAAGGATCAGCTGATCTGTGGGTATCCTGAGTGGTGTGCCCCTATTGATCAACTATTGATGACCTGTGGATAGGTCATTAATAGTTAAAGTCCTGGAATACCCCTTTAATGCCCCATTTGTGTTTCCCCACAGTAATTTAAATGTAACTAAAAATAAATAAAAATAATTATACTCAAATAACCGTTCCCAAAATCCGTTCCCAATCAGAGAGCCATGAGAGGGCAGAGCCAATCCTGCCCAAGCCCTGTATGTGACTTTCACTCAGTCCTTGCTGCTGTGTATGTTTTTATTCTGTGTACTCGTATATGGAAATTTTCCTCAGTGCTAGCCAAGCAGCGTGCAAGCGGATTATATATGATGACTGAACTTTAACTCTTCTCTTTACCTGGGCTTGGGAATCATAGTTGCATTTACAAAACAGATGGCATTTAGGGAATATTTCACACACAGGTGGCATTATGCACTGATACGATCATGCCACTTGTGATGGACCACTGATATTTTATGCCTTCAGTGGCGCAGTGCAGGTTGCCTGATACTGCAATGCTTTTCCCAGTATTTTAGACTGAGGAGGCTAAAAATTATATAATGTGACCTGTATGCATAATCTGTATATATGATGTGTGTATCTCATATTATCTTACCTGTACATACACACTTGTGAGTATATAAAAAATATCAAACTGTCCGCTATAAACTCTGCAGCAGTCCACAGCCTGACTCTTAATAGCAGATTGGATGCAGCTCACAGAGGGATCTATGCCCTTTGCTTTCACTTAAAATTTACTGTCTATTGCGACACATAGCATCTCAGTGAAAGGAGAGTGAGGTGGAATAGATTAAAGATATGTTTTAGTACACACTATGATTTGTAACAACCAACTGCAGTAGCCAGGCATTTACTAATTTTAAAGTAGAGCTCATGTGTGTGTATATGTGTAGTACAGATGGTGTGTGTGTGTATGTGTATATATATATATATATATATATATATATATATAATATATATAATTTGGAGTCATGAGAAAAACTAAGTATATTACCTTTGAATCCTTTTTTATCAGACACGATAACAAAAGCTTCTGGTCCTTAAAAGGTTTTAGAATTTGGCAAATACAACCTCAGATGAACAACAACACATGACAAATTACAAACACAGTTTTATAATTAATCTAATAAACACTATTCCAAAAATGCAGAAGCAGTGTGTGAAAAATTAAGTGCTCTGTTACTACTTCCATAGGTATTACGAGAGTAAGTAGCAGCCAGGTACTGCTACTCAAATGCCCTTCATTAATTGATCATCAGTAAGTGCTACCACCTCTATGAAAGATGAAGTTTTGCCAGTTTGCTTGTCTGGAGCATTCAGGAGTGTGTTAACACAATGCCAAGGAGCAATGATCTTAGAGAAGTAATTGTTGCTGCCTATCAATCGGTGAAGGGTTTCAAGGCCATTTTCAAATAATTTGGAGTTCCTCATTCTACAGTGAGAAAGATTATTCACAAGTTGAAAACATTTAAGACAGTTGATAATCTTCCCAGGAGTGGATGTCCCAGCAAATTTACTTCAAGGTCAGATTGTGCAATGCTCAGATAATTTGTAAAAAGAAAAACGTCTCAGACTTTAAAGGCTTCAGTTAGCATGTTAAATGTTAAAGTTCATGACAGTACAATTAAAATAAGACTGAACAAGTATGGCTTGTTTAGAAAAAGACTTTTCTTTCTTAAAAAGAACATGGCAACAGGGCTAAAGTTTTCAAAGTTGCATCTGAACAAATCACAAGACTCATGGAACAAGTGCCTTTAGACAGATGAGACAAAATAAGAGTTGTTTGGCCATAATGCCAGCGTCATGTTTGGCAAGAACAAATCACAGCATACTATCACAAACACAAATGGCACAAACTGTCAACCACAGTGGTGCATGGGGGTGATGATTTGGGCTTGTTTCACAGCCAAAGGACCTGGGCACCTTGCAGTCACTGAATCGATCCCAAACTCCTCTGTATACCAAAATACCCTAGATTCATAGACCATCTATCCAAAAGCTAAAGCTTGACCAAAACTGGGTCATGCAACAGGACAATTACACCAAGCACACCAGAAAATCTTCTTCAAAATGACTGAAAAAGAAAATAATCAAGGTGCTGCAATGGTCCAGTCAAAGTCGAGACCTCAACCCAATTGAAATGCCATGGCAGAACCTTAAGGCTGAGTTCACACTTAACTGAAATCCTGCAGAAATCTTGCGGAATGACCGCATGGAAATACCACGTGATTTCCGCAAGAGAAATACAGCTTCAAAACCCACGGCCTTTCGCCGCGGATTTTGGAGCGGCTTTGCCGCCTGCATTTCGCTACGGCAATCTCTCCCCATAGAGAGGAGAGAGGCCGCCGCAGAAAAAAACGGGGAAAGAATTGACATGCCGCCTCTTTGAATTTCGCACATAATATCAATTTTAGCGTGACTTGGCCACAGTGGATTGACAGCAGTGTGTGGACAAGATTTTTGCAAATCTTGTCAACTTTGCTGGCTAATCCGGGAATTAAAGCCGCGGGTGGAATGTCCATGCAGAAAGTCTGCACAGACATTCAGTGGCAATTACGCCCTGTGTGAATCCAGCCTAAGAGAGCATGAATGCCCACAAACCTCAATGAACTAAGGCAACAGATGTTTTTTTTATTATGTCCTGATTAGAGATGAGCGAACGTACTCGGATAGGCACTACTCGTCCGAGTAATGTGCCTTATCCGAGTACCGCTGTACTCGTGCTGAAAGATTCGGGACGCGCTGCGGAGCGGGGAGCTGCAGGGGAGAGCGGGGAGGAACGGAGGGGAGATCTTTCTCTCCTTCTCTCCCGGCCGCTCTGCCCCGCTCCCCGCTGCGACTCACCTGTCAGCAGCGGAGCGCCCCGAATCTTTCAGCACGAACACAGCGGTACTCGGATAAGGCACATTACTCGGACGAGTAGTGCCTATCCGAGTACGTTCGCTCATCTCTAGTCCTGATATATAAACTCATAGAATTCTAAGAGGGTGTACTTAGTTTTTCTCCATGACTGTATTAAATATAAGCACACACAAATTACATATACAGATAGTCCCCGACTTGCGAACATTCGAGTTACGAATTTCGCTAGATATGAACTATCTGTACAGCACAGTATGATGTAATGCTATGGCATTACATCATGCTGTGCAGGGAGCGGAGAGGCTTCTATCAAGCCTGATAGAAGCCTGTCCGGTCACATCGCGGTTGCTGGGCAGCCGGGGGCCTTCTGAAAGGCCCTAGGGCTGTCTATGCAGAGCGCCTATCAAGCCGTGCGCTTGATGGGCACTCTGCATAGGCAGCCCTGGGGCCTTTCAGGAGGTCCCCGGCTGCCTAGCAACCGCACAGCGTCCTGCAATCTCATCATGGGACGCTGTACGGGCCCCCTGAACGTCGGGTGCAGGCTGTTTCTTACAGCGGGCACCCGGCGGGAGCAGTTCCGACGAGCCGCGCCGCTCGTCAGAACTGTTAACACTTTAAATACCGCTGTCAGAGCGGTATTTAAAGTGTTAACAGTTCTGACAAGCGGCGTGGCTCGTCGGAACTGCTGCCGCCGGGTGCCCGCTGTAAGAACAGCCGGCACCCGACGTTGTATGGAGCGGGATCCACCCGCGATCCCCTCCATACTACCATTTGTTCGACTTGCGAACAAAACGGACTTGCGAACGAGCTCCCGGAACGGAACCTGTTCGCAAGTCGGGGAGCATCTGTACAGTATATGTACACATAAAGGTGTTACGGCAACCTTCGACATACTATACATGTTACGCACGTTACAAATGTGCACACACATACATACAGTATACATTACACACATTATACACACATTACATATGCACTTACCATTTCTGTAGATGACTGGACAGCTGTCATGCATTTTCTAGTCTTCTGCCTCATGCCAGGAAAACAACGGTAGAGCCATAGGGGGAACTGGACAGGTCTATAGTCTATGTATCTACTTCTTGTCTTGCTCAGTTGCCTGTTTGCAGATTATCTCCACTCCCCCTCTTGTCTGTCTGTCTGGCTGTGAACTACAACGGCAGGAAATGGAGGGAGATGCAGGGCAAAATCTGCAATAGGGTTAGTGAAGAGGACTAATTCTGCACAGAGGACTGGAGTGGGACTCAGTAATCCCCATTCTTTTGTATGCCACTGTATGTTGTTGTAAAGGGAGGGGAGGCTTTATATGCATAGAACCAGCAGCTTTAGTAACAGTCAGCCATTCTGCTCTATGGAAGACCCGAGGCTTCTATCCTGAGCAAAGTAAGCTGCTGCCTCCTCATCTGGCGCACAATTAATGTGGACAGGACTCACCCTATCAGAAGTAAATGGGCGGGCCTAACTGGGGAAATCTGACAGTGTTGCTCTGCCGTATATAGTTTTCAACTGTATCTTTGTCCTCAGGGTGCATATGCATTTGAAAGTGATACCGCTGCCAGAGGGTCCAATGTATGGGCACCGTTTGCCCTAAAGTGAATGTCTACCTTTTAACAACATGTACATTTTAGGTCCCGTATTCTGTGCTAATCAATTTCATAACATATTAGTATATGGATTAGAAATCTGGATTTATAATACAGAGCTCCAAAAATGTTGATTCCCTTAGCGCAGTCTTAAGGCCCATTTAGACACAACGATTATTGCTCGAAAGAAGACTTTTGAGCGATAATTGTTGTGTCATTTAAGTGCAAGGTGATCGCTCAAACGTTGAGCGATTACCTTGTGCTCCCAGCGGAGGATGCAGAGGACAAGTGGGGGGCTGCTTGTTCTCTACATCCAGCTGTTCCCCGATAGGAGCTCCTTGCTGTCTTGTAGCCGAACGCTCCCAGCAGAGGATGCAGAGGACAAGCCGGGGGCCGCTTGTTCTCTGCATCCAGCTGTACCCCGCTGGGAGCTCCTGGCTGTCATACAGCTGAGCACTCTGAGCGGAGGATGCAGAAGACAAGCATGGTGTCTCTGCTCGTGTTCTGCATCCAGCTGTTTTCTGCACATAGCGCTCTGTTCGGGGTATGGAGAACAGAACTGGACAGCGGGATTCAGGGAGCGGGATACAGCTGAAACAATAGTATCAGCTGTATCATGCTGTGAATCCCTGATAAGAATCATTGTTGTCTTTTAGCATGCTGAAAGACAACGATTAGCGATGGTTTAACAAAAACTGCACGATGTCCGTGCAGTTACACACAACGATTATCACTCAAAAGACGGCTTTGAGCGATTTTTGAGCGATAATCGTTGTGTCCAAATAGGCCTTTAGAGTTAATTCTAAAATGGCTACCTGCTACCACCACTAAACATATCTTAGGAGCTTAGTGTATATTGTTTCATTATTGAATTCAATTTATACATTGTATGTAGTAGACCACGATATACACTCCAAAGAAGCAGCTAGAGCTAGGGGTGCACAGAGAGTGCCAAGGACCCCTGTGCAAAGAGTGCATCTGGCTCACCCCATATATATATACATACACAGACAAACAAACTGAACAAGACCAACATTACCAATAATAACACCATAAGTGCCAAATTCTACAACCAGACCATAACCACATAATACGGTGGTGCTATTACTGAAAAAAACCCACTATACAAAGACCAATATTGTTCCCAAACAGTGACCGTATAGCAGTAAATACCAGCTCTATACAGGTGCTCTACATCCTATAAGTGATTACAGTGCGGTTACCTTCAGTAATCACAGGTGACATTCCCTCTGACTAGAGTTGTTCCTACGCAATGTGCCCATCCATAGTGCCCCAGATTGTAATAATACCACCAATGGTACCCCACACAATAGCATGTCCCCATTTTTGCCCATTGTAGGCCCACATGCTAAATGCTGCCTTTAGTGCCCCGGCCACAGTAAAAGTGCCCTTACTCAGTAATAATGCCTTCTTTATGCCCCCACTCCATAATAATGTTCTGTTATAATGTTCTGTTATACCACCACTCAGTAATAATACCACCCTTTTGCACCCACTCAATTTTAATACCCTCTTCATACCCCCAATCAGTAGTAATACCCCCTTTTGTCCTCAGTAATAATGCCCCCTTCAATAACCCCACTGAGTCATAATAATCCTCTTATACCACTACTCAGTAATAATGCCCCTTTTATGTAACCAATCAGTGATAATGCCTTCTTATGCCCTCATTGAGGGCCACCACCTCCTCAGCTAAATAGGGATATATGATGAATCAATATATAACATCGGGATACCACTCTTGGTGGTACTGAGGGCACTATGCTACATGGCATATTGACTGTGGCAATACATCTCTTCAACTGTGTGTCAATAGTTTGGGGATGTTTAGAAGGTTTGATTCTTACAGCTGAAGTATGTAGATGTGTTTCCCCAGGATATCCTCTAATTTGTACCTTGATAGAAGCCTTGATGGTGAGGATGGATGCACTGACTAATATATCTGATGGGTTTTTACTAGTGTGGCTTGTCTTGATCATCTGGGTGGAAAAATTGCCCTAATTTTCACCAAATTGGATCGGGCAAAAACTGCGGGAAAACGAATTTCACAAAATGCCTGCTATAGAGGTCAGAGTGCAGCCAATCAGCAGCCAAGACAGTTTGATAATAACACCAAATGTGTCCTCCATCTTGCATGTGAGGAGCAGTTTCTATGGATGCCTGCATCACATGACCTAGACATATATAACATAAGTGAGAGAGAAACCCGGTTTGAAGGTCCTTACCAGATGTTGCTCACCACCCCACCTGCAGTCAAGCTAGAAGGAAAGCCCACTTGGATCCATGCCTCGCACTGCAAAAAGGCCCTGGGTCCCGGAGCACAGAACTCATGATCCTGCATATCCTTTACAGGCTATGGGCAGGGTTGGGGACCTGGGCGGGAGTGGATGTCACAGTGACATTGGGGTAAAATTCCTCTAACACACACACAAGTAGCCACATACACCTTTAACTACTGTACACTAGCCCCCTGTTTCAGGGATCAGAACAAATTAATACAATCAAATGTGCAATATAAAGACTACACTGAGGGTGAGAATCCAACACCGCATCGTGCTAAGAGAGAAGTTGACGCTCCAGGTGGTAACTTTGATCCGTATGTATACATAGATGCAATAGGAGTGCCAAGGGGGGTGCCAGATGAATTTAATTCTAGAGATCAGGTTAAAGCAGGTTTTGAGTCCTTATTTGCTATTGTCACTGTTAATAATAATGTAGATTGGATGAATTATATCTATTACAATCAGCAGAGGTTTGTAAACTACACCAGGGATGCTTTGCAAGGGTTAGCTGACCAGTTAGGGCCCACTGCATCCATGGCGTTCCAAAATAGAGTGGCCCTGGATATGATTTTAGCAGAAAGAGGTGGAGTATGTAACTTCCTGTACGTGTATTATCCCTTTGATCAAAAAGAATATGAGTAAGAGACTGGATAATGTGACACCAAAATTTCACTTGTTTGAAAAAGATGAAGAGCCAGTTCCGATAATGCCAACCACGTACGTTACCAGATAAATGGAGAAATGTACGAGTACTGCGCCTGCCCCGATCTCCTAAGATGAATTGTCAGTGGACTTCCCATTTGCCTAGGGATAGTGCAGAAGACCTTAGGTTCGAGCGAGGGCACACTCTCCGGGGTGTTAACTTGTACAGATAGAGGGTATGGATGCCCGGAAATGAGCCCAGGGAATCCATGGCCTCGTTCTGAGGTGAGGTAGGGATCCCCCCTCCTAGGAGTAGGGCCTTACGGGCAGTGGGGAAACCCTGATGCAAGGGAGACGCGACCGAGGAAGAGTGCAAGGTCTGGTGCTTGATCTCCATATTAAGTTTTTAGGGGGGGTTGTGAGGGTATATGTATATATTGTCATATGTTTTTTATGCTTTTATACCTGTATGCAAGTTCTATTCAATGCTAAAATGAGAAAAACTCTCCTTATGTCGCCTTACATCAGATATTCCAAAGGTTTGCAAGGCTGAGAGAGATGTGTCCAGAAATTCAGAGATGATACAGAACCGGACACGAAGGCCGCGTGCTTGGCTGTTTTCCCAGAGGCGCCGTATCAAGATAACGACTGTTTAACTACGTATATGACTATCACTGCCTCAGGCGGAAATGCGGACTTCACATATATGGTTATGCAGTGAATTTGAGCCAATGAGACCATTACCCATTCCTAGTGACGTGACCAAAGGGTATAAGACCCTATGTAATCTGTAATAAAGTGCGCAGTTATGTCCCCGTGTGAGGAACTATACCAGACCTCCGTGTGTGGTGTCTCTTCTTTACCGCTGGGAGCGGGGCATTGGGGTGGGCCTGATTGGTGCTGTACCCAGAGTTTCCCTGACATAGGCATAGTGTAACCAGCTGCCGTTTTGCATATGCGCACAGAACAGAGAAGCTGCATCATGTTTATGCATAAAACTTGCCTATATAAAACCCGGTCTGTTCTTGTATGGAGAGATATTCTGAAGAGGATATATTGCTGCTGGTGTGAAAGCTTGTATGCCAGCAGGGAAGTTAAACTGGGTTATATTGGAGGGACGAGAGAAAGAAGCTGTATCATATTATACTTATATAAAACGTGGTCTGCTCTTATAGGGAGATATTTCCTGCAGAGCGTATATTTCTACTATTGCCACCATAAATAGTAGCAAAGCAGATAGACAAACTACGCTTTAGCATGGGAAATATTGCAGTTGTCTGTTTGTGGCCTCGCATGTTGTTCAAATTGTGAGTCCAGCCACTGCAAATTATTTGCAGGCCTTACACAGTTAATAGTAGGGCGAGGGGAATTAAATTACGCTGCGCAAAACATTGGCAGTTTACAAAGATAAAGGCTAAACTCCGTGGCCTTCTGTTCTCACATACCATTCTGCCCAGGGATTGTGGTCCAGTTAGTTGTTATTGGTTTTTGGTGAAAATAAACCAAAAAAGTATCCCAAACAGGGAAACAGTGAATAAACATAATGTCTGTCAGCGGCCTCAAAGGTTAATCAAGATGCTTGAAAAAGTAGCAATCCGTGTGCTACTGTTTATATGTACTATTTGGTATATATGTATTTACCTGACATGGTAACCTTTTATATTAATTTTATTAATATTAAAACCAAGGATCCCTTACTGGGAAAAACTTGGGTTGACCGTTTGTTCCATTTTGGAAAGAAAACCCTTACAAGAGCAGAGAAAAGTTTTTCTAACTTCAACTTCTTCCTGTGTTAGGCCGCCTGCACACGGGCGGAAATCCCGCCGCGGGATTTCCGCCACTGAAAGTTTGCATAGGAGTGCATTACAATACGCACTCCTATGCAGACGGCCGCGGTTTGGCCGCGCGAAATCTCGCGCGGCAAACAAACCGTGGCATGTCCTATTTTTGTGCGGGGCACGCACTCACCCGGCCGCCGGCTCCGGTCTGCGCATGCGCCGGCTGCGCGGCAGCCGGCACATGAAAGAACCGGGGCCGCCAGGCGCGGGTGAGTACGCGCTCGTCCCTGCAGGCTCTCGGGTCGGGTCCCGCGGCGAGAATTCTCGCTACCGGATCCGACCTGCTCGTGTGCAGGCGGCCTAACACCCACACTCTGAAGGTGTTGGGTCTGGATTTCTCCTGCTGCACTCTGTTCCCAGGATGTCCTGTGGGTTGTAAGGCTTCCAACACCAGAATTTTGGGTGTCAGCAGGTTGGGTTCTCTAGAAAGGATTTTCTCCACAGGAGCCAGGTAGGTCCTACTCCTTATATGTGTATGCAGAAATAGATTGCACTATTCTTTGTGCAGGTGCTGTCCCTAAACTTATACTAACCCCTGTGCTAGTGACCCCTACACCACTGTACACTATTTTTTATCAATTTTTGGGTGAAGCACAGTGTTCACCAGATGCATGGCTGTATTCACATGCAACTTGGAGGGGGGAGGGGGTGGGCTTTGGCTGCATTGGGGACCTTTTAGAGGGCAATTCAGTAAACCCAATTTTTACTCTCATTGACTTTAATGGGAGTCAGAATCGGCTGTCCCGAGTCACGATGATTGCGGTGAAAACGGCTTGTTCCCGACATGAATTAATTCCACTAATTGGTCATTACTAGTTGTTATATTTTATAGGATTATTTTGTTATGAGGGATTCAGTCTATTGAATATATTAACCATTTCATTCCTCTTTTTTTGAGTAGGGGTCTATTAGAAATATCTCTTTTTTAAAATAACCTAACTTACATTGAAAAAGCGTGCACATATATAGCGTAGCTGTGTTTCATTTCAAAGAATGGTCCTGAAGGAGCAGGAGAGAGGAGGAGGCAGGGAGAAAGGTTTCTGTAAAGCTTGAAGAGCCAAGGATAGGGCTGCTTTTATTAGTTCTTCAAAATAGTACAGAACAGAATAGTACATATCCCATGACAGAAAGAAGAAGAATTAGAAAAAGCAGTAGGATACATTCTTCTACAATGGTATACTGTAAGTGGGCTTAGCAACCCCTTTCTTCTGCGCAGTTTTCACCAGAGGTGTTAGCTACATGCAAGAAACCACAGTACTGTCCAATAACAGCAACCATAAGGGACATGATAAAAAGTAGCAATATCTTCTACGTTTATCAGACCGCAGAGGGGCTCAGACTATTAGAAAAGCACAATACAGCATTCTTGTACTGGGGAAAAAAGAAAAGAAAACTGGCAACAGACGAAATCAAAGATAAATAAAGATAAACATATGCAGTTTATTTCACTGAAGAGTATTGGAGAATTTATGATCTTGGATTACAGGCAATGTCTGTGTTCTGCTTTTATTAAATACTGATTTTATCATGTCATACTATCTCACTACCGCCTCCTCCTCCATGACTTTTTAATAGAGCACTCTCCCTTTTAATTACTGCTTCATTAACGGGAGTGTAAATAAGATGGGGAACGCAGTGAGCTGCAGAACGAGTGGAGATCTAGGAGAGAGCAACACTGTCAGATGAGAACAATATTAATCCCTTTAATCGAATGCCTGGCTGCTTGCCTCACACTCCTTATGCTCCATAGAGAAGACACTGACACAATGTGTAGATTTACTTCTGTCTCACCAGGTTTTTTTTCTCCCCTTGTAAAACGAGTTCTGCATTAGAACCCAGAATACATGAAGGTCGCTGGTGTACTGCAGTGGTGTAGATACCAAAGTTGTCTCTAGAAGAATCAAACTATGGAGAGTTCAAGATTTCATTATGTTTGTTTTAACTATTTAAGGCCGCCTGCACACGGGCGGAAATCCCGAGGCGGTATTTCCCGTGGGATTTCCGCCGCTGAAAGTCTGCATAGGAGTGCATTACAATACGCACTCCTATGCAGACGGCCGCGGTGCAAACAAATCGCGGCATGTCCTATTTTTGTGCGGGTCTCGCACTCACCCGGCCGCCGGCTCTGGTCTGCGCATGCGCATAATGCACATGAAAGAGCCGTGGCCGCCAGGCGCGGGTGAGTACGCGCTCGTCTCTGCAGGCTCTCGGGTCGGGTCCCGCGGAGAGAATTCTCGCTGCCGGATCCGACCCGCTCGTCTGCAGGCGGCCTAAGCATGTTACTTTTTCGTTAATACTTTATCCCACTTTCTTTCAATACATCTAAGGGCTTAGTCACACGGGTGCACCGGCGCCCCTGTTACTGCAGGTAGGAGACGGCCGCACTTCAAGACGGACGTCTCTCTGCAGCGCCGGGAGAAAGAACATGTGACCGGCTTCACTGCCGGTCATGTGTTCTTTCTTCAGCACTGCAGGGAGTCGTCCGTCTTGAAGTACAGCCATCTTCTTCCTGCAGTAAGGGCTCAGTCACACGGGCGCATCAGCGCCTGTGTACAGGTACCGATGCGTCCATGTGACTAAGTCCTAAGGCCGCGGTCAGACAAGCGGTTTTTTTTTGGCGCCTACGTGCAGAAAAAAAATTGCGTCTATTATAACCATTGGTTTCCTATGAAATGTTCACATGTGCATTTTTTTAGAGGCGCAAAATACTCTTACCTGCAAAAAGATAGCACATGCGTGCCTATAATGCACGCCGGTAAGGTCTGTGCTGCGCGTAAAGACATTGTCTGATGTCTGTTAATCCCCACGGGGAGTCCCCTCATCACTTTACCCTATGCCAGCACTGTCACAGTGTTCAGTAATGAGGGGTCTGCAGCGGGGACAAAAGAATCCCCTGCCAGAGCTGTCACAGCTGTGGCAGAGGACCACGATGCTATCTCATTGCTTTCAATGGGGCCGATGCTGCTGCCACCCCATTGAAAGCACTGGGATCAAGGCAACCCCTGCAGCGATGATTTTCCCCGGGAAATCATCCCTAGCTATTAAAAAAAGAATAATAAGAATTTAACTCACCTAGAAGCGCTGTCTGTCTTTTCTCCCCATCCCCATCAGTCTTCAGCTGTATTTTGGGGCTGGGGATTGAAAGATCCCCGCCTCCAGAAAGCGCTGCCTTTGTTTGGCTGAGTGCTGTGCCCAATCAGAGGCATCACTCAGCCATTCATTGAAGCCTCACTTTGATTTTGACGTGTGTAAAAAATGCACATGAAAATAGCTCATTATTAACATGTTGCAATTTGTTATTCCTCTCATAGGGAAGAGTGGGTGATTTTTAACCCCTTAATGACGCAGCCTCTTTTTCTTTTTCCATTTTAGTTTTTTCCTCCCCCCTTCAAAAAAATCGTAACTCCTTTATTTATCCATCGACGTCGCTGTATGAGGGCTTGGTTTTTTGTGGGACAAGTTGTATTTTTAAATGGTGCTATTTAATGTACCATATAATGTACTGAAAAACTTTAAAAAAATTGTAAGTAGAGTAAAATGAAAAATAAACAACATTCCGCCATTTTTTAGTGCGTCTTGTTTCTACGGTACACAAACTGCAGCAAAAATAACATCTTTGGTATCTTTGTTCTATGGGTCAGTACGATTACTATGATAGCAAACTTCTACGTTTTTTTCTTTTTACTGTACTTTTTTTTTTTCAAAAACATTTAATTTTTTTGAATTATTTTCTGCCGCCATCCTCTGCGTGCAATAACTTTTTTATTTTTCCATCGACGTAGTGTGTGAGGGCTCTTATTTTGCAGGATGTCACTGTAGTTTACGTTAGTACCGATTTGGAATACATATGACTTTTTGATCGCTTTTTATTGCGTTTTTTTCTGGGAGACAGGGTAACTGAAAAAGAGCATTTCTGGCGTTCTTTTTTTTTGGACAACGTTCACCATGCGGGGAAAATAATGCACTACTTTGATAGATCTGACTTTTATGGACACAGCGATACCAAATATGTATTTTTATTTTGTGATTTAGATTTTTTAATTATAGATATGGCAAAAGGGGGGGTGATTTAAACTTTTATCAAATCACTGTAAATCAGCAAACCCAAACAACCAATCACTGTGAATCAGTTAACCCAAACAACCAATGAGGTTGCGAATGGAGCAGAGGTGGTGTGGAATTTGATAATATGCCCACGAGGATGGCTTGATAGGCAGAAGGCCCCCGGCTGCCATGACACCTGCACGGCTCCCTCGAACACTATTTGCCGCATGGCCGATTGCAGCTATTGCCCGCGGGTGTCAGCTGTAAGGGCTTAGTCACAAGGGCGCATCGGCGCACATGTTACTGCAGGAAGAAGACGGTCATACTTCAGGACGGACGCCTCTCTGCAGCACTGGAAGAAAGAACATGTGACCGGCTTCATTGCCGGTCATGTGTTCCTTCTTCAGTGCTGCAGAGAGACGTCCGTCTTGAAGTACAGTTGTCTTCTTCCTGCAGTAAGGGCTCAGTCACACGGGTGCATCGGCGCCCGTGTACGGGTGCCGATGCGCCCGTGGGACTAAGCCCTAATAAACAGCTGATTCCTGTGCTGTATGAAGAGAGGTCGCCCCGTGACCTCTGTTCATACATACCCCGAAGCACCAGAACGTACCCTTATGTTCTTGGTCGTGAAAGAGTTAAACAGAATCACCCAAAAATATGACATGCTGCAAGTATTCTATTTCGCAGCATTGTTTTGAAAAATCGCACATGTAAATGCACCCATTGAAAATACAGTGTTTTTTAACCCCTTCATGACATGGCCTATTTTGAGCTTAAGGACGCAACAATTTTTGGCGGATTTTCTCCGTTTATCAAAAGTCATAACTTTTTTATTTTTCCGTCGACGCGGTCGTATGAGGGCTTGTTTTTTGCGTGGCGAACTGTAGTTTTTATCGGTGCCATTTTTCGGTACATAGACTGAATTGTAAAACTTTTTTTTTTTTTTTTAATGATAGCAAGGAGAGAAAACGCATCAATTCTGCCATAGATTTTTTTATTTCATTTTTACAGCGTTAATCATGCAGCATAAATGAGACATTCCATTTTTTCTGCGGACCGGTACGGTTACAACGATACCAAAATTCTTACATTTTTTTTAGGTTTTCCCACTTTTCTGCAATAAAAACCCTTTTTCTTGGAAATCTTTTTTTTTTTTCTAAATCGCTGCATTCAAAGTCCTGTAACTTTTTTATTTTTTGATGTACGGCACTCTATGAGGGCTTATTTTTTGCGAGACAAGCTGTAGATTTTATTGGTACCATTTTGGTGTACATATGGCTTTTTTGATCACTTTTATTGCGTTTTTAGTGAGGCAAAATGCTAAGAATTAGCATTTTGCCTCAGTTTTTTAGCGTTTTTTTCCGTGCACAGTCAAAAGGATGTGCAACTTATTGTACGCGTCGTTACGGACGCGACAATACCAAATATGTGGGATTTTATTTTTTTTTTACCTTTTTTTATGCTAATCTGAGAAAAAGCATAAAAAAATGGTTTTTTTTACTCTTTTTTTACATTTTTTTAATTCATTTTTTTAATCTTTGTTTTTTTTACACTGTTTGTGTCCCTCTGAGGGACTTTAACCACTGCCCTGATGATCGCTGTTATAAGGCATGGCAGAGCTACTGCTCTGCCATGCCTTATCGCTTATACAGCGATCCTAGGCATAGGCAATACAGGACGCCAGTGTCTGGCGTCCTGTTGCCATGGTAACAGGCCGGGCTCTCGCGATGACATCGCGAGTTCCGGCCGGAGACACAGAGGGAGCCGCGCTCCCTCTGTGAACTCTTTCCCTGCCGCGATCTACTTAGATCGTCGCAGGGAAGGGGTTAACAGCGGGGGCGCATCTCCTATGACCCCCCGCTGTTGCAGCGGGACGCCGGCTGTGACTGACAGCCGGCTGCGGCTGCGGGATAGCGCGGGATCATATGTGATCCCGCGCTATCTCCAGGACGTAAGTTTACGTCCTGTTGCGGGAAGTACCAGGCTGCCAGGACGTAAACCTACGCCCTGCAGCGGGAAGGGGTTAAAATAGTATTTTTTATTTGGTATTTTCAAAGCGTACATAAAAGCGAGTTTACATATTTTAGAATTTGGTGCTCAAAATTGAGCGAAGTCTAACATAGAAGAGACATAAATTCTTACGATACAGAAAAATGTACATAGACTGTTGAGGCAAAATTGACACGCTTTGGTAAAAAAATAGGTGATATCAATTTCTGATATAATCAAATAAACATTTAAATGGTGTAACGTATTGGTGCAGGCATTTCCATGCATTAAAAAGTCGCATATATAGTGTGACCAAGCGATGCATTTCATTTCAATAGCTTAATTCAGACAAATGTGTTTTTTCTGCACAAAATATTCATGCAAGAGAAAATAGAACCTGATCTATCTTTCTCAGCCGTATCTTTTATATGGGGCGTGAAAAGATGAGCGAGCACGAAAATGCTCGGGTGCTCGTTAATCGAGCCAAGCTTTTTCTAATGCTCAAGAGCTCGTTTTGAGTAATGAACCCAATTGAAGTCAAGCATTTTTCACGGTGCCCAATGCTCTGCATTGTTTGCAGTGGAGCCGCGGCTGCTACCGGCGAATCCATTGAAAACAATGCTCTGCCGGCACCCCTGAATTGTTTTTTATGGAAGGGCTTTACATATAAGCCCTTCCCTGAGAAGCAATAATTTTTGTGTAAAAAAAAAAACTTACCCTCCGCCACTACCGTGCCCCCCGCAGGGATGAAGAACACATCTGCCGCATGGGGCAGATGTTTCCTTATCCCCACTAGTAAAAATAATTCCCTTCTGCCACATCTGTGACAGATGCAGCAAAGTAATTCTTCAATTCCCTACCGCAGCTGACACATGACAGCTGCGGCAGAGGATCCTTCCAAAATATCATATAAAAATGTAAACAATAAAAAATTAAACACACTTGGTATTACCACATCCAAAATGTCAGGACTATTAAAGTATCATCTAATATATCCTGCATGGGGAATTCCATTAAAAAATGTCAGAATTGCAGTTTTCGGGTCACCTCACCACAAATTAATAAAAAAATATCAAAAGATTTGATGTACTCCAAAATGGTACAAATAAAAACTACAGCTCACCCTGCAAAGGTCCTCACACTGCTCCATTAACGGAAAAATATTTAAAAAGTTATAGGTGTCAGAATGTAGAGCAGTGTTTCCCTACCTTTTCAGCCTTGGGGCACCCCTGGGAAAAACCGTTTTTGACGTGGCACCCCTACCTTAAGGGGGTGTGGTCAGGGGCGTGGCTAGGGTGTGGCTTATTACGACATATGATTTTTACCTTCATCATTATAAAAAGGACAGGGCTGTTTAAAAAAACACACAGGGAGGAACGTTGGAGCACTGGATAAGCTATTGATATACATTATATTTAAAATTAACATGTTGTGGCACAACATGCCAATATCCACATGGTTTTTGTGCAGATTGTTTCCACACTGTGTGGATGATTTTCGAAATCTCATCCACTTTGCTGCTACAGCTACTATAAATTCCACAACTAATCTGCCCTGTGTAGTAATATTGTCCCCCCCCCATGTTGGTGGCCCCAGTAGTAATAGCGACCCCCTATATTGGTGGCCTGACTAGTAATAGCGACCCCCTATATTGGTGGCCCCACTTGTAATAGCGACCCTGTATATTGGTAGCCCCACTAGTAAAAGCAACCACCTATATTAGTGGCCCCACTAGTAATAGCGACCCCCTATATTGGTGGCCCCAGTAGAAATAGTGACCATTATATTGGTCACCCCAGTAGTAATAGCGACCCCCTATACTGGTGGCAAATGTAGTAATAGCGACCCCCTAAATTTGTGGCCCCAGTAGTAATAGCGACCCCATATATTGGTTGCTTCAGTAGTAATATCGACCCCCTATATTGGTGGCCCCAGTAGTACTAGTGACCCCTATATTGGTCGCCCCAGTAGTAATAGCACCCCCCTATACTGGTGGCAAATGTAGTAATAGCGACCCCCTATATTGGTGGCCCCAGTAGTAATAGCGACCCCCTATATTGGTGGCAAAAGTAGTAATAGCAACCCCCTATATTGGTGGCAAAAGTAGTAATAGCAACCTCTATATTGGCCCCTGGTAGTAATGGAGACCCCCACAGTGTCCCTACGGGGATTAACTTGGACTCCCTACATGGATTAACAGAGCCCTCCGGGAGTTCCCTCATCCCCACGGGGACAAAGGAGTTAACAGTGGGACATTTAAAAGGTGCTTTAAATGTCCTGTTGTAAGCAGCAGCGAAGCTATTCCCTGTGCAAGATTTTTCATTAACTCCTGCTCCCATAGAAGTCAATGGAAACTCCTGCAAAACGCGCATCTACGTCCTAGCTTTTTTAGGTGCGCACTGTTTTGCACATATGAACGCTTCTATAGGAACCCATTGATTCTTTTACAAGCGTGCATTATGCGCTCGCAAAACACACGCTCATCTGAATGAGGCCTTACAGTGTAAAAAAATCAGCATGGCAGCCACCTTTGTTGCTACATTGGCAGAGGATAGTATGAGCAAATATATACTTAAAACTTCAACTTAAAAAAAAAGCACTTACTACTGATTTCATGTGGAGGCTTCAAAAGTTCAGACTTCACTTAGTCTATTTTAAGCATAGTGAAGCAATCTGCATGTGAAAAATTTTCTCTGCAGGTGCAAATAGACTAAGAATAACGAGTCAATCATCTCTGACAGCAGGAAGCTGCAAATGATGAGATGCTTTCACCACTTCCCACCAGTTCTCACCTTCTTGACCACTTTTGAAATCTGAGGTGTCACTTTATGCAGAATGCTATTTCTTATTCAAGTCATTTTAGACTTTTTTTTTGTGATATATCGTGCTTTATGATTGTGGTAAATTGTGGTTGATAAGTTTTGCATTTACTTGTTAAAAATAAATACAAAATGTAGAAAAAAAAATTGGAAAAATTTGCAATTTTTTCAAAATCTGAAATAAACAAATATATAGCATTTACCATGTCTACTTTATCATGGCATCATTTTTTAAAATCTCCTTTTATTTTTAGGACATTAGAAAGCTTATAGGTTTATTTACACGAGCATATAACGGTCGGGTTTTCACGCCGATATACGCTTCCATCTAAGCAGTTCCCCCTTCCCTCATTGGCTCTCTGCCTCTCTCCTCCACTTTGGCATTTGCATGGGGAAGGGCGCGATAAGGGCAGAGCCAAGTGCCGCTCTGTCACGCCCACTCACATTGCTGGCTATGGACAAGGTGCGTGGAGGGGGCTTAGCCCCACCCTGTCCCGCCCACTTCCATTGCAAATCACTCGGGGGTAGGGGGGTTAAGGCAGAGAGCCAGTGAATGGGAGGGAAGGTGGGGAACTACTTAGGCTGCCTGTTCATTGCGTTACCCACTGTAATAATCCGGCCGCGGGTAACACAGAGAACGCTTTCCATAGCGTTGCTATGGAAAGTGCAGCTTCGCTGTCCATGAGTGGAAAATCATAGCAATTCTCTGCTTGCAGGAATCGAATCGCAGCATGCCGCGATTTTCCGCGGAGACCTGACAGCTCTCGTCCCCTGCAGTGGAATATTGCTAGCGATATTCCATCACGGCCGTGGACAGGGGGCCTTAGATGGAAGCGTATATCGGCCAGCCGTGAAAACGCCGACCGATATATGCTCGTGTAAATAAACCCTAAGGGTATGCATGAAGGGAGATCATAAACCGCAGGCACTACCTGTTTCTTACAGCTAACACCCAGTGGCAACAGCTCTGATCAGCCTATGATCAAAGGTGTTAAACCTTTAAATGCCACTGTTAATTGTGACAGCGGCATTTAAAGGGGTTGTCCCACGAAAGCAAGTGGGGTCAAGCACTTCTGTATGGCCATATTAATGCACTTTGTAATATACATCGTGCATTAAATATTGGCCATACAGAAGTTATACACTTACCCCCTCCGGTGTTGGCGTCCCCGTCTCCATGGCTCTGACTGAAGCCTTCTTCTCCCTGGATTAGACGAGCTTGCGCTGAAGGGGCCGCTCCGGCGTGCTCGCGCCGCACAGGTCTTGTGCGCATGCGCATCTAAGACCTCTGTGGCGCGAGCATGCCGGAGCCGGACAGAAAAGGGCAGACTGCACAAGCGCGTCTAATCGAGGGAGAAGGCTTCGGTCAGAGCCATGGAGACGGGGATGCCAACACCGGAGGGGGTAAGTGTATAACTTCTGTATGGCCAATATTTAACGCACGATGTATATTACAAAGTGCATTAATATGGCCATACAGAAGTGCTTAACCCCACTTGCTTTCACGGGAAAACCCCTTTAAATCCCCCGAATGTCTCGTATGGGAGTGAGCCGTGAGATTGAAGGGAGCCATGCATGTGTCATCGCAGCCGGGGTCCTTCTGTGGGATGGCTTGATAGACTGCCTGCTTGATCGCAGTATGACGTAATGCTATGGCATTACATCATACTGCAGGAGCGATCAAGGCATCACAAATTGTTGACCCCTAGGGGGGCTTAAAAAAAAGTGAAAACAAGATTCAAGTAATAAAGTTAAAATCCCCTCCCTTTCGCCATGTCCGTTAAGTCTGATCTATCAAAATAACGCATTATTTAACCCGCACAATGAACGTCAGAAAAAATATAGAGAGAGCGCCAGAAATGCCCTTTTTTGGTCACCCAGTCTCCAAGAAAAAAAATGCAATAAAAAGCGATCAAAAACACTGTATGTATTCCAAAATCGTACCAATGGAAACTACAGGATGTCCCACAAAAAATGAGTCCTTGCACAACTATGTTGAGAGACTATACCGAATGCCGGCAATCATATAAAAGTCAATGAAAAGTTAAAAAAAAGTTAAAGATTCAGCTGCCCTGATGGATCTGAACCATCAGAGCAGCTGAAAGTACTCACCCGCCTCCTCTGTGATGTCCCGCAGTGTCCTGGCCTCCCGGGTCCCGACGGTGCCTTCTGCGCATGCGCACCAGATGTCATACGTTAGGCACGTGCACAGAAGGGAGTGCGGCCCGAGAAAATTAAAATCTCTTTGGCTCCTGGATCCTATGTGTATGCGGTTCCCACTCACATGATCGCTGCTATCAAATGGATAACAGCGATCATGTAAAGTGAAAAAAGTTTTTAAAAAGTTTAAAAAAAGAAAAAAAAAAATAAAGTTTTATCTCCCCTCATGGATCATATCCGTGAGGGGGGATGAAATTAAGTACCTAAGGCCACTGAATTTATCCGTGTACCTCACCGCGGCTTCTGCGCACGCGCCTGTCGCCAGAATGATGGACGCATGTGCAAAAGCCGCAGATTGCCAGGGTAATTTGAAATCTCCCTGCTATTGGCTACCAAACATAGCCAAGAGCCTGGAGATTTCACGGGGGCCCTGCAGTACGCGGTCCCTGGTCACGTCACTGCTGTTTTCCAATAGAAAGAAGTTAAAAAAGGAAAAAAAAAAGTTAAAGTTTCACCTCCAATCACGGATCCGATCCATGATGGGAGGTGAAATTACTTATCTAAGGCCTCCGGCGATGTTCCCCGAAGGGGATCTTTATCCGCGGACCTTTCCCCAACTTCGATGCATGTGCCCATCAACAAAATGGCGGACGCAAGCACAGAAGCTGTGGAAGGCCCGGGAAATTTAAAGTATTTTTGTCCTTGGCTACTGAAGGTAGTCAAGAGCCTGGAGCAGTTTCCAAGGGACGCAAAAGTTAAAACACAGTTGAAATTTGATGCTCCTTTCGGTTTGAGCCACTTTGTGCATATGGAGATAATATTAGGGCAACAACGGGTATGTTTCTGAACACAGAAGAAACGGGGGGATCCATTTTGGGGTGAAAGTCTTCATTCAGAGGTGTGCTGTAGAAAAAAAAATTGTTTTTAAAATGACACTATTGCCCAAAAAATTTAAATCGTCATTTTTTCCTTCTGCTTTGCTTAGATTCATTCAAAAAACTGTGAGGTAAGAATACGCAGAAAGGATAGCTAACACTAGGGAAGAGAGAGAGAGAAAGGCACAGAATAAATATTAGAAAAAGCTTTTTGACAGTGAGGATGATCAATGAGTGGAACAAGTTACCACGGGAAGTGGTGAGTTCTCCTTCAATGGAAGTCTTCAAACAAAGGCTGGACCAATATCTGTCTGGGGTGATTTGGTGAATCCTGCACTGAGCAGGGGGTTGGAGCCGATGACCCTGGAGGTTCCTTTCAACTCTACTATTCTATGATACGATAAAAAAAGGAACCTGTATGCCTCCATGCCCATTTATATCACATTGTTTCAGTCGATTCCATCAACTCCTTCTGGAGGAGAGATTTTTTTAACATAGTGAGTGTATACGGATTCTTCTTTGCATGATGCAGCTGTAACTTGCAATTGTGCATTTCTGGAACTGTGTTCACAGACAATGATTCCTGGAAGTATTTCTGAGCCCATGCAGTGATTTGCAATACAGAATAATGCCTGTTTTTAACGAAAGCCGCCTGAGGGCTTGTAGATCTGAAGCATCCAATATTGATTGTCAGACTGGCCCCTTGTGCACATAAATTTCTCCAGATTCTCTAAATCTTTTGATAATATTATGTACTGTGTTTGGTGGAATATTCAAAGTCTTCACAATATAGCGCTGAGGACCAGTTTTCTGAAATTATTTCACATTTTTTAGATTCAGTTTTTCACAGCTTCGTGAACCTAGAATACAAAGAAGTAGTGGCAGCATCAACGGTGTAGTAGAAAAATCTGATATTTTTTATTGTTCCAAGTTTTGCAAATAAAACAGGCAACGTTTTGACCGATCAGGTCTTTTTCAAGCCTGAGAGACCATCTACATGACGGCCTTAAGTACAAATAACATTTACATAAACAACAATCAAGAAACACGTACTCACCCCCAAAAGACAATTACATTAAAAGTACCCGCTGCTGAACATACATGTGAAGACCATGTGTAGAGAGGAGGTCCATACTCCGGGTCACCGTAGCCATGTTCCTGTTAGCTGCCGGCGTGCGGGATGTGCAATGTGCATGAGCATACGTTTACCACTATTGCGCGAATGTTGAACCTGGAGGGCATACAACAAGGCGCGTCTAATAATGTGATGCACATGCGCGAGAACTCCAAAACACCGCAAGACTTCTAGTGACATAGGGTTGGAAACAGCAGTCGTGAAAGCTATCAAATATCGATACCACAAATAGTGGGAAAAGCATAAAGCTGCTCAACCACCTGCCACCTGAGAACAGTACCTAAAGGGGTATATTAACTAAATTAGAATCACTAACAAAACAGGGCAGTATCAAATGGTTAAATGTCCCATTGAATCACACGCATATATAAAACAGATCAATAGCTCATATTGAGACCAACCTATATGTGTATGCATAAATAGGTTAATTAATGTACATTATATGTTAATAAGCAAAACCCACATGGTTAAACCACTTGTATAGAATGTTTACCATATATACCCAATATTAGCATATTGTCAAAAAATAATATAAATTTCTTCAATTAATAAAAAAACCTGAGACGTAAACCTAAGGGAAAACTAAAGAAAAAACAATAGTAGATTATATTCTCAGATAACATAAAAAGCCAATCCAACTATCAAGGTAGAAAATCCCAACACATAAAATAAAAAATAATTAGTGCAAAAAATATTAATATTCATATATTAAGGCCTGGGTCAGACGGGCGTCTTTTCGCGCGATTTGCGCATGCTCATGCGATCTGTGCATAAATAGAACCATTGCTTCGCAATGGCATCAGACACATGGCCGCTTTTTATGCAGATGTCTGATAAATTATAGGTCACGAGGAATCGCAGGTTGCGCCTATCTGCGATTCCTTGTGTTCTATTATATGCGCTCAATGGGGCCGGCGGCAGCAGCGCCGACCCCATTGAGAACATATACTACAGAAATCATTCTCCTCTGCCACAGCTGTAACAGCTGTGGCAGAGAAGAATGATGTTCGCCCATTGAATTCAATGGTGCCGGCAATACAGCCGGCTCCATTGAAAGCAATGGGCTGCGAGCGAGCTCGGGATGAATTTTCGGGAAGGGCTTTAAAATATAAGCCCTTCCCTGAAAATCATCCAAAAATGTGTAAAAATAAAAAAAAAATATATACTCTCCTTGTCCGAGCAGCCGGAGTTCAGCCGCGGCCGGCCGGCAGTTCTCCTGAACTGCTCTGGGTAGTATTCAGCAGTGGGGATTTAAAATCCCCGCTGCTGAATGGGCTGCCTCTGTTTGGTCACAGCCCTCACCAATCAGAGGCAGCTCTCACTCACCCATTCATGATGGCTCAGCGCAGGGACCAATCAGGGGAAGCTCTCAGCTGTCATTCAATAGCTGAGAGCTGCCCCTGATTGGTCCTTGCTGCAGAGGCAGCACTCACTCACCCATTCATGAATTTATGAGGGGAACTGCTGGCCGGCCGCGGCTGAACTCCGGCTGCACGGACAAGGTGAGTATATATATTTTTTTTATTTTTACACATTTTTGGATGATTTTCAGGGAAGGGCTTATATTTTTGAGCCCTTCGCGAAAATTCATCCCGCGCTCACCGCCAGCCCATTGCTTTCAATGGAGCCGGCTGTATTGCCGGCTCCATTGAATTGCAATGGGTTGGACAGCACTCCTTCGATCGGGGCCTTTTCCCCGAAAACGCTGCTAGCAGCAGATTTTTCGGGCTATTTTTCGGCCCTGGTCATGCGCTTTGCGGATGCGCATCCGTCATGCGATCCTCAAATCACGGCAAAAAACGCCTGTCTGACCGAGGCCTAAGCTATAAAATCAACATTGACAAAATGAGACAAGAGGAAAAGCAAGAATAAGCCGGAAGCATCAGTATACAGGAACATGGAGGGCAGATCCAGATCGTAGAATGCAGTTTCACCTATAAAAACAGAACAAACAACATCATTAAAAAAATATTAAAAACAATAAAGGTACCGTATAACATCAAAGGAGAGACTGTGAGAAAAATGACTAAATGTATGGCATATAATGATACTCCATATTTAGACCATTAGGATTTAGTGTATTGAGGGTGAAGAGCCATCTGAGCTCTTTTTTCTTTAAAGCGGCCTGTCTATCCCCACCCCTGACTAGGGGTGGCACATCATCTATGATATGATACCTCAGTTGGCTTATTGTGTGTTTCTTCTCTATAAAATGCTTAGGTATAGGTAAATCCATGCATCTAGTGCGAATAGTGCTCTTGTGTTTAGTTATGCGGGATCTAACCTCCAAAGTAGTCTCGCCGACATAACCTGGCCTGCAAGGGCAGGTTATCAGATAAACTACAAAGGAGGAAGTGTAGGAATAGCATTTTCTAATCCTGTATTTTTTACCTGTAGAAGGATGATAAAAAGTATGCCCTTTAACAAGATTACTGCAGCACATGCAATTACAGCATGGATAATTGCCATATTTTTGTGTCGCCAAAGTAGTTTGAATTTGTTGACGGCCAGGAACAAATAAGGGTGTCACCAATTTGTCATGCAAACTAGGAGCCCTACTATAGGCCATAACAGGTCTTTCCAGAACTTCAAGAGTGTTACTACAACCTTTGGCTAGCATTGACCGTATAGAAAGAACATGCAATGAAAATACGGTGTAGAAGTATACTATACAGAATAGCCTGCAGGGAATTGAGAACAGGCATGTGCAGGTGCTAATGAGCAGGGACAGCTGTATGGGAGTGTCTGGAGGAGTTAAGACCTCCAGACACTTGGAGTTTGGTTGCAGAAAGCCAGAGCAGGGCTGCCACTGAAACTACTCCCTGGGAGAGAAGCTCAGAGGAGGCTGAAGGCCTGAGGTCTGTGGCAGACCAGGCTGTGGCACAGCTATGAATTTGACAGCGGAGGACGCCCCTAGACTGACACCCAGTTTGAGTACGCTGAAATCAGCCACATACTGTAGGCACGACGAGTTCTGAAACTTTTAATTAAAGTTAACAATTTTCAGTAAAAGTGGACTTTGATCATTCTTTTCCCTGAGCTCTTCATCTGCTGTAGGACATAAATACCATTAAGCCCCTTGGTTAAGCTGCCCCTCAGACATTTCCTAGCTGAAAAATAGAACAGATCAGCAGGAAAGTAACCTCTGTGTTCTCTGTAGGGTTTCTACAAGACTGCTTGTTTCAGGGGTATACAAAAAATCCTTCAGACTATAAAGTAAATAATAAAATGAATATAAAATAGTATGTGAAAAGTGCATTCACAGTTTTAATTAGTATAAAATCTATGCCTCATATCTGCAGGCTACTAGTTATACTATAACTCTGTAACTCTATAGAATTATAAACTACATGATATGCTGTTTTAAATAATATTAGAATAAAAAGGAGAAAAGTTTTATAGAGGTGATACTGTGGCAAACTATGCCCTTTATATAGCCTTTGACATAGGCGGCTGTTCTTAAATACAGCTAACAGTTAAAGGGGTTGTCCCGCGCCGAAAGATAAAAAAATTTTTTTGCCCAGTCCCCCAGTACCTGCAAAGGAAAATCGCTGCCATGTGTTAATAATAAAAAAAAAATTCCCTTACCTGAATCCCCGTTCAGCAACTTCAAAAAAATCTTCTGTCCAAGATGGCTGCCGCTGGTCTTCTCCCACAGTGCACCGCGGGTCTTCTCCCATGGTGCACCGTGGATGTTCTTCTGCTGTCTGCGTTCCACTGCCGATTCCAGCCACCTCATTGGCTGATCGGCACCATGTGATGGGGCGGAGCTACGTGATGACGTTGAGAAGGGGGAGGGGCCAGGACGCAGCTCGTGAGCCCGGACCATCTAGGAGAAAAATCCTCTGTGAGCAAACGCGACTGTTCCTGTGACCAGAGAAGAAGTTTGTTCGTCGCCATGGAGACGGGGACGCCAACACCGGGAGGGGGTAAGTTTATAACTTCTGTATGGCCAATATTTAATGCACGATGTATATTACAAAGTGCATTATTATGGCCATACAGAAGTGTATAACTGCACTTGCTGTTGCAGGACAACCCCTTTAAAGAGAACCTGTCAGAACTTTTCACTATAGTAAATGAAGAATAGTGCTGCTATAACTATCCCTGCTTTCTACAATAGGTTTCATTTGCCAGTTCATGAAAGCGTATCTGAATAATTCCAGTTTGAAATTCTCCTGCGTGGCATGTAAATGAGACAGAGTGGTCTGGTGGATGGGCCAGACCGTCTCCACTAGCTGCTTGGGTTGCCAAAAAATCTGCCCCTCTTGCCTCCTGTGACGTGCATGCAGCACTGTGAAGTCTTGTATGTTCTATGACATTGTGAATCGGAACATGCACAGATGATCTTTCACTTTTGTGGGCAAAATTGTAGTGCTCATCTTCCCCTTTACAAGTTGATGGCATCACAGCACATATGGGACTTCTCAAAGCTGCATGCACATCACAGGAGGTGAAAGGGGTCGACTTTTTGGCAAAAGAGGGTTCATCTGAGGGTTATATGTGACTACTAGTGGCACCCTACTGTTCTCTCCCTTCTGTTTGTATTCCAAGAGTCCAGTCCTAGGCCCAGTGTTGTTCAACATTTTTATAAATGATCTACAGGAGAGAATTGAGGTGAAACTGATCAAGTTTGCCGACGACACAAAGTTAGGAGAGATGGTTAACACTAGATAAGAGAGAGGATTCAAAAAGATCTGGACAAGCTTTAACAGTGGGCGGCGACTAACAGAATGGTATTTAACAAGGAAAAATGCAAATTCCTACATCTGGGTAAGACAAAAAGGAAAAAAACACATACAGAATGGGAGGGATTAAGCTAAGCAGCAGCACATGTGAAAAAGACTTGGGTATACTAATAGGTCATAGACTGAACATGAGTCAACAATGTGATGCAGTAGCAAAAAAGGCAAACCCAACTTTGTGATGTATTAACCCCTTAGTGACCAAGCCTGTTTGCGCCTTAATGACCAGGCCAAATTTTGCAAATCTGACATGTGTCTCTTTAACATGGAAAAACACCAGAAAGGTTTTGCATATCCAAGGATTCTGACATTGTTTTTTCGCCACATGTTGTACTTCATTTAGGCGGAAAAATAGACCGATAGAATTTGTGTTTATTTATTAAAAGTGCCAAAATTGGGAAACTTTTGAAAAAATCGTCTTTTCTTTCACATTTCCAACTGCAATATCTGAAATATGTGCAAACATAATACAGAAATTTTTGCTAAGATATATATTTCCACCTGTTTAGTTTATTTCGTTTTTTTTTAACCATTTAGGAGACATACAAATTTAGCATTACTTTTTAGCATTTTGAGGAACACTTTGTTTTCCTACACCAAGCCAAGATTGGAAAGGCTCATGAGTGTCAGAATAATAGAAACCCCCACAAATGAGCCCATTTTAAAAACTACACCCCTTAGTGTATTCACTGTGGGGTGTCATGAGTATTTTGACCCCACAGTTTTTTTTCAGGAATTATTTCAATTTAGATGAGAAAAAGTAAAATTTCATATTTTTGCAAATCTGTCATTTTAAAGACATATTTTTTTCCTATAGTTTACATGAAAATGAGGATTTACACCCCAAAATGGATACCCCTGTTTCTCCCGTGTTCAGAAATATACCCATTGTGGCGCTCATGTTATATCTGAGTCCACAACGGGGCCCAAAATAAAAGGAGTAGTCAGTGTCTTTCAAAACAGAAATTTTGCTTGAAGTCCTTTTAGGCCCCATAGCACACACGTAGAGTTCTTGAGCTCCCAAAACCATAGAAAACCCCCAAAAATGACCCCATTTTGAAAATTAGACCCCTTAAGGAATTTATCTAGGGGTGTACTGCATATTTTGACCCCACAGTTTTTGAATGAATTCAAGCCAAGCAAAAGGAAAAAATAGTGATTTTCGTTTTTTTGGCAATTCTGTCATTTTAAAAACAGCTTTTTTTGTACAGCACACATATGAATGAAGACTTGCACCCAAAAATGGATACCCCTGTTTGTACTGTTTTCAGAAACATACCCATTGTGGCCCTAATATTATTTCCGCATGCACAACGGGGCCAAAATGAAAGGAGTAATCGGTGGCTTTCAGAACATAGATTTTGCTTGAAGTCCTTTTAGGCCCCATTGCCCACTTGTAGAGTTCTTGAGCGGCCAAAACCATAGAGAACCCCCACAAATGACCCCATTTTGAAAACTAGACCCCTTAACAAATTTATCTAGGGGTGTACTGTGTATTTTAACCCTACAATTTTTGAATAGATCTAAGCAAAGCAGTAAGAAAAAATGACGATTTTCATTTTTTGGGCTATTGCTTCAATTTAAAAACAGTTTTTTTGTACAGCACATGTATAAATGAAGACTTTCACCCCAAAATGAATACCCCTGTTTGTCCTGTGTTCAGAAACATACCCATTGTGGCCCTAATAGACTTACAGGACACATGGCTAGGGCTACAATGAAAGGAATACCCGTTGGATTTCAGGGTACAACTGAATAAATTCCAGGCCCCATTGCCCACTTATAGAGCCATTGAGCGGCCAAAACTATAAAGAACCCCCTCAAATGACCCCATTTTGAAAACTAGACCCCTTAACGAATTCATCTATGGGTGTACTGTGTATTTTGACCCCACAGTATTTGAATGAATCTAAGCAAAGCAGAAGGAAAAAGTAACGATTTTCAATTTTTTGGGGCAATTTTTTATATTTAAAAACAGTTTTTTTGTACAGTGTACATAGGAATGAAGACGTTCACCCCAAAATGGATACCCCCGTTTGTCCCGTGTTCAGAAACATACCCATTGTGGCCCTAATTTACTTACAGGACCCATGGCAAGGCCTATAAAGGAGGGAACACACGTTGGATTTCAGGGCACAACTGAATAAATTCCAGGCCCAATTGCTTCTTTGTACGGAATAAAAATTGACTCCCTAAAATTTCCCCCCCCTGCACACACACACTCCGCGCCCTTTTCGGTGTTCGCAAATCTTAGATAAAAGTAATAATGTGAACTGTGTGGTATTTCCGAAGACAGGGGTAATTACGGAGGCTGGTTGGAATGGGCCCATGGGGCAATAAAACCGTGTATCCCCCCTCCTCTCATGCTTTTTGGGAGTCATTTCTTGACCTCAGTGGCGGGTATGGGGTGTAAAAAGTGGTGTTCTGTGAGTCTCTGGAAGCCTGCTGAGATGCGGCGGTCTCGCACAGAAGACGCTCAACAAGGTGCTCCTGGAACTGCAGGAAGGCAAGCGTTCCCGGGGCTTCTTGTAAAATACGTATTACTGGTAGCGGTCTGAATAACACCAGGCTCACGCAGCCGTAGGCGGAATCCGCTTGCGGTGGCCCACAGCTGATCCCATCTGTGAGCCCGGCTGTGACCCTGCGTATGGCCGCGTAATGTACTGCACATAACTGCCTACTCACACAGGCGGTCATGCGCAGTACATTTTTTTTTTGTTTGTATTTCCCGCACCGTCGCTTAGCGATGACACGGGTACCCGCAGCCCGTATACAACGTAGTTGCGTATGGGCAGCGGGTATATCCATGACCATGGAGCACAATGGGCTCCATGCTGCGGATAGCCGCGGTAAAATAGAACCTGCTGCGTTCTCTTTTCTGCGGTCACATGTGCAGAATCCGGGTAAGTTCACGGATGAGGATCGTGTCAGGGTGCAAATACGGAGGCCTCCGGTAAAAAGTTTCATCTCCTCTCACTGATCGCATCGGGAGTGGAGATGAAACTAACTTTTAAAAAAAACTTTTACGTGATCGCCATTATCCATTGGAACATTCGAACACGTGATCAGGAACCGCTCACCGCGCCCCCCCCCCCCCCCCCGTGTAATTTCCAGGCTCTTGGCTAAGTTTTGTAGCCAAGTTATCCTGGCAATCCACGGCTTTTGCGCATGCGTCTGGAGCTGTCACGTACATAGCCTACGAAGCTTTATTCTCTGCAGGACGCATGTTTTTACGTCCTTAGAGAATAAAGCCCACTTGGGCAAGACGTAAAAAGACTTTGGGCTGGTCGTTAAGGGGTTAAGATAAGCATAAAGTCTAGATCAGATGAGGTAATTATTCCTCTCTACTGTTCCTTGGTGCAGTTCTCAGCACCCCAATTTAATAAAGACATGGACAAACAGGAGCAAGTTCAGAGAACAGCTACCACGATGGTGAGCGGTCTGCAAATCATGTCCTATGAGGAACGGTTAAAGGATCTGGGACTATGTAGCTTTCAAAAGAAAAGCTCAGATGAGACTTAATAGCTGTCTACAAATATCTGAAGGGCTGTCACAGTGCAGAGGGATCAGCCCTATTTTCATTAGCACAAGGAAAGACTAGAAGCAATGGAATGAAACTGAATGGGAGGAGACACAGATTAGATAATTAGAAAAAACTTTCTGACAGTGAGGGTGATCAATGAGTGGAAGAGGTTACCACAGGAGGTGGTGAGTTCTCCTTCAATGGAAGTGTCAAACAAAGGCAGGACAAATATCTCTCTGTAATGATTTAGTGAATCCTGCACTAAGCAGTGGTTTGGAACAGATGACCCAGGAGGTCCCTTCCAACTCTACCATTCTATGATTGTAAGAAGTTGCTCCTTTGAATACTGATTATAAATGAGTAGGTCCACAGAGCTACCAGGATTCCAAGGAGCAGCCTCTTGAAATACAAACAGAAAGAAGAGAATAGCCCCCTAGTAATCATATACAACCTCCACATGAACAATTTGAGGAACATCACGGTCAGGATTTACAGCCATTTATGAAATGTGGCATTTTAAAAAGTGGCGTAGATTGGTGGCGTAACAATTGTAGGAGCACCTCTAGACATATTTAAAGATGCAACAAATTTTTATACATTTGGAAAATTTGCCTCTAGCAAAACTGACTTAATGTATGCATACAAAAAAATCAGTATATTGGGATTTTTATAAAACTGCAATTCCAAAGGTTGGTATGTTACTCATTAGGCTTACTTCACACAGGCAAGTTCGATATCGGGCTGTGAATCATGGCCTGATTTTGTGCTCGCCTATATGCGATTTCAGCGTGGATGTGAGGTGTTTTTGTTTCAGCATATCGGTAGTATATGGCCGCTTTCTGTAATTTTTTTTCTCGTCTGCTTATTGTTTTTGCTTCCCTTTCTGTGATTTTAACTTATGTTAGTGTAGGGACTTACAATAAACAAGGACCCTTGTCGCTGGGTTGCAAGCTCACGTATTTTGTCCAAAATATTAACTAGTACATTGTATTTATCAGTAGCATGCAGTGTGGCTTTGAATGCTGGGGGAGCCCCGGGTGTCAGTGTCGGTGTGGTTTACCGGTGGGGTGCAGGGCAGCCAGCAGGATTGAAATATGGTGTCATTAATGGGTTGTAAGCCGGCATGGGGCACTACATGTACTATTTTGGCTGACACCCTGTATTTACTCTTTTGTGCAGGAATAAACACTAAACGGATACCCCCCCTCAATATAAGGAAGGTGCGTGAGCTGTGCGTGGCTGTTCATCAGTGTCCTTTACATGTGTTACTGGCTTTTCCATTTAGCAGTCTGGCTGTCTGCAAGTTGAGGGATATGTGGTGTATATGCCTGCCCTCTTGTATCAGCATTTCAGTAAGTATATGGCCGCTTTCTGTAATTGTTTTTTTTTATACCCTTTGAATCTAAATTGGAAAGTGTTTCACTGGGATCCTTACTCTTTACTGTAGTTTTCCAGCTATTAAAAACTGATGATTAATCCACAAGAAGGTGATCAATAGCAGATTGTCCTGGGTCCACTGTGCCTGTAATACCACATCAGACCACTACTGCACACTATTTGGAAGTAGCTGCTTCTTGCTCTGTACAGGGTTACCGCAGACCGGTGAAGATCTGATCTGCTGGGGTCTCAGGTGGTGGACCCTCAACAATCAGCTATTGATGACCTATGCTATGGATAGATCATCAATTTTTAAGACCTAGAAAATCCCTCTAATCTATTGTCTGTACAATTAAAAGAGGATTCAGGTTTTAGCTAATAAACCTTATGCATTTTATAATTAAAGTTTCAGCAATTTTCTATTAGGCCGCCTTCACATGGGCGGAATTAGTCTGCATGACGCACAGCAAGCCATGGTAAATTCCACACCAAAGTGTGCCCAGATTAATGCAGATTCTGATGCAGATTTCGCAATTCTCCATCAAAATTCACAATGAGACTAGCGGGTTTTGGTGTGAAATTTGTGGTCGCAGATTAAGGGCTCGGTCAGATGAGCGCTTTTTTGTTGTGCGCCTATGTGCAAAATGCTTGTGACTGAAGCTCCATGCTTTTTTTACATGTGCCCAAAATAGTGTGCGCAGGCCTTCAACGGGCAAAGTTTCATATGCACGTTCACTGGGGCAGCTGTGTTTGTAGAAGTGCAGCTGCTCCAGGAAGGTTCCCTCATCACTGAACACTGTGACAACACTGTTACAGTGTTCAGTAATGATGGGACTCCCCATGTGGACGAAAGAATCCCCTGCCACAGCTGTCACAGCTGTGGCAGAGGACCACAATGCTATCCCATTGCTTTCAATGTGGCCAGTGCTGCTGCCGCCCCTTCGAAAGCGATGGGATGAAGGCAACCCCTGGAGCGATGATTTTTGAGGGGTTACTTGAAATATAACCCTACCCCGAAAATCATCCCTAGCTGTTAATAAAAAAAAATGTAACTCACCTAAGAAGCGCTGTCCGGTTCTTCTCCCCATCCCAGGCAGTCTTCATCTGTATTCTGGTGGGTGGGTATTGAAAAATTCCCGCCTCCAGAAAGCTCTGCCTCAGCAATGGGATAGCATTGTGGTCCTCTATGACAGCTGTGACAGGGGATTCTTTCATCCTCAGTGCAGACCCCTCATCACTGGACACTGTGACAGTGTTGTCACAGTGTTCAGTGATGAGGGAACTCACAGCGGGAATTAACGGAACCCCCTGGGAGTCCCCTCATCCCCTGTCACCTCTGTACGATGTCTTTACGCGCAGCACATACCTTACCGGGTTGCATTATAGGCACACATGTCCTATCTTTCGCAGGTGCGAGTATTTTGCACCTCCACAAATTGGACATGTGAACACTTCATAGGAACCCAATGGTTCTAATAGACACAATTTATTTTGCGCACATAGGCGCACAAAAAAAAACCCGCTAATTTGACTGCGGCCTTAAGTGCATATTTGAGTGCATAATGTGGGCTGATTTCGGCCCGTGTGAAAGCACTCTTATACTTTCTGTATCAATTTCTCATAGTTTTTCAGATCTCTAATGAGAACATTCATTGCTTCCGCCCAGAGATTAAAAAACCTGTCCTGTCATATGATTTAATATATATTTTATCACAATTTCTTTTTATCTGTCTGGGTCAATAGATCTCGCATCAGGTTTGTATTAAAGATAATTATAATTTGTCTCTACTGTAAATACTCCAGCACTTCTAGTGGCAGATGCCATAGAATATAGACTTACCAGAGCAAAAGGTTTTCTTCTATTAATCTGTCTTCAAATATTTATTTAGTCGCTTTGTTTGAGGAAGCTAAGAACTATATCAAATTTGGATGAACTGAGACATGTTTTTTTAATGGTTTAACACATCCATTTTGTTTGGTTAAATGGAGAATTTGTGTTCTTGGAGATGTCAAATAACACATATAGCACAGAAATTGATAATTCTTCTCTTCAACCAGCCATAGTCAAAATCAGCACTTGTAATAATTCTGCATCAAAATCCAGAAGCAGCCTGCAGATTCTGGTGCAGAATTTACCGCAGCTTGCGGTGCATTATACGGCCTTTTCCATCCCATGTGAAAGGTCTCATAGAGTGATTTGCAACTTTTCTTGTATGTGGGCTCTTTCACATGAGTGTAGCGCTTTTCTGTTGGCCATGTCACAGCCACAGTTTGACCAAAAATCGTGTGAATGGGTGCACAAATTTGCAATTTGTGCGCCCATTCAGATGGCCCATGTACAGCACATATACGCTGAGGCCAGAATGACATTGGGCTAAACTGCCTCCCCCCTCCAGCACCCTCGCCGGCTCTCAGCAAGGTTAGCAAGCGGGACGGGTCTGGAACTAGTGTGCTAAGCTCCCGCCCCCTCCGATTGCTGGCAGCTGACAAGGGGCAGAGAGGGGGCGAGAGCTTAGCACACTAGTTCCCACCCCATCCCACCCCCTCCCATTGCAAACAGCCGGCAAGGGGTGGAGATTAGAAGGGAAGACACGCTACTAAACTCCCTCCCACCTCCCTTCTCTTGCAGCTACCATAGACTTCCATGGGAGTTTATGGAAGCCGCCAACGTATTCCGGCCAGAAGATAATTTCTGAGCTATCTTTCCTGGCCGGCGTAGAAGCACCTGGCTGAAATGTGCACCATATATTGGCTGGCTGGGCGCTTTTACATGGCGGGAATTAGCTCATCTGAGCTGATGCATTGTAAACCACTGCATCAGATGGGCAGTGTATATCGGCCGTCCGTGAGAAGCGCCGCTGATATACGCTCGTGTGAATAAAGCATGAGTCTGTATACAAGAAGAGCTTTTAATTACTATGTGTGGGTGGGGACTCAAAGCTTTTCTCAATATCACAGTTTTTCTGAATCCTGGTAGCATTTAACCCTTTAAGAATACAACCTGTAAGTCTTTTTTTTTAAGTTTTTTCTTCACCCATATTGTAAAAGCTGTATTTTTTTCTTAACTTTTCCATCAATGTAGCCATATGACAGCTTGCTTTTTGCTGCATGAATTGTAACTTTTACCACCATCATTATTGAGTACACTGCATGAAATAATTTTTAAAAAATTTTTGCGGGAGAAATGTAAAAAAATGACTCTTTGCCATTGTTTTTTTGAATTTGTTGTTATGATGTTATGATAAGAGTATTCAAAAAGATCTAGAAAAGCTTGCACAATGGGCAGCGACTAACAGAATGGTATTTAACAAGGAGAAATGCAAAGTCCTACAGCTGGGCAAGAAAAATACAGAAAGCACATACAGAATGGGAGGAATTGGGCTGAGCAGCAAGCACATGTGAAAAAGACTTGGGTATACTAATAGATCATAGACTGAACATGAATCAACAATGTGATGCAGCAGCCAAAAAGGCTAACACAATTCTGGGATGTATTAAGAGAAGCATAGAGTCTAGATCACGTGACGCCATTATCCCCCTCTACTCTTCCTTAGTCAGACCTCATCTGGAATACTGTGTCCAGTTATGGGCACCCCAGACTAAAAAAGACATAGACAAACTAGAGCAAGTTCAGAGAAGAGTTACCAAGATGGTGAGCAGTCTGCAAATCATGTCCTATGAGGAACGGTTCAAGGATCTGGGAATGTTTAGCATCCTAAAAACAAGGCTGAGAGGAGACTTAATAGCTGTCTACAAATATCTGAAAGGCTATCACAATGCAGAGGGATCAGCCCTATTCTCATTTGTACAAGGAAAGACTAGAAGCAATTGTATGAAACTGAAAGGGAGGAGACACAGATTAGATATTAGAAAAAAACTTTCTGACAGTGAGGGTGATCAATGAGTGGAACAGGTTACCACGGGAGGTAGTGAGTTCTCCTTCAATGGAAGTGTTCAAACAAAGGCTGGACAGACATCTGTCTGGGCTGATTTAGTGAATCCTGCACTGAGCAGGGGGTTGGACCCGATGACCCTGGAGGTCCCTTCCAACTCTACCATTCTATAATTCTATGATGTTCAGCATGCTGTATGGTAAAAATGCTATTTGAACATTATTCTGGTAATTGTTATGATTGTGGTGATACCCAATTTATATACAATAGTTTATTTTTATGTTTTACTACTTATGTACAATAAAAACATGCAGATGGAGGCCGCCATCAGACAAGCATGGTTTACATACTGCTAAACCACGTGTAAAACCATGCTCCTGACATGCAGGAGAAGATCACGTGACCAGGCTGTCACTAGCTCTGTGGAGCAGCCCGGTCACATGACTGGGGTGCGGGCTGCGTGCTTTCATGGCTCCCATGGGATCCTATGGTAAGCACCCTGGAAAGCGCGCACCATGGAGTTGACAGGCAAATTAGCACTCGCCGTTCATTCTTTTTTAGGAGCGCAAATTCTGCGCTTCTAAAATGGGTCCATGTGAGCACACTATAGCAGCGTGTAAACCACACTCGTCTAACCAAGCCCTTACTAATATGATTATGTCTAGTTCTCACCTTGAGGGTTTAAACAGACGAGCACATGCACAAATACGCTCGCCACTGCGGAGCACATTTGCACATGAACAGGTCAAAAGTCTTTCTTCGCTACTAGTCAATTTTCACGTTATTGCGTGGAGTAAAAAAAACAAAAAACAGGAAGATAGGTCCTGCCCTATCTTTTCTCGCATGTGGAAAAACTATGTGCAAGAAAGCTAGGGCAAGGCCAATTTTTTTCTCGCGCATAGTAATATCGCATGTTCATCCCGCTTGTCAAAACAGAACCATTGAAATCCATGGTTTCGTTTTGTCATGTTTGGCGGCCGTGATGCTCACAGCTGCAAAACATGACAAAATCACGTTTGTCTGTTTAAGCCCTCGATGTAATACAATTTGGCACATTTATGGTGCATGATATTGCATCAAGTTTTATAACTATTTATGAACGAAATGAATGAAAAACTATAATCCACTGCATCCTGCTCCACAAGGGGAGTGACTTAACCAGGAATGGGTGTGACTTAGTGACAAAGGAGCACAGCTACAATGTGATTATATGTGCCAAATATTTTGTGTTAAATTTTGGTGCAAACTAAACCAACCAATAGGTGGTATAAATGTAGAAAAAGTGTTCAAAACTGCACCAAACGTATCATCCAGCATTAGCCACCGTGATACATTTGACATGTTCTCAGACTGAAAATATAGAATATAGAAAAATTCAGCACTTCTGATTTATTGGTAATCTTCCTTATTGGTAATCACTAGAGATGAGCGAGCGTACTCGGTAAGGACAGATACTCGAGTGAGTATCGTCCTTACCGAGTACCTGCCTGCTTGCCCGCAAAGATTCGGGTGCCGGTGTGGGTGAGCGCTGTGTTGCGGGAGTGAGCAGGGGGAAGCGGGGGGTGGGGGTGAGAGAGAGAGAGAGAGATCTCCCTCCCATTCCCTGCTGCTCCCCGCCCCCCGCCGGCCCCCGAATCTAGTAATCACATAAAATGCTACAAAGTAAGGTCCTAAAAAAAAGTATCAAGCGCACACTTGCTTTTAGAACCTTGCTTTGCAGCATTCTAAGGATAGTGGAATTACCAATGAAAAAATAAAGCTTTTATCAAAAGTTCTGGATTTTCCTATCTTAGTGGACATCCAGGCAGTGGGCTTATTTTTGCCCCATTTTCAGATTGTCTACTATTAGACAAGATTAGTAAATCTGCCCCACTAGTTTTTAAATGATTTGTTTTGATGTTGTCACTTCAAGAGCAGCTACTTATTGTTTTATTTCTGCCAACAGAGCTTTATGAGGACACTTTGCTCCACAAGTTGTACTTTACTTTGTATAATTTTGGAGGCAAAGATAAGCTTACACATAGAGTATATATATATTGCTATGTAGGTATATTACATATATAGTTCATTGTAAAATGCTGCTCAGATGTAATGTTTTCTTTACAAATTAGGAAATGTTTGATGTTCTCTTAAACTTAGACCCATTTTGAAATAAATATACATACTTATATAATCCTTCTGAAAATTTAAAAGAACGTACTCTGTGAATAGATGGTTGTTCTAGGCAGTTCAAGACATTTGTCCTTATATTCCCTTACACTTTACGCACCTAAGAAATAACACAATTTGAAGGTAAGGAACAAATAGCAGCACTTACAAAATGTGTTTGATTTATAATTCATCAGTAATCATTTATTATTCATGGCAATGTCTAATAACAAGTCTCACAAGGAAAAGTGAATCAGAGAGTGACCCTCTTTCCCTTCACAATTCGAATATTGAATCTAAGTGTAGCGTTAATACTTTCACCGACTAATGGAACACTTACTGTATGCTCATGTGCACCAAATACGTTGTTTCAAGAAATGACACAATTATTTATTAAAAAGGAAACTTAAGACTAAAATATTGCAATCAACCGGAAAATGCAACTGAAAATGAAGGGTTACATGTATTTTCGTATTCTTAAAGTAGTTTGTTTTCTCATTTTTAAGGGCTAAATAATGTTTGTCCCATTGCAGCAGTTTCCCTTAAAGACAAATAAAACAATGTTGGACCACAAAGTTTATAGACTCCCTTAGACAAGTTTATAGACACTAATAAAGCAAACTCAGTAACAATAGGCATTCTCTTTCTGACTTGTATTAAGGCCCATTTACACGGAACAATGATCGCAAAAAAAAAATCACTAAAAGGCGACCGTTTTAGCGATAATCGTTGCGTCTAAATGTGCATCCATCGTGCACTTTTCGGGCACTGCTAGCTGATCGTTACATTTAGTCCAACCTAAAAATCATCGGTCAGCCTTATCAGGAGTTCTCCGCAGGTAGTGCTGATAGCATTGTTTCCTGCTGGAGAACAAAGGATCTGAATGCAGATAAGAGCCCTCAGGTTATTATCTGCTTTCAGCTAAGGTTTCTTTTTCACACTAAATTGCTCCTAAGTAGCTGAGTAGCTACTTAAAAGTTTATGCAAAATGATCGCTCAAAGCTGTCACTCAAACTGTTGTTTGAGCTATCATCGGCCCGTGTAAATGAGCCTTTAGTGACATTTTAAAATAAAGAAAATACTGTACTGAAAGAGTATTTTTATTCCCAGTGGTTATTTGTCAAATTGACTTATGTAGATCGGCGTTTCATACAGCTGTCTAAGTAAAGTTAGGGCTGACATGAAATGTGCCAAAATGTATTAAAGGTGCACGAGTGGCCACGCCCACTAATGTTTGGCACCACCCACTTTTTAACATGACAATTGCCAGGATAAGCAATCAAAAAGTAAGAATATTGGCACTTGCACCAAAGCTGGTACTTTTTACTACCAGAATTCTATTGCAACTAGGATAGTAAATATACCCCAGAGTGCTTTTAAAAAAAAACCCACTACTGTAGTTTTTGATGCAGCTTTTTGAGCCAGAGACAAAAGTGGATTTAAAGAAAATATAAAAAAGAACTCCTTTTTTCCAGATCTACGTCTGGAAAAATTGCCTCGAAAAACTGCTGTTACCCTAGCCTTTACATAGACACTAACTTTTCAAACAACTTGTTTTTATATGATATCTAGAGATGAGCGAACGTACTCGTCCGAGCTTGATACTCGTTCGAGTATTAGCGTGTCGAGATGCTCGTTACTCGTGACGAGTACCACGCGATGTTCGAGTTACTTTCACTTTAATCTCTGAGACGTTAGCGCGCTTTTCTGGCCAATTGAAAGACAGGGAAGGCATTACAACTTCCCCCTGCGACGTTCAAGCCCTATACCACCCCCCTGCAGTGAGTGGCTGGCGAGATCAGGTGTCACCCGAGTATAAAAATCGGCCCCACCCGCGGCTCGCCTCAGATGCGTTGTGAGATAGCTGAGGGACAGTGCTATAGTG
The DNA here is from genome assembly GCF_035609145.1 of Eleutherodactylus coqui. NCBI lineage: Eukaryota > Metazoa > Chordata > Amphibia > Anura > Eleutherodactylidae > Eleutherodactylus > Eleutherodactylus coqui. Next base: position 342,917,550 of record NC_089837.1, read on the forward strand.
TTGGAGCTGCTATAGGGAGAGTGTTAGGAGTTAGTGTAGGCTTCAAGAACCCCAACGGTCCTTCTTAGGGCCACATCTAACCGTGTGCAGTAGTGTGGAGTCTGCTTTTTGCAGTGTTGCACTTTTTTTTTTTTTGTATATCGGCCGTGCAGAGCATTGCGCCCTGCAGTAATTATACATAGTGCAGGGCCAGTAGTGGTGAGGCAGGGACAGAAGACATATATTGTGAGGCAGGGACAGAAGACATATATTGTGAGGCAGGGACAGAAGACATATATTTATTGAATATAGGCAGTGGGCCTTTGCAAAAACATTTGGGGAAAAAAATCTATTTGGGCTGCCTGTGACTGTCCTCAGTGTTCTGGGTCTGTGCTGGGTGTAGTTGTCCTCCTAATTCATACGCAGCCAGCTAAGTGTTACAGCAGGCTTGCGCAAAATTATTTCCTGGCTCTGTGTTGGCTGTTAAATCACCGCTGTATTCCAGTCCACAGTGCAACAGTCTGCAGTTATTTTACATACTCCAGGGCCAGTGGTGGTAAGGCAGGGACAGAAGACATATACAGTGTATATAGGCAGTGGGCCTTTCCAAAAACATTTGGGGAAAAAAATCTATTTGGGCTGCCTATGACTGTCCTCAGTGTACTGGGTCTGTGCTGGGTGTAGTTGCCCTCCTAATTCATACGCAGCCAGCTAAGTGTTACAGCAGGCTTGCGCAAAATTATTTCCTGGCCTTCCGTAAGTGAAGTCAGCCTCCAACCACAGGCCAATAAGCGGCACATTTAATTACAGCGTTCTGTTTCTGCACTACTGGTAATACACCATGCTGAGGGGTAGGGGTAGGCCTAGAGGACGTGGACGCGGGCGAGGACGCGGAGGCCCAAGTCAGGGTGTGGGCACAGGCCGAGCCAGTGCGGTGGCCAGGGGTAGAGGCAGGGCCAGACCGAATAAACCATCAACTGTTTCCCAAAGCGCCCCCTTGCGCCATGCCACCCTGCAGAGGTCAAGGTGCTCTACGGTGTGGCAGTTTTTCACAGAGACGCCTGACGACCGACGAACAGTGGTGTGCAACCTTTGTCGCACCAAGATCAGCTGGGGAGCCACCACCATCAGCATGCGCAGGCATATGATGGCCAAGCACCCCACAAGGTGGGACGAAGGCCGTTCACTGCCTCCGGTTTGCACCACTGCCTCTCCCCCTGTGCCCCAACCTGCCACTGAGATCCAACCCCCCTCTGAGGACACAGGCACTACCGTCTCCTGGCCTGCACCCACACCCTCACCTCCGCTGTCCTCGGCCCCATCCAGCAATGTCTCTCAGCGCAGCGTCCAGACATCGCTAGCGCCACTGTTTGAGCGCAAGCGCAAGTACGCCGCCACGCACCCGCACGCTCAAGCGTTAAACGTGCACATTGCCAAATTGATCAGCCTGGAGATGCTGCCGTATAGGCTTGCGGAAACGGAGGCTTTCAAAAGCATGATGGCGGCGGCGGCCCCGCGCTACTCGGTTCCCAGTTGCCACTACTTTTCCCGATGTGCCGTCCCAGCCCTGCACGACCACGTCTCGCGCAACATTGTACGCTCCCTCACCAACGCGGTTACTGCCAAGGTCCACTTAACAACAGACATGTGGACAAGCACAGGCGGGTAGGGCCACTATATCTCCCTGACGGCACATTGGGTGAATTTAGTGGAGGCTGGGACAGAGTCAGAGCCTGGGACCGCTCACGTCCTACCTTCCCCCAGAATTGCGGGCCCCAGCTCGGTGGTGGTATCTGCGGCGGTGTATGCTTCCTCCACTAAACCACCCTCCTCCTCCTCCTACGCAACCTCTATCTCGCAATCAAGATGTGTCAGCAGCAGCACGTCGCCAGCAGTCGGTGTCGCGTGGCACGGCAGCACAGCGGTGGGCAAGCGTCAGCAGGCCGTGCTGAAACTACTCAGCTTAGGAGAGAAGAGGCACACGGCCCACGAACTGCTGCAGGGTCTGACAGAGCAGACCGACTGCTGGCTTGCGCCGCTGAGCCTCCATCCGGGCATGGTCGTGTGTGACAACGGCCGTAACCTGGTGGAGGCTCTGCAGCTCGGCAGTCTCACGCACGTGCCATGCCTAGCCCATGTCTTTAATTTGGTGGTTCAGCGCTTTCTGAAAAGCTACCCACACTTGTCATACCTGCTCGGAAAGGTGCGCCGGGTCAGCGCACATTTCCGCAACTCCAAGACGGACGCTGCCACCCTGCGGACCCTGCAACATCGGTTTAATCTGCCAGTGCACCAATTGCTGTGCGACGTGCCCACACGGTGGAACTCTACGCTCCACATGTTGGCCAGGCTCTATGAGCAGCGTAGAGCTATTGTGGAATACCAACTCCAACATGGGCAGCGTAGTGGGAGTCAGCCTCCTCAATTCTTTACAGAAGAGTGGGCCTGGTTGGCAGACATCTGCCAGGTCCTTGGAAACTTTGAGGAGTCTACCCAGATGGTGAGCGGGGATGCTGCAATCATTAGCGTCACCATTCCTCTGCTATGCCTCTTGAGAAGTTCCCTGCAAAGCATAAAGGCAGACGCTTTGCACTCGGAAACGGAGGCGTGGGAAGACAGTATGTCGCTGGATAGTCAGAGCACCCTCATGTCTATATCTCAGTGCGTTGAGGAGGAGGGGGAGGAGCATGAGGAGGAGGGGGAAGAGACAGCTTGGCCCACTGCTGAGGGTACACATGCTGCTTGCCTGTCATCCTTTCAGCATGTATGGCCAGAGGAGGAGGAGGAGGAGGATCCTGAAAGTGATCTTCCTAGTGAGGACAGCCATGTGTTGCGTACAGGTACACTGGCACACATGGCTGACTTCATGTTAGGATGCCTTTCTCGTGACCCTCGTGTTACACGCATTCTGGCCACTACGGATTACTGGGTGTACATACTGCTCGACCCACGGTATAAGGAGAACCTTTCCACTCTCATACCCGAAGAGGAAAGGGGTTCGAGAGTGATGCTATACCACAGGACCCTGGCGGACAAGCTGATGGTAAAATTCCCATCCGTCAGTGCTAGTGGCAGAAGGCGCAGTTCCGAGGGCCAGGTAGCAGGGGAGGCGCGGAGATCAGGCAGCATGTACAGCACAGGCAGAGGAACACTCTCTAAGGCCTTTGACAGCTTTCTGGCTCCCCAGCAAGACTGTGTCACCACTCCCCAGTCAAGGCTCAGTCTGCGGGAGCACTGTAAAAGGATGGTGAAGGAGTACGTAGCTGATCGCACGACCGTCCTCCGTGACGCCTCTGCCCCCTACAACTACTGGGTGTCGAAGCTGGACACGTGGCCTGAACTCACGCTGTATGCCCTGGAGGTGCTTGCTTGTCCTGCGGCTAGCGTCTTGTCAGAGAGGGTGTTTAGTGCGGCTGGGGAAATCATCACGGATAAGCGTACCCGCCTGTCAACCGACAGTGCCGCCAGGCTTACACTCATCAAGATGAACAAAGCCTGGATTTCCCCAGACTTCTCTTCTTCACCAGCGGACAGCAGCAATACCTAAGCAATACAGAGGCTGCACCTGCGGATGGAAGCATCGTTCTCTATCACCGTCAAAAACGGGGACATTTTTGCTTCATCAATCTGTGTATAATATTCCTCCTCCTCCTCCTGCTCCTCCTCCTGAAACCTCACATAATCACGCCGAACAGGCAATTTTTCTTAGGCCCACAAGGCTCAGTCATATAATTTTTCTAAACAATTTTTATACGTTTCAATGCTCATTAAAGCGTTCACCTGAACCAATTTTTATTTTAACTGGGCTGCCTCCAGGCCTAGTTACCAATTAAGCCACATTAACCAAAGCGATTAATGGGTTTCACCTGCCCTCTTGGTTGGGCATGGGCAATTTTTCTCAGGTACATTAGTACTGTTGGTACACCAATTTTTGGGGGCCCTCGCCTACAGTGTAATCCAATTAATTTTTAGCCCACCTGCATTACAGCTGACGTTACATCAGCTGTGTTGGGCACTGCAATGGGATATATTTATGTACCGCCGGTGGGTTCCAGGGAGCCACCCATGCCGTGGGTCCACACGGAGTTGTAACTGCATGTGTCCACTTCTAAAGAACCCCAGTCTGACTGGGGCATGCAGTGTGGGCCAAAGCCCACTTGAATTAAACATGACATTACCTCAGCTATGATGGGCACTGCAATGGGATACATTAATGTACAGCCGGTGGGTTCCAGGGAGCCACCCATGCTGTGGGTGCACACGGAATTCCCATTGCGGAGTTGTACCTGCCTGTGACTATTTATAAAAAAACGCGGTCTGACTGGGGCATGCAGACACCTTGACAGAATGAATAGTGTGTGGCACATAGGTTCCCCATTGCTATGCCCACGTGTGCAGCTTCTGATGGCGGTGGCACAGGATTATATTTCTCATTGCTTCTGTACAGCATTGTGGGCTATCGCCCCGCCCCTTTTAAAGAGGGTCTCTGCCTAGCCGTGCCAACCCTCTGCAGTGTGTGCCTGCGGTTCCTCCTCATGGCAGACGCACTTATAAATAGACATGAGTGTGGCGTGGCATGAGTGCAGCTGAAGGCTGCGCAGGGACAATTTGGTGTGCGCTGTGGACACTGGGTCGTGCAGGGGGGGGGGGGGTTGGGCAGCATGTAACCCAGGAGAAGTGGCAGCGGAGTGTCATGCAGGCAGTGATTGTGCTTTGTTGGAGGTAGTGTGGTGCTTAGCTAAGGTATGCATTGCTAATGAGGGCTTTTCAGAAGTAAAAGTTGTTGGGAGGGGGGGGGGCACTCTTGCCGCTATTGTGGCTTAATAGTGGGACCTGGGAACTTGAGATGCAGCCCAACATGTAGCCCCTCGCCTGCCCTATCCGTTGCTGTGTCGTTCCCATCACTTTCTTGAATTGCCCCGATTTTCACAAATGGAAACCTTAGCGAGCATCAGCGATATACAAAAATGCTCGGGTCACCCATTGACTTCAATGGGGTTCGTTACTCGAAACGAACCCTCGAGCATCGCGATAATTTCGTCCCGAGTAACGAGCACCCGAGCATTTTGGTGCTCGCTCATCTCTAATGATATCCAATGTGATAACTAGAAAAATTACTATTTATTCACCTAAAATGCCCAGTGTATTCTCTCACTTGATTGATAGTAGATACCACACCATTAGATCAAGGGTGTGGGGGAGGAATTAGTTATTATGCTCATTGAAATGTATAGAGAGCAGAGCGGAGGGGAAGGAGGGAACTCACACAGACACTTCCTGCAGCTAATAGTATGCCAACTTTTACTATATTTTAGTTACAGAAATCATATTTCCACTGCTCATGCTTGCTCTACACTGTACATCATGATGATGTTATGTCTCTGTGTGTTAGACATCTAGAGAGCATGGTCTACAGTTCTCTGTGCAGCACAGCAGCTAGGCTTCTTCAAACAGTCCTAGATGATCAGATGTACACCTTGCAACAAGGAAAATGTGGAAAAATACAGGATACAAGTCATATAATGAGCAAAAATAGTGTTATTCCTCATGTACACACATATGGCAGCTTATTCTGAAAAATTAGGTGCACTTTTATGAATAGTTAAAATAGTAAAACTCTGGATTTTACAGATTTTTCCTTGAAATGGAATGTTAACAATTTCACATAGACTATGTCTCGAATATACCCTTTGCAAACTTTATAGAAAGTAGCCTGCTTTAATTGAAGACATCCTAAGATGTACATGGACTGTCTTTTATGTAAATGTCAATAATAAGATAAGCTGTTTATATTATTTTTTCTTATTATGCTTTTTGCTGCTTATGAATAAAACAGCATCTGAGTGGTGAGAGAAAAATAAAGCTGTAATTTGGGTGTCTGAAATTCAGATCTATTAGATTTGGTATAACTGGTACAAATGTTGCACAAGGCATTTACGAGGCCAGGCAATTTAGGGTTAAGAATAGAATGTCTACACTGGGAATAAGTTCTAGAGTTGAACTGTTTTGTTACTGACATTAATGTTAATGGACTCTATAATTCTCTGTAACGCTCACACTCGCTTCCCTCACATCCTCCCCACAGAAAAAGCCATAATGTAATCAGTACTGATGCATTGCTGAGGAGGCTCCGTCTGTTTTATGACTACCAGCCCTGAAGCTTTCTCAAGTGAGATACAGCTCCTCGCCTGGGAACTGATTGGCTTCAATGTCAGTGGAGCAGAGAGAGGGATTAGAAGAAGAACCAGGACACATTAAAATGGGAATACAGGAGAACAGTGAAGATGGAATGAAGAGGGAGACAATGAAGAGCACACTAGGTCTAAAACAATGATGAATAACGAGTATTGAACTATAAAGAGCTCCAGGGGTCATTGCGTACAAGGCTGTAGCCTCAATCTCAGGGCTTAAACAGATGGCCGTGTTTTTCCCATGTTTTGCCATTGAAATCAATGGTTGCGTTTCGTCCTGTGATTATCACAGCCGCAGAACGGAACAAAAGCACACCCATGTGTTTATGTCCTAACTGGTGTTTTTCATGCCCTCAAGAGAGGTCTATGCAAAAATGGCAGAAAAAAGGTCAAATCTACAGAATGGTCATAGTACATTTATTATTTTCCTATTTATTTGCAGGTAATATCTGGACATACCATTTTTGCTTAGAAAAGCTGTAAAAAATGTGAAAAAAAAATGAATCCACATGTACTGCGTTTTTCCTGGCAATTTTTCTTTTTTTTTTTCAATGTTACAGCTGGATGTTAACTGTAGGTCAACCTGCAGATATGAAACACTACAGTGCAGTTTTTTTTTTTTTTTTTCCATAGTAATTTTTATTAAATTTCTTACAAAAGTAGGAGCATATACATATCATTGCGTATATAAGTGATAATTGAATACATCGTTACAGAATTTACATATTGTGACAAGAGATAATCCAAGCTTCATATTTCATACAACGATATGTTATAAATGTGATAAATTTCTTTTTGTATTTAAGCGGTAAGAGAAATAAATCAACCAAACAATTTTGAACATATCAGAACTTATTTTTTAGCTCGAATTGCTGCCAGTTGTTCCATATGCTGTTAAATTTAGAAAGACAGTTGTTAAATTTTGCATATATCTTTTCGTAACAGTAGTGGTCTGAAACTGCGCCCAAGAGGTCCCCAATCAAGGGGGGAGAAGCTTTCCCCCACTTTTTGGCTATGATGCTTTTGGCAGTCAATAGAAAGTGACATATCCATTTTCTTTTCTTTTTTGGTATTTCCTGGCAGCCGATAAGAAGGAGTGCCAGTTGAGGCGAGCACCCAAGACGAATGCCAGTTATGGTTTGTATGGAGTTAAATACCTCTTTCCAATAGGTACGGATTTGGGGGCAATCCCAAAACAGATGATATAAGGTGCCTACTTGGCCGCAGTCTCTCCAGCATGAGTTAGAATGGGTCGGGAAAAATTTTGCCATTTTTGAGGGAGTATAATACCAGTTAGTTAATACTTTGTAATGTATTTGGAGAGTGTTGGCAGAGAGAGTGGCTTTGTTAGCCCATTCAAAGGCTTTCAGGCACATTGGGAGTGTTATGTTTTCTTTTATTGTCTGCTCCCAATTTAGAAGGTGTATCTTTTTTGATCTATTGGTATTTTGGGTAATTGCGCTGTAGAAGGTTTTGATTTGGGAAGCTTGGGAGGCCTTGCACTTGTTGAATATAACTTCCAATTCTTTCGGGAAAGAGAAATTGTATATATCAGCTTGTTTGAGAAAGGAGAGAATTTTTATATACGAAAAGGCTTCAGAATCAGGTATACTGAATTTGTTTTGAATTTCCTGAAAGGAAAGAGGTTTGCTTTTGTTCAATATGTTGGAGATGGTTTTAACTCCCCTTGTTGTCCATTTGTTTAGATTTAAATCCCGAATGAAGTAAGAAAGAATTTCAATTGGAAGTTCAGCTGGAGGGTCACTGGGGTCTGCCCCACACCCAAGTGCTAGTTGGTTCCAATACTGAAGGGTATTTAACATTAGCAGAGATATATTTTGGGGGTATATTGGTACTGAGATCTTTGGAGTCAGAGCTCCAAGGATGGAGGCCTTAATCAAAGAGCTTAGGTGTCTCTCCCAGTCTCTGTTTTTCTCCAAGTGGCACCAATATGGATTTGGTTGAGATTTCAGCCAGGCACTAGATTGACTTAGCAGAGAAGCTTTATAATAACTTTGGAGGTTGGGCACACCAAGACCCCCCTGTTTCTTATGTTGGTATAATATTGATGCCGCTAGTCTCGTTTTTTTATCACACCAAATAAAATTGAGTAGCTGCTTCTGGAATTTCTGGATCGTGGACGGGGGAATTGGGTGGGACAGTGTGCGAAAAAGGTATAAAATTTTCGGGAGCATTAACATTTTATATAGTGCCATTCTGCCGAACCATGAAGGTTCTTTTTTACCCATTTCCTCCATCTCTGCTTGAAGAGAGATATATAGGGGATCAAAATTTACAGAAATTGTTTCAGATAGATTTTGACATATCTTGGTGCCTAGGTACGATATCTCAGTTTTCCATTGGAAAGGAAATTCCTTCTGTATGTCCATTTTTAAATCAGGTTCTACATTAATTCCCATTATCAGGGATTTGTCAGAGTTTAGTTTTTATAAAGAGGCATTGCTGTATTGGTTAATGCAGTTGTTTACCCCTCTCAGGGAGTTGATAGGGTCTGTCATGGTAATGATGATGTCATCGGCGAAAAGGCCGATTTTGTGTTGTCTTAAGCCCATTGATACACCTCTGATCTCCAGGGAGGTTCTAATCATTTCTGCGAGGGGTTCTATTGTCATGACAAACAATAATGGGGATAGGGGACACCCCTGTCGAGTGCCATTGGATATATAGAAAGGCGAGGATAGCACCCCGTCAACCAGAACTTTGGCCGAGGGTTTTGTGTAAAGAGCTTGTACTGCACGCAAGAGGCCCTCGCCCACCCCAAACCTCCGGAGCACCTCAAATGCAAAGCCCCAATGTACTCTATCGAACGCCTTGTCTGCATCCAGGGAAAGGAAGAGAGAAGGCGTCCGACTCGAGGCGATCTGCTGTAACAAATTCTGTATCTTACGGGTGCCATCTGTGGCACTTCTTCCTTTCGTAAAGCCCACTTGGTCATTATGAATGACCATGGGCAAAACCTCTAGAGGTCTGCCGGCCAATATTTTAGCATATATTTTCAAGTCAGAGTTCAGGAGGGAAATAGGCCTGAAATTTTCTGGTGTTGTAGGGGACTTGCCTGGTTTGGGTATGGTGACGATAGTGGCCTGGAGTATTTCTTCATGCATGGAGCCATGTTCCATCGCCTCATTAAATAGTGAATTTAGATGGGGGGATAGTAGTTGATTAAAGTTCTTGTAGTACTCATTTGAAAGACCATCAGGTCCAGGGGATTTGTGGTTTTTTAGATCTTGTATGGCCTTGTATGGCCTGTGTCTCTTTGTGTATCTAGTGAGGGGAGATCTAGTCCATCCAGGAATTTGTTAATTACCTCTGGGGTGGGCTGGAAGGTGTTAGGGTTATCTTTAAGATTGTAAAGGTTGTTGTAATATTCCCTGAATTGTTCAGCTATCCGTTGAGGGTGGGAGATTTTATCCTGGGGGGCATTTTTGTTAGTGATAAATGGGATTTTTGTTCTTAATTGTTTTTTTTTTTTAACAAGGTTGGCCATCAATTTTGAGGGCTTATCCATGTAGGAGTAGAAGTTTGCTTTAAAGTAAGTCAGACCCCTATTGTAGTCGTCTAAAAGTGTTTTTTTTTTAATTCCCTCCTCAAGGAGGATAGCTCCATTAGGAGGTTGTTTTGTGGAGATTTCTGGTGGAGAGATTCCAATTTCTTTATTTTTCCCAATAGTAGGTCTATTTTCTCTCGTTTGTTTTTATTATGTTGTATTTTGAGTTTTATTAGCACCCCCCTTATAACTGCTTTGTGGGCATTCCACAACGTGGCAATACTTACATCAGATGTGGAGTTAAAAGAGAAGTATTCCTTTAAAGCTTTATTGATAATTTTTTGGTTCTCAGGAATATTGTATAGGTTGATGTCGTTTCGCCACATTTTTGATAGGGTACAGGGGGCGCCCACATTTAATTTCATGTATATCGGCGCATGATCTGACCAAGTGGAGACTCCAATTGTGGAGTCAGTTATTGAAGTGAGAGTCCCTCTATCCACCAAGAACATATCTATCCTCGAGTAAGTTTTATGCCTTGGGGAGAAAAAGGTAAATTCCCTTGAAGAGGAGTTGAGACATCTAAATGTGTCATATAAACCCTCTCTATGTAACCAAGGGTGAAGAACCAGTACATTTCTAATGGATGCAGTAGAGTCCACCCTTTTGTCTGCTATTATATTGAAGTCTCCACATAATAATAATTTGCCTATAAGGACTTTTCTGATCTTCTTTATTACTTTGTTTAAGAAGGAGATTTGGGATTTGTTAGGTGCATAAATGTTCACCAAAGTAATCGGTGAATTATTTATGGTGCCTTGCAGTATCAGGTATCTACCCTTGACGTCCGAAATTTGTTTATTAAGAGAAAAATGGAGACTATCTCTCAGGGCAATCAGTACTCCAGCATGTTTTTTATGGGCATTTGAAAAGTAAATATGCGGGTATTGTTTATTAGAAAATTTAGGGCAAGACTGTTGGGCAAAATGCGTTTCTTGCAAACATAAGATGTCTATTTTGGACGCTTTAGCATCCTTCCAGAACATTGAGCGTTTGAATGGGGAATTTAATCCCCTAACGTTCTGGGAACAAATATTTATATGCATTGTAAAGGTCGGTTGTGAGTGTAATTGTTTGGAACATATTAGCAGCATAGCAAGTATACAAACTTAAAACAAAGCTACAGGCGAAAACAGAAATATGCCTGTTAACATTAAACAATATATGAGTAGCGTTGTTCATGTTATTTGTGAGGACATACTTAAGATAATTTATCAGATTCTGTGAAAACATCTATAAAAGCAACAAATCTGTAAAATTAAACAGTTAAAACTTTAGGTAAGAGCAGGTATAAAAACCTGAGATCTGTTATGGGGGGAAAGTTCGGCTTGCAGACCATTCAGCCCGGTATGGAAGGTCAGCGAGAAATGTGTCCAGCATCATACGAGGAAGAAACTTGTGATGTTGATGTTGTTTTCATGGCGGAGTAGAAGGAAGCGTGCGGCGCTGGGAGGGCCTCTGGGGTCTTTGAGGTTTGCCCGACTGTGGCTCTTCTGGTAGTAAGATATTCCACTTGGAAAGGATATTGGCGCCATCATCTGGTGAATTCAGAGCATGCACAGCGCTATCTTTGTGGACTATTATTTTTGCAGGAAAGCCCCATTTGTAGGGAATTTTTGCAGCTCTCAGGGATGAGGTGATTAGAGAAAAAGCCTTTCTTGCTTGGATGGTATTTTGTGACAGGTCGGTGAAAAGGCTTATATTTGTAAATGGAGATGGTAGGACGCCCTGCTTTCTTGATGCTATCATCAGAGCATCCTTTATATGGTAAAAATGAAATTTGGCGATTACATCTCTTGGAAGTGAGTCTGGTAGAAAGTTCGGCTTTAACAATCTGTGCGCTCTATCGATAGTGCAATCCAATTCTGAGACATCTGGAAGGATGCTTTTGGTTAGCTTGGTAAGGAAGCTTTTTAAATCGTGCTGTGGGACACTCTCTGGGATGCCTCTGAACTTGACGTTACATCTCCTGCTCCTATCTTCCAGATCTGTGAGTTTTTTCTTCATGTCTTCTACTTCCTCCTCCAGGGAGTAGTGTGCATCTACTAATTTGTTGTGGGATGCAGTTACTTCTCCCATTTTGGTTTCAATATGGTCGGTCCTCTCTTCTAGATCTGTTATAGAGGTGTTTAGGGTGTTTGACAGAGAGTTAATGTCCTTTTGCAAGGATCCCCTTAAGGCTAGGATCATTTATTTTATAAAATCTTCCGTAGCTGGCATATTGGAAGATGGGACACTTATAATAGGGTCAGGCTCAAGTGTGGAGTCTTCTTGCTGTTGGTTAGTATATAAAGAGAGTCGGGGGCGCTGTTTTTCAGGGCTTGATAAGGAAGTGGAGAGGGAAGATGTCGGCTGTGAGCCTGACGGCGCCATTTTGCGGCCGTATGGAGCAGCACCAGCACCCTTCCCAGAAGAATCACTCACCCCGCATCTGGATGTGGTCTTCGGTGTCTCTTCACATTGTATTTCTTGGTCGGTTGACCGAGAGGGAGAAACCTCCGCATCTTCTCTGGGGCTTGCAGGTGGGGGGGAGCCCTCTTTGCTCAACGGTCCCTGCCTCCTCGGGCCGCGGGTGCTAAAAAAGTCTGAGACTTTATTGAGTGGTGTTTTGCTGTTTCTTCTTTTGGGCATTTTGTTGCCGAGGACCCTCAGGCTACTTTTGAGTGTAATTGAAGGGGTTAAGGTCCCTCTTGAGCACTGCAAGAACTGCAATCAGGCAAGGCTCTTTGTGATGTAACTATCCTGGTTCTCGTTTGGACCCCTCCTCCTCCAAAAGAGCTTCATATTAGGTTTAAAGGGGTTGTCCCGCAGCAGCAAGTGGGTCTATACACTTCTGTATGGCCATATTAATGCACTTTGTAATGTACATTGTGCATTAATTATGAGCCATACAGAAGTTATCAAAAGTTTTATACTTACCTGCTCCGTTGCTGGCGTCCTCGTCTCCATGGTGCCGACTAATTTTCGGCCTCTAATGGCCAAATTAGCCGCGCTTGCGCAGTCCGGGTCTTCTGCTGTCTTCAATGGGGCCGCTCGTGCAGAATGCCGGCTCCGTGTAGCTCCGCCCCGTCACGTGCCGATTCCAGCCAATCAGGAGGCTGGAATCGGCAATGGACCGCACAGAAGCCCTGCGGTCCACAGAGAGACAGGATCCCGGCGGCCATCTTCAGCAGGTGAGTATGAAGACGCCGGACCGCCGGGATTCGGGTAAGTACTACCCGGTGTGTTTTTTTAACCCCTGCATCGGGGTTGTCTCGCGCCGAACGGGGGGGGGGGTTAAAAAAAAAACAAAAACCGTTTCGGCGCGGGACAACCCCTTTAAGTATGGTAAAGGGAGGACAACATCTGTCTTAAATTACACCTTATTTCAGCCCACACTGCTACAGGGGAGCTCAATTTGTGAGCCTCAGTACAGGGGAGAGACGGTCTTCAGAAGCCCTATTACCGGCACTCAGGAGTCACAGAGCTGTTCTCTCTGTTATCAGCTCTTTGTATAGTGCTGTCAGTGAGCTTTCTCGAGCTCAGCCTTTTTGTGCGAGTGAACAGTTGTAGTTGCCTGTTTATAGGTGCTTTTGAGGAGATTAATAACGCTTTTTTTTTTTTTTTCACTGTATGGACTGGAAGGGATCACTCTATAGACTGGGAGGTATCAGAGCTCAGTGTTTTGCAGCTGTGTTGGTTCGTATTTAATCCACACTCCCTCCAAAGGTTTTTTTACTAAGCTCAATTGTAGTGGAAGCCGGGTAGTTTTTGTCCCAGTACAGGACCAGTTTCAGCTCACACACTGCTAAAGGAGCTCAGTTTGCAAGCTTTTATATAACAAGGTCACAATTTTCAGGCTTGCTGTCGCTAGCACACTGATGCTGTGGAGCTATTCTCCCTGTTATCAGCTCACAGTTTAATGCAGTCAGCGAGGGTTTCTGTGCCCAGCTTTATGGAGTGGGTATACAGCTGCCCTGAGCTCAGTTATGTCGGGAGGTTCAGGGAGGTGGAGTGCGGTCTGTCAATGCTGCTTTCACTTCAATCTGCACACTCCGTTTCTGTGCCCAGCTTTATGGAGTGGATAGACAGCTGCCCTGAGCCCAGTTATATCGGGAGGTACGGGGAGGTGGTGTGCGGTCTATCAATGCTGCTGTCACTTTACTGTGCACACAGCTCTCAGCCACGGCCGCCGGGGACCAAGATGGCGCCCCGTTCCCGCGCTTCAGGAGGCTTATGTCTGCAGCAACTCACCGGGATATTCAGTGGAGGCTGCGCTGGAGCTCCGATCTCTCTCCTCCGTTGTAGAGGCTATCTCTGGATACGGGTGAGTCCTCCAGTTTAACTCCTGAAGTTTGCACCTCTCCGGACATGTTGGATAGCGGAGATCTCCCTCTCTCCCGGCTCTCCTTTTCAATGTTCAGATTTTTCTTTCTTCTTTACCCTGCAGGGCTCTTTAACTTTAGTTATAGGAGGTTATGTGTGCTGGAATTGCTTTTAAAGTAGCTTAAATACCGCCTACGAGCAGAGCTTAAGGAGACACGACTGCTCGGGTCTGCATCTAGGCCACGCCCCCCGACAGTGCAGTTTTTTGTAGAGTTTTCCCTCATTTTGTTTGTGCATTTTTGGGGTCTATGGTGTATTTTTTTTTCTTTTAAAAAAAGGCCCATAGAGGTCTATAGGAGGTGCGCAAATGCGCCCATATGTATGGGTAGATATGTGCAAAAAAACTGCACAAAGCTGCGCCCACTGCTAGCTTGTTTGGTTTAATAGCCATTTAAAGCAGTGTGGGGCGATTCCCCCACCCATGTGAACTAGCGGTGCCTGCACAATATGCAGAGTATTGTGCGCAGGCAAAAGGGTGGCCCAAAAAACTCAACTTTCAACTACAATTTTTTTTCCTTTTAACAAACCCTTATTTGGGGCAGTTTCAGGTTCTTATGTCTACAACAAGGTTGTGCTCAAAGACTATAAATTTTCAGACATTTTTTACTAATGACGAAGAAGAAAAACAACTGTTGCTTCAAGTAATGGAAGCAAATCCCAAGGCTGTTCAACACAGATGACCAAGAAGTCTGCTATTCAGTCCTTAAGCACTGACTGACAAGTAATCGTGTCGTAAATTTAACTATTTTCATATATTTGGAGGTATTTTTGTAGGAACAGCACAAATGTGTAGATTGTCGGGACAAATGGATTGTCAATACTAAGGCCTCCCTCACATGTGCGCTGCAGAAAGCTCCATGTTTTAAATCGTGGCACTTTGCAGCGTTTTACTTTCGTCAGCATTTAGCATTATTTATCATTGATGAGATGCACTAAGCGCTCAAAAATAGGACACACATCGCTCGAAAATCTCGGCGCTGAAAAGTGCTGTGTTCGAACGGCTTTCTGTTCCTGTGTGAGAGGCTCCATTGAAAACAATGGGAGCCTCTGACAGCGTTTAGCGCTGCATTGAAATCGCAGCGATAAACGTTGAAAAAAACGGTGTGTGTGGTTGTTTTGCAAAAGTAAATTGTTAATATTAATGCTGTAGTTGAGTAGTTGCAAATCTTGCATGTAAGCGCCATTCCTCATAATATACATCAGTTTGGAGCACCATCTTGCAGTTGGAATTTAAAGCTAAAACTTTACCCTAACATTACTATTAGCAGATGTAACAGATTGTATCTTGCTGTATAGCTGCCACTTTATTTTTTGTCTTCTTTGTGCGTGCAATAACTGCGAATCAAAATATAAGCTTTCTGACAATGTTCACACAACACTACTAGGAACCCCCTGCAGTATGGGAAAAACAACTGAGGGAAACTTTCCCTAAGGGGAAGTGGAGGGTGACAAGCCCTGCCTACAAGTGGATGGCCCAACCTGATAAGGACGCATCCACTCTTATGCCAAAACCACCATAAGAGTAAACCAAGACCTCAAAGAATAAATCTTAGTCATAAATCTTTGAACTTATCCAAAGAGCCACCGAAAGAACCACAAAAACCAGATCCAGTAACATCTTCACTCAACAGCAGAAGGAGGCTGCACTGAACTTGACCAGCACAGAACTAAGACCTGGAGGAAACTGAAAAAAAAACCCTCCCTAAATGCCCCTAGGTGTACACCAACAGCTGACACACCCATCAGAGTCAAAGAAGACCAAATGCACAGTCAAGCTCAAACTGACACAACACATTGATATTGAATGGAGCAATAGGGTGCATCATTGACTGTCACCCCATTAAAACTTCTCACTCAGAGATTGAGGCCCCCTGCGATCAGACATTCATTATCTGTGTTGTGGATATAAGTGATTGATGTTGCTTGTGGGACAACCCCTTAAATTATCAAGCAAAACATCATCACAAATGATGCCTGTGTTTTTGCCGTTCAGTGCTATCATTGCATTTTCCCCAATCTAGTATTGCATGCTAAAGAGGGTTGTCCCGCGCCGAAACGGGTTTTTTTTTTTTTTTCTATAGGCCCCCCGTTCAGCGCGAGACAAACCCAATGCATGTGTTAAAAAAAAAAAAACGTTTAGTACTTACCCGAATCCCCGCGCTGCGGCGACTTCTTCCTTACCTTACTAAGATGGCCGCCAGGATCTTCACCCACGATGCACCGCGGGTCTTCTCCCATGGTGCACCGTGGGCTCTGTGCGGTCCATTGCCGATTCCAGCCTCCTGATTGGCTGGAATCGGTACACGTGACGGGGCGGAGCTACGAGGACCAGCTCTCCGGAACGAGCGGCCCCATTCACCAGGGAGAAGACCAGACTGCGCAAGCGCGTCTAATCGGGCGATTAGACGCTGAAATTAGACGGCACCATGGAGACGAGGACGCTAGCAACGGAACAGGTAAGTGAATAACTTCTGTATGGCTCATATTTAATGCACGATGTACATTACAAAGTGCATTAATATGGCCATACAGAAGTGTATAACCCCACTTGCTTTCGCGGGACAACCCCTTTAAAGTGTAGTGACCCAGAGCTAGAGGCTACTTCTGAAGGTCTTTCATGTTTGTCATGTGCATTTGTATTCTCAGCAATTTCTGTATGCATGAAGTGTATGTGGTGCACCTCTGCAGCACTGAAGGTGTTAACTGTCTGGTATGTGAGATGTCTGGAAATGTATCATTTTGTGTTGTGAGTTTATGATCACCTGACCATGCTTTATATTAATGTTTGCAGAATGTGAGTGCAAGTCAGTGTGCAGTGGAGTCTGGTTTAGTCAAGTCAGTCTGCAGAGAGTGAAGACACTTGGAATATCTGTTGATGTGTCTTTGAAGCGCTGTGTAAGTGAGAATGGAAGAAGCTGAAAGGTATCCCCTGTCTCTCTTGGACATCTCTGATCTCAGGAGACCTCGGGATAACTACAAGCCCCTGTGAGAAAGAGAAGATTGCCATGCAGCACTGAGAGGCATCTGAATGAGTGAGTATTGACAGGTTGAGAGTCTGGAGAGGAAAGAAGTGTGTTGTTGTCCAGGAGCGGAGCTGCACAGATAACTAGGACTGTGGGTCCGATATTCATCCTGTGTTCTGCGTCCCTGTCTCACCACCAATTCTACCTAAACGCGTGCTGTGCTTTAGCCTATGTACTGTTTAACTGTTTAGTGTTGGCATTCCAAGTAAAGCAACATTGCCGACCATTCCAGGCTTTGTTTTCAACTATACTCTGTGTGTGGGGACTATCATTTCATCATCCAGCTTCACTGCAGAGAATGGAACAGTGGTGTCACCCGTGACAACCCAAAGAAAGAACCCAGGTAACTTAGTTTCCGGTTTTCCTGCTAGTTTAATAGCCTGACCGCGGCCCTGTTGTACGTGTCCCTGGCTACCCTCTGAGTGGGAGACAGTAGTGCCACCGTGACAAGGCCTACAACTCATCCCTGCTGTTTCCTAGGCTAGGGCCCGCTCCTCAGACACTGCAAAAGCATTACTATCAGCCATAATCAATGCCATTGTTACAAATGATAGATCACGTATAATAAACTTCTGTATAAAATCTGGCTGTTTTTTTTGCCCGTTCAGTACAGGTAATACAGTAAACTATGCTGCAAAACTTCATCTTTTTAGCTGTGTTGAGTGATTCAGTAGACACATACTAAGAGAGATATAGTTTAGTAAATAAGAGCAATGTGTGACCTTGTCATTCTGATTCATTCCTTTATTGTCAGTGACTGAACTATCCTTGAAGCTCTCATTGAAGGTTGGAAAGCTGTGAAAGTATTCATTGACAAACTCAGAGCATTGATGGGGGTACCCTAAGTGATTGGTAAGTGATAGTGTGCAGTAATACGCATTATTACTGTACATTAGTTCTGCGCAAGCCTGATGAATGCAAATCTCTAACTGAATGCTAAGAGTTTGTATGTTTTTTAGTAAGACACAGACATGAAAAGGACAGAAGGTTTTACTGTGCTCAGATTGAGAGTGGAAGCAAGGATCATCAGTGACAGTAAATCTTTACATGAGAGACACAGCTATTACAATAATTTAGGGTCCTATAAGCCTAGGAAGTCGCATACAGCACATGGCGACACTTTCGAGAAGCTTCACAGAAATGACCTTGTGCTTTTTCCACTTACAATTTTGCACACTTTCCTGTCATACAGTAAGAATACTGGCTGTACAGTCACCTTTTTGGGAAACTGCACACGAACATTTATATAATAACTAACGGAAGATTTATGTTATATATAAAACTACTGAAAAATAGTGAAAATTCTCTACATCTTTTAAAGGAACAGTACCAATAAATATGCACATACAGAAAAAATGATAAAAATGGATATGTAACATCTTTGGTATGCAAGTAGACTAAAACCAATTAAAATGTGGTATCAATTCAATGATAAATCAGGCAAACATATGGTTAAATATGTCCATATAATAGGTAGCATACAAGGGGTTTATCAAACAGTCATATCCATATATAATACATCCCATATATAATATATAATATATCCCATATATAATACATAACATAATACCCAATATGCTAAATAAACTGCATCCATATACAAACCACAAGTATGTCCCACCATTATGCACATTTTGCACTGAACTTTATTCAGGGTTAGCATTCAAAAATGTGGTGCTCAATTATACATTCATTGTCAATAAAAATTCAAGCACCTAGAAGGAGTTGTCAGCATGCAATGAAACTTTCTATGTGGGATTGTGAGGTTGATATAAGTACGTGATTGCAATATCAGAGCAAAAGGATCATTTATTGTGTAAAACTTTTGGTCGTCTCTAGCTTGTATGCAAGATGTGATATGTGGGGGCATGGAGGTATACAGCTTCCATATGGTATACCGCAGCATATCAATCCACATTTGCTATAACTGAGCCTGTAGATCGTGCAAACTTGTAAGCTGTCGAAGTTGATGTCCCAGATGGTCCCATACATGTTCTATTGGCGATATATCTGGCAACTGGGCAGACCACGGAAGTGTGGCAATGTTGTGGAGGCATTCCTGCGACACCCTTGTTGCGTACAGCTGAACAAGACCCTGCTGGAAAATACCTATTGGAAAAAATAAAAAATAAAATCAAAGGAAAGAAAAGATAGAAAAGTGCAAGGAAAACACACAGTGACAAGCCAGATACCAAAGAGAAGACTAAATAAAAAAGAAATTGATTACATATAAATATCTAATAACTAGAGATGAGCGAACGTGTTCGAGATGCTCGTTACTAGAGGCGAGTACCACGCGATGTTCGAGTTACTTTCACTTTCATCTCTGAGACGTTAGCGCGCTTTTCTGGCCAATAGAAAGACAGGGAAGGCATTACAACTCCCCCCTGCGACGTTCAAGCCCTATACCACCCCCCTGCAGTGAGTGGCTGGCGAGATCAGGTGTCACCCGAGTATATAAATCGGCCCCTCCCGCGGCTCGCCACAGATGCATTCTGACATAGATCAGGGAAAGTGCTGCTGGTGCTGCTGCTATAGGGAGAGCGTTAGGAGTGATTTTAGGCTTCAAGAACCCCAACGGTCCTTCTTAGGGCCACATCTGACGGTGTGCAGTACTGTTGAGGCTGCTTTTAGCAGTGTTGCACAATTTTTTTTTTTTTGTATATCGGCCGTGCAGAGCATTGCGTCGGCAGTCTGCAGTCATTGTACAGAGTATAGTGCCAGTACTGGTGAGGCAGGGAAAGAGATATTCAGGCTATATAGGCAGTGGGCTGCCTGTGACCGTCTTCAGTTTACTGCGTGTCTGCTGGGGGTAGTAGTCCTAATTAATACGCAGCTAAGCGTTACAGCAGGCTTGCGCAAAATTGTTTCCTGGATCTGCTGTCTCTGTTACATCAGCGCTGTCATCCCGCCAGAGGGAAAGAGTATACATAATATTATACGCTGCCTACAGTATCTATCTGCTGGGGGTAGTAGTCCTAATTAATACGCAGCTAAGCGTTACAGCAGGCTTGCGCAAAATTGTTTCCTGGATCTGCTGTCTCTGTTACATGATCGCCGTCATCCCGCCAGAGGGAAACAGTATACATAATATTATACGCTGCCTACAGTATCTATCTGCTGGGGGTAGTAGTCCTAATTAATACGCAGCTAAGCGTTACAGCAGGCTTGCGCAAAATTGTTTCCTGGATCTGCTGTCTCTGTTACATGATCGCCGTCATCCCGCCAGAGGGAAACAGTATACATAATATTATACGCTGCCTACAGTATCTATCTGCTGGGGGTAGTAGTCCTAATTAATACGCAGCTAAGCGTTACAGCAGGCTTGCGCAAAATTGTTTCCTGGATCTGCTGTCTCTGTTACATGATCGCCGTCATCCCGCCAGAGAGAAAGAGTATACATAATATTATACGCTGCCTACAGTATCTATCTGCTGGGGGTAGTAGTCCTAATTAATACGCAGCTAAGCGTTACAGCAGGCTTGCGCAAAATTGTTTCCTGGATCTGCTGTCTCTGTTACATGATCGCCGTCATCCCGCCAGAGGGAAACAGTATACATAATATTATACGCTGCCTACAGTATCTATCTGCTGAGGGTAGTAGTCCTAATTAATACGCAGCTAAGCGTTACAGCAGGCTTGCGCAAAATTGTTTCCTGGATCTGCTGTCTCTGTTACATGATCGCCGTCATCCCGCCAGAGGGAAACAGTATACATAATATTATACGCTGCCTACAGTATCTATCTGCTGGGGGTAGTAGTCCTAATTAATACGCAGCTAAGCGTTACAGCAGGCTTGCGCAAAATTGTTTCCTGGATCTGCTGTCTCTGTTACATGATCGCCGTCATCCCGCCAGAGAGAAAGAGTATACATAATATTATACGCTGCCTACAGTATCTATCTGCTGGGGGTAGTAGTCCTAATTAATACGCAGCTAAGCGTTACAGCAGGCTTGCGCAAAATTGTTTCCTGGATCTGCTGTCTCTGTTACATCAGCGCTGTCATCCTGCCAGAGGGAAAGAGTATACATAATATTATACGC
Source organism: Eleutherodactylus coqui (assembly GCF_035609145.1). Taxonomy (NCBI): domain Eukaryota; kingdom Metazoa; phylum Chordata; class Amphibia; order Anura; family Eleutherodactylidae; genus Eleutherodactylus; species Eleutherodactylus coqui. The sequence continues at coordinate 342,938,719 of NC_089837.1, forward strand.
TGCCTACAGTATCTATCTGCTGGGGGTAGTAGTCCTAATTAATACGCAGCTAAGCGTTACAGCAGGCTTGCGCAAAATTGTTTCCTGGATCTGCTGTCTCTGTTACATCAGCGCTGTCATCCCGCCAGAGGGAAAGAGTATACATAATATTATACGCTGCCTACAGTATCTATCTACTGGGGGTAGTAGTCCTAATTAATACGCAGCTAAGCGTTACAGCAGGCTTGCGCAAAATTGTTTCCCCTCGTCATCCTGACAGCATACACATGGAGGATGTCCACTGGACCCCTGTTGGGACAGGAAGCGGAAAAACATACAAAAGGCACCTCCCGCCACCAGCTCACCAGTGTCTTCCTGTCCCTACAGGACAGTCCAAGCGGAAGCCTCCAGGGGTATGCTGGAGGCAAGAAGAAAGAAGAAAATTCCTATGCAGCCTGTCCGCCCGTGGGGGGACGACTCTCTGGTCGGGCTGGCAGAGCTTGCGCGGGTGAGACCCTACGTGGGGACCCTCACCCGCAGGATCCAAAACCAGCACCACGTTCCCTGCGGGGAACCCTTCCCTAGCGCGCTGCCCAGTGGGGTTGTCGCACTGGGAAGATACAGCCCGTACCTGCAGGGCTTGGAAGCCTCCTCCGGATCAGGCACCCGCTCTGGACGTCGACCCGGGACCCTGGCTTCCAGCGATCCTCTGTCGGCGTGAGCAGGTATGCCAGCGAGGGGGGGGGGGGGGTCGAGCGCGCGGCGCGGGCCGGCGGTTGCGCTCGATCCGACGTCCCCGGTCATCTATGCGCCCTCCTCAGAGCCGACGCAGAGTGTATCCCCCGGGTCCGGCGCGGCGGCATGACGTCAGCACGGCCGCGTCACGGGGGGGCGGGGCCTCAGTGAAAAAAGGCGCCAAATTTAAAAATCAAAAAAAAAAAAAGAAGAAAAGGAGAAAGCAGGATTCCCCACATGTCTTCGGTCTGCACCTAAGTAAAGATGTCGGCCAGAGAGGACACGGAGAGCAACCCGCTGGTGAGTAAACCTCCGGGGGCTCACACCAGGGGTAACGAAGGGTCAGGTGCTGGAAAACCCCCCCTTTTTCTGCTGTCTCCGTCTCTTAGGACAGAGAAGCACAAAAGAGCAGAGAGGCCAAGAAGCGCGTGCGCAAGTGCCCAGTCTGCCTGCGGCGACTGGACGAGGGACACACCAAACCCTTATGCGCAGCCTGCACAGAGAAGGTGGTCCGGGAGGAAGGCCCCTCGGGCATATCAGACATCCGAGCTATGATCCGCGAGGAGATCGAGGCCTCTCTCTCGTCTCTTTCCGTTCCGCCCCCCACGAAAAGGGTAAGGCGGTCACGGATAGAAGAATCAGACTCGGAGGAAGGGTTCTTAGAGGATTCCCCCTCAGAATCCATACCGCCCATGGAAGAAACGAGGAAGTACTTCTTCGCATCGGCGGATCTGGGGCAGCTACTAACAGCGGTCCATCACACCATGCAGGTGGAGGAACAGGCACCACAGCAGCCATCCCTCCAGGATACCCTGTTCCGGGGACTCATACCTCAGCCCAAACCATCATTCCCGGTCAACGATATCCTAAAACAGCTCATCTTGACCGAGTGGAAACAGGCAGAACGCAAGTTTTTCCTGTCTAAGGAGTTTAGAGAGCGTATGGTCTTCACCCCGGAAGACATTGAATTCTTGGACACCGTCCCGAAGGTGGATTTGGCGGTCGCCAGGGTCTCGAAGAAGGCTGCCCTCCCTTTTGAGGACATCTCCCAGTTGCGGGACCCACTGGATTCACGAGTGGATGCGGCAATGAAGAAGGCCTGGGAGTCGGCGGCCCTCACCATGAAGACCAACATTACGGCCACGTTGGTAGCGAGATCCATGACGGTCTGGCTAGACCAACTCCAGGCCCTGGTCTCGCAAAGGGGTTCGAGGGAAGATATCGCCAACTGCCTTCCCCTCCTCCAACAGGCCACCGGCTTCCTGGCGGACGCCTCGATGGAGTCAGTAAGGTTCGGGGCCCGGTCGGCGGCACTTTCGAACACAGCCAGGAGGGCCGTCTGGGTAAAAGCCTGGACAGGGGACAATGCCTCCAAGAACAGGCTTTGCTCTTTGCCCTTCCAGGGACATCGCATCTTCGGACCTTCCCTGGATACACTCCTGGAGAAGGCCTCAGACAAAAGTCAGGGGCTACCAGCAGACAGACCCGTCAAGCGGCCTTCCTCCTCCTACCCTCCTCCCTTTGTCCCCCCGAGAACATACAGGGGGAAGGGGAAAACCGGACGCTGGTCTTACCCCAAAGGCGGAAAGGGTGAGAATCCGCCCATCGGGATCCGGCAGGTGGGGGGCAGACTTAGGGGGTTCGCCAATAGATGGAGCGAAATAACCTCCAATCCCTGGGCCCTTCGCCTGGTCTCAGAGGGCTACACAATTGAGCTTTCCGCCCCCCCTCCCCGGAGGTTCGTGGTTACCCCCTGCCAGTCACCCGCGTCGGCCCGGGCCCTCCAGTCGGGGGTACGGGACCTGCTATCCCTGGGGGCCATTATCCCAGTTCCCGTAGAGGAACGGTTCAAAGGCTGCTACTCCCCCTTGTTTCTTATTAAGAAGCCTAACGGGGCCTACAGAGTTATAATCAACCGGAAATACCTGAATAAATCTATAACATACCGAAGATTTAAAATGGAATCAGTAAGATCAGCGATCCCCCTAATCACACCAGATAGCGTCATGGCCACGGTGGACTTAAAAGACGCCTATTATCATATTCCTATACACTCAGACTCCCAACAGCTTCTTCGATTCGCCCTGATGATGGAAGGGTCAGTCTCACATTACCAATTCGCATGCCTGCCGTTCGGGATTTCCTCCGCACCTCGGGTATTCTCCAAGCTAGTATTGGAGATGGTAGCAGCACTAAGGACGGACAAAGTACTAATTGTCCCATACCTCGACGATTTCCTGCTTATAGCAGGATCACCCTCGGAACTCCAGCACCGGGTCAACCTCACCCTCCGCCTGTTCGAGTCGCTAGGTTGGATCATTAACTTCGACAAATCCAATCTTCAGCCCGAACAAAGCAAAAAGTTCCTAGGGGTTATCCTGGACTCACACCACCAGTGCTCCTCCCTCCCGCTAGAAAAGCAAAAAATGATCCAAGACGAAAGCCGGGCACTTTCGTTAGCCTCCCAGATTTCCCTTAGGAGAGGCATGAGGGTCCTCGGTCTCATGACAGCCTGTATTGGAGTAGTCCCGTGGGCCCAGTTACATGGTAGAACTCTCCAGGACTTTATCCTGAGCAACTGGGACAAATCTCCAGCTTCCCTGGATCAGGAAGTCACCCTCACTCACAAAGTAAGGTCCTCCTTGGGGTGGTGGACGTCTATCTCCAACCTCGCCAGGTCCACAAGTTGGGACCCGGCATCCCCAGTATCCATCTTCACTGACGCGAGTGCAACTGGCTGGGGGGCCCACTTAGGCTGTCGCTATGTCCAGGGGGTCTGGAACCAGAAAGAGGCCACTCAATCCTCCAATTACAAGGAGCTTTGCGCGGTCTGGAGGGCCATCCGTGACCTCGAGACAGAGATCGGGGGTAGACCCATTAAAATATTCTCGGATAACATAACAACTGTGTCCCTCATTCGCCACCAGGGATCCACGCGGAACCCCCGACTACAAGACCTGGCGGCGAAAGTGCTCGGGTGGATAGAGCAGCGGATGCCTTCCGTTTCAGCGTTCCACGTAAGGGGCCCAGAGAACACCATGGCAGACTACCTCAGCCGCAGGAGAATAGACCCTGGGGAGTGGGCACTACATCCAGAGGCATTCCAACTGATTACAGAAAGATGGGGGACTCCAAAGGTGGATTTGTTTGCCTCTCGGGAGAACAACAAGTGTCCCCGGTTCTTTTCCAGGGGGGCAGACGGGGGCTCCCTGGGAATAGACGCACTATCCCAAGCATGGGAATGGGACCTGACATACGCCTTCCCACCTATTCCCCTGATCCCTCGGGTTCTAAAGAAGATCCAGGGGTCCCCGGGCTCCGTTATCCTGGTAGCCCCATTCTGGCCCAAGAGACCTTGGTTCCCGCTCCTGGCCGCTCTATCAACACAGGAGCCCCTACATCTGCCGTGGAGAGACGACCTCCTACAACAGGGTCCCCTGATTTGCCCAAAAACCCGACAGTTCAGACTAGCGGCCTGGAAGCTGTGCGGGTAAAATATCTGAACCAGGGCCTATCAGGGAGGGTGACCACCACCTTATGTGAGAGTCTCAAAGAGTCCACCAGGAACATATACACCAGGGTGTGGGACACCTTCTCTAAGTGGTTGGGGCACAGTATTCACGACCTCCAACAACCAGACATTAATAAGATTCTAGAGTTCCTTCAGGATGGACTGGACATGGGCCTAAAACCTGGTACCCTTAAGGTCCAGGTGGCCGCCCTAGGAGCCTTCTTTGACTTCCCGTTAGCCGACCATAGGCTAGTCAAAAAATACCTTAAAGGAGCAGTTAGACTTCACCCCTTTATAAGAAGAACCATGCCCCCATGGGACCTGAATCTTGTTTTACAGGCCCTTTGCGCACATCCCTTCGAGCCCCTGGAAGAACTCTCAGTTAAGACCCTCTCATATAAGGTTGCCTTCCTAGTGGCCATTACATCCGCCAGGCGGATCGGGGAAATCCAAGCTCTCTCTATAAAAACCCCATATATGACCATCTTCCCGGACAAGATAGAGTTTAGACCCGACCCCTTCTTTCAACCGAAAGTCCTTACGGACTTTCACAGAGAGCAAAAAATAGTACTTCCCTCCTTCTGCCAGGAACCCCGGAACACTACGGAACAGAGGTTCCATAACCTAGACGTGAGACGAGCAGTTCTGAAGTACTTAGAGGTCTCACATACCTTTAGGAAATCTAATAACCTCTTCATTCAATTTCAGGGTCCACGCAGAGGAGGGGCCGCTACTAAGGACTCCCTAGCGCGGTGGGTCAGGAGGGCCGTAGAAGAGGCATACAGATCCCAAGGGATCCCACTCCCGGGCGAAGTTAGAGCCCATTCTACTAGGGCGGTCGCCTGTTCCTGGGCGGAGAGAGCCCAGGCGACAACCGACCAGATTTGCAGAGCCGCCACATGGTCAAGCACCCATACGTTTGTAAAACACTACCGTCTGGACGTGGGGGCCAGCCGGGACACTGCCTTTGGGCGGAAAGTTCTGCAAGCAGTGGTCCCTCCCTAAAGCCCGTGATTGTTGGTATTCCTCCATGTGTATGCTGTCAGGATGACGAGGGGAAGACAGGAATTAGGTTTACCTGTTAATTCCTTTTCTGGAGTCATCCTGACAGCATAGGGGCTTTTCCCTCCCCTTCAGTTATCCTTCTCTACGTGAAGTAACGTATTGTACTATAAGTTTCGTTATTAAAAATGAGTGATTAAGCAAAGCCGGGTCACTGTAGTTATTTGGTACACACTGGTGAGCTGGTGGCGGGAGGTGCCTTTTGTATGTTTTTCCGCTTCCTGTCCCAACAGGGGTCCAGTGGACATCCTCCATGTGTATGCTGTCAGGATGACTCCAGAAAAGGAATTAACAGGTAAACCTAATTCCTGTCTTCCTGGATCTGCTGTCTCTGTTACATCAGCGCTGTCATCCTGCCAGAGGGAAAGAGTATACATAATATTATACGCTGCCTACAGTATCTATCTGCTGGGGGTAGTAGTCCTAATTAATACGCAGCTAAGCGTTACAGCAGGCTTGCGCAAAATTGTTTCCTGGATCTGCTGTCTCTGTTACATCATCGCTGTCATCCCGCCAGAGGGAAACAGTATACATAATATTATACGCTGCCTACAGTATCTGTCTGCTGTATCAGCTCAGCATTTTTAAAAAATAGAAGCAAAATACTTAAGGCCTACTACTGGCCTTTGGCCACTTGACTGCTTCTGCGCTGTGAATTCCACTAGCTCAGTCATACGCACCTATGTCTCACTACAGGCGTGCGCAAAATTGTTTCCTGGCTCTGCTGTGCGTTCCATAAGGGAAGTCAGCCTCCAACCACAAGCCAATAAGCGGCACATTTAATTACAGCGTTCTGTTTCTGCACTACTGGTAATACAGCATGCTGAGGGGTAGGGGTAGGCCTAGAGGACGTGGACGCAGGCGAGGATGCGGAGGCCCAAGTCAGGGTGTGGGCACAGGCCGAGCTCGTGATCCAGGTGTATCGCAGCCGACTGCTGCGGGATTAGGAGAGAGGCACGTTTCTGGCGTCCCCACATTCATCTCACAATTAATGGGTCCACGCGGTAGACCTTTATTAGAAAATGAGCAGTGTGAGCAGGTCCTGGCAGAAAGTGCATCCAGCAATCTATCGACCACCCAGAGTTCTACGCCGTCCACTGCTGCAACTCTGAATCCTCTGGCTGCTGCTCCTCCTTCCTCCCAGCCTCCTCACTCCATTACAATGACACATTCTGAGGAGCAGGCAGACTCCCAGGAACTGTTCTCGGGCCCCTGCCCAGAATGGGCAGCAATGGCTCCGAATCCTCTCCCACTGGAGGAGTTTGTCGCGACCGATGCCCAACCTTTGGAAAGTTCCCGGGGTCCGGGGGATGAGGCTGGGGACTTCCAGCAACTGTCTCAAGAGCTTTCAGTGGGTGAGGAGGATGATGACGATGAGACACAGTTTTCTATCACTCAGGTAGTAGTAATTGGAGTAAGTACGAGGGAGGAACGCACAGAGGATTCGGAGGAAGAACAGCAGGACGATGAGGTGACTGACCCCACCTGGTTTGCTACGCCTACTGAGGACAGGTCTTCAGAGGGGGAGGCAAGTGCAGCAGCAGGGCAGGTTGGAAGAGGCAGTGCGGTGGCCAGGGGTAGAGGCAGGGTCAGACCGAATAATCCACCAACTGTTTCCCAAAGCGCCCCCTCGCGCCATGCCACCCTGCAGAGGCCGAGGTGCTCAAAGGTCTGGCAGTTTTTCACTGAGAGTGCAGACGACCGACGAACACTGGTGTGCAACCTTTGTCGCGCCAAGATCAGCCGGGGAGCCACCACCAACAGCCTCACCACCACCAGCATGCGCAGACATATGATGGCCAAGCACCCCACAAGGTGGGACGAAGGCCGTTCACCGCCTCCGGTTTTCACCGCTGCCTCTCCCCCTGTGCCCCAACCTGCCACTGAGATGCAACCCCCCTCTCAGGACACAGGCACTACCGTCTCCCGACCTGCACCCACACCCTCACCTCCGCTGTGCTCGGCCCCATCCACCAATGTCTCTCAGCGCACCGTCCAGCCATCGCTAGCGCAAGTGTTGGAGCGCAAGCGCAAGTACGCCGCCACGCACCCGCATGCTCAAGCGTTAAACGTGCACATAACCAAATTTATCAGCCTGGAGATGCTGCCGTATAGGGTTGTGGAAACGGAGGCTCTCAAAGGTATGATGGCGGCAGCGGCCCCGCGCTACTCAGTTCCCAGTCGCCACTACTTTTCCCGATGTGCCGTCCCAGCCCTGCACGACCACGTCTCCCGCAACATTGTACGCGCTCTCACCAACGCGGTTACTGCCAAGGTCCACTTAACAACGGACACGTGGACAAGCACAGGCGGGCAGGGCCACTATATCTCCGGCACATTGGGTGAATTTAGTGGAGGCTGGGACAGAGTCAGAGCCTGGGACCGCTCACGTCCTACCCACCCCCAGAATTGCGGGCCCCAGCTCGGTGGTGGTATCTGCGGCGGTGTATGCTTCCTCCACTAAACCACCCTCCTCCTCCTCCTCCTACGCAACCTCTGTCTCGCAATCAAGATGTGTCAGCAGGACGTCGCCAGCAGACGGTGTCGCGCGGCACGGCAGCACAGAGGTGGGCAAGTGTCAGCAGGCCGTGCTGAAACTACTCAGCTTAGGAGAGAAGAGGCACACGGCCCACGAACTGCTGCAGGGTCTGACAGAGCAGACCGACCACTGGCTTGCGCCGCTGAGCCTCCAACCGGGCATGGTCGTGTGTGACAACGGCCGTAACCTGGTGGCGGCTCTGCAGCTCGGCAGCCTCACGCACGTGCCATGCCTGGCCCACGTCTTTAATTTGGTGGTTCAGCGCTTTCTGAAAAGCTACCCACGCTTGTCAGACCTGCTCGGAAAGGTGCGCCGGCTCTGCGCACATCTCCGCAAGTCCCACACGGACGCTGCCACCCTGCGCACCCTGCAACATCGGTTTCATCTGCCAGTGCACCGACTGCTGTGCGACGTGCCCACACGGTGGAACTCTACGCTCCACATGTTGGCCAGGCTCTATGAGCAGCATAGAGCTATAGTGGAATACCAACTCCAACATGGGCAGCGCAGTGGGAGTCAGCCTCCTCAATTCTTTACAGAAGAGTGGGCCTGGTTGGCAGACATGCCAGGTCCTTGGAAACTTTGAGGAGTCTACCCAGATGGTGAGCGGCGATGCTGCAATCATTAGCGTCACCATTCCTCTGATATGCCTCTTGAGAAGTTCCCTGCAAAGCATAAAGGCAGACGCTTTGCGCTCGAAAACAGAGGCGGGGGAAGACAGTATGTCGCTGGATAGTCAGAGCACCCTCCTGTCTATATCTCAGCGCGTTGAGGAGGAGGAGGGGGAGCATGAGGAGGATGAGGAGGAGGGGGAAGAGACAGCTTGGCCCACTGCTGAGGGTACCCATGCTGCTTGCCTGTCATCCTTTCAGCGTGTATGGCCTGAGGAGGAGGAGGAGGATCCTAAAAGTGATCTTCCTAGTGAGGACAGCCATGTGTTGCGTACAGGTACCCTGGCACACATGGCTGACTTCATGTTAGGATGCCTTTCTCGTGACCCTCGCGTTACACGCATTCTGGCCACTACGGATTACTGGGTGTACACACTGCTCGACCCACGGTATAAGGAGAACCTTTCCACTCTCATACCCGAAGAGGAAAGGGGTTCGAGAGTGATGCTATACCACAGGACCCTGGCGGACAAACTGATGGTAAAATTCCCATCCGACAGCGCTAGTGGCCGAAGGCGCAGTTCCGAGGGTCAGGTAGCAGGGGAGGCGCAGAGATCAGGCAGCATGTACAGCACAGGCAGGGGAACACTCTCTAAGGCCTTTGACAGCTTTCTGGCTCCCCAGCAAGACTGTGTCAACGCTCCCCAGTCAAGGCTGAGTCGGCAGGAGCACTGTAAAAGGATGGTGAGGGGGTACGTAGCCGATCGCACGACCGTCCTCCGTGACGCCTCTGCCCCCTACAACTGCTGGGTGTCGAAGCTGGACACGTAGCCTGAACTCGCGCTGTATGCCCTGGAGGTGCTTGCTTGTCCTGCGGCTAGCGTCTTGTCAGAGAGGGTGTTTAGTGCGGCTGGGGGAATCATCACGGATAAGCGTACCCGCCTGTCAACCGACAGTGCCGACAGGCTTACACTCATCACGATGAACAAAGCCTGGATTTCCCCAGACTTCTCTTCTCCACCAGCGGACAGCAGCGATACCTAAACAATACGTAGGCTGCACCCGCGGATGGAAGCATTGTTCTCTATCACCATCAAAAACGTGGACCTTTTAACTTCATCAATCTGTGTATAATATTCATCCTCCTCCTCCTGAAACCTGATGTAATCACGCCGAACGGGCAATTTTTCTTAGGCCCACAAGGCTCAGTCATATAATTTTTGTAAACAATTTTTATACATTTCAATGCTCATTAAAGCGTTGAAACTTGCACCTGAACCAATTTTTATTTTAACTGGGCTGCCTCCAGGCCTAGTTACAACATTAACCAAAGCGATTAATGGGTTTCACCTGCCCTCTTGGTTGGGCATGGGCAATTTTTCTGACGAACATTAGTACTGTTGGTACACCAATTTTTTGGGGCCCTCGCCTACAGTGTAATCCAATTAATTTTTAGCCCACCTGCATTAAAGCTGACGTTACATCAGCTGTGCTGGGCACTGCAATGGGATATATTTATGTACCGCCGGTGGCTTCCTGGCACCCACCCATGCTGTCGGTCCACACGGAGTTGTAACTGCATGTGTCCACTTCTAAAGAACCCCAGTCTGACTGGGGCATGCAGTGTGGGCCGAAGCCCACCTGCATTAAACACGACATTACCTCAGCTGTGCTGGGCACTGCAATGGGATATATTTATGTACCGTCGGTGGGTTCCAGGGAGCCACCCATGCTGTGGGTCCACACGGAGTTGTAACTGCATGTGTCCACTTCTAAAGAACCCCAGTCTGACTGGGGCATGCAGTGAGGGCCGAAGCCCACCTGCTTTAAACATGACATTACCTCAGCTGTGATGGGCAATGCAATGGGATATATTTATGTACCGCCGGTGGCTTCCTGGCACCCACCCATGCTGTCGGTCCACACGGAGTTGTAACTGCATGTGTCCACTTCTAAAGAACCCCAGTCTGACTGGGGCATGCAGTGTGGGCCGAAGCCCGCCTGCATTAAACATGACATTACCTCAGCTGTGCTGGGCACTGCAATGGGATATATTTATGTACCGTCGGTGGGTCACATAGACTGCAGCATGTAAAGGGTTAACACAGCAAGGTTTTCTCTGATCTCTGCTGTAAGAGCTGGTGCCTAGCTGTCCTCTGACAGCCAAGCACCTGCTCTCCCTGCAATAGAGACCATCTGCTTGCTTCTGACAAGCCGATGATCTCTATGGCAACCTGTATACAAAGCAGGATATTAGAAGCAGGAGATTGCTGGAATATCGGCAATATCTTCCTGCTTTTTAATGTCCTGCTTTGTTCTCTGTGGGACTGTGTAGGCAGAGCACAATGCCACAGCTTGTGGCATTGTGCTCTGCAGCTCCCATAGTGATACATAGCCCGGAAATCTCCCGGGCTATATCGCTATGAGCAGTGGAGCTCGTCCCGGAAAATTTCCGGGCGTGCCACTCAAGGGGTTAATATATAAAAATATATACATGTAAAAAATCAAGTGCAAGTGGAAATATATTAGACTTCTAAATCCAATGGTTTCCAATTATATTCCATATAAATAATTGCATATAAACATACCTCAAGGATTCATATTTTATGCCACAGCAAGGAACAGCCAATATACCTGAAAAATAGGAAAAAATAGGACACAAAAAAATATCAAAATACCCACCAGATAATTAAAACACTTAAAATACAAAAAAATAATATAATAAAAACTGGAAGAAGCAAATCTGAATACAAGACACCCAATAGTTAGTTATGAGGAAGACAAATAACTCAGAGAAAAGAAACAAAACTTCCTTTTGGGCCAGTATTTTTTTCCACTGGCCTCCTCTTCCATAAATGTGATGAATTTCTTATCATATCTTTTTTTTGGTATTTGAGAATACCAAGTTTTGTTGCTGCTTAATCTATTGCATAGTACAAAGAAGAGGCCACATCAGTGTCCAAAATACATCAGCCTCTTCAAACTGCTAATCTGTGGGGGTGCTGGAAGTCAGCCTCAACCAGTCTGATAGGTCTTAAGGATAAGTGGTCAATATATTAAGGCCCTTTTGCAAACAAAGATAATCTTTCAAATGACTGAAAGATTTAGTGATCTATTTGCATAAAGTGTTAATGTCCATTAACACTTTATCATCCTGATTTGCTTGTCAAAGGGCCTCCATGAGTTGTTTGCAGAGCCCAGCCTGTGTTTAAACACATTCCCAGCTGTGTAAACAGCTGCGAGCACATTCCGTTGTTCTCTCGTGGCTGCAGGCAGATTGCATTGTTCTCCTCCCGGCTAGTGTAAATATGCCATGGGAAGAACAGTATCCGGCCTATTGAAAGATAAATGTGTTTGCTTTATTTCTTAGTGGCTGAACGATGGATTTTAATAAGTTAACCATAAAATCATCTTTCAAACAAAAAGTGCACGACACCCGCGTTTACATATAATGATTTTCGCCCATTTGAGTGAATTTCAAGCAATAATTGTTGCGTGTAAAAGGGTCTTTAGTGTTGAAAAACCCCTTCAAACATGCAGATGTAAAAGTATCACTTGTAATAACAAAATAGTTTGGCATATCAATAAATATGAGATTTAGTACAAATACTTTAGTAGTACGGCTCTTTTTCCCTGTAATTTCTCTGTAGAACCGCCACCCGTGAAAGTAGGAACTTTAAGTTGAAAAGTACTTTGTAAACTCCTTACTGCTGGTAATTATTTGCAGTCTTTTCCAGTAATGGTTGCTGTTCCAGAATCTAAATGTTGCATGAGATTAGAATCAGACTACATGAAGCTAGATTACAGAATAATAGGCGCTCACAAACATAAGTAAAAACATTTGCAGCTGTGCAGTCAGACAGACCAACAGACAAAGATATTAATGAGAGACTGGATTCATAATAAATGAGTTTCGAGAATAAAGGGAGATTTATAAGAAGCCTTACCAGTGGGAACATGGGCGCCTCCTGCTATCTCCATAATATGTCATACATTGTAAAAAAATATTAAATATTCAGCTGAGCTGAATTTGTATAATTTAGCATTAAAGAGGCTGTCATTCAGCACTACACATATGATATTAATTATTTGATTGATTGGTACATCTATCTATCCTACACCGATCAGTGATAACGATAGAACCACATGCCTATTATTGTGAGGGTCCCACTCATACACCCACTGGACTCCTAAGCCCAGAATGAGTAGAGGTTTAAATGAATAAAATACAAGTTATACTGAATATTTTCCTACAAAAATGTATATTATTCTGTTCTGTAATATATTACCTGCCAATTGGACTGGTTTTATGATGTGGTTTCCCTTTAAGTCCTGTAGGTTGGGAGGTGCACCTCCATAGATAAAACTTATATTTTTCAGCACGTCCCACAGCTTGATTGGTTAAAGACCTGGGGAATTTGGAGGCCAGGTCAACACTTTGAGGTCTTTCTTATGTTCTTCAAACCGCATGACATATTATGCTGCTTAACCCTTTCCAATCCAATTTGTATCCTGATTTTCCTAGGAGTCTTACTCTTTTCCTGCTGTTATAAAATGGCGCTATCTGCTGGCTAATGCCAGTACTGCATGAGGTGACACGTTGGATAGGCTCCAACAGCAGAGAAGCTGGTAATATACAGTAAGAGAACCCCGACGGATGTCTTCCTACATCGGAGCTGTACATCCTTAAATCATAATGTCTTTAGATGTCAGTCAGTGGATTAGAAAGGGTTAAAGGAGCCCCTGACATTAGGGAATACCATTATCATGTAGGGGTGTACTTGGTCTGCAACAATATTTAATCAGACGTTATATGTCAAAGTAACATCCAAGTGAATGAAGGAACCAAGGTTTCCCTGCAGAGCCTTTCTGAGAGCATTGCACTGCCTCTGCCAGCTTGCCTTCTTCCCATAGTGCATCCTGTTGCCATTTCCCCCCCCCCCCAAGTATGTAACACACATGCATTCAGCATCTACATCATGTGAAAAACTAGGCCAACTTCTTTCATTGCTTCATTATCCAGATCTATTACTCATTTACCCATTGTAAGCACCTTCAGTGGGGAACAGGAATCAACATGATCGGTCTGCAGTTACGTAGCTCCATACACAACAAGTTGTGATGCCCTGTGTAGTCTAACACTTTTATGATATCATAGCCACCATTAACTTTTTAACGATTTGTGCTACATCAGCTCTTTTGTGGGATTGGACCTGATGGGCCAGCCATCGCTCCTCATGCATTTTAAAGGGGTTATCCCTTGAAATGAAGTTGCTCCCTATCCACAAATTAGGGGACAGCTATGTGATTAGTGGGGTTCAACCTCTGGGACCAGCAATGATCACAAGAATAGGGGCCCCAAAGGTTCCAGAATAAATGGAGCAGTGGTCACAAATGCTCACTCCTGCTCAATGAGACTAACATTCAGGTACCTGGTTGTCTCAGGTAGGCCCATTAAAATGAATGGGGCAGGAGTTTGCATGTGTGACCACTATTTCATTAATACTGGGCAATGTTTTTATGATCACTGAGGTTCCCAGCGATTGGATCCCCACCAGTCAGATATCCTGTGGATAGGGAATAAGTATTTTCATTGGACAGCATTCTCTATTAACCCATGGGCATCCATAATCCTGTCACCATTCACTGGTTGCCCTTTCTTTGACCACTTTTGGTAAGTACTAAGCACTTCATATCAGGCCCTCACAAGACCTGCTTAGATGCTCTGACCCAGTTGTCTGGCCATCATTATGCTCTGCCGTTTTTTATGCTTCTTAAACATTAACTTCAAGGACTGACTGTTCATTTGCTGCTTGTAATATCTAACGCCTTTTCAGGTGCAATTGTCATGAGATAATCAAATCATTTAATATGTCAGACAATATCTTACAATTTACTTGAACAAGAGATTTTACTATTCATGTTTCAGTAGTAATTTTAGCAGGAAATCTAATTTAGTAACGGACATTCAGAAAGCTTAATACAGCTGATTAGGCAGAGACTGTGTTATGCTGTCCAATAGAAAACACAACATCACGCAATATTTTGGGGAGACGCCACCTTTTTCTAGTATGAATCATGAGCTTGAGTTGGACTTTTATACCCAATCTAACGTTACTATTACCTGTTAACTGTAATCAGCTTACTCCAAGCAACATGTATAATATCATGCTCATAACAACCCTTAAGGCCTCATGTCCACGGGGAAAATCAGGCCGGCTACAGATTCTCCATGGAGAATCCGTAGCGGGTCCCTCCTGCCCCGCGGACATGAGCGCTGAAAATAAGAATAAATAAGAATTAACTTACCCGCAGCGGACCGGGCAGATCTTCTCTTCTTCACGGCCGGATCTCCTTTCTTCGGCCGGCGGATGTACTCAGCACGCCGGCAGCGTGCCGCGCATGCGCCGCGCACATCCGCCAGGCCGGAGAAAGAAGATCCGGCCGCGAAGAATAGAAGATCTGCCCGGTCCGCTGGGGGTGAGTTTATTCTTATTTTAGGTCTCCCGTGGATCCGGATGGCTTCCATAGGCTTCAATAGAAGCCTATGGAGCATGTCCATGTTTTTTTTCATGCTCCATATTTTTTTAAATTCCCTTTTATTGACCATCCGCGGGTATTTATCTACCTGCGAGTGGTCAATGCATCCCTATGGGGTGCGGATCCGCGGGCGGGAGAAGAGTTAAAATCCGCTGCGGATTTTAATTCTTCTTTTCCCCGTGGACATGAGGCCTAAGTCTGAAACCTTATATACACGTCTCAATAGTTCATGGAAGATCCTAGAAATACTCTAAATTTGCAATCTTTGTTGAGCCTTTTAGGCTGCGATATATCTAACATGCTAATCCAGTATATATTCCTTTGTAGTAAAAGTGCATTATTGGCTATGTGACTGTATGTTTCTTCTATTTCTTCCACTATTTAGGAGTGTTTGTGCTCATAAAGTATTGTACTTTTAATTCCATATCTACTTTTTTACCACCTCTGTCTTGTCTTTTTGGTCTCTGACAGAGATGAGCGAGCATACTCGCTAAGGGCAATTACTTGAGCGAGCATTGCCCTTAGCGAGTACCTGCCCACTCAAGAGAAAAGGTTCGGCTGCCAGCGCGGGTGACAGGTGAGTTGCGGCAGTGAGCAGGGGGGAGCAGGGGGAAGAGAGAGATCTCCCCTCCATTCCTCCCTGCTTTCCCCTGCCACCGGCAGCCAAACCTTTTCTCTCGAGCGGGCAGGTACTCGCTAAGGGCAATGCTTGCTTGAGCAATTGCCCTTAGCGACTATGCTCGCTCATCACTAGTCTCTGTAGTTCCTTCACTCCTGTCACAGGTTTCACAAGACAGAACACAGTAAGTGGAGAGGGGTGATGATGACTCATGCTGTTCATTGAAGTCTATGGAGCGCATAGGGGAGTAGTGAGGACAATGGAGAAAGAAGCAGAGACTCACAAAGATATGGTTAGAGCAAATGATTAGTTATTTACTGTCGTTCAGCTTCTGAAATCACATCTCCACTGCTCAGTACTTCTCCTGTGTTCTTCCTTATCATACTATTTATGATGTGTGTCACAGAGAGTTAGGAAGCAGAATCTGCAATTCTTTTTACAGCAGATAGCCCACAAAGGGGAAAACTAGTGATAAATGCAGGATACAAGCCATATAATGACCAGAAATAGTGTTACTCCTCATGCAAAAACATAGCTTATTCTGAAATGTTATTTGAAAACTCAGTCACGCTTTATGATGTACGTGAGGTGTAGTGCAACCAGAAATGTTGTTGGTAACCTGCATATCACTCTTAGGGCAGATTCAGATGAGACTGGAGTTTTCTCCCCTTATACAGCTGTTATAATCATGACTGTGTAATGGGACAAAACCACTGATTTCTATGGGATTACAGTGGTTTTGTTTGTATTACCTCTTTTCACGGCCGTAAATTGTACGGGCGGCACCTATCTTCCTGCGGTTATTTTCAAACTCCTGCACTCTTATGCAGAGTTTTAAAAAAATGGCAAAAAGGGGAAGATCTTACCCTCCTTCAGGCGCAACTACACTCCATGATGCCCAGCATATTTGCGCCTACGTCTATCTGAATAAGCCCTTCATAAACACTACGGGTGTTTTCACGTGGGTGAGTTTTCTCATTTGCAAGATACAAAAAACTTGTTACAAACAAAGTCCATCACGCTTGCAGGAAAAATCGTAGCTTTGCAAGTGCATTATGGGTCTGAGTTTCTATGACCCATATCACACTTGCCCATGTGAATGCACCCTCTTCATCTCTTTACCTAATATTTACTGTTTGAATCAAGGGTGACTAAGAAGGTTTCTGGAGATTTACAGAAAGTGAGGATAGAGAAAGGGGGACTACATGACTCTTTCCCCAAATAACATTTATTATTAAGTTATGCAAAGAAAATGAAAACATTAACACTTTAACCCCTTAGTGACGGCCCTATAGTCTTTTTACGTGCTGCCATTGCGGGACGTGTATGGAGAGAGATAGCGCTGCTATCTCCCTCCATACAATGCGGGCGTCAGCTGTTTATTACAGCTGCCACCCGCGGGCAATAGCTGCAATCGCGGCTATTAACCTTTTAAATGTCGCTGTCAATTCTTACAGCGGCATTTAAATCCCCTGACCGATGTTCGGGGGTACCATACGGCTCCCAGGCAGTGAGATCGGGGGCGCCGTGAAAGTGTCATGGCAGTCGGGAGCCTTCTGAAAGGCCCCGTGACTGTCTTGGCAGAATGCTCATCAAGCCGTCGCCGTGGGGTGGCTTGGTAGGCTGCCTGTCAGAATGCAGTATGATGTAATGCTATGGCATTACATCGTACTGCAGGAGCGATCAAATTATCGCTGGTTGTTGTCCCCTTTGGGGATTAAAAGAAAGTGTAAAAATAAAAACAATAAAGTTTTATTAATTATTTTTTTTTAAAAGTAATAAGTTTAAAAAAACCTTTTGCCATATTTGCAATAGAAGAATCTAAATAATAAAGCAAAAATATATGTATGATATCGCTGCATTCGTAAAAGTCCGACCTATCAAAATAATGCATTATTCATCCCGCACTGTGAACGTGGTCCGAAAAAAAAAAAAAAGCAATGCGCTTTTTTGGTCATCCTTTCTCCAAGAAAAAATGTAATAAAAATCAATCGTTTGTATTCAAAAATGGTACCAACGGAAACGACAGGACATACTGCACTAAATGAGCCCTCACACAACTATGTCGCCAAAAAAAATTTAAAAATTATTGTGCGCAGAAGATGGAGAGAGAAAATAATTTAAAAAAATGAAATATCTTTGAAAAAAAATACAAGTAGTACAGCAAAAAAAGCTATATAAGTTTGGTATCATAGGAATCATGCTGACCCATAGCATAAAGTTATCATGTCATTTTTGTTGCACTTTGTGCGCCGTGGAAACAGGACGCACCAAAAGATGATGGAATGTCGTTTTTTTCTCTTTTCTCTCCATTTAGAATTTTTTTAAAAAGTTTTTCAATACATTATAAAGTACAATAAATAGTACCATTGAAAAATACAACTCGACCTGCAAAAAACAAGCCCTCATATAGCGACATCAATGGATAACTAAAGGAGTTACGATTTTTTTAAAAGGGAGGAGCAAAAATTGAAAATGGAAAAAAAAGCTCGGTCACTAAAGGGTTAAGGGCTCAGTCACACAAGCGATCTTTTTCATGCATGTATTGGGGCGATTTTAAATCGCATCTATATAGAACCAATGGTTTCCAATAGAATCGTTTACATGTGCGATTTTAGCATGCGCTTAAAAATTGCACCTGTAAAAGATAAAAAATATGGTTGTCAATGATTTTTTTATGCGCAAATTGCATTTTTTTTCACGCGCCTATACACGTGCGTAAAAATCGCTTGTGTCACTGAGCCCTAATTGTTTTGCACCTTTTTGATATGTTAGTCATAACATGTTCCTCACATAATAGGTCACTTTTGGCATCTTTACAGGAGTTAAAAATAATGAGTTGAATATAATGGATGTTCTGAAGCAGCTGCTGTGCAACTGCACAGTGGAAATTGATAGACTAGCTCTCAGGCTGTATAGATTTTCTATTTTCTTTCCTAGTGTAATATAATAAACTGATAAATAAGTGCCTGTTAGATGAGGGAGGAGGACAACTCAGTTATTTATTTGTATTGCCAAGAATGCTTCTATTAAAACATAAAAGGCATATACTGCATCTATTGCTTTAGTATCCTCAGCCTGATATAAAGAATCTATGCAGTTAACTGTAGATGGAACTAGAAGTATAGAAAAAGCCTAAAAGAAACCTTGATTCATAGTACACTGAAAATAATCATTTTCTTATTTCATTCTCATTGTGTTCTATACTTGTAAAATTCTCCTTCCAATTTCTTTCATATGCTGAACTCTATATTATTCATTGACATTATCTTTCTTCATTTAATGTCTCAATAAATGTGTCTGGCAATCCAATTGTTCCTTGTACAAGAAAACAGGAAATTAAATATTACTGAAGTTATGTTTGTGTGTAAAAAGAGTAAAAGGGGTTGGATGAAAACAAATGCATTGGATGTTAACCAATGTGACCCTATGTGGTAATTAAAAGGCTTAATAGATTCGAAAAGGAAGCTGGAATTAGTTTACCTTTAATCTCAATATTCCCACAAAACAAAGAATTTCAATTAAAGGGGTGGTCTCGCGAAACCAAGTGGGGTTATACACTTCCGTATGGCCATATTAATGCACTTTGTAATATACATCGTGCATTAAATATGAGCCATACAGAAGTTATTCACTTACCTGCTCCGTTGCTGGCGTCCTCGTCTCCATGGTTCCGTCTAAATTCGCCGGCAGCTTGCTTTTTTAGACGCGCTTGCGCAGTCCGGTCTTCTCCATTCAGCACGAGCCGCTTCAGTGTGCTCCCCGCTACAGCTCTTCTGCGCATGCGCAGACGAGCTGTCACTGCTCGGGAGCGCGCTGGAGCGGCCATTCTGTACCTTCCTCTGTAAGAGGAAGGTGCAGAGCTGCCGAGCTGTCCGGAGAAGCCGCCCAGCTGTCCCACCGTCCAGCTGTCCTGGTAAGTGATGGGTCGGGGGGGGCTGCCGCTGCGCCGGGCTGCGCCGGGGGGGGGGGGGGCTGTCGCTGCGCCGGGGGAACTAGCGCTGGGCCGGGGGGGGCTGTCGCTAGGCCGGGGGGGGGCTGTCGCTGCGCCGGGGGAACTAGCGCTGGGCCGGGGGGGGGGCTGTCGCTAGGCCGGGGGGGCTGCCGCTAGGCCGGGGGGGCTGCCGCTGCGCCGGGGGAACTAGCGCTGGGACGGGGGGGCTGTCGCTAGGCCGGGGGGGGGGCTGTCGCTAGGCCGGGGGGGCTGTCGCTGCGCCGGGGGAACTAGCGCTGGGCCGGGGGGGGCTGTCGCTAGGCCGGGGGGGGCTGCCGCTGTGATGGGGGAACTAGCGCTGGGCCGGGGGAACTAGTGCTGGGCCGGGGGGGGGGGCTGCCGCTGTGATGGGGGGGGGGCTGCCGCTGTGATGGGGGGGGGGCTGCGCCGGTTACCTGCTGCCTGGCGGTGGGTGACAGGTCGGCCATGTTCATTCCTGGGGTCCGGTCGGCGGCTGCGGGGCGTGTGGTTGCCATGGAGACACAGCTGGTAGCGTCTCGGGAGCGCGCACGTCGGGCTACAGCAAGCGATGCGAAAAGAGCTGGCGGCCATCTTGGGAAAAAGTTTTATAAGTTGCTGAAACGCTGGAACGGTAAGTAGAAACCAGCTAGGAAAGTAATTTACAGGGGTAATTAGTAATGTATGTTTAATTAGGGGGACTGGGCAAAAAAAAAAATTCACTGCTTCCTCGAGACATCTCCTTTAATTCAAATACAATCCCTTTTGACATATGGGGTATTTAGCACTTGTCTTATTTGGCATACAATGTCTTTGGGTATTGAGGCTAGGTATAAGCCTGACTTAATGTCAAACAGTCCGCACAGAATACCTGATTTTTTATATTTTGCAGAATAAGCTGCTATGTGTGTACACAACCCTAGTTCTTTTATTTCTTGTATTCTGCATATATCAACAGTTATTCCGCTTCACAGGCTGTATATCTTGCTTTTAGTTCTCTCTGAGCTAGTGGGTGGAGAACAGCAGATTCCGTTGCCTAATTCTCTGTAGAACACACATAGAAATAACATTATCATGGAGGACAATAGAGAAGTACTGTGCAGTGTAGATGTAATTTCAGTAGCTGTTGTAACACAGTAAATAACTCACCATCACTAGAAGTCTGTGTGAGTCTTTTTTTCTACCAGTAGCTTTTTTCAAATTTCTCTCCTCTCCATAGACTTTTACGGGCAGCAAGAGTCTTCACCTTGCTCCACTTCTTGTTCTCAGTGTTGTCATCTGGTACTAGAGATGGGCATCACTTGACAACAAACAGTGGATAGCAAATTGGAAGAAACAAAGGCCGCTAGTGGACAGCAGACGGCTGGGTCGGATTCCGACTGCAAGATCCTCGTAGCGGGATGCAGTGACCTGCGGCTTACCTGTCCGGCGTCTTCACTCTGTGCTGTGGATGTGCCAGCTGGCACACAGCCACACATGCACAGTGCAGAGCCGGCACGTCAGCAATGATGTGGCTGTGCGAGGCTCGCACTGAAATAGGACATGCCACGATTTCCACCCTGTGAGCAGAATATAACAGTTGATTTCCACTTATGGGCATGGAAATGCATTTTTCAATTAATGTCCTATGGGCTGTATTTGCTGCGGGATCCCGAGCTCCAGATCCCGCAGTGCAAATACGGCCACGTGCATAAGTTCCAATGTCCACGGGGGGATTTTATTTATTGAATCTGCGTGGGTCTCCAGCGCAGAAGATCCACAGCTCTTGCCACTGATAGAGAAGCATTGGACATCCGCACTTTATTTAAGTCCTGCGGATTTGATTTTAAATGATTTGCGGATGCCACGGATAATGAATCACAGCATGCTTCATTTCACCACGGATGATGCGTGGATCTGACTCCATTCCTCTATTTGCATATTTGCTACTTATTGCACAGTCTATCACTAACCACACTTTTTTTGAAAAGTCTGTGACCAATAAAAACATTGTATTGCTTCCAATTAAAATTGCCAATTATTATTAGCTTAACAATTCTACCATAAATTCACCAAATTGCAGTGCCATAATATTCCAAGATAACTGTGCCAGCAGAATACTTCCCTTCAATAGCAATAGATCTCCCTGGTGCAGGCAACATGTTATATAGCAAGAAGAGCCGAGCAGATTAATATGCAGATATGTGGGAGAAGATTGAGTATATCTTGTATTTTACTCATTTTAATCTCTGCTCTTTCTGAGTTTAGTGGCCTGGACAGTGGGCGGTTCTATCAGTGATTGACAGCTATCTCTATATGACTGTGTATGCACTGACAATCACTGATAGGACCGCCCACTGGACCATTAAGCTCAGACAGACCAGAGATTAAAATGCGTAAAATAAGTAACAGAAGTTCTTTGCAGCAATCCCAATATTCATTTCTGTTTAGTAGCTATTTTTAAGATGAGCTTTTATTCTAAGTTGGTCCATTGGAAACTGTGACATTTCAGTATTGCTAGTAAATACTGGAAATCAAAGTAACATTGAATATTTTACAGAATAACTAACAGAAAACGAAAACCCTGGCAAACTAATTATGGAACAGATTGCATGCATTTTGCAGTGCTACTTAGACTCTAACTGATTTTATATTGTTCCGAGATGATAAAAAAGTTATATCTAATTCATAACTACAGTACATTTGGATATAGTGTTGTGACTGGTACTCTGCTCCATTATAAAGGACTGTGAAATATGTTGGCATCATACGTACATAAATCACAATAATAATAATCGACTCAATTACTATTTACAGCAATATAAGGGTAGTGTTATACGGAATGCTGAGGTACTCACCCTACTTGAGCCCTGGTGCCTAATCGAGCCTAGAAGGCCTCTTTGCCACATAAGAGGACAGCAGTAAGTATTATAAATGGCATGTACCAGGTGGGGGATCATTGTATTTCAGATTTTTCTTTGAGGTGCAATGACTTTAAGTTATGCTTCTGCAGTAATATATAAAACTATGAACATTTTTGGGTTCAATTAGCAAGGCTTGATATTAGTTGGCAAAATTAATCCATATCTGGCTCCTCACGGCTAAGGCCTTATTCTAGTTGTATGGAGCCGTGATATGGTACTGATAGAAGTCCATGGAGGCTTACTATACTTACTATACATTTTTAATAATTCAGATTAATATGGCAGCTTCATATGGAATCATACAAATATAAATATAAATAGTGGCTGACATGTTACCTCAGATACTAAATTACAGAGGCATTCTGTCCTAAAAGCATTGCTTCCAGGGAAAGTTATGTATGTAATACAGTTCTGTGCAGAGGAACTATATAGCAGCATATGAGTCTATATGGCTCCATAGTACAGAGCTGTAAGGATGCTATACACACTCTGCCATGTGCATGAGGCCGTAAGGCAACGTTATTGACTTTTGTAGAATCTCAATATCTTTCCTGAAAAAATCTTTGGGCTGCTTTACCACATGCAGTTTTGATGCAGCTTTTAGCCAAAGCCATGAGTAATTTCAAACAGATGGAATAGTATAAAGAAAAGACTTCCACTTCTCTATTTTTTAAAAATCAAGCTTTGTTTTGGCTAAAAAGTGCTTCAAATACTGCCATAAACACTGCTGTGTATACCTGATGAGTCCTCATCAGTTCCAGACATGGTCAAGAGCTCAGCAACAAGATCAATATCTTGGCCACATTTATAACTTTATAATATATCTTTATATTAGATCTTTCTGATTCTGCCTGTTAGTTGCAGAATGAAGCTGTCTATTTCAGCTGCCCTGCTGCTGGTAATATGTATCCAGTAAACGCATATACTCTTAAATGCCTTGAATAGCCTCCGCTTAGATAATACATGTATGCCCATCACACAGTAAAGAATGGGTTAAACAATGGGTTGAATCTTGCATTGAGCAGGAGGTTGGATCAGAAGACCCTGGAGGTTCCTTCCAACTCTACGATTTTATCATTCTATGAGGCAGATGAATCTTTTAAATTAGGTTGTCTACATGTGCAACTGCAGTGGAAATATATGTTTTGCATTGTTCAGGCTGGACAGATGATTTCTTCTATATTTAATGCGCCATATTCCTATTTCTTTTTTGCTTTGTTTCTTACTGTAAATTTTACACAAAGGTCTGCATAGCCAAGGGATTTGGGATGGCCTTTGATGTTAAATGTAGTAAATCTTAAGCAGTAAATATTTTACTAGCTTTTAGTTAATTGATCTTTAAAATCTAAGCTATGTTTCATTGTCTTTGGCTTCTCTTGAGCATTTAAGTGGCTGTTACAGCCAAAGACTTCACCTTTCTGTTTCAGAAATGTTAACAGTATGGTAGGAAAGAGAAACAAATGATAGGCAATTTGCCAGTTTATGTGGACTTTTGTAACATGTAAGCAATGATTACATATAGAGTATTGCTGTCTTTAAAGACCCGTTCTAATAATGGCTTGAATAGAGTCAGTCGGAAATACAATAAGAATAACATTGTTTTTTTTGCTAGAGCCATAACCATATCTCATGGATAGAGAGTGTTTTCGATTTTTTTCTAGAGCTCTTCTGGTTCATGTTTCGGGACATATTCTGAAGACCTTTGATCAGAATCAAGGGAGGACTTAGAATTCTAAATTCTAAATTATAAAGTATTATCAGGCAGCCTAGATAGCTCAGCTGACATGTCTTCACTCAACAACTAACACCCCTCTTTGGCTCTTTCTAGAGACTTTTGAGGTATTCCCTAGTACAATTGACTTTGTTTTGTGGATCCCGCCAGTGCATAGGTCCCCCATTACTGACCCTATCACTAAGAATTCTCTCAGTTTGGGACTCCGTTACGTATTCTAGTAGCCGAATCTCTCCCCACCTGCTTGTGTTGCTGTTTTTGGCGGTCCTTTATTTTTTCCTGGTAACCAATTCCTCCAGTATTTTAGATCCTGAGCATACAAGGGCCTTGCTTTCATCAGAAGGCATTTTTCCCTTTTCTTCACTTCAGAGGAGATTTGATCTCCCTTTGAGCTCTTTCGGCTTACAACTTAAATACTCTCCTCTTCTTAAAAATACTAATTCTTTTGAACTTGAACTCACTTTGAGATATTTTTTTTAAATACCCATATGAGAAGGCTCTTTTTACTTAAATAGATTCCAGTCCGGTACACTCAACCTATTATACTCAATTAACATATGTTTCTAACTTGGAGGACGATTTTGGATCTACGCCTCCTAATGAAGAATGGTTCCAGTTATGGGAAATGATTAGTAAGAGAGGCTGTGATATATAAATGCTGGAGACATTCTTCAAAGTCTGGTTCCAGTGGTATTTAGTTCCCACTAGAATAGCCCATGGAGTACAGGGTTACTCTTCCAATTGTTTCTGTGGTTGTCAATCCTCAGGTGATATGCTTCATACATGGTGGACCTGTCCTCATTTAAAGAGACTTTTGATTAAATTTACTCTTTTATCTATTCAGTGACACAATGTAATGTCAAACGGAAAAAGTTTAGTACTGTGTTAGCCAATAGAGCAAAGTCTGATTGTTCTCAGTAAGAGAAACCAAGTAATCTTGTAGATATGATACCTTGTAATGACTAACAAAAGTACATGATGTTATAGCAAGCTTTCGAACCTATGCAGGGTTCTTCCTTAGGCATAGTGGAACAGATCTAAAGATGTATTTATATAAATTCATATACACATGGTCACACACATGGTGTGCTTAATTTGTGTTAAGATAAATACCAGAGACAGGATAAGAGGGTACAGACATGTTATGATTAATAGCATTTAGATAAATACCAGATAGGATGAGCATAACAGTAAATAATAACTCCCGTGACAAGGAATGTGAAAATTTTATGGTCTCTAAATTGATGTGAGAGGGATACCATCAGGCCAACGTGTTATCTCTGCTCTGAGTTTCTCATATCTCATAATCTCCACTAATGTAGAAACCCCCCTCCAAGATGCAAACTGTTTCTGATAGTACCAAAGGTGGTTATAAACTTATATTCCCAAATTCCTCTCTGACATTGGGATTTAAAATTGCCTTTAGGTATAACAACTTTCATATGTTGTATGTTGTGTCCATGACTTAAAAAAATGCTGTGCCACAGGTAATTATGTCCTTCTCTCTTTAATCATGTGGCGATGTGATCTCATCCTTGTTTTCAGTTTTTTCCCTGTTTCCCTGATATAAAGCCCCCGAACAGGACATTCACGGTACAGGATCAGGTACACAACATTGGATGTGGAACACGTGAATGTCCCAGGGATCTTATAGTCCTGCCGTGTGTTGGGGATCCATACCCTGTCTGCAGTCAGTACATGTGAGCAGGTCTTGAAGCTCCTTACCTTGCAGGGAAAAGTTATTTTTTGTGTGTCAGAGGGCAATGCACTCCTGATCGTAAAGTGCCTCACATTTGGAGGTTGCCTGTAACAAAGAACGGGAGGTTACGGGAATATGATTTGCAGACCGTCATCCTTGTGTAGGGCATGATGGAGTTTCTTTGCAGTTTTCCTTAGTACCTCTAGCTGTGAGTTGTAGGTCACTACTAGAGGTACACTATCATTTCCTTTCTTCTCTGTGTATTGGAGTAGTTGATATCTGGGTATCTTGGTGGCTCTGGTGATTTGGTCATCCATTGAGGTGGGATGGTAGCCCTAGTTTAAAAGTGTCCTTTTAAGGTAGTATAAATGTTCCTCTCTGTCTGAAAATCATATTCCCGGACCCTCCCCTTCTGTGATGTAAAGAATGATCTAAAGCAGGATCTCTTGGATAAGCAAATTGCCAACATATAGTACCTTCAGAATCAGAAATTGATTTCCCTTTTCTTTGTTGCCACTACACAGGTCATTGCTCAACCATGGGGGAAATTGTTCTTGGACTTCTCTAAGATCAAAAGACAGCTGAATTTATCAATGAGAAGTTGAGGTCTATTATTGCCAACTGCCATTATAAATTCTTTAGTATCTGGACCCCATGTCCTTCCTTCTCAGTATAAAGTCACTCTAATTTCTATTTCAAGGAACTTCTGAGTCTTAGTTTCAAATCTCTGTGCTATTTAGTTCTCAATTCTGTAGAGAAGGCCTCCCCCTTTTTTTTGGCCAGGCCATTGTTATAATGTATGTTTCACTTGTAAATTGTACCCTGTGTTCATTTTTGTGCATTTACTATACCTTATATATAACTCTGTTAACCTTGATTTATGAGACAGCTTTGTCTAGGATAAGTTTTTGGCCTTTAGAGATGAGCAGACTTTTGAAAAGCTTGGTTTGGCACGTTCAGTTTGAATTAGTTCGACCAAAACTGGAACTTCCCTATTATGCCTAAAAGAAGTAGGAGGTTATCCCTCTATGGCTCAGCAGTTAGCGCTTTTGCCTTGCAGTGCTGCGGTCCTAGGTTAGAATCTGACAACATGTGCATGGAGTTTGTATGTTTTCCCTGTGTTTCATAATAATCACTTTTATTTATATTGAACAGCGCTTTACATCACTTGATATTTTCTGTCCCAATTGGGACTCATTCTATTTTCACGAATTAGTATGTTTTTGGAGTGTAGAAGGAAACTCACACAAACACAAGGAGAACATGCAAACATGCAGATGTTGTCTTTGGTCAGATATGAACCTAAGAGCTCAGCGCTGTAAGGCAATAGTAGTAACCTCCTCTTCCTCCCCTTTGATCAAATATGGAAGCCCTGCAACTTCTACTGGCTTACTGATATCTAACTAGACCTCCTGATTTATGAGACAGCTTTGTCTTGGATCACTTTTTGGCCTTTAGAGATGAGCAGACTTTTGAAAAGCTTGGTTTGGCATGTTCAGTCTGAATTAGTATACCAAAACTGGAACTTCACCACTACTACTGATATCTAACTAGACCTCCTGTAAGGCAAAGAAAAAAAAGAGATTCTTATGCTACTCCCCCAGCAATCCCTAATTATGCGCACCCACCCCACCTTGTAGTCTCTCCTCCTGTATGTCTATCCTTGTTAAGTACTTGAGTATAGTTTTTTTCTCTCCTTCTCTCCGAACTTTGAGTTTACCAAACACTATGTAGGCAAACTGTTTTTAATGTGACACAACATTTACCTCAAGGTTTAACCTTTTTACATTGTTACAGATATTTGACCCTGACTAGAATTTATATGCTTCGTTACTCTGAACATCTTGTTCTATTTTGTTCTTGATATTACATGTATGCTGTTTCCCTAAAATGTTCCTTATTTCAATAAAAAAAACAGTTGAAACAAGAAATGTAATGATAGATAATGCTGAGGTATATGGGGTATTGCAAATTTGTATAATGCAATTGATTGATGAAATTGCTGATGTTTATTAGGAGGATAAGAAAACAACTGATGGTTACTGTTTGACTTATGATGTGTATTATTGTTTGTATGAACATCTGGGAAAGAACGTGTGATAGTCTCTTTTGTGGCCTGCATGAACTTTGTGTGGTTGGTGCCATTCCCAGCCACAGTAGCTATGCTTTTGGTGTCCATCACCAGGTAACCTGCTTAGCAGGGCATATGCATCAGATGGATGAATTGTAGGGCACATCTGCACAAGCATTATTGTGTTTCCTGTGCTGGTAAAGTGCACAGGAAGTGAGTGAGTTCTGAGCAGAAGTTTGGTGCAGACTGTACTCATGTCATAGAATCATAGAATGGTAGAGTGGGAAGGGAACTCCAGGGTCATTTGGTCCAACCCCCTGCTCAATGCAGGATTTACTAAATCATTGCAGACAGATATTTGTCCAGCCTTTGTTTGAAAACTTCCATTGAATGAGAACTCACCACCTCCTGTGGTAACCTGTTCCACTTATTGATCACCATCACCGTCAGAAAGTTTTTTCTAATATCTAATCTATGTCTCCTCCCTTTCAGTTTCATCCCATTGCTTCTAGTCTTTCCTTGTGCAGATGAGAATAGGGCTGATCCCTCTGCAGTGTCATAACCCTTCAGATATTTGTAGACAGCTATTTAGCCTCCTCTCAGCCTTCTTTTTTGCAAGCTAAACATTCCCAGATTCTTTAACTGTTCTTCATAGGACATGATTTGCAGACCGCTCACCATCTTGGCAACTCCTCTCTGAACTTGCTTTGGTTTGTCTATGTCTTTTTTAAAGTGGGGTGCCCAGAACTGGACACAGTATTCCAGATGAAGTCTGACTAAGGAAGAGTAGAGAGGGATAATGACCTCACGTGATCTAGACTCTATACTTCTCTTAATACATCCCAGAATTGTTTTTGCCTTTTTGGCTGCTGCATCACATTGTTGACTCATGTTCAGTCTATGATCTATTAATATACCCAAGTCTTTTTCACATGTGCTGCTGCTTAGCTCAATTCCTCCCATTCTGTATGTGTTTTTTTCATTTTTCTTGCCCAGATGTAGGGCTTTGCATTTCTCCTTGTTAAATACCATTCTGTTAGTCGCTGCCCACTGTGCAAACTTTTCGAGACCTTTGTGAATACTCTCTCTTCCCTAGTGTTATCTAATCCTCCTAGCTTTGTGTCATCAGCAATTTGATCAGTTTTCCATCAATTCCCTTCCCCAGATCATTTATAAAAATGTTGAACAACTAGAACAGAGCCTTGTGGTACCTCACTTGACACATTCTTCCACTTGGATGTGCAGCCATTTATGACCACTCTTTGAGTATGATCACTCAGCCAGTTCTGAATCCACCTAATAGTTGCCTTGTCAATCCCATATTTGGTTATTTTTTCAATAAGTATAGTATGAGATACTTTGTCAAATGCCTAAGGTCAAGAAAAACTATACTGATCAACCCAGTCAGTGATATTATCATAGAAGGAAATTAGATTAGTCTGGCATGACTTGTTTGTTACAAATCCATGCTGGCTCTGGTTAATTACTCCATTTTCATCCATCCTGGTTTCTTTAAATACTTCCCATTCTTCCTTCTTTTAGGGATTGTTAATAATTATGCTTTGAGAATCTCATTTCACAATATTTCCCAACCTTCTTGGTCATTTCTGTCCGTAAGAACATCCAGCCATTGGATTCTTCCTACCCTCTTTCTGAGATCATTGAAATCTGCCTTTCTGAAATCTACCTTTGAGGTCAGAGTTTTCTCAGGTTTTCCTCCCCTTTTTATCCAAAATTCAAGGATAGCATGATCACTGCCTCCTAAGGTCCCAGCCACCCTTACTCCCTCAACCATTTCCTCCCTGTTGGTAAGAATTAGGTCCAAGATAGCAGATCCTCTTGTTTTCTCTTCAACCTTTTGGAAGATAAAGTTGTCAGCAATATGCCTGAAGAGAATCCATGTAATGCCTGCTATAGTAGAGGCTGAAGGCAGCTTGACATGTGGGCTGAGGAAATTCTGTGAAGAAAAGTCCCACACAGTTGAACCATTGTAGTAGTGGTAGCTCTGGTCAGTGAGCCACTAAGTTGCGGAAGTGCTAATCAGTATGAACTGTTGAGTGTGTCCAAGCAGTGAGCAAGGCCTGATGAGTAGTAAATAGACTGAGAATATAAAGAGACTTAGTATGAAGAGATTACGAATATTAAGCAACTGTGAATACTAAGTGACTGTGTTGTATTCCGCAGAGGCGATGAAGCTGTATGAAAGATAGTACTGATATATAAATGAGACTGTGCTAGCATGAAGAGATTGCAGCATAGTAAAGAGACATCTGCAAAGACAGGTAAGCCAATACAGTGTTTCCAAGGTTCCAGAGTCTGTGTTGCTGAGTATTCTGGATTGTGTCCAAAGTATTGTAAATTTTGTTACAATGTTTAGAAACTGTATGCTATTTAAAATCTCCATACTATTAATTCCCCACTTGATTTAAAATGACCGTGCCATTAACTCCTGTGTGCAGCTTAAAGTGACTGTGCCATTCTTCAGCTGCCAAGTAAACATTGTTATAACCTGCTGCATGGAGAGTAAGGAATACTGCTGAACGGTCAGCTATTGAGGGAGATATAGAAGAATAAATGGAGGTAAGTTAGATTAAGGGTGTGATAAGCCTTTCTTATGGTGCTTTTGAACTAGACAATTCTCATTTGCATGAGCTAACAAGCCAGTGACATCATCACCAGCTCGTTTGCTCTCATGCAGCCTGCTTAGACAGGCAGATTCATTGTTGACTCATTCAGGATCGAGTGTGAAACACTGAATGAGAAGTGAACAATGATTTTTATGCCTGCATAAAATGAATGATAAGCGAGAAGCGAATGATTCATGTTTGTCGTTCTGTCATTGGCTCATGTTTAGACCAAAATATTACTGTTCACTTTCACTCATTTGAATGATTTTTTGAACGATAATCATTCTGTCTAAAAGCACCCTTAAGAGATGTATTCTTATGGCATGCTAAAAACTATAGATATTAGTGATTAACCTGGGGTCTGAGGTAGCACATTCCAGAGAACTGGTGAAGCTTGAAAAAAATCTTGGAGACGGGAGAGGCAGTTTCAGCTAATTGAGAAATTTAGTCTGAGGTATTAAATGGAACATAGAGCATGAGTAGAGTGATAGACAGAGATAAGGGAAGAGATATAGAGCAGAACAGCACCATGGAGAGATTCATGGATGGGAGTGATGAATTTAAACTGTATTCTATAGTACACTGGCAACCAGTGTTGTGACTGGCACAGGGTTGAGGCATCGGTGTTGGACAGAAAGATTAGCCTGGCTGTTGTATTAGGACAGGATGTAGAGAGAAGAGTTTAGTGAGTGAAAGACAAATCTATTTAATACAAGTTATATTTTATTTACATATATTAGTCATTGGTCCAACCAGTAAATAGATAATTCAAACCTTGGACTAATCTTGCCTCTGTGACTCTCTCCTAGTGAAGGAAAGACCAATCAGTTATGAGTTACAGTAGTAAAGATGAGAATAGATTACAAAAACAATAACAATTTTTCTATATCCACAATAAGAAAAGCGTTGATTTCTTAGATGTTTTTGACGTCCAGGTGACATATGCATGCAAGAGATTGAGTATAACGAATAAAGGACAGATTAGAGTCAAATATGACCCCAAGATAGCAGGTATGCTTTATGGTAGCACCACACACCCGGATGGAAATATTAGGTTTAGGTAGGTTAGAAGATGGTAAAAACAAAAGAAGTTTAGGTTTTGAAAGATTCAGATAAATAAAGAACATGATTTCAGCAACAGTGGACAGGCAATCACTGATATTTTGCAGTAGGGAAAGGCTGATATCTAGGGAAGATGTATATCACTCAATGTCATCAGTATACAGATAGTACCAAGAGCCAAATCCGCTGAGAGTTTATTCAGTAGGGGATGTGTAGAGAGAAAAGAGGAGAGGATCTAGGACCAAAGCCTGAGAAAACTCAACAGTAAAGGAAGAGGAGAAGAAGTAGAGTCATCAAATGATACACTAAACAAGCAGTCAGAGAGTTAGGCCGCCTGCAGACAGTCGGGTCGGATCCGGCAGCGAGAATTCTTGCCGCGGGACCCGACCCGAGCGCCTGTAGAGAGCAGCGTGTACTTACCCGCGCCCCGCAGCTCCGGGTTTTTCATGTGCCGGCTATCTGCAGCCGGCACATGCGCAGACCGGAGCCGGTGGCGGGTGAGTGACGTTTTTGTGCCGGGGTTTTGCGAGCCCCGCACAATCCCGTGGGAGTTTCCGCCTATCTGCAGGCGGCCTTAGAAAGAAAACCAAGAGAGCAGTGTCCTGAAGGGCAATAGAGTGGAGCATACAGAGTTGGTAATATACAGTGTGAAATGCTGCAGAGAGATCCAGAGGAATTAGTAAAAAGAGACTTCACTGTCAGGAGATCATTTGACACTTGAATAAGGGCAGTTTCTGTAGAATATAGGTTACAAAAAGCAGATTGTAACCGGTCGAGAGAATAGTTTGCAGAAAGATACTTGATTAGGCAAGAGTAGACCAAGAGTTCCAGGAGTTTTGAGATGAAGGGAACATTGGAAATATGACCTAATTATCAATGTAGGACGAGTCAAGGGATGTATTTTTTAGTAATGGGGATAGGACTGCATGCTTAAAACAGAGGAGAAAATACCAAAAGAAAGAGGTTAACTATTTTAATGAGGTGACAGCTGGGGAGAGTCTAGATAAGTTGTGAGGGAATAGAGTCATTAATCTAGATACCGTAGTAGGGTGAGAAGAAGAGAGACGCCTAGAGACTTCTTATATTATTGAGTCAAATGCTGAGACTGAATAAGATGAGGTACGGGAGGAAAGCGAGTCAAAGCTACTTGGAGATTGGGACAATATTTCCTGTCATGTTTTGTCAATTTTACCTTTAAAATGAGTAGCTAGGTATTCAGCACTAAGATCTGTCATAGGCGTTTGCACTTTAGGGCTAAGGAGAGAATAAAAAGTGCCAAAGAGTCATTTTGGATTATTGGATAGTTATAAAATGAGAGAGGCAAAATAGGATTGATTAGCAATGTAAGTTCTGAGCATGAGCTTGTAATGGAGGAAACCTGCTGTGTAAATGATTTTCTACTTAGGCATTCAGCACACCTAGAGCACCCCTAAAGAAACGTGTTTGAGGTCTGTGCCAATGTTGCTGTGGCCTGTGTTGGTAGAGTTGGAGTTCAGGGTGAGCTGCTCTGTACTGCACACTTTTCATAGTTTTGTTATACAGTAGTTTTTTGCAGCCAGGTCAGGAGCTGAGAATTTTGGATAGTTAAGGAGTAGAGATGAGCGAGCACCAAAATGCTCGGGTGCTCGTTACTCGGGACGAAATTATCGCGATGCTCGCGGGTTCGTTTCGAGTAACAAACCCCATTGAAGTCAATGGGCGACCCGAGCATTTTTGTATTTCGCCGATGCTCGCTAAGGTTTTCATGTGTGAAAATCTGGGCAATTCAAGAAAGTGATGGGAACGACACAGCAACGGATAGGGCAGGCAAGGGGCTACATGTTGGGCTGCATCTCAAGTTCACAGGTCCCACTATTAAGCCACAATAGCGGCAAGAGTGGGGCCCCCCCCTCCCAACAACTTTTACTTCTGAAAAGCCCTCATTAGCAATGCATACCTTAGCTAAGCACCACACTACCTCCAACAAAGCACAATCACTGCCTGCATGACACTCCGCTGCCACTTCTCCTGGGTTACATGCTGCCAATTCCCCCCCCCCCACGACCCAGTGTCCACAGCGCACACCAAACTGTCCCTGCCCAGCCTTCAGCTGCCCTCATGCCACACCACCCTCATGTCTATTTATAAGTGCGTCTGCCACAGGAAAAGCAGGCACACACTGCAGAGGGTTGGCATGGCTAGGCAGCGACCCCCCCATAAAAGGGGCGGGCCGATAGTCCACAATGCTGTACAGAAGCAATGAGAAATCCAATCCTGTGCCACCTCCATCTGGAGCTGCACACGTGGGCATAGCAATGGGGAACCTATGTGTCACACACTATTCATTCTGTCAAGGTGTCTGCACGCCCCAGTCAGACCGCGTTTTTTTATAAATAGTCACAGGCAGGTACAACTCCGCAATGGGAATTCTGTGTGCACCCACAGCATGGGTGGCTCCCTGGAACCCACCGGCGGTACATAAAAATATCCCATTGCATTGCCCATCACAGCTGAGGTAATGTCGTGCTTAATACAGGTGGGCTTTGGCCCACACTGCATGCCCCAGTCAGACTGGGGTTCTTTACAAGTGGACAGATGTAGTAACAACTCCCTGTGGACCCAGAGCATGGGTGGGTGCCAGGAAGCCACCAGCGGTACATAAATAAATCCCATTGCATTGCCCATCACAGCTGAAGTAATGTCGTGGTTAATGCAGGTGGGCTTCGGCCCACACTGCATGCCCCAGTCAGACTGGGGTTCTTTACAAGTGGACAGATGTAGGTTAAACTCCGTTTGCACCTACAGCATGGGTGGCTCCCTGGAACCCACCGGCGGTACATAAAAATATCCCATTGCATTGCCCATCACAGCTGAGGTAATGTCGTGCTTAATACAGGTGGGCTTTGGCCCACACTGCATGCCCCAGTCAGACTGGGGTTCTTTACAAGTGGACAGATGTAGTAACAACTCCCTGTGGACCCAGAGCATGGGTGGGTGCCAGGAAGCCACCGGCGGTACATAAATAAATCCCATTGCATTGCCCATCACAGCTGAGGTAATGTCGTGGTTAATGCAGGTGGGCTTCGGCCCACACTGCATGCCCCAGTCAGACTGGGGTTCTTTACAAGTGGACAGATGTAGTAACAACTCCCTGTGGACCCAGAGCATGGGTGGGTGCCAGGAAGCCACCGGCGGTACATAAATAAATCCCATTGCATTGCCCATCACAGCTGAGGTAATGTCGTGGTTAATGCAGGTGGGCTTCGGCCCACACTGCATGCCCCAGTCAGACTGGGGTTCTTTACAAGTGGACAGATGTAGGTTAAACTCCGTGTGCACCTACAGCATGGGTGGCTCCCTGGAGCCCACCGGTGGTACATAAAAATATCCCATTGCATTGCCCATCACAGCTGAGGTAATGTCGTGGTTAATGCAGGTGGGCTTCGGCCCACACTGCATGCCCCAGTCAGACTGGGGTTCTTTACAAGTGGACAGATGTAGTAACAACTCCCTGTGGACCCAGAGCATGGGTGGGTGCCAGGAAGCCACCGGCGGTACATAAATAAATCCCATTGCATTGCCCATCACAGCTGAGGTAATGTCGTGGTTAATGCAGGTGGGCTTCGGCCCACACTGCATGCCCCAGTCAGACTGGGGTTCTTTACAAGTGGACAGATGCAGATACAACTCCGTGTGCACCTACAGCATGGGTGGCTCCCTGGAACCCACCGGTGGTACATAAATATATCCCATTGCAGTGCCCTACTCAGCAGAGCTAACGTCAGATACAATACAGGTGGGCTTCGGCCCACACTGCATGCCCCAGTCAGACTGCTAATATGTACCTTAACAGTAACCTCGTTGGTGGTAATGTGGTGGTGACTGCGGACCTGGTAGCGCAGTTTTATGTAGTTGGTTTTCGGAATGTGGCCAGGATTAAGTGGGCCGTGGCGGGGGGATGGTGGTGGTGCTCTCTTGTTGTGTCGTTAAAGGTGAAATTCTTGGACTGCCACCAGACGGACCAATGCAAAGGTATTTGCCAAGAATGTTTTCATTGTTGGAGGAGGAGGGGGATGTTTTGGAGGCACTATGTGTCCTGTACACGTGTCCGTGGTTATATGCACCTTAACAGTAACAGCGTTGGTGGGAAATGGCCTCGCCGCCACCATGTCTTTGTGAAGCCTCTGTTTCCACACCCCAGTGACATACCATTAGCAGCGGTATAGGCAGAGCCCAGAATTATTAACATTTCAGCGGTAGCATTAGGGATAGGCCCCACTAACATATCACTAGCAGCAGTATAGGGGGAGCGCAGTCTTAGTTCCATTTCAGTAATAGTAGCACTCAAGACAGGCCCCAGTAACATTCTCATTGCAGCAGTTTAGGGAGATAACAGTCTCTTTCACATTTCAGTAGCTGCAGTATAGACAAGGGCCCAGTTACATTTATGTAGCTAAAGTGTAGGCCAACCCCACACACCTTTCTGTACCATGAGTGCAGGCGAAGAACATAGAAATTACTATGATTACACTGTAGGTGAGGGCCCAAAAAAATTGGTGTACCAACAGTACTAATGTACCTCAGAAAAAATTGGCCATGCCCAACCAAGATGGCAGGTGAAACCCATTAATCGCTTTGGTTAATGTGGCTTAAGTGGTAACTAGGCCTGGAGGCAGCCCAGTTGACCGAAAAATTGGTTCAAGTTAAAGTTTCAACGCTTTTAAGAGCATTAAAACGTATAAAAATTGTTTAGAAAAATTATATGAGTGAGCCTTGTGGCCCTAAGAAAAATTGCCCGTTCGGCGTGATTACGTGAGGTTTCAGGAGGAGGAGCAGGAGGAGGAGGAGGAGGAATATTATACACAGATTGATGAAGCAGAAATGTCCCCGTTTTGGATGGTGAGAGAGAACGATGCTTCCATCCGCGGGTGCAGCCTACGTATTGCTTACGTATCGCTGCTGTCCGCTGGTGGAGAAGAGAAGTCTGGGGAAATCCAGGCTTTGTTCATCTTGATGTGTAAGCCTGTCGGCACTGTCGGTTGACAGGCGGGTACGCTTATCTGTGATGATTCCCCCAGCCGCACTAAACACCCTCTCTGACAGGACGCTAGCCGCAGGCCAAGCAAGCACCTCCAGGGCATACAGCGCGAGTTCAGGCCACGTGTCCAGCTTCCACACCCAGTAGTTGTAGGTGGCAGAGGCGTCACGGAGGACGGTCATGCGATCGGCTATGTACTCCCTCACCATCCTTTTACAGTGCTCCTGCCGACTCAGCCTTGACTGGGGAGCGGTGACACAGTCTTGGTGGGGAGCCATAAAGCTGTCCAGGGCCTTAAAGAGTGTTGCACTGCCTGTGCTATACATGCTGCTCGATCTCCGCACCTCCCCTGCTACCTGGCCCTCGGAACTGCGCCTTCTGCCACTAGCAACACTCTCGAACCCCTTTCCTCTTCGGGAATGAGAGTGGAAAGGTTCTCCTTATACCGTGGGTCGAGCAGTGTGTACACCCAGTAATCCGTAGTGGCCAGAATGCGTGCAACGCGAGGGTCAC
Organism: Eleutherodactylus coqui; assembly: GCF_035609145.1. Lineage (NCBI taxonomy): Eukaryota > Metazoa > Chordata > Amphibia > Anura > Eleutherodactylidae > Eleutherodactylus > Eleutherodactylus coqui. Next base: position 342,975,891 of record NC_089837.1, read on the forward strand.
GAGAAAGGCATCCTAACATGAAGTCAGCCATGTGTGCTTGGGTACCTGTACGCAACACATAGCTGTCTTCACTAGGAAGATCACTTTCAGGATCCTCCTCCTCCTCAGGCCATACACGCTGAAAGGATGACAGGCAAGCAGCATGGGTACCGTCAGCAGTGGGCCAAGCTGTCTCTTCCCCCTCCTCCTCATCCTCCTCATGCTCCTCCTCCTCTTCCTCAACGCGCTGAGATATAGACAGGAGGGTGCTCTGACTATCCAGCGACATACTGTCTTCCCCCGCCTCCGTTTCCGAGCGCAAAGCATCTGCCTTTATGCTTTGCAGGGAACTTCTCAAGAGGCATAGCAGAGGAATGGTGACGCTAATGATTGCAGCATCGCCGCTCACCACCTGGGTAGACTCCTCAAAGTTTCCAAGGACCTGGCAGATGTCTGCCAACCAGGCCCACTCTTCTGAAAATAATTGAGGAGGCTGACTCCCACTGCGCCGCCCATGTTGGAGTTGGTATTCCACTATAGCTCTACGCTGCTCATAGAGCCTGGCCAACATGTGGAGCGTAGAGTTCCACTGTGTGGGCACGTCGCACAGCAGTCGGTGCACTGGCAGATTAAACCGATGTTGCAGGGTGCGCAGGGTGGCAGCGTCCGTGTGGGACTTGCGGAAATGTGCGCAGAGCCGGCGCACCTTTACGAGCAGGTCTGACAAGCGTGGGTAGCTTTTCAGAAAGCGCTGAACCACCAAATTAAAGACGTGGGCCAGGCATGGCACGTGCGTGAGGCTGCCGAGCTGCAGAGCCGCCACCAGGTTACGCCCGTTGTCACACACGACCATGCCCGGTTGGAGGCTCAGCGGCGCAAGCCAACGGTCGGTCTGCTCTGTTAGACCCCACAGCAGTTCGTGGGCCGTGTGCCTCTTATCTCCTAAGCTGAGTAGTTTCAGCACGGCCTGCTGACGCTTGCCCACCGCTGTGCTGCCACGCCGCGCGACACCGACTGCTGGCGACGTCCTGCTGCTGCTGACACATCTAGATTGCGAGACAGAGGTTGCGGAGGAGGAGGAGGAGGGTGCTTTAGTGGAGGAAGCGTACACCGCCGCAGATACCACCACCGAGCTGGGGCCCGCAATTCTTGGGGTGGGTAGGACGTGAGCGGTCCCAGGCTCTGACTCTGTCCCAGCCTCCACTAAATTCACCCAATGTGCCGTCAGGGAGATGTAGTGGCCCTGCCCGCCTGTGCTTGTCCACGTGTCCGTTGTTAAGTGGACCTTGGCAGTAACCGCGTTGGTGAGGGCGCGTACAATGTTGCGGGAGACGTGGTCGTGCAGGGCTGGGACGGCACATCGGGAAAAGTAGTGGCGACTGGGAACTGAGTTGCACGGGGCCGCCGCCGCCGCCATCATACTTTTGAAGGACTCCGTTTCCACAACCCTATACGGCAGCATCTCAAGGCTGATAAATTTGGCTATGTGGACGGTTAACGCTTGAGCGTGCGGGTGCGTGGTGGCGTACTTGCGCTTGCGCTCCAACACTTGCGCTAGCGGCGGCTGGACGGTGCGGTGCGAGACATTGGTGGATGGGGCCGAGGACAGCGGAGGTGAGGGTGTGGGTGCAGGCCAGGAGACGGTAGTGCCTGTGTCCTGAGAGGGGGGTTGTATCTCAGTGGCAGGTTGGGGCACAGGGGGAGAGGCAGCGGTGCAAACCGGAGGCGGTGAACGGCCTTCGTCCCACCTTGTGGGGTGCTTGGCCATCATATGTCTGCGCATGCTGGTGGTGGTGAGGCTGTTGGTGGTGGCTCCCCGGCTGATCTTGGCGCGACAAAGGTTGCACACCACTGTTCGTCGGTCGTCAGGCGTCTCTGTGAAAAACTGCCAGACCTTAGAGCACCTTGGCCTCTGCAGGGTGGCATGGCGCGAGGGTGCGCTTTGGGAAACAGTTGGTGGATTATTCGGTCTGGCCCTCCCTCTACCCCTGGACACCGCACTGCCTCTTGCAACCTGCCCTGCTGCTGCCCTTGCCTCCCCCTCTGAAGACCTGTCCTGAGTAGGCGTTGCAAACCAGGTGGGGTCAGTCACCTCATCGTCCTGCTGCTCTTCCTCCGAATCCTCTGTGCGCTCCTCCCTCGGACTTACTGCCCTTACTACTACCTCACCGATAGACAACTGTGTCTCATCGTCATCGTCCTCCTCACCCACTGAAAGGTCTTGAGACAGTTGCCGGAAGTCCCCAGCCTCATCCCCCGGACCCCGGGAACTTTCCAATGGTTGGGCATCAGTGACGATAAACTCCTCTGGTGGGAGAGGAACCACTGCTGCCCAATCTGAGCAGGGGCCCGAGAACAGTTCCTGGGAGTCTTCCCGCTCCTGAGCATGTGTCATTGTAGTGGAGTGAGGAGGCTGGGAGGAAGGAGGAGCAGCAGCCAGAGGATTCGGATTTGCAGCAGTGGACGGCGCAGAACTGTGGGTGGACGATAGGTTGCTCGAAGCACTTTCTGCCATCCACGACAGGACCTGCTCACACTGCTCATTTTCTAATAAAGGTCTCCCGCTTGGACCCATTAATTGTGCGATGAATGTGGGGATGCCAGAAACGTGCCTCTCTCCTAATCGCGCAGCAGTCGGCTGCGATACACCTGGATCAGGAGTTCGGCCTGTGCCCACACCCTGACTTGGGCCTCCGCGTCCTCGGCCGCGTCCACGTCCTCTAGGCCTACCCCTACCCCTCAGCATGCTGTATTACCAGTGATTTGATTTCCCAGCCAGGAAATAAATTGGCGCAAGCCTGCTGTTAAACTTAGCTGGCTGCGTATGATTTTTGTTTAAGTTCTCCACCCAGCACACACGTACCCAGAACGCTGAGGACTGTCAGAGGCAGGCCAAATAGAATGTTTGCCCTTTTTTTTTAAAGGAAAGGCCCACTGCCTATATTCAATCAATAATAAATGTGTTGTGGCCCTGCAGTGTGTCACAGAACTGCAGTCTTGCACTGTTATTAACTGCAGCAGAGCGGTGATTTCCCAGCCAGGAAATAAATTGGCGCAAGCCTGCTGTTAAACTTAGCTGGCTGCGTATGATTTTTTTTACGTTCTCCACCCAGCACACACGTACCCAGAACGCTGAGGACTGTCAGAGGCAGGCCAAATAGAATTTTTGCCCTTTTTTTTTTAAAGGAAAGGCCCACTGCCTATATTCAATCAATTAAAAATGTGTTGTGTGGCCCTGCTGTGTGTCACAGAACTGCAGTGTTGCACTGTTATTAACTGCAGCAGAGCGGTGATTTCCCAGCCAGGAAATAAATTGGCGCAAGCCTGCTGTTAAACTTAGCTGGCTGCGTATGATTTTTTTTACGTTCTCCACCCAGCACACACGTACCCAGAACGCTGAGGACTGTCAGAGGCAGGCCAAATAGAATTTTTGCCCTTTTTTTTTAAAGGAAAGGCCCACTGCCTATATTCAATCAATTAAAAGTGTGTTGTGTGGCCCTGCTGTGTGTCACAGAACTGCAGTGTTGCACTGTTATTAACTGCAGCAGAGCGGTGATTTCCCAGCCAGGAAATAAATTGGCGCAAGCCTGCTGTTAAACTTAGCTGGCTGCGTATGATTTTTTTTACGTTCTCCACCCAGCACACACGTACCCAGAATGCTGAGGACTGTCAGAGGCAGGCCAAATAGAATTTTTGCCCTTTTTTTTAAAGGAAAGGCCCACTGCCTATATTCAATCAATAATAAATGTGTTGTGGCCCTGCAGTGTGTCACAGAACTGCAGTCTTGCACTGTTATTAACTGCAGCAGAGCAGTGATTTCCCAGCCAGGAAATAAATTGGCGCAAGCCTGCTGTTAAACTTAGCTGGCTGCGTATGATTTTTTTTACGTTCTCCACCCAGCACACACGTACCCAGAACGCTGAGGACTGCCAGAGGCAGGCCAAATAGAATTTTTGCCCTTTTTTTTTTAAAAGAAAGGCCCACTGCCTATATTCAATCAATTAAAAATGTGTTGTGTGGCCCTGCTGTGTGTCACAGAACTGCAGTCTTGCACTGTTATTAACTGCAGCAGAGCGGTGATTTCCCAGCCAGGAAATAAATTGGCGCAAGCCTGCTGTTAAACTTAGCTGGCTGCGTATGATTTTCTTTACGTTCTCCACCCAGCACACACGTACCCAGAACGTTGAGGACTGTCAGAGGCAGGCCAAATAGAAATTTTTGCCCTTTTTTTTTTAAAGGAAAGGCCCACTGCCTATATTCAATCAATAAAATATGTCTTCTGGCCCTGCCTACACAATTCTGTCCCTGGAGTATTACTGCAGGGCGCAATGCTCTGCACGGCCGATTTGGAAAAAAAAAAAAAAAGTGCAACACTACTAACAGCAGCCTCCACAGTACTGCACATGGTTAGATGTGGCCCTAAGAAGGACCGTTGGGGTTCTTGAAGCCTACACTAACTCCTAACACTCTCCCTGCCTAACCACCACTTCTGTCCCTGTAGTATTACTGCAGGGCGCAATGCTCTGCACGGCCGATTTGGAAAAAAAAAATGTGCAACACTGCTAACAGCAGCCTCCACAGTACTGCACACGGTTAGATGTGGCCCTAAGAAGGACCGTTGGGGTTCTTGAAGCCTACACTAACTCCTAACGCTCTCCCTACAGCAACTCAAACACTATAGCACTGTCCCTCAGCTATCTCACAACGCATCTGAGGCGAGCCGCGGGAGGGGCCGACTTTTTTACTTGGGTGACACCTGATCTCCCCAGCCACTCACAGCAGGGGGGTGGTATAGGGCTGGAACATCACAGGGGGAAGTTGTAATGCCTTCCCTGTCTTTCAATTGGCCAGAAAAGCGCGCTAACGTCTCAGAGATGAAAGTGAAAGTAACCCGAACATCGCGTGGTGCTCGTTACGAGTAACGAGCATCCCGAACACCCTAATATTCGCCCGAGCATCAAGCTCGGACGAGTACGTTCGCTCATCTCTATTAAGGAGAGAAAGTTATAGACACAGAGTGAGAGAGAGTAATTGAAAAAGTTAGAGAACACATCCGGAAGAAGGTCAAGTCAAGTGTATTGCTGCCTTTGTGAGAGTTGTGAAAGGCCTAGAGAGGAGGTTAGTGATAGAAACTGAGAGGCAGAAACTTGCTCTCACACACACATTAGCTATATAAGCTGTAGTTGCATACCAACCACTTTCCAACCTTACGACTAGAGATGAGCGAGCGTACTTGCTAAGGCAAACTACTTGAGTGCCGGGGCGGGGAGCCGCAGGGAGGAATGGGAGGGAGATCTCTCTCTCACTCTCTCCCCCCTGCTCCTCCCTGCTCACTCCCGCAACTCACCGCTCTCCCCCTCCGGCACCCGAATCTTTAGAGACGAGCGGGCAGGTACTCGCATAAGGCACTACTCGCTCGAGTAGTTTGCCTTAGCAAGTACGCTCGCTCATCTCTACTTACGACATATCCCCAAAAAGAAGAAAGGAAAAAAAAACGTGTGTGTATATAGCCTTTTGATGAATGCACAAAGGCAGTCCATAGGAAGAATAGTGTGCGTATTTGTCATCATTTATAGACTAAAGGGCTTCACAAATGTATGTGCAAATACGCTTGCCACAACACAGCATATTTGCACATGAACAAGGTTTGGAAAGGGCAATAATCAGGCTGTTGTATGCGTCTCTGCACTGTACTATCATTTTTTTGCCCTCGCAGGGCCAGTACACATGCGTGTGTGATGGCTATTAAAGCCTTACTGCGTTTTGTTCAGTGTTGCAGAAAGATGAGTCCGGTTCTATTTTTTCACGCATGTAGGAAAGGCGCATGAGAAACATGCATATGAGAACAAATCCATTGAAAGCAATGAGCTCTATTCAATGTGTTTTGCAAGCATGATTTTCACGCGTGCAAAGACCGTCGCAAACACGTTTGTCTCTTTAAGTCCTTTGTGCTACTAAAATAGGTATCAATGCACAGTTTTCCATTTGGACATTCTACAGAAATAGGATGTCGATCTCAGACAAATTGTGATCTGCACTAGTAAGGAGGCATGTCATTTCAAAATTCCAAGAAAATTATACCAATTGGAATATTAAGGATGAAAATATGGTACACATTGTTTTTTTTTTACAAATGTGCAGTTATGAGAGATTGTAGGGTTATTGTCAGGAAATGTATTTTCATGTTGTTGGAACACTTTTTACTTACTCTAGTCCCAATTACGTTTCATGGACCTATTGTCGTTTTCAAATGTCCAAAATGCATCATCATGTCACATGCGTTTTTTATGCACCGTGCCGATATTTATGTGGAACATGGGGACTGGCATTCCAATATCTGCCTGTAAAACATAGTAACTGCATTTCCACCTCCGCCAGCCTTCAACTCTTTCTAAATCAGAACGATTTAGAACAAGTTGAACTTTTGTCAACTTAATGCAGAGACTCCCAAATGCATAAACTGAAATATCAAATCAAAGCCTGTACCCAAAGGGGAGTTATACAGTGTTGCTTTTAAGTATAAATCTTCTGTTTGAAATTAAATGTCATGTAGGAAACAAAAATAGCTTTGAATTGATAATAAAGAGGGAGGTTCAAATAAGACAAGCCTCAACCATAGGCCTGTCTTAGACATGCAAAACAACATTTTTAAAAATAATGAGAAAAAGTTTATAATTATACAAAATACTATAAGGAATGATAAGAATGGTAAATCAAATCAAAACTTTGATTACACAGGTACTGTTGTGCAGTTTGATAAGGAGATGAGCTGCTGGACTGTCAAAGCATCTTAGAGAATATGTAATTATGTTCTCCAGTCTTTGTTTCTGTTTTTATGGTTGATCTGTTGTGCATTGGTTGATCCAGGGATTATTCTGACTGCCAATACGAAGTCAGGAAGGAATTTTCCGCCCGAATGGACTAATTGGCTTCTGCCTCTTGGGTTTTTTGCCTTCCTCTGGATCAACAAGGGTGTTGAAACAGGCTGAACTAGATGGACATTGTCTTCATTCAGCCTAACATGAGATCATGTTACTATGATCTCTGATGGGTTTCAGATCATGATTTATCCTATTCCACTAACTCTACCATATTCTGCAGTGCAGAACTCTTTCTGAAGATACTGTAGTATTTATGACTGTTTAATGTCCTACAGAATCAGGCATCTTCATGATAGAAGTGTGTGATGGCGCTGTTTCCAAAAATTTAGATATAATCACTACCTCTAGTTAAAAAAATGTTCTAAGATGTTCTTGGAACCTCTTCAGGGCTTCAGTGTGGGCTGCAGCCATCCATAGCACTCAACCATGTAGCACAGGCTCTTGCTCCAGTCAAGTACATACAAGCTTGGTGCCTCACTTTCTCAACTCCAAGAGAACAACAAAGACCAACATCCATTAAAATCTTAGTGATGTGTGAACTTTTAAATAGTTTGGTTTCGAATTAGTTCAAATCGGAAGTTCAGCAAAACTCCTAAAAATGGTGTATAACACTAAGGCCTCCTTCCCACGAACGGATTTACGCCGCGTAAATTCGCGGCAAAAATCCGCTGCGTTGCCCCCTGCTATTAGGTTCTATTGAACCTAATAGCACAATGCTCACGGTGCGGAATTCCACCGCGGAATTTCGCACCGTGAAATCTCCCATCCTCACCCGCAGCATGTTCTATTTGCCGCGGGTGTACGCGCTGACGGCTTCCATTGCAGTCAACGGAAGCCGTCCGTTCACGCTATCTCCCACTGCAACCAGCGGAAGATAGCGTGAAAAAACGCTTCCCCGCCTACCGCCGCGCGTCATATGACGCGGCTGGCGCGTCACGTGACACGGCCGGACGCGTCATGTGATGCGGTGGGCGTGTCACATGACGCGACGGCGGTGGGCGGGGAAGCGTCTTCACGCTATCTTCCGCTGGTAAGTATGGGGTCTCTGGGGGGCGCCGTGACGGGCTTCACTGCGGAATATTACGCGGCGGAGCCCGTCACGCTCGTGTGAAGCCGGCCTTAGAGCCATAGAAGGCCTGTATAATACTCTGAGAGTGTTATACAGGGCTTGTATAGCTCTTAAACAGTGTTCAGGACTAGTGTTGAGCAAACCAATACAGTAGAACCTTGTTTCAGGAAGAACTTTACTTAATCTTTGGTTCGGGTTTGTGCTGAACCAAACTTTTAGTTTGAACTAAAACAGGGCTCAACTGGCTCGGTTCGGTCAACACTGTCCATGGCTTTGTTAGGAGTCTTGCTTAAGAAAATGCACATAACATAACCGCTTATGCTTTTCAGGCTAACAGGTAGCCCTAAGGAGTTACACTATGTGTGTTTTCTACTTGGGAGTCTTATCAATACTTTTAATAAAGCCATTTATTTTAATAGATGCTGAACTTTGTTGTTCTCTTTATGATTAAAACCTACTCTAAGCATTTCCCTGCATACTACTAGTGATGAGCTGGATTGATTTACTGTTGCTTGAGGTGAGTTTTCTGATTTATTTCTGAATTGCAGTAATTACTTTTTGACTGCATTTCCACAAAGTCATCTTCTATGGATGCCTGATAAGTGTAGTTTAGCTTTAGTGCTTTCTGTGGCACAACAGAAAGTGGTGCTGAACGTCTTCCAGTTTCGAAGTGGTATCAGGTTGATGTGTTTCTCATAAGCTGCACTCATATTGCTGATTATGATGATTTTGGTCCTCGACCTTTTCTGTTTCTATTCATTTACAGAAGAACTTGGACAGCGCAGAAGGAAAATCTCATCTGCCACAGACTTCTGCCATGCTTAGTCTTGCCATGGAGTTATGAATGATAGCTTGAAGGTTAAACAGTCTGATTTACTTACATACTGTACAGCACAACCTGTATTTTAGATTGTGTTTCCTTTGCACAGTTTGGTTTAATCAATTTATGAAATAGATTATTTCTTTGTTTATAATTAATTATTTTCTTTAATCAGACCTTGGGCTTTATACTAAGTGGTTAATTTCTTAATACTTACTGTAATTTTGTTTGCTGATATACCAGAATTTCACGCAAACATATCGGACAAATGTGAAATATAAAATAAAACAATTGTAAAAGTACAAGGCATCCAAAAAGGAAGCTGTCATAGCCAGAAAATATTGCACAACATGGATCCCAAAGTCCAAAAATCATTCAATATCAAAAAGAATGTCAAATACACAATTTTTATATTCAAAAGTTGCTTTATGCAATTAGTGTGAATAGCATCCATCAATTCAATTCTCTTCACCGGCTGATGCATTCAGGAGCAGACATCAGCGTGTCTACATGCCCAGTAAGATTTCGGGGCTCCACTCCCTTCCTCAGACATGTAGAATATACACCCACCACCAATTTACATATCATCATAGTCACCTGTTAAAAAAACGTTAAAAATAGTCATTTACTGAGGATCAATATATTAACAGACAATAGGCAACATTGTGTATTGCACAGTAAAAACAAATAGAAACAATCTATGGTGTCTAAGACTTTTGCAGAGTAGTATAGTATAGTAGAGTAGCATATGAGGACATACGGAAAGTGTCATGTTTTTATTTAATGCATCCAATGTCTTGGATTATTTAACAAAGTTAGAACATAGACAAATAAAAGAAACCATCTGAGAGTTGCTCAAATCAGCGTCAGGAAGTTCAGTTTTTCGGCTATGTTCTGGGAGCAGGAAAACGGTACAACCTGGCTGAATGCTTCTGTCTGAACGGCACTTAACTGACCCCCATTAACTATAATGAGGCCCATTCCATTTCCAGCCAGCAGTCCAGCATTTTGCAGGCATGTAAAGAATGAAATAACGCGGCTTGATGCACTATTCTATCCTGTTTTCTAAGGAAAATCAGTGATGAATGTTCCTAACGGAACCTCCGACGCTGATGTGAATGCACCCTGAAGCTTTCCAGACCTATTGTTTTCATAAGGACTAATTCTTCTGCCCGATTATTGTTTAAAAAAAACCTTCCAATTTGAATCATCTTTCATTGTATACATGGCCAACGATTGAGCAATGAACAACAATTTGTTCGTTTATCATTCATGTTATGCAGGCATAAAAACCATCATTGGCTCATTCGCTAATCGTTCAGTTTAAACACCAATCAGTCGTTCCCATTCACTGGTACTGAAGGACTAACAATCAGGTAAAAAAAAATGAACAAAAAAACCACGATTTATCTTTGTGTTATAACTGACTGCCTGAGCGAACAAGCAAACTGTGACAACGTTTGCTCGGGCGAATGATTTTTCGCTCCGTGTAAAAGTACCCTTAGTTAAACTTCAAATGTTTTCTGTCAAAGAACTGCTTTTGTTTCAGTGGGTCTAAAATGTACTATCTACTATACTAAAAGTATCGTTGCTTTGACAGCTAGTTTTGTGCAATAGACATCTTAAAGGGGTTGTCCCGCGCCGAAACGGGTTTTTTTTTTATTCAATAGGCCCCCCGTTCGGCGCGAGACAAACCCAATGCATGTGTTAAAAAAAAAAAACGTTTAGTACTTACCCGAATCCCCGCGCTGCGGCGACTTCTTCCTTACCTTACTAAGATGGCCGCCGGGATCTTCACCCACGATGCACCGCGGGTCTTCTCCCATGGTGCACCGTGGGCTCTGTGCGGTCCATTGCCGATTCCAGCCTCCTGATTGGCTGGAATCGGCACACGTGACGGGGCGGAGCTACACGATGACGCGTAGAAGGGGGCGGAGCCAGAACGCCGCTCGTGCCGAGACCCAAGAGAAGGGAGAAGACCCTTCTGCGCAAGCGCGTCTAATCGGGAGATTAGACGCTGAAATTAGACGGCACCATGGAGACGGGGACGCCAGCAACGGAGCAGGTAAGTGAATAACTTCTGTATGGCTCATATTTAATACACGATGTATATTACAAAGTGCATTAATATGGTCATACAGAAGTGCTTACCCCCACTTGCTTTCTCGGGACAACCCCTTTAATTATGTATGTTCATTTTTAAAGGGGTTGTCTGAGTTCCTCTTATTATTCCAACACATATTCCCCATGCTGCAAGATAACAAACAGGCATATACTTGACTCTCCCAGCTCTGTACTGTGTCCTGCACTGCAGCTCTGGGTCTCCCTCGTGATTTCATGTTCACAGGCTGCTGCAGCCAATGGCAGAGCTCAGTGCTTGATTGCTAAGCTCTGTCATTGGCTGCAGCAGCCTGTGATGTCCCGTATATAGGCTAAGTGCAGCCTGTAAGCAGACACCTGGCACGGAGGACTGATCAGCAGCGCAGGGAGTCGGGAAAGGTGTGTATATGCCTGATTGTTATGTTGCTGCATGGGAACATGTTTTTAGAAAAAAATTCAGACAACCCCTTTAAGTAAGTAGTTGTACACATAATATATTTCATATATTTTATCTCATATTGACATTTATGCCATGAGTAACATTGTAATGGTTAGTTAGACCTTTAGGAAATGTTAGTTCAGAAAATAGTAAGAAAATAAAAAAATAATTTTTCCAATTTAAGTTCAAAGGGGTTGTCCCACTTCTAAGGGCAGGCTCACACAAGCGTAATTTAACAGCATATTACATGTGCGATCCACACGCGCCTAATCGGCGGTGAATAGAGTCAATGAAAGTACATTGATTTTCATTAATTCATTCATACTTGTGTATACATTGCATATAAAATGTGCGTAAAAAACAACGCAGGTGTTCAATTTTACGGCGTATTACAGACGATAAAGCCTTACTGTTCTTTATGGGCATGTAATAAATGCTGTACCTTTGCAATTACATTACAATTATGTGTATGTGCGGCGTTTATACACAAGGTCACTAAGCCACAGAGCGGGATATTAAAAAAAAAAGAAACAAGTCAGACTGCTCATTACAGGATGCGTGAGATACGCTGTCATACGCAGTTATACGCCAGCTCATACAGCATTAAACACGCAGCGTTTTACAACATGCTCGTGTCAGACCAGCCTTAGGGCTCAGTCACATGAGCAATTTTTAAGCGCATGTATTGGCGCAATTTAAAATTGCATCTACATAGAACCAATGCTTTCCAATGGAAACGGCCGCATGTCCGATTTTTACATGCGCGAAAAATTTGCACCTGTAAAACATAGAACATATGGGTGGCAATGGACTCGGACACACGATTTTTCTACACGTGAAGTGCAATTTTTTTTTTACGCACCTATACATTCGCTCGTGTGACTGAGCCCTTCCATTGAAAACCTTTCCTTAGGATAAGTCATCAATAGCTGATAGGTAGGGATTTAGCGCCCAAGACCCCCGAAAATAAGCTGTTTCCCCGAGCCACTGTTCTGATGTATAGTGCTACAGTGTTGCTGGAAGCGGACAGCTCTGCCCATTGTGCAGTGGCCCATAGTGGTAATGCAGCCTGATTCCCATTGAAGAGAATGGGACTCAACTTACAGTTTCACACTAGTATATTTCACTCAATATACTAAGCTATGTGTAAGAACAGCAGCCTAGGGGAACAACTGACCAGTGAGGTTCCTGGGTGTTGAACTCCCACCAATTGATGACCTGTACTGAGAATAGACTATCAATGTTAGAAGTGAGACAACCCTTTTAAGCTGTATGGTTATCAGGTAATGTTATTGAGCTGGGTATATATGTTAGAATGCTCCTTTGACCACCATTCCTCCACTACAGAAACTAAATATCTACATTTGTAACAAGTAGTCAAGGGTCCCCCTTTAAAAAAGTAATCACAGAGTTTTGGATGAATCTTTACTTTCCTCATATAGTAGTAGCAGAGTACACTTAAAGGGATTTTCCACACCATTGTTTATTTTTTCTATTAATGGCCGACAGGTCATCAATAGATGGTTGGTGGGGACCCACTGTAAATCAGCTGAACTTTGAGACAACTGTCACCATGGTCAGCGCTTTACTCAATGGGAGCTGCACCTACAATACCAACCTGGGTAGCTGCACTATGGTCAGCACTTTCTGTTTCCTGTGCTGACCGCGGGATTAAGTTGATCAGCTGACAAACACACTTTGGCTCGTTACACGGTTGACATCTCCTACAGCTAGAGCTGACCTTCCTCACAGCTGAAGATGCACTCAGTCTTACACCATCTTTTCAACTCCTACTTTTACAGGACTGGAGTTACTCTCAGCCTTTGCCACCCGGGGACAATACTACAGTTTTCTTAATTGTTACCAAATTGGTACCCCATCCTTGGGGATCCCTGCGGAACACCCTCTATGAAGCATTCTCCTCAGGCACACAGTCACATACTTCCCGCACACCAATTCTCTTGATGATGGACTAGCCACTTCAGCCTCCAGTTCACCAACTTGCTGCACAAGCCCAGGCCTAATAGTTACAAAAAGCCAATAATAGGTTCTCCAGACACCACAGGCGGTCCAGCTGCACTCCGTCCCTTGGTGTCATACTGTGGCCTGCAAGTCCATGCAACGTTGGACCTCAGAATATGCAACCAGTATAAGTGCACCACAACGCATTTATATGCATCACATTCAAAGTATAAATATACTGTACACGAGACACCAATACAATAAACTAGTCTGTTAAAGTACTATACATAGTTTTTTACCTAAAAAAGAGAAATATAACATTTACATTCTCCTTACATGTTCTCTTCAATGAGAAGAGGTGAACAAGCCTCTTTCTCTGCCAACTGCCATTGGGGGACAGTTGGGAGGCCCCATATAGATTCCATTTGGCCGGCTGATATTCAATATACATGGCTAGATTAAGGCCCTATTTAAACAGAGCATATAGTGAAGTTTTTATCCATTATGTTTTATACAAAGCCAGGAGAAAATCTTTAAGACTTCACCTCTTTTTTCTTGTATCCACTCCAGATTTGAGTAATGAAAGGCACACAAAAAATGTATAAAAAAGTACAATGTGAATATGGCTTTAGTAGAATGAGTTTTTTTTTTACAAAATGACAAGGGAAAGTTGGAAATTGAGAAATGCTATTTGCTTCTTACTTAAATATTAAGAGGTCTCTCACATTACTGTAGTCATAAGTCATACTAATACATTCAGTGCAGGTCTTATTGACCTAGCCTGCATGGAAGTAATAGAAATATGGCTGAAGGGAAGGATATGCATGGATGTAGAAAACTTAGAACAGTTTTATTAGACAAGACATGCATAGTATAGAAATACATAGACATAACAGCAGGGAAATCTGAACCAACATAAGGGGAATTCTGAACATACACCACAGAAGTCAGGGAACCCTGCCTAAAAGTGGGGTGATCGTTCCGAAAAGGACAGACTCACACTGGAACCTAGGGACACCTGTCTTGCCCTAGATAGGAATAAGTAGGAACACAACATACAATGTTACTCAGACACAAGCATCCGCACACCCATGAATGGAGGGGAAATCAGGCATCCTCTCACCTGAAAATGGAAGGGGTTCCAACATACAACATAATATACACCAGGCGTCTGCACCTACAGACATATACTGAACAAGTCATTGTTTAAACCCGGTGTCTGCACTAAGACATATACAGAACAAGTCATTGTTCACACCAGGTGTCTGCACTTACAGACATATACTGAGCAAGCCATTGTTTACACCAGGTGTCTTCACATCTACAGATACAGGGGAATCCCACCCAGAACATCATGCATGCTTACATACACAGAAACAGGACATAGTTAAAATGTCCATACCCACACGTAAGGGTCAGAGAGTCAGAGATCCCAGATATGATGGAGAAGAGACTAAGGTGTTAGGCATCATCCATCGCAAAGCGTAAAGGACATCCGATGTCTGGAACCACACCTGATAGAAGGGTAATGGAGCAGGGACCCACAAACAATGTGAACAGAGGAATCAGGTGCCCAGACCATATTCAGAGAGTGTGTGGGAAAATGACTCAAACTAACCTCAACCCAAACAACAAGACAGTATGCATGCCTCCAAACACAAGAGTTCTGAAAGAGAATGTTAAGTAAGGCATAATGACCTGCACATTCTAGAAAGCACGACTGGTATTTATATACACAGAATCATGGGGATTGGTTGGCTGGAGAAATCCACACAATCAGCCAGCCAAATCAACCATACATGCAGCAGTGTGCTCATGGAAGTACATAGTACTACAGGTTCCAGGAGCCCAGCGTCACACATATCATATATAACATCACCATATGCCCAGTCTAATGCATATTTTGGTGTTTCAGAGGTTCCATTCAGGTAGCAACCTCGAAAGATGTCAGAACTGTTATGTCAATGGTTATATAGCCTTATGGCCTCATGGACTCAACCAGTAACTCTACATGGAATTCAAACATCAAGAACTATTAACTCCTAACTCATACAATAGAAGGCTGTCCTTGCTGCATATCTCTTTAAACCAATTTCTATCTTTCCTAAGTCCTGTACCATGTGTGGATCTCCAATCTGGCACTTGGTGCACTCAGAAATCATAGAACTTTCTGTATCAAAGGGATTTATTAACCTATGTTGAATAATATCTTACTGTATCTCAAAACCTTTATCATGCCAAGAAACAGACCTACAAGTAATTAAACGGATTGATACTGTTGTCTTAGTAATTCCAGCACAAGGCGAGATATTTGCTTTAGCTTGATAAATGACTATTTTTTTCTTTTTTAATATGGTAGACGCCCCAGTGATGATACCTTCTGGAACAGAACCAAGGACCAATGCTTTGTTTTCTCGGCCACATTACAGAAATGCTGCCCAGTGCACTCTGTGTTCTGCTGATGAAAACAGATTAGACTGCATGTTCTCTATATTTTCTTTTTTACCTTTGCAGAAATACATTTTTTAAGCCGAACGTAAAGTATTTTTAGAAACACTTTGGAAAACTTGTTAAAATATAAGAAACTAATGTATTAGTTGAGTGCTTTTACATTTTTGCAACTGCAATGTGTTCTGCAGAGTGGGAAACCAATGTCATATAATAGCACACTTACTCAAAAAATGCATTAAATGCATCTTAATATTTACTTGAGTGCTGCTGACTTTTGACAGAGAAAGCTAGAGATAAGTGCACTTTTACAAAAAGAAAGGCTTTAAATGAATCCAACAATTTACACTTCTCTAACATGTAATAGATAGATGGATAGGTAGATATATAAGAGCTGAATGGGTAATTTATCATATTGGTAATACCATAGTACTAGTATATAAAGGAGGGCTTTGAATATTTGCGTTAATGAGCCCCTCTTTAGTGTATAGATTAAACCCTGCTGCAACTGAGTTACTTCACCAGGGCTGACGTAATATTGGGGGGCGGACAATCCGTCACGGCAAAGCCGGCATCAGCCAGTGCTACGGCGCGGATTCCCAGGACACGCAGCATGTCAATTCTTTTTTTTTCTCGTTACGGCCTCCACCTCTCTATGGGAGAGCTGGCACAACGGAAAAGCATGTGGCAAAGCCACTTCAAAACCCGCAGCTAAGTGCCGCGGGTTTTGAAGATGCTCTTCTCCCACGGAATTCTCACGTTTTTTTCGCTGCGGCAAAACCACGAGATTTCTGCGGTGAAACAGTCCCATTGGAAACCCAGCATTAAGATTGCCAGCCAACAAGTATTCAGAAGACATGGCCACTCAGCGAACCTTAGAACCTGAACACTTAGCTAATGCAAAGGTCTGGCTGATCGGCCAGACAGAAGACTTAGGTCCAATGTCCATGGGCGGATTTAATTTGCGGAACCCAAGCGGGTGCGATCCACAAAACAAGCCGCTCATAGGGATGCATTAGCATCCACAAAACAGTTAAATGCATGCGGGTGAAATTTTCTCCTGGCATGCAGATTGCGCACACGGGAAAAAAAACGCAGCATGCTCCATTTTTCTGCAAATACCTGCAGGGACGGCTTCCATTGAAGTCAATGGAAGCCATCCGATCCGCAGCACACCCACAGCTGTCAGTGTGGACGTGCCGTGGATCTGCGGAAAAGCAGGGCATTCAAAAAGTGAAAAATTGCACTACGCATGTGTCTGGCACATCGGCCGGTGCTCCCGGACGCATCCATCGTGCTAAAGAAAGAAGATCCGTCCGGCACGGAGGAGACCTGCGCTGGATCTGGACAGGTAAGGCAATCTCTTTTTTTGTCCATGTATGCGGGCACGGCTGGATTTTGCTGTGGATCCTATTTATGTGTTTTACATTCAACCCAGTACAAGAAGATGCCTGCTCCTCTACTGCACCAACCTCCTCAGTTGTCTGTAATGTCATCACCGTGCTGGTAAAAGAACCTAAATACAAAACGGGGGTCATCTGGGTTGTCCGACAATTAAATGTTACATTGCTCTGTTAGATTATGAAAAAAATAACAAGTTTTCAATTCAATCATATTAAAAAATGTTCTTGTGTCTAGCTAGATATTGTGCTTATATACCTAATATGGTGTCCTCTGACGTTGTTTGCTTCTGCAGAAACGCCCAATCCGCTTGAAAAATCTGAATCTGTGGATTTTGTTAATAGCGTTTACCCGTGTGACCTCTGAAGCAGGGACTAGTACTACCATATCAGAAAAACGCAACACATTCCGCAGCAGAAAATTGGCACATAAAACATAAATAAGTACATATACAAATTCTGCAACCAAAACACAGCAAATTCTGCATAGTTTGTAAATTCTATCCATCTGCAGAAACACAACTGAAATTCCGTAACAGATTCTCTGCCGCTAATGCGCCCTGTGTGAAGGTAGCCTAACGAAGTTTCATATGTAGCACTGATTTTTCTCTTTTTTAAGTGTTTGCATTTATTGCATGAATATACTTATTTTTAGCCAATTAAAAGAGGCCTCTATTATGTTCAGAAGTTATGAAACAGGGTGCATTTCAAAGGCTGAGTCTCTGGAGCACAGTATAGGAGTATAAAAGAATGGTGAATACTGTAATTTCTCTAGCGATCAATAAGCGCAGCTAATGAAAAGATGCTTGCTGCTGGCTCATTGTGTTTAAATCTAATATGTGCAGTGGGACATGAACAGTCCAGCACGATGACTTGTTTGTTCAGTTCCTGCTGTATAGCATTTTGGCAGCATCCTTGTTGTGCACAGGTGGAGAGACAGAAAAGCTGGAAAATCTTCACTCATACAGAGGGCTGAAAATGTATTGATTTAGTAATATCCAACTTAGACTATCCTGTAGTTCTGTGCTAAAGCTCTCAGGAGAAAAGCTTCTCAATTTATATCATGGCTTGTAGGGCTCCAGGCTGAATATTAGATTGTAAATATGTATTTTAAAGTATGTTGTAATTCTGCTATAGGTAACTGTCTCATAATAAACAGAATATGATTTGACCATTTACACGCAATTGATTCATTCTCATATGCATCAAGGCAGAAGACCCATCAGGTCCATTCCGCCATCCTCTGAAATTGCTTGTTATGTGATATAACTGAGACATACAGAGCAGGTTTGCTCTATTTTATATAAAAAGTACCTAAAGTACGTCAGTAGTCTGACAGCAAGAATTTCAAGATGGATATGCAAATAAAACTCCATTGACCTTTTCAACAGGGGTAGCTAGTATAGCATATGTAAATCATCCCCTGTTTTCTCTGCACAACTAGGAAGATTGACAGAGTTCAATGCAACAGCCAAGATCTTGTCTTTGGTGAACACACATACTCAATAGCTCAGATGCGTCTTCTTGTACACAGGCAGCAGAGTGATTTCTACTATCCTACAAGCTAGCAGTAGGTATAAAAAGTCTTCACACCCCTGTTAAAATGCCATGTTTTTGATATGTTAAATAATTTGACAATGGTAAATTCCAATTTATTTCCACCTTCAATGTGACCCATTCTGTACAATTCTATTGAAAAGCAAAATAAAATCTATTAGGCCTCGTTCAGACGGGCGTTTTTCCGCGCGATTTGCGCATGTGCATGCGTCCGGCGATTTTATAGCACCATTGCTTTGCAATGGTATCGAACACATGAGCGCTTTTTATGCGCTCGTCCGATTAATTATAGGACAGAAATCGCAGATCGCACCTATCTGCGATTCCTGTTCTCTTCTCTATATGCGCTCAATATATGCGCTGAATGACAGCTGAGAGCTGCCCCTGATTGGTCCCTGCGTTGAGCTAATCAGAAGCAGCACTCACTCACCCATTCATGAATTCATGAATGGGTGAGTGAGAGCTGCCCTCTGATTGGTGAGGGCTGTGACCAATCAGAGGCAGCTCATTCAGCAGGCGGGGATTTTAAATCCCCGGCTGCTGAATACTACTCACAGCAGTTAAGGAGAACTGCCGGCCGGCCACGGCTGAACTCCGTCTGCTGGGACATGGTGAGTATATATTTTTTTTTTTACTTTTTACACAGTTTTGGATGATTTTCAGGGAAGGGCTTATATTTTTAAGCCCTTCCGGAAAATTCATCCTGAGATCGCCCACAGCCCATTGCTTTCAATGGAGCCAGCTGTATTGCCGGCTCCATTGAATTCAATGCACTGGACAGCGCTGCACTGCTCCAGCCCGTTTCTAATGAAACGCGGCTAGGAGCAGATTTTTCAGGTGATTTTTCGGCCCCGGTTATGCGATTTGCGGATGCGCATCCGTCATGCGATCCGCAAATCGCGGCAAAAAACGCCCGTGTGACCGAGGCCTCAGGGTGAAAAATTTAAAATGAGAGAGGGGGTGCCAAAAAATTTCTAAGGCATTACATATATCATCCAACAGAGTGAAGACGGTCATCAAGAAATGGATTAAATGTGGCACAACAGTGACATTACCAAGAACTGGACGTTCCTGAAAAACTGATGAAAAGACCAGAAGAAAATTGTTTCAGGAGGCAGACAAGAGGGCTACAGCAACAGTAAAGGAGCTGCAGGAATTTCTGGCAAGTACTGGTTGTGTAGTGCATGTGACTATCATCTCCCATATTCTTCATATGTCTGGGCTGTGGGGTAGGGTGGCAAGATGGGAGCCTTTTCTAACAAACAAAAACATCTAAGCCCAACTATGGTTTGCCATAACCAACATCAAGTCTGCAAAAAGTATATGGGACAATGTGTTATGATCTGATGGGACCAAGGGTGAACTATGTAGCCATAATTCCAAAAGCTACATTTGGCACAAAGCCAATACTACGCATCACCAAAAGAACACCATAGTCACAGAGAAGCATGGTGGAGGCAACATTAGGCTTTGAGGCTGTTTTTCTGCTGCTGGAACTCAAGCTTTAGTCAAGGTGGAGCAAATTATGAACTGTTCCATGTATCAGTCCATTATGGCACAAAGCCTTCAGGTCTCTGCTAAAAAGCTAAAGATGAAGAGGAATTTCACCTTTTGGCATGACAGCAACCCAAAGCATACCTCCAAATCACCAAAAGAATGGCTTGACTAGAAGATCAAAGTTTTGGAATGGTCGAGCCAGACCCCGGACCTGAGTCCCATTGAAAATCTGTGGGTAGACCTGAAGAGGGCTGTTCACACAAGATGCCCTCACAATCTGACAGATTTGAAGCATTTTTGCAAGGAAGAGTGGGCAAAGATAGCCAAGTCAAGGTATGCCATGCTGATAGATATCTACCCCAAAAGGCTGAATGCTGTTATAAATCAAGAAAGTATTAGTTTTAGGATGTGCAAAGGGAATCCCATTATTATTATTATTATTTTTTTTTTTTTCACCCTAAAGGCTCCTTTACATAAGCGTTCGCACACTTGCGTGCACCTGCGCACTGCATTTTAGTGGAACAAACTATACTTTTTGGGTGCATATCTGCATATCTTACTGTAATTTTATCGTCCGCAAGGCATTTTCCTTTTTGCATGACAAAAAAAGACGCACTGCTTGAAATCGCTAATTAGTCTAATGAGTTTCAAATGTTTTCTTTTGCCAGCGGAATTACACGGCTCATTAAGCATCTCCTTGTGTATTACACATGCATTTGTGAACCCCTCCCATTGACTTCTATGGGGGGCTATGGTGCACAAATGTGCAGACAGGTAGAGCAAGCTGTGCTTTTTTTGCACTAGCACAATGAGCAAGCAAAATAAATAAATGTGTACAAAGCCACTGAAATCAGTCGGTTCTATTCTTTGCCTATTGCTCACGCAAATATGCCAGTGTGAAGGAGTCCTAAAAGATTTCAGTTTGTTTTCCAGTAGAATTGTATAGATAACGGGTCACATTGAGGGTGGAAAAAAATCTGAAATAATTCATCTTTACTGGATTTTTTAACATGACAAAAACAGCATTTTACCAGGGGCATGTAGAATTTTCTTTATCCACTGTATGTAAATCATCCCCTGTTTTCTCTGTGAAGATAGAATTCAATTTAACAGCCAAGATCTTGTCTGAGTTTAGTCTCATATAATCCGGCACATGCGCATGTACTGTGCAAACAAATAATGCCTTATAAACTACTGAAAAATAATGAAAATACATATGGCACACAAATACAACCACCCTAAACTGTACAACAAGTAATACCACCATATATGCATGCAAATTATATGGCTATATATTGCACAAGTATTGCTTTCCATATACTATATAGTTAATGCAGCCAAGGTACACAAATAATGCCAACATTTACTGTATATATAAATAATGCTGCCATGAGAAACCTAGCTAATGTTATTAGAGAAGAGCGAGCACCAAAATGCTCGGGTGCTCGTTACTCGGGACGAAATTATCGCGATGCTCGAGGGTTCGTTTCGAATAACGAACCCCATTGAAGTCAATGGGCGACCCGAGCATTTTTGTATCTCGCCGATGCTTGCTAAGGTTTTCATTTGTGAAAATCTGGGCAATTCAAGAAAGTGATGGGAACGACACAGCAACGGATAGGGCAGGTGAGGGGCTACATGTTGGGCTGCATCTCAAGTTCCCAGGTCCCACTATTAAGCCACAATAGCGGCAAGAGTGGGCCCCCCCCTCCCAACAACTTTTACTTCTGAAAAGCCCTCATTAGCAATGCATACCTTAGCTAAGCACCACTCTACCTCCAACAAAGCACAATCACTGCCTGCATGACACTCCGCTGCCACTTCTCCTGGGTTACATGCTGCCCAACCCCCCGCATAACCCAGTGTCCACAGCGCACACCAAAGTGTCCCTGCGCAGCCTTCAGCTGCACTCATGCCACACCACCCTCATGTCTATTTATAAGTGCGTCTGCCATGAGGAGGAACCGCAGGCACACACTGCACAGGGTTGGCACGGCTAGGCAGCGACCCTCTTTAAAAGGGGCGGGGCGATAGCCCACAATGCTGTACAGAAGCAATGAGAAATATAATCCTGTGCCACCGCCATCAGGAGCTGCACACGTGGGCATAGCAATGGGGAACCTATGTGCCACACACTATTCATTCTGTCAAGGTGTCTGCATGCCCCAGTCAGACCGCGGTTTTTTATAAATAGTCACAGGCAGGTACAACTCCGCAATGCGAATTCCGTGTGCACCCACAGCATGGGTGGCTCCCTGGAACCCACCGGCTGTACATAAATGTATCCCATTGAAGTGCCCTGGACAGCAGAGCTAACGTCAGATTAAATGCAGGTGGGCTTCGGCCCACACTGCATGCCCCAACCTGACCGGGGTTTTTAATTCATAGACACAGGCAGGTACAACTCCCTATTGTGAAGTCCCTGTGGACCCACAGCATGGGTGGCTCCCTGGAACCCACCGGCGGTACATAAATATATCCCATTGCAGTGCCCAGCACAGCTGAGGTAATGTCATATTTAATGCAGGTGGGCTTCGGCCCACACTGCATGCCCCAGTCAGACTGGGGTTCTTTAGAAGTGGACACATGCAGTTACAACTCCGTGTGGACCGACAGCATGGGTGGGTGCCAGGAACCCACCGGCGGTACATAAATATATCCCATTGCAGTGCCCAACACAGCTGATGTAACGTCAGCTTTAATGCAGGTGGGCAAAAAATTAATTGGATTACACTGTAGGCGAGGGCCCCCAAAAATTGGTGTACCAACAGTACTAATGTACGTCAGAAAAATTGCCCATGCCCAACCAAGAGGGCAGGTGAAACCCATTAATCGCTTTGGTTAATGTGGCTTAATTTGTAACTAGGCCTGGAGGCAGCCCAGTTAAAATAAAAATTGGTTCAGGTGCAAGTTTCAACGCTTTAATGAGCATTGAAACGTATAAAAATTGTTTACAAAAATTATATGACTGAGCCTTGTGGGCCTAAGAAAAATTGCCCGTTCGGCGTGATTACGTCAGGTTTCAGGAGGAGGAGCAGGAGGAGGAGGATGAATATTATACAGAGATTGATGAAGCTAAAAGGTCCACGTTTTTGATGGTGATAGAGAACAATGCTTCCATCCGCGGGTGCAGCCTACATATTGTTTAGGTATCGCTGCTGTCCGCTGGTGGAGAAGAGAAGTCTGGGGAAATCCAGGCTTTGTTCATCTTGATGAGTGTAAGCCTGTCGGCACTGTCGGTTGACAGGCGGGTACGCTTATCCGTGATGATTCCCCCAGCCACACTAAACACCCTCTCTGACAAGACGCTAGCTGCAGGACAAGCAAGCACCTCCAGGGCATAGAGCACGAGTTCAGGCCACGTGTCCAGCTTCGACACCCAGTAGTTGTAGGCGGCAGAGGCGTCACGGAGGACGGTCGTGCGATCGGCTACGTACTCCCTCACCATCCTTTTACAGTGCTCCCGCCGACTCAGCCTTAACTGGGGAGTGGTGACACAGTCTTGCTGGGGAGCCAGAAAGCTGTCAAAGGCCTTAGAGAGTGTTCCCCTGCCTGTGCTGTACATGCTGCCTGATCTCTGCGTCTCCCCTGCTACCTGGCCCTCGGAACTGCGCCTTCGGCCACTAGTGCTGTCGGATGGGAATTTTACCATCAGTTTGTCCGCCAGGGTCCTGTGGTATAGCATCACTCTCGAACCCCTTTCCTCTTCGGGTATGAGAGTGGAAAGGTTCTCCTTATACCGTGGGTCGAGCAGTGTGTACACCCAGTAATCCGTAGTGGCCAGAATGCGTGTAACGCGAGGGTCACGAGAAAGGCATCCTAACATGAAGTCAGCCATGTGTGCCAGGGTACCTGTACGCAACACATGGCTGTCCTCACTAGGAAGATCACTTTCAGGATCCTCCTCCTCAGGCCATACACGCTGAAAGGATGACAGGCAAGCAGCATGGGTACCCTCAGCAGTGGGCCAAGCTGTCTCTTCCCCCTCCTCCTCATCCTCCTCATGCTCCTCCTCAATGCGCTGAGATATAGACAGGAGGGTGCTCTGACTATCCAGCGACATACTGTCTTCCCCCGCCTCTGTTTCCGAGCGCAAAGCGTCTGCCTTTATGCTTTGCAGGCAACTTCTCAAGAGGCATAGCAGAGGAATGGTGACGCTAATGATTGCAGCATCGCCGCTCACCATCTGGGTAGACTCCTCAAAGTTTCCAAGGACCTGGCAGATGTCTGCCAACCAGGCCCACTCTTCTGTAAAGAATTGAGGAGGCTGACTCCCACTGCGCCGCCCATGTTGGAGTTGGTATTCCACTATAGCTCTACGCTGCTCATAGAGCCTGGCCAACATGTGGAGCGTAGAGTTCCACCGTGTGGGCACGTCGCACAGCAGTCGGTGCACTGCAGATGAAACCGATGTTGCAGGGTGCGCAGGGTGGCAGCGTCTGTGTGGGACTTGCGGAAATGTGCGCAGAGCCGGCGCACCTTTCCGAGCAGGTCTGACAAGCATGGGTAGTTTTTCAGAAAGCGCTGCACCACCAAATTAAAGACGTGGGCCAGGCATGGCACGTGCGTGAGGCTGCCGAGCTGCAGAGCCGCCACCAGGTTACGGCCGTTGTCACACACGACTATGCCCGGTTGGAGGCTCAGCGGCGCAAGCCAGCGGTCGGTCTGCTCTGTCAGACCCTGCAGCAGTTCGTGGGCCGTGTGCCTCTTCTCTTCTAAGCTGAGTAGTTTCAGCACGGCCTGCTGGCGCTTGCCCACCGCTGTGCTGCCACGCCGCGCGACACCGACTGCTGGCGACTTGCTGCTGCTGACACATCTTGATTGCGAGACAGAGGTTGCGTAGGAGGAGGAGGAGGAGGGTGGTTGAGTGGAGGAAGCATACACCGCCGCAGATACCACCACCGAGCTAGGACCCGCAATTCTGGGGGTGGGTAGGACGTGAGCGGTCCCAGGCTCTGACTCTGTCCCAGCCTCCACTAAATTCACCCAATGTGCCGTCAGGGAGATATAGTGGCCCTGCCCGCCTGTGCTTGTCCACGTGTCCGTTGTTAAGTGGACCTTGGCAGTAACCGCGTTGGTGAGGGTGTGTACAATGTTGCGGGAGACGTGGTCGTGCAGGGCTGGGACGGCACATCGGGAAAAGTAGTGGCGACAGGGAACTGAGCAGCGCGGGGCCGCCGCCGCCATCATACCTTTGGAAGCCTCCGTTTCCACAACCCTATACGGCAGCATCTGCAGGCTGATAAATTTGGCTATGTGCACGTTTAACGCTTGAGCGTGCGGGTGCGTGGCGGCGTACTTGCGCTTGCGCTCCAACACTTGCGCTAGCGACGGCTGGACGCTGCGCTGAGAGACATTGGTGGATGGGGCCGAGCACAGCGGAGGTGAGGGTGTGGGTGCAGGCCAGGAGACGGTAGTGCCTGTGCCCTGAGAGGGGGGTTGGATCTCAGTGGCAGGTTGGGGCACAGGGGGAGAGGCAGCGGTGCAAACCGGAGGCGGTGAATGGCCTTCGTCCCACCTTGTGGGGTGCTTGGCCATCATATGTCTGCGCATGCTGGTGGTGGTGAGGCTGGTGGTGGTGGCTCCCCGGCTGATCTTGGCGCGACACAGGTTGCACACCACTGTTCGTCGGTCGTCTGCACTCTCAGTGAAAAACTGCCAGACCTTTGAGCACCTCAGCCTCTGCAGGGTGGCATGGCGCGAGGGGGCGCTTTGGGAAACAGTTGGTGGATTATTCGGTCTGGCCCTGCCTCTACCCCTGGCCACCGCATTGCTTCTTCCAACCTGCCCTGCTGCTGCCCTTGCCTCCCCCTCTGAAGACCTGTCCTCAGTAGGCGTAGCAAACCAGGTGGGGTCAGTCACCTCATCGTCCTGCTGCTCTTCCTCCGAATCCTCTGTGCGCTCCTCCCTCAGACTTACTCTAATTACTACTACCTTAGTGATAGACAACTGTGTCTTATCGTCATCGTCCTCCTCACCCACTGAAAGCTCTTGAGACAGTTGCCGGAAGTCCCCAGCCTCATCCCCCGGACCCCGGGAACTTTCCAAAAGTTGGGCATCGGTCATGACAAACTCCTCCGGTGGGAGAGGAACTATTGCTGGCCATTCTGGGCAGGAGCCCGGGAACAGTTCCTGGGAGTCTGCTTGCTCCTCAGAATGTGTCATTGTAATAGAGTGAGGAGGCTGGGAGGAATGAGGAGAAGCAGCCAGAGGATTCAGAGTTGCAGCAGTGGACGGTGCAGAACTCTGGGAGGTCGATAGATTGCTGGATGCACTTTCTGCCATCCACGACAGGACCTGCTCACACTGCTCATTTTCTAATAAAGGTCTACCGCGTGGACCCATTAATTGTGAGATGAATGTGGGGACGCCAGAAACGTGCCTCTCTCCTAATCCCGCAGCAGTCGGCTGCGATACACCTGGATCAGGAGCTCGGCCTGTGCCCACACCCGGACTTGGGCCTCCGCATCCTAGGCCGCGTCCACGTCCTCTAGGCCTACCCCTACCCCTCAGCATGGTGTATTACCAGTAGTGCAGAAACAGAACGCTGTAATTAAATGTGCCGCTTATTGGCCTGTGGTTGGAGGCTGACTTCGCTTACAGAACGCACAGCAGAGGCAGGAAAGACTTTTGCGCAAGCCTGCTATAACACTTAGCTGGCTGCGTATGAGTTAGGACAACTACCCCCAGCAGAGACCCAGTACACTTGTGGACAGGAATACAGCGGTGATGTAAGAGGCAACACAGAGGCAGAAAAGAATTTTGCGCAAGCCTGCTGTAACACTTAGCTGGCTGCGTATGAATTAGGACAACTACCCCCAGCAGAGACCCAGTACAATTGTGGACAGGAATACAGCGGTGATGTAAGAGGCAACACAGAGGCAGAAAAGAATTTTGCGCAAGCCTGCTGTAACACTTAGCTGGCTGCGTATGAATTAGGACAACTACCCCCAGCACAGACCCAGTACACTGAGGACGGTCACAGGCAGCCCAAATAGATTTTTTTTCCCAAATGTTTTTGGAAAGGCCCACTGCCCATATACACTAAATATGTCTTCTGTCCCTGCCTCACCACTACTGGCGCTGGACAATGTAAAATTACTGCAGGACGCAATGCTCTGCACGGCCGATATAAAAAAAAAAAAAAAAGTGCAACACTGCAAAAAGCAGCCTCCACACTACTGCACACGGTTAGATGTGGCCCTAAGAAGGACCGTTGGGGTTCTTGAAGCCTAAAATAACTCCTAACGCTCTCCCTATAGCAGCTCCGGCACCAGCAGCACTGTCCCTGATCTCTGTCAGAATGCATCTTTGGGAGCCGTGGGAGGGGCCGATTTATATACTCGGGTGACACCTGATCTCGCCAGCCACTCACTGCAGGGGGGTGGTATAGGGCTTGAACGTCCCAGGGGGAAATTGTAATGCCTTCCCTGTCTTTCTATTGGCCAGAAAAGCGCGCTAACGTCTCAGAGATGAAAGTGAAAGTAACTCGAACATCGCGTGGTACTCGTCTCGAGTAACGAGCATCTCGAACACGCTAATACTCAAACGAGTATCAAGCTCGGACGAGTACGTTTGCTCATCTCTAAATGTTATCATATAACGCAACAACATACTGTACACACATCATGCCAGATCACTAAGGTATTGTATTATTTTATTAAACTAACTATATCTAACTTGCTTAATTTTTGTAAACCTTTTTATGTTGCCAGCAGTAGTTGGACTTGACAAGCCCATTTTAATATTGGTGTGTTCATTAACACCTAATTAATGTCAGGTCCATTGATGGGTGTATTAATATCAAAGGGTTATGAAACACCATCTTGTGCATATGCAGCGAGCTGAAGATGGCAGGTGTAACCCGAGGGGATCGTTCTGATTCAGGTTCCATCATAATGGTTGTTATTCTGCCTGGAATGAGGGTCCGTGCAGCTAATGGCTTACACAATTATGGTCGATGACCACAGTAACAGAAGTTCTTCATGATGCCAGTGCCTCTGAGTATGACGTAACATCAGGACAAAATAGTCAGTAATCAAAGCGTTGTTTGAACTGGAGGCACACGGTTTACTTAACACTTGTAAAGTTGGGTTTCAATACATACTTTGACAGTCTTGGGTAACAACAATTCCAACAACTTTTCCCGTAACAGACACCCATAAACCTTTGTTTGTTAACTCTCCTACCCGGGGACGTTGTAGCCATCAGAATCAGTTATCTTAGGGAGAATCTTGGGGAGCGTTCTCGGGGCATTGGAGGGACAACCGAACAATCTATCGGTTCTCACTCCAATGCCCTGACTCTAACCGTCTCGATCCTCTAACTGCTGACCTAGTCGATATGCCGTACATTCACTTACGCTAGGCTCATTCCTCCAACTTGAATCCGCTCTTGAGTCTCAATTTAAGCATGGGAGTTCATAGAATTCTCCGCTGGCCTTCTCTCTCTCCGCTCCTGTACTTTCTCTCTCTCTTTCTCTCCCCCCCCCCCCCCGCTCTCCGCCACCCCCCCCCGCATGGTGCTCGGACGAGTAATCAGTTACTCGAAAAGACCGATGCTCGCTCAAGCAGCAGCCTTAAACGAGCGTGCTCACTCATCTCTAGTACAGACACAGTCAAGTTTGGTAACACAGACACCCGACATTGACCTCTTGGAAACCTGACCAGGCAAACGCACATACCTCCATTCCAAACAAGAACACAGATATATACACATGAACACACACATAGACAGTTCACATGAGGTAGCCAAACAAGTGCTGCGGGGCCATAACCTGGGCCACTGCACATAGTTCCAGTACTTTAATATCCATATGTTTTTCTAGATGGAAATAATATAAGAGCACCAGAGAAATGTACTAATAGGATAAAAGTAATTATTGTTTCAGACTATTCATTCCTCCTGTTAGTACTGTTGCCTTTTACTGCTGTGGTCATAGATTCAAATCCCATCAAGGATAACATCTACATGGACTTTGAAGGAGTCTATCCAGATGTTGCCACTGTTAGATTTGAACCTACAACTCCAGCACTACTAACAACTGAAACACCACACCAAGTTTTCTGTTCCCTTACAGAGAAGGAAAGGAACAACACGAATAAACACCAAGAGAATGTAAAAAACCCTCCCAGATGTTGCCCTTGGTCAGATTTGAGCCTACAAGTACAACACTGAAAAGCAGCTGTGACTAACAAATGAGCCACCACACATACCTCTTCTGATCTAGAGAAGGGGAAGAACAACATGAATAAACACAAAGTGAACGTAAAAAACGCCATCCAGCTGTTGCCCTTGGTCACATTTGAACTTAAAACACCGGCATTGCAAGGCAGAAGTGCCAGCAGCTGTGCGACCATTTTTGGTCTTCTTTCTATGGAGGAGGTAGCGAAAACAGAGAAACACAAAGAGAACATATATAGTCCATGCAGGAGTTTTACTTGGACAGATTTGAACCTAGGAAGGAAAAAAAACTGAACCCCCCCTCCTTGTTTTTCCTTCTGCTCCTTCTTCATCTTTTTCCCTCCTCCACCCTCAATGAAGAAGGAGAAGAAGAAAGTGAAGGAGAAGTAGAAGAAGAGTAAGAAATAGTTGAAGGAGAATAAGAAAATCTTTCTTCTTTTTTCTCTTTTTTCTTTATTTTTCTCTTTCTCCTCCTCTGGAAAAGAAGAGGCAGGAGTAGTAAGAAGGAAGAAGCTTGGCAACTCAGTGGCTAGCACTGTTGTCTTGTAGCGCTGGTTAACATCTGATTATGGACAACATCTGCATAGAGTTTGTATGCTCTCTTTATGTTTATTATTATCATTTTTCTCCATCTTCTTGTGTTTATTCTTGTTATTCTTTCCCTCCTCTGGAACAGAAAAGACAAGTGGTGTCTCAGTTGTTAACACTGCCTCTTTGCAGTGCTGGAGTTTTAAGTTCGAATCTGTCTAAGCGCAACATCAAGGTGGAGGTTTTCAAAGTCCATGTAAATGTTATCCTTGATGGGATTTGAACATAGGACCCCAGCACTGAAAGGTAATAGTACTAACAACCGAGGCACATTTATAGAAAAACACATATTTTTCCCCCACTTATTTCAATGAGAGCTGAAATTGACTGTTGTGATTCATGATTTCTTTTAAATAATGGGTTAGGCAGTCCTGACCTGAATATTTTACTAATAATAATAATATTCTTTATTTATACAGCGCCAACATATTCTGCAGCGCTTACAAGACAGGGGGAATAAAAACAAAACCACAGTTACATGAAGTAATCAATTGATGAAAACAATAAGGGGGAGAGTCCTGCTCCAATGAGCTTACATACTACATGTAATGGGGTGATGCAGAAGGTAAAGGGGCTGGAGATGTACAGGGTATGGTGAGGTGGAGAGTGAGGGATTCTATACACATATAGTGTAGTCAATAGTCAGGCTTAAGCCATGTGGTGGCTGAATCAGTATGATTACAGGGGGCAGATTATTACGGCTAGCAGGAATTGCAGTCAGTAGGTCAGGGAGCATGTTATCAGGCGGAATACAGTGGTGTTTGTTTAGGGAATGCGGTATGGCTCCCTGAAGAGGTGCGTTTTTAGAGCACGCCTGAAATTTTGTGTGTCAGTTATTGCCCAGATAGTTTTGGGTAGCGCGTTGCAGAGGACTGGTGCTGTTCTGGAAAATAATCACTCAACAGTAGTTCTGACCAGCTATTGTCACCTAATAAGAACCTTCTTTTTAGTTATGCAAAAGAAGTTTATTGTAATAAGAACTACTAGTTTACCCAATGGAACAATCGGATGTCACAAATGGTTTGTCAGCTTTCTGTGCTCTCGAATGCTGTGCTTATCTTCCCTAATGACACTCCACTTTTGCTTTGCGCTGGGATAAAAGCACTATCTTAGATTTCACACAGAATGTGAGAAGATTCTTTCTAAGGAGCAGCTGGGATGAAGCCTTTAGGGCTTTAGAATATGGGAGAAAAGAAAAAACCTACTAACTATCAGAGGAAAAATGATCCTGTGCTCTGATATCCATCTCTGACGTCCAAGAAATTATTTTTGCCATTTGAATCAAATTAAGCCCTTTAAATAAATTATTTAGCCATTGACTGAGTTTTCTTAAGAAAGGAACTGCAGCAGAACTTAATGTAGCACTTTAGAGAGGCATAAGTCATAAAATTAAAGATGGGGCTCACATTAAAGACAGATACAATTACCTTATACGTTGGCTCTACTTCATGTGCTTGCAAACTAAAAAAAATCCAATGTTTCAGTCTCATCCAACTTACTTTAATACCCTGGCATTCATCAATCACAAAAATTACACTGGCAGCAGTGGGAATATTGTTGTTCAACATACTTCATAGTAACTGCTTGTATTCACATTAAATAAATACAAATATGCTAATCCAAATTTAATGGCTTCACAAACTGCTTGTGAATTGACTATTTCATATTACGTTTTGAAAGCTTATAGGCTTATGAATCAGCAATAGGTAGATGGTACTGTTTACTTCATAGCACTCAGCTGACTCCTTTTAAAGGAGACATGATAATATATTTTTCTTAAAGTGTACCTAACTTTTCAAATAACTTTTAAGAATAAGCTGTCTTGTTTGTGCATGAGAATTAACACTATTTCAGGCCATTCTATGACTTCTATCCTGTATTTTGCACCCAGTTTTCACTTCTGTGAACTGTATCTCTAATTTTCAGCTCTCCCTGAGTTTGTGGGGGTATACTAGATGCTATGATGGCTCTCATAGACTGCACATGGAGAAAATGGTAGATTTCGCTCTCTAAATCTCTGTAGCACACACATAAACATAAAAGCATTAGAGTGGACAGTGTACAGCAGGACTGAGCAGTGTAGATGTGATTACAGTAGCTGTAAATCACTTACTATTAGTAGCAGCCATGTTTGTGTGAGTCTCTTTTAATCTTCATCCCATAATAGACTTCCATGGGCAGCATGAAACACCCCACCACACTTTTTGTTATGCATCTTGCTGTCTCTGTTACTAGGGACAGACTTCACATGACAATGAGCAGTGGACAGCAAATTCAAAAGAAGGGAGACTACTACTGGCCAGCATTTTAGAGGGATTTTTCTGCACAAAAACACATTTTTTGTAAATAAATTGATTAGCACTTTTGACTATCATATTAACACAAGTTGTCTCTAAGTGCAGTGATCATTTAAGTGTACTTCCATAAAGGTAAATACAATCTTTTCATAACTGTGTGTAGCTGTTAGTGGGATTGGGTATATTTTATTGCCCATCTGCATATAACTACAGCAAGTATTTACATACAACTTTTGCAATGTTTTCTTATCATTTATGTCAAAATTGTGGGCTGGTGCCTCCTGGCTTTACCCAATAACTCGTCTTTCTAAGAGAATCTAATTGAATTACAGTACTAAAAGGTGATTTTTGACCTAAGTCAATATATTTTGTAGTTAAAGAACAGTCAGTTCTAAGGACTATTATAAATATATAAATGGCATACTTTGGCGAAACAACCAGTGTTCTGAAATTTCGTCTTCACATGATGCTGACATCACAAAATGTTGTAGTCCCAAAAACTTTCATTCCAACTCAGTTCTACTGCAGATATTGTGTCTACCTGTTTAACGGTTTTGGCGTTATATGACTCTGAAAGTGTCCATTTCTTCTATGGTAACCCTGTATCAATATCTCTATATCCATATAGCTATATCTCACTACATATATACTATATACACACACATATTTTTATATATGTATATATACATATATATACAGGGGCGTAGGGGTGTAACTATAGAGGATGCAGGGGATGCGGTTGCACCCGGGCCCAGGAGCCTCAGGGGGCCCAGAAGGTCTCTCTTCTCCATATCCATATAGGGAACCCAGTACTATGAGTAAAGCATTATAGTTGGGGGCCCTGTTACAGGTTTTGCATTGGGGCCCAGGAGCTTCAAGTTACGTCTCTGTGTGTGTGTGTGTATATATATATATATATATATGTGTGAAGGGGGGGGGGGGTAAAAATATGGAAATACCATATGAAATGCATGCCTTAAGTTACATGGGATTTATATTTATTATATTTTACCTTAGTACTAGTAAAGTTTAACATTTTAACTATGTTAACAAGACATGTACAGACTCATTTTAAGTAAAGGTATTATGACACAGATTGTGCCAGGCAAAAGTCAAATCTGTCCAAGCAACAGGGTTTTATTGGTCAGAGGTTTCCATATTTTTGTCCAATATATATATTGCACGCTGAATGGCCACTTTATTAGAGACACCCATCTAATAGGGCATTGAACTTCCTTTGTCAATGTTACTGTCAATGGAGGTCCTGCCTGTGTAGCTGCAGCATGTCCATAGTCAAACTTGGCGCTGTCTACTTTGGTTAGCAGCATCTATGAATCACAGATCTTAACCAATAACTCCTTGTTAACCCTTTCCAGTCCAATTTTGGATTCAGGGTTTCCTAAAAGGCTTTCTCTTTTTTCTGTTGCCATCTGCTGACTAAAGCTAGTGTGTGTGTGTGTCAGAGAGGCTCCGACAGCAAAGTGGCTGGCAATAGACGGTAAGAATACCCTGTCAGAGATCTTCAGACATTGGAGCTGTACAAGCTTCAATCAGAATGTAGGAAGACATTAGACAGTGGACTGGAAAGGGTTAAGTGATATGATCTTTTCTGCAAATCCCTAGGGTGCATCACCAGAATAGCTGTTGATTGGTGAAGTACACAGGTGCTAAAGTAAAAAAAATCTAGGGGTTGATAAACCAAAACTTCAGAGGATATCAAATAAAATATAACAGTCAGGTACAAAACTGGGTCAAATCCAGAGTCAAAAATGCAGGACAAACAGGAGGAAAATCAGGTCAGGACCTGGCTTATCAGAATCAGGGTCAGAATTACAGAGACTGACCAGAATATGGCTCACACGCAAACCAGAAGATTCCACAATAGTTAAGTAATGTACTTCTTTAGAACACCGAGCACACTAATTTTCTGCTTGTAAGGGCTGGTGCAGACTCATTAACAGGTAATGATACTGAAACAAATGAATCACTTTTATTTAAATAGTGCATGT
Source organism: Eleutherodactylus coqui (assembly GCF_035609145.1). Taxonomy (NCBI): domain Eukaryota; kingdom Metazoa; phylum Chordata; class Amphibia; order Anura; family Eleutherodactylidae; genus Eleutherodactylus; species Eleutherodactylus coqui. Next base: position 343,010,120 of record NC_089837.1, read on the forward strand.
ATATTACACAGCACTTTACATCAGTTGATATTGGATTGTGTCCCCATTAGGGGGACACCATCTAAATTCTCCTATCAGTATGTTTTAGAGTGTGGAATGAAATCAATGTAAACACGGGGAGAACATACAAACTCCGTGCAGATGTTGTTCTTTGTGAGATTTGCAATTGTTGCATTATTTTGACAACTCATGGCACTCAAACTGGTCATCCGATATTATAGCACGTTGCATATTCGGAAATGTTAGTCAGACAACCAGTGCTGTCATTGGATGCAATTTGCTTCACTCTGCCCTGCCTGTTCATCAGAATGATTCTTGACACCCTCCTCTGACCCCTTTCATCAGCAAGTTGTTTATGTCCACAGGTTCTCCTTTCACTATATATTTTTCTTCAGTCACACCATTTTCTGTATAATTTTGACTCCCACAACGTAAGCAGTTCTTGAAATACTGGCCTCAGCTTGTTTAGCAGTGATGACCATGCAGATCAATTGATTTTCCCACTTTAAGGCCTGCTTCACATGGACGATTTTCTGCAGCAAAGGTACATGCGGCATAAAAATTGTGTCTAATAGAACCAAAGATTTCCTATGGAAAACTTGAGATGAACGATTTGTAGCTGCATAAAAAAAATCGCACCAAAAAAGGTAGGACATCAGCGGTGGAATTTAGTGACTGAAATTCCCTGCTGCATGAACAATAGGTCTCGACCTATCTTGTTGCAGAAAATTGCAGGAGCTTCCGTAGACTCCTATGAAAGACTATGCAAGTCTGCTAACAAAGGGAGATCAAGGGATTTCCCTGAAGCAGGGAGAGTGATGAAGGGAAGTCCCAGTGGAACCCCCTTCATCACCGGGGACTCTTTTCATCTCAGTGAGGCTGGAGGAATTCCCCTGCTGCCCCTTCCCTGCAGTGGGGTAATTCCATAGGAGCTGGTATGGAGGAATTCTGCAGCACGGAATAACGCCTCAGGGAACCCCTCTTTCACCGCCAAATTCCTTCTCCTACTACCCTGCAAGGGAATCCCTCCATCCCCACAGAGGGGTATGCCTCCAGCTTCTTTGCAGGGAAATCCCTCTCTCCCTGCTCAGATACAGAGAGTCCTCAGCGATGCAGGGAAGTCCCGCGGAGCTTTCCTTCATGTCTTTCTCCTTCGGGAGTAGCAGCGCTTTTTAAAGCAACATGCAGCTCCCAATCATGTGAATGGGCAATTTTACCGCTAATTAAGCTCAGGACTTGATAGCGGGAAATCATCCATTCACGCAATTTTCTCGCAAGTTAGCCGGCATTTCTTTTGCACGGCTAACTTCTGCATGATTTTGTAGCCCATGTGAAGGAGCGCTTATGCAGAATCAAACTGAAACTGAACCATGAAACTTGCTCACTTATATTTCTGCTACACTTCGTGGTCATACAGGATTGTTTTAGATCATTAATCACAATTCAATTAGTAAAATTGCTGAAATCATCTCTGTCATTTACTATAATAAATAATGAGCATTATGATGGAAGCGTTGCCATTGTTATACTCCATGCATTTATTTGGTGACCTGCATATTTTGACAAACTACCGTTTAAGCACCACCTTGGCATGCATAAATATATAGATTTATGCCAGTTCATTTACACATGCTTTGAATGACTAATTCCCTCTAGTGTTACCTTGCATCGTTTTATACTATTACATGAGTTAGAGTTTGTAAGTATTAACTCACAGTAATAGTCATCGAGAATGATTGGCACATAAGTGTGATCCATGATATTCCTGAAAGAAAGAATCTGCGATGCAAAACATTCTATTAAAAAGACAAAAGTATTATAGAAGCGATGCCTTTATTGGCCAACAAGAACAATTATATTTGCAAGCTTTCAGAGCACAGAGGCTCCTTTGTTAGTTCTACAAATGATGAAAGTAATCACTTCTATAAAACATTTGAGTTTTTTGTACAAGAGTATTTACACCATATAGATTGTTCTGGCTAACATGGTGCTATACTATTTTTTTACTATACTTCAGATAAGGACATGTGCATAGGAACATAGGACCAGATAGTTGTCGGGTTACTGTCCTGTGGGAACTTGGCAGCTGTATTCCCATTTATGAATATCTTTTTCATTGATTCTTAATAGAGATGAGCGAGCATACTCGGTAAGGCGATATACTCGAGAGAGCATCGCCTTTTTCGTGTACTTGCTGGCTCGTCCGTGAAGATTCGAGGGGTTGGGGGATGGTGGTGGCACGGGGCAGCGAGGGGGAGCGGGGAGAAGAGTGAGAGAGATCCCTCCCTCTCTCTCTCCCTCCCAATCCCCTCCGCAACCCCCCGCTCACCCTTGCGGCCCCCCGAATCTTCAGGGATGAGCCAGCAGGTACTCAAAAAAGGCGATACTCTCTCTCTCTCGTATATCGCCTTACCGAGTATGCTCGTTCATCTCTAATTCTTAATCATAGGTGAAAAAATATTCCTGTAACGCATTAGAGATCATTCATCATTTTCATACAGCTGAAAGCCAAATAATAAGTCCATTCAGTTAAATGTATTAATGGATAAATTTCAATAACATTTCTGCACATTAGAGGAAATATATTCCTTTGGTTCTGTGTATGATTTTATTGAAGTTCTTTCCTGTGGTTGCTTTGTGATCATGCTTGCACCTATACCTGGCAAGCCTATACATACAGGGCTATTACAAATTATCTTCCCGAATTGAAAACCTCATAACTCATGTTTAATGACACGCAGATAGAGAAATCTGATAACAATGAAAACGGAAGCTCAAAAATTTTAGCAAAACTGCTTAACAGTAAGACTGTCCTTATTACCCACAATAACCAATCACAGCGCAGCTTTCATTTATGAAGCTGCTCTGTGATTAGTTGATATGGGCAACAAGGATAGTCTTACCGTGAGACAGTTTTGCTAAGTGAGATCCAAAAAGTTTTATTCTGCTATAGTCATCGCTAGGGAAATATATCAGAGAATATGGCTGCTAATGATGACAGAAGAGTGTTTTGTCACCTTGATTTTCCCGTCTACCAGTCGGGAAACACATTATTAGTGTACAATGTTATTTTTGAACAAAGTCTGGTGAGATCCGCCCAGTGGGCATACAATTCATCAGTGTATGTCCACCAGTAAACAGCGGAATGTGTCTGTGCAAGTTTCACATGACGTCCTCAGAAATCCACCATCAGAGCAAGCAGAGAGTTGGACATCCCGCAGCCGACTGTGTGGAAGATTCTGCACAAACGTTTGCGATGTTATCCCTACCGATTGTAGTTGTTAGCGGCCCTGACACCGGATGACAAAGCAAGATGACTTTCTTTCTGTGAAGTATGTAAACTCTAATTGAAAGTGATGGTTTCAAGAAATCCTTAGTGTTTCTTGATGAAGCAGCCTTCCACCTCTCGGGCACAGTTACCAAACGTAATGTCAGAATCTGGAGGAGGGAAAGCCCACGTCTATGTGAAGCATATGAGCTAATGCCCCAAGGTGAATGGGTTTTGCTCTATAACCTGTAAGTGTATTGCCCCTTATTTTTCCATGTGCAAACATTCATAGAGACATTATAACTGGACACGCTACAGATGTGGCTTTGCCACAACTGGAACAGGAAATTACAGGTTTTCTCTTCCAACAGGATGGGGCACCCTTCATTTTCAGAATTAAGTTAGATTTGAGCTCAATAGGCAACTACTAGAGATGAGCGAACGTACTCGTCCGAGCTTGATGCTCGGGCGAATATTAGGGTGTTCGGGATGCTCGTTACTCTTAACGAGCACCACGCGATGTTCGGGTTACTTTCACTTTCATCTCTGAGACGTTAGCGCGCTTTTCTGGCCAATTGAAAGACAGGGAAGGCATTACAACTTCCCCCTGTGACGTTCAAGCCCTATACCACCCCCCTGCTGTGAGTGGCTGGGGAGATCAGATGTCACCCGAGTATAAAAGTCGGCCCCTCCCGCGGCTCGCCTCAGATGCCTTGTGAGTTAGCTGAGGGAAAGTGCTGCTGGTGCCGGAGCTGCTGTAGGGAGAGTGTTAGGAGTGAGTGTAGGCTTCAAGAACCCCAACGGTCCTTTCTAGGGCCACATCTATCCGTGTGCAGTAGTGTGGAGGCTGCTGTTAGCAGTGTTGCCCTTTTTTTTTTCCAAAATCGGCTGTCTGCAGAGCATTGCGCCCTGCAGTAATAGTCCAGGGACAGAAGTGGTGGTTAGGCAGGGAGAGTGTTAGGAGTGAGTGTAGGCTTCAAGAACCCCAACGGTGCTTCTTAGGGCCACATTTAACCGTGTGCAGTACTGTGCAGGCTGCTGTTAGCAGTGTTGCATATTTTTTTTTTTTTAAATCGGTTGTGCAGAGCATTGCGCCCTGCAGTAATACTACAGGGACAGAATTGTGTAGGCAGGGCCAGAAGACATATATTATTGATTGAATATAGTCAGTGGGCCTTTTCTTTAAAAAAAAAGGGAAACATTCTATTTGGCCTGCCTCTGACAGTCCTCAGCGTTCTGGGTACGTGTGTGGTGGGTGGAGAACGTAAAGAAATCATACGTAGCCAGTTACGTTTAACAGCAGGCTTGCACCAATTTATTTCCTGCCTGGGAAAAATCACCGCTCTGCTGTAGTTAATAACTCTGCAACCCTGCAGTTCTGTGACACATTTGCAGGGCCAGAAGACATATTTATTATTGATTGAATATACGCAGTGGGCCTTTCCTTTAAAAAAAAGGGAAAACATTCTATTTGGCATGCAGGCTTGCGCCAATTTATTTCCTGCCTGGGAAATCACCGCTCTGCTGTAGTTAATAACTCTGCAACCCTGCAGTTCTGTGACACATTTGCAGGGCCAGAAGACATATATTATTGATTGAATATAGTCAGTGGGCCTTTTCTTAAAAAAAAAAAGGGAAACATTCTATTTGGCCTGCCTCTGACAGTCCTCAGCGTTCTGGGTACGTGTGTGGTGGGTGGAGAACGTAAAGAAAAATCATACGCAGCCAGCTACGTTTAACAGCAGGCTTGCGCTAATTTATTTCCTGCCTGGGAAATCAAATCACTGGTAATACACCATGCTGAGGGGTAGGGGTAGGCCTATGGGACGTGGACGCGGGCGAGGACGCGGAGGCCCAAGTCAGGGTGTGGGCACAGGCCGAGCCAGTGCGGTGGCCAGGGGTAGAGGCAGGGCCAGACCGAATAATCCACCAACTGGTTCCCAAAGCGCCCCCTCGCGCCATGCCACCCTGCAGAGGTCAAGGTGCTCTACGGTGTGGCAGTTTTTCACAGAGACGCCTGACGACTGACGAACAGTGGTGTGCAACCTTTGTCGCGCCAAGATCAGCTGGGGAGGCACCACCAACAGCATGCGCAGGCATATGATGGCCAAGCACCCCACAAGGTGGGACGAAGGCCGTTCACCGCCTCCGGTTTGCACCACTGCCTCTCCCCCTGTGCCCCAACCTGCCACTGAGATCCAACCCCCCTCTGAGGACACAGGCACTACCGTCTCCTGGCCTGCACCCACACCCTCACCTCCGCTGTCCTCGGCCCCATCCAGCAATGTCTCTCAGCGTAGCGTCCAGACGTCGCTAGCGCCACAGTTTGAGCGCAAGCGCAAGTACGCCGCCACGCACCCGCACGCTCAAGCGTTAAACGTGCACATTGCAAAATTGATCAGCCTAGAGATGCTGCCGTATAGGCTTGTGGAAACGGAGGCTTTCAAAAGCATGATGGCGGCGGCGGCCCCGCGCTACTCGGTTCCCAGTCGCCACTACTTTTCCTGATGTGCCGTCCCAGGCCTGCACGACCACGTCTCCCGCAACATTGTACGCGCCCTCACCAACGCGGTTACTGCCAAGGTCCACTTAACAACAGACACGTGGACAAGCACAGGCGGGCAGGGCCACTATATCTCCCTGACGGCACATTGGGTGAATTTAGTGGAGGCTGGGACAGAGTCAGAGCCTGGGACCGCTCATGTCCTACCCACCCCCCGAATTGTGTGCCCCAGCTCGGTGGTAGTATCTGCGGGGGTGTATGCTTCCTCCACTAAACCACCCTCCTCCTACGCAACCTCTGTCTCGCAATCAAGATGTGTCAGCAGCAGCAGCACGTCGCCAGCAGTCGGTGTCACGCGGCGTGGCAGCACATCGGTGGGCAAGCGTCAGCAGGCCGTGCTGAAACTACTCAGCTTAGGAGATAAGAGGCACACGGCCCACGAACTGCTGCAGGGTCTGACAGAGCAGACCGACCGCTGGCTTGCGCCGCTGAGCCTCCAACCGGGCATGGTCATGTGTGACAACGGCCGTAACCTGGTGGCGGCTCTGCAGCTCGGCAGCCTCACGCACGTGCCATGCCTGGCCCATGTCTTTAATTTGGTGGTTCAGCGCTTTCTGAAAAGCTACCCCCACTTGTCATACCTGCTCGGAAAGGTGCGCCAGCTCTGCGCACATTTCCGCAAATCCCACACGCACGCTGCCACCCTGCGGACCCTGCAACATCGGTTTAATCTGCCAGTGCACCGACTGCTGTGCGACGTGCCCACACAGTGGAACTCTACGCTCCACATGTTGGCCAGACTCTATGAGCAGCGTAGAGCTATAGTGGAATACCAACTCCAACTTGCGCGGCGTAGTGGGAGTCAGCCTCCTCAATTATTTACAGAACAGTGGGCCTGGTTGGCAGCCATCTGCCAGGTCCTTGGAAAATTTGAGGAGTCTACCCAGATGGTGAGCGGGGATGCTGCAATCATTAGCGTCACCATTCCTCTGCTATGCCTCTTGAGAAGTTCCCTGCGAAGCATAAAGGCAGACGCTTTGGAATCAGAAACGGAGGCGGGGGAAGACAGTATGTCGCTGGATAGTCAGAGCAACCTCATGTCTATATCTCAGCGCGTTGAGGAGGAGGGGGAGGAGCATGAGGAGGAGGGGAAGAGACAGCTTGGCCCACTGCTGAGGGGACAGATATTGCTTGCCTGTCATCCTTTCAGCGTGTATGGCCAGAGGAGGAGGAGGAGGAGGATCCTGAAAGTGATCTTCCGAGTGAGGACAGCCATGTGTTGCGTACAGGTACCCTGGCACACATGGCTGACTTCATGTTAGGATGCCTTTCTCGTGACCCTCGCGTTACACGCATTCTGGCCACTACGGACTACTGGGTGTACACACTGCTCGATCCACGGTATAAGGAGAGCCTTTGCACTCTCATTCCCGAAGAGGAAAGGGGTTCGAGAATGATGCTATACCACAGGGCGCTGGTGGACAAACTGATGGTAAACTTCCCATCCGACAGCGCTAGTGGCAGAAGGCGCAGTTCCGAGGGCCAGGTAGCAGGGGAGGCGCAGAGATCAGGCAGCATGTACAGCGCAGGCAGGGGAACATTCTCCAAGGCCTTTGCCAGCTTTATGGCTCCCCAGCAAGACTGTGTCACCGGTCCCCAGTCAAGGCTGAGTTGGCGGGAGCACTGTAAAAGGATGGTGAGGGAGTACGTAGCCGATTGCAGCCCCGTCCTCGGTGACGCCTCTGCCCCCTACAACTACTGGGTGTTGAAGCTGGACACGTGGCCTGAACTCGCGCTGTATGCCCTGGAGGTGCTTGCTTGTCCTGCGGCTAGCGTCTTGTCAGAGAGTGTGTTTAGTGTGGCTGGGGGAATCATCACGGATAAGCGTACCCACCTGTCAACCGACAGTGCCGACAGGCTTACACTCATCAAGATGAACAAAGCCTGGATTTCCCCAGACTTCTCTTCTCCACCAGCGGACAGCAGCGATACCTAAGCAATACGTAGGCTGCACCCGTGGATGGAAGCATCGTTCTCTCTCACCATCCAAAACGGGGACATTTCTGCTTCATCAATCTGTGTATAATATTCCTCCTCCTCCTCCTGCTCCTCCTCCTGAAACCTCACGTAATCACGCCGAACGGGCAATTTTTCTTAGGGCCACAAGGCTCACTCATATAATTTTTCTAAACAATTTTTATACGTTTCAATGCTCTTAAAAGCGTTGAAACTTTAACTTGAACCAATTTTTCGTTAAACTGGGCTGTCTCCAGGCCTAGTTTTACCACTTAAGCCACATTAACCAAAGCGATTAATGGGTTTCACCTGCCATCTTGGTTGGGCATGGGCAATTTTTTCTGAGGTACATTAGTACTGTTGGTACACCAATTTTTTTGGGCCCTCACCTACAGTGTAATCATAGTAATTTCTATGTTCTTCGCCTGCACTCATGGTACAGAAAGGTGTGTGGGGTTGGCCTACACTTTAGCTACATAAATGTAACTGTGGCCTTGTCTATACTGCAGCTACTGAAATGTGAAAGAGACTGTTATCTCCCTAAACTGCTGCAATGGGAATGTTACTGGGGCCTGTCTTGAGTGCTACTATTACTGAAATGGAACTAAGACTGCGCTCCCCCTATACTGCTGCTAGTGATATGTTAGTGGGGCCTGTCCCTAATGCTACCGCTGAAATGTTAATAATTCTGGGCTCTGCCTATACCGCTGCTTATGGTATGTCACTGGGGTGTGGAAACAGAGGCTTCACAAAGACATGATGGCGGCGAGGCCATTTCCCACCAACGCTGTTACTGTTAAGGTGCATATAACCACGGACACGTGTAGAGGACACATAGTGCCTCCAAAACATCCCCCTCCTCCTCCAACAATGAAAACATTCTTGGCAAATACCTTTGCATTGGTCCATCTGGTGGCAGTCCAAGAATTTCACCTTTAACGACACAACAAGAGAGCACCACCACCATCCCCCCGCCACGGCCCACTTAATCCTGGCCACATTCCGAAAACCAACTACATAAAACCGCGCTACCAGGTCCGCAGTCACCACCACATTACCACCAACGAGGTTACTGTTAAGGTATATATTACCAGTCAGACTGGACCACCCATGCTGTCGGTCCACAGGGACTTCACAATAGGGAGTTGTACCTGCCTGTGTCTATGAATTAAAAAACGCGGTTTGACTGGGGCATGCAGACACCTTGACAGAATGAATAGTGTGTGGCACATAGGTTCCCCATTGCTATGCCCACGTGTGCAGCTCCTGATGGCGGTGGCACAGGATTATATTTCTCATTGCTTCTGTACAGCATTGTGGGCTATCGTCCCGCCCCTTTTAAAGAGGGTCGCTGCCTAGCCGTGCCAACCCTCTGCAGTGTGTGCCTGCTTTTCCTGTGGCAGACGCACTTATAAATAGACATGAGTGTGGCGTGGCATGAGGGCAGCTGAAGGCTGGGCAGGGACAGTTTGGTGTGCGCTGTGGACACTGGGTCGTGGGGGGGGGGTGGTTGGTCAGCATGTAACCCAGGAGAAGTGGCAGCGGAGTGTCATGCAGGCAGTGATTGTGCTTTGTTGGAGGTAGTGTGGTGCTTAGCTAAGGTATGCATTGCTAATGAGGGCTTTTCAGAAGTAAAAGTTGTTGGGATGGGGGGGCCCACTCTTGCCGGTATTGTGGCTTAATAGTGGGACCTGGGAACTTGAGATGCAGCCCAACATGTAGCCCCTCGCCTGCCCTATCCGTTGCTGTGTCGTTCCCATCACTTTCTTGAATTGTCCAGATTTTCACAAATGAAAACCTTAGCGAGCATCGGCGAAATACAAAAATGCTCGGGTCGCCCATTGACTTCAATGGGGTTCGTTACTCGAAACGAACCCTCGAGCATCGCGATAATTTCGTCCCGAGTAACGAGCACCCGAGCATTTTGGTGCTCGCTCATCTCTAGCAACTACCAAACCGATGGATTGGCCGTGCAGGTCATAACATGAGTGAATTTCTACCTTGCCTCCATGTTTTCCAGACCTCATACCCTGTGTTTTTTTGTTTTCTGATGGAGTTTTAAAGTAGTAGTAGTCTACATGGCACCCTTACCACCCAACATGCATGATCTGTGAGTACATATCACAGAAGCCATTGCATCAATCAATCGTGATACGCTACAATGTGTATGGCAGAAATTTGACCACAGGCTCGATGTGTATCAAGTGACAAAGGAGAAGGGGGTTACATTACACTGAACCCCTCTAAGGTGGAAAATATTCCTAATGTTGTACAACAAAACATTTTGAGTCTCTACTTCCATTTATATCAAATGTATGTATCTGAACATCACTAAACATGAGCTATGAGTGTTGCAAATCGGCCACACTGTATATATATATATATATATATATATATATATATATATATATATATATATATATATGTATGTTTATTTTATAGAAAAAATATACTACACCCATGTACCCAGAAACCTTCTCTGAGTCAATCAGTAGCGGATATAAGTTAGTTAAAGCCCTATGCAGTGGGCTACAAATAGTGGTAGCTGTAGACTATTATTTAACAGTTTTTTTTTCTTTAAGTGGTTTCCCTTCTTAGCTGACTTCACATCCCTCAGTTCATTAAAGTATTTCCATATTTGTTAATGGAATTTTTTATGCTATTAACTGCAGAAGACTACAAACTGACAGCAATTTTTTACAAGGCAGTAGGACATGTTGCTTTCATATTTCTTAAGGATTCCATAATAGCAAAGATACTTGTTAAGGCCTTAGTCACACGGGCGTTTTTTCACGCGATTTGCGGATCGCATGACGGATGCGCATCCGCAAATCGCGTGACCGGTGCGCGCAAGTCGCCCGCAAATCGCCCGCAAATCTGCTCCTAGCCGCGTTTCATTAGAAACGGCCGGAGTTGTCCAGCGCATTGCATTCAATGGAGATGGCAATATATAAATATATAAGCCCTTCCCTGCAATTCATCCTAAAATGTGTAAAAATAAAAAATATATATATACTCACCTTCTCCCGGCAGCCGGAGATCCGCGCGGCCGTCCTGCAGTGGGTGTGAAGGGGGTGTGAGTCAGACCTGCCCCCTGATTGGCTCAGCACTGAGCCAATCAGAGGCATGTCTCACTCACACCCATTCATGAATTCATGAATGGATGTGAGTCAGACCTGCCCCTGATTGGCTCAGCGCTGAGAGGCAGCAGTCACTCACCCATTCATGAATTCATGAATGGGTGTGTGAGTGAAACCTGCCTCTGATTGGTCAGGGCTGTGACCAATCAGAGGCAGATCATTCAGCAGGCGGGGATTTTAAAGCCCCGCCGGCTGAATAGTGCCGAGAAGCAGTTCAGGAGAACTGACAGCGGCCGCGGCTGGACTCCAGCTGCAGCGGAAAGGTGAGTATACAATTTTTTTTTATTTTAACACATTTTAGGATGAATTGCAGGGAAGGGCTTATATATTTAACCCCTTCCCGACAATTCACCCCGCGCACGCCGGCAGCCCATTGCTTTCAATGGAGCCGCTGTATTGCCGGCTCCATTGAATTCAATGGGCAAACATCGTTCTTCTCTGCCACAGCTGTTACAGCTGTGGCAGAGAAGAATGATTTGTCTTCTATATATGTTCTCAATGGGGTCGGCGCTGCTGCCGCCGGCCCCATTGAGCGCATATAGAGAAGAGAACAGGAATCGCAGATCGCAAATAGGTGCGATCTGCGATTTCTGTTCTATAATTTATCGGACGAGCGCATAAAAAGCGCTCATGTGTCCGATACCATTGCAAAGCAATGGTTTTATAAAATCGCCGGACACATGCGCATGCGCAAATCGCGGCTAAAAACGCCCGTCTGACTAAGGCCTCAGGTTGTGCTTCTGGGACCTGTGGTTTTACAGGTTTCCTTGTGCACACCTTCACAGGTAGGGATTAATTGAGCTGGCTGGGTGTGGTATTGTCCACCAGCCAATCCCCATTGTCTGCTGCAGATAAATACCAGCAAACTCTTGTGGAGAGATTGCGGGTAATTTTAGTGCTTTACTGTTGTACCCTGTGTTGAGCCCACTCAGATCTGGTATGGTGCATGCTTGTCTGTAGTGTCCCTTTCTCCTCCCCTGAAGACTGTCTGGGCACCTGCTGTTTGTGGCTGCTGGGCACTCTTTGTGTTCTGGGGTGCATCCATTGTGTAGTGTGTGGTACTGTGACCATACAGGTGCAAGAAGCCCACAGGTTTCTCCCTATCCCTGGGCAGGTGCGGCCTCCAGACGTTTGATGTCCTATGTGTGTGTCAGATGGCTGATGCCTTACACTGTTCCCTAGGTCAGCACGGTGGCTGACTCTTTATTTCTCTGGTGTAAGGACACTTGGACTGGCTATGGTTTACCATCTGTATGCATGTGAGCACTGGGTGGGGTTTCTGTTATATGTTGTATGGCAGAACCATGTGTGTTGGTATGAACAGTGACGTGTTTGATATGTCTGTGAAAGTGGCCAGACGTGTGCTTTATATGCAGTCCTGTTCTATGTTCAGTGTGTGTGTGTGAACAGTGTTGTGTACTATGTGTGTTTTGTGTACTTCTCCAGGTTCCTGGTCAGGGATAGTTAGATCCTAGATGAAGACAGTGGGGCCGACCTTATCAGGACGATTACCACACTTTTAGGCAGGGGATCCCCACCTTCCCTGGTTAGTAAGGAACAGGGGTCCTTCCATCATTGCCTGGAGAAGTGCAAGTTGTGAGTGCAAATGTTGTGTGAGTATATGCGGTTTTAAAAGGACACAATCCTGCATCCGTTCTCAGGAGTGGCGCTTTACTGCACTGAGCGAACGTAACAATACTCGATGACAAGTGAATGTTATGCTGATAGTATATTCACCAATGTGTATACTAGTGTTTTCCTTGGGAACTCTTATGAGCATTAAAATTATTTTGTTCTTGTTGGTTTCTGCAGTTTGAGGCAACTTGTGTTAACATGATAGCCAATGTGATAACTAGTAAAAGTGCAAATTACTTTACCTAAAATAATGTTTTGTGGTGAAAAATCCCTTCAAAGTGCTGGCCACTTGGATTCTCTCTTCTTTATAATTTGCTGTCCACTGCCTATTGCCATAATAACATAGTATTAGAGATGATCGAACGTGTCCGTTACGGACACTTACGCACCCGGACACCGGCTTTCCCGAACACTTCAGTGTTCGGGCGTAAATGTTCGGGGGCCGCCGGGGGGCGGGGGTCGCCGTGGCAGCGCGGGCGGCAGCAGCGGGGAACAGGGGGGAGCCCTCTCTCTCTCCCTCTCCCCCCCACTCCCCGCCGCACCCCCCCGCGCTGCCACGGCGACCACCGAACATTTTTCGCCCGAACACGGAAGTACTCGCAAAGTTCGGTGTTCGGGCGAAAAGGGGCGGGGCCGAACATGTTCGATCATCTCTACATAGTATGTAAGGCCAAAAAAATACATATGTCCATCCAGTTCAGCTTATTACACACCAATGTTGATCCAGAGGAAGGCAGAACCCCCCCATCCCCAATGAGGTAGAAGACTATTTTTACCATTTAAGGGAAACAGATTCCTTCCTGACTCCAATCTGGCAATCAGAATAATCCCTGAATCAACTACCCTTTTGAAGTTATTAATGATTATTATAACATATAATATTGTATCTCTCAAGAAAGACATCCAGGCCCTTCTTGAACTCTGTTATAGAATTCGCCATCACCACGTCCTTAAGCAAAGAGTTCCATAGTCTCACTGCTCTTACAGTAAAGAACCGCGTTCTCTGTAGGTAAAGAAACCTTCTTTTCTCTAGACGTAGAAAATGCCCCCTTGTTACAGTCCTTGGTATAAACAGATTCTGGGAGAGATCGCTGTATTGTCCCCTGATATATTTATACATAGTTATTTGGTCACTGATCAACCATCTTTTTTCTAAACTAAAAAAACCCAATTCTGATAACCTCGCTGGGTATTGTAGTCCATCCATTCTGTTTATTACTTTAGTTGCCCATATTTGTACCAGCTCAAGCTCTGATATGTCCTTCTTGAGTACTGCTGCCCAAAACTGTACAAAATATTCCATGTATGGTCATGTGAACTCTGTTTCTAGTACCATAATATATCAATAGAAATGAAACTAAAAACCTATACATTTTTACTCCATCTACTAATATATATATATATATATGTTAGTAAAAAACCCTGGGTTTGCCCCTAAAAAACGTTGCATATGGCCACTTTCAGACGAGCATGTTTTTAATCCATATTTGATCCATGTTTTGTGGAATGTAATACAGAGCTAATGAAAAATCTATGAATGTATTTACATTGCTGTATTTTTCACAAATGTTCTTTAAAAATACAGCAAGCGTTACTTTTGTCTGTTTTTGAAGAAAAATATGCGCATTATAGTCTATGGAAATTCTGTATTTCATTTATATTTGATCTGTATTTGCCTTCCAATTTTTACTCATTGGTATTTTTTTCTATTGGGGAAAAAAAGATCCATATTTACCCAGTAGAATGTAATACGTCTGTTTTATGGATGTCCTACAAATCACTCATGTGAAACTGGCCTAAGGACTTAGTCACATGGGCGCATCCGGACACCGATGCGCCTGTCTTCCTGCACGAAGAAGACGGCAGCACCTGCAGTGCAGACAACTCTCCGCAGCGCCGGAAAAAAGAACACATGACCGGCAATGGAGCCGGTCATGTGTTTTTTCTGCTGGAGGTGCGTAGAATCCTCCGTACCTGCAGTGCGGGCGTCTTATCATACAGGAAAACGGGCGCATCGGTGCCCGGATGTGCCTGTGTGACTAAGCCCTAAGGGTTACTTTTTGCAAAATACTGCTGATCCAAAAGCAAGAAAATATTGTGCAAGTCTCTTTGTGGGTTAGCTTTGGACATATTTTGCACTATCACTTTATAAATTGAATAATGGAAAATCATAGCTTCATTATTCTTATTGTTTCTGAGAGGTACTAAAACAAACTTATGAGAATACATAATGTATTCTAATGAAATAAACATGAAATCATATAACAGCTAAACATTCTCATATTCTGTTGCACTGACGAGAAGGCCAGTGGTGCACACAGCACTAAGTCAAAGAACTGTGTATATTTCCAGTATTGAGCGAGCATCATTTAATATAAATCACATCAAGTGTTTAAGTTCCCTATAATTAGATTTGATAAAAGGACTCCGTAATGCATTAAGATCCACTTAGAAAATAATATGAAAGTAATCATGTTGCTTCATTTCAGAGAAGTCAGTGGAATTCGTCAAACATTATCACAAGTAATTCTCATACATTTCTGGAAAAGTATTTATTTTGTGTAAATCCAAAATGTAATATAATTATAATCTTGTACCATTTTTTAAGTCCATCACAGGATAAGAGTTAAACTGTAACTATTTTATTTCATTTGGGTATTTAGATTTTTGGGGGCGGATTACATAGTCTGAAACTCAACTTTAAATCTTGAATAAACTCAGGTTTCAAAAAATAAAGCTGTACTTCCATTTAGTAGCCTATCTTGCCATAGTCACCAAATAAATCCATCTATTGCAAAAATAACTAGAGGACAGAGAGGAGTGGAGAGGTACAGCTGTAGCGTCTCACTTTGTGCTTCAGTGCAATAGCAGGAAGAGACCTCTAGGGCAACAACATAGGTCTGGCATCATAGTTCACTGCACATCTATTAAAGGAAAGGTGTCATCAGTAAATATACCTATTTTATAAATCAAATTTTTAAGTTCAACATATTTTTAAGCCTAATACCCTGTTTCCCCGAAAATAAGACATGTCTTATATTAATTTTTGCTCCCAAATATGCACTACGTCTTATTTTCAGGGGGTGTCCTATTTTGCCGCGACAAATCCGTCTGTGGCCGCTAATCCCTCAATTGGCCAGCTTTGTGGACGAAATTTCTCAGAAATCTCGTCCACATGGGATAGCGAATCTGTCACGGCAAAGCTGGGAGAAGCCGGCGTTGTGGTGCGCATTCACCGGCCACAGAAACGGAAAAGCGTGCAGCCAGGTCGCTTGAAAACAAGCGGCTGAGTGCCGTTGGTTTTGAAGCAGCGCTTTCCCGGCGGATATCTCGCTGTTTATCAGTGTGGCCAAACCGCGAGATTTCCGCTGGAAATACACTCTGTGAGAACCCAGCCTTAAGAATCACACACAGGTTGCCTGACTCACACACAGAGCCATGAAAAAATAAGGGCTGTAAAGTAACGTACCTGTCTGCAGACTTTAATTACCGGTACCGTATCACTGACAGAAGGTTCTGCACCACTTGTAATCAGGGATGGTATTGCAGCTTCCGACCACCAGGGGGAGCTCATCACAGCAGATGTGTACAGCAGGAACAGAATGTACAGTATGGCATTTTCCGGCCAGCAGGGGGAGCTCACGACAGCACACTCATACAGCACAGCAGGGACAGGATAACGGCAGCAGGAAAAGGGGTAACGGCAGACTGTCTACAGATCTACCGATACATCTGGCAGTAGGAGACAATGGGGATGGCAGCAGGGGACGGGGCTCTTGACATGCCTGCACATTTACAAGCGATGGCCGCAGAAGGGAACATCGGGATCGGCGGCAGGTGACTGTCTTCATGTCCTGCATGCAGCTGCTCTGCAACTGATGGTGAAGGTAGGGGACAGCGGCGGCGGGCTAAAAAGCATCATAGCTGCATGCTCTGGTGTTCTGTTCTGCGGGCATGCTTACATACAAACACACTTTACTATGTCTTACTTTCAGGGGGTGCCCTATTTTCGGGGAAACGCGGTAATAGTCTGATACTTCCTGTTCTGTAGAGAAAACTTTTCAGCAGTCATCTAAGATCACAGGCAGCATTACACTGACAGGTAACAACTATATGTAGATAACACAGGATCCACCATGTACAATAGGTGATAAGCTGCTGTGACTATCTACTCCTTCTCCCTATAAAATGACCCATGCACAGGTCACAGCGCATGCTTAGTCTCCCATACAAGTCAATGGGTCCACTCCTATCATGGAGCTGCTGTAAAGGATCTCTCTACATGCTGTTAAATGTAGCTCAGGCAAGATGGACGCCCCCACAGCCATATGTAGACAACAGAATAAAAAATTCTACAATCAGAACATAAAAACAGATTACAAAATATTGAATATGTTTTTCTTTCTGGTTTTAATTAATAAAAAGAAATTGGTGATAGCATCCTTTTAAATTATACCAGTAAGAGCCCACCTACATACAGTCATACCTAACTCTTCTACCTGTGGTCACATTGTCTAAAACATTTCAATCAATTCAATTAAAATAATGGAGGCACACTCTTATATTGTGAATCTATATGACAGTAATACAATAGTGTCAAATGCTGAATTTTTTTAGAGAAATAGTAAAGAGTGAGACCTTTTTGTTACTGCTAGTTCCTGCACTATATTTAAACTCCAGAATGAATGCATAAAATTCCAGCACTTCCTTATAAATGTAACTTTTATTTCTTAAACCATAAAAATAGTTTCCATGGTTTATACCTAGGCCTATGTATTCCTAGCATCACCGCTCTTAGTCATGGAATCCTAAGAATGAAAATCTGGAGCATTAAAAGCAATCTCAACCAATCAGAAATAAAAAAATCAATCATGTGGCATTACTGCTATATTGGCATCCACCATAAACTATTTCTCTTTCCCAGTTATTGACATATTACTATATATATATAATATATCAAATCGGTTTTATAATTTAATCCAAATAGATATTGTGATCATAATGTAAAAATCCAAAAGACTTCACGGCGCATAAGCCACTTTCTCTTATATCCTCCCCTCATAGAGTTAATGACCCTTTCATTACCATAATATTTGGATGAGGTCAGATTGCAATTGTGTACATTCAAAAAGGGTTTTGTTGCTCTAGATATATACCTATTCCCGAAACTATTTATATCCTCATATGTTCTGAAATTCTGCATTTTAACTTTTTTGTTGTATATCCGACATAATTCAGATTGCATGTCACATATCTAATCACATAGACCACATATTCACTATCACAATTAATGTATGTTTGAATATCAAAAGAACATAAACTATCATAATTATCTCAATATATCCATGAATCATGTGTATTTACATGTCTTGTATCTGCTCTGTTCATAATTGCCTTCAAGATGTAACCATGTTTCACTCATTGCTTTACTACTAAATGTACTTGGTGATAAAACATTTCCCAAAGTCCTGCCCCTTTTAGCTACAAATCGATATCCATTGTCTAAAATCCTTTTTTTTTTTACCAAATCAAGAATTTCCTTGTATTCATAACTGTATTTTATAGAAAAAGTAGGTGTTTTAGTATCTTGACTTTTATGTTTATTTATCCTTAATATATTCAGCCAATCTCTGAACCAAAGGTTGGAACAAAGTATCTACCCAAGCACACAAATTTTCATTTAGCGAACCTATAGCAGCAATAACAGGATGCAATAGCGGTCTTATAATTGATTTGTGTATCTTTGGTAGACCATGAAAAACTGGTGTGATGGGAGATTCAATACATAAATAACTCGCTTGTTTCTCATTAAAAATGCCTAAAGCTAAGCCCTCATTAATCAGATCTCTTAATTTGTTCTGATAGATTAACAGTAAATTTTTTGTAAGTTTTATCATCATTAAGGATTTTCAGTGCTAGTTCCTTATATAATTCTTAATCTAAAACAACGATAGCTCCCCCTTTTTCTACTTTTCTGATAATGATTAGAGATGAGCGAGCACCAAAATGCTCGGGTGCTCGTTGCTCGAGTCGAACTTTCCACGATGCTCGAGGGTTCGTTTCGAGTAACGAACCCCATTAAAGTCAATGGGCGACTCGAGCATTTTTGTATATCACCCATGCTCCGCTAAGGTTTTCATTGGTGAAAATCTGCAAAACCCAAGAAAGTGATGGAAACGACACAGAAATGGATAGGGCAGGCGAGGGGCAACATGCTGGGCTGCATTTCAGGTTCCCAGGTCCCACTATTAAGCCACAATAGCGGCAAGAGTGCCCCCCCCACCAATTTTTACTTCGGACAAACCCTCATTAGCAAGGCACACGTTGACTAAGCACCACACTACCTCCAACTAAGCACAAGCACTGCCTGCGGGACACACCGCTGCCTCTTCTCCAGGGTTACATGCTGCCCAACCCCCCCCTCGCACGACCCAGCGTCCACAGCGCACACCAAAGTGTCCCTGAGCAGCCTTCAGCTGCCCTCATGCCACACGCTGGTTGTATAGCCACACCACCCTCATGTCTATTTATAAGTGCGTCTGCCATGAGGAACCGGAGGCACACACTGCAGAGGGTTGGCAGGGCCAGGTAGCGACCCTCTTTAAAAGGGGCGGGGCGATAGCCCACAATGCTGTACAGAAGCAATGAGAAATCCAATCCTGTGCCACCTCCGTCAGGAGCTGCAAATGTAGGCATAGCAATGGGGAATCCCTGTGTCACACAGTATTCATTCTGTCAAGGTGTTGCATAGCTCAATCGACACTGCAAGGGGAAAGCCGTCTGCGCTCTGCCCCCTACCCAAGTCAGTCAGTGTCTTTGTGCCAGACAGGTCAAACACCGCGATGGGAACTAAGTTTGCACCAACAGCATAGGTGGGTCCTACAAAACCTAAGACATGAACAAAAAATTGATCTGAGCGGCCAAACATGGCAGACTTGCACCGCGCCCACGACATAGGCCTCGGCCCACAGCTTCAGCAATCCTAGGCAGGAAGCAGACTTTCACTGCACACAGGACATAGGCCTCTCCACAAACCCTCAGCAATCGTGGGCCTACAGCGGACTCCAATGCTAGCATAGCTGTGCACGTCTCATTAGCGTTGTATTGCTCCTGTAGTTTGTCCCAATGCAGTTCCCCCGGATAGTAGAACTAATGTCAGATTAAATACAGGTGGGCTTCGGCCCACACTGCATGCCCCAGTCAGACTGGGGTTTTTTATAAATAGTCACAGGCAGGTACAACTCCGGAATGGGAATTCCGTGTGCACCCACAGCATGGGTGGCTCCCTGGAACCCACCGGCGGTACATAAATACATCCCATTGCAGTGCCCTGGACAGCAGAGCTAACGTCAGATTAAATACAGGTGGGCTTCGGCCCACACTGCATGCCCCAGTCAGACTGGGGTTCTTTATAAGTAGACACAGGCAGGTACAACTCCGTGTGGACCGACAGCATGGGTGGGTCCCAGGAAGCCACCAGTGTTACATAAATAAATCCCATTGCATTGCCCTGTACAGCTGAGGTAACGTCAGATAAAATGCAGGTGGGCTTCGGCCCACACTGCATGCCCCAGTCAGACTGTTTTTTTTTATAAATACACACAGGCAGGTACAACTCCCCTATGTGAAGTCCCTGTGGACCCACAGCATGGGTGGGTCCCAGGAAGCCACCGGCGGTACATAAATAAATCCCATTGCATTGCCCTGCACAGCTGAGGTAACGTCAGATTAAATACAGGTGGGCTTCGGGCCACACTGCATGCCCCAGTCAGACTGGGGTTCTTTATAAGTAGACACAGGCAGGTACAACTCCTTAATGTAAAGTCCCTGTGGACCCACAGCATGGGTGGCTCCCTGGAACCCACCGGCGGTACATAAATATATCCTATTGCAGTGCCCTGGACAGCAGAGCTAACGTCAGATTAAATACAGGTGGGATTCAGCCCACACTGCATGCCCCAGTCAGACTGGGGTTCTTTATAAGTAGACACAGGCAGGTACAACTCCCTAATGTAAAGTTCCTGTGGACCCACAGCATGGGTGGCTCCCTGGAATCCACCGGCGGTACATAAATATATCCCATTGCAGTGCCCTGGACAGCAGAGCTAACGTCAGATTACATACAGGTGGGCTTCAGCCCACACTGCATGCCCTAGTCAGACTGGGTAATTTTTTTTAGGCCATGTACGTGGAACACGGCGATGGGAACACTTAGTGCACCCATAGTATGCACCGACCCCTGTAATACTCCTGTAGCTAAGGTATATGCACACCCCACTAACAGTTATGTTGCAGAAGTCTAGGGAGACCCTATTAACACTTCTGTAGTTACAGTATAGACGGACCGCAGTAACATTTCAGTAGCTGCAGTATAGGCAGAGCACAGTATCAGTTACATTTCAGTAGTAACGGTATCGACAGACCCCTGTAACATTTCCGTAACAGCAGGATAGGCATAGCCCAGTATTAGTGGGATTTCAGTAGTAACAGTATAGACAGATTGACAACACCTATGTGGAAAAGCTAGTATTTTCTAAGACAAGAGAGGGGCATTTGATTGCAATGAAAAGGATACTCAAGGTACTGAAAGTCTGCACTCCTTCTCATCTCAAGCTGGAAAATGGAAAAGCTTCATTCCTATGGTTTCCGTTGTCCATTTCAAAGTGTTAGCAAATAGCAATTCAAGTTTCCGGCTACTACCACGGATCTTTGTTAGGAATTACCAAAGATGATCACAAGTAAAGGCCTCATCATCGGTCAGTCCAAAATCATTCAGGGAGTATGTGGTTCTCAGCTGGCCTGCTTCCATTAAGGATTGGTACCTGCTGCCACTCAGTCCCTTGCCCTGCAGGGATGGTGTGTTCTATAGTCACCTGTATTCCGACATCAGCTGAACGCTCTGTAAGCCACCAAAGCTCTACCAGTCGGCTGAAAGCTTCAGCTAGGGAAAAAGGAATATTACCGCGGTTGTATTTAGTTGGTTTCAGGATGTGGCCAGGATTAAGTGGGCCGTGGCAAGGGGGTGGTGTGAGGGCTTTCTTATTGTGTCGTTTAAGGTGAAATTCTTGGACTGCCACCAGATGGACCACTGCGAAAGCATTTGCCAAGAATATTTTCATTGTTGGAGGACGAGGAGGGGGATGTCTTTGAGGCAGTATGTGTCCTGTCTCCCTGTCCGTGGTTATATGCACCTTACCAGTAACCGCATTGGTGGGAAAGTGGTCGCGACTGTGGACCTTTAAGCGCGGTTTTATTTCGTTGGTTTTCGGAATGTGGCCAGGATTAAGTGGGCCGTGGTGGGGGGCTCTCTTATTGTATCATTAAAGGTGAAATTCTTGGACTGCCGCCAGACGGACCACTGCGAAAGCATTTGCCAAGAATGTTTTCATTGTTGGAGAAGGAGGAGAGGGATGTCTTTGAGACAGTACGTGTCCTGTCCCCGTGTCCATGGTTATATGCACCTTACCAGTAACCGCGTTGGTGGGAAAGTGGTCGCGACTGTGGACCTTTAAGCGCGGTTTTATTTATTTGGTTTTCGGAATGTGGCCAGGATTAAGTGGGCCGTGGTGGTGGGCTCTCTTATTGTATCGTTTAAGGTGAAATTCTTGGACTGCCACCAGACGGACCACTGCGAAAGCATTTGTCAAGAATGTTTTCATTGTTTGAGGAGGAGGAGGCGGGGGATGTCTTTGAGGCAGTACATGTCCTGTCCCCGTGTCCGTGGTTATATGCACCATCTTCTTACAGTGCTCCCTCCGACTCAGCCTGGACTGGGGAGGTGTAACACAGTCTTGCTGGGGAGCCATAAAGCTGGCAAAGGCCTTGGAGAGTGTTCCCCTGCCTGCGCTGAACATGCTGCCTGATCTCCGCGCCTCCCCTTCTACTTGGCCCTCGGAACTGCGCCTTCTGCCACTAGCACTGTCAGATGGGAAGTTTACCATCAGTTTGTCCACCAGGGCCCTGTGGTATTGCATCATTCTCAAATCTCTTTCCTCTTTGGGAATGAGAGTGGAAAGGTTCTCCTTATACCGTGGGTCAAGCAGTGTGTAAACCCAGTAATCCGTAGTGGCCAGAATGTGTCTAACGCGAGGGTCACGAGAAAGGCATGCTAACATAAAGTCAGCCATGTGTGCCAGGGTACCTGTACGCAACATATGGCTGTCCTCACTAGGAAGATCACTTTGAGTATCCTCCTCCTCCTCTGGCCATACACGCTGAATGAATGAGAGGCAAGCAGCATGGGTACCCTCTGCAGTGGGCCCAGCTGTCTGTTCCTTCTCAGGCTCCTCCTCCTCCTGCTCAATGCGCTGAGATATAGACATGAGGGTGCTCTGACTATTCAGCGACATACTGTCTTCCCCCGCCTCCGTTTCCGACCGCAAAGCGTCTGCCTTTATGCTTTGCAGGGAACTTCTCAAGAGGCATACCAGGGGAATGGTGACGCTAATGATTGCAGCATCGCCGCTCACCATCTGGGTGGACTCCTCAAAGTTTCCAAGGACCTGGCAGATATCTGCCATTCAGGCCCACTCCTCTGTAAAGAATTGAGGAGGCTGACTCCCACTACGCCGCCCATGTTGGAGTTGGTATTCCACTATAGCTCTATGCTGCTCATAGAGCCTGGCCAACATGTGGAGCGTAGAGTTCCACCGTGTGGGCACGTCGCATAGCAGTCCGTGCACTGGCAGATTAAACCGATGTTGCAGGGTCCGCAGGGTGGCAGCTGACCCGGCGCACCTTGCCGAGGAGGTCTGACAACTGTGGGTAGCCTTTCAGAAACTGCTGAACCACCAAGTTAAAGACGTGGGCCAGGCATGGCACGTGCGTGAGGCTGCCGAACTGCAGAGCCGCCACCAGGTTACGGCGGTTGTCACACACGACCATGCCTGGTTGCAGGCTGTGTGGCTCTGTGGCGAAAGCCAGCGGTCGGTCTGCTCTGTCAGACCGTGCAACAGTTCGTGGGCCATGTGCCTCTTCTCTCCTAAGCTGAGTAGTTTTAGCATGGCCTGCTGACGCTTGCCTACCGCTGTGCTGGCGCGACACCGACTGCTGGCGACGTGCTGCTGCTGACAAGTCTTGATTGTTAAGTAGAGGTTGCGTTGGGGGAGGAGGAGGAAGATTTAGTGGAGGTGGCATACACCGCCGCAGAAACCATCACCGATCTGGGGCCAGCAATTCTGGGGGTGGGTAGGACATGAGCGGTCCCAGGCTCTGACTTGGTCCCAGCCTCCACTAAATGCACCTAATGTGCCGTCAGGGAGATATAGTGGCCCTGCCTGCCTGTGCTTGTCCACGGTTCCATTGTTAAGTGGACCTTGCCAGTAACCAAGTTGGTGAGGGCTCGTACAATGTTCCGTGAGACATGGTCGTGCAGGGCTGGGACGGCACACCGTGAAAAATAGTGGCGACTGGGGACAGAGTAGCGCAGGGCTGCCGCCGCCATCATGTTTTTGGAAGCCTGAGTTTCCACAAGCCTGTAGGGGAGCATCTCCAGGCTGATCAATTTGGCTATGTGGACACTTAAAGCTTGAGCGTGCGGGCGCTTTCGCGCCAACGATTCTCTTAGCGACAGCTGGACGCTGCGCTGAGAGATATTGCTGGATGGGGCCGAGGACAGCGGAGGTGAGGGTATGGGTCCAGGCCAGGAGACGGTCGTCCCTGTGTCGTAAGAGGTGGGTTGGATCTCAGTGGCAGGTTGGGGCACAGGGGGAGAGGCAGTGGTGCAAGCCGGAGGCGTGGAACGGTCTTCGTCCCACCTTGTGGGGTGCTTGGCCATCATATGCCTGCGCATGCTGGCGGTAGTGAGGCTGGTGGTGGTGGCTACCCGGCTGATCTTGGCGTGACAAAGGTTGCACACCACTGTTCGACAGTTGTCCGCAGTCTCAGTGAAAAACTGCCACACCTTAGAGCACCTTGGCCTCTGCACGGTGACTTGGCGCGAGGGGGTGCTTTGGGAAACAGCTGGTGGATTATTCGCTCTGGCCCTGCCTCTACCCCTGGCCACCCCACTGCCTCTTCCCACCTGTCCTGCGGCTGCAATTGCCTCCCCCTCTGAAGACGTGTCCTCAGTTATCACACCAGGTGGGGTCAGTCACCTCATCGTCCAGCGGCCCTTCCTCCGAATCCTCTGTGCGCTCCTCCCTCGGACTTACTGCCCTTACTACTACCTCACTGATAGACAACTGTGTCTCATCGTCATCGTCCTCCTCACCCACTGAAAGCTCTTGAGACAGTTGGCGGAAGTCCCCAGCCTCATCCCCCGGACCCCGGGAACTTTCCAAAGGTTGGGCATCGGTCACGACAAACTCCTCCGGTGGGAGAGGAACCATTGTTGCCCAATCTGGGCAGGGGCCTGAGAACAGTTCCTGGGAGTCTGCCTGCTCCTCAGATTGTGTCATTTTCATGGAGTGAGGAGGCTGGGAGGAAGGAGGAGCAGCAGCCAGAGGGTTCAGAGTTGCAGCAGTGGACGGCGTAGAAGACAGGAGGGTTGATAGATTGCTGGATGCACTTTCTGCCATCCACGACAGGAGCTGCTCACATTGCTCGTTTTTTAATAAAGGTCTACGACGTGGACCCAAAAATTGTGATATAAAGCTGGGGACCCCAGAAACTGTCCTCTCTCCTACTCCCACAGCAGCCGGCTGTGATTCGCCTGGACCAGGAACTCGGCCTGTGCCCACACCCTCACTTGGAACTCGGCTTCCTCGCCCGTGTCCACGTCCTCTACCCCTACCCCTACCCCTCAGCATGGTGGATTAAGAATCGAGCAGAGACAGAGCGGTGTAAAAATGTTTGTGAATTATTGCCACGCAGTTGGTGGCTGCCAGCGGTGATATAACGCAAAATGAAGCCAGAGATAAATTATAAGGAAGGCTGCATGCAGGCCTTGCTGTGCACTATGCAGTTTGGATGGACGTGAAGTCCCACAGGCCACGCAGGCAAATGCACTGGGTCACCGGTAGCTGTAAAAAGGATTTCCTTTTTAAATTTCCTTTTTTTTCGATGCAATGCAGGCTGAGGCTATGCATTGTGTATTGCACTTTCAATCTATGGGCGTCTGACACAACGTATACTTCTGAGACAGCACGCGTGTAACACAGAGCGGTGTAAAAAATTGGTGGTTTCTTGGCGTACACTTGGAGGCAGACAGCGCAGATGTTACACTAACTGCAGACGCAAAATATTTAAATGAAGGCTGGACGCAGGCCTTGCTGTGCAGTATGCAGTTTGGATGGACGTGAAGTCCCACAGGCCACGCAGGCAAATGTACTGGGTCACCATCAGCCGTAAAAAGGATTTCTTTTTAAAATTAACTTTTTTTCGATGCAATGCAGGCTGAGGCTATGCAGTGTGTATTGCACTTTCAATCTATGGGCGTCTGACACACCGTACACTTCTGAGACAGCACGCGTGTAACACAGAGTGGTGTAAAAAATTTGTGGTTTCTCGGCGTAGACTTAGAGGCAGACAGCGCTGACGTTACACTAACTGCGGACCGAAAAATATTTACATGAAGGCTGCATGCAGGCTCTGCTGTGCAATACTGAGGTACTACAACTCCCAGCAACCACGGAGTTAAATGCACACGGTCACAGGTAGCCCTAAGAAGGACCGTTGGGGTTCTTGTAGAAAGGATTCTACACTACCACTGTCCCTGCCTGACCAATACTGCCCCTATACTCAAGTACAGACTGCAGCCTGAGAACGCTATAGCCTGCACGCCTGATATACATTAAAAAAAAGTGCAAAACTGCTCACAGCAGCCACAACAATAATGCACTAGGTGAGCTGTGGCCCTAAGAAGGACCGTTGTGGTTCTTGAAGACGCTAACACTGTCCCTACAGCAGCAGCAGCACTTTCCCTGATCTCTCTTAGCGTGTGTCTGTGGCGAGCCGCGGGCGGGGCTGATTTAAATAATCGGGGGTCACTTGATCTCGCCAGCCACTCACTGCAGGGGGGTGGGATAGGGCTGGAATGTCACAGGAGGAAGTTGTAATGCCTTCCCTGTGTTTCTATTGGCCAGAAAAGGGCGCAAATTTCTCAGGGAAGGAAATGTAATTCAGTCGAATGCCGCGTGGTGCTCGTCTCGAGTAACGAGCGTCTTGAACACACTAATACTCGAACGAGCATCAAGCTCGGACGAGTGCACTTGCTCATCTCTAATAATGATTGTATTACAATTCCAACACAGCTGTCCGCTGTTTAAACGAAAGGTTACGATTAATTTTTACAGATTTAGTTGCATTCTATAACCTAATTAGGTCCCTTTCCTTCGCAGATCGAGGCTTTATTCACACAAGCATTTTTACATGGCTAATTTAGTCGCGATAAGAAATCGTGACCTTGTGAAGCATTGGATTCTAATTAGAGATGAGCGAACGTACTCGGATAAGCACTACTCGTCCGAGTAATGTGCTTTATCCGAGTATCTCTCCGCTCGTCCTGAAAGATTCGGGGCGCTCCGCTGCTGACAGGTGAGCGGGGCAGAGCGGGCGGGAGAGAAGGAGAGAAAGATCTCCCCTCCGTTCCTCCCCGCTCTCCCCTGCAGCTCCCCGCTCCGCAGCGCGTCCCGAATCTTTCAGGACGAGCGGAGAGGTACTCGGATAAAGCACATTACTCGGACGAGTAGTGCTTATCCGAGTACGTTCGCTCATCTCTAATTCTAATGCATTCATTCAGATGGCTGATGGAAAAATGCTCAGCTGGCCAAGATATGACATCGGCGGCCGAATACGTCGGCCAATGTTTAGACGCGGACAAAAAAAATAGGAATTGCCCTATCTTTCGGTCGCAATTAGGTGGCAGCTTCCATAGGCTTCTAGGTAGCTGCCAGCAAAGGTAGGGTGGGGGAGTATAGCAGCAGCTAGCGCTGCTAAAACATTTCAGTTGGCTCTATTGAGCCATTAGAAGGATTTCCGAAGATTTATGCCAACTGAGGCCTCAGTCACACGGGCGCATCGGCACCCGTACACCGGCGCCGATGCGCCCGTGTGACTGACACCAGCAGACGGACGTACCTGAAGATGGCCGTCTCTCTGCAGCACCGGGAGGAAGAACATGTGACCGTCTCCATTGCTGGTCATGTGTTCTATGATCAGCGCTTGAGAGAGACGGCCGTCTTCAGGTACGGCCATCTTCTAACTGTCAGTCACACAGGCGCTTGGCGCCGGTGTACAGGTGCCAATGCGCCCGTGTGACTAAGGCCTAAAAGAATTCCAGGCTGCAGCGTATAAATGCAACACCTGGCCTTGTACGAGAAATAGTGAATATTACTCACGATTTGGTCGCACCTTTTTCTCGTTTATGCATTTTTTGCCGCGATGCAGCCAGTGGAAAAACGCAACGCTCGAGTGAAAAGGATCCATTGCTTCCACGCTTACATTTACTGGATAATATGATGGATTATACATGTTTTAATTCATTTTTTGGGGGCCACCATGTTTCTGGAGATTATCTTCATGCTCTCATTGTATGATATGTTCAACAATGACACCTGTTCTCGGAAATTCAGATTCACAAATTCATTATTCATTTTACATGATATATTTTTTAAAACTTCGTTTCAATTAGTTGCATGTTGTTTAAAAAAATGTTTGCGCAAGGTCAAAAGTCCAGCAAATCTATTAACATCCATGAAAGTTGAAAAAAAGGTCAAAATTGTCTGTTGGTACAAAACCCAATCCTCTACATAGTACACTAATATGATTTTCATTAAGATGAAATGATGATAAGCTGATAATATCATTCTTATCTTTATCTCTCCACTCATCTAGATTTTCTTTTTCATCCAATGAAGAATATAATCAATCATGTTTCCTTGTTGCGAGTTGGATATTTTCTTTGTCCTTTTATGTTTTTCCTTCACGTCTCTGCCGGTTTTTGGCATTCTAAATAAATTTTCTCTTCTTTCATTCATGGAGTGCGGAGTATTAGAACTATTATTGTCCACTGAATAATCCAACACACCCTTTTGTTCAGAGGTTTCAGAGGTGTCATATTCAGATGAGCTGAGGCTGACATGACGCTGTGTTTTCATTGATTTTTTTATTTTTCAAGATCGATTTATATTTCTTTGCTTTATTCCTCCATTGATAAATATTCCCTGAGACATAACCCTCACAGTCGCTATGAAAATTCGATTTCTTTATTTCAGTAATAGAATCTTTCAATCTTACAAATTTAATTGTAACTTGCTCTCCATATTCTTATATACTTGTGTATTATTATACACGGACAATCTTTCTCTCACATCATTGATCTCAGATTCAATGTTTTTCCATTTCTCTACCTAATATTGGACTATGACACCCATGAAGCGCAGTTAGACATTGGTTTGATTGTTATCTAAGTCACAATTAGGGCTCGTTCACCCGAGCGCTATGAGGCGCAGTAGAGCTGTGCACAGAAAGCGCTTTTATAGGAACCAATGGTTTCCTAAAGATGTGTTCACATAAAAGTATGTTAGACGCATTAAAATCGCACACCTAACAAAGATAGGATATGCGACTGCAAGGTCGCATCTAAGCTTCGTGGTGCGCGCAAAGATAGGACCTGACTAGAGATGAGCAAGCGTACTCGGCCACGCCCCTTTTTCGCCCGAGCACCACGATTTTCGAGTACTTCTGTACTCGGGCAAAAAGATTCGGGGGGTGCCGTGGGTGAGTGGGGGGTTGCAGCGGGGAGTGGGGGGGGGGAGAGGGAGAGAGAGAGGGCTCCCCCCTATTCCCCGCTGCTACCTCCCCTCTGCCACGCCTCCCCCCGCCCCCCGGTGCCCCCGAATCTTTTCACCCGAGTACAGAAGTACTCGAAAATCGCGGTGCTCGATCGAATAATTACTCGAAACGAGTAGGTTCGCTCATCTCTAGACCTGACCTATCTTTGGTGCATGCTTTCTACAGACTCCTATGGGAGCTAGAAAGCACGCACCACGTACCTCGGAATGTGTGAACAGGCTACTTAAAAGTAGTTGGAATTAACCTGTTCACATGATCCTTAGTGCAGTATAGCCACGATTTTTGCACGTGGCTATACTGCATGCCCAGAGGGCTCGTGTGAATGAGCCCTTATAGACAAACACAATCCAATTAAACTAATAATACGCTAGCAGTTATGTCATTTATGTTGGTTAATGAGTACATTGAGTAAGCATCCAAAAGAGCAGGGAGGAAAACTAAATGAACACATTTGTAATGTCTTCTCCAAGTGCTAATTAGTAGAAGGTGTTTTAATTAAGATGATGAGATTAGAAGTGTAAATTTCACAGGTGTTTTGCCCATTAAATAAAGACACACAAAATCTGGTTACTGGCAAACCGTTCTTTTCACAAAAAATTGTTTATTTAAACTGTGCCTTCAAGCAAACAACTTTCAGAAGACCTATTTACACAAATGCACACTTTTACCGGTATGCTTGGAGGAAGAAAAGTACTGCACACCATGACCAAAGTCCCATCCCAACTGTGAAGTATGGTGCACAGAGCACCACCGTTCAGGCTGCTTTACCGCCTTAAGGTCTGAATGCTTTGTAATCATCGAGGAAGCAATTAATTCTAAGGTCTATTCTTGCAACTGTAGCTTGAAATATGGATTTTGTTTTCATCTGCATTTTGTTATGTATCTCTGTTGTGCCAGCATTATATCAGCAGTTTTCAGACAGTGCTTTTTTGTCAGAAAGGGTTTACTAATAAGGTCATCAAGGCATGTTAGGCCGCTGGGACCCCCAGAGATCAGTTATAACATGTTTTTTTTAAAAACTACAGCAAGTGTTCAACTCCCCCTGCAGTACAACCACAGGGGAAATAAAGTATTAAATAGATTATATTACAATCAGTGGGTTGCCTCTGTTATGCACAGACATGCTGGGTCCTCCAGAGCAAGACACACTCTATGTAGCTGCTCTCCTTTATAACTTATGGTGTGTTTAGATGTAACGATTATCATGCACAAAATCTTGCAAACAAACGAAAGTAAATGATGATCGTTCGGTTTAAACATGAGCCAATGTCTGAACAATGAAAAAAAATCGTGTGGTTCTTGTTTGTCATTCAGTTTCACCTGGCATAAAAATTGGCACCAGCTCGTTCACTTGTCAGGCAGTTTGAACACTGAATGATAGGTGAATGAGAACTCCACAATTTTCAATCATACAGTCTAAATAGGCTGCAAACGAACTGGTGATGACGTCACCAGCTCGTTCGCTTAGGCAAATAAGAATCGCAAAATCCTCGTTCTGTCTAAGGGCTCAGTCACACGGGCACATCGGCACCTGTACACAGGCACCGATGCGCCCGTGTGATTGAGTTGTTACTGCAGA
Source organism: Eleutherodactylus coqui (assembly GCF_035609145.1). Taxonomy (NCBI): domain Eukaryota; kingdom Metazoa; phylum Chordata; class Amphibia; order Anura; family Eleutherodactylidae; genus Eleutherodactylus; species Eleutherodactylus coqui. The sequence goes on from NC_089837.1 coordinate 343,040,995, forward strand.
AAGAAGATGGCCATACCTGAAGACGGACGTCTCTCTGCAGCGCTGATGAAAGAACACATGACCGGCAATGAAGCCGGTCACATGTTCTTTCCTTCGGCGCTGTAGAGAGACGTCCGTCTTCAGGTACCGCCGTCTGCTACCTGCAGTAACACGGGCGAATCGTCGTGTGACTGAGCCCTAAAAGGGCCATGAGAGATGAAAGTTCTGAATGTAGTACTCTTCCCTACAAATTTAGAAGTTCTTATTAGGATATTTGAATATAGGGTTTCTAAACCAGACAATTGCTTAGGGTTCCACCGGAGAGGAAGGGTTGTCCAGATGAAAAACTCCCCTTGATGACACATTGGGAGAAAATAATTAGATGTGAACCAGACGTATACACATTTTATACAAGTGCCTACTGTATGCAAATAAATGACATATACTCATTTTAGAATTATAGTGCCTGCATCAATTTTTGTATTATTTTTTATAGTTTTACAACTTTTATGAATGACTCCAATGGTGCAACAAGGCAAAACGCAAACATAAGATCAGTATATTACAGCTAATAAAAAGGAGAGCTGGTAGAATTGGTGTGTTTTGTTCCTTAAATAGTCGGTGTACCTTATACAGTATATTAAATAACTTAAACCACTAAAGCAAATAGCGGTGTTTAATAGTAGTGCACATTAAAAGATTTTATTACAAAAACTGCTCCTAGTTATTATGCATTTATACATGTATGAGAGTGTTTATTTTTATTTTTCATTTTTTTTCAGATGCTGAATCACTTTTATAGATGCCATAAGACTGCTGGATAGAACTGAAAGTATTAAGTTCCAATGATTCCCCTGAATGCAATTTCTTCTGCAGATAAAAGAAAAAAGTAAGAAAGAAAAAACAGGCTACAAAGTCTGCCTCCAAGGGAAAAGAGGAAAAAGTTATTAACATTTTTATGTAATTAAAATCCAGTTAGGATACCAATTTCCCATATTCATTTCCTTGTTTTCACATAAGGAAATTATCTTTCCCATGCCAAATATTGTTCCCATTCATCCTCTTTGCCCCAAGAGCCTATCTGAATAAGAATAAAGATAAGGCCAAGAATGACCTTGAGATTGGTGGAGCTGGGAAAACGCATCAGAAGGAACTAATGAAAGATAATAAAGGGGGGAATGCTCATGCGTGAAAAGTTGCAAGTGTACCATTCCCCCAATACAAGATGAGAGAGAAGATTTATTAATGTCTTCAAGCTGCATAGAGCTCAGACTTAATTTATTTAAAGACTTTAAGATATGCAGATGATAACTTTTTTGCGATATTACAAATAGTTTGATTTTACCAATACACCTTTAGACTTGGAAATAAATGGGCAAGACTTTTAGTAAACACTAATGTATTTAATTCAGTTTCAGAAATAGATATTTTACGCTACTTATATCCTTAATTGCAAAACAACAATAAGATGATGAAAATAGGTCACCTAGAGATAAGGATTCATTCTATACTTCTAGATAAAAGGGTTAGTATCAGAACTGGAGGTTGGGAAATAATTATTGCTCAGCCGGATATTTTGAAGTATAAATTAAGCTGTATAGTGACTTGTAACACGTCAATGCTTAATCGCATTATAGTGAGACCATAGCAAAGGCAATCAGCCAGATCCATATAGATTAATGTATGAGTACACACCCTTCACAATAAAATGTATAGACTTTTCTATTAGCATTTCTGTGTGAAAATGTATCCATTTACCGAATGTAGACATATTAAAGAGAGTAATATGGAGAAAAGTAGGGCCTAGACCTTCATAGCAATTGATGGGAATGTCAAAATTGCCCAACATAACCATAGAAAATGTACTACGCCATTGGGCCAAAATAATCAAATACAAGGAATGCATCTAAGTTAACATTAATTCTAAATACCATATATACTTGAGTATAAGCCGAGTTTTTTTATGCTGAAAAAGCCACCCTCGGCTTATACTCGAGTGAGGTAACAAAAAACAAACAAAAAAAAAAAACGCAATACTCCCCTTCTAGCCAGTGTCTGTGTCCCTGGCGGTGCGGCAAGCAGCTTGAGAATTCTCCCCACTGTCATCTCCCTGCTCGGCTTTGAATTCCCCCACCGTTAGCGCTGTGATTGGATCGAGCGCCAGCCAATCAAGCTCCAGTATATACTGGTAAAAAAAAATATAATACTCACTTCTCAGCCGGCGCTTGATCATTCACAGCCATTTAGTGAATGACATCACTGAATGGCTGTGATTGGTTTATCGAGCGCCGGCTGAGAAGTGAGTATTATGGTTTTTTTTTAACTAGTATATACTCGAGCTTGAAATGAGAATGTCTGAAGAAAATTACAACATAGTAGTAAATAACTGAAACATGGCTTGATGATAAGTGCGATTGGGTGGTAAATTTACAGGGTTACAAACTTTTCAGAAGAGACTGTGGGAAACAGAAAGGGGGAGGGGGTATGTCTGTATGTTAATTCCTACTTAATGCTGAGGCTACGAGAAGATATAGGTGTAGGAGATGAACATGTGAAATCCCTGTGGGTAGAAATACAGGGAGGGAAAAATAACAAAATCCTGATAGGGGGTTTCTATAGGCCACCAAAAATAAAAGAAGAAACTGAAAACTTATTAACCCTTTCCAGTCCAATGTCGGGCCTGCCCCGACATCATCATTTTCCTCCACAGCTCCGATGTCGGGGCAGGCCCGACACTGCAGTGCAGGAGTGGATCTGCACCCGATCGTCAGGCACATCGGGTGCAGATGCACTCCTTTACTGGTCGTCATCGAGGACCCCCGAGGAGAAGGCAGAAAGGGTTTTTAACCCTTTCTGCCCACTTCTTTATACATTACATAGCGCTCAATTAGCGCTATGCAATGCATAGATTCCGGCCGGCGATCATGTGACCGCCGGTGTTACCTGACCCCCGGCGGTCACATGAACGCCGAGCCGGGAGCCTGCACCGTGCAAGGACCTGCTTACCTGACCAGCGTCTTGTGCATTCTCCTTCTGTCTCCCGACCCGGCGATCATGTGACCGCCAGGTGTCACCTGACCCCAGCGGTCACATGATCGCCGAGCCGGGAGGCAGAAGGAGAATGCGGAAGACACCGGTCAGGTAAGCAGGTCCCTCCCTGCACCCTCCTGAACTCTGTCAGATCAGGAGGGTGCAGGGAAAATGTATTTTTTCTCACCCCTTCTCCCAGCTCCAATTTATTTGGAGCTGGGGAGAATGGGTGAGAAAAAATAAATGGATTGGAAAGGGTTAATAAGGCAAATAGAAGAGGTGTCAAATCGCAGTGAAGTAATTATTATGGGAGACTTTGATTATCTGGATATAATATAGGAAGACGAAACCTGTGAAATCTCACAAGGGTGCTAAGTTCTTGAGAACAATTAAAGATAATTGCTTTATCCAACTTGTGCTGGAGCCAACTAGAGTGAGGGCCATCCTGGACTTATTATAAACTAATAAACCTTGGCAAATAGTGACCATAATATAGTTGATTTCCAGCTGTCATTTAATAGGAAGCTTTATCAGGGAGCAACAAAAAACTAAACTTTAGCAAAGCAAAATTTGATCAGCTCCGAACTACTATTGGCAACATTTATTGGGACAGTGTCATTAAAAATAATAGTACAGGTGACAAATGGGAGAAGTTTAAAAACATCCTAATAACGTCTTGTGAGCAGTTCATACCCTTTAAAAATAAAAGAACCACAAGTAGAAGGAAACCAATGTGGCTCGACAAGACTGTAAGGGAAGCTATAAGTGAAAAAAAGGCGATCAAATTATTAAAACAAGAAGGCAGAGAAAAAAGCGCTAAAACGATACTGGGAAAAAACAAATTATGTAGGGAAAAGATAAAAACTGCAAAAGAGGAGGCAGAAAGACTGACTGCCAAAGAGAGCAAAAATAACCCTAAACTGTTTTTCAATCTCATAAACAGTAGAAGGATTTGCACTGAAAGCACTGGCCCTTTAACAAATAATGCAAGAGAAATAATTGAAGATGATAGGGATAAGGCAAATCTATTAAATAGTTTTTTCTCAAGTGTATTCATAAAGGAAAAAGAAATGTCACACGTGATGCAGGGGGATAAAACAACTCCCCTCCCCCCCCCAAAAAAATATCACCTGCCTAACACGGGAGGAAGTGCACAGCTGGTTAAAAAAGATTAAAATCCACAAATCGCTAGGCCCAGATGGAATACACCCAAGGATTCCAAGGGAACTAAGTGACGTGATAGACAGACCGCTATTTCTTATATTTAGGGAGACTATTGAGACTGGGGTTGTACCACTGGATTGGCGTATTGCCAATGTCCTTCAAATATACAAAAAGGCATCAAGAAGGTAGCCTGGTAACTACAGGCCGGTAAGTCTCGTTTCAATAACTGAAAAAATATTTGAGGGGTTTCTGAGAGATGCCATCCTGGAATACCTCAAGGAATACAACGGTATAATTCCTCATCAGCACGGGTTCACAAGGGGTCGATCATGTTGGACCAATTTGATCAGCTTCTACAATGAAGTAAGTTCTAGGCTGGACCTGGGAGAGTCTATTGACCTTGTACATCTGAACTTTTCTAAAGCATTGACACCGTGCCGCATAACAGGGTGATATTTAAAATGAGACAGCCTGGACTGGGCAAAAACGTTTGTAGTTGGGTAAATAAGAGCTGGCTTGGAGATAGAAAGCAGAGGGTGGTGATAAATGGTTTGTACTCTGATTGGCCCATGGTCACTAGTGGGGTGCCACAGGGTTCAGTATTAGGCCCAATTCTGTTCAATGTATTTATCAATGAACTGATAGAGGGACTGCAGATGATGCAAAATTATACAAGGTAATTAATACAAAGAGGAACAATGTACGGCTGCAAATGGACCCAGATAAGTTGGAGGCTTGGGTAGAAAAATGGTAAAGGAAGTTCAGTATTGATAAATGTAAAGTTATGCACATGGGCCGGGTAAAGGGATGTCACTAATATACACTAAATGGGATACTGCTAGGGAAAAGTTATATGGAAAAAGACATGGGGGTACTAGTGGATTGTAGATTTAACCGGAGCAATCAATGCCAGTCAGCTGCTGCAAAAGCAAATAAAGTCTTGGGATGCATTAAAAGAGATATAGGGGCGAGGGACTAGAACATTATTCTTCCACCATATAAGGCACTTGTCAGGCCTCACATGGAATACTGTATACAGTTCTGGGCACCGGTGCTCAGGAAAGATGTTGTAGTGCTTGAGGGGGTACAAAGAAGGGCAACTAAATTAATAAACAGAATGGGAAGACTGGAATACCCAGAGAGGCTATCAAAATTGGGATTATTTACCCTGGAAAAAAGACAAATACCTATGTATAAATACATTAGGGAACAATACAAGGATCACTCCCATGATCTGTTTATTCACAGGACTGCAATGGTAATAAGAGGGCATCTTCTACGTCTAGAGGACTGTAGATTTAATCACCAACATAGAAGGGGGTTCTTTACTGTGGGACTGTGGAACTGTCTGTCTGAGGACGTGGTGATGGCAAAATCAATAGAGGAGTTTAAGAGGGGACTAGATGTCTTTCTAGAGCGCTATGATATTACAAGATATAGACATTAAGCAGGGTTGTTAATCCGGGTCTAGGAGTGAGGTAGAACTTTCAAAACGTTGATCCAGGGATTATTCTAACTGTCATTTTGGAGTCGGGAAGGAATTTTTCCCCCCAAATGGGCTAATTAGCTTCTGCCTCATTGGGTTTTTTGCTTTCCTCTGGATCAACAAAGGAAGGGGGGGGGGGGGGGGGGAAACAGGCTGAAGTAGATGGACATTGTCTCCCTTCAGCCTAACATACTATGTTACTACTAAGTGTCTACTTCAAATGCCTGTCACTGAACCTGCTACTTGTAGCCTGGACCTTTAACACCCCATAGGGGCTGCATGCAATATTGTTTCACACTTTGTGTAGGATAATTGCAATGCTGGCAAACTGCAGTACTGTTAATAAGGCAACATGACCTTTACACAGGTTACTAGAGCAACAAATTGCAGCTTCTTAATCCTCTGATTTTAGCAGAATCTGGAAACAGTCTACTTAAAAGTTTACTTAAACTCATCTTGTCTATAAATGTCCCAGCTCATTCCTCGCTGCTGTCTCGATACCATCATTCCTACCCTAATTGCAAGCCTACTAATGAACTACAAAGTCTTTAATGGGGGCCCAACATACATCGGTTGTGTGGTAGTATTAGCTTAAACTGGTTTCCTGGCTAATTCTGGCTAATCCAGAATTGGGAGTTTTTTCAATCACGAGTCCTCAGCAATCTGGAAAAAGACTCACTCTTCTGCAGCTTGTTGCACCTCTGGACTGGTCCTTTGTAGCTCCAGGGAACCTTTGATCTGTAGCCCTTGGTCATCATGCAGCCACTTAAGCCACTCTTCATGCACAGCAGTGGCGACCACTTCTTAAGTAATGGGCTGCTGCCCAGCCTCCTCTGCTTTTCTCCGACTGCTGTATGATGCTCCTATGATGCAGTGCAGATGTTACCATGCAGGGTGGTGCTGGGACCCGCGGCCGGCGCGCGGCGCTCCGATGTCGGCTCCGGCGTCCTGGAGCTCTGCTGTCGGGGCTCTCCCGGCGGCGTGGAGCAGCCAGCGTGCAGCGGCGTGGGCGCGTCCGCCCGTAGGGTGCCGCCCGCTCTCCTCCACCTTCCATATGCAACAGTGGGAGAGTCGGCTCCTCCCACTCACCGCCCCTGGGCGGAGGCTTTAAGTTAAAAGGCTGGCAGTGACCTGAGCTCACTGCCAGTTATTGGTTCTGCTAGCCTCTAGTCAGGTCTGTCTCAGTCTGCTCTAGTTGCTCGTCAGTATCCTGTCAGTTTGCCTGTGAGCTCCATCTCCAGCCTTTCTCTGCTTTGTAAGTTTGTTGGTTTGTTCCACCTGCCTCTTCTGTCGGCACTCTGTCCCCTGTTAGTAGTTCCATCTAGGTAGTCGCCAGGCCCCCAGCCAGCGCAGGGACCGCCGCCCAGTTGTCCGCCTGGAGTTAGCCAGGGCCGGAGCAAGTAGGCAGGGACAGTGGGGTGCGGGAAGATCAGGGCACCCCACCAGGCGCTCGGGGGGGGCAGAGTGCCGTAATATAATAACTGGCCCTTAAAACCTGTTTGTCATGGAGGCGATCAGCTCCCTCACGAACCAGCTGCAGGCCCTGGTGCCTGTGATCCAGGATTTATCCGCCCGCATGGTGGCCCAGGAGCAGCGGGGGGTGTCGCAGGGGTCAGACGCCTCAACCAGCCCCGAACCCAAGTGCCCTCTTCCCGAGGTGTTTTCTGGGGAGAGGAACAAGTTTTTTGTTTTCCGACAGGCGTGTCGCCTGTTTTTTCGGATGCGTCCCCGTTCTTCCCGGTCGGAGGCTCAGAGGGTCGGGCTGATAATGTCCCTGCTGCGGGGCTCGGCTCACACATGGGCCTTTTCCATCCCCGAGGGTTCCTCCTGCCTGCAGTCTGTGGACTCCTTTTTTCAGGAACTCGGGTGTATCTTCGACGAACCGGACCGAGCGGGGTTGGCGGTTTCACGGTTGTTGGCGCTGCGGCAGGGGTCGTCTTGTGTGGAGGACTATTGCTCCAACTTCAGACGCTATGCGGGGGATACGACATGGAATGATAGCGCGCTGAAAGACGTTTTTCTACAGGGCCTCTTGGACGCAGTTAAAGACCTGTTAATTTCCCATCCCGTTCCCGGGTCCTTAAGGGAGGCTATGGAGCTAGCGGTGAAGGCAGATAGGAGGCTCAGGTCTAGGAAGCAGGACAGGCAGACCCGTAGAGTCAGGGAAGTCGGTTGCCCTGGTCCCTCTTCCTCCTTACCAGTCCCTGTCCCCGAGCCGATGGAGGTGGATCCGCTGGACCCCAAAGAGCGACGCCAGATCCGTTTGTTGCATCGTCTCTGCCTCTACTGCGGGAAAGCTGGACATCGGGTGATAACCTGCCCACTGAGGTCTCAACGCTCGCAGCCGGAAACGGCGGAAAACTCCGAGTCCTAGTCAATTGCAGGGAGGATCGCCTAGGACTTCAGGTACTTCCTAAACTTTTGGTACCGTGTCAGGTTGGATTCCTGGATTTTTCCCGATCAGGGCAGGTGTTTATTGATTCTGGAGCAGCCGCCAACTTGATAAGTCTGTGTTTTGTCCGTTCTCTGATGGCGGAATTTGTGGCGCTGAAGACGCCAATTCATTTTACCCGTATTGATGCTACCCCCCTCTCTACAGGCCTGGTACGATGGAGGACCCCAACATTACAGTTCACGGTGGGGATCCCCACTCGGAAGAACTGTCTTTCCTGGTTATGGAAAAAATGTCGGTTGATGTGGTGCTTGGTATGCCCTGGTTGGCACTGAACAATCCCCAATTTGATTGGTCCACCCGGGAATTGACTCATTGGGGATCATCCTGTTATAATCACCTGTCTACCATAGCTGTGTGCTCCACAGATACGGTGCTCATTCCGGAGTATTTGTCAGACTTTCAGGATGTATTCTCCAAAAAACTGTCTAAGGCTCTGCCTCCTCATAGGGAGTGGGACTGTGGTATTGATCTGATTCCCAACAGTCCCATCCCTAAGGGAGCCATTTTCAATTTGTCAGGCCGTGAGCATGAAGCCCTCAAGTCCTATGTCTCGGAGGCTCTGGCCAACCGACATATCCTGCCGTCCAGGTCCCCTGCCAGGGCAGGTCTCTTCTTTGTAAAGAAGAAGGACGGGACACTAAGGCCTTGTGTGGATTATCGGGCCTTGAATAAAATCACTGTGAAGAACCAGTGCTCCTTGCCCCTAATTCCTGACTTGTTGAATCAGGTGGTAGGGGCCCACTGGTTCTCCAAACTGGAGTTGCGGGGGGCTTACAATTTCTGGTCATCTATCTTGACAACATTCTGGTGTACTCGCCTGACTGAGACTCACATGTGCAGCACCTGAGGTTGGTCCTGACCCGTTTGCGCGAGTATCAACTTTTTGTCAAGTTAGAGAAATGTACATTTGGTTCTAAACAAGTATCCTTCCTTGGCTATGTAATCTCACCCACGGAGATTCAGATGGAGTCTGATAAAGTAGCAGCAATCTCCCAATGGGTCAGACCAGACAACCTCAAGGCTCTCCAGCGGTTCTTAGGTTTTGCAAATTTTTACTGCAAATTCATTAGGAATTATTCAGTTATTGCTCAACCTCTGACCGACCTGACTAAGAAGGGGGCCGACTTGGGTAAGTGGTTGCCTGCAGCCCTTGAGGCCTTTAGCCGTCTAAAAAAGGCATTCACGACTGCCCCGGTGCTAATACAGCCGGACGCACTACTACCCTTTTTTATTGAGGTAGACGCGTCTGAAGTGGGGACAGGAGCAGTATTGTCGCAGGAAGTCAGTGGGAGGTCTGGGTATAGCCCATGTGCGTTCTTTTCGCGGAAGTTCAATTCCGCAGAGCGCAACTACGACGTGGGTAACCGCAAATTATTGGCTATCAAATGGGCTCTGGAAGAGTGGCGACACCATCTTGAGGGTGCTAGACACCCAATTACCGTATATACTGATCACAAGAATCTGGTATATCTCGCCAATGCGAAAAGACTCACAGCTCGTCAAGCCAGGTGGGCGTTGTTCTTCGCCAGGTTTAATTTCGTCGTGACATATATCCCAGGAGAGAAGAACGTGAAGGCGGACGCCCTGTCACAGAGTTTCGGGGTACCGGATAGTGAGACCATGACTCCCGAGAATATCTTAGCCCCCGGCGTGGTGGTGGCAGCTGTGGAGTCTAACTTCGTCCCTCAACTACAGGATGCTCAGCAGGACGCTCCTTCGGGGGTGCCGGAGGGCAGATGGTTTGTGCCAGAGACCCTACGCCCTAGAGTCATGGATGAGTCTCACTCGTCGGTTCTCGCAGGGCATCCAGGGTTCCAGGGGACCCTGGAGCTTTGTTCCGGACACTTCTGGTGGCCAGGCATGTCTCAGGAGATCCACAACTTTGTGAGGGGTTGCTCGGTCTGTGCTCGCAATAAGAGTCGGCGGCGTCCTCCGGAGGGTCCCCTGAGACCGCTACTGGTTTCTTCCAGTCCATGGTCGCACCTATCAGTAGATTTCATCACTGACCTACCAGAATCCCAGAAGTGCACCACTATCTTAGTGGTGGTCGACCGGTTCTCAAAGATGGCACATTTTGTGGCGTTAAAAAAGCTACCCTCGGCAAAAGAGTTCGCCACGATTTTTGTAAAGGAAATAATTCGCCTACATGGGGTTCCCCAAAATTTTGTATCTGATCGCGGGGTTTAGTTTGTGTCGCAGTTTTGGCGTGCCTTCTGCAGAAACCTGGGAACGTCGCTTTCCTTCTCTTCAGCGTTCCACCCGCAGACTAATGGTCAGACTGAGCGGAAGAACCAAGATTTAGTGCAATATTTACGGTTGTTTGCTAGCGAAAAGGCTCATCAGTGGGCAGAGTTCCTGCCGTTGGCAGAGTTTGCACTAAACAACCGCCTTTGTTCTTCCACTGGGGTGTCTCCATTTTTTTGTGTATACGGTCAGCATCCTCGCTTCCTTACAGCAGTCCCTACTCCGTCGGTCTGTCCTGCAGCTGATGTCGCCACAGATACGCTTCGGGGGGTATGGAAAGAGGTACAGAGAAACTTGGAGGCAGCGGGGGCCCGTATGCAGTTGCGTAGTGGGAAGAGTCTGTCTGTGTCTGAACCTTACAGGGTGGGACAGAAGGCATACCTGTCTTCTAAAAATCTCAAATTGCGGGTCCCGTCCTTGAAGCTGGCACCACGTTACGTGGGGCCGTTTGCCATCACACGTGTGGTGAACCCACTCGCCTACGAGCTGGGGTTGCCAGCCACATGGAGGGTTCACAGGGTATTCCATAAGTCGCTATTGAAACCTTTTGTCCCTTCGGAGGCAAGTAGGCAGGGACAGTGGGGTGCGGGAAGATCAGGGCACCCTACCTGTAACAGCAGACATACATATATTAGCCACTTGAGTCACTGAGAATTTTCTTGCACCTTCCCAGAGGTGATCTGCTTACCTTGTTACCGCTGACCTCATATAGGGTGGAGCCTTCTTCATAGCACTCTGAGTTCTCTGAACTGAGGCCCAGAGTGCCTCCCCACCTGCCATGACACTGGCCAGCAGAAGGGTCTTTCTGCCTAGAGCTGGAAGTGCCTGAAGTCTCTCTCTTCCCATCAGCATCACTTACCACAGAGGTTTAACAAGCAGGTTCTGGGATGCTGTCAGAAGAGTGTGGAGGGAGGTGGGCAATTCCATCCACCCAGTTACATATAGATAACACAGGTTCACACCACTCAGTACAGAAGATGGACACAGCTCACCTCCTCTTCCTCCCTGCACAATAACCTCTGCGCAGGTCACAGAGCATGCCTAGAACACTCTCCCATAGAAGGCAAAGAGTAATCTCCAGTCTATAAATTTCTACTGTCTATGTGGTTGCTGTAAAATATATATTTGAATGCTGTTAACAGCAGCTCAAGAAAGATGGTCGCCCCCACAGTCAACTATAGAAAATATAATTTAAAAAATCGGAAATTTAAAACTTAGCAGCTGGTTTTAATCAGTGAGAATATAAGAGACACAATTCCTTTAAGGGCCCAAAATATTCTGTGAATGTTTTACTAGCAATTCACCTCATGAACCAAGGGATTGCAACATTTTCTAACAGCTGGACAATAATTTTATAGTTAGGCCTGTGCAAATTGGAGTAATTGTTGCTACTTTGGGAAGCACTTACCTTATTCTGGTTCACATATCTTTTATTATTTAAATACATAAACAGTAAACATGGATAGATAGGTAGGGGCCATTGCTCTATTGTTTTTGCAGAGATTTTTGAAAAAGTAGCTTGTGGAAAATGGCATAAAGGCAAATATTGAGAGGAAAGTGGGGGAAAAAAAACAAAGAAAATGTGATTCGTGAACTTCATTAATTTATTGAAAAACGAAACTATTGGTTTATAGCAGGAGATACAGGATATTTGCTTGTTGTGAAACAGTATTCATCATCTAACTCGATTCTGTAAATGAATATTTAAAAATAAACAACAAACTCATTTGCTACTTTTCTACGAGTTTCAGAGATGATGTTCTACTTCTCAGAAATGTCTTCAAGGACAATTTCACATGTTATAACCACATTTCTGCATACGTAATACGGACATGTTTCTGAAATGTGGCAGTAATACGCTCACGTGAAACCTGTCTTAAGAGGGTGTCCAGGACTAGAAAAACATGGCTGCTTTCCTCCAATAGCAGCACCAAACCTGTCCACAGGTTGTGTATGGCAGTGCAGTTCAGTCGTTCACATGAGTGGAGCTCAGCTGCAATGCGAGACACAACCAATGACAGGCGTGATGCTGTTTTTGCAAAAAAACAGCCTTGTTTTTCTAGTCCTTGAAACCCCTTTAAATACTGAGAACATATGAGTTTTGATAAAAAGCAAAAAGTCTGATTGTTTTAAACTGCCTCAAATAATCTTAAACATATAGCAGACACTAGGAGGAAGTGAAAGGCATCTGAAAATGCAGAGACTTTTCTGAAGAATTAATCACTTCATTCATAATTGAAAGAACATCAGAGCGTTTCCTCTAAAGTGGAAAAGCATAGCAGTGTGGAGATACAGAACACAAATTAAAGTGACAAATTATGACAGCAATTAGATTCCCTGGATGTGAGTTTCTGGGCCTATTATTTGTACTTTAAAAGCATATGCTGACCACCAAGGTCGTGTATAACTTCAATAAACCATTATACTCTAATACAATAGGATGAAATATTAGCACAATTTTAAATGTCCCAAGATTTTACCATAACACATTATGAAATTAACCTCTTACGACCACCCATATGTCTTATAATGGCAGCCCTTAATCCCTTAGTGACCAAGCCCATCTGCGCCTTAATAATGAAGCCAAATTTTGGAAATCTGACATGTCTCATTTTAGCAGAGAATAACTCCATAAAGGTTTTGCATATCCAAGTGATTCTGACATTGTTTTTTCGCCACATATTGTACTTCATTCAGGTGGTTAAAATAGACTGATAGAATTTGTGCATATTTATTAAAAGTGCCAAAATTGGAAAAAGTTTTTTAAAAATTGTCAGTTTTTCACATTTTCAACTGCAATATGTCACATAGGTGCAAACATACTATACAAATTTTTGCTAAAAAGATATATTTCCATCTGTGTACTTTATTCTGGAAGTACATTGGAGAAACTTTATTTTTATTTTTAACAATTTAGGAGATGTACAAATTACACAATAATTATTAACGTTTTGAGGAACACTTTGTTTAACTACACCAAGCCAAGATTGTAAAGGCTCATAGATGTCAGAATGATAGATACCCCACACAAATGACCCCATTTTAAAAAATACACATTTTAATGTATTCACTAAAGGGTGTCATGAGTGTTTTGACCCCACAATTTCATTTCAAGAGTTAATGCAATTTAGTATTTACAGAAGAAAAAATTAAATTTTTATATTTTTGTAAATATGTCATTTTAAAGACAGTTTTTTTTCTACAGTGCACATGAAAATGAGGATTTGCACTACACAAATGGATACCCCTCTTTTTCCTGTGTTCAGAGACATACCCGTTGTGGCCGTAATCTTAAATCTATATGCACAACAGGACCCAAACCAAAATGAGCAGCCAGTTGCTTTCAGAACAGACATTTTGCTTGAAGGTGATTTAGGCCCCATTGCCCACTTGTAGAGCCCCTAAGCAGTCAAATGTAAGTAAAATGAATTAAAGCAAAACAGAAAGAAAACATAATTATTTTCATTTTTTTGGCAATTGTGTCATTTTTTGAAAAAGTTTTTTTGTACAGCACACATATGAATGAAGACTTGCACCCCAAAATGGATACTCCTGTTTGTCCTGTGTTCCGAAACATACCCATTGTGGCCCTAATCTACTTTCTGAACACATGGCTAGGCCTATAATGGAGGAAACACCCACTGGATTTCAGGGCACAACTTAATAAATTCCCGGCCCCATTGCCCACTTCTGCAGAAAAAAAATGGACTCTCTAAAAATAATCCAACTCCTCCCTTTTTGACATTCCCTAAATCTTAGATAAAAGTAATAATGTAAACCGTGTGGTATGTCTAAAAAACAGGGGTAATTACGGATCATCATATCCATCAATAAAACCAGATATCCTTCCTCCCATGCTTACTGCATACCCTACACTTTTTTGGGGGGTATTTCTTGACCTTAGTGGCAGGGATGAGGTGTAAAAAGTGGTGCTCTGGAAGGCTTTTTTTCCCATGTTTATTCCCCCCCCCTTTTAAAAAATTGTAACTCTTTTATTTATCCATCGATGTAGCTGTATGAGGGCTTGTTTTTTTGCAGGAAGAGTTGTGGTGTTTTGCAGGACTAAGTCGTATAAAATGAAAAAAACACCAAATTCAGCCTCTTTTGGCGCATCTTGTTTCTTCGGCGCACAAACCATAACGAAAATGACATAATAACTTTATTCTATAGCTTAGTATGATTACTAAGATACTAAACTTACATAGTTTTTTTTTTGCTGTACTACTTTTTAAAAAAAAATTATTTTCTGCCGCCATCTTCTGCGTACAATAACTTTTTTTTTTTTCCGTTGACATAGTTGTGCAAGGGCTCGATTTTTGCGGGACGTCCTATAGTCTGCGCTGGTACCATTTTCGAATACATACAAGTTTTGATAGCTTTTTATTGCATTTTTTCCTGGAGGCAGGGTGACCAAAAAAGTGCATTTCTGACATTGTTTTTTTTCTCTGACGATGTTCACCGTGCGGGGTAAATAATACATTACTTTGATCGATTGGACTTTTACAGATGTGGTGATACCAAATATGTATTTTTGTTTTATGATATAGATTATTTTATTATAAATATGGCAAAAGGGGGGTAATTTAAACTTTTTTTTAACTTTTTTTTCTTTTTATAATTTGTAAAACTTTATTGATCATATTTTAATATTCATCTTGCGATGCTTTGATCGCTTCAACAGAATGATGTAATGACACAGCATTACATCAAACTGCGATCAGGCATGCAGTCTATCAAGCCACTCCATAGGGATGGCTTAATAGGCATTCTGCCATGACAGCCCTGAGGCCTTTCAGAAGGCATCCCTCTGCTATGACACCCACACAGCTTACTGCGATCTCATCACGGGGGGGACGTATGGGATCCCCAGAATTGACAGCGGCATTTAAAGGGTTAACAGTTTCAATCAGCTGCGTTGCCGCCGGGTGTCAGCTGTAAGAAACAGCCTGTGCACATGGTATATGATGGGAGATCACCACACGATCTCCCTTCATACATACTCTGAAGCTGCAAGATGTAAATACACGCCCTGCAGCGGAAAGGGGTTAAACTTCCACTTTTACTTGATCGCCGTTATCCAATGGAGCCCGTCGGGGGACATTGCCGTAGGTCTTAGGTATGTAATTTCAACTCCCCTCATGGTTCGAATCCTTGACCTGGGATGAATCTTAATTTTTGTTAACCTTTACACGATCACCGTTATGCATTGGATAACAGTGATCACGTGACCAGGGACCGCATACTGTAGCCCCCCCTTGAAATCTACAGGCTTTTGCGTATGTTTGGTAGCCAGGAGCAGGAAGATTTTAAATTACCACGGCAATGCATGGCTTTTGCGTATGCGTCCGACATTTTATGTCTGGCATGCCTGCGCAGAAGATGGAGTCAGGTCTTTGAAGGACCAGAATGCCGTGGGACATCACAGAGGATGGAGGTGAGTAGCTTCATCTCCCCTCACTGATCCGCTTCATGAGGAGAGCTAAACTTTATTTGACTTTTTATTTACAGCTGGGAGCTGTCACATTCACAGCCCCCGCGGCTCTAATCCCCAGGGAGAGCATGTTTTTACGGTCCAGGGGATTAAAACCCAGAAAGCCAGGACGTAAAAAGGCATATAGGTGGTCATTAAGGGGTTAAGGAACCTAATTTGTATAGCCTGGAGAAAATAAGAGAAAGGGGGACATGATTGAAATTAAACACTAGAACAAGTGGGATAGGTATCTCTCTGCAGCGTACTTTGCCTGCAAAATTTGTTTGTGTTCATACACAGCACATGTGTAGTCCAGCTTTCAGCAGCACAGTTTCTTTCTCAGTCAAGCTGCTGATTTCATCCTCCGAGGTTCTACCTCTTGGGTCTGCAAAAGTCCAGCTGCAAGTCAGCTCTGCTGCAGCTCCACTAGCTGAGTCTCTCTCTTCTGCATTCTCTGAAACTGCTGAGTCATACTAAGCCATAAGCAGGACCCCTCTTTTATATCTAGTTCTTCAGCCAATGTGTGCAGACAAAAATCAGAGGTAACAAAGTTATGTGACCTCTCTGAAGGTCTTGGTAGGAGCATAACGTACAGCAGTACAATTCAAATACATACTGACATAAAAGCACAAGAAAAGTCAGCTCTAATATGCTCTAGACCATATAGGTAAGCCAGAGTTCTGGTATTCTGTTCTGTGGAGCAATGAAATAAAATTGGAACTTTTCGGCCCTATGGATCAGTGGTATGTCTGGAGGAAGAAGAATGAAGAATATGCTGAAAGAACACCCTGCCTACTGTGAAGCATGGCTGTGACTTGGTGATGCTTTTGGACTGCTTTGTTTCCTCTGGCCCTGGTAACCTGTGGTGTGTAGAGAGCAAGATGAATTCAATCACATACCAGGACATCCTAGTATAAAGTGTCATGCCAACTGTGAGGAAGCTGAAGCTTGGGCGTCATTAAACCTTCTAATAGGACAATGATCCCAAGAATATCTTAAAGTCCACCAAGACATTGTTACAGCAGAAGTCCTGGGAGATTCTAGAGTGACCATTACAGTTGCCTGACCTAAAACTCATAGTAAATCTTTGGTGTGATTTGAAGAAGACAGGTGCAGCATACATACTCAAGCATATTATCGAACTGGAGACCATTGCCCATGAGAAATTGGCCAAGATTCATCAGGAATACTATTAGAAGCTGGTGTCTGGCTATGCATCACATTTGCAGCAAGGTGTAATAGTAAAAGGTGCTCTACTAAGTACTAAAATGCTTGTCATGAAGGGGTTGAATAATTCTAAGGCCACTCTGACACTTGGCGTCGGTAAAACTGTATTCGACAGTGCTTTTCAATGCACCCCATTAATATGATGGGTGATGAGGTGCATTAAAAAGGGCGAACATGCGCCAAAATAGAGAGGACAGTGCTAGAAAATTGTGGCATTTTCAAACCGCCATGGTAATCGCGATAAAAAGTGCATGTGTGAGAGTGGCCTAAGACTGCAGTAATCATTAAAAGTGGCATCTTGTGTTGAACTCGGAGAAAGCGCTTGATATATTAGTTGTTTGGAGCTATATAATTTGTTCTTGTTTGATTGTTTTTTGCAAACAGCTGAAAGTTTGTAAATTTGGCAAATAAACCTAATTTACAATGGGGGTTGAATCATTTTGATTGCAACTGTAGCTTGAGAAAAGAAAGTATATACAATTATGCCAGTAGAGTACTGTATAATTACGCTTTACAAATTGTCCCATTGTATGAGTAGTACCCATACTGTAGTTGGACAAGATTATATTTGTTAGATGCATATCTTTTGCTAGAGCCATTATTAATTCACTATCTATAGTAATGTCTTTAAAGGTACAAGAAGAACTTGGCACAATGTAATAATAGGGAATTCAGTCCATCACTTTACAGTAGCAATTCACATATCTCGTATTTTAAGAACGACTGTATACAACGTTGTGTAATCGAAGTAACACATTATCTTTCTGTAAAACCTTTTCTGTATTGTACATTACAGTTCTGTTGATATTTCACATTATTTCATTGTGTGTATGAATGGTAAAACGTAAGGTTAATGCCCACGGACGGATTATGGCTGCGGAATTCACGGTCAGACACCTGCCGCGATTTTCACAGCAATGTCCGTCCATAGACATGCTATGATGAACGATTCTTCCCTGCCCACAAGCGGAAATCAACGGTGATTTTCTGCTCCCGGGGGAAGAATCGCAGCATGTTCTATCCTGTACGGAAAATCGCACGTACAACTTGCACTGCAGCCAGTGGAAGCCGTCCGTCCTGCGATAATTCTGCTATGAGCACAGTGGAAGTACCGTGAGGATCCACGTTACCGCCCAGTGCCGGCGCATCATGCGCTGCGTATACATGCTGGCTCGCAGGCGAGACTCTCGCAGCGAATCCGGAGAGGTAAGTATAGGATTTCTTTGGGGCACCGGGTCTGATTCTGCTGCGATATTTTGCAGGCGGAATCCGATCTGGCCGTGGGCATGAGGCCTTAAGCTTTATAATTATGGAAATAATTATAAAAATATATAAACTATTGAAGTTTTATAATTCCTAAAAAGAAATATTAGCAGTGCACTTAAGTCTTGGTCTTAAGGTACCTTTATGGGGAGTTTATCATCCAAATTATTGCTGGAAACAATGAATTCGAGCAATAGTTGTACTGTGTATAAGTGACCACCGGCAGGGCACTGAGAGACAAGTCGCTCATTTGCCAGACTGCTTGGATTTTAGCTCACCGCAACTGTTGGGCCAATCTATGAATGACTGCCTGTTTACTGTGAATGGAGGCAAAATGCAGCCTGCTCTGACTGCATTCACAGAATGGCTACCACAAAGTACAGGAGCGATAGTCGGTGGGATGTTTATCGGGTGCTAATGTGACTGACAGTTGTCCCATGTAATGGAGACCTTTATTTATGGCAAGCTTATATACCAAGCTTTGCCCGGGTAGTCTTGCCAGCCTTGATGCTCTTCCTGTCTCATTTAGAATTTGAGCCTGCACTTTCCCTCTCTTTTTGAATTTGGACCTCATGCTCTTTCAGGTTCTCTGCAGACCTTGATGTTCTGTTGCTTTCCTGATCATTCTTAGGCCCAATGTCCACGGGCGGATCTTATTAGAAGATCCGCAAATCAAGTCAGCCATGGGTGACCGCACATGAATTAAAGCATGCAGATTTGTTCTGGAAAACAAATTGCAGCATGCTCTATTTCAGTGTGGTTTCTGCATGGACGGCTTCCATTGAAGTCAATGGAAGCCGTCCAATCTGCGGACCGTCCGACAGGCCGCCGATCCCACAGGAAAGCAGGAGTTTTTTAAAAAAAACCTCCACTGTACATGTGCAGCAGGTGCTTCCACACACATCCACAGTTAATCAAATAGAACACCATGTCAGGCATGCAGTAGACCCGGATGGGTAGGCAGTGTCCTTGGATTCCACTGTGGGCTCCCGCATGCAGAACACGATCTTCCCGTGGACATGAGGCCTTATGAGGTCTCTGGTCATGTTGTTCCCTGGTTTCACTTGCTCGCAATAATTTTACTTTCTTTGTTTTCTAATGGACTGGTCCAATGAGTTTCCATTTTTTGCAGGCATCCCGAATCCACCACACGTCTAAATTATTCACCGTACTGAATCACAAAGCATCTTTTTATGACAGATTATACAATAGGCCTCATTTATTAAAGCTGTGTAAAAAACTGTGTTTGTTGCACACAGCAACCAATCATCTTTCATTAAACTGCTCTAATAAAAGTAAAGTTGTCCTGTGATTGGTTGCTATGAGCAAAGGTAGTTGAAACACATAAGTATTTTCAATGGATCATGATGACCTTGTGTACCAAGTTTGGTTGAGAGCCATCAAGGCATGTAGGAGTCTATGAAGAACAAACACATTTTCACCTTTATATACTGTGTATAGATATAGATAGACTCTGGTAATATATAAATAGTCACTTGACCACGTATCATTTTCCTGTATTAACTCTATAAAAATAAAAGGCATAGAACCCTGAACTTCACAATGATGAGGTAGAAGAGACAAATTATCATTATTCGATACCATACTGGATCGGTGTTTTACAATAATGCTCCGTCTTTTGTTTGGGTCTGCAATTCTATGTCTGCAATTTCTTGTTGGTGGTTGTCTCTTCATAATATCTATAGTGAGTGAAGTAATAGTTTGACTGAGATAAAAAGTGCAACGGTCGAGCCGAGCGCGCCTAAGTGAGGGAGACCACGAGGTTTGCAGATGATTTGTCACAGGTGTCTCTGTGGTCCCTCCCGACAGTGGCGTTAAATGTGCTCTGCTTGGGGGTTGTGCAGCGACCCAAAGAATGTACCGTGGTATGACTAACTGGAAGGCCTGTTTTGTCACGCGTGACGCTAGTACTCCAACTGGGACCCTCGAGATAGAATCCTGATGAAATAACTGAGACAAGTCCAGTAGCTTGTGGTAGTAATCTGGGAGTACTCAGATTTACTAAGCTGATATTTCCAATGGTGAATATACAATCTCCAAAAACAATACTTGTTAATGGTACAAGTAGATACAGCAGTATACAGTGAATTGAACACGATGCAGAATACAGCAATATTGACTTGAATAAGAACTGACTTTAATGCTCTCTCCTTTCCTTTCTCTGAAACTAATTTGTAAGACAATTTCCCCACTAGTTGCTCTAGCTGAAGGAATGATTAAGGTTTAACAAAGTGTAGATGAAGCAGAGTGTAAGGTGGTCACTAGATTAATCCTGGTTTTGAGTTCACCGGGTAATTTTAGACTCACTGTTTTCGTGTAAGACTGACCTCGGAAAAGATCCTCCTCCTCTCTGCTGTGGATCACCAAGGGAGCAGAAAGAGACTTCGCTCAACCTTGGGAAGAACGTGTTGATACTGCTTTCCCTCTTGAACGACATGACCTCTCTACTCCAACGCCTGACTACATCCACCACTCTCTCACTCCTGGCTGCAACTGCCCAACTGCTCACTGCCTCCTCCTTAAATCTCCTCTTCTCCTTCCTGCACTTTCTCTACTTCTCCCAATCTGCATAGGGACTTGAGTTACTGTTTTCCCCACCCTTGGACTCTGCACCAGTGAGTTTGAAGCTGACTATCAGCCAATAGGGAACCAGCTCTAGGCTTAGTGGAGAGAAGGGGAAAAACAGGATCTCTCCTACAGATGGCACCATCCATGTCCAAGGATGGTACATAGACAGGTGTGGCAAGACAAGTGTTCCTGTAAGTGTTCTGTAGGACCCGCTGGGCCACTGCAAAAGTTCAACTTGGTTCAAAAATTTAGTACCAAGACATGGGTACAGATTGTAAATTCAGCCTTTCACATAATTGTTCCAGAATAAGGTCTCATTCACACACCTGACCAGTCTATACAGACTGTATGGTAATACACAGAGTCCCTACAGCCTTGTGCTACGGAATGCTAGCCGCTCCATATGCTGCACTATGATGAAAGTATAGAGGCAGAGTACTTTAAGGGTACCTTCACATTTAGCGAAATTGCTGCGGGAATTCCACAATGGAATACATGCAGTAATTCCTCTGGAAATCCACTGCGGCTAAATCTGCATTTAAGGCCTGTTTTACTCGGGCTACAAAATCTTCCGATTTTGTAGTGATGCAACATCGCTACAAACTGCATGCATGTGAAGCCCATGGTTTCCAATAGGTTATTTCAGGCTACAAAGCATCTATCATGTGAAAGAACCAATTGGAAACCATGAGCTTAACATACATGTGTTTTGTAGCAATGTTGCATTGCTACAAAATCGGGCGATTTTGTAGCCCGAGTGAGACAGACCTAAGTTGCAAATCTGCCCAGGTTTTATCTTGCAGATCAGCTACAGAATGTAACCCTTGTACTTCAGGCGTTAAAGTGCACAGTAGAAATCGACAGCAGAAATAGACATGCTGCAGATTTAGAATCCATAGTTTTTCAAAAATGCTGTGGATTTATTGCGGAAAATTTGCTCATCATGTAAAACCTCTCCACATGGCTTGTAATGTGAATGCTGCGGAATTTCCATAGCAATTCCACCAATGGAAATTCCAAAGGTTTGAGCTCCAGGAAAATAATTTACATATTTCTGGTGCACTCTGGGAAGAGTGAAAAGTTGCTGTCAGTGGGATGATTGCTGGGTTTAGCGAAGTCTAGCTGCTCGGAGGACATTACTAGACCAGAGATTGGAGCTCTGGAAAGATAATTTGCATATTCTATGTGAATTCTGGGAAGAGGGAAGAGTTGCTGTGAATGGAATGAAAGCTCCAAGGACGTCACTTAGTAACATCTTATAGACTACATCTGGTCACTACCACGCACAGGGAAATCGCTTGTGGAGGCAGGTGAGAATTCCTCTAATTATAGTATATATATATATATATATATATATATATATATATATATATATATATATATATCGTCCCAGTTTGTATTTTAATGCTTGATAAAGGCTATCTGTTAGCTGAAACGCGTTGCATGTATGTTTGGTATCTATGTGTGAATAAAACAACTTGTCTTTGGAACGTGTGAAGTCCTACATCACCACGCTGCTCCATCCAAACCACAAGTGGTATTCCGGCGGTACTGGATTAGGGGTGTAATCATCAGAGGCACCCCTGTGAAGTAAGTTCTTTACCAGCCACAATTTTTATGTGTTATCTGGAGCTCTGGGATTTTCCACAGTATTTACCTATACTATTGGTTTCTGCTTTTCTCTCCGATGAACATCTCTTCGGATTCCCATCGACGCTCGCCCAAGGAGATGTCTTAATAGACCAGTGCATACGTATATTTAACCCTATCAGGATATAGTATGTACCAGAGCACCCTGATATATGGGTGACTCTGTTTCACCAGGTGAGTCCAACCAGCATTTGTATATACCTTATATTCCTAACGCATCTGCTCAAGGTTCGGGACGCTCTCTATTGATTATTTCTAGTAACATCTTATAGGTTATATATCATCACAATAATGACTTTTAGAAGTGGATATCAACATTGAAGAGGAAAGTAGCCATATGGTGAGTTGCAACGTACGCTATATGTTTAAAGACCTACTAGAGGAAAAGTCAAACTTCATCTGCCAGAAATGCAACTTGTGTCTCTATTTGAGGAAAAGGTGCAAAGTTTTCAGGAGAAAATAGCTACATTGACACTTATTAAGGAAGATGAGGATTTCTTTGATAGAGCAGAAGTAACTCTTTAGAATGTTGAAGGAATGGAAGCATTTAATTGGGCACCCCATTTAAAAAAGCTATGGGCAAACTGGATCCAGTTCAGAGAAGAGTTACCAAGATGGTGAGCGCTCTGCAAATCATGTCCTATGAGGAATGGTTAAAGGATCTGGGAATGTTTAGCTTGCAAAAAAGAAGGCTGAGAGGAGACTTAATAGCTGTCTACAAATATCTGAAGGGCTGTCACACTGCAGAGGGGATCAGCCCTATTCTCATTTGTACAAGGGAAGACTAGAAGCAATGTGATGAAACTGAATGGGAGGAGACACAGATTGGATATTAGAAAAAAATTTCTGATAGTGAGGGTGATTAATGAGTGGAACAGGTTACCATGGAAGGTAGTGAGTTCTCCTTCAATGGAAGTGTTCAAAGAAAGGCTGGACAAATATCTGTCTGGGATGATTTAGTGAATCCTGCATTGAGCAAGGTGTTGGAACTGATGACCCTGGAGGTCCCTTCCAACTCTACCATTCTATGAGTCTATGAATTCTGCAGCATTTCCAGCCCATGTGAAGGTGGCCTAACTCAACATTTTCCATGGCATGTGTTGTGTTAAATATCAATTTAAAGCATGATACGTCATGGCATGTAAACCATTAAATGTCAAGTTTGACTTTGGTCCATCTGTATCTATTTAGTACCATGTTCAACAGAATATGGGAGACTTTTATATTAAATTTTAATATATGCCAAAGACTGCTAAGGGTGCCATGTTACAGCTCAGTATAACTTAGGGCTTATTCACACGAGCGCACATTGGCCGGTGTTTTCACGGCCGGCCGATATATGCTACTATGTGATGCACGGGTTCGGCATATATGCAGAGCTAAGCTGTCTCCCCGTTCTCTCCCCCTCACTGGCTCACCTCCTCTCTCCTCCCTCTGGCTGTTTGCAATGGGAGGGTGCGGGGATAGAGCTAAGCTCCTGCTCCCTCTCCACCCCTTGTCCGCAGCCAGTAATGTGAGGGCGCAGGATGGGCCGCCCCCATCCCACCCCCTCCCATTGCAAACACCCCTAAGTGAGGAGAGAGGACGAGAGCAGGGGGAGGGAGTTTAGCAGTTACGCTGCTAAACTCCCTCCCACCTCCCTTTTCCAGCTGCTGTCATTGGCTTCCATAGGAGTCTATGGCAGCGGCCATGATGTAGCCAGGAAGACAGTTCCAGGACTATCTTTGCTGCCTGGCATAAAAGTGCCCGGCTGGGCGCTTTTACACTGTGGGAATACGCCTGTGTGATTTGATGCATTGGAATCCAATGCATCTGATGGTAGCGTATATTGGCCGGCCGTGAAAACATCGGCTAATATATGCTCGTGTGAATAAGCTCTTAGGCAAGTGTAGTGTACAGTAGGTCAGTGAAGATGTGATTTATATCACACTTCTTTAACCTGCAATTTTCTGGCATGCGCGATGTGTTTCGGTGTTAAAAACACGTGCTTCAAATATCAAAAAATGCATCACACTCGCGTACAAATAGCATGGCATATCATTACTATGCAATTTTTTTAATGCATCCATAATGGTCGATTTTTGAACAAGAATCACCCAAAAATACTACATGATATGAATTTCCACTCTTAGACTCTCGGAGAGAAAGAAAAATTGCTCATGTATGCTAACCCATTGAAAATAATGGGTTCTTTTCACGTGCAAGTTGTGTCCATCTTGCAGTCAGATAGGACTCACAATTGAAAATCGTTTGTGTAAATATAGCCTCTGAGCTTCTGTGTAGCTGTAATATGTCTCTACACAAAAGCCCTAAGAGAGGAGTTATGTTGCACTCATGCATTCATTGATTCATTAGTTCATTCAGAGGTAAAAACAGCTCAGCTGCACCAAAGGACTTGATTTCAATGATTTATGAAACAGGGGCTCACGAAGTGTATGCATTCTGTTTCTGACGAAGGGTACATGCACATGGCCTTTTTTTCTGTCCAACTTTCGATCCGAAATACAGATGGATATAGCACGCATTAATTTGAATGGCTGTATGCATACAGTTTTTTTTTTATCTTGGACTAATAGTCCGAATAAAAAAAAATCGCAGCATGTCATATTCTTGTCCAATTTTCAAGAATGTTCGGTGCAACTTTTAAAGTGCCCATGTACACCTACCCTTAGTGGATTTCCTCTAAGTGATCCAGCTTCCTACCATACTCCAAACCCATGTTAATATGTTCATTTGCATCTTATGAATTTAACCCTAGTGTGCACGTATTTCTTAGCAGCAGCACTTTCGCTGTTTCGCTTTTGCCTTAATCTGACCCAACTAATGGTAAAAATATATAATGTATTTTCTGCTCTATAAGGCAGAAATGAAGTATTGTCATGATGAATGGTTTCTTTATTGTGTCAGAATGCAGAAAATGAATATCATTTAGTGTTAGATGACAATTTGACACATGCTACATCTAGCTAAAAAGCATTCAGTTGCTGCCAATTGCACATTTAAGAACTTCTTGTGATTGTAAACCGCATGATGCATTTTGTAGAATCCCAATAACTGAAATCAATAGCGTAATATTAAGACTGTATAACCCAATAGCTTTGCTGTTTCCAGCTGTTGAACTTCCACAAGCATCCTCATTAGAAGTAGGAAAATACATGAAAATACTGTAGAGGGGGTACATTCCTTTTAGATAATGAGACTCTGCATGACATCCACTTATAATATCCCTCTGGAATGAAGCCCAAATAGGCATGAAGAAGCAAATATTATGGCAGGCAACCATTTATTTGTCTGGACAGCCTTTCCCTGGAGTTACTCATTTCCCAAGTTGGCTGTTTTGATGGATGATCTAGTGGGAGCAATGAAAAGGAAGATTTTAAATGGGAGGAAGACACTAAATTGGATATTGCAGGAGAGGAGGAAGGCTGGGAGAAGCACTTAGAAGGACCTGACTGTGCTTAATAGCTGGGAAATGCAATTCGATGAAGATAAATACCATTAAAACCACACAGCCAAGAACAAACGCCACAGGGACCAAATACTGTACAAGCAACACAATGAGTTAAGTGGAAGGAAAGTATCCTCTGAAATACATATACGTATCTGCAAAGGGAACACGGGGTCATTCCACTTGACACTTGTAAGTATTCATAAAGAACCAAAGAGAATTTTGTCATATCCAGGCTCTGTCGGGAAGCTGAATCTCATATGCATCATACCAAAATGATATATGAAACACTACAGACAAAACTAATGAAGAGCATATAATATGTAACTGCTCTCTAAGGCATACAATGATCACTGAGAATGAGTACGTAAGGTACTTATTTGTGCTATTTCAATTCATCCTGTTACTTTAAATTGGGTTACCTGATTCAAATTCACATAAGGTTTCATTAATGCAATACAGTTTATCATTTCATAGATACAGCTATCATATCATAATAATAAGAAGTGATATCTATACAAATAGTTAAAGATAATACTACTGTCCTTAATTTAATGTTACTGTAGAGAAGGCCCTGACCCACTATAGACCTAGATCAGACTTCCTCTATAAAATCAGACCTCCAGACCCCCTAAACAAATTCAGACCAACTAAATACCAACCCCATTCACTTACACTTATCCCATGCTCTCACCTATGGTTTGAGAACCTGCAGAATCCTGTCACCTTGTCTCTAAAGGTCCTTCTGCATGTCCAAAAGTGCTTTGTGCATCAATTCTTCAGGCCAGGTATCATTTGATCAAGCAATTCAGTGCAGTTTTTGCCACGATTTGTGGTAAACACTGTGATAAACCCACATTGTGCCAATCGGGCAGGGCAAAGCAAATATCATACATAGCAGTACTGCTAGTACTATAGAAGGAGTTTTGGGGACTTTTCCAGTCTAGCTCTTAACAAGTATTCGCTATACGCGAGCTGTGCATCCAGCACAGAGAGTGGACATATTCAGTTGCCATATTTAGTAAAATCCAATAAGATAACCCATATTAAATTTTCCATTTAATGTCCCATAATACAAACATCTATGGCTCATGATTAGATAACTAAACATCATAAGCTGGCAGGTGGTTGCAAGCATAGCTTCCTCACCTCAATACTTCCTATAGTCTTCTGATGGTGGTCCTGGCCATTGGATATTTCTAATAGAAGTATGTTTGTAGTGATTGGACCCTCACTTCTATGTATATTATTCAAGTGCCTCACAGCACTATTTCCTATACTATCCTGATAGTAGCCCTGGCCTTTGGACACTTATGTGTGTAGTGAGTGGGCCGTCATTTCTATGCACACTATTTGCACTGCAATTATATTCTTTTAACATTTCTACCGGTGCAGTTCTGTATATCTTTGAAAATTGTCATTTGTTAAACTTTTGATGAAGCCCATGAAATGTTTAATAGTGTTACTTACAGAAGACATTGTTATGATAACGAGACTGAACAGAACCTCAGTGGGAATCTGCCCTTAAACTAATGGTGATGGGACTTGCATGCAAAGCAGGGCACCTGCCCTAATAAGGGTAACCCCATCGCCAGAACCTGTGGGGATGCCCTGTTTATCCCTAGCAGAAACAAAGAAAGAAGAAAAGCAAAATATGGAAAACAACAAATCCAAAAAGCTGTGAGACAATAAATATGCAAGAGAAAATGAACTGATACTTGGTTCAGCAAACCACTAAACAATAATCTACATAGTTGAATCACCGAGTATGGTAGTTACTGAAACGACACCACTGACTGACCTATAATGCAAAAGTATAACTGGCATCTTTTGCCAAGAGGAGTTAATTAAAATACCCTTATAAAAACACTAATAGGTTGACTGGGCTGTCTATTGCCCCAGTCAGCCCATCAGCACTGGACCCAAAGGGAGATGTTGTTCCCTTGGCATTCAGCACGCACATCATGTGTTCTGGTGCTGACGCTGAAACAACCTGGCATCTCCACTGGACCCGCATCTGACTTTCGATCCCTAAAGCGCCATATGTGCCTTGACAAATAGTTTCTAGCTTTCAATCAAATTGCAATATGGGCGTAGGGGCCTGAGAAAGGGAAGCCGTGTTAGGCATTAGTGAAGACCCCTACAGCATACAGCCAGAATTACCTTATATGTGTGTTTCTGCATTGCAAATGGATTAAAGCCTAATATTCTCTATGCAATTTTATGGTTTGCCTTTTGCTTTGCACATTTTAAATATTAGAGTGTCACTTTCAAATGAATTATTTATTATGACAGTTTATAAGAAAATGACACATACACGTTTGTCACATGCTAGTTACTTTTTATTAGTCAATAGAAAATGCAGAACGTGATATTAGTTCAAATCAACATCAGACTACTAAGCTTTGTGTTTAACAAAAAAAAAGATGAGATTATTCGTACAATGACAATCAAGTGTCACTAGTGTACAAACAGCACAAACATGCTTACTAGATACTCAATGACACTTTATTTATACAGCATATCATATGATCGCATAAAATTCTAGAGAGACACAAATTGCCAAGACAACAATTTTTTTAGTGAATTATTTGTAATGCATCTCATTTCGAGTTCACAAAAGCTACGTGACCTCATCTCATTATTCTGTCTACCACCAATACAATGTTGTTTGCGCGTATGATACGCGCTAACTCACGGGCAATCAAATACATTGACTTTATCTTTTTCGCTCGCACTTGCATGTATGCATTGCATATTACGCGACCAAAAAAAACCACAGCATGTTTTATTTTACTGTGTATTAGAGTCCCATTGATCTCCATGAGTGCGTTCGCAATGTAGTGCATATGCAATTACACTGCGTATCGGCAACATTTTTAACACATATTGCTAGGGAACCCGATAAATGATAAAAAGAAAGCATAAATGATCTAATGGCAAACTGAACTCTGTTGGATTTGCCTTCTTGTTTACTATTATAGGATAACTACTCCCCTAATCTGTATCCCCCACTACTGCTGTATTACATGGACCCCATTCCCCACTGGCTTTTACTGTCGTGAGTTGGGAGCTGGTGATGCTGTCCCCAACAAAAGACACATATGAATGCTGCAACTAATCAACAGCTACTTCAGTAGGTGAATAGCAGCAGCGTTTTGTGCGCCCCCCCTGTTGTGTCATCAACAAGTCTCCTAGAAATGTAGTTTTGCGTTCTATGCAGAGACTCCTCGGTGGAGGAGCTAATACGAAAAGCAGATTGAGGAAAGCTGTTCCCTCCTCCTCTGAAAAATAACTAAGAAAAAGCCGCATACAGAATTTCTGCTCCTACACACTCCCTTTAGATGTTTACAGACAAATAACAAGTTTTTTTTATTGTGTTTTAAAAGAGACAGTACACACGAGTTTTTTAAAAACGCTTTCTTTTTTAAGTGATCAAAGAAAAGGGTAACAAGGTATTAGTTTATATTACGGCCAAATTATGCAAATAAAAAGTATTTTAAAAAAGGTATATTAAATGGCATTACTTTTTAAGGAAAACTTGGTATAATTAGGCCACATTATATAAGCTCACAACCCACGTCAAGGGTTCTTCCTTGTCCCGTTGTCCCTACCTAAACAAAAAAAACAGCCTAGTTAAAACAAAATAAATGGAAGCTGGTTAAAAATAAATAACCTGGTTTAGAGAGTCCAGATAATCAGGCTACATGGATAGAGTGCCATGGGACATCTGCCATGGAGCTTCTCCCTGAGGAGTTCGAAAGTAGTCTGCAAAGAGGTCTCAAACTTGTCCAGATGTTCTCCTGGTGTCCAACACTCTGCACCAAAATAGTCGCAGAATGTGAGTTTTCAAGCCAAAGCCCTCATCTGCCACAATAACAAATAGGGCTGCTGGACCTGAAGAACAAGGAAGAAGCCGTGGCTCTGGAAGGGCCAACTGGTTTAAAAAAAGCCACTGCCGAATTGTTGAAGCCATGAAATAGAGAGCATCCGCAGAGCTTCCATAGGCCCAAATATCCACAAGTACTAACCGATAGTTACTGTCGGCCACGGCCAACAGAACTACAGAAAAGTACTGTTTATAGTTGTAATATCGGGACTCTGAGTGTGGCGGCCTCTTCATGTGGATGAGTTTACTATCCAGGGCCCTGGTACAGCTCGGAAACTGTGCAGCAGCTTGGAATCCCTTAGTGATATTCAACCAGGCTTGCGGAGAGGGTGGTGACATCAACAATGACTTAAGCCACTCCCAAATAACATCACAGGTCCTCCTGATGATCCCACAGATGGTGGAGTGGCCCAACAGGAATCACATTGCAATGATGCAAATGAGTTCACAATAACGAGTTATCTGAAAGACCAGAGAGATACAAATATTAAAGCTATTAAAAGAGGGAAACACGTTCTAGAAAAAAAGGATCTCTAAACCACAGAAGACACATGGAAACCTCAGGGGGATCAGCAGACACTCTTCAGAGGATAAGCCAAAAAAGAAATATGGGCTCACCTCACCAGCAGTATCTTCCAGTGTTGCAGGGAGATCTGAGATTCAACAGGAGCTCCGTCCTCAAGCAGCCGACGGCAAACGGCTAAATTCCATATAAAGAAAAATAGAAGAGGAGAGGAGCTGCTACCGTTAAAAAAATTTCATTCTTTATTAAGTAAAAAAAGCATACAGCATTTAGCGCGAACCTGTGAGCTGTATGCTTTTTTTACTTAATAAAGAATGACATTTTTTTAACGCTAGCAGCTCCTCTCCACTTCTATTTTTACTCTTCAGAGGAGTTATACTGACACATGTTAGTGTAGCTCAATCTGGAATGCACCTCCTCCAGCAGCTTATCATGCTGATGAGATTGACATGCAGCAGAAGGTTGAGAACTTTTCTGGACCAGCCAAGCAAAGAGAACATTATTCCGTTCTGAAGGCATGGTTCTCAAAGCAAGGCTAACATCTCTTACCATGACAAAAGCACAAGAAATGTCGCCTGGGTGGTCGCCTTGATGCTAAAAATGTGTCTTCAGGGGGTTGGGCAACTTTCTGACATCATTCCCTGCTTGCATTTATTCTTGTACGCATAAAATTTGTTTAAAACTGACCCACATCAAAGGCTTCTCACTAGTCAAGTGAGGATCCTACTGCACTCTGATGAGGGGCAAAACCCACGAAACAGCTGTCTGTGTATGGATTCTGGCTTGGTTTTCAATTCCCAATCATTGGTCTACAGACCTGTATAAAACATCAAGCATTGATTTGAAGGAATGCTGCCATCCAAAAGGTGGTGCTGCAGAGGCATTGTTCCATCTTCCTTATTTGCATATTACCCAGAGGAGCATGGATGACCTTATAAGTTGCATGACTCACCTTCTTGATGCTCTTTCCCTAAGGAGTGAGGTTACCGCTTCCGACCTACGTCATAGGCATCATACTAGCCAAGCCAGGATCCTACTGCACACTGATGAGGGGCAAAAACCCTGAAACAGCTGTCTGTGTATGGATCCTGGCTTGGTTTTCAATTCAAAATAATTGCTCTACAGACCTGTATAAAGGTTAAGCATTGATTTAAAGGAATGCTGCCATCCATAACATCCTGCAGAGGTATTGTTCCATCTTCTTTATTTGCATGCGTTATACATACGCTGTACATATGCAGACGAATAAACGAGAACACACGCGACAATACACATGCATACGCAATTCTGTATGCTGGTGGTTCGCTGGTCACATGCTACAATTATACGCACTCATAATAAGATACGATAGTGTGAGCATGGCCTAAGGGTGCCACCTTGGATGTTTCTGTAAGACCTGGCGAGGTGATCAGGAAACAATCACAGGTTTCCCATCTCAGTCATGAAATGCTGAGATGGAAATATACCTTTAAAGTATTTATTCATACTCCCAAATGGTAATAAAATTGCTAATTGCTAATCAAATCCTGGTTAGTACCCTGCTCTGTATCAATGAATGACGTAACTCTGGATGTGATGCTACCAAAATGATGATTATAAATAGCCTTAACCCTTTCGAATCCACTGTCTGACGTCTAAAGACATTATGATTTAAGGCTGTACAGCTCCGATATGGGAAGATGTCCATCGGGGTTCTCTTTCTGTATATTGCCAGCCCCTCTGCTGTCGGAGCCTATCAAACGTGTCGCCCCATGCAGTACTGGCTTTAGCCAGCATATAGCACCGTTGTGTAACGGCAGAAAAAGAGTAAGCCCCCTTGGAAAACCAGGATATGAATTGGATTGGAAAGGGTTAATACACTCTTTGCAAAAAAAAAAAATCAAGCACTAGGAGTTGTGATTTAGCTGCAAAACTCGGCATGTAGTTACACCTCAGGCAGATATGCGAATGATTATAGTGGTGATGTGATTAGATGAACGGTCTTGCCACCTGAGGCCCTAAAAGTGGTTCCACCATTAGCCTATAAAAAGGCTCTTGGAGGCTACTTGTGTGTAGTGAACCTCTTTTTCCTCTTGTGTAGAGCTTGTTCATACTAGACACGCCTTTACGATGCAATCTAAGAGATTTCGCCTAGTTAACAGAGTTTAAAAGGAGACGCATTTTTGGAGTGCAAAAAGCTGGATGGTCGTATCGACAAATTGCCCATCACTTGGGTCATTGTAACCAGACTGTTAGAAGGTGTTGGGACCAGTGCATGCATGAGGGCATGCACACAAGGTAATTAGGTTCAGGACACCCTCAACAGACCACCAGTAGAGAGGATTGTTTGATCATCCAATAAGCACAAGCAGCTCCAACTGTTTTGTTGTCTGCCATCCAGAAACAGGTGGCATCGTTTCAAGCCCCTGTGTCTGTTGGAAACATTTCAAGACGCTTGGCTGAAGGACATTTGGTCTCAGGACACCATTATGTGTACTGCCTTTGACAACCACTCACTGTTGCCTCCATTTGCAGTGGTGTTGTGAATGACAAAACTGGACTTCTATGGAGTGGAACTTGGTTGCCCTTACTGACTAATCCAGGTTTAGTTTGGCCATTGATGATGTTCATGTTTGTGTCTGAAGAGTGAGCATCTCAATCTTGCCTTTACTGTGGAGCAGCACACTGCCCCCACTGCTGGTGTGATGGTCTAGGGGGCCATCGCATACAACAATCGTTCACCCCTAGTAGTGTTATGAGGCACAATGACAAAACAGCAATATGTTCAGGACATCCTGCAGCCACATGTGTTGCCACTCATGGTAGGGCTTCAGGAGAGGCATTTTCCATCAAGATATTGCTCGGCTACACACAGCAAGGGTGTCACAGGAATGCCTCCACAACATTACCACAATTCCAGGGCCTGCTCGGTTGCCAGATTTTTTGCCAATAGAACATGTATGGGACCATCTGGGACACCAACTTTGACATCCTATGAGTTTGCACGATCTAGAGGCTCAGTTACAGCAATATGCTGCAGGATACCATACAGAACCTGCATGCCCCCATGCCTGCTCATATCACATCTTGCATCCAAGTTAGAGACAGCCCAACAGGGTACTAGAGCCTCCCTTCAAGAGTTCAGTTTTCTGATAAAAAGCTATTTCTGAAGGAAGCTTTACTGAGCATTTTAACCAATGGGGAGTAGATTGCAATATGCCCATCTACTTGTTTTTCTTCAGGTGTGATCTGCCAAATTTGCTTGTGGAATAGAAGGAAGAGATTACCCCTGGCCGATTTATATTTGGATCCCTGGTGAAGCACAATCATTTTTTTATTTTACTGATTTTGGAAAGATTGGGCTCTTCATATTTATTGCTGCACCTGGGTGTTTAATGTGGATAGACTCAGCACTGCACGTTTTAAGCTTTTCATAGCTTCCTATTGATCTAGAGGTAACATCTGGCAAATTTTATGTCTTTTTAAAAAGCCGTAATTCTTATTATCTATCTAAAAAACCTCACTTCACTCAAATCCCACCCACTTTTAAACACTTGAAAAGCTGAGTGAGAGGCATAACACCTGTTTTTGGGCACAGATCAATAGTAATTTTGTCTAAAATGATTTTTGCAAAAAAAGGGGCAATTTACACCAGAATTCTGATCCAAAACTAACAATAAACGGGGCCCCAAAGTGTTTTTCTTTTGAGCATTTTGGTCTTGTGCTTGTGTTTCCGACATTTTTAGCTTTTTTTTCACGCTCTAGTTATGACTTTTTCATGAATTTTTCTCATAGGCTTCTTTACAGGACTTTAAAAAAAACACATTATGCGTATTACAAAAAACATAAAAATTATTGTAAACCAAACTATTTGAGGTGCTAGAAAGGCATATTATTTTATACAAGCTTTAAAAATGTTTGCGTAGAAAAAAATGTTTGCGTAAATGAGTCCTAGAGGTGTTTTCCCATTTAACCCACTCATATTCTTTTAAGGCATGTGGATATGATATAAAGGACTCTCCCACTCAGAATCCCACTCTGTTAGACAACGGAGACAACAGTTCCTACGGGCATACCGAGTCATGCATTTCTTACATAGACGCTGCTTGCACTTCCCCTTACATTCTGCAGTGGCTTTGAGCTGCACACAGAGCTGCACCCTCTATTTGGATGAGCAAGGTCCTAGAAGGAGGTCCCCCCTCAGCAACGTCTTAAAATTTACTAGAGACCAGTTAGAGAGCACAGTGTGTGTCTGAGAGAAAACAGAGGAAGCTGGTTAGTGAAAGTAGCTGAAGGAGAGGAGTGACATCCTGCAGTTGGAGCAGCATCAAAGCATATGCCAGTGCAGGAGAAGCAGATGAAGGAAGCTATATGAGTAAAACAGAAACTATAATGGAAAAACAGCAGTGCAGATAAGAGTGAGGCAGATGTGACCAGAAAGAGGAGTTAGAAGTGTAAGGACTGGGCTGAGGTGCTGCACAAGACTGCAAAAGAGAGTGCTCAAATATGTCAGAGATTCATCAAACACAGGAGCTGTTACTGGGAGCAAAGTTCTGCTGCAAGAACAAAGCTCTAAATCCCCACTACAGGTTGATGGTCTGGGTGTAACCAGTAAATCTCAGAAGTTTTGTAAGTGAGGACTAACCTTGGTAAAACAATCCTTGTGTGTACACAAAGAGACTGATAGGGACTGAGCAGATCCGCTAGTCATAACACACCAGTCAGATCCAAGGAAACTTGTAGGCTCAAACACATAGTGAAAATAAAGGGATGTTTCTGGAGTTGAGCCAGAGTATTAGAGGAACTTTACCTTAGGTGTATGTATCTGCCCATTGCGAATGAGCTTTCATACATTTAATTGTGTTATCTTTGCACTGAGTGCTTCAAGCCACCATTGCTGAAATATTTAGGAGAGTTTTAAACTAGAACAATATGGGAAGGGAAGTGAAAGGCCAGGTAAAAATATGCAGCTAATTAATACATCTGAGAAGCTTGCTATTAGAAGTGGAAAGAAAGAACAAAGTAAAAAAATTCAGAAGGAAAGTAGAGGCGCAAGAGACACCGATCACAAACTAGTGATCACGCTATCCTTGAATTTTGGATACGAAGGGGAGGAAGACCTGAGAAAACTCAGACCTCAAGGTTAGATTTCTAAAAAGGCAGATTTTAATGAACTCAGAAAGAGGGTAGCAATCCAATGCCTGGATGTTCTTAAGTACAGAAATGTCCAAGAAGGTTGGGAAATATTGCAAAATTAGATTCTCAAAGCACATTCCTTAACAATCCCTAAAAGAAGGAAGAATGGGAAGCATTTAAAGAAAGAGGGGGGAATATCTAAAGACCTCCTGTCTTTCTTTGTCACACTCCCTAACATCTCTCCAGACCTACTTACCGTAACTACAGCAACATTAAGGCCGTTCACACCCAGGACTTTGCTGAGTTCCTACGGTCCTCTCTGTCTCCTATGTCTCTCCTTTCCTGCCCCAACCTGGCTGCCGCTCACTACAACACCGCTCTCAAACATGCCCTGGAGGAAGCGGCACCCCCCATGACCCAAGCTATCCGATGTAGAATGTGGCAACCCTGGCTCACGCCTCAAACACATTTCATCCTGCGGTGCTCTAGAAGTGCTGAACGGCTGTGGAGGAAGTCACAAATGTCCGCGGACTTTCTCCACTAAAAATTCATGCTCAGTACCTACAACCTTGCTCTCCACCATGCCAAACAAGTTTACTTCACCTCTCTCGTCTCCTCACTATTGCACAACCCTAAATGGCTCTTTGATACTTTTCTCTCCCTTCTGAGCCCTAAACCGCAGCCCCCGATGACGGATCTCAGTGCTGAAGAGCTGGCTTCCTACTTCAAAAAGAAAATTGATGACATCCGTCAAGAAATAATTTCCAAATCCCAGACTAGCCCTGACCCTAGTCTTATCAGCACAGCATCTGGCCCCTGCTCACTGTCTGTACTCAGACCAATGACAGAGGAAGAAGTCTCCAAATTGCTTTCCTCTGCTCGCCCCACCACCTGCACTAACGACCCTCTCCCCTCACACCTCCTCCGATCCCTTTCCCCAGTGGTCATCTCCCATCTCACCACTATATTCAACCTCTCTCTGACCTCTGGCAACTTTCCCTCTTCTTTTAAACATGCCATCATATCCCCATTACTAAAGAAGCCAATTCCTGAAGTGACTGATGCTGCCAACTACCGACCCATCTCTAATCTCCCCTTCATCTCCAAACTACTAAAACGACTTGTTTAGTCCCACCTTGTAAGCTATCTATCAGAGAATTCTCTCCTAGACCCCCTACAGTCTGGCTTCCGACCCAAACACGCGACAGAAACTGCCCTTACAAGGGTATCAAACAACCTCCTGACAGCCAAATCGATGGGCGATTACTCCCTACTGATCCTCTTCGACCTCTCCGCAGCATTCGACACTGTTGACCACAAACTCCACCTCAGTATGTTTCACTCCATCGGTGTAAAGGACACTGCTCTCTCCTGGTTCTCCCCCTACCTATCTGACCGCTCTTTCAGTGTCTCTTTTGCTGGCTCCACCTCCCCACCTCTTCCCCTTGCTGTTGGGGTCCCACAGGGCTCGGTCCTCGGCCCCCTCCTTTTCTCCATCTACACAGCCCTTATTGGACAAACCATCAGGAGGTTTGGCATCCAATACCACCTCTATGCTGATGACACCCAGCTATATACCTCTTCCCGTGACATCTCTGCACCTTTCCTCCAAAACACCACCGACTGTCTATCTGCTGTCTGTAACACTATGTCCTCTCTCTACCTAAAACTAAACCTTTCTAAAACTGACCTACTGGTATTTCCACCATCCACTAACCGACCTCATCCTGACGTTTCCATCTCAGTGTGTAGTGCCACCATAACTCCCAGACAGAATGCCCACTGCCTTGGGGTCATATTTGACTCTGATCTCTCCTTTACCCCCTACATCCAATCTCTTGCCCGAACATGTCAGCTGCACCTCAAGAATATCGCAAGAATCCGCTCTTTTCTCACTGCAGACACGCTAAAAATGCTTATTGTTGCCCTCATCCACTCTCGGCTCGATTATTGCAACTCGTTGCTGATCGGCTTCCTCTGCACCAGACTCTACCCTCTCCAATCCATCCTGAATGTAACAGCCAGGCTCATCTTCCTGTCTAGCCGCTACTTGGACGCCTCTGCTCTGTGCTGGTCACTGCACTGGCTGCCCGTTAAATACAGAATTCAATTTAAACTCATTACCTTCATCCACAAAGCCCTCCACAGTGCAGCACCACCCTATATTGCCTCCCTCATCTCAATCCATCACCCAGCCCGGGCTCTCCGCTCTGCTAACGAAACTAGACTGCACGCCCCTCTAATTCGAACTTCTCATTCCCGCCTCCAAGACTTCTCCAGAGCAGCACCAGTCCTCTGGAATGCACTACCAAAGTATACCCAGGCAATCCAGAACTCACAGAACATCAGGCATGCTCTAAAAACGCACCACTTCAGGGAGGCATACCGCATTCCCTACACAAACCCTATGCCACCCAATAACATGCTCCCTGACCTACTGACTACAATCCTTGCCAGCCACCATCAACTGCCCTTGCAGTCATACCGATTCTGCCATCACACGGCTAAATATCTGACCATTGTCTATGTGTATAGCATCCCTCACACTCCATCTCGCCATACAGTGCACATCTCCAGCCCCTTTACCTTCTGTATCACCCCATTACTTGTAGTATGTAAGCTCATTGGAGCAGGACCCTCACCCCTATTGTTTCCATCAACTGATCACTATGTAACCGTGGTTCTGCAATTTTTGTACTTTTGTCTGTCTGTATTCCCCCTGTCTATGTAAGCGCTGGGTAATATGTTGGCGCTATACAAATAAAGATTATTATCATTAGTAAAGAATATAATGTGGTCTGCAGAAACTGTAGGGCAAGTGTCAGAAAGGCTAATAATTAGAGATGAGCGAGCACCAAAATGTTCGGGTGCTCGTTACTCGAGACGAACTTTTCGCGATGCTCGAGGGTTCGTTTCGAGTAACGAACCCCATTGAAGTCAATGGGCGACCCGAGCATTTTTGTATATCGCCGATGCTCGCTAAGGTTTTCGTTTGTGAAAATCTGGGCAATTCAAGAAAGTGATGGGAACGACACAGCAACAGATAGGGCAGGCGAGGGGCTACATGTTGGGCTGCATCTCAAGTTCACAGGTCCCACTATTAAGCCACAATAGCGGCAAGAGTGCCCCCCCCCCTCCCAACAACTTTTACTTCTGAAAAGCCCTCATTAGCAATGCATACCTTAGCTAAGCACCACACTACCTCCAACAAAGCACAATCACTGCCTGCATGACACTCCGCTGCCACTTCTCCTGGGTTACATGCTGCCCAACCCCCCCCCCCACGACCCAGTGTCCACAGCGCACACCAAACTGTCCCTGCCCAGCCTTCAGCTGCCCTCATGCCACGCCACCCTCATGTCTATTTATAAGTGCGTCTGCCAGAGGAAAAGCAGGCACACACTGCAGAGGGTTGGCACGGCTAGGCAGCGACCCTCTTTAAAAGGGGCAGGGCAATAGTCCACAATGCTGTACAGAAGCAATGAGAAATGCAATCCTGTGCCACCTCCATCTGGAGCTGTACACGTGGGCATAGCAATGGGGAACCTATGTGCCACACACTATTCATTCTGTCAAGGTGTCTGCATGCCCCAGTCAGACCGCGGTTTTTTATAAATAGTCACAGGCAGGTACAACTCCGCAATGGGAATTCCGTGTGCACCCACAGCATGGGTGGCTCCCTGGAACGCACCGGCGGTACATAAATATATCCCATTGCATTGCCCATCACAGCTGAGGTAATAAATTCATGTTTAATGCAGGTGGGCTTCGGCCCACGCTGCATGCCCCAGTCAGACTGGGGTTCTTTAGAAGTGGACACATGCAGTTACAACTCCCTGTGCACCCACAGCATGGGTGGCTCCCTGGAACCCACCGGCTGTACATAAATATATCCCATTGCATTGCCCATCACAGCTGAGGTAATAAATTCATGTTTAATGCCGGTGGTCTTCGGCCCACACTGCATGCCCCAGTCAGACTGGGGTTCTTTAGAAGTGGACACATGTAGTTACAACTCCGTGTGGACCGACAGCATGGGTGGGTACCAGGAAGCCACCGGCGGTAGATAAATATATCCCATTGCATTGCCCATCACAGCTGAGGTAATAAATTCATGTTTAATGCAGGTGGGCTTCTGCCCACACTGCATGCCCCAGTCAGACTGGGGTTCTTTAGAAGTGGACACATGCAGTTACAACTCCCTGTGGACCCATGGCATGGGTGGCTCCCTGGAACCCACCGGCGGTACATAAATATATCCCATTGCAGTGCCCAACACAGCTGATGTTACGTGAGCTGTAATGCAGGTGGGCAAAAAATTAATTTGATTACACTGTAGGCGAGGGCCCCCAAAAATTGGTGTACCAACAGTACTAATGTACCTGAGAAAAATTGCCCATGCCCAACCAAGAGGGCAGGTGAAACCCATTAATCGCTTTGGTTAATGTGGCTTAATTGGTAACTAGGCCTGGAGGCAGCCCAGTAAAAATAAAAATTGGTTGAGGTGAAAGTTTTAATGCTTTAATGAGCATTGAAACGTCTAAAAATTGTTTAGAAAAATTATATGACTGAGCCTTGTGGGCCTAAGAATAATTGCCCGTTCGGCGTGATTATGTGAGGTTTCAGGAGGAGGAGCAGGAGGAGGAGGAGGAATATTATACACAGATTGATGAAGCGAAAAGGTCCCCGTTTTTGATGGGGATAGAGAACGATGCTTCCATCCGCGGGTGCAGCCTACGTATTGCTTAGGTATCGCTGCTGTCCGCTGGTGGAGAACAGAAGTCTGGGGAAATCCAGGCTTTGTTCATCTTGATGAGTGTTAGCCTGTCGGCACTGTCGGTTGAAAGGCGGGTACGCTTATCTGTGATGATTCCCCCAGCCGCACTAAACACCCTCTCTGACAAGACGCTAGCCGCAGGACAAGCAAGCACCTCCAGGGCATACAGCGCGAGTTCAGGCCACGTGTCCAGCTTCGACACCCAGTAGTTGTAGGGGGCAGAGGCGTCACGGAGGACGGTCGTGCGATCGGCTAGGTACTCCCTCACCATCCTTTTACAGTGCTCCCGCCGACTCAGCCGTGACTGCGGAGCGGTGACACCGCCTTGCTGGGGAGCCATAAAGCTGTCAAGGGCCTTAGAGAGTGTTGCCCTGCCTGTGCTGTACATGCTGCCTGATCTCTGCGCCTCCCCTGCTACCTGGCCCTCGGAACTGCGCCTTCGGCCACTAGCGCTGTCGTATGGGAATTTTACCATCAGTTTGTCCGCCAGGGTCCTGTGGTATAGCAACACTCTCGAACCCCTTTCCTCTTCGGGTATGAGAGTGGGAAGGTTCTCCTTATACCGTGGGTCGAGCAGTGTGTACACCCAGTAATCCGTAGTGGCCAGAATGCGTGTAACGCGAGGGTCACGAGAAAGGCATCCTAACATGAAGTCAGCCATGTGTGCCAGGGTACCTGTACGCAACACATGGCTGTCTTCACTAGGAAGATCACTTTCAGGATCCCCCTCCTCCTCCTCCTCCTCCTCCTCCTCAGGCCATACACGCTGAAAGGATGACAGGCCAGCAGCATGTGTACCCTCACCAGTGGGCCAAACTGTCTCTTCCCCCTCCTCCTCATCTTCCTCCTCCTCCCCCTCCTCACCGCGCTGAGATATAGACAAGAGGGTGCTCTGACTATCCAGCGACATACTGTCTTCCCCCGGCTCTGTTTCCGAGCGCAAAGCGTCTGCCTTTATGCTTTGCTGGGAGCTTCTCAAGAGGCATAGCAGAGGAATGGTGACGCTAATGATTGCAGCATCGCCGCTCACCACCTGGGTAGACTCCTCAAACTTTCCAAGGACCTGGCAGATGTCTGCCAACCAGGCCCACTCTTCTGAAAAGAATTGAGGAGGCTGACTCCCACTGCGCCGCCCCTGTTGGAGTTGGTATTCCACTATAGCTCTACGCTGCTCATAGAGCCTGGCCAACATGTGGAGCGTAGAGTTCCACCGTGTGGGCACGTCGCACAGCAGTCGGTGCACTGGCAGATTAAACCGATGTTGCAGGGTGCGCAGGGTGGCAGCGTCCATGTGGGACTTGCGGAAATGTGCGCAGAGCCGGCGTACCTTTCCGAGCAGGTCTGACAAGCGTGGGTAGCTTTTCAGAAAGCGCTGAACCACCAAATTAAAGACGTGGGCCAGGCATGGCACGTGCGTGAGGCTGCCGAGCTGCAGAGCCGCCACCAGGTTACGGCCGTTGTCACACACGACCATGCCCGGTTGGAGGCTCAGTGGCGCAAGCCAGCGGTCGGTCTGCTCTGTCAGACCCTGCAGCAGTTCGTGGGCCGTGTGCCTCTTATCTCCTAAGCTGAGTAGTTTCAGCACGGCCTGCTGACGCTTGCCCACCGCTGTGCTGCCACGCCGCGCGACACCGACTGCTGGCGACGTGCTGCTGCTGACACATCTTGATTGCGAGACAGAGGTTGCGTTGGAGGAGGAGGAGGGTGCTTTAGTGGAGGAAGCATACACCGCCGCAGATACCACCACCGAGCTGTGGCCCGCAATTCTGGGGGTGGGTAGGACGTGAGCGGTCCCAGGCTCTGACTCTGTCCCAGCCTCCACTAAATTCACCCAATGTGCCGTCAGGGAGATATAGTGGCCATGCCCGCCTGTGCTTGTCCACGTGTCCGTTGTTAAGTGGACCTTGGCAGTAACCGCGTTGGTGAGGGCGCGTACAATGTTGCGGTAGACGTAGTCGTGCAGGGCTGGGACTGCACATCGGGAAAAATAGTGGCGACTGGGAACTGAGAAGTGCGGGGCCGCCACCGCCATCATACTTTTGAAGGACTCCGTTTCCACAACCCTATACGGCAGCATCTCCAGGCTGATAAATTTGGCTACGTGCACGTTTAACGCTTGAGCGTGCGGGTGCGTGGCGGCGTACTTGCGCTTGCGCTCAAACACTTGCGCTAGCAACGGCTGGACGCTGCGCTGACAGACATTGCTGGATGGGGCCGAGGACAGCGGAGGTGAGGGTGTGGGTGCAGGCCAGGAGACGGTAGTGCCTGTGTCCTCAGAGCGGGGTTGGATCTCAGTGACAGGTTGGGGCACAGGGGGAGAGGCAGCGGTGCAAACCGGAGGCGGTGAACGGCCTTCGTCCCACCTTGTGGGGTGCTTGGCCATCATATATCTGCGCATGCTGGTGGTGGTGAGGCTGGTGGTGGTGGCTCCCCGGCTGATCTTGGCGCGACAAAGGTTGCACACCACTGTTCGTCGGTCGTCTGCACTCTCAGTGAAAAACTGCCAGACCTTTGAGCACCTCGGCCTCTGCAGGGTGGCATGGCGCGAGGGGGCGCTTTGGGAAACACTTGGTGGATTATTCGGTCTGGCCCTGCCTCTACCCCTGGACACCGCACTGCCTCTTGCAACCTGCCCTGCTACTGCCCTTGCCTCCCCCTCTGAAGACCTGTCCTCAGTAGGCGTAGCAAACCAGGTGGGGTCAGTCACCTCATTGTCCTGCTGCTCTTCCTCTGAATCCTCTGTGCGCTCCTCCCTCGGACTTACTGCCCTTACTACTACCTCACTGATAGACAACTGTGTCTCATCGTCATCGGCCTCCTCACCCACTGAAAGGTCTTGAGACATTTGCCGGATGTCCCCAGCCTCATCCCCCGGACCCCGGGAACTTTCCAATGGTTGGGCATTAGTCACGATAAACTCCTCTGGTGGGAGAGGAACCACTGCTGCCCAATCTGAGCAGGGGCCCGAGAACAGTTCCTGGGAGTCTGCCCACTCCTCAGAATGTCTAATTTTCATGGAGTGAGGAGGCTGGGAGGAAGGAGGAGCAGCAGCCAGAGGATTCTGAGTTGCAGCAGTGGACGGCGCAGAACTGTGGGTTGGCGATAGGTTGCTGGAAGCACTTTCTGCCATCCACGACAGGACCTGCTCACACTGCTCATTTTCTAATAAAGGTCTACCGCGTGGACCCATTAAATGTGCGATGAATGTGGGGACGCCAGAAACGTGCCTCTCTCCTAATCCCGCAGCAGTCGGCTGCGATACACCTGGATCAGGAGCTCGGCCTGTGCCCACACCCGGACTAGGGCCTCCGCGTCCTCGACCGCGCCCACTTCCTCTAGGCCTACCCCTACCCCTCAGCATGCTGTATTACCAGTAATGCAGAAACAGAACGCTGTAATTAAATGTGCCGCTTATTGGCCTGTGGTTGGAGGCTGACTTCGCTTACGGAACGCCAGGAAATAATTTGGCGCAAGCCTGCTGTAACACTTAGCTGGCTGTGTATGATTTTGTAGAACTACTACACCCAGCACACACAGACCCAGAACACTGAGCACAGTGACAGGCAGGCCAAATAGATTTTTTGCCCAATATTTTTTAGAAAAGGCCCACTGCCTATATTCAATCAATAATGTGTCTTCTGTCCCTGCCTCCACACTTCTGTCCCTGGACTATGTCACAGAACTGCAGAGTGTTGCACTGTTAACTGCAACACAGCGGTGATTTCAGAGCCCAGACAGAGCCAGGAAATAATTTGGCGCAAGCCTGCTGTAACACTTAGCTGGCTGCGTATGATTTTGTAGAACTACTACACCCAGCACACACAGACCCAGAACACTGAGCACAGTGACAGGCAGGCCAAATAGATTTTTTGCCCAATATTTTTTAGAAAAGGCCCACTGCCTATATTCAATCAATAATGTTAATGTGTCTTCTGTCCCTGCCTCCACACTTCTGTCCCTGGAGTATTACTGCAGGGTGCAATGCTCTGCACGGCCGATATACCAAAAAAAAAAAAGTGCAACACTGCAAAAAGCAGCCTCCACAGTACTGCACACAGTTAGATGTGGCCCTAAGAAGGACCGTTGGGGTTCTTGAAGCCTAAATTA
This sequence comes from Eleutherodactylus coqui, assembly GCF_035609145.1. NCBI lineage: Eukaryota > Metazoa > Chordata > Amphibia > Anura > Eleutherodactylidae > Eleutherodactylus > Eleutherodactylus coqui. Next base: position 343,085,411 of record NC_089837.1, read on the forward strand.
CTCCTAACACTCTCCCTGCCTAAGCACTTCTGTCCCTGGAGTATTACTGCAGGGCGCAATGCTCTGCACGGCCGATATACGAAAAAAAAAAAAGTGCAACACTGCAAAAAGCAGCCTCCACAGTACTGCACGCGGTTAGATGTGGCCCTAAGAAGGACCGTTGGGGTTCTTGAAGCCTACAATAACTCCTAACACTCTCCCTATAGCAGCTCCAACACGATAGCACTTTCCCTCAGCTATGTCAGAACGCATCTGTGACGAGCCGCGGGAGGGGCCGATTTAAATACTCAGGTTACACCTGATCTCGCCAGCCACTCACTGCAGGGGGTTGGTATAGGGCTTGAACGTCACAGGGGAAATTGTAATGCCTTCCCTGTCTTTCAATTGGCCAGAAAAGCGCGCTAACGTCTCAGAGATGAAAGTGAAAGTAACCCGAACATCGCGTGGTACTCGTTACGAGTAACGAGCATCTCGAACACGCTAATACTCGAACGAGTATCAAGCTCGGACGAGTACGTTCGCTCATCTCTACTAATAATGAATTGAGGCTTGCAACAGAGGCCAAAAGCAATAAAAAAATATTTGGGGGTATGTCAAAAGCAAAAGAAATGTCAAAGATGCTATTGGATGCTTGCAAGATGAAAATGGTGAATTGGTTAAGAATGATGTTGAGAAGGCCGAACTTTTAAATTCCTATTTTGTATCTGTTTTCTCTCAGAAAGTAGATGGAACATAAACTGATCTTCCCTGTTCTATTGGGGGAATAAAAGCATGCATGCTATCTATAGAGAGAGATGGTGAGGGAACACATAGCTAACTTAAATGAATTAAAATCTGAAGGTCCAGATGAATTACATCCTAGGATACTACAGGAAGCAGCAGAGGTGATTGCTGAAAATTCCTGGAGAACAGGAGAAGTCCCAAAAGATTGGAAAATGTTGTCCCTATTTTCAAAAAAGGGAAGAAGGTGGATTCAGAAAACTAGAGGCCTGCGAGTCTGACTTCTATACCAGGAAAGATCTTTGAACAAATTATTAAACAGCATGTATGCAAGTACTTGGATAAAAATGGAGTAATTAACCAGAGCCAGCATGGGTTTGTGACAAACAAGTCATGCCAGACGAATCTAATTTCTTCTATACCTCAGAGAATAGGTGTCTAAACCTGCCATTTCCACTACTAAACTTTATTCACAGTAGCAGAACAGTCTATAATAACCTAACCATCTATTCTGTGAGGGCTGCAAATTTAATATAGACTGTTCTGCCTCTGTGAATATAATTTCCTTCTATGACAGAGTCACTGACTGGGTTGATCAGGGTAATGCAGTGGATATAGTATATCTTGACTTTAGTAAAGCATTTGATAAAGTATCTCAAATAGAGATGAGTGAACGCGTTCGTCCGAGCTTGATATTCGTGCGAATATTAGGGTGTTCGGGATGTTCGTTATTCGTAACGAACACCATGCGGTGTTCGGGTTACTTTCACTTACTTCCCTGAGACGTTTGCGCGCTTTTCTGGCCAATTGAAAGACAGGGAAGGCATTACAACTTCCCCCTGTGACGTTCAAGCCCTATACCACCCCCCTGCTGTGAGTGGCTGGGAAGATCAGGTGTCACCCGAACATAAAAGTCGGCCCCTCCCGCGGCTCGCCTCAGATGCCTGGTGAGTTAGATGAGGGACAGTGCTGTTTGTACCGGAGCTGCTGTAGGGAAAGAATTGGTAGTTAGTGTAGGCTTCAAGACCCCCCAAAGGTCCTTATTAGGGCCACTGATAGCTGTGTGTTGGCTGCTGTTAGCAGTGGCAAATTTTTTTTTTCTCAAAATCGGCAGTGCAGAGCATTGCACCCGGCATTAGGGACAGAAGTGCTGCATAGGCAGGGAGAGTGTTAGGAGTGAGTGTAGCCTTCAAGAACCTCAACGGTCCTTTCTAGGGCCATATTTATCCGTGTGCAGTACTGTCCAGGCTGCTGTTAGCTGTGCTGCATTTTTTTTTTGCTTCTCAAAATCGCCTCTGCAGACCATTGCACCCTCCATTGATACTGCAGGGAAAGAATTGTATAGGCAGGGCGACAACACAGTTGTTATTCATTGAATATACGCAGTGCTGCCTTTTGGTGCCAAAAAACAGAAAATAATTAAATTTGTCCTGCCTCTGTCCGGCCTAACGCCGGTGGACACGTGTGAGCTGCGTCTGCCACCTGTAAAAATCAGACGCACCCAGCTACGCTTTACTGCTGGCTTCGCCATTTGCTTTCCTTAATTGGGAAAAAAATACCTGCTCTGCCAGAGTTATAATAACTCTGCTACCCTCACGTTCTGTGACACATAAGCAGGGACACAGCACAGTTATTAAACTTCTCATGTTCATTGAATATACGCAGTGCTGCCTTTTGGTGGAAAAAAACTGAAAACAAATCTATTTGTCCAGCCTCTGTCCGTCCTAAGGGCTGTGGACACGTGTGAGCTGCGTGAACAACATTGCTAAATCAGACGCACCCAGCTACGCTTTACTGCTGGCTTCGCCATTTGCTTTCCTTAATTGGGAAAAAAAATACCTGCTCTCCAAGAGTTATAATAACTCTGCTACCCTCACGTTCTGTGACACATAAGCAGGGACACAGCACAGTTATTAAACTTCTCATGTTCATTGAATATACGCAGTGCTGCCTTTTGGTGGAAAAAAACTGAAAACAAATCTATTTGTCCAGCCTCTGTCCATCCTAAGGGCTGTGGACACGTGTGAGCTGCGTGAACAACATTGCTAAATCAGACGCACCCAGCTACGCTTTACTGCTGGCTTCGCCATTTGCTTTCCTTAATTGGGAAAAAAATACCTGCTCTGCCAGAGTTATAATAACTCTGCTACCCTCACGTTCTGTGACACATAAGCAGGGACACAGCACAGTTATTAAACTTCTCATGTTCATTGAATATACGCAGTGCTGCCTTTTGGTGGAAAAAAACTGAAAACAAATCTATTTGTCCAGCCTCTGTCCGTCCTAAGGGCTGTGGACACGTGTGAGCTGCGTGAACAACATTGCTAAATCAGACGCACCCAGCTACGCTTTACTGCTGGCTTCGCCATTTGCTTTCCTTAATTGGGAAAAAAATACCTGCTCTGCCAGAGTTATAATAACTCTGCTACCCTCACGTTCTGTGACACATAAGCAGGGACACAGCACAGTTATTAAACTTCTCATGTTCATTGAATATACGCAGTGCTGCCTTTTGGTGGAAAAAAACTGAAAACAAATCTATTTGTCCAGCCTCTGTCCGTCCTAAGGGCTGTGGACACGTGTGAGCTGCGTGAACAACATTGCTAAATCAGACGCACCCAGCTACGCTTTACTGCTGGCTTCGCCATTTGCTTTCCTTAATTGGGAAAAAAATACCTGCTCTGCCAGAGTTATAATAACTCTGCTACCCTCACGTTCTGTGACACATTAGCAGGGACACAGCACAGTTATTAAACTTAGATAATTCATTCACTAGAGGCAGTGGGGCCTTTCGTTTTCCAAAAAGGGCAAAAATTATATTTGGCCTGCAGTCTTGCGCCAATTTATTTCCTGCCTGTGAAATCAAATCACTGGTAATACAGCATGCTGAGGGGTAGGGGTAGGCCTAGAGGACGTGGACGCGGCCGAGGACGCGGAGGGCCAAGTCAGGGTGTGGGCACAGCCCGAGCTCCTGATCCCGGTGTGTCGCAGCCGACTGCTGCGCGATTAGGAGAGAGGCACGTTTCTGGCGTCCCCACATTCATCGCCCAATTAATGGGTCCACGCGGGAGACGGTTATTAGAAAATGAGCAGTGTGAGCAGGTCCTGTCCTGGATGGCAGAAAGTGCTTCGAGCAACCTATCATCTACCCGCAGTTCTGCGCCGTCCACTGCTGCCAATCCGAATCCTCTGTCTGCTGCTCCTCCTTCCTCCCAGCCTCCTCACTCCACTACAATAACACCTGCTCAGGAGCGGGAACACTCCCAGGAACTGTTCTCGGGCCCCTGCTTAGATTGGGCAGCAGCGGTTCCTCTCCCACCAGAGGAGTTTATCGTCACTGATGCCCAACCATTCGAAAGTTCCCGGGGTCCGGGGGAAGAGGCTGGGGACTTCCGCCAACTGTCTCAACAACTTTCTGTGGGTGAGGAGGACGATGACGATCAGACACAGTTGTCTTGCAGTGAGGTAGTAGTAAGGGCAGTAAGTCCGAGGGAGCAGCGCACAGAGGATTCGGAGGAAGAGCAGCAGGACGATGAGGTGACTGACCCCACCTGGTGTGCAACGCTTACTCAGGAGGACAGGTCTTCAGAGGGGGAGTCAAGGGCATCAGCAGGGCAGGTTGCAAGAGGCAGTGCGGTGGCCAGGGGTAGAGGCAGGGCCAGACCGAATAATCCACCAAGTGTTTCCCAAAGCGCCCCCTCGCGCCATGCCACCCTGCAGAGGCCGAGGTGCTCTAAGGTCTGGCAGTTTTTCACAGAGACGCCTGACGACCGACGAACAGTGGTGTGCAACCTTTGTCGCGCAAAGCTCAGCCGGGGAGCCAACACCAACAGCCTCACCACCACCACCATGCGCAGACATATGATGGCCAAGCACCCCGCAAGGTGGGACAAAGGCCGTTCAGCGCCTCCGGTTTGCACCCCTGCCTCTACCCCTGTGCCCCAACCTGCCACTGAGATGCAACCCCCCTCTCAGGACACAGGCACTACCGTCTCCTGGCCTGCACCCACACCCTCACCTCCGCTGTCCTCGGCCCCATCCAGCAGTGTAGTTCAGCGCACCGTCCAGCCGTCGCTTGCGCAACTGTTGGAGCGCAAGCGCAAGTACGCCGCCACGCACCCGCACGCTCAAACGTTAACCGTCCGCATAGCAAAATTCATCAGCCTTGAGATGCTGCCGTATAGGGTTGTGGAAACGGAGCCCTTCAAAAGTATCATGGAGGCGGCGGCCCCGCGCTACTCAGTTCCCAGTCACCACTACTTTTCCCGATGTGCCGTCCCAGCCCTGCACGACCACGTCTCCCGCAACATTGTACGCGCCCTCACCAACGCGGTTACTGCCACGGTCCACTTAACTACGGACACGTGGACAAGCACAGGCGGGCAGGGCCACTACATCTCCCTGACGGCACATTGGGTGAATTTAGTGGAGGCTGGGACAGAGTCAGAGCCTGGGACCGCTCACGTCCTACCCACCCCCAGAATTGCGGGCCCCAGCTCGGTGGTGGTATCTGCGGAGGTGTATGCTTCCTCCACTAAAGCACCCTCCTCCTCCTCCTCCTCCTCCTCCTCCTCTGTCTCGCAATCAAGATGTGTTAGCAGCAGCATGTCGCCAGCAGTCGGTGTCGCGCGGTGTGGCAGCACAGCGGTGGGCAAGCGTCAGCAGGCCGTGCTGAAACTACTCAGCTTAGGCGATAAGAGGCACACGGCCCACGAACTGCTGCAGGGTCTGACACAGCAGACCGACCGCTGGCTTGCGCCGCTGAGCCTCCAACCGGGCATGGTCGTGTGTGACAACGGCCGTAACCTGGTGGCGGCTCTGCAGCTCGGCAGCCTCACGCACGTGCCATGCCTGGCCCACGTCTTTAATTTGGTGGTTCAGCGGTTTCTGAAAAGCTACCCACGCTTGTCAGACCTGCTCGTAAAGGCGCGCCGGCTCTGCGCACATTTCCGCAAGTCCCACACGGACGCTGCCACCCTGCGCACCCTGCAACATCACTTTAAGCTGCCAGTGCACCGACTGCTGTGCGACGTGCCCACACGGTGGAACTCTACGCTCCACATGTTGGCCAGGCTCTATGAACAACGTAGAGCTATAGTCGAATACCAACTCCAACATGGGCGGCGCAGTGGGAGTCAGCCTCCTCAATTCCTTTCAGAAGAGTGGGCCTGGTTGGCAGACATCTGCCATGTCCTTGGTAATTTTGAGGAGTCTACCCAGGTGGTGAGCGGCGATGCTACAATCATTAGCGTCACCATTCCTCTGCTATGCATCTTGAGAAATTCCCTGCAAACCATAAAGGCAGCTGCTTTGCGCTCGGAAACGGGGGGGGGGGAAGACAGTATGCCACTGGATAGTCAGGGCACCCTCCTGTCTATTTCTCAGCGCGTACAGGAGGAGGAGGAGGAGCATGAGGAGGATGAGGAGGAGGGGGAAGAGACAGCTTGGCCCGCTGCTGACGGTACACTGGCTGATTGCCTGTCATCCTTTCAGCGTGTATGGCCTGAGGAGGAGGAGGAGGAGGAGGAGGAGGATCCTGAAAGTGATCTTCCTAGTGAAGACAGCCATGTGTTGCGTACAGGTACCCTGGCACACATGGCTGACTTCATGTTAGGATGCCTTTCTCGTGACCCTCGCGTTGCACGCATTCTGGCCACGACGGATTACTGGGTGTACACACTGCTCGATCCACGGTATAAGGAGAACCTGCCCACTCTGATTCCTGAAGAGGAAAGGGGTTCGAGAGTGTTGCTATACCACAGGACCCTTGCGCACAAGCTGATGGTAAAATTCCCAGCCGACAGCGCTAGTGGCAGAAGGCGCAGTACCGAGGGCAAGGTAGCAGGGGATGTGCGTAGATCGAGCAGCATGTACATCCCAGGCAGTGCAACAGTCTTTAAGGGCCTGGCCAGCTTTATGGCTCCCCACCAAGACTGTGTCACCGCTCCCCAGTCACGGCTGAGTCGGCGGGAGCACTGTAAAAGGATGGTGAGGGAGTACGTAGCGGATCGCACGACCATCCTTGGTGACGCCTCTGCCCCCTACAACTACTGGGTGTCGAAGCTGGACACGTGGCCTGAACTCGCGCTGTATGCCCTGGAGGTGCTTGCTTGTCCTGCGGCTAGCGTCTTGTCGGAGAGGGTGTTTAGTGCGGCTGGGGGAATCATCACAGATAAGCGTAGCCGCTTGTCAACCGACAGTGCCGACAGGCTAACACTCATCAAGATGAACAAAGGCTGGATTTCCCCAGACTTCTGTTCTCCACCAGCGGACAGCAGCGATACGTAAGCAATACGTAGGCTGCACCCGCGGATGGAAGCTACGTTCTCTCTCACCATCCAAAACGGGGACATTTCTGCTTCATCAATCTGTGTCTAATATTCCTCCTCCTCCTCCTGCTCCTCCTCCTGAAACCTCACGTAATCACGCTGAACGGGCAATTTTTCTTAGGGCCACAAGGCTCACTCAAATAATTTTTCAGAACAATTTTTATAAGTTTCAATGCGCTTAAAAGCATTGGAACTTTAACTTGAACCAATTTTTCGTTACACTGGGCTGCCTCCAGGCCTAGTTACCACTTAAGCCACATTAACCAAAGCGATTAATGGGTTTCACCTGCCCTCTTGGCTGGCCATGGCCAATTTTTGGGATGTACATTAGTACTGTTGATACAGCAATTTTTGTGGGCCCTCGCCTACAGTGTAATCAAATTAATTTTTAGCCCACCTGCATTACAGCTGACGTTACCTCAGCTGTGTTGGGCAATGCAATGGGATATTTTTATGTACCGCCGGTGGGTTCCAGGGAGCCACCCATGCTGTAGGTGCACACGGAGTTTTTAATACATCTGTACACTTCTAAAGAACCCCAGTCTGACTGGGGCATGCAGTGTGGGCCGAAGCCCACCTGTATTACGCACGACATTACTACCTCAGCTGTGTTGGGCAATGCAATGGGATATTTCTATGTACCGCCGGTGGCTTCCTGGCACCCACCCAGGCAGTGGGTCCACAGGGAGTTTAACCTACATGTGTCCACTTGTAAAGAACCCCAGTCTGACTGGGGCATGCAGTGTGGGCCGAAGCCCACCTGCATTAAGCACGACATTACTACCTCAGCTGTGTTGGGCAATGCAATGGGATATTTTTATGTACCGCCGGTGGGTTCCAGGGAGCCACCCATGCTGTAGGTGCACACGGAGTTTTTAATACATCTGTACACTTCTAAAGAACCCCAGTCTGACTGGGGCATGCAGTGTGGGCCGAAGCCCACCTGTATTACGCACGACATAACTACCTCAGCTGTGTTGGGCAATGCAATGGGATATTTCTATGTACCACCGGTGGCTTCCTGGCACCCACCCATGCTGTGGGTCCACAGGGAATTATAAATGCATCTGTTTCCACTTATAAAGAAACCCAGTCTGACTGGGGCATGCAGTGTGGGCCGAAACCCACCTGCATTAACCCTTTCCAGTCCACTGTGTGACCTGTGAAGACATTAGGGTTTAAGGCTGTAGAGCTCCGTTGTTGGTAGACGTCCGTCGGGGTTCTCTTACTGTATATTGCCAGCCTCTCTGCTGTCGGAGCCTATCCTACGTGTCAGCTCATGCAGTACTGGCTTTAGCCAGCATATAGCGCCGTTGTATAACGGCAGAAAAAGAGTAAGCCCCCTAGGAAAACCATATACAAATTGGATTGGAAAGGGTTAAGCATAACATTACTACCTCAGCTGTGTTGGGCAATGCAATGGGATATTTCTATGTACCGCCGGTGGCTTCCTGGCACCCACCCATGCTGTAGGTGCACACGGAGTTTTTACTACATCTGTACACTTATAAAGAACCCCAGTCAGACTGGGGCATGCAGTGTGGGCCGAAGCCCACCTGCATTAAGCACGACATTACTACCTCAGCTGTGTTGGGCAATGCAATGGGATATTTCTGTGTACCGCCGGTGGGTTCCAGGGAGCCACCCATGCTGTGGGTCGACAGGGACTTCACAATAGGGAGTTGTACCTGCCTGTTTCTATGAATTAAAAAGCCCGGTCTGACTGGGGCATGCAGACACCTTGACAGAATGAATAGTGTGTGGCACATAGGTTCCCCATTGCTATGCCCACGTGTGCAGCTCCTGATGGCGGTGGCACAGGATTCTATTTCTCATTGCTTCTGTACAGCATTGTGGGCTATCGCTCCGCCACTTTTAAAGAGGGTCGCTGCCTAGCCGTGCCAACCTCTGCAGTGTGTGCCTGCGGTCCCTCGTCATGGCAGACGCAATTCTAAATAGACATGAGCGTGGTGTGGCATGAGGGCAGCTGAAGGCTGCCCAGGGACACTTTGGTGTGCGCTGTGGGGGGGAGGGGGGGCGGTTGGGCAGCATGTAACCCAGGAGAAGTGTCAGTGGAGTGTCATGCAGGCAGTGATTGTGCTTTGTTGGAGGTAGTGTGGTGCTAAGCAAAGGTATGCCATGCTAATGAGGGCTTTTCAGAAGTAAAAGTTGTTGGGAGGGGGGGGGCCCACTCTTGCCGGTATTGTGGCTTAATAGTGGGACCTGTGAACTTGAGATGCAGCCCAACATGTAGCCCCTCGCCTGCCCTATCCGTTGCTGTGTCGTTCCCATCACTTTGTTGAATTGCCCAGATTTTCACACATGAAAACCTTAGCGAGCATCGGCGAAATACAAAAATGCTCTGGTCGCCCATTGACTTCAATGGGGTTCGTTGTTCGAAACGAACCCTCGAGCATCGCGGGAAGTTCGTTCCGAATAACGAGCACCCGAACATTTTGGTGTTCGCTCATCTCTAATCTCAAATCATACTTATTGAAAAAAATGACCAAATATGGGATTGACAAGGCAACTTTTAGGTGGATTCACAACTGGCTGAGTGATCATGTTCAAAGAGTTATCATAAATAGCTACACATCTAAGTGCAAGAATGTATCAAGAGGGGGACCACAAGGCTCTGTCCTCTGCCCAGTGTTCAACATTTTCATAAATGATCTGGAGGAGGGAATTAAGGGTAAACTGATCAAATTTGCCGAATACACAAAGCTAGGAGGGATAGCTAACACTACGGAAGAGAGAGAGAGAGAGAGAGAGAGAGAGTATTTAAAAAGATCTAGAAAAGCTTGAACAGTGGACGGCGACTAACAGAATGGTAATTAACAAGGAGAAATGCAAAGTCCTACATCTGTGCAAGAAAAAAAGGAAAAAAGCACATACAGAATGGGAGGAATTGGGCTAAGCAGTAGCACATGTGAAAAATACTTGGGTATACTAATAGATGATAGACTGAACATGAGTCAACAATGTGATGCAGCAGCCAGAATGGCGAACACAATTCTGTGATGTATTAAGAGAATCATAAAGTCTAGATCTACATCATGTCAGGTAATTATCCCCCTCTACTCTTACTTAGTCAGACCTCATCTGGAATACTGTGTCCAGTTCTGGGCACCCCACTTTAAAAAAAGATATAGAAAAACTGGAGCAAGTTCGGGGAAGAGTTACCAAGATGGTGAGTGGTCTGCTAATCATGTCCTATGAGGAACGGTGGATGACCCTGGAGGTCCCTTCCAACTCTACCATTCTATGAATTTTAATACTTATTGTTGCTATATTGTTAATTCACTGTTTGAAGTGTGTTATTAACATTGTGGTTACTAGCTGTTGACCTGCAAACATATATTAAAAGTTGTTATTGCTAGTTAGTTAGTGTCAGGACTGTAATGAAAACATTGAAGTGCGCTACGTGTTTTTAATTATTAACAAGACTACCTTGTTTCAATAAACATTTATATTTTTGTAAGTCTGGTGTCCACCTCGTATCCTGACACCTGTGTTGCCCACTATCTCCTGCGAGTTGGTTACCTGTATTATTAGGGCTAATGCCTACGGCCAGATTTCTGCCACGTTTTACATGGCGGAAATCCACGGCGTTATGCCACAGCTATTAGGTTCTATTGAACCTAATAGCTCAATGTTCACGCTGCGGAATTCCACAATGTGAAAGAAACCGCAGCATGCTCTGATTGCCGCGGGAATACGCGCGGCCGGCTTCCATTGTAGTCAATGGAAGCCGGTCATCACGCTATACTTCGGCTGTAGCACAGCGGAGGTATCACATGAATATGCCTCCCTGCCGGCCGCATCATCCCGCACTGCTGGCACATCATGCACTGTACTGTGCGCCGGCTCAAGGGACGGGAATAACGCGGCGGATCCAGGAGGTGAGTATGAGGGTTTTGGGGGGTGCTGTGGTGGACTCTGCTGCAATATTCCGCTAGAGGAGTCCGCCACGGCCAAGGGCATGAGGCCTTACAAGTATACAGCTCATAGTTATTTCCGCTGACAAAATCAACTGTTTTTGAGGAATCTCAAACATTGGACCTCTACGTATCAGCTGATCAACTGACTACAACTTGCAAATTATAGCAACCTAAAGTTTGCCTTTAAAATAAAAAGCATCGGCTTCCATAAAGCCGTCTGCTGTAGGGTTGACAAAGAAGCATTGGGAAACTTGAAATTCTCCATGGCCTCTCTGCTCTATTATTGGAATGCTCTGATGGTACAATGTTGGATTAAAATTGATGCTTCTGCTGATGAAAACATTGAAAAGCAATTGTATGAAATTGTGCATTCTTTTGATTGCAATCTTATTTAATTCAGGGATAAGAGCTACCAAAGATGAGCCCAAAGAATGGTGATGTGTTTCTACTGATGCTACAAAGACAGGATATGGAGAATTACGGTTCATTACCATGCTTCGGATTTGTTTTATTTTGGACATTATCAATCTGCATTTGAATGGTTGTTCTCTACATTATTGTTGGCTTCAATTATATATAACTATGACATCGACATAGCTATGTTTCATTTCAGCCTCTACTTAAAATGCCTGTGGTTTCTATAAGAAGCTTTAAGCTTCCATTATGAGGAGCTATATTTATATTTATTAGACTTTGCCTCAGGTGCAAGATCCTGTTTACAATGTACAAAGGAAATGAGCGCATGCCTCACACTGCAGGCTTTCGAACTTGCTCAATAATTGATGCATCCCCAGTCATTTAACTCCTGCTGTTCTGGGAAGACCTTTCCTTTCTAGGTCCCAGAGTTTCAGCAAACTTTTCAACTTTCAGTTGCATGAATCAAAAAACTGTCATTACAGAGAAATCACAGTACAAAGTTTGTTCTGATATATTACGAAGCTGCCTGAGGATAGCATTTCTATAATAAAATATATTTATTAGATGAAGTATAAAAATAGGTTTGATATTAAAGGGGTTGTCTTGTGTAAAAAAACAAATATACTTTTAAAAGCCCTATTAGAGAATTCTACATTGAACTGTGAGTACCCTCATTCAGGACCCTTCTCTTTTAGCTATTCCACAAAAAGCAAGAGGAGGATCCAGAAAGTTCATGTGTTCCAATGTTTTAAGTTGCCTTCATACACGACGCAAATGTTGTATGCATTCCGAAACATGTGTGGCGACTGGGCCACTCCACAGACCATTGCGGGGCAAAACCGTGGGGTATGTTCAAGGTGGTCATCATAGGTGGCTCTGCAATCTCTTCCCCGGCAATGGCGGCAAAGCCAGGACCGACCGAGTCGCACAAAAAGGCTGAAGTTGCACAGTTTAATGGTAGTTGTCACGATGACACCAGTACCTTTAAGGGGGAAGTGGACTCCTGGTGATGATGATGAAATAATGAAGACAAGTCCATGACGCTTTATGGCAAACCAAAGGTACACCGTTTACTGAGCAGTATTCAATCAACAGTTTAATAGAGTACAGTTCACAGTGATGAAGTCTTAATCGGCACTTCAATTTACGTTGTTCTGATTACACAATTTTCCACACAAGGTTTTGCTTCCACACACTCTCTCTCTCTCTCTGGTTACAACTACTCCCAAACAATGCCCGACAGTTCAAGTTATCTCAGGGTTATCTTCTCGGGGATTACGTTAGTGGGTGATGGAGTAACTGTGGTTGGGCAGCTTGCACTTTCTGGCTTTCAACTTACAGTGGCTTATACAACTCACAGTTGGTTAGACAGCTTCCAAAACTGGTTTCTCTCCACTCTGCGCTTACTTCCGTAGTTTTCAGGTACCCTTCCCTCTTTGGCAAAGCTGTCTCTATGACTGTGCTGCACACCTCCCACAGGAATTGTCATAACAGGGGTTGTCACTCTGTGCTTTGGGACCTGGGGTAGATCATCTCACTGGGGCTAAGGTAGGCCCGCGGCTTGGCGTGGGCAGAATCAAAGCAAGCATTAGCCTCCCACTAACACGTCCACCTCCACCGACTACATCTCTCTTCTTTCCTCAGTTCTCCTCTCCTCTAGCTCTGCCTCCCAACTCGTCCAAGGATCCCACTAGACCCACACACAAACAACGTGTTAAGTGAGACAAGACAGTTACAACATAGCTGGTTAACGTCATACAGAACGCAAGTTGACACAGACAAACATACAAGACAGATTACATAAAACAGACACAATGTCACCCTACAGACACTCCAACTCTGCGCCACTACATGTGCAGCAATTATGCTGTAAAACCGCTGATTTGCTTGTATTTTTAATTGTGAAAAAGGCTATAGGATTTTTAAAAGAAATTCTTCTATGTTAAAGGGGTTGTCCCGCGGCAGCAAGTGGGTCTATACACTTCTGTATGGCCATATTAATGCACTTTGTAATGTACATTGTGCATTAATTATGAGCCATACAGAAGTTATAAGAAGTTATTCACTTACCTGTTCCGTTGCTAGCGTCCTCGTTTCCATGGAGCCGTCTAATTTTCGGCGTCTAATGGCCAAATTAGACGCGCTTGCGCAGTCCGGGTCTTCTTCTTTTCTCAATGGGGCCGCTAGTGCAGGATGCCGACTCTGTGTAGCTCCGCCCCGTCACGTGCCGATTCCAGCCAATCAGGAGGCTGGAATCGGCAATGGACCGCACAGAAGCCCTGCTGTCCACCGAGGGAGAAGATCCCGGCGGCCATCTTCAGCAGTTAAGTAAGAAGTCACCGGAGCACGGGGATTCAGGTAAGCGCTGTGCGGTGTTCTTTTTTAACCCCTGCATCGGGGTTGTCTCGCGCCGAACGGGGGGGGGGGCGGGGTTTGAAAAAAAAAAAACCCCGTTTCGGCGCGGGACAACCCCTTTAAGGGTATTTTTTAAAGTCCCCTGCATTAAAAGCAAAAACAAATTATATAAAGCTTTGGAAGACTGTTCTTTTGTCTCAGTTAGGGCGCTTTTACACGTCAGTTTGTAAGTTCATTTTATTGTGAGCCAAAACCAGGAATGGGTCCAAAATACAGAAGGCATGCAAATCTTTCCATTACACTTTCTCTCCACTCCTGGTTTTGGCTCACAAGAAACTGAATATAAAAACTGTCCTGTGAAAGTGCCCTTAGGGTGCCTTCACACTTGCGAGAAAATCAAGTATTTTTGGAGCGATGAAGAGTGAGTGAAAACACAGAATTATGAAACCAATGATTTTCAATGGTTTCCTTCATATTTGCAATGTTTTCACTTATCCGGTATTGCGAGAAAAAAAATCGCAGCATGCCCTATCTTTTTGCGTTATCTATCTCTCATATTTCTCTATGGAGCTTCCTTTCTATTCCACCACAAGGCATGAACTTGTGATTTTCATGTGATACTATGCATTTTTAACATTAGAAAGTCCTATTGACTTCCACGCTAAAAATTGTGCAAAAAAAGCGTGAGAAAATTGCAAGTGCAGTAATGTTTTTGCGAGAAAAAGGGCAGATGCTCAAAAATTGCGATCGCCATTGTGAAGGAACTCTTAGAGGAATGGTATTAGATGTCTAAGACATCAGCATTAGCAAAACTGAGAAAATGTTAAAAAATAAATAAGATAATAAATTAAGATTTTCCAGTTTAAATAATGGATCCAATTTTAATTCAAAAGTTTTGTTGCTTTTAGGGTCTGTTGATACATTGCAGATTTGCTGCAGAAAGAGATTTTCTTCTGCAAACCCACAGGGACAAATCCATTTTGGTGTAGATTTGCTTGTTGGTTTGCTGCGACACGCAGGGTGAGCCAAGGGTGGTGGTGGAGTCTAACACTACACTGTTCACAAACAGTTTGATGTAAAGCTCCAACCTACTTACTTTCAGGTCCCATCAATCCATCCAAGGTACATTGTAGGATCGCTTTTTCGTAGCCTGCGGATGACAGCCATTTTATTAGTTTCCTAGACTAACCCTTTAGCATTCCCAGAACAAGTCCCTATCGCATAATATATGAGACAGAAAGAATATATAATTTAAAAACAGACATTTCTCCTCTAACGCCTTCTGCAAAACCACCATAAATCACCCAAGACATGCATATCATGACAATAAATCTTCACCACACTTTCGCACTTGATAGGGGCTCTTCCATTCTCTTACGCTCTCACCAATGTTGTTCAGGTCTTTTAGTTCACTAGATGTTTAGGATTCTCATTTTAGTTCATTTCTGGTCCCTGAAGTTAAAGCTACATAATAAGAAGACTTCCTTAATACATACTATATGTCGGCTAGATTCACTCTGGGCATAGATTCTGTTTGTGAGCTTTCCCCCCACAATGTAATACATAGATTCCTGTATGCTGATGTGCATTCAGAAGTTTGTAGATCAGTTAACCAACCGTTAGCATGTCCTTAGGTTGGCTTTACATAGGGCCACTATGGTCTGAATAGTCACTTGAAATTGACACTAATGTGTACGAACAACTATTGTTGTTCACTTTTTGTTCAATTTCATAAACATGAACAAATTGTTGGGTGTATACACATGGGTCGAAAACCCTTCATTGACTAGTTAGGGAGTGGCAGGGTTCTTTTTGAATATATATTTGAAATGTTGACCCTTCACCCAGTGGCGTAGGAAGGGGGTGCGGCAGGTACAGGCCATCCGGGGGGCTATCACTGAGATGGTGGTAGTGGGGATGACAAAAACATTTTCTGCACCATCTGACCTTGCTAAATCACTGTGTGACCATTCCCAACCCATAAGGCAGGGACATGGCTTTCAGTGATACCATGCCTTCCCCGACACTGCCACTCACTTGCCCCGCCTGGTAGGTCCTCCCTTCAGCAACTATACTCTAGAGACGACTCACTACTGAATTGACTAGAATCTAGTAGCTCCTGGGAGATCTTACCATCAGCCAATACATTCTACTCAGCTCATCAGTGAAGTGGAGTTGCTAAAGAGAGGACCTACCAGGAGCCACTCCACTCTAATCACAAGTGAAAGGAAATGTTCTTCGTTGCACAGTGACTGGAAGTGGAGCTTTTGAGCGCCATTTTAGTTCAGAGCTTTAGTGGGGAAGGTTATGTGGTAGGTTGCTGAGTCCTGGCAGTCGTCAAAATGCTGAGAACTAGATATAACGGGGTTGTTTTTGAAGATTGCTGGCAAAAAGTCAGACCTACATATAGGAGTCATGGAGCCGATGCTAAGAAAACATTAGAAAAAAAGCACTTAAAACTGTGTCTGTGCTAAAATATAAAAGCAAACGATTCCCACCATTCCTAATCAGGTTGTAACTATGTGTCTGCGGGGATCGAGGTCTGCAGAATCTGAGGGTCATTCATATCAGTGGATGCAATTTAGTTCTGTGAAATATGCAGCATTTTCACGGATCAAAATGGTGTATTTGGCACTGACTGTATTTTTTGCGCATGTATTCATTGAGTTTTTCACACAAAAGAAATTTTAGGAGGTCCCATAGATTTCGCTGCCTTCATGCATGAATATGCGTGCTTCGTGCGTATTTATGTGATTCCATAGACTTTAATGGTAAATTTTGGTTCATAATTTGTGCCAAAATAGGACATGCTGTGATTTTTTTTTCACGCATATGAAATACTCAAGTCTGAATCCGCCAATACAAATCAATGGGGTTTATGCTGTTCATATTATGTGCGTAAAAAATACGTGCATAATACAGAGTGCAAATACACTCATGAGAATGACACCTAAAAGAACAACAGGAGGGAAAACTATAATTGAACCCTACATGTGTGTAATATATATATATATTATATATATATATATATATATATATATATATATATATATATATAAAGTTTTTTTTACAATTCTACCTCCACGCAAGTTTTGATTTCAAAGAGCCACATTATGGCAGTAATGTGGAGGTTTTTGTATCTCTGCGCCGTCATTTGTTTGTAGAGGTGATTTTGTTTGCCCTCCTTAACCCCCTTACCACTACAGGATGTACATTTACGTCCTGCAGCTTAGGGGTTTGTATGGAGCGGGATCGCGGATCAATCCTGCTCCATAATATGCGGGTGCCAGCTGTTTTGTACAGCCAACACCCATCTGCAACAGCTCCAATAAGCCACACCACTCAACGGGTTCATTTTAACCCTTTAAATGCCCCCGATTAATGTTTTGGGGTCCCGCACTGCCCCCCTCAATGAGATAGCGGGAAGCCATGTGATTGCCATGGCAGCCTTCTGAAAAGCCCCAGGGCAATGGTATAGACAGGGGGGTGCAGCAGGTACGGGCCGCCATGAGTACTATCAATGAGGGTGGTGACAAAACAAAATGTCTGCACCGAGTACTGCTTGACCTTGACGCCATTGCCCTCACATATGCACGCTCATATGTTGCTGATTCCACAAAATGTACATAAATATATGCAAGTGGTTTCGAGTAAACACTCACTGCTGCAAAAAGTAGTAGTTGCAAGTGTTCAATCGAAGGCTAACTAATGAGAGACCGCAGCAGCCTGTGTTGTTTTGAAGACAAGCAGGGACTATTCAATTGATGATCACTTGCATATTTTTAGGTCTTTTCGTTAACCAATGAGCATTAAATGAGAAGGAAAATGTTCAAAAGAGACAAGTGCCAATTAGTGTTCAATGAGAGAAGCAGTCAAACAAGCACACACCTTCCTGCAAAGTTCTTGGCTAGATGTTGAAAAATAACAATCACCTGTTTACACCAGATGATAATTAATCAACGGAAGACTATTTTTAGGTGAGCTGAAACAAAGCGACTTATGATTGAATTCTCACTCTTCACCAAGTTGGCGGTCATGTTTACACTGAACAGCTTACATTCGCTCTTTCGACTGATTATTCGAACAATAGTTGTCCCAAGTAAAACTACCTTAAGGGTGAATGCAGAATTTGAATTGCAGAATCTGGAGTGGGCGACTACCTCCGGATTCCGCAGCAAATACCGCCCATAGCATGCTATGTAAACATGATTCTTCATGCACACTAGTGGAAACCAATTGTGGTTTGCGTCCGCGAATGAAAAATTGCAGCATGCTCCATTTTCCTGCAGATTCCACATGGATGGCTTCCATTGAAGTCCATGGAAGCCGTCCCACACACGAATCATCAGCAATTGACATTGCAAACGGCACACTGATTCCGCAGAAGAAGGTGGAGTTTTGTTTCTTTTTAAATCCATACTGCGCACGTCCGACAGCAAGCCGTTGGGACCATCTGCAGTACAGAAACAAGGAATAAAATACAGGTACGTGCGAATGCTGGTTGGGCACAGGGTCGGACCCGCCTGTGTGCATGCAGCCTAACACTGCATTACCACTATAGGGTCATAGCTTTGCTTTCTCCCACCATACAAAGTGCATCTAGGCCAGAAATAATTTGTATCCTTGTTAATGATTAAAACATTGACCAAAACTATAGTTTTCAATGTGTATTTTCATACTCAGTCTTTATTACTACTATCATTAGATATCAAATCCACAACACTGGGTATATTGCATAACAACTGTCTGAACCAAGCTTCAGTAACATATCCCCATTGATTTATGGTGAATTAAACCTGTCACTCATAGAGGTTCCAGAACTGTATAATGAAATTACATGGACTGTTCAACATAGGCCCTCCGTGAGCCCCCTTGAATAGTTATCTTAATGTTTTTGTTCTTGATAACTGTTTGTTTTATAAAGAAAGTATCTGGCTTCTAGCAGCCATGTGTTGTAATAGCATTCCTTTTTTATATGGTTCTAATATTTTGAATGTTGATTGGTTGTCATGTGGGGAGAAGGCAGTGATAGAGAGCTGAACGTGAGGTATAAAACACCCATATGCACCAAGAAGTGTATACTCGATGGGAGATTTGTATATGAGAGAGGAACCTGTGTCTCTGACCCAGTGGCATACCTAAAGGCTCAGGGGCCCGGGTGCTAATGTTCAGCTTGGGCCCACCTCCCTGGCCTACACCCTACCCCCTACCCCCCCCCCGTACCTATGCCGAGATCATGCTGCATACAGCTGCCAAATGAATTTCCACACATGATCTGCCCCTTGGTGTAATCTTTCCAAACGTGAAGCATTTCCTGCACTACATGATAATTTGTTTGTAGCCTCTTAGGCCACTCTCACACACACAGTTTTTTACCGCTATTAGAGCGGCGTCTCGAGTGCTGTACTAACTGCGGTACAACACTCCTGCTGATTTTAATGGGGTTACTCAAACCTGTGCTTGAACACAGTGTTTCTTAGGCCTTAGTCACGCGGGCGTCTTTTCACGCGATGTGCGGATCGCATGACGGATGCGCATCCGCAAATCGCGTGACCGGTGCGCGCAAGTCGCCCGCAAATTGCCCGAAAATCTGCTCTTAGCTGCATTTCATTAGAAACGGGCCGGAGCTGTCCAGCGCATTGCATTCAATGGAGACGGCAATAGAGCCGGCTCCATTTAAATCAATGCGCTGCGGGCGAGCCCGGGATGAATTGTCGGGAAGGGCTTAAATATATAAGCCCTTCCCTGCAATTCATCCTAAAATGTGTAAAAATAAAAAATATATATATACTCACCTTCTCCCGGCAGCCGGAGCTCTGCGCGGCCGTCCTGCAGTGGGTGTGAAGGGGGTGTGAGTCAGACCTGCCCCCTGATTGGCTCAGCGCTGAGCCAATCAAAGGCATGTCTCACTCACACCCATTCATGAATTCATGAATGGATGTGAGTCAGACCTGCCCCTGATTGGCTCAGCGCTGAGAGGAAGCAGTCACTCACCCATTCATGAATTCATGAATGGGTGTGTGAGTGAAACCTGCCTCTGATTGGTCAAGGCTGTGACCAATCAGAGGCAGATCATTCAGCAGGCGGGGATTTTAAAGCCCCGCCGGCTGAATAGTGCCGAGAAGCAGTTCAGGAGAACTGACAGCGGCCGCGGCTGGACTCCGGCTGCAGCGGAAAGGTGAGTATACAATTTTTTTTTATTTTAACACATTTTAGGATGAATTGCAGGGAAGGGCTTATATATTTAAGCCCTTCCCGACAATTCACCCCGCGCACGCCGGCAGCCCATTGCTTTCAATGGAGCGGCTGTATTGCCGGCTCCATTGAATTCAATGGGCAAACATCGTTCTTCTCTGCCACGGCTGTAACAGCTGTGGCAGAGAAGAACGATTTGTCTTCTATATGTTCTCAATGGGGTCGGCGCTGCTGCCGCCGGCCCCATTGAGCGCATATAGAGAAGAGAACAGGAATCGCAGATCGCAGATAGGTGCGATCTGCGATTTCTGTTCTATAATTTATCGGACGAGCGCAAAAAAAGCGCTCATGTGTCCGATACCATTGCAAAGCAATGGTTTTCTAAAATCGCCGGACGCATGCGCATGCGCAAATTGCGGCTAAAAACGCCCGTCTGACTAAGGCCTAATACTGCGATTTTTGAGAGCTGTCTGTTCTATTTTTGCATTTTTGTTTTTTTTTACGCACCTCCTCACCCATCACAATGATGGGGTGCATTAAAAAGCACTGTCAAACGCTGTACCATGCGTTCAAGAACCAAGCTCGAAAATCCGGTAAAAAATGCCACAATTTCAAGTTGCGTTTCCTGAACACAAGTGAGAGTGACCTTCATGTTTTTGTACTTTAGAAGCACAATTAAGAAAAACACATAAAAAACCTGCATGCGGTATTTAAAGACGACGTACGTTATTAAGAAGCTGAAAACACAATTAAAAACTGCATGTGGTTTTAATGCGTTTTTTAATTGTGTGTAAAGGATGTGCAATTATATAGAGTAAATACAGGGAGATGTATAACTTATACCAGTCGCAGATAGATGTGAGAGAGAGAGAGATGGATAGATATGAGATAGGCCAAATGCACACGGGCAGAAATTCTGTGGCGGAATTTACCGCAGAATTTCTGCCCGTGGACGCTGCAATAGGATTGCATTGGATAATGCAATCCAATGCAGACAGGCGCGATTTTACCGCGTGAAAACTCACGCGGTAAACAAATCGCGGCATGTCCTATTTCTATGCAAATATCGCAGAGGACCACAGAGAAATGGCTCTGTTCTGCACATACGCGGCTGTGCGACAGCCGGCACAGAGCAGAATGAGACGCCGGGAGGATGTGAGCGTTGGGTCACTGCAGGAACATGGCTCACATCCCGCTGTGAGAATTCTGCTATCAGGATTAGATATGAGATAGATAGGAGATAGATAGATAGATAGATAGATAGATAGATAGATAGATAGATAGATAGATAGATAGATAGATAGATAGATAGATAGATAGATAGATAGATAGATAGATAGATAGATAGATAGATAGAATGAATTTAAATTGAAGCCCCTGGGCCCCAATGCAAAATGTGTACCAGAATGTATTTAATGTGCCAGAGAATGGCCTCAGACACTAGGACCCAGGTGTGACTGCTGTCTTAGACCCCCTCCCTATATAGCTAGACCCTTGTCAGCAAAAACTAACTTCAACTTTACTTAAACGAAAAAGTATAAAGTAAACCAGTATCCTAATATATGACAGCATAACCGGAGCCGCATTAATCATTTACCTGCCTGTTCATGGAGTAGTTATGTATCTGACATGATTTCATAACCTGTAACTTGGTCAGGCCACTCACTGAGGGATCACAACCTGCCTTCATGTTGAGCACTAACCAGGTGGTGCTGGCAGCAGTAATTATGTTAATGCTACTGTTTACAGATCCACCTTACAACCACATAGTTATAGTGAGACAGGTATTAGAAGCTCTCAAGACCGGACCCTGCAGGGTAGATTGCACATATACACTGTGGCCTCATAGCAGCACATTATGCACATAGTAAGGCTGCTCTTCTGGGATGGCACACATACCTAAATCAATGGCAGTTAGTGTCCCCGGACCACTTCTCAGCAGCAGGGCACACAGACAGCCGACGTACACTGTGGCAGCAGAAGGATAAGCTGTGCAGGAGGATGCCGTGCCGTGTATCCCCCCTCCTTCTCCTCCCACCACCTCAGCGCTTCCTCTCTGGCTCTTCCTGTCGGCCGGACTGCAGTAATTATGCAGCTGACAGCCGACCTGAATTTACATTTGTTAATGGCTGAGAGTGGCCTCGGGGGCCCCCTTAAGTTCAGAGGCCAGGTTGCCATTGCGACCCCAGCTACCCCTGACGGTACGCCTATGCTCAGACCCCTCTCCAGAGGCTCACACTAATGCCCAGTCTCTGGCGGTCATGCCTCATGGTAGTTCCTACCGATGTTCCTGATGTTAAGTCAAGTTGTCAGTCTTTGAACTAACATCTGTGAAATGCAGTCCCAACATTTTCAGCTTTCACTGCAGCCTGCATGGACTCCTCTTCCTCTTTTCCCCCTGCCCATTTTGACTGTTGAATAAAGGTTTGCGTTCCAAGCATGAAGACGGTGTAGCTTCTGTTGATGTCCCCCCACTGTGGGGGTTTCCAGGTGGTAAACCGCTGCACCTCTGCAATAGAGCCCACTATGCCCAGCTTCCCTCTCACCCAGGGTTCTTATATCGACTCCCCCAGGGACTTTGCAGGCCCTCCATTGAAAGATCTGCCTGTGAATCCAATGGCCCATAAATTAGTTTCCTGACCCATATTTATAGTGAAAAAGACAACAGTTCATTTTCCATGACTGTATGGTATATTAGCTTATTTAGGAGAATACATAGAGGGAGGATAATCACACTGTCTTCCCAGCAGATGGTGTTGGCACTAGCTCTACCTGCACATGTAATGCTAGCAATGCAAAATTGTGCTTCCACTGAGCATCTACTTAAACTCTTACTGCTGGCGTCAGTGGCTCCTACCTCATACCTGGCACCTGAGTACATGCCCACCAGCCTTCTTACTAGCTACACCCATAAAATGTCAGATTGCTGCAAAACTGGACATGCACTTATGTCTCAGGCAGATATGTAAATGATTATAGTTGTGGTATGCTTATTGAATAGGTCATGCCACCACGGGGTGTGAAAGTTCTTTCCCTGTTGCTCTATAAAAAGGCTCTCAGAGGTTATCCTTGTGTAGTGTATCTCTTGTTAAGAGAGCTTTGACTGCTTGACATGCCTCTATGCACTTGAAGACATTTGCCCAGTTAAGAGACTTGGAGAGGGGACATATCATTTGAATGAAAGAAGCAGGATGGTCATTTTGACAAATAGCCCACCAATTACTATTTTGATGATCTAGGGCAGTGTTGGCGAACCTATGGCACGTGTGCCGGAGAGGGCACGCCGACCCCTTTCTGCCGGCACGCGTGCTGTTCGCTAGTATCACCCGCTCCTCCGCACTGCAGCTCAATAGGAGAGCTTCCTCCCCTGTCAGAAGTACAGGCGGGCAGTTCAAATCCAGAGCTGACGGCAGCCTGAGGTGAAGGGGATGGCGGCACACGCTGTTATCTAGCAGCTCCTCGTTCCCCCCTCCCCTCCGCACAGCAGCCCAATCAGAGCGCTTCCTCCCCTGTCAGAAGGAAGGCGGGCAATTCATATGCGGAGCCGACGGCAGCCTGTACTCAGTGTGATTGTCCTGTGAGCAGGGTGGAGCGGAGCTAGAGTGCAGCAGTAAGGAAAACCTGGGCGGAGGTTAAAAGGAAGACCAAGACGATAGCTGCCTGGGTAATGGAAGATAACAGCACGTACTGCAAAGATAAGGGCATCATTAGTATAAGATCCTGTAAGAAACACCTGAATGTACAGAAGCTTGAGGAAGAAAGTAACTGACAGAAGGGTTTCACTTCTTAGCTCCCCAACTGCCCGCTGCACACATGAACACGGGCGGATTTGCACTGCGGAATCTGGAGCGGACGTCCGCCTCCGGATTCCACAGCAAATACTGCGCAGACACGCTGTGGAAAATCACTTTTCCAAGTCCACGAGCGGAAGTCAATTGCGACTTTTCGCTCGCGGATGGAAAATCGCAGCATGTTCTATTTTGGCCAAACGCACACAGCGGATTTGCATTTCGGAGTCCACAGCAGGCGTCCGCCTCTGGACTCCACAGCAAATACCGCCCCATAGCATGCCAGGGAAATACGTGGTTTCACTTCCATTAACAGAAATTGCAATTTTCTGCTCGCAGAGGATAAATCGCAGCATGCTGTAATTCTGTGCGGGCTACGCACGGACGGCTCCATTGAAGTCAATGGAAGCAGTTTGTCCTGCACCCATTTTGCAGTCATGATTGCAGAATGGCCACAGGACCCGTGTCGACGCGGCATAATCTGTACTGCGCATGCGTGCTGGCTGACACATCCGCAATACAGATTATGAAGAATCCAGAAATGTACGCGGAGGTCACTGGCTGGGCACAGGGTTGGATTCCGCTGTGGGATCTGACCCAGCTGTGTGCAGGTGTCTCAAAGGTCACATTTAACCCCTTAATGACGCCGCCCCTTTTTTTTCCATTTTCGTTTTTTCCTCCCCCCTTTTAAAAAAATCGTAACTCCTTTATTTATGCATCGACGTCACTGTATGAGGGCTTGTTTTTGCGGGACGAGTTGTGTTTTTCAAGGGTGCTATTTAACGCACCATATAATGTGCTGAAAAACTTTTAAAAAATTCTAAGTGGAGTAAATGAAAAAAAAAAAACATTCCGTCATCTTTCGCTGCATTTTGATTCTACAGCGCACAAACTGCAACAAAAATGACCTGTTAACTTTACGGATCAGTACAATTACTGCAATACCAAACTAATAGTTTATTTTTTCTGTATTTTTATTTTTTTTCAAACACATTTAATTTTTTAAAATTAAATAGCATTACATCATACTGCGATCTGACAGGCAGCCTATCAAGCCATCTCACACAGGAGGTGGGCGTACGGGACCCCCAAACATCGTTTGCAGGAATTTAAAAGTTGCTGCCGATTGCATCTATTGCCCATGGGATTCAGGTGTAGTAAACAGCTTTCACCCATGCTGTATGAAGAGAGGTTGCCCCGCGATCTCTCTTCATACATACCCCGCACCTGTGTGACCTAAATGTACGTTATATAGCAGGAAGGGGTTAATAAGCGAACTGTAAACTTATCGGTGGGGTTCACACGGAGTGGTATTCTGCAATATTTACAGTATTGGCAAAGTGGACAAGAAAATCTCGCCCACAAGCTGCGGAAATAACCTGGACAAAACATGTGCGAAACTGACTTGTGGTGCGGAATTTAATCCGCGACCTGTCAATTTTATCGCTGTCTTTGTTGCACAGTTCACCCCTCTCAATGAGGGCTCACACCCACTTGTGTTTTTTTTAACGCTGCGATATCGCTGCGATTGTCAATGGGACTTTCTAATGTTAAAAACACATCACAAGTTTGTGCTTTGTGATTTTAGTGCGATGCGCTTTTAACATTAGAAAGTCCCATTGACATTCGCGTTAAAAAAAACACAGCGATATCGCAGCATTAAAAAAACGCAAGTGGGTGTGGGCCCTAAGCCTACCTTATCTCTGCCTACACAACTGAGCTGAAGACCAGAGTAGGCCATTTAGGGTGAAAACAGATGGCCGTATGCGCACCCCCGCTCACCAGTACAGGGCGTGGGTGCGCCTGAATGAGGGCAATTTCTTCCCCTTTGCTGGAAAAAAACTGTGGGAAATTAGGCATTGCCCGATCTTCCCCGCACAACCTATTTACTACAGAGCAGGGCTAATCTTTTCTCGGCCATAGTATTAAAGGGCAAGTAAAGAACTAGTTAAAACAAAACCACTGAAATCCATTGGCTTCAGTGTTTTTTTTTGTCCCGTTATACGGCCGTGTATATTACAGCAGCATAAGGGGGAAAGCATGTTCGCCTAAAAACTACCCCTAAGGGTTAAAACAGAAGGCCATATGTGTAATTATGCTCGCCACTACAGAGCATAGTTGCGCATGAACCATTTTTTTAAAATCAGGCCATTCAAACCCCTCTGAAACCGCCCTTCCGGTTACATTGCTGTATTGGCACTTTGCAATAAATAAGTCGGTGTTGGGTTGCAAATTGGGCACTCGGTCTCTAAAAGGTTCGCCATCACTGATCTAGGGGGACATCACATATGAGAGTTGGTCATCCTTAGTGGTGATACAAGGGACACTAACTGCTCAGTGATATATGCAAAAAAATCCTGCAGCCACATGTGTTGCCTCCCAAAGCAGACTTTCCAACATGCATTTTTTAGTAGAGCAATGCAGACCCACACACATAAAGAGTTTTCCAGGAATGCCTCTGCCAGGCCACCACAATTCCTTGCCCTGTTCGGTCAGCAGATTCACCAATTGAGCATTTATGAGACCAGTTGGGATGACAGCTTTGACAGCCTATTAATGTGCAGGATCTAGTGGCCTAGTTGCAACATCTCTGGGCAAATGTGTTGCAGGATAACATATAGAACCTGTATGCCCCCATGCCCGACCGTATCTCATTATGCATCCAGGTGGTCCAACAGGATAGTAGAGCCTCAGTTGTATTGTACAGTTTTCACTCCTTTCACTC
This sequence comes from Eleutherodactylus coqui, assembly GCF_035609145.1. NCBI lineage: Eukaryota > Metazoa > Chordata > Amphibia > Anura > Eleutherodactylidae > Eleutherodactylus > Eleutherodactylus coqui. The sequence goes on from NC_089837.1 coordinate 343,111,881, forward strand.
TAAGGCCTCGGTCACACAGGCGTTTTTTCCCGCGATGTGCGGATCGCATGACAGGTGCGCATCCGCAAATCGCGTGACCAGGGCCGAAAAATCGCCCGAAAAATCTGCTCCTAGCCTCGTTTCATTAGAAACGGGCTGGAGCAGTGCAGCGCTGTCCAGCGCATTGAATTCAATGGAGCCGGCAATACAGCCGGCTCCATTGAAAGCAATGGGCTGCGGGCGATCTCTGGATGAATTTTCGGGAAGGGCTTAAAAATATAAGCCCTTCCCTGAAAATCATCCAAAACTGTGTAAAAAGTAAAAAAATATATATACTCACCTTGTCCCTGCAGATGGAGTTCAGCTGCGGCCGGCCGGCAGTTCTCCTGAACTGCTGTGAGTAGTATTCAGCAGCCGGGGATTTAAAATCCCCGTCTGCTGAATGAGCTGCCTCTGATTGGTCACAGCCCTCACCAATCAGAGGCAGCTCTCACTCACCCATTCATGAATTCATGAATGGGTGAGTGAGTGCTGCCTCTGATTGGCTCAGCGCAGGGACCAATCAGGGGCAGCTCTCAGCTGTCATTCAGCTGTTACAGATGTGGCAGAGGAGAATGATTTGTCTAGTACATGTTCTCAATGAAGTCGGCGCTGCTGCCGCCGGCCCAATTGAGCGCATATGGAGAAGAACAGGAATCGCAGATAGGCGCGATCTGCTATTTCTGTTCTATAATAAATCGGACGAGCGCATAAAAAGCGCTCATGTGTCCGATACCATTGCAAAGCAATGGTTCTATAAAAATGGCGATCGCATGCGCATGCGCAGATCGCACCAAAAATCGCCCGTCTGACCGAGGCCTAATATTGTTAACAATCACATATAAAACCACTCACACATATAAAATTGTTATTCAATTCCAGCAACTCCTTGGTGCATTATTTTTTGCCAATGAGTGCACCAATCCTAACTCTAAAGTGCTATCAAACTCATGATAGTTAAAGGGGTTCTGACATGAATAATGTTTTTATGCTTTAGCAGCCATTGTTCCCTGGTCTACCTAATGGACACAGGGAACCCACGGTTTAATGGCTGCTAAAACATAAGAACATAATACTTACCTTTTCTCCTGTTGTTGTTGACATCGGGGGGGGGGGGGGTCATCTCCCGGCAGGCGCTGCTCTTCCTCTTCTTCCTCCACGACGGGATCGCGCGCATGCGCAGTGGAGAGGTGCCCTCTGACAGGAGTCAGGACGGGCCGCGTCTCCACTGCGCACGCGCAGAATCTCGGAGTTCAGCGAGGACGGACGGGCCGCCCACAGCAAGCACTGCTTGTGACGTGCTTGCTGTGGGCAGCCCGTCCGTTCACCTCGGAAGTGACTGACAGACGGAGCCGAGCAGGAGCGGTCATTTTGACCGCTCCTGCTCTGCTTCTGCAAGCCACAGGAAAAGATGCCGTCTGGAGGGGACATGCCTGGCGATCGGTCCTAGCCAGGCAAGGTGAGTACAATTTTTTTTTTTTTATGTCAGAACCCCTTTAATAAACACACTAAAAAGAGCACTGGGAGGAAAGACTAATATAATCCTGATAGGAGTTTTATATAGGCCACCAAAAATTACAGAAAAAACTTAAAACTTATTATTAAGACAAATAGAAAAAGTGTCAGACCGCAATGAAATAATTATTATGGGAGATTTTATTTAACCAGATATAATCTGGGAGGACTTTTCCCCCCCTTTTTGTTTCTTTTTCTTTTGTTTACAAGGGCTAAGTATATTGGCGGGTCGGGTTTTGAATGATCCACTGCCAAAGTATAATTATTGAAGACGTGTCAGTTAGGCACCTAGCAATTGTGAGTTTTGACATACTTTGGTATGATCTATCACTTTTATAGCTCTTATATTAATGCAGCAGTCCTGCGAGACTAGCTACTTGTTATGTCTGTTTTGTTATTACTGTGTAAAATTTTATAAAAGCCTTAATAAAAACATATTAAACATAATCTGGGAAGATGAAACCTACAAATCTCATAAGGGTGATAAGTTCTTGAAAACAATTAAAGATAACTATCTTATACAACTTGTACAGGAGTCAACTACAGGAAGGGCCATTCTGGACTAAATTATTAACCAACAGACAGGACACAATCATGGGGGTGCAGGTTGAGGTTCACTTGGGAAATAGTGACCACGATATAATTAATTTCCAGTTGTCATTTAATAGGAAGCCTTATAAGGGAGCAAAAAAAAAACTTAACTTTAGTAAAGCAAAATTTAATCAGTTTAGAATTACTCTTGGCAAAATTAAATGGGGCAGTTTCATCAAAAATGACAGTACAGGCGACAAATAGGAGAAGTTTAAAAAATCCTAAATACCTCATGCGAGCAGTTCATACCCTTCAAAAGTAAAAGTACTACGAACAGAAGGAAACCAATGTTGCTCAACTAGACTGTAAGGGGGGCAATAAGTTAAAAAAAGAAAGCATTTAAATTACTAAAACAAGAAGGCAGTGAAGTAGCGCTAAAAATATACTGGGAAAAAAACTAAATATGTAAGGAAAAGATAAAAACTGCCAAGAAGGAGGCAGAGAGACTGAATTTCAAAGAGAGCAAACATAACCCTAAACTATTTTTCAATTACATAAAACGATAAAAGAATCTGTACTGAAAGTACTGGCCCTTTAACAAATAATGCAGGAGAAACCATAGAAAATGATGGGGGAAAGGCAAATCTACTTAATAGTTTTTTCCAAGTGTATTCATGAGAGAAAAAAAAATGTCTCACAAGATGCAAGGGGATAAAATGAACCCTCCACTAAATATTACCCGCCTATTGCAGAAAGAAGTGCAGAGCCGGCTAAAAAAGATTAAAATCGCCAAGTCACCGGCCCCAGATGGAATACACCCAAGGGTTCTAAGGGATCTAAGTGACGAGATAGACAGGCCAATATTTCTTATATTTAGGAACTCTATTGAGTCCAGGGTTGTATCACTGGATTGGCGCATTGCCAATGTGGTTCCAGTATACAAAAAGGGGTCAAGAAGAGAGCCTGGTGAGTAACTACAGGCCGGTAAGTCTCACTTCATTAATTGGAAAAATATTCAAGGGGTTTCTGAGAGACGCCATTCTGGAATACCTCAAGGAAAACAACAGTATAGCTCCTCATCAGGGTTCATGAGAGATCAATCGGGTGGTAATTAATGGTTCGTAGTCTGATTAGACCACCGTTGCTAGTGGGGTGCCATAGGGTTCAGTATTTTTTTTTTCCCCTAATGCATGTTTTTTTTTTTTTTTTTTTGCCTGGATCAACAAGGGGGTCTGGAAACAGGCTGAACTGGATGGACATTTGTCTTTTTTTCAGCCTTGCATACTATGTTACAATGTAATTACATTTTACAGGTAAACATTTATAAACCCCCAAAATATGTAGTCAAATAATATCATCCTATTTTTCTTGCAGCAAACGTATTTTCAGCACAGAGAATTTCATAGAGTAGTTCAGAAGCTTCATAATTAATGGAAGATCTTGACTCCTTTTGAGACTTAGGAAATGTTCAGCAATTCTTCTGCTTGTGCTTACAAAATCCGTCATCGCTTTATTGAACAGCCGCAGCTTTTATACAGTAACATATCTTCCAGTTCCTTGGAACAATTTGATTTGAATACATAGGAAAAAACATTGTCTAACCAGCAGAAACAGCTGAAACAATGTAGGTAATCTGAATTCTCAGCCAGCCTCAGCCATCCTCTCTTGTATGGAAACTATTTCTCAAGATTTGTGCTCCAGACACTGCGTGCTAGTGGTTAACAAGATGACTCCCCATCATGCCTTTGGGTCCAGCAATTGTAATCAGAAAAGGGTGAAGCTAATTAAAAAGCCATAAAAGCATTCTGCATTTAACTGTATAATAAATTATTAACACCAAGATAAATAGTGTGGTGCTGCCGCTACTTCCGAAAATCCATTAAAATACCTGTGGGTTAGAAGGAGTCAATCAAAGCCCTACTTGTCGTAGGGTAAACAATTAGGGCTCACTTGCACGGGTGTATACGCCATCCAAATTACACGTGTATTTTACAAGTGCTTAATACGAATAGCATAAACCCAATACACTGGCATTGGGCTATGCAAACATGTATTTTTCACGCGTATCTTCTATGCGAGTGAAAAAAATAACAGCATGTCCTATTTTGATCCGTATAGTATCAAAATCGCCCATGCAAATCTATGGAAGAGCTAATAAGGGCAAAAACACATGGCCTTATGCGCAACTATACTCACTGCTACTAGTTGTGCATGAATGAGGTAAAAAATTCTTTTTTTCCCAACCTTTTGATTTCCATGCTATTCTGTGCCAGATTGAAAAGAAAACAGGCCCTATCTTTCTCGCACGTAGTATTAACGGGCAAGAATACTGCTAGTGAAAACGAAGCCATTGAAATCAATGATTTAAATTTTGTCGCGTTATGTGGCCGTGATTTTCACGGCTGCATAACAGGACTAAAACACGCCCATCTGAAGCAGCCCTTACTTGTTAATTACCAGCATCGTAGCACATACTGATGAATAACAGCTGGCATCTGCCACACTGGTGCCTACTACCTCGGTGTGATGATTACGGGAAACAGAATGCTACCCATAATAGGCAATGAAATATTTAGTTGCATTGTCTAAATAATAATAGATCTTAACAAGCAGAGTCTGTTATTGTTGCGCACATCTCCATCTTTCTTGTCCTTTGCATTAGTTTTAATTAGAAAATATGTGGCATCCACCACTCTAATTACTGAGCTGCTTAGATGACAGATCTCTCTATTCTTAGCAGACTTTCAAAACTCCAACTAACCTTACAAAGTACTGAATGTTTGAAAATGAAAACCCTTCCGTGCCGTATAGATCTTGCAAACATTACCTTGACATTTAATGCATTATAACTTAAACACAGTGTACTACAATGCTGTACTTGTCACGACCCACCAGTCATGTTAAGAATTTCAGCATCTGTACTTTCCTTCTGCAAAAACAAATGGATTTTTTTAAACTATATATATAATATCTAATACACCAAAACTGGGAAATATAATATTGCAATAACTGATTTCAACTATCATTTCAAAAGCACATTCACAAAACTATAACGCCTCTTGCTAACACAAGAGAAAAAATTCTCTAAAGGCCCACTTAGACGGGACGAATGTCGGGCAAACAATGCCCAACACTCGTCCCTGTGTGTCCTCACTCCCGTGCTCCTGCACAAGAGCTAGTATCACTAGCTCGCTCATAGAGCGGCCAGCAGGGAGGCTGCAGGAGATTTCTCTCCTCGCTCTCCCCCGTCGCTCTCTATTGACTTAACATAGCAGCCGTTCAGTACTGAACAGCCGCTATTTACACTGAACGATGATCATTCAGCTCATCGTCCATCGTTTATGCAGCATAAACGATGGGCGATGAGCTGATTGCTGATTGCTCAGTGTAAATAGCAGCCATTCAGTATTGAACGGCTGCTATGTTAAGTCAATGGAGAGGGGTGGGGGAGCACGAAGAAAGAAATCTCCTCGAGCCTCCCCGCTGTGAGACAGTAATACTAGCTTCCATGCAGGTGCATGGGACCTAGTATGTTATGCAATATTCGTCCTGTTTAAATGGACTTTAAAGCCTTCCTAAAAACTTTTGAATTCAATATCCTACAACAAGTTCTAGTTGAAGGGCTTGTTCCAGCAATGCAACTATTTATCTAAATGCAGATCCACTTGTGATCAGTTGATAGTTGAGGGATCTGGCTGCTGAAATCCATGCTACAAGTTGCTATCATAGTAGAAGGGTGCTCTGACTGTGTATTCACATTGGTGTATGTGTATTTCAGTCCATGAATACATAGCATATTCAGGGACCGAAATACATTGTTGTCCTGTGTTTTTCTGCCCACCAGCAGTCTTTTTACATGTGTATTTCCACACGCCGATTGATTTCAATGGGCTATTAGAGTGCGTACTATGCACCAACATAGGATGTGCTGGGTACTTTTGCATGCAGGTATGAATGAACCCATTAAAATCAATGGGCTCTAGTCACTATGCATTAAGTGCGTAAAAAACCATGCAAGGCACTACATATTTACCCTTGAATGAATGAGCCCTAATGGTACTATTACAGGAGCGCCGTTAATGCTTGGGTCATATATCTAGTTGATGGGCTGCACCTGCGCTTGAAGATTTAGTTTGGCAATTGTGGGAAAAATGCGATTTCTAGCACTTTTATAATAGCACCCTAATGGG